>NW_028258325.1:0-1242812 GCF_053883595.1 Heterocephalus glaber | reverse complement strand
TCAACTTCCTGGGATCTCCAGTGCACTTTCAGCTTCACCTTTCACAGCTTCATGCACTGCCCTCTCAGAGGCACACTGCCTAGCCTTCCAGGCCTTCTTCTGACATCTGGGTGGAAGCTTCCATGATCCGACTCTTGTATTCTGCATACCTGTAAAACCAGCATCATGTGGATGATGCCAAGGTCTGCCACCAGCTCAAGCTGTAGCCAGGCCCCCCCGAATCATGGCTGCAGAGACCTCCACGTGGCTGGCTGACTGAGCACTGTGAAATAAATCCTGGGAAACCAATTTCCTAGGCAGCCTTTCATGAGCAAGTAGTCCTGGGGCTCTCTTCTCAAAGCAAAGTCTTTCACACTTGCACTATTGAGCCTACAAAGGGTAGGGTTTTACTGATTCCTCACATGCCCTCAACACATCTTTCCTATTGCCCTGATATGAAGTACTTGGCTTCTTTTTAATGCTTTTTTTTTTGGCAACCAAGCTCTCCTCTGCCAAAACTTTAAAGGAGCTTCCTTTTTTGGGAAATGGAAAACTTTTTAAATCACTCAGCTATGCTATTTGCTTGATTCTCAATGTAGAGCTGGCTAAAAGCATCTAATGCTACCCAGGGTACAGTGTGCACATTAGACTGGCTTGAAATTTCCTCTGCCAGATTGGTCTGCCACACTTAGTCTCAGTCTCCTGGGAAGTCTCAGGACATGAGCAAAATGGACACAAATTTTCTGACAGAGCATAACATAATATGGCATGGAGTCTGCCAATAGAGTCCTCATTTGCAGTTCAGACCTTCTAAGCCTGGTCTTGACCATCGGCATTTTTATCAGCATTCTGGTCTTCTGAGTTCTGGTCAGTATTGCACACCAGGCTTGGGTTACAATATTCTAGGGCTTCTCTAGCTGGCATCTCTAAACCTTTCCAAACTCCTCCTGCCAGCCAGTCCCAAAGGTTTCTGAGCCACATATTGAGGTAGTGCCATAGCAACTACCTAACTTCTCTGGTAATAAAATCTGTCTTAGTGGGGCTGGGGATTTAGCTCAGTGGTTTCACTGCCTGCTACGCAAGTACAAGGACCCAAGTTCTCTCCCCACTACCAAAAAAAAAATCTGTCTTAGTCACTTTTTCATCACTGGGACAAAATATCTGACATCTACAATTTTAGACAAGGAGAAGTCTATTTGGCTTGAGTTATTAGTCTATAGAACACTGGCTCCAGGTCAGAACAGCATGGCAGAGGGGCACAGCAGAGGAAAGCTGGTTATGTCATGGCAGCCAGGAAGGAGAGAGTTAAGGAAGGAACCAAGGGGGTAGATCCACCCTACCAAGTCACGGCCCCAGTGGCCCACCTCCTAAGATCACATTCACCATCGTGCCCCATTACCCATCACCTTCCAAACCTTGCTGTTCTATTACCATTCAGTAAGTCCCCAATTAGCTGAGGGTTCATTTGCTGTCAGTTTAGTATCTGCAGCTCTCCTTGCTACTCTTATGGAGCTGGCAGCTCTCAGGAGCTCTCCCTTATTCACCACCACTCTGCCATTCTTCAGCTGCCATCAGTGTTACCAGCCCGCTCCTGGCCCCTCAGTGCCAGCAGCCATGAGTGTTACCAACTCAGAGTAACCAGGTCAGCCTGCTCTACCCATGATAGAAATCATGAGGAGACAAAATAAAAGGTTATCTTGGGCCAGGGACTTAGCTCAGTGGTTCCGCCGCCTGCCTCGCAAGTGCAAGGCCCCGAGTTCAATCCCTGGTACCCAAATAATAAATAAATAAATAAATAAATAAATAAATAAATAAAAGATATTGGGCCGGGCATTTAGCTCAGTGGTTTCCCCGCCTGCTGTGCAAGCGTAAGGATCCAAGTTCGATCCCCGGTACCCGCCCCCCAAAATAAAAGATATCTAGAAGAGGTGTTATTAAAACTGCACAGGCTGACCCCATAAGGGCAAGGCTGTGTATACAGATGAGAGGCTGAGTCATGTATGCTCAGTGTCCTGCCAGTTAACCACAGATGTTCTGCTTAGTCATGGATAGGGAGCCACTCTTCAAGGACCAGACTGGGGACAGTTTTGAGGATGGAGTTGCAGAGGGATGGACTCACCTTCCAGAGATGCCTGGGACAGTCACCTGGGCAGGACCTGGGACAGATGCTATCACAGCCAAGTCTCCGTGAGCAGCTGTGGAGTCTCAGGTGTTGGGGTCCCTGTGGCTCTTGGAGCACATTAGGCCTTGCCTCCTCTCTCAACTATGTAAAGATGTCGGTTCTAACTGAATCTGCAAACTCAATGCAAATCCAGTCAGGGGTGGCACATGCCTGTAATCCCAGCACTTAGGAAGCTGAGGCAAGATTTCTGCGAGTTCAAGGACAGCCTGGGTTACATGGAAAGTTTAAATCCAGCCTGGATTACACAGCAAGACCCTGCCTGAAAACAAACGGAAAAACAAACCAAAACAAACCAAAAAACTGAATGCAAATCCAAAATCCCACCAGTTTTTTTTTTTTAGAAACTTATACTCTAAAACATATAGAAAATAAAGTACCAAAATTTATTGCTTTTAAATTAAATAAAAATGGAGATTCTTTGTTGCAGAATCAAGCAAATAGATCAGAAGACCAGATAAAGCTGTATTTGAAATTGGGTAAGGCTGCACACACCTGGTCATAAATTCCTGGTCTTTCAAGAAAAGCCTCCAGGTCTTTCACTAAGGATTATTACTGTCTGGAACTGGCATTTCAAGAATGGATATGAACGCCTGCCTCGCAAGCGCAAGGTCTGGAGTTTGATCCCCAGTACCAAAAAACAAATTAAAAAAAAAAAAAAAAAAAAGAATGGACATGAAGCACTCCGGAGGCTGAAGCAGGAGGATCACCATGAGTTCGAGGCCAGCCTGGGCTACATAGTGAGTTCAAGGTAGGCTGAACTACACAACGAGACCTCATCTCAAAAAAAAAAAAAAAAGAATGAACATTTCAAAGAGAGACATATAGCCTGTGAGGATGCATCCAGCAAACAAGCAGCTCTAGACTCACAACTCAAAGAGGAGGCAGATTGAGCATACAGTGCCTGGCCTCCTTCTCAGGTGGACACTCAGTAAAGCTTTATCTTTTCTTTTTTCAGTACCAGGGATCCAACTCAGGACCTTGCACTTGCCAGGCAAGCATGGTGCCACACATCCCCGGCCCAAGCTTTATCTTTTTGCAAAAACTCATTGCCACAGTATTGACTTCCATGGACATCTGAGATCAAGCCCTTGGTCAACAACATATTCACAGATGGTATGAACATCTTTGTAGAAAACTAATACAATCTACAGAAAAGTTACTAGAACAATTAAACTTGTTTAACAAGGCTGCATGATACAAAATCAATATATACACAAATGGCATTGCAATATGCTACCAACAAACACTTGCAAGTTAAAAATTATAAAATTGCAGTAACACTAAATTATATGAAATACTTGGAGGCAAACAAAAGGTGTAGAAGACCTATACTGACAACTGCAAAATGGTGCTGAGAATTTAAAGAAACACAAATAAATGCATACATATAGCACGTTCACAAGTCAGCTGTCTGTTCCTCCAACTTGGTCTATAGACAAGAACACAATGCCAGTCAAAATGCTCAGAGTTTGTTTTGGGTTTATTTTTTGTGGTAGAAATTGACACTTCTAAAATTTATAAGAAAATGTGGAAGACCTAAAATAGTCAAAATAAACTTTGCAAAAGAACAAAGTTGGAGAAAGAAGTAACACTGCCTGAATTCAAGACTTATTAGAAAGCTACCATAATCAAGGCTGTGGAACTGGCATTTGATGAATAAATAGGAACACTCCAGACATGAACCCACATACGTATGGGCAACAGATTGTTAACAAAAGTCCAAAAGCAGTTTAGTAAAGATAGCACAGTCTTTTCAACAAGTGGTACTGGAACCATTACATACCCATTTTCTAAAAAAAGACCCCTGACTTTGTAATTTTGTAATCTGATGGATGTAATGAGATATAACTTGGTTTGTATTTTTTAGGTTACTGAATCTTTTGCCCACTTGACTACTGGGTTTATCATTTTGTTGTCATTTATAGGCACGTCTTTCGTCATTATAAATAGTAATCCAGTTACTGCTTGATATTGCAAAGCCTTTCTCCTAGAGATTTGTCTTATCTTTGTTAAACCAGATTTTTTTTTTTTTTTTTGGTACCGGGGATCAAACTCAGGTCCTTGCACTTGTGAGGGAGGTGGTGGAACCACTGAGCTAAATCCCTGGCCCTGTTAAACCAGATTTTAAGCAGAATTTTTCCAGATGATGCAGAATTGGTTTTACAAATCTAAAACCAAAGACTCAGATGCAGCAAGTAAGCCATATTCTACGGAAAGCAATAAATGGTTACAATCAGAACCCCTGGGATTGTTTTACGTTTTTGGCTATTTTGAATAGGGCTTCCATAAACATTTGCATACAGGTCTCTGCCTGAACAAATTTTTATTTCAGTGGATATATGGCTACAGTTTAATCATAATTTGATAAGTGGAGTTGCATTCCAAACCACTGTTTTCCCAGAAAATGCAGTCATTAAATTTGCGATGTAAACATCTGCTAAACTATTTCTTACCTTCAAATTACATTATTAAATATCTTTTAGCGTCAGCCCCACTTAGGTCAGAACTTCACCCATTAGTCAATGATTCAAGCAATTTCTTAGCTGAATCATTTAATAGCTTTTGAATGGAGTATTTCCTGTTACTTCTTATGCTGTTCACAATGTACAGGGTGATTAAAATACACAGTGATGTTTAAATGTTAAATTTTTTATTACAGTGAGACACGTTGCCATTAATCCCCCTCAAAATACCCTCACATTGGACACACTTATTCCATTGGTCGCTAATGCAGAAGTTTTAAACTTTTAGGCCTTCAGAATTCTCACAGGCCTTTATTTTGTTCCTATTTACCCAGAAACAGGCAGTCCACAACCACTTCCAATGAGTGATACTTTATAATCACAATGTAAGCCATATATATATATATTTTTTTTTTTTCTTCACAATATATACTGTTGCCCTTGAAAATGTATAGGGTTAGCCTCAACGCTCACAATATGTATCCTGTTCTGTTATGCTCTGTGAATACCCTGTTCCTAAAGAAAGCTCCAACCTCAAGACAGTTACGTTATCGCTCATCCCATGACCACCCCGACTTAAACTACTGTATACAACTCCATTTTATTTTTTTTTAATTTCGGGACCCAGGTCTCTACGAAGCACCTAGCTCCACTGGACCGGCAGGTCAAATAAAGCTTTCCTCCATCTCTTTTGAGTCGGTTTGTCTTTCCCAGTCGATTTCATACAACACTGCCACTTCCTGAAGCAGTTCTGGGAGTCTTCTTTCCAAGTAAAATAATAAAAATGAACTAATAAAAATGAAGTTTAATTTTTTACGACATCCGTACTTGATGACAAACCCACATCGTTCCCGCGAAGGAAGCAGTGGGCTCCTGCAAGCGCGTGCGAGGCAGCTCCAGCACCTGGCTGGGCACCGAGGCAGCCCGGCCAGAAGCTTCCAGAGCCCGGTGCAGCATCACCCGCGGGCCGCGTCGAGTCCCCGAAGGACTTGTGCCCTTCCACCTGGGTGGGTGCGGACCCCGGGCAGCCTCGCCGCTGGGTGGGCACACGGAGCACAGTGAGGGCTCCCTATTCGGCTGAGCTGGGTCCGGCAGGTCTCTCCGCGGCAGAGGCGGAGCGCAGCACTAGAACCGAGCGCCCGGCCAAACTCCAGTCCGACTCCTGCACTCACAGGCCGCAGGCTGACCCGCGCCGGCGGCCGTGGCGTCTCGCGGACACGACGTCGTCTCGCGTGACGTCATCTCCGGGCGCTGCGCGGGCACCTTCGTGATGCACTACGGAAGCCGACGGGCCTCCTCGCGGCGCGCCGTCGCTCCTGCTCCCGGGGGTCAATCCGCAGCCGTCGGCTGGCCGCGCGGCGACCTTCCGCCGCGCGCGTTCTTCCGAGGCTCCGCCCCTCGCCCGCGGGTGCCGCCATGTTGGGGGTCCTCGGCGGGGGCGCGTAGGCGTCCGCACAAGGCGCCGGCCCGCGCGCGCCGTGGCCCCCAAGATGGCGTCCATGCGGGAGAGCGACACGGGCCTGTGGCTGCACAACAAGCTGGGCGCCACGGACGAGCTGTGGGCGCCGCCCAGCATCGCGTCCCTGCTCACGGCCGCCGTCATCGACAACATCCGCCTCTGCTTTCACCGCCTCTCGTCGGCCGTGAAGCTCAAGCTGCTGCTCGGGACGCTGCATCTCCCGCGCCGCGCAGTGGACGAGGTGAGGCGGGGTTGCCGGGCCCTCCTGCCTGCCGGGTCTCTTGGGGCCTGGAACCCCGCCGCCCGGGCCTGACCATTCCGGGTCCCCGGGTCCTCACCCCGCCTGCTCCGCCCGGTCTCGGTTGGGCTGTGGACCGGGAGCCGAACGGCGAGGCGCGGCGGGTAAGCGGGTAGGTGCGGCATGCGGGCCTCCTCGCCCACAACCCGGGTCCGAGGTCACTCTGAAGTCTAACACGCTGGTTTTGCGTGGTTATGGTTAGTGGTTACGTCAGATTTGATTTTTTTTCCTGAAAGATCACAATCGCATCATTCCGTGCGAAATAAACTTGAGCTTTGAAAAACACTGAAACACCGTAGTCGTTTAAATGCTCCCAGCTACTGTTGTATTACTTTTATGTCTTTACGCAGGTTATGATTGGTTTTCGTTGATCCGTAAAGTGCGTGCAACAGTGCGTGGTTCACTTCAGCTAAGGGTTACAGCAGAGCGACCCCTTCTGTAATCCTCACGAGCGGAGAAGTGGAGAAACGGTTACTCCTCAGAACCAGCCCCCATCCCTAATCTCAGCTCTCTCTCCTCTCAGGTGGGGGAATGGGGCACTGCTAAACAGGAGAGTTGGGGTTGCCTAACTTGAATTGATGTTAAGGTATCGTTTTGGGTGTGGTGGGTGTGTCTTTGTGCACCTTGACAGATTGATCCAAGTTGCATTGGACCAGGTTTAATTTTCTCACCTGCATGGTATTCCTTTCTCTGAGCACACACCATTTTATCCGTCCTGGCATGGGGAGACGTTCAGGTTATAGCTAGGTTTTTTCACTGTTGTGAATAATGCTCTTACCCCTGTTATCGTGTGTGTATTTGGATCCTTGTAAGTGCGTGTCTCTAGGGTAGAATACCTAGAGATGGAATTGTAGAGGTATTAGAATTATGCTAAATTGTTTTTCAGAGTTATTACCAAAACGTCAGTCTAGTGGGTACATAAATATTACTAGGTGGTTTTAATTTGTATCTGCTTTGTTACTGCTGTGGACCAAGATCATTTCATGTGTTTATTTGCTTTTTGTGACTTCTCTGTTCCTTAGGGAGGAGGAGGAGAGAGATCTTCCCCTTTAGTACACGTTGTCAGTGTCTCCTGGGCATAGCCTTTCTTAGGAGGAGCAGAAGCTCTTTGTTTTGGGTGGCCAGGTTTGGCTCTGCCTCTAGTTGGTTTTAGGAAATGTAGGCCAGGTCCTGTGCTGTGTCCCCTTGGCAGACTTTTGCCATTCACACTCGGCTCTTCATTCCCCTAGAAGGGGTGATTGTGTGCGGCTGGGAATCGAGTTTTCATGTGGCCCAGCCCTGCTGATGGGAATGGATCTGGATTGTCACTGCTGCGTCGGTGTCTGGTGTCTGTTCTTTGAAGCCATTTGTGGGTCACTGTCCTGATACTGGCCAGGTCAGTTGCTGTCAGCTGACAGGCAGAACAAACCTGTGCTGTTGTTCATGACAGGCTTTTCTTGGTCCTTTGCACCTGCTTGTGTACTTTATATTCACTTCTTAGGTTACATGCACCCTGCTGGGACTCTTAAGACATTTATGAATGTATAGTGGCATCTTCTTAATCATACTGAAACAGGACCTAAAGAAAAACAAATTTTCCCCAGCCTTGGCCCCCTATCACAGCCCCTTTCCTTCCCTTGCAGCTATATAACTCCTTGTTCTGTTACAGATAAAATTGGCAACTATGTCCTATGAACAAAGCTTAAGTCCTCTTGTAAGATTCACAAGGCTGTCTTCTTTCAAGGCTAAATTTAAAAAACCATTTGCCTTTGTCCTGTTTCATGTAAACTTGCTTGCTCTCTTATCACTAGAAAGACCATCCCCTTGGGCCAAATGTATAAAACTGGAATCTTTCCTTTGTTCTCTGTTCTTCCTTTGGATATTAGTCTCTTGAGCCCATGTTCACCTAAAACCTAAATAAATCCTCCTGTTTCCCATTGGTCTCTTGTCTTGGATTCTACAACAGTATGGATGGATTCTTGTAGCTCGTGGATACAGGCATATCTAGGTAGATCCATCATAGTTTTATGATTTTTTTCTGTAGAGGCCTTCCATTTTCTATTCTTACCTGATATTTTCTCATGCTGTTGTAAATAGTACCTATTAAAATTATATTTTCTACTTGATAAATTGAACTGCCGTTGAATTTTAGGTACTGAGTTTGCATAGCTTCTTGCTGGAATCTTACTAATTGCAGTTTTTCTGCAGAATCTTCTTGATTTTGCCGTGTACTTAATATTTAGTTTCTTTTTTGTGTCTTAACTGTGCTCACCAGGACTTTTTTGTGCCACAGTTTTATTTATGATCACACAGGACTTTGACTGTTTTGCCCATATTGTTCCCCCAAAATTCTATTAATTATAAAGGAGGTCTTTTTACTACTTGTTTCCCCACATGGGGTCTTGGTACATTGCCTAGGTTGGTTGAAAACTCCTGCCTCAGCCTCATGAGTGCTGGAAATACAGGCAGGCGCTATAACATTCCACTTGAGTGAGTTTTTAAAACAGCTTGATTGAGGTGTAATTCACACACCTTGCAGTTCACCTTTGAAAATGTACAATGGAGTGATTTTTAAATATTCACAAAATTGATCTCCCTAGTCAGTTTTAAAACCTTTTCGGCACCCCCATTCTGGACTCTGCAGTCCCCCAGTCCTAAGCAACCCCTGACCTACCCTGGACTTCACAGGCTGTGTCCCCCGTGTCCCTCCTGTAACCGTAACACCAGGCATGGTGTTTGCACCTGGCGTCTTTCAGGCAGTGTGTGCTTCAGGGGGCCTCCACCCTGCGGCCCTGTCTGTGCGCCCCTTCCTGCTGCGTGGTGTGTGGGCAGGCCGTCTGTCTGTCCATCCAGTCAGCAGCTGGTGGACATTTAGGTTGTCGCCATTCCTGGCTGTTAGGAATAGTGCTGCTGTGAATGTCTGTGCAGGGCACGCTCAGTGCCCTTGCTGCACACCTAGGAGTGTGTGAATGGGGTGCGTGAGCTGCAGTTTGTCTGCTGGATTTTGGTATTGAAGGTGTTGTCCTACCATTATACAGGAGTTGTGTCCCATGTATTTTTCTTTGAAAATTGTGTTTAATAGGGGAATTATTTGTTCATAAATGGTAGAACTCGATAGTGAAGCCTACTGCCTGGGATTTTTTTTTATGGGAAGACTTTTGAGCATTGATATTTTGGTTTTACATTCCTAAGTTTAAGTTTTGATTGTATATTTTTCTAGGAATTTTGCCATTTCTGATAATGTTCGGTGTATTAGCAGTGAGTAGTTAATGATGTCCTTTGGCCTCAATGTCAGAGCGCAGGTAGGGACACTCCCCTTTCCATTTTTCCTGTTCTTGACCCATCTCATCAGATGTTTGTCACTTAGGAGACTTTTCAGAGTAGCAACTTTTTTTTGGTATTGGGGATTGAACTCAGGACCTTGCGGTTGCGAGGCAGGCGGTGGAACCACTGAGCTAAATCCCCGGTCCCAGAGCATCGACTTTTGATTTGTTTCCCTAATTTTTGCATAATTTTTTTTCTTTTTCCTAAGCTGTTAAGAAGCAAACCTCATTTTTTAAGCCTTCTTTTCCTCTTTTTTCCTGGGGATTGAGCCCAGGCCCTTCCATATGCTAGGCCAGTGCTCTACCGCTGAGCCATAAAAGTTTGAGAGAAGGGATTTCACTAAACTTCTCAGTCTGGGTTTGAATTTGTGATCCTCCCTCAGCCTCCCAGGTGGCTGGGGTTACAGGCAGGTGTGTGCCACTGCATCCAGCTCTTTTTGAATATTTGCATATAAGGCCATGGATATTCTTCTGATTACAGCTTTAGTTGCGTTCCAAACGTTTGATACATGGGATTAAGTTCCAGTATTTTCAAATTTCTGTGATATTTTTTACCAACTCCTGTGTAGTTTAGAAATGCCTCTTTTTTTTTTTGGTACAGCGGATTGAACTCGGGTCCTTGTGCTTGCGCAGCAGGCGGTGAAACCACTGAGCTAAATCCCTGGCCCTAGAAATGCCTCTTAATTCCCACACATTCAAAGGGAAGAGGTTTTAGTTTTTTGTTTTAGTGATTTCTACCTGTATCGAGGTCTTGTCAGAAAATATAGTCCAGATTATTTCATTTGCTTGAAGTTTAGGATTTGCCTGGTGGAAAATACATGGTTGGTCTTTGCAGACGCTGTGAGCCAGCCTGGTGAGCATGTGCGTTCTCCAGTGCTGGGATGGCTCGAGTGCTCGGTAGACCTCCTTTGCTCAGCTGTGCTGTGTGGGGCGCTGGACGCTCACCGCACTGCTGTCAGTGAGAGGGAACGGCACCCGCTTGACAGTTACAGTTGTCTGCTGGGCTGCTCCATGGATCGTCACGCGGAGATCCCTGTGTTTGGCAATTCCATCCTTCTGTTGGCTTCAGCCTGGCTCTCCTAGATCTCCTCCAGCAGCACCCTTATGCACGTATCCAGAATAGTGTTGGGCCCGGATGTCTGGACACCCGTGCGCTGGTCAGGTGAACGGAATTAGCAGTATCACCTCGCAGCATCTGTGGCAGCTTGTGTGGTGATGAGATTCTGGCTCGAGCTCACTTGGTTTGTGCTGGCTTTTCTGGTACTGGGGATTGGACTTAGAGCCTCCTTGCCTGTGCTAAGTGAATGCTCTTCCACTGAGCTGCACCCCACCCACTGTAGTTCTTAAAAGCTACATAAAGCACAGCTCTTAGCCAGAGCCAGTGATGAGCAGGAGAGGGGGCAGCGATGTGGAATTTTAGTTGACTGGGTGAGGGTTCTGAGTGGGGTGGAGCCCGCCCCCCTCCGCCCTCCATCCCTCCCCTCCCTCGGGCCATTCCCACCCGGCTCCCCCTGCCTGTACTCCTGCCTGTGGCAAGGGTGGGCATGGCTGATTGTGCCGAGGAGCGGTGGAGGCACCTGCCCGCTGTGGTGCTCCCTGTGCCGCCCCGGCCAGCCTCACACCCAGGCTGCCCCCGAAGTGGGTTCCTGGGAGACAGTGGCAGGGCCAGGTGCTGGGGAGCTGGGTGGGGGTGCAGAGGTGTGTGGGGCACCTTCCTGTGTGCGCAGCAGGCCCTTCGGTGCCATGGTGTCCCCTCTCTCGCAGATGAAGGTCGCCCTCGTGGAGATCATCCAGCTCGCCTGCTTGGACTCGGACCCCTGGGTCCTCATGGTTGCCGACATCCTGAAGTCCTTCCCTGACACGGGGTCACTCAACCTTGATCTTGAGGAGCAGAACCCCAACGTTCACGATATTTTGGGAGAGCTTAGAGAAAAGGGTATGTGGGGGCTGTTCCTGCTGCAGGGTCGACCGTGCTCTGCGTGGTGTGGAAACGCAGCCTGGCCGAGAGGCTGGCGTGTCCTGAGTTCCATCCCCACTGCTTGGGCGCAGGCACCAGGGCTGTGCCCAGAGTGGGCCTCAGACCCTTGCGGTCTCAGCAAGCTGGGTCAGAAAGTGGTGGGTGGCTTTGAAGAATGCTGGGGAGCATTGGTGCCCTGCGTGTCGCCCCTCCTTTGGAGGACAGGCCCGCCACCCCTGGGGAGCAGCCGCTGTGCCCCGAGCCCCTGCAGATGGGCCAGGCCTGGGCCGGAAGGCTGCACCTGGGCCAGGATGGGGCGGCCGAGGCCAAGCTTGTGTGCTTTCCACATGGTGCAGCTGCTCAGCCTGCACGGAGGCTGCTGCGAGTCCCTTGGGCAGGGCCCAGGGCGCCTCCTGTCCCCGGGAGGCAATGTTTTTGCTCCAAGTAGCATTGTCACTTGTTTCAGCAGCAGGAACCCCTGTCATCTCC
Organism: Heterocephalus glaber; assembly: GCF_053883595.1. Taxonomy (NCBI): domain Eukaryota; kingdom Metazoa; phylum Chordata; class Mammalia; order Rodentia; family Bathyergidae; genus Heterocephalus; species Heterocephalus glaber. The sequence goes on along the minus strand of NW_028258325.1, from coordinate 1,230,684 downwards.
CTCAGGGGTTACTGAGCTGCAGCCCCCGGTGACCTCATGGCCCCAGGAAGCATGTGTGGGGGTCTTGTCCCCAGAGGGTGCCCCGAGCCCTCAGGGGCCTGCTGTCGACCTGCTGCTGGGGCATCTAGGGTCGCAGGGCACAGTCGTCCCCGCCGATGGCCCTGGGGAGGCCAGAGCCTGCTGGACTCTTCCTGCGGCTGGGGGCGCCCCTGACAGGCGTCTCCGCAGTGGGCGAATGTGAGGCGTCCGCCATGCTGCCACTGGAGTGCCAGTACCTGAACAAGAATGCCCTGACCACACTGGCCGGGCCGCTCACGCCGCCTGTGAAGCACTTCCAGCTGAAGCGCAAGCCCAAGAGCGCCACCCTGCGCGCCGAGCTGCTGCAGAAGTGTGAGTGTCGCCTGTGGCCTGCTGCGCTGCTGCGGCCGGGGCTTTTGGTTTTCACTTAGTCTTTCCTGATTTCTAAGACTTTTAAGAGACCAGTGTGCCAGCGGTGGCAGCACATGCTTGCAATCCCAGCTGCTCCGGAGGCTGAGGCAGGATGGTTGTTGGAGGCTGGCCTGGGGAAGGTAGTGAGAGCCCATCTCAGAAGCAGACGTGGGTTTTAGGAGCTGTTTCATTTTGAGTAGTCATGGAGTGGACTTGACTGACACATGTGCCCTGTACCAGGAGTCTGAGGGAGCCTCAGGGCAGCATCTGCGACTGCTGGCAGGAAGAGCAGCGTCTGGCACTGTTCCGAGGCTCTGAGGGGCCCGGGTGCTGGGCCACCCTAGAGTCCCTGTTGGCCTGCCTCAGACCCGAAGGGCGGCGGGGCTGGGCACGCCGCTGTGTGGGAGAGCGCTCACTTGCCCCCTCGCCCCCTCGCCGGTCACCTCGGCCTGTGGCTGTTTGTGCATCTGTGAGGGGAAACCTAGGCCGAGCACCGTGGGAGCCCAAGGGACTGCGTGGGAGACGCTGTCCCCCTGACACTTGTGACCCCTCTGCAGCCACCGAGACAGCGCAGCAACTGAAGAGGAGCACGGGGGTGCCGTTCCACGCCAAGGGCCGCGGGCTCCTCCGCAAGATGGACACCACGAGTGAGGCCACGGGGCCCCAGGACAGCTGCCTTCCGGACCTGCAGTGTCCGCGGGGTGGACAGGCTTAGCGGGGTGAAGGGTGCTGCCAAGGGAATGGGCCCCCAGGCCAGACCCAGGCCCTCGCTGTGCCTGCTGGCCAGGCCTGTTGCCCTGACTCCTCTGCCCTTGAGGAGGAGGAGGAGGAGGAGGAGGAGGAGGAGGAGGAGGAGGAGCCGGCAGAGCCCTGACAAGGCCCTGGGGCAGGGCCGCACCCACTGTTCAGTGCTGCAGGGAGAGCCCCCACGCACGCACGCACACACGCACACACGCACAAGACCCTGTCCTCCCCTCGCTGACAGCACCCTCCCTGCAGCCCCGCTCAAAGGCATCCCGAAGCAGGCGCCCTTCCGGAGCCCCACCACACCCAGCGTCTTTAGCCCTGCCGGGAACCGGACCCCGATCCCACCGTCGAGGACCCCGCTGCGGAAGGAAAGGGGTGTGAAGGTGGGCCCCGGCCCTGCTCTGCGCGCGGGTTGGGCCCTGGGCCTGCACACAGCCCTGAGTGTGCTCTCTTGTTGCAGCTCCTCGACATCTCTGAGCTGGACACAGTGGGCGCCGGCCGTGAGGCGAAGCGGCGGAGGAAGACGCTGGGTGTGTAGGCCCCCCGCCTGGCGGTGGCTGGGTGGGTGGCCAGGTGGGGCTCCCTTTGCTCTACCTGACCCAGCTTTCTTGCCAAGGCCCAAGGCCCCCATTTGTCAGCCCGGTGACTTCCTCACCCCAAGTCCAGGGGTCCCTGACGAGAACACGTCTTTGCACACAGATGCAGAGGTGGTGGAGAAGTCGGCCAAGGAGGAGACAGTCGTGGAGAATGCCACCCCGGACTATGCAGCCGGCCTTGTGTCCACACAGGTAGGGCTCTGTGCAGCGCAGTCTCCAGCCACCGCCGCCTCAGCATCTGCCACAGGCTGTGGTGAAGCCAAGCAGGTGCCCTCCTGCTGCAGCTGCGCATCCTGGGAAGGTGGCATTGCTGCGTGCAGTTGCGTGTGTGCATGAGAGGCGGCGTGGCCGAGGCCCTGGCGTGGCGTCCCCTGCCGCGCGTGCCAGAGGGGTGCCAGGTGGGTGAGGGGCCCGAGCACTCCCCAAGTAGCAGCTGTGTCACGGGTGGGCTTCCTCCTACGGTGGCGGAGCTGTTTGCTAGAGTGCGTGCATCTGACCGAGTGCTTTGGTGGTAAGGCAGGTAGTGCTGACCCTCCTCTGTCCAGCAATGGTGTGGGAGCCCCCTCCTAAGGACTCTGGGGGCTGGGGACAGGGCCAAACTCTTGCTGTCACCCTGGAAGCTGGGCCTCTGCTGGGAGTGACTGTGGCCTCTGTCTTCCAGAAACTCGGGCCTCTGAGCAGTGAGCCCGCACTGCCATCTACCAGCTACCTGCCCTCCACACCCAGTGTGGTCCCTGCGTCCTCCTATGTCCCCAGCTCCGAGGCGCCCCAAGGTGAGCGGGCCACAAGGTTGGGCAGCCTCCCCAACCTGCTCCTCAGTGCAGCCGCCCAGTGCAGCTCAGCACATCCACTCAGGGTGGCCTTGCCCAGGTGGGCAGCTACAGGTCCAGAGTCCGATCTCCGTGGTGTCACCCTCGGTCCCCAGTTGGTGTCCCCAAGCCCTTGTGGCCCCAGGGTTCCTGGAGGAGCCGACCATGGGCTGGGCCCTGCTCTCCTAGCTGGGAGGTTACTGGGCAGGGGTGGGCTCACCTCAGGCTGGCAGGAGGGCCCTGGGGACATTGCTGTGGTCTGGTCTGTGGGTGGGGAACCTGCCTCAGGCAGTGAAGGGGCCTGGGGACAGCAGTGCAGGTGACCTGAAGAGGGCTGGGCAGGGCTCCGGAGATCCCTCAGTGGCCCTGTGCCCTGCAGGGCCACCGTCCCGAGAAGCCAGCCTGCAGGCCAGCCGGCCACCCGAGGAGCCCGGGACCCCGAGCCCCGCGCTGCCGGCACAGTTCAAGCAGAGGGCACCCATGTACAACAGCTGTCTGGGCCCAGCTGCGCCAACACCTGCAGCGCCCACCTCTCCCCTGACGCCCACCACGCAGCCGGCTGTGGCCCCCGCTGCCCAGACACCCCCTGTGGCCATGGTGGCCCCGCAGACCCAGCCCTCTGCCCAGCCACAGCCCAAGAAGAACCTGTCCCTCACGGTAGGCGTTCTGCTGGGCCTGTGGGTCCCAGCAGGGTGGCAGGGCCGTGCCGACTTGCTGGCCTGGGCACCCACGCCTCCCTTGTCCACAGCGAGAGCAGATGTTCGCTGCGCAGGAGATGTTCAAGACAGCCAACAAGGTCACGCGGCCCGAGAAGGCCCTCATCCTGGGGTTCATGGCAGGGTCCCGAGGTATGTCCCGTGGCACCCCTGCGGCGTGGGTGGGCGGGCCCTTGGCCCCGCGCCCTGCCCAGACATCCCTGTCCCCGCAGAGAACCCGTGCCAGGAGCAGGGGGACGTGATCCAGATCAAGCTCAGCGAGCACACAGAAGACCTGCCCAAGGCTGATGGCCAGGGCAGCACCACCATGCTGGTGGACACGGTGTTTGAGATGAACTACGCCACGGGCCAGTGGACACGCTTCAAGAAGTACAAGCCCATGACCAACGTGTCCTGAGGCCGCCTGGCTCATGGCCCTGCCTTCTGGGTTCTGAGGGACAGACTGGCCACCCACATCCTGCTGGCCCTGGCCTGTTTAAGTCTTCAATTGTTTCTCTGAGGTGTTTGGGGCTTATCTTTCATATTTTATTATGGGTTACTTTTTGTGTGATCAGAGTACTTTTTTGGATTCAATATTACATTTTTCAACGTTGAAGTTAAACCAAAAAAGTTACAACTTCCTAATCTAGTGCCTGTTAAGACTTTTACCTTTCTCGTTTTTTCCTGAAAGAAATCCTGCTGAGTGCGAGGCCTTCTTACTACTGTGACGCCCTCCCCGTGAGGCTGAGGGGCCCAGAGGTGGTGTGGTGCTGACGAGGATGGCCAGGAATGGGCCTAGCAGCGCCAAGCTGGAGCTGCCGGGCCCCGCCCGCCCATGCCTGCAGCTTATATTTGTCTTTTGTAGTCGTGGACGTTGGCCGGTCTCCAGGACCTGCTCGCGTAAGACCGGATTAAAGTTGAGCTTTTCTACAGGAGGCTGCCAGGGCTGTTTCAGACCAGCTGACCGAGCTCAGTGCACAGCCTCTTCCGGGGCAGCTGCCAGAACCCAGGGGGACGGGGTCGCAGGCCCTGGTGGGAGGCAGAGAGCTTGGGGGCTGCCTGGGTGCCCTGCCACAGGGCTGGGACACAGACAGCTGCCCCACTCCCTTCCTTCACCCTTAGTGGGAAACTTCTGCACTGTCGGGACTTGAGCCCAGAGGGCACATAGCTCTATCTGCAACCCACTTTCTATTCATCCAAGACAGTCTACCCAGACTGGCCTCAAACTTGAGGTCCTCCTGCCTCGGCCTCTTATTTGGGATTATTACAGGCATGTGCCACCACCCCTGCCCACATTATTTGTGAAGGAAAGCATTTTCCCCAAAGTAGAACCCTACTGTATTTGCAGCATATGCTCCATTTCCCAAGGCAGGGACACACACGTGCACACACACGGCTAGTCCTTCCTTTGGAATTCAGAGCCCTTTGGAAATAGGGAAGTCAAAGCACAGCCTCTATGAAATAAGTAGAAGAAAAAGGCCTTTAAAATGCTTTTAATACAAAAATACTCATACACAGTTTTTCAAACACAAATTTCCACTTTAAATGCTATCCCCCCCCCCCAACTGGCAATTCTCGAATCTATTTCAGTATGTATCCCCCCCTCCCCCCAAAAAGGTGAATTTCAAGTTTTAAAATCTAACTATGAAACCTGGTGATAGCTAGCACCCAGTGTTCCTCGACGGAACCTGACCTCCCATCATGTGGAGTTGAGACCCAGTAGGCAGGCTTCTGATGGCATGGTGACTCCGTGACACCTAGTAGACCACGGCGTGTCGCGCTCCTGACCGACAGTCACCGGTACACTGCTCAGAGCCCAAGACGCGTGGCAACTGGCAGTTATTCTCAGTATCTGTTAAACCTTAAAAATCAGGTAGTTCTGGCAGGCGGGCACTGTGCACATCAGCATGGTTCAGATGCCAAGGTCCATACTTTGAAGGCATTAGAAGTGCCAGCCTGAGTGTGCTGGGGACTTGGGGACCCTGGGTGGTGTCACGGCAGAGGAGGGACAGCCTGGCCCTCACCACCCTTCTGCCAAAGGCCTTCCCCACAGAGGCAGAGTCACAGCTGCCTGGTGGGGTGCACTTGTGGCTGAGCTCTCGTGTGGCCGCAGAGGGACTCGGCTCACGCAGGGTGCCACCTGCTGCACACGGAGGCTGTGGGCCCCAACACCAAGCCCCGGGATGTTGGGCAGTTGACGCTGCCATGCTTCACAATAATGACCAGGAACTGAAGCTGACACTCGGTCACTGAATCCTCAGAACAAACCTCCCCAGGCTCAGAACAGGAGGCCCAGCCACCACCGCATGCCTGTCAGACCCAGCAGGAAAGGCCCTTGGCACCTTGGACCACCCTCAAAGCCTGGTGCTCAGATCTCTAAACTGGTCTAATACGGATTTTCAAAGTTAGTGTTATTTGTTCATTAGAAGCCTTTGGAAAGGGTTATCACTTTTTGCAATTATTTCCTTCAGAAAGATCCTAAAATAATTTGGAAGTAATATCAAAGTGACTCAAAAATCATAAGATTTTACTACTGTCAAATACAAAAATAAGTTAATCTGCTCCCCAAAGTGCACTGCAAAGCCACCTCTGATACTGACTTATGTGGAAGTCACTCAGCTGCTGGGAAAGGATCTCGGGACGAGTGGCGACGCTGGCTTGCGCCTGTCCGACGAGCCTGGGCCTTGGGTTCCACAGGCTGGGACACTGCCCACCCTGTCACTGGAACAGCCTTCCGTGTGGGGCAGAAGGAGCAGAAATCTGTGAACAATCTTCTGAGGACAGACAGCGAAATTAGGCTCTACGCTGAGAAACAGCCCAGCCGCCTCTCACCAGGCAAGCGGTCTCCAGAGGTAACAGACTACAGGAACAAGCCAGCTGCAAAGCTGCTGTTTCCTTTGGGTCCCTTCCTGGACCACGGCCAAACCAGCCAAGCAGGCGGAGGGGTACTGACTCCTCTCACCCAGAGCTGGGCAGGTCCTCACCCTGACAAACCCCGAGCATGGCCAGTCCTGGTTTAAGTGCAGACTGCAGGTCTGCATGGTGAGGGGCAGGAGAGCAGTGGGGGTGACCGCAGTGGCCTCCCGAGGACAGCGGTGGTTCTGGAGCAGGGATGTGGTGAGAACAGCTTGGAGTCAGGTGACCAGATCTTCGAGGACGGCCTGGGATTTCTCGTTGGCTCTTGGGCCAGACCTTTCACTGATCGCAGGCGATGAAACCTCACAGGGAAATGAGTGGCACTGAGCCTGGCGACAGATGAGGCCAGGGCCGCTTGGTGCACACCCCTGGGTGGTGCTGGCACTCAGGGCTGCCCTTCAGTTGGACCCATGGTGTTGCTGCTGTGCACTCAACAGTACTAGTTCGCTGCTGCTGCTGCTGCAGGAGAGCTCTGGGCACATCAGGAAATGACATGTTTTGGTGGTAATTTGTGAGACAGATTTAGCAAAAATACATTGAAGATAAAAACCAAAAACTGATAAAGAAAAGCCAAATTTTAAAAAAATATACAAAGCTTCCCCGAAATGTTGCTAAGAACCCAGTGTGTTCCTTAGACCTGGGGAGGGCTGCTCTGTGCGGCCAACGCTTCCAAGGCGGGCGTCAGTCCAAATCCAGAGGAAGAGCAGCCGGCAGGAGCCACCAGCAGTGCCCACATGGGGCCAGCCTCGGCTGGAAGAGAAGTGTTGAGAAAAATTCACATTAGTACAGAAAACATACAGCTGTTTCAAAGAGGAAAAGAAGGTCAAAATCCAGGACTGCTGGACTCCAGGGTGACCACAGGCACAATGGCCCACAGGAGACTACGCTGGCCCCCGGAGGGAGAAGGCTCATGCCATGCTCCTCGCGGCTTGGCCACAGAGACCGGCAGACCTGGCGCCCCGGCCCTGAGGTGTCGCTGCCAGAGGCTGCTCTGTCCTGGTCCCCAGCAGAGGCCCGGCGGTGGGCGTCAGTGCGGGTGCAGCCAGCTGCTGCGATGGCTCAGTGGTGGGAGCTCCCTCCTGGGGACCTGGACATCTGTTGAGGCTGCCGGCCGGCACCCTGGACCAGACCGAGCGGCTCCCGGCGCTATTTCCCCTCCGTGACCCGCCGCCAGCACCGCCTTTTCCTCCTCTTCCCCTTGGACTTCACCGGCTCTGGAAGGGGCTTCTCGGCCTTGCCACTGCGCAGCCCTGCCTGTGCCCCCAAGTCATGCTCGCAGCAGTAGGTCTGCCCGTCCTGCGCAGTGCGGAATGATGCCCCGTCCTGGTGCTCCTTACACAGCGAATTTGGGCAGAGGTGGCAGAACGACATGGAAGGTTTGCCACACACATCGCAGTGATGCCACGGACACTCCCACTTCCCTGCAACAGAGCACAGCGTCAGCACGGAGTGACAGTCACTCCTGAGACATCGTCAGGGCCGCAGGTGACAGCTGGGGCAACGTGCTGGGAGTCAAGCCCAGGGCCTTCAGCTGTGACTGACCCAACATCCACAGCCCCAACTCTCCATCAGCGATGGTCTCTACCCACGCTGGCCTCACACTTGCCATTCTGCCTCACCATCCCGAGCAGCCAGGATTCCCAGGTAATGCTTTGCAAAGCTGTCTAAGCAGGGCATGGTGCCACACACCTGTAATCCCAGAACCCTGGGAGGCTGAGCCAGGCAGATCATAAGTTCAAGGCTAGCCTAGGCAACCTAGCAAGATCCTGTCTCAAAAAATAATAAGGGCTAGGGATGTACCTCAGTGGTATAGCATCCTGCGGTTCAGTCCCACTACTATAAAAATCCAAAATCATCTAGTCAAATGCAAATCAATGCAAAATACTTCCTTTTATTTACTGCCAAAGAGAAGCTAATGCTTGGGCTCAGGTATAGCTCAGTGAGGAGCTCTTGCCCAGTATGCAAGAGGCCCTAGCTCCCACCCCCAGTACCCCCAAAACAAAACGGGGGAGGGGCTGAGGCCCTGGACACTGCTAACTGCGGGGGCTGGGCCTTGCCCAGGGAGCCTGCACTCTGGCAGCTGTGCCCCAAAGCTGAGCTGGACCAGCAGCTGGGACAGCTGCTGCTGCTCTGGCTGCCCATTCATGAGGGACTGATTGTTTATTTGGCTGCCGATCTGACTCATAGGCCTCTGTCACAGGAGGAGGAACCATCTCACCCTCTGGAAATATTCTCACCTGGTAACCTCGGTTTATCATTTGCCATACAAAAAATGTATTTTAAAGAACATTTTTTCCAAACACCTGACTTTTTATTGCTCTGTGTTTGTCTTTGGGTCAGGGCCTGTTCGATTCTCCTCTGAAACTAGGCACAGTGCTGCTCACCGGTAATTAACCCAGCACTCTGGTAGTGAGGCAGGAGGATCCCACATTTGGATCTCCTTCAGCAACTTGGCAACTCAGAAGACCCTGTCTCAGGGCTGGGAATTTAGCTCAGTGGTGCCGTGCCTGCCTTGCAAGCACAAGGCTTGCTCCCTGGTGCTGGAAAAAAAACAACAACCTGTTTCAAAAGAAAAAAGGATGGGGATGTAGCTCAGTGCAAAGGCCCTGGGTTTAATCTCCAGTAACAAAATAACCCTCTTCGGAAATCACAGTTGCAGTGCCTTCTGGGGAGGGCCTGGGGCACGGTGCAGCCAGGCCTGGCCCCTGGGTGGCTGAGAGACAGACACCCCTCCCAGCCGCAGCCCCGCGGGCTCATCCAGCCCTGTGGGGGCTGCAGCAGGACCCCTGGCCCAGGGCATCTGCCCTGGGCAGCGCCAGCACCTACCGAAGGGCCGCTTGCCCAGGCCCAGGCAGGACAGGTGGTAAGCCTTGGTGCAGAGCTTGCGGTCGCACAGCACCAGCTGCCCACCGTCACCACAGCGGAAACACTCATCCTCCGACTGCCTCTTCCACTCCCCCTTGGCTCTGCGCCTCCTGGTTTTCTTCTTGGTCTTTTTACCCTTTTCCTCTGAAGAAAGGGATGCTGAGGTCTGGAATCAAGAGTTCAGCACAGTGCATGTGAACAAAGTGCCCAGTCAGAAGCTGTCAGCGCAGGCTGAGTGGCCCAAGAGCAGAGTTCCAACACAGGCACCACGGCGCTCTAGGGACTCCGACAGCACGAGAAGTGGGCCTTCTACCACGCAGCAAGGGCCACGGCCAGGGAGACAACTGCTAAGCACCCCAACCCTCCGGCTGCCTGTGAAAGGCGGCCGGAGATGCACACCAGTCTGACGGCAAGGCCCTCGGCGGCTGGAGACAAGGCAGTGAAGTGACCTGTGGCAGCACTGAGGCCTTCCTGTTGAGGAGCCCCTGGGAGCAGAGCAGGCAGGGACAACCGTCGGCTCAGGGTGGCCCCACGGCCCTGGGCTCCCAGAGCAGGTTTTACCCGGCACAGACTGGGGTGGCGGCACTGGGGGTAAAGGGGTCTCCCCAGATTTGTGTCCTTCCTGGAACCTTGAAATGAGACCTTATCTGGAAACAGGGTCACTGCAGATATAGCCAGGGTGACCAGTGGCCTTAGGAAAGGGGAGGCCCTGGGTTGAATCCTCAGCACTGCAGAAGGGGACAGCCTGAGGCTGGGAAGGTGCATTCCATGAGGATGGCAGGATGCTGCCAGGGGCAGGGAGGCCTCGAGAGCCTGTGGGAACCACAGCCCGGCCACACCGACTTATGCTGCTGGCTTTAGAGCTGAGCCTGCACCTCTGCTGCTGACGCCACAGTGTGTGGCACTGTCCCTAGAGGACTCATCTTCCCGCTATCTGGAATCCCACTGGCAGCTATGAGACACCTGGGCCCTTGTGGACAGACATCAAGGTGACGTTACCTTTGGTCTGTCCCCAAGAAATCCACTGCAGTTGGAGGCTCCGCACCGACAGACTGTTTTCTCATTGCCCAAACAGTCGAGGTTATAATTAAAAGTCAGCTCTGTCCCTGGGAAAAGAGGAGACAAACACTTAAGCAGAAACTCATCCTCTCTTGCTACCTCTCGCTTGCTCAGCTGGACTACAAACATGCATCTACCTTCATAACCCCCCCGCACCCGCGCCCTCCCCGGAAACTGCTTTGCATACAGATCCTCAGAACTGAATGGATTGACCCCCTGATGCCGCACCTGCAGGAATGTCACACACAGCAAACAGGCCTACGCGGGTGTCCCCATTCACTGTCCACTTGAGGGTCTCACAGTTGGGCTGGCAGCTGTGGTTCATAAACCGGGAATAGTTTCCTTTGGGCCCAGCGTCGATTATACGGTCCTAGGGGGAGTCAAGGTACATTAACCATTCGGCCCTAAGCAGCCGTGTGCTCCATTCAGGCAAACTGTTACGCTCAATGTTCAACGAGCAGTCAGCTGCTGTTGTACCGAAAATCAGTGTCCCATGTCCGCTCAGATAGGACACACCATCTCTTGCTCATGGAGGGCAGGTTGGGACCACAAGGAGGGGCCTGAGGCTGGGTGAGGGCTGGAAACAAGGGACAGCGAGTGAGCTGACACCCAGCACCATCCGTGACAGTCGACAGGGCTGGGAGAAACACGGATGTCACAGGGACCCAAGGTCAACATCAGCAGCCACAGCAAAGAAATCCCCAGGGCCAGTCAAGGCGACAGGCAGGAGGGAGGCCTTCAAGTCCACAGCAGCTGGGGAAATGCAAATTCAAATCCTCGATGCTGGTGCCACCCTGGCCAGGAGGGGGGAAGGCACAGGGCTGGCAGTGGTGATTGTGACAGCGGAGTCACAAGTCACAAATGCAAGCACACCAGTGCCCGTGTATAAAAGGCAAATGACATCCACCTACTGTCACCCAAGCTGGAGGACACCACTGCCCAGTGACAGGGAGACAACAGATCAGATCAGGAGTGCCCAGGTTGCCTGCATGGCGGGGCGGGCCCGGCTATGTCAGGAGTCGGTGCGAAACCCACGCCCGGTGGGGACGAGGCAGTGCCCGGGGACGCCCGGAAGCTGTGTCTCGCGGCCACAGAGCACAGTGCGGGGAAGTGACTGGGGAGACTGTGCCGCAGCAGCCGAGAGCCAGCCCTGGACACCTCCCCAGGGGCCCCTGGCACACACTCACCCCTCAGCCCACCCCCACCAGCCAGCCAGGCATGGCAGCACGCCACGGTCTGGCTACTCAGGAGGCTGAGGCAGGAGGAGGCGTTTAAGGCCAGCCTGGGTAACAGAGTTCCTGTCGAAAAGAGAGAGACAGACAGAGAGAGACAGAGAGAGAGAAACAGTGTCAGAATACAGCTGTTCTGTGGTGTGCTTTGTCAACTACACCAGTATTAACAACGGGCCAGTTTTACTTTGTCCGTTAGGAGCGCAGAACCCTGCAGAAATCCCGGCACAGACGCGTGCTGCCTGTCTGCCGGCCGCCGATCCTGGGCTCTCCCCTGCTGCCGTGGCGGCCCGCAGCACCCATGCCCTCACACGCCCCAGCAGCGGGGCCCCCAGCTCTGCCCACCGCCCCAACAGGCACACGAGGCTTGGCCTGCGAGCCCACAGCACTCGGCCAGGATCCTCGGGCACCCCTGCGTCGCCCAGGCCTCCCAAGTAGTGAGGACCCTAACCCTGCCTCTTGTCTCCTCATCTGTGCCCTTTCTCCACCCTCCCCCCGCCTGTCCGCCCCACCCCCTCTGCACTTTGTTCTGTGCCCTTTTAGCCCTTTAATGCTGTGGAAAGTACATCTTCCACTTCGAGTCACTGTTCTTTTCTGTGCAGCTCTCACATGCACACTTGGTGAATCCTGAAGCCAGCCAAGCCTCTCCAGTGCATCCCTCCCCCCCCCCAAGCAGCCCGGCCTGACCTTCCATTTGCATATTCCCTCCGACGGTCAGTGAGTGCTGTTTTTGAGGCCTGGTCTCCCTGTGTTGTCCAGGCTGGCCGTGAGCTCCTGGGTTTAGGCATCCTCCGGCCTCGCTCCCCAGGCCTCAGTCAATGCCTCCTCACGTCCCTGCTCCCTCTGCCTACCACACAGGCCGCTGGCAGTGTCAGCATCGGTGTCACTGCACACACCCGGACTACTGGGCTATGGCTGCTCATTCACCATTCCTTCTGGGAGCTCACTCTTTTCTGAAGTTCAACTTTTTCTACCCACAGCATCTCCTTTCTTCATCCCCCAGCTAAACTGTGGCGACAGTCAGCTCTCCGTCTGTCTCAAGTGGCGCCTGCAGGGTGCCCAAGGCCAGGCGTGCTGCCCTCTCGGCTCCCAGAAGGGCCTTGGCCGAGGGGCCGCCTGATCGCTGGGATGTACTGCTCCCTCAGGCTGTTTTAATCTTTGTAGTCCTTGGTGTCTCACGGGGTTTTGTCTAACAGCAGGGCTAGGGTTAGATTTCCACATGGCCTGCTCAAAACCTGGCACATTTCATCAGTAAAGTGATGCACACCCACTGGTTCCTACAAGCTCTTTCACACCTGACCTCTCCCCCAGTTCCCATCTTTCCTTCCGGGACATCCACTAAACATTTCCATTTCCTGTGTCTCCACCTCTTTTATGGAGTTTTCATCTTTTTACCTTACTGCACTCTATTATGGATCATTTCTTCAATGCATTCTTCCACTTCAGTCATTTTCTCTGTAGATAGCCGATTTTTCTTAATTCATTTTGTGGGTTAATTTCAATGAGTTTTCCCCCCAATTTTTGTTATAAAATAACCCTAACGCCAAGTTCACCATCGTAACCATTTGAAGTGCACAGTTCAATGATACTACATGCATTCATCAGCTGTGCTCCTGTGGTCACCCCCTGTATTCACCCATCGAGCAGAGCCTCCGTGTCCACCACAGCACCTCCCACTCTGACCACTAACGTGCTTTGTATACAGCTTGTTTCACGTGGCACGATGTCCTCCAAGTTCGTCTGTTTAGCACCCTGCAGAACTATGTCCTTTTACAGGCCAGCTAGTTTTCACCTGGATGGATAAACCACAACTGGCTGGACACTCATTTCTTCCTTATTTTAGCGGTTGTGAGAATAATGCCAGTGTTACCATTTCTTCAAGGCCTTTTTGAGTCTTTTGTGCACATAACCGGAAGTGGAACTGTTGGATCATCTGGTATTAACTTTCTTTTTTCATGGTACTAGAGATTGAACCCAGGTCATTCTATTATTGAGCTACATCCACAGCCCTTTTTATTTTTTAGTTTGAGACAGTCACTAAATTGTGCAGACTGGCCTCACACTTACAGCCCTCCTGCCTCAGCCTGGAGTAGCTATGATTATAGGTGTGTGCCACCACACGTGGATATAACTTTTTTTTTTAGAAGAAATAAGAGCTCTTTATTGTGAATGCAAGCATAATATAGTCGTTTTAGGAGGGAAATTAAAGTCAAATCCTACAGACTTTACCTACAGATATACATGTCCAAAGTGAAACGTATACATAAGTACATTTTATACCATGCACAAAATCATAAAATACATATAGCTTCAAGACATAGTTTAAATTAAGGCACTTCCATGTAATGAAATATAATGCACCAAGTTTAACAGTACTTGCTCCATAGTAATCTCAAAAATATGTCATTATAGGGCTGGGGATTTAGCTCAGTGGTTTCGCCGCCTGCTGGGCAAGCACAAGGACCCAAGTTCGATCCCCGGTACCAAAAAAAAAAAAAAATGTCATTATGATATCTCCTAAAACTCTCTTTTCTCACTCCACACTCTACTACAAACACAATCCTGGCTCCAGGACTTTTATATTCTTTTTACGCAGATTGTACTTCCTACTGTTATTTGCTAAACTCATTCTCTCACTTTATCCAGGTATCCTTGTATCATATGGTAAGATAAACCTTCCCTGATCTCCCTATCTGAAACAGACCTATTTTTCCAGCTCTATTATTTCTTGTCCATTATGCTGCTTTCCTTTTCATGACTTGTTACTACCTAATACATTTATTAGTTTATTTATCTCTCCCAGGATATAACTTTTTAAAGAACCTGTTTTCCACACTGGCTGCACAATTTTCTATTTCCACAACCAGTGCACAAGGGTTCCAGTTGCTCTACATCTTCACCAAGTTCCTTCGTTTGGATCTACAGCAGCCTCTGCCGGTATGAGGTCTTGCTGCCTTGTTGTAGCTGCCGTGGGCTTTCTAGTGGTTGGTGACACTGAGTATCCTTCTGTGTGGTTATCGGCCGTCTGTACATCTTCTCTGGGAAAATGTTTATTCAAGCCTTTGCCTATTTCTGAAGGGCTGTTGGCCTTTTGGTTGTTTTGAGGCGTTTTCTATATATTCTGGCTATTAGCCCCTTATCAGATATATGATTTGCAGATAGATTTTCTCCATTCTGTAGGCTGCCCTTTTATGGAATGACACCTTTCGCGCAGAATTGTAAAATTTTCATAACGTCCAATGGTCTTTTAATTGCATGAGCTTTTGGTGTCCCATCCGAGAACTCACTACCAAACACGCTGATGTGAGGCTTTTGGCCTATCCTTTCTAAACCTTCTTGCGCTGTTCTTGATCTGAGGAAAAGCTTAAACATTCCCCACTGAGCAGCACAATGTTTGCTTTGATGCTCACATAGACCTTAATCACACTGAGGCAGTTTCCTTCTACTTCTAGTCTGTTAAGTGTCTTTACCATGGAAAGGTGTGGAATTTGCCAAATGTGTCTTCTGTGTGAAGATCATGTGGGGTTTTCCCCTTCATTCTGTTCATGCTCTATACCACACTGGTCAATTTTCACTCGCTGAACCATTCTTACATTCTAGGAACAAATCCCACATGCTCATCATATTCTTTTGATATGCTGCTGGATCCAGTGGGCTGGTATTTTGTTGAAGATTTCTCCATTGATGCTTCTGAGGAATACTGGTCTGTAGTTTTGATTTCCTGTAGTATCTTGATCTGGCGCTGGTGTCAGAGTAACAATGGGCTCAAAGAATGAGTTTGGAGCTTGGTTCCTTCTCTTCGATTTTTAGAAGTTGGAGGACTGGTATTGGTTCTTCAAATGGCTGGTAAAATTTGGCAGTGCAGCCATCAGGTCTAGGACTTTTCTTTGTTGGGTGGTTTTTTCTTTTTTCTTCATGATACTGGAGATCGAACCCAGGGCCTCAGACATGATGGGCAAGCACTCTAGTACTGAGCCTCACCCAACCCTGTTGGAAGATTTTTTTTTTTTTGAAAGATTTTTAATTATTCGATTTCTTTACTAATATCAGGTCTGGGAGAATTCTCTAGTATTCATGATTGGTCTTTGCAGGTTTTATGTCTAGGACTTTGTCCATTCCATCTAAGGTCATCTAATTTGGAGTACAACTGCTCCTAACACTCCCTTATGACCCTTTCACTTACGCAGAATCAGTACTGGCATCCCCACTTCCATCTGTGACCTTAGTAACCCGAGTCCTCTTCTTTCTTAGTCCATCTTGAAACCACTGAGCTAAATCTCCAGCCCTTTCTTAGTCCATCTTAATAAAAGTTTGCTAATTTCGCTGATCTTTTCAAAGAACCAACTTTTGGGTTCACGGGTTTCCCGTTTTTCCCCTCTCTAGTTACAATTCTCTGACTGGTACGAGCACCAGCCCACCTGCGGACATGAGGACTCTGTCCTTTACAGCTCTGTCCACACTGCTTTTGCTGTTGACGTCACAAAATGACATCTTCACCTGCTGTGTTGCCCAAAGCATAACCTTTCTTTCAAATGCCTTAGTCAATGCAGAAAACTAAAGATGGAGTGACAGAACAAAGTTACAATGTTAGCTTTTATACTAAATTTCTTTAAAATGTATTTGTATCCTTTTTTTTGGTACTGGGGGTTGAACTCGGAACCTTCCACTTGCAAGGCAGGCGCTGGAACCACTGAGCTACATCCCTGGCCCATGTATTTGTATCTTAAATCATGTAGAAAGTTAAAAAAAAAAAGTGAGTTCCAAGTCACTGTCACAGTAGTGGTCCCTGCATGTTCCCATGTCCTTATCCAAGGGCTAGCTCCTGGCCAGTGCACCCTCCCTGTGCGGCTCCCTGCAGGGGGGCCCGGTGTGGCCAGCGTCCTCGCCTCCCCGTCACTTCTGAAGTTTCGCCAGACATGGAGTTCTTCCCGGACAGGTTTTTCCTTACTGATTCTGCTGTTCTTATTTTGCCTTAGCACTCTGAATACACTGGCCAAGTGCCTCCAGCTCTCAACTTTTTGGGGGAAATTTGCTAATAAGTGAACCGAGGGTCCCCTGTGTGTGAGACAAGGCTGTGTCTGACTTGTCGCTTTTGAGACCTCTCTTCAGCTCTGGCTCTCAGCAGTTCAGTCAAAGTGAGTCCTGCAGGTCTCTGGGTTCACTCAGACCCCTGAGGGTCTATATTCATGCATTTCACCAAATTTGGGAAGCTTTTAGCCATTATTTCTTCAAATGCTCTCTGCTGCTTTTTCTGTTCCCCTCTGGCATCCCCACAAATGTGAGGGAGTGTTCTCGATACCCCTTAGGATCTATTCACAGCCATCTTTCTTCTTTCTGCTCCTCAGGCCTGATAATTCCCATCGTCCTACCACTGACTTTTCTGCCTGCTCACATCTGCTTCTGAGTCTCTCTAGAAAATTTTTCATTTCAGTTACTCTATTTTTTGGCTCTGGAATTTTTGATTTTCTATTTCTTCATAGTTTTCCTGACTTTCCGTAAATCCCCTTGGTTCTGGGCTGGGGATTTAGCTCAGTGGTTCCGCCGCCTGCCTCACAAGCGCAAGGTCCTGAGTTCGATCCCCAGTACCAAAAAAACCCCAAAAAAAACCCCTTGGTTCTCTGAGCATCTGTGAAACAGATGTTTTCAGACCTTTGTCTAAGCCGGGCATGGTGGCACACAGCTATGACTCCAGCACTCTGAGAGGTGGAGACAGGAGGATCACAAGTTAGAGCCCAGCCCGGGCAACTCAGCCAGGCCTGTCTCAAAATAAAAAAGGGCTGGGAATGCAGCTCAGGGTAAAGGACCAAGGCTCAATGCCCTATATCCAACCCTCCCCACACAAAACTCTTCACCTAGTATCTGCCAAGAAGACTTTTGTGGAGACAGTTTCTATTGGTTTATTTTGTCCTTGGCTAGGCTACATTTCCTGCATCTTTGTAGGTCTTGTGATTTTTTTTGACTAAAAACTGGTGAGCTGAATCTAGTAACTTGCTAACTCTGGAGATCAGATGCTTCCCTTTCCCTGGGCTGGCTGAGTATGTTGTTGTCTTTCGTTGCTGCTGGTGCTGTCAGCTGTCTCCATGCTGACCATCAGCCTGAGGAGGAAACTGAGGTCTTCTCGGGTCAAGTCCACTCCTGCGCCTCTCCCCTGACAGGCTCGGCCACCTCCCCATTTCCCCGTTATCTGCAGTTGCCGTGGAAAGTCCCAGCTTTATGTCTGGCTCCTAGAGGCTGAGGAAAATGAAGCGGTGGGGAGTGGACACCAGGCAATCACCAGCTCAAAGGAAGGGCCTGCCGGAACGGAGGGAGGTGCTACCTAACGTCACCGTCATCTGTACCTCTGGGTCAGAGCAGCAGAGCACAGGGCTGAGTGCCTGGAGAACAGGCTCCTCTTGCCCACTGCACCTCTGAGCTATGGCTGCAGCTGCCCCAGAGATACGTGCCGTGGCCATGGCAGGCTTCAGATGCACACCTATCCCCTATCCTGGGTGACTCTGCCCCCTCTGTCACTACTCTGAAAATCCTCAAAAACGTCCACAAGAGGTACAAAACCACGTTGCAGACTGCCTGCTCTGTGAGCAGCGTGCCTCTTACCCAGGGTCAGCCAAGGAGGCACCCTCACCCTGCTCACCCTGCTCACCCTGCTGTGCTCCACCGCCTGGGCTGAAGCATGGGTCCCAGGAAAGCCTCGCTCAGGCTGCTCTTGGCTATGCATGATTCCTGTCTCAGGCACAGTGGGCTGAGCAGCTGCACTAAGAAAAGCTGGCGACGCGAGGGGCGATGAGCCCTGCAGAGCTCCAGAGACCAGCGGTGGAGACCAGCGGTGGAGACCAGCAGCAGCCGATGGACAGCAGCAGCGGCTAAAGGCAGAGAACGCTGTGAAGGTCGCACCTGACTGCAGAGACCTGCAGCAGCCCACAGAGAGCCCCAGAGAGGCAGCTGAAGCTGCAGGAAGAGCTCCAGAGGAGCCGCCAGGAGGCTGTGAGCCTCGGCTGCTGAGGAGGTGGCTACGAGCCGCCATGAGCTGTGATGCTGAGGCCACACAGACCCCCGGGCTGCCAAAAGACCTGCACTTTGCCAAATCATGATTTCTATCTGAACCGAGCAAAAGTGCCCTCTGCTGACTGGGGACACTTCCAGTCCACGCCCCATGGGCCCCAGGAAGCACCACAAGCTGGCTCTTGCCTCTGTGGCACTGGTGCCCAAGCTGCCCTTGCTCCAGGATCCAAGCGCTTTCCTGTCTACATGGCAATGCGGCCTCCTCAGCTGTCACCCCGAGCAGGGTGGTCACAGCCTCACCAGGGGCCTCTCAGGCGGTTCTTTCACCGTTTCTGGATTTTGTCGGCTGTGACCTTAGAACCCCCTGCACACAGCCCACTGTGCCAGGGCCACCTTCTACAGAAGGCTGGGTTGGCAGGCCCAGGAGGGGTGTGGTCAGACAGAGCCACCTCTGCAGCTCCAGGACCCATGCTTTCTCACCCAGTTCTTTTATTCAAAAACATTTCAAACCTAAAGACAAAAATGGAATAACCACATCAGTGCACACGTCGCCCAGACATTAACGGGACACACACAGCCCCTAGGAGGCTCTCTGCCCAGATGCAGAGGACAGCCATGCTGGAGGACGCCCTGTCCTCAGAAAGAAATGTGCATATGCATGGGAGGAAGCACTCAGGAGGTGAAAGAAGAATGTCACCGCGCTGCCAGGGGTGATCCCACAGGACCCTCAGGGCCCCATGCAGCATGAGCAGTGCAGGCGGCCTCCTGTTACCTTGTCTATGGTGAGCATGTAAAAGTGCGTGATGTCGTTCTCGTGTGCGTACTTGATCCTTGCCATACACTCCTCCTCATCAATCAGCTCACCGACATACTCATTCACAAACTCTCCCTGGAAGTGACAAGAAGGCAACAGTGACAATCAGGAGCATGCCAACGCAGCTCGGCCCAGGGACCACGGTGCTCAGGGTGGGTCCCAAAGGCCTTGCTAGCCCAAGAAGGTTCAAATGACTTCACGGCCACTTCCTAAGTAAGGCTGGGAATGCAGCCCGCACTCAAGCACTCCTGAAGTAGCAACATCCCAGCCCTGGCTCCTACAGGATCTCCTCTCCTTGGAGCACGTCTGACAGCCCAGGCTCCACACAAGTCACCTTAGGTGTAGGTCACAAAGAGCCTGACAGGTTCAACAGCGAGGATGGCCACCAGCAGCTGAAGGGGGAGAGCAGCAGCATTGCGGGAGGGCATCTCCACACGGTGTCTTTGCCATGGCTGGGACTGGGCCATGGACTGCACCCCAGTTACGGAGTTGTGGCTGACACCTCCTGTCCCTAGCCCATGCCGAACATGCCAGGGTCAGCCTACACCAAGATAAGCGGCGAGGTGTGTCTCCACAGCAATTCAATCCGAAGGCGGAAGCAGGCTGTCAGTGGTCACTGGTGTTCACTGGCAGCTTCTTTCTGGATTACGCAGGGAGAGCCTCTAAAAACAGCCACTCCTGTGCTCCTGAGCGCTGAGACACCACAGTGTGGAGTCTACAGAAATGGCCACTGTGTAAATTTTTCCATTTCATAAAAGCAACCATCAGAGTTCTGACTTCAGGCGTTCTGACTTCAAGGGAGCTTCTGAGTATTAACTTTGATGGATCTCTCATGGGACACTTTACAAAATTCAATTGTAGTAATTCAATTCAAAAAGGAGTTTTAGCAATACCATTCTCAAGTGAATGCAAACCTAGGAAACCAGAACCACATTTTCTTAGGGGCAGGGAGAAGGGGCAAAACACACACCTTTCTGATGTCTCGCTTGGCAACCAGGCCCCACCCTTTGCCATCTGTCTTGATGATCTTGGTCTCTGGGTACTGGCGCTTGGTGAAGCACTGGTTCTGGCAGTACTCGCCCGCGGGACACACCTGCGGGTGGCACTCGAACATCAGCATCCTGTTCAAACATTCTGAGTCAAAGCCACAGGGATTCTCGTCTGTGGGCTTACAATTACACTTTGGGATTTCCGAGATATCGGCCGTGTAGATCTGAACTTTCCCGTAAGGCTTATTGACCTGCAGAAGGAAGGGAGCTGTGTCGGCCCCACGCCAGCAGAGCCTCCAGGCGCCTGTGCAGCGCTCCTGGCCGACTCGCCTGGCCTGCAGGAGCTCCGCCCAGCCCTCTCAGCTCGGGGCACCAGCCGTCCTGGCCTGGGGGCCCTCGAGGTGGAGCTCGAGCTGGAGTGGGAAGCCCCGTAACTTCACCTCAGTGTTTGTCTTTCTCATTTTGAGCAAGAACTACTTTTGTCCAGGAACCATGAGAGCAGCGCGCGCGCGCACACACACACACACACACCCCTTGCAGGTCACCTTGATGTGCTTGTAGGGTGGGGGCCTGCGCTCGCTCTCCTGTGTTTCTCGGGCTTCCCTCTGAAGTTTGACTTCACGAAAACGAGCTTCAGCTTCTTGCAGTGCTAAAACATCAATGAAATGTGAGGAACATATTTTAGCAAATAAAAACCTTTAAGCTCTGTATTTTAGTGCTTATTCTAAACATTCGCTGGTAAGTTCAGTTTCTGGTTTTCTTGCAACTAAAGGTCATAGAACACTGCCAGGGGAGGTGCTTCTGACGTGGCAGAGCACTTCACACAGAAGCCACCCCAGGCCATCTGGGGGACCCCCAAGGCCCGGGACAAAGACTGCCCAGGTGGGTTTCTGCTGAGCTCACAAGGCACCAGTCAGGACACAGTCCCGAGACAACACAAAGTGGGGGCTGTGTGAAGTGAGCAGGCAGCAGGCACACAAGACCACTCTGGGCAGACTGCTGCCCAGCAGCTGGTCCCTTGCTGTGGAGCTGGCCCGAATGAGCCTGCTGTCCTCCCCTGAGCAGCGACTGTCACCCCAAACCCAGTGGGCCACCCTCCCTGTTGGGACCCTCCTTTTTAGTAACTGCCAAGAATCTTTTCATGACAGCCTATTCTTAATCAGACTCCTAAGCATGCTGGGGCCACAAAGGAGAGCTCCTGGCAGCACAGAGCAGGCAGCTTTCCAGCTCAGAACCCCTCTGCCCTGGCCCTGGGCTCGTCCCAGTCCCAGCTGTCCAGCAGGGGCCCTGGGCAAGCTTGGAACTTGGCCTACTGTGCTACTCTCCACCCGGGGTAAACACTGACACATCTTCCTCTGTCTCCTTCCTGCCTGGCTCTTCGGCCAGCTTCGCCACCTTTGCTCCTCCTGCCTCCCAGCCCAGATGCAAAACCAAAGGTCAAACACCCTGGGGATCAGCCCAAGATGCCACTCGAGGCCCCCAGGCCTGGCCATGTATGTGGAATCGTGAGGCAGCCACTGAAGGCTGGGGCACAAGGCCAGACACCAGGAGACGCCACCAGCGCTGCCTCCTCCACGAAGGCCAGCCTCGGAGAACGTCTGCAGCTAGCTCCCCAGTCTCACAGAAAGCTTTACTGCCTTCTAATGAAATTAATCACAAACCAGTATTACAAAAATTACTGAACAGTATATCTTACTATACCTCTAATAGATCAGTCCACAAACTTATTTTTTCTGATTTAAAAGTACAGATAGAATACTCAAGTCTAGCATTTTCTACAAAGATCAAATTTCCAAAAACAGAAGTCAGGATTAACAAAAGGCAAGCAAGAGCGCTGTTCCACTCTGCTGGGAAATCTCCGTACCGTTTTTGAAGACTCTTCCGATCCCTCTGACCCCATGGTAGCGGCTGCCCCGGTCCCCCTCCATGTACGGGAATACTCGTGCCTGATGCGTCCAGTAATAATCTTTAGACCCAAAGAAAAACACAGGGAATTCTCCAATCTCGTGCTTCATTTTCTGAATATTTGGGGGGACATTTTTGGGATGGCAAACTTCTGCCGGCCACCATCTATTATAAATATTAAAAACAGTATTCACAGACTCTTCAGAGAGAGCGACAATCATTTCAATACGTTAAGTACTGTAAAGTGAAACAAAGACATTTGAACACAGACGAAAAAGCACAGGACTCTTATTCCTCACACCTGTAGTTCCCGAGTTTGACCCAGATGATGTCTTGGAAGTGCAGCTTCTTCCCAGCCCTGCAGTCGTTGCAGAACCAGCTGCCGTCAGGCATGTCGATGTTCAGGCAGTCGGGGTGGAAGGCTGCCGGGCAGGCCTCGCAGCACAGGAGGCTCCCCCCTGCAAGGGAGGCAGCGGCTGAGCCCAGGAGGCCAGGCTGCAGGGGCCGCACCCCAGCTCTGAAGCCCTGGGCGTGAGACAGCCACGGATCTGCGCACCAGCGCTCAGGCAGGGGCTGCGTCCCCACCAATGGCCTGGCATGCATGGCCTGTGCAGCAATTACGGTGAGAAACCCCGCCATGTGCTCCCACCCCTAACGGGGAAAACCAGCCGTGACACACACTTGTGGGCAGGGCTGAAGGGCCGGGGCGGCCCTCGAGCTCCAGACACCTCACGCCAGTGGCAGTGGCACGGCCTCACCTTTAGAGCACACGAAGCACCAGCTCACATTCACGTGGCTGTGGTGCCGCTTCTCCTTCCGAGCAGTGAAGTGGGCCGTGCAGACGATGCTGTGGGAAGCGATCACCGAGCAGCCTGCTGCCAGACATGCGTCCCCTCCGTGATATGCTACGGGGCAGCGCACGCACCGCATCATTTTACCTGAGGGTGAGAAACAGCCTGAAGACCCAGACACTGCCACCTCCCTCAGAAACTACAAAGCCTCAGAAACTGGGAAAGGAATCGTGGAACAGCCTTGAGGCATCTGATCACAGAACCTCTCACCAAGGCCAAGGAGTTTCCAAATGTTGAAGAGACCCATAAGCGCCTGAGAACCACACTCCACAGCAAGGCCAACCAGCATGCTCAGCCTGGACACTGGCATGCACCCTGCGCACCATCTGATGTTCACAGCACTGCTGTCCTCTCCCTACCAAATGGCAGCAGCAAACCTCCAAACTGTGCCAGATGCAGGCTGCCACTGGTGTAAAAGCGGTGACACCAAGAGGTGCGCACAACCTGCCCTCTCCAGTCCCACACAGCTACCCTTGAATCATGGAGCTAGAATCTGATCTCACAATGTTTGCCTTGTTTGTGAAGGGCCCTAAAACCAGAGCAAACAGGACCCTTCCAAATGGTTTTATAGAGGCTGCTCTTAAAACTAAGGACCCTAAAGATACTCTCCGGGGTGGGGAGAGGGGAGGACAGAAGCAGGTCCTGTGTCCCACAAAAGCCCTGACCCACCTGTGTCCAGTCAGCAGACAAACAAGGACCACTGAGGCTGTCAGTTTGCCCCTGTGGTGACAAACCCCAGGGGAGCCAAGCACTTCCTGGGAGCCTCACTGGCCCTGCCCACGGCATCCATACCTTTTGAGGGCCGTGGGTTTGAAGGGTTTGAGGCGTGGCAGCTCACGCAGCTATGCAGGGGGCAGCGAAAGCCCCTGCTTTCAAACACAGTGAGAGGGTATCTTCTCACACAGGCGTCGTGGTAGAATTTCCCACACTGGGTCACGACGCAGCGCTTCACCTCCGCCTTCCTCTCCTTGCACACAAAGCACGCGTGGATCCCTAATACACGGTTGACGGAGGGGGGGGACACGACACACAGTGAGACCACAGCTCTGGACCCCTCAAAGTGAGCAGCTCTTTCCTGGAGGCAGCTGGCCGTCCCCAGCCTTGCTGAGGAGCCCACACCTTCTTTGGAACAACCCAGCCCTTGAAGGCTATCCAGCACCTGACTGAGCGGCCACACAGGGAAGTCTTACTGTGCAGCCCAGGCCACCGGCTGGGGAAAACCCAGAAGAGGGCAAGTGCTCCGCAGAGCGGTTACCTCCCTCAGGCTGCTTACAGCCAGGGGGCAGAGCTATGCTGGTGGCCTGGCGAGGAGCTCTCAGTGTCCTCCTGACCCTGAGGTGTTCCTGCAGGAGGGGACTCTTCAGGCCCAGCCCACGAACAGGAGGGGCCATGGTGCTGCCTGTCCTCCCATCACAAGCCCAGACTGCAGGGACCCTGACTTGAGGGCAGCAGAGCCCAGCACTGGGCACGCAGGTTAAGCAGGGAACCCTGAACTACTGCAGAAAGAGCTTTGTTCCACTCGGCAGTCAGGAATGTCAGCTGGTGGAGGACAGAGCAGTCGGGTGGAGGGAGCCTACCCTCATCTCAGCACAGGGGTGGACTTGCCTGAGGTGCACTGGCTGCAGGTGAACCTCCCCTCTGGTCTCCTGGAAAGCCCGAGGCAGGCGAGGTGGAATGCACTGCAGCAAGGGCCTTCGCACAGCAGGAGGCTTCCCGTCTTCTCGCACAGCTGTGGGCACAAAGCGGGATGTGAGCCCACACCCTTCTTGTCACAAGGGAGCTGTCAGGTGCTGTCTGCAGGGGCAGGAAATCTGCTCTGCTGCTCCCAGCACTGAGCACCCGCGCACAGGCACAGGGAACCTCCTGGCCTGCGCAGGGCCCACAACAAATAAAGCACTGAGTGAGTCGCTGTCAAGGGACCCGCCTGGTCCCTCCAAGGGAGGGCGAGGAAACAACAGGGCCCAGGTCTTGAGGGATGCGTTCCAGATACTTCCGGGCAGACACGGAGGCCAGGAAAACCCACAGCACACTCTCAGGAAAAAGCAGGCCTGCAGCACAGCAGGGCCCACGCCAAGGGGCAGCACACCTGTCAGTCCACAGAGCCCGGCGACAGGCAGGCACTGAGGCACACAAAGGGAGTGGCCTGCGCCCGGCGGCCAAGCCAGCACAAAACGGAGGCAGGACCCGGACCCAGGCCCTGACTGATAGGCACTGCTGTTTGGGGAATAGCAGTCTGGTGACACTCTCTCAGCCGAGGCCTCACCCACCCAGCATGTATGTCAGCACAGGGCCTTGGGGACCTGACACCTGGCTCTGCCAGCTCTCCTCTACCGGGGGCGACCCTGACCCCACACGCAAGCTCAGTCTCAGGACTCTGCTGGCAGCAGGGCCTCCCAAACGCTGCAGCAGAGGGGGCTGGGAAACAAGCGCTCGCAGGGAGCCTCGCTCAGCCCCACACGGACAGGTCCGACGCGCCATCCCTCACCTGGCACACATACTCCTTTTTGGCGGCCACTCCTCGTTCAGACCTTTTAGACGAGACGGACACTTCAGTCTGTGTTTCATCCGCACTTTCGTAAGGGGACTCCGAGGGCTCGTCTCCTGGGCCGTCTGAGACCTGGGAAGAAGGAGGTGGACGGCGGTTCACTTGTCACAGAAAGAGTGGCGGCTGTGTCCTCAGACAGGACCTGGCCCGCCCATCTCCCGCGTGACCTGCTGTGAACGAGCAGCACCCACTGGCTTTGTGTAGTGCAGCGTGTCAACAGAGCTGTGCTGAGAACTCAGAAACGGACTTTTCCGTATACATACGTACAAACGAGGCACACGCCTTAAAAACGAAGACACTTAGGAAAGTCCAGTCTGCCCGACCAGGTGAGCTAAGGCAGGCTCTGGGGCGGAGAAGCTGGCCCTTCTTACCCACTCTGTTCAGGTCCAAACACCAAACACATTTAAAGACATGAGTGAGGCGCCTACGCACAAGGCTTTTCGCAGGCTGACTCCCGCAAGGTGGAGACCAGGCCCCTCCGGAAGTGTGTTCCTAACTGCAACCCTGACTGGAGGGAAGTCGGGAAGTTGTGCAGACCCACACCCACCCAGCCTTCCTGCCTGCCTGTCTCCTCCTCCCACTGCTATGCCACAGGGGAGGGAAGATCGTGTGCCTGTGCTGCTGGCACGGGATCTGAGGAGAGGGCCCAGGAGAGAGCCGGGACTTGAGGATCATCAGGACAGGGCTGCAGCCTCCCCTGGTCGAACAGTGTCTTTGCCCTCACCTGACAAGCAGGAGCAATACACAATAAAATGAGTGAAGACAGAAAACCTTCTTGTCTAAAAATTTTTGGTTATTTGGGCCAGGGATTTAGCTCGGTGGTTTCGCTGCCTGCTGCACAAGTGGAAGGACCTGAGTTCGACCCCCGGCACCAAAAAAAAAAAAAAAAAATTTTTTTTTTGTTATTTGTCTTCAGGTAAATAAGTGTTGAAAACTGAATTTTGGAGATGGAACAGAAGCACAAACGCCACCTCCTGTATACCTCATTAGTCACATCCACAAATAATGACATTACAGGCTTGCTGTTTTCCAACAAGCAGAAAACTAGATAGTGAAATTGGGCCATAATAAAAAAACAAAGAAAACAAATTCTACCAGGGAAGCAGACCAATTCTGTAGCCTTATTAAGAAGCCTTTGCCAGATTCTGCACACTGAAATTACAGGGGACTGTGGAAGAAAAAAACACAGGCGTTTTTGCTGACTTGAACCCAGTGTGGAAGTGGGCTGCCTCCCAAGGGCCCGTGCAGTGGTGAAGCCACCAGGGACCACTGTTCCAGCCCCACCAGACATCTCGTGACACCGGTCTGTTGCAAAGGTGGCCTTTTAAACTCAGTTCTGTGCCTTTTGCAGGAAGACGGGGGTAGCCTGAACCAACCCTAGACTGACTAGAGCACCGCTGCCTTCCCAGGCTGTCGCCAGGTGGCTGACCAGTGGAACTGCAGGGCCCAGCGCCCATCCCTCGCCCGCAGCTCACCTCCCACTCCCTTAAGGTCAGTATCCGGAGAGAGGCCACCTCAAAGGCTCTGAGTTCACACCCCAAATTTAACATCAGACACAGGGTCACAGGCGGGGGTCTGAGCACTTCTGAAGTGAGACCGGAGTGGAAACTGGGGAATCCAGGACATCAGGAAGTTGGGGACACAAGGCCTGGCCAGGGGCCCACTCAGACAGTGACCCCATGGCTGCCCGAGGCTGCCCCACCTGCCTGACACAGGAAGCCAGGCCCAAAGCAGGGGCCTCATCAGGGCGGAGGGAAGAGAGCCCCGAGATCCATCCACCAACCCCGTGCTTCCCTTAGTGTGGCTGGAACAAATTTAAAAGCCAAAAGAGAGAGAGAGAGAAAGAGAGAGAGAAAGCATGGAGAGAAAGACAGAAAACACAAACCAGTCCTGGGTCAGAGGAAGGAACAGCACCTTTTATTTAAGATTTACAGAAAGTTAGCACGTTTCCACTTGGAGATATTTCCTAAATTAACAAAGTCTGTTTTGAGAAAATAAAACACGGAATACATACTTTGAATGGAAATATAAATGTAACGACACACATGAGGCTTGTTTCCTGGTTGGGGTCTGAGATCCACATACAGAATACAGACCTTACAATATCACAGTCCATGACACAGTGCACAGGCCCCTCTCGCCCCGCAGCCCTCCCGAGCCACTGGACAGACCCCTAACCAGGTCGGAGGGCCCCTGGGTGCACCTTGGCAACCCACCAGAGCCTCACTCCAGCCATGGCTCCTCCTCCACACACACTGGGTGCTGGGACTCACTCAGAGATGCCACTGTGGAAGTGACACGGTCCCGGTGTGGTCCCAGCAGGCCCAGGGCTCGGCCTCCACTATCTACGCTCTATTCCACATCCAACAGGGTGTGTGGGGAAAGGAAAGTGTGGTGACAGAACAGACACAGACTCTGCCCACAACTTTCCTGTCACTTCCCACCTGCCAGGGCCACACTGGCGACCCACGTCTCCAAGCAGCTCAGTTCCTGACTTTGCCAGTTTTCTTAAAATACTTTCCCTGCTCTCTCCTCAGCATGTGACAGTACCAAGCTACCTACAAGCCTCAGAACACATTCCTTTGGGGGCAGGGACTCTCAAAATGGCATTATCCAACATGATGTGACCCTGAGCACACTGCAACCAACTGCTGGGGCAGCATGGCCGTCGGAAGACTCAGGGTGCCAGCAGGCCGCCTGCATGCCCTGCCGTGTGCTCTATACACAGTGAGTTTTCAATTTTTGACAAAACAAATCCCTTCACAAGTTAAACACTACATCATTTTTGAAACACAATTACAGACCTTGAACAATAAATATTTCTATAAACCGACATTCTTTGCATGTGTAAGTTATGTTTTTATAAAGGAAGAACTGGTTACTAGACGTACTTTTCACAGAGAGTTTTAGATTTACAAATAATAAGAATCCTGTGCTCAGCAGACTTAATGAGTTTAAAATCAAAAGACTACTCTCAAACAGGTCTTCCAAGTTAACATCACAGTGAAATGTTAGAGTGGAATTAAAATAATTTTAGAGTAAGTCATCAGCTAAAATGCTAGAATTTGAAATAACCTTTATTATAAACAACCCTTCCAGGTCACACAGCACAGAGCCCTCCCTGCTGCCCTGGATGCTAGCTTAGGTGGGGGTGAGTCCCTGAGTCCACAGGATGCCACGGGCTGCACTTCCTCTTCTGGTCTCAGCCAGCTTCCGTGCAGTCAGGCCGCCTGAGAAGGCAGCAAGGACCAGGCAGTTGCAGCCAGAGCCGGCCATGTGGCTGCTGCTCTCAGCTCCCGGCTGCCCTTGTTAAAGGTAAAGCAAGTCTCTAAAGTGTCTACCAACCCACCTGGGTCCCAGCTGTGTCCTGGGCAGTGCATCCCCTGCCGAGGGGCCTGTACGCACTGCCCGGAGATAGAGAGCTTGGGGACATATGGGACCACCGCAGGGTGGCTTCCTCTCATGCTGCTGATCAATACCCCATGGCCAGGTCAGGCCAGGACCCGCCCCATCCATCACTGCTCACAGACTGTCCCCGGCCATTAGCATGCTTCAGAATACTGGCAAGGAGTTATGTGCCCAAAGTCTGGCAACCACATGTACGTTAGAAAGACGGCCCGTGTTGGGTCCAGCACAAGGCCAGAGAGTGACAGGTGGGGCCTGGTGGGGGGGTGTCCTTACTGGTAAAAACGTCCCATGGAGAGCGTGTCCCTCCCCCTCCCTGGACCGGAACGAGGAACATACACACACCCTTTTCTGTACTAAGCACAGTCCATTTCTCATCACTGGCAAGCAAATTAGTGACATTTCTAATTGCCTAGGCAAAACAATGAAGACAGTACCTAAGGGGACCAAAGTCCACTGCATTTACCAAAAGTCCTACAACATACGGGAGAGTTAGTGTATTTCTTCAAAATTTCTTCAAAGGAGGAGGAAAAAACGTTAGGAGTCAGTAGGAAGCAGCCACAGCTTTGAAAGCAGGTCGGAAAAGCCTTTCTGATGTGATGGCAGTGCTGCTGCTCCTCCAGCTAAAGACTGCAGTGTTAAAGATAAACAGCAGTCCCCAGCCAATTACTTCTTGTTCAATTTTCAAAAACTGAGGTGACAAAACTACTGACTGTAAAAGCATACGATGCCCCACACTTCACACTGAGTCCAAAGAGCTGCCCCTGCTGCCCACACAGAAGCCTGCCTGCCAGGCGGAAGAAGCCGCCCTGGCCCGGCAACCGCAAAGTGCTGGCTGTGTGAGAAGCAGTCTCTTCAGGACTGACGACTCAGAGTGAACACGCCTGCAAAGTCCTAGTGGCCTTGTTTCTCACCTGCGCTATCAGACAAGCACCCCAGGGTGCAGGGAGCCATGTGGGCATCTCATGATGGCTCACCCTGGCTGCGCCCCTGCTCAGGAAGCCTGAGGCAATGGGGTCCCGCCAGGCCTGGGCACAGACGGCGTCACAACCTGGTCCCACCTCACACGCCCTTTCATCGTACACATACATGTGGACAACATTTTTCTTGTGTGTTTCAGGAACAAGATACTAACTTATAGCCTGAATTTTTCTTCTTTTCAGGGTGTTTCTGTGATAGACCTTTAGCAGGCACCAGGCTCACTCACCACTGTCCAGCCACTCCCAGACTCTGGATTCAAACCCTAAGCTAAGCGACCATGAGAATGGCAAGGCTGCCGCTGACAGTTTAGGCCCTGCTCCATTTTCCTGCCTCTCCTCCAGTGTGTCCCACCATGAAGCAAACAGCCCTCCCCTCATCTCACTTCCAACCCCAGACAGCCCCAACCAAAGTCTCCTGTGCTTCTGCACGAAGCGGCGTCAGACACTCCCAAGGCTACACTCCAGGAAGCCTTCCCTCCTCCCCATGCAGGAGCAGGCTGTCCCTCAGAGGGGAGGGCTGGGGCTCCCTCCTGTGTGGCACAGGCCCTCTGCCCTCGGTCCTATAAACTCTGCTTCATAGTTGTGGAACTTTGGTTAGGTTTCTGGTTGGTGTTTAGGAGCAGCCTCTTAAAAACACCGGAGTAATACTTTTCAATGAGAACTAAGGAGAGCCCTGAGAGGCCACTACAACCCCTCAAGGCCTTGTGCCTAAAGGAGGACATAGAGCCCTTCACTGGCTCTGAGGAAAGGCCATCAGGAGGCGGAAGTCCACTTGAGCAGGTTCAGCTCTGGAGGGATCTTAAGGATCCCATGGCCTGTACCTCTCAGGCCTCTATCCCAGCACACACACTCACTGAGCACTGCTCTGGGACAAAGCAGGGCTTGACCTGCACTTTTAGAACAGCTACAACCGAGACAGTCATACATTCAGACACGTCTACCCCTCTCAAATGCCTCAAATTTTATACAAGACAGTTAATGCCTCTTGCCAGGCAAACAAAGTACATGAATGATGGTTTGAAGCAAGTCAAATGGGATCATGAAAGTGATTTATGTATGACACGAGCAAAACTCATCTTAAAAGGGACAGCTCAAACACCTGAAGGCTAAACATATCTTGTGCTGCGTTGTTTTAGGAAATGCAGGAATTTCATGTTAAATTTATAACATAATGAATATTTGTTCTCCTGGCAAAGAAGCTACTGCTCCTTCCAAAGCCCTTCTGAGCAGCCCCTTTGCACTGTGCTCCTCAGAGGTCAAGAAAGAGCTGACCCTTCGGGATCTCAGCTCCTCCTCAGCGGCACCAGGACTGGCCTTTGGAGCATCACTATATGTTTTTGGTACTGGGGATTGAACTCAGGTCCTTGCGCTTGTGCGGCAGGCAGCAGAACCACTGAGCTAAATCCCCGGCCCTTGGCCTTCGGAGCAGGACAGCTCCACCACATGTGGGACTGTCCCCTCACTGAGGAACACCGAGTATCCCCGCCCCACCCAGCTGGCCACCTTCCCAATGTCCTCAGAGGGACACTGCACATTCCCATCCTCATCTTCTCACTCACTCTCTGCACCCAACTCAGGCTGACTCTGCTGCACAACAGGCACCCCTCGGCCCGAGACCTCACCTCCTCTTCCCTCGCTGCCTCCCAACGCTGGCGGCTGCCACACCTCAAATTCATCACACGCTAACAAAACCCCTCAATTCTGGCCCAGAGACTTGCAGGCTGGCATCTTTACTTCAGGTGATCATTTATTGAACCAGGGCCATTTTTTATACCATCCTTTTGGTCATATTTTTTTAAATTTAGCAATCATTCTTGAGATGAAATTTACCTGAGTTCTTTTGGGTCCTTTTGGGATAGTACAATCTAGACTGCTCCTAGGCCACGGGGCCACATCTCCCACTATATCTGACCAGGGCCATGGGGCATCCGCCAACCCACAGCCACATGTCCAGCACTGGACCGTGTCACACTAACAGACCCAGGGTTCTGCCACTGCTGGATTTACTTTATCCCCACGTGCATGATGCAATCAAGGTCACTTCTCACGCCAAAGTAAAAGTTATACTTTTGGATAAAAATGGAATGATGGCAATTTTATTTTTTTATTGTTATAACCATTACTGTCACAACAGCAAACCACTGAGTCCTCGCAAGGCGCCAGGCACCCTAAGCGTTTTACATGCGTTACATTACTTAATGGTTTGGAACAGAAGAATCAGTCAGAACTTTCATTACAGGTCGGACACACCGGAAGTCTGCTGGGAACGGCCTGGGTGCCGTCCACACTGCCCATGAGCAGCGTGAGCTCTGCCTTTCGGGCTGAGCGCAAATGGGGCCTTTCCTCCCATGACACAGGTGGACTGTGGGCTTGAGCCCCAGCTGGCACCCAAGACCACGACATTACAGGGATGCTGATGCTCTATGAAAGCCAGGTGAAGTGGCTGGCATAAGTAACCTGGTTGTGGTGCCCCCTAGAGCTCAGTCACTGAGTTGAGAGGTGAATGGTTCACAATGATACTTTCCTGGAAATGGCATATTTTCCTAAAAATTTACTGTGTCTAGTGTTATAGTAAAACTGCTTAGTAAAAAAGGACAGAATCAAAACTCCTCTTGCCTTTTATGTTGGAAATTAGTTTAATATCTACAGTAATGAATACATTTCACTGGCAATGAGAACAGCTGACAAGGGCCTCTTAATGTGTGCTGTTTGCTCTTTGTTTCTGAAGGAACAGATGCTGACATTTCTCCATAAAAATTCAGTTAAGTTATGAACTAGAGGGAAAAAGGACCTCTAACAGGATGGCCCCTTCAACGGGCACCCTGTCTCAGCAACAGGACAGTCCCCATCGAACAGCCTCCTCCTCGACTTGAAACCTACATTGGTCACTGGAATATGAATGTGTTTCTATCATGAGATGAATGTGATTGATTAAATGGCCTTGATTAGGTATCTTACCTTGGTCTTAAAATTTGTTATCTGTTTTCTTCATTGTATGTGTTTATTAATACCAGTAAAAACAGATTATCACACATCTTCCATAAAATGATTGTGATAGAAATGTCACTTAGTGTGTACGATGATGCGCCACCTGCCGCAGACATCTTGGGACATTACATCACTCTAAGTGCAGTACAGGGCAGCTGGGTTCAAGTCCAACTTGACTGATGTGGGCTCCCATAAAAGCTGTTACCAGTGAAGGCAAAAAAATAAGAATTTGCTCTACTAAAGGAATAAGAAATGAAGTTACAAACACTTAAATCACATTAATTCCTTCACAGGCCTTTTGTCATGCAAGTGTGTAAGTTTAATCTAGTCTCTTGGTTGGGGTGATGTAGTACCATGTAATCAATTATTCCAATATAAATTTATTTATCACATATACATTTTTCAAGAATTTAAACCACAACATGACCTAAAATGTCTTGAAACACCAGCCCTATGAAAACTCCTTATTTCTCTCGATCAAACGCAATGAAAGGAAGGGCATAAAACATGCATTAGCTAAGTGAGCTCAATGAGGGGCCCATCCAGTCCCCAACAGCAGCCATCACATCAGAGCCGGCCCTCGGGCTCCGGGTGTCGCAGACCTCCACACTCTCCCCACGTGCCACCTGGGGAACACTTCCTGTGCTCCCGCAGTGCTGATACGCAGTAGCCAGGGCTACCCGTTCACCTACGGTGTGTAACAGAAGGATTCTGTAAATGGTACTCTAACGGAGATTGACATAAGCTGCAGGAGAGCAGCCCAATGGAGAAAACCTAGCAATTTAAATGACTATATATAAGGAACATGCACAGTGAAGGATCTATGTACCACCTTCAAAATGCAGGAGGGTGCGTGGGCCTAAGGTACTGCACCCACCATCTAAATGGAGCCAGTCATCTACCAGCCTCTGTAATTCGCAACAGTGACAGCTCAAGTGTGTCTCTCAGACTTCCCAGGTCCACACTGTCATCTCCACCATCACCAGGCTGGCCTTTCCTACACAAGCCTGACCACCAAGAACAGTGGACAAGACCACAGCAGCCTCAGTAAAATCTCAACCAACGAGCAGACCAAACAAGATGCAAGGAGAGCATCATTAAAAATATTTATAAACACAACACCAACCAAGTGAAAGGGCCTACAGAACTAAAGCTTTTTATTTATAATATTCTTCTTTGGAATTGTAGACAACCTCTCATTTAATTTTTAGAATACTAACCTGACTTGAACAAGAAAGAAAGGGAAAATAATTTGTATAAAATTTGTCTTTTCATATTCCAGTAAGCTCCCAGATAAAATCCAGTGAAGAACTGCTCATGTCCAAAAGTAAGATACGCCTTGTCATCTACACACAGCGAACTGCGTGCCCGCCCCAGGCTCACATGTGACACTCCTGACTGCAGCAGAGCTGATCTGAGTCATCAAGGAAATCCCCAAGAGAAGCATCTCGATCGACACCATTGCTGCAGTTCAGAGAAGGGACTGGAAAACTCTCAGGGTCCCCTGCAGGATGACCAAGGTCTCTGACTCTCACTCACTCGCTAGCCTAGCCCCACAGGAGGGAGCAGCTATGGCATCACCACCCTACTAGGGACCAGGGCCGGGCCAGGCCAGAAACAGTGCCTCCACCCAGGAGGAGGGGCCTGTCCCATCTCCATCTCACTACCAGGTCCAATAGAGCCCAAGGTCATCACCGGCTCACAACGTAAGAACAGAGCTCACATCCACACGGAGAAAAAGAGAACCACGGGATCAAAGTAACAAGGAATTAAACCTGGAAGTAAGCTCTATGAAGGCAGCCACTAAACCACGACACCAAACTACCTCAGGACAAGAAGGGTCACACCTGCCTTTGGTGGCTGACTGATGACTTGGCAATGCCATCTAAACATCATGTCACAATAATGGCGGCAACAGCCTCAGAGAGCTATTGCTCTACTACCCTGGACTGGGCAAATCTAGAAAACAGGAGTCATGGTCCAGTGGGAGCTCAGAAGCGCCTCCACACTCCAGTGCCAATGACACCAGGACTCAAAGGACCAAAGGCACAGGGCATGTGGGGACCAAGAAACCTCTGGCTTCCCTCACGCCCCTGTGAGCCCCGAATCCCTCCCAGTACAGGGTGCACAGTGACCAGTGTCAGCTTGGCCGACAATGCACATCCTGTGAGAACCAGCATGGACTTCCTTTCATGTGAGAGACCAGAGCATGAGGGTTCCAGAACACACTACAGCAAGACACACTACAAGAACAATTAAGCTGCATCAAGACTGAAGGCTGTACGTACATTTACACATACGCTGTGTGTGAGCACATTCAAAGTACTCAAATAGCCTAAAATGGTGCACATTTTCCATTTCATAAATTTTAGACAGTTAAGAAGACCTAAACTCACCTACACCTATAGAGGACACCAATGTTATGCTTATGCTAAGTCTGAACTTCACTCACACTGCAACTTGAGTCATTAATGGCCCTTGCCGGAACACCACAGTATCATTATTATCATGATTTTACCTCATTCTCAGTTAAGGATGCAGAAGGAGATGAACTTTTGCTAAACCCAAGAGTGGAAGACGCTGCTGCAGAAGCCCGATTTCGCTTCTTCAGTGGTTTGCACGCATCAGACAGATTTTTTGTTGCTGTAAAATAATTTTGTTTTGTAAAATTTAAAATGTTAAACCCTCACCTCTACTGCTTTAAAATTACCCCTCAAATAAGTGACACCCTACAGATGAATCTTCTTGGTTCTGAATCTAAATGAAAGCAGGCAGACTTTACAGTGAATGCCTTGCTCCCTGGGCCCAAAACCACCAACCTACCAACCCAGGGACAATGCAGCTCCCCGACACCTGGTTCAGTGACCGCTGCCCCCTGCCCCCTCCCCCAGTTATTGTGAACCAACTGCCACACATAGTATTTCACCCATAATTAGTCTAACGCACTGTGCTTGCTTCGGCAGCACATACGCTAAAAAGTCCAATCTGTAGTTCTAAAACAAAGTTTTAAAATAACAATCCCTTTGTACCATCAAGTATCCAGTCACCTTTCTCATTTCTTATTGTTTGCAAATATTTTCTTTAAAAACAATCAGTTTAACTGATTTTTAAAAACCAGCACAGTACTGGGCCAGGGATTTAGCTCAGTGGCACCATGCCTGCCTGCCAAGCGCAAGGTCCTGAGTTTGATCCCCGGTACCAAAACAAACAAACAAAAAAAACCCAGCACAGTACTTCATCCAATGCAAGGAAAACAGAGTCTTGCCAGACTTCATGCCAGCCCCTCCTCCAGGGGTTTTCCTTCTAAAAAAAAAGAGTTGGAGAGGGTCAGCTTTCTTTGATAAACTATCCAGTAGGTATTTCAATAAGATAATTAATGAAAAGTATAGGGGGTCTGATTGTTCCTTCATTGTTTTGAGTTATTTTCTATAATTATTTTAAGCTAATTTCTTTAAGCAGTGAGTTGAAACGAGTCGTGACTTTTACTTTTAGCCAATAGGCATCAAGATCCTAATTTATAACAACAGCTGGTGTCATCAAGTAAGAAAACTAAGTTTCTTGTTTGAATCACTTTTCTAATAAAATTTCAAATTAAAAACAGTGTAGGGCCGGGGATTTAGCTCAGTGGTTTCACCACTTGCTGCGCAAGCACAAGGACCCGAGTTTGATGCCCGGTACCAAAAAAACAAAAACATATAGTGTAAGGGGGCCGGGGATTTAGCTCAGTGGTTCTGCCACCTGCCTTGCAAGCACAAGGTCCCGAGTTCGATTCCCGGTACCAAAAAGAAACCAAAAAAACCATAGTATAAAAATCAACAGAAAAACAACTTCAGTTAAACATGAACCTTTAAACAAACTGCTGAGTCTGTTTCCACTTGCAGCAGCCCCTCTCCCATCTCTGGCTCCCACCTACCAGCTGTGGCCTCAGCTGCCCTGCACCCTCTGCTGACCTGCTCCCCTCTCTCCCCTCAGCTGCCCCAGGGGAGGTCCCAAGGGCAGGGCCACCCGGCTGGGCACCCAGGGGCCTCGCCACATTACCTGCCTGGCTCTTGAGTGAGGCAGCCGCCTCCGTGGCCTTGTAAGAGCTTGTCCTGGCCATCTTGTCAGTGCTTGTCTCTCTCTGTCATTTTAAAAAAAAGGAGAAAACAGAAAGAACAAAGGGGAAACATCTTCTAATGTGAATGAACACCGGCTGGTGAAAATGCATGCAGCAGGTGCTTGTTCTTGGAAAGCGTACTCCACACACCACGTCCACACCCTGGGCTGAGCTGCACCCCACTCCAGCTGTGTCCAACAGAGAGGTGCTGCCACCCTTCGCCTCGAAGCAGCTGTGTCTGCCCCAGAGCACACTGCAAAGCAGAGGACACTGCCCTTCTATGCCAGAGGCCAATCAAGGTAAAGTCAGCCCTGAGCAGTCTGCCAGCTTTCTTAGTCTCACTTGCTGCTCTGAGGGTTTCCAATTTTGAGAAAAAATTCCACAGCTATGCACAAAGATCATCAATAAAACACATTTCACAACTCAGAGTGGCAAAAACAAAACCAAACAAAGAAAAAGAAAGGCTCGCAAGCAGCTTATTGAGTCCTGAGATTTTGAATCACGTAGTTGAAAAGGTGGTCTCAACGGCACAGGGGCAGTACTGCCTGCCCAGTGGCTACCAGACCACTCCCAGAGGCTGGGTCTGCACCCACACTTCACCCACCCACCAGGCTGGAGCAGGGGCAAGGACAGTGCACAGCACTGGGGTGGAAGCGGCTGGAGGCCGACCAGAGGGGACACTGCCGCTTGGTCTCCATTGCATGCGACTTCCTGGGATGTTAACAAAAACATTTCTACCTCGCTACTTAATGTGAACTTCACTATTTCAAATGCCCAGGGTCAGATCTGTTTTGGTACATCATTTACATAAATATCTCAAAGCAACCAACTCCAGTGGGACTGCCAGTAAAGGGCTGCTTTCAGGGCTCGCCACCTGAGGGAATGCTAGGTATGTACTTCCTGGTAACTGTAAACTTGAATGACTCATAGTGGATTTTACCTGGCTTAATGCTGGGCCCTTGGTCACTAACAGCCCCACCTGACAGCAGGTGCCCTAGAGAACACTTTAGTGGCCAGGAGAGTGAAGCAAAACTTGCCTGCTTCCCTCAACTGCAAATACAGCTTTAAAGAACTCAGATAGAAAAATACATATATATATAAATTTTTAAAAATAAATAAATAAAAGAACTCAAACAGATTGTGTGGGTCCACATAGCTGCACTTTAACAACACGTGATATGTATTTTCCATTCTTCAAAACAAAACAGCAAAAAGGGCAACTTAATTTTGATCGGTAAAGGACAGTACCAAGCTTTTACTCATGATCATAAATATGCAACTAATTTGTATAAAATATTACTGAATAAATATAAATACAAATATAAAGTACAAAGCCTAGGGATGGGAATTAGCTGGTAGAACACTTGTCCAGCATGCTCAAGGTCCTGGGTCCCACCCTCATCACCACCACCCCCACAAAAAAAAGAACTTAAAAAGCCTATTTAAATCCCAGTTTATGACAAGTGAACTGACACCAAGACAGCTTCTGTGCAGGACCGCACCTGGCTCGGCTTCACTCCCAAGGCACCAGGCGTGGTCTGTGCCCTGACAGGGCTGGGTTACCTGTCCATCCGTGCAGCCAGCCAACAATCCCTTGAGTTACTAACAACATGAATGCGGTTATGAACCTGTTTCAATGCCTCTATGATGGATTCTTTAACTTTTTATTAAAGTGTACATATCTCTAATGGATTGTCATGTCAACTAATTACGTATTTTCACAACAATAAGAGGGGTGTTTTTACCCCCTGTGCTGAGCACTGAACCCAAGGCCCCGTGCATGCTAGGCAAGGGCTCAACCACTGAGCTACACCCCAGCCCAAGAACCATTTCTAATGTACCATTTTACCCAATCTAAAAGTCACAAAGTACTCAGAGTGTCTGGACACTACTTACTCTGCTAGCCCAGTGCTGGCCGTGTCTGGAGGTCCACACAGCTGGTTCTGGGAGAGCAGCCTCACTGCTAAGCGCCTCCCTGGGCAGACCCAGAGCACATGGCCCGCCCTGCCCATGTCCTGAGAACCATGCAGCACACATACTCAAGGGCCAGGCAAACCGGAGCACAATTACCTTCCGAAGACCATGCTTGTCGGTCCTGAGTCTCTTTCTAGGTGCATCCTCGATGTCAACATCTTCTGGAGGGTCCTCTGTCCTCTTTGTATGATTTCTTTTTTTCCCATTTACATTACCTTGGAATGGGATTGGGAGAGATGCACATGAAAACCACTCCACATGCCGTCCCAAAAGCACTAAGACCCCAGGCAGGGCATCAGCTACACACCAGGCTGCAAGAGGCTTCCACAGCCATGCTGACCAGGGCCAACATTCTACAGAACAAAGACTAGGGACTGACAATACTTTATCTAGAAATTACATCAATATCTGTTATAATTTCAATGTATTACAGCAGTAAGTTAAAATATAACTCAGTATTTTAAAATGTCTTTTACTAAGATTCAAAGACTGACGGAACTTAAGGTGAATGTAAAAATAAAATATAACTTGCCATTGTTCATGCATTTCCTTAGAAAACTATCCTAACAGCAACACCACATCCGTATCTGCAAACGACGTCTGCCTGACTGCCACACACTGGCCCCTAGGAGGACTGCTCACACCAGGTGTCCAGACAGAACTGACTAGGGGGACAAGGTGTGGATTCTGGAGAGAGGGTGCTCTGATTACGTCAATGTTTATTTCAGTACGGATGCAGAATTTTCATTTGTACAAGTGCTTTTCAGAGGTTCGGGGTTTCTTACTAACAGACTATCCATCAAGCTCTGACGGAAGGACACTGGCATCCTCAAACTCACTGCCTATAGGAACACAACACACCGGCACAGGTGCACTCAGCCCACGTGTCCAGCAGCTGCCCTGGTTCTCACTGCTCGGGGAGCTTGGCCAGTGGCTCCCACCAGGCTCCACTCCTAGTCACCCCCTGGGACCAGCTGCCAAGGCCCTGCGGGGAAGAGGCCTGCAAAATAGAGGATAGCAGGGTCTGCTCAGCACTGCCTGAGCTCCAAGCACGAGGAGGCATGGCCGGCCAGCCTGACTGGCAGACCCTCCTTGGCCGTGTGCCCTCATCAGTCCTGCCTACAGCTGACAGGCACCAGCTAGCTGCAATGTCACCCTGCCGCCCAGCCTCCGGGGATGGGATGAGTTCCTGGTCCCTTCTCCAAGCGCCGCCTGAGCACTGCCCTTGAGCCTCCAGTGAGGTGCAGTCCATCCTTAAGAAGAACCACGAGCCTCTGTTGGAAACGCCAGTACGGAGTCAATGGACAGGTGACACACAGAGATGGCACAACGTGACCGAAAGGCACTGGGGTTGCCCGGATGTCAGGGCTCGAAGGCATCCAAGAAGAGCATGCACCTGATGACCCTGTGGTGAGGACTCACCGTCCCTCCTCCATCTACTAGTGTGCTCAAGGACAGACCAACAGCAAAGTGTGGCACACACAGCTCTGTCCGCACTTGCTCCTCAAGAGTAAGCTGACTCAGGCTGCAGGAAGCCTGGTTCCTTTTTAAACCAGCCACTCTGAAAGGAAGCACTTCTCTAGACAGAGTGTACAGATGACGCAGGGTGAGGTAAGCTTGACTTCTGAAGAAAATCCACAAATTCTAAATATCCTTGGTACTCTAAAACATATGCAAGGGAACACTGAGCAAATGGAACAAAACTCAAGATGAATGTAATGAGCAGCTGTGGAGATCCAAGAAGCCCAGTGAGGCTGCACATGCAAGGTGCAGCAACACTGCAGTGCATGTGGGGTCACAGCCCAGCATGCAGTGCAGTGCAGCTCCAGGAGTGAGGGGCCCTGGGCTCCTTTAAATAGGTCTGGAGGGGCTGGGGAATTCAGCTCAGTGGTTCTGCCACCTGCCTCACAAGCACAAGGTCCCGAATTTGATCCCTCGTACCAAAAAAAAGGGTCTGGAAACACTGAATGTCTGGGCTCGCTAAGGCCCCTCAGTGCTGAAACTGGGAGATGCAGATGTTCTGGTGTTATTAACACCCAAATACTTCATATTTATTTTCACATGGAAAGGGCAGTTTTCCACAACTCGTGTGGCAAACCACACACAGGTCACACACCTGACCACTATGCCTCTTCTCCACATCTTACTGTTTGAGTCTCCCTCACTTTTGCCCAAAAGTAAAGCAGTATTTTTTATTTTTTAACCTGTGGCCCGGGAAGAATCAAAGGGCACCGAAGTTTAAGATCAATCCAGTCACCTTCTCACCTGTGGGCTCCCAAGCAAACAGGCCAGGACGTCCACTCCAGGCCCAGAGCCCAGTCATGCAGGCAGGCTCCAGCAAGAGGCAGGCCCACAGGCCGAGGTCTGAACCGACATGGCCAAGCCTGGAGGCTCAGAAACTGCCTGGCTTGGCCCTTCACTCACCAACCTTCTTGGCTACAGTGGCCTACCCTACATAAATGCAGACCGAGGTACCCACAGACCAGACAGAGGATTGGACAGAGCAGCTCTGGTGACGAGGTAGCACTGCAGACAGCAGGGGTTGCAGTGTGGGGACCACATGCACTCTGGCTGCTGGCCACAGTCCACACTTCCACCAGCCCACACGAAGAGCACCACTTGCTCCCCTCCACCCGTCACACCTAAGCATAGGACACAGCACAGCTGCCTGTTTACCGGGATCTTCTTCAGATGGGGCTGAGGTCACAAGGGCAAACTTGGTGTTATAGCGAGCTTTCTGTTTTTCATTGAGCATATTCCACTGGGATCCCAGCAGTTCTTCAATCTCCTCGCCTGATGCATCTGGGTGCTCAGCAACAACCTGTGAACAGAGTTCAGTGGACAGTAAGAGCCCAAACACACACAGCTTATTTGTGAACTGCACAAAATCAAGAGCATGCCCGCTGAGGCTCAGCGCGTGTCATTTTTATTGCTTCATCATGGAACCGTGTCCCCAAAAAAGCTTCAAAGAAAAACAGCTCTTAATTGATGCTGAGATTCATTGAAAACTCAAGTGAAGGGCTGGGGATTTAGCTAAGTGGTTCCACCCCCTGCCTCCAAAGCACAAGGACCCGAGTTCGATTCCTGATACCAAACAAACAAACAAAAAACAGGAAAACTCAAGTGAAAATACTGGTAAATGTAAGAGAAAAACCTACACTTTTCCAAAATTACTTAAATTATTTATAAGTCAGTTTTCTAGGCATCCTTGAAAACTCAGCCCTACAGCAAGCCCCACAGAAATGCTGCCTGTGAGCCTGGAGCAAGGACTTGGCTTGGCTTCCTTGCTGTCCACCGTGCCCTAAGCCCTGGACAAAGGCTAATGCAGTGGTTTACCAACGTGCATACTCCACACCCTCCAGCCACTTGGCATCGGCACCCAAGGAGGGCAATGGTGCGGGCTCCTACTCCTCCCACCAGCAATCTGCATTTTCACAAGGCCCCCAGACAGACCATGTGTACCATGATATCTAGTAAGTGGCCCTCAACTTAGGCGACAGATAGCAATAATCTACGCAGTTTAAAACCTACGGTGCGCCAGTCTGCCCAAGACTGGTGGCCTGGCATCTGTATTTCAAAGGTTTCCCATGGGTTTCTACCATGCCCTTGATGTACTTGCTTTGGCAGCACATATACTAACATGGTCTTGAGTTACAGAGGCACTGACAGAGGGCACCACACAAGGGCCTACACACTAACACCCTACTCTGACATACCCTGTTTTAGGACAACACCGGAGTTAATTATTTTTGTTTTTCAAAAACTAAAAAAAGAAAAAAAAAAAACCTGAAAAAAGAATTATTTTATCACATGCAAAAAAATAATAAATAATCCAAAGGCAGTGCCATAAACAAGATTTCACTGGAACTCGCCACAAGCTTGTGCTGCTGTCCTGCCCATGGCTGTTTATGCCACAACATCAGGACAGAGGCCCCACTGCCTGCCTGCAGGCCACAGAGCACTAACCAGGGTGATTTCAGAACAGCACTGGCTCCAACCCTGACTCCTCCACCTGGCCAGGTGAAGGTGCCATCTCCACCCCACCTTGTGAAATGAGGGCAGCGTTAAGAAATCAGTGGGCTGATGCACAGCAGCTACCACCATGGCCTGAACCTTCCACCTGCCCAGCCAACACAAGTAAACTGTCCTCAGTCCCAAGCCCTTGCTCACTGTGGACGGCCCCTCACAGATCTGCCCTTCTGCCACCTGTTTGGTCACGTGGTCACCCTCTGCCCTGTTGCCTCCCATGGACACCAACACCCCCACCCCCAGCCCTCTCCACATCAGAGTGAGAGGCAACCTGTGGGTGCACTCCGCCCGCCTGCCCAAGACTCCCACCTTCCGTGACTTCAAGTCGAGCTCTGACCACAACGCTGCCCTGGCCTTCTCCTTGGGGTCCCATTGCTACCATACCCCACCCAGCTGGTCCTAGCCCGGCACCACTCCTTGGACACACGAGGTCTGTCCCCTGCCTACTGCCTCAACCCTCCCAACTCCTCAGGGCCCTTTCTCCAACTTCCTTTGGTCCCTGACCTCTGCCCCAGAATCCCATCCCCTCTCCTGGCCCTTGATCAGGACAAAGCACAGATTCCCAGTCTCCTCACAGTCACCCTTACTCTGCTTCTGCCCCAGCTGAGCAGGTCGATCCCACTCCTACAGAGCTCCCTGACTTCAGGTCAGAGTTTCAGCAACCACCCATGGCAGCCTGCCCTTCCTGGGGTGACCTCGCCCCACCCCGAGACCCAGGGCTTCACCACAACTTCTAAGGTGCTGCATAACCAGCACAGATTCTCTCACACACAACTCTGTCTGAGCTAGGTCAGTCCCCAGCCAGCGGTGGAAGTCACTCCTCATCGCCCCGTGCTTGTCTGCAGGTCTTGGCTCACATGCTGCTTAGGAGTGGCCATCGGGAAGAGCAGCACCATCCTGTACCAGGTGCCTGCTGTCTGTCTGTTTCCCATCTCTCACCTATGTGTGTCAAGGGTCTTCCTATCACATAGGTTGGTAAAGCCATGACTGCCTATGGCAGTCTGTGTAACAAAGCAGCATCCAGATGGCCTCCAACCTACAATCTTTCTACCTGATGATGGTGCGGAAGCAATGTGCACTCAGTAGAAACCATACTTCCAATTTTGAATTCTGACCACTTCAGGATCCTCGCAGGCTGTGCTGGGCAGTGTGGTACGCACAGCTCCAGGTGGCTCCACAGCCAAGAGGGGAACTAGACCCTCAGCAGCTGCCATGAGGCTGAGCTGTGCCATTCGGCAGAGGATTAGGAGGATTCATGCATTTTCCACTTACAGTATTTTCAGTTTAAAATGGGTTTACCGAGACCCAACCCATGGTACACTGAAGAGTGTCTGTATGTTATGGGTTGGATACACACTAACGTACACATGTGCACATAATTAGGGCCTGCTTCCTGCTGCATCAGCTCACCAGTGAAGGAGAGAGAATTTTACACTCATGTGCTCAACAGAGCCAGCTAAAAACAGGTATAAATCACTTACATCCACCTGAGAAGGTCATTATAGCTTTGGGCACAATTTTGCACAGTAACATCCTGGTAAGATACCTAACACACAGTAAGCACACAACTGTGGCTAC
Organism: Heterocephalus glaber; assembly: GCF_053883595.1. Lineage (NCBI taxonomy): Eukaryota > Metazoa > Chordata > Mammalia > Rodentia > Bathyergidae > Heterocephalus > Heterocephalus glaber. The sequence continues at coordinate 1,186,186 of NW_028258325.1, read as the reverse complement.
TTCTCAATGTCTAGTCAACTATTTCAGCCATATAAAAAAAATATGGAAAATAAAAATAACCCACAGGCCCACTCACAGCTCACTGAAATGTTACCATCAAGACTCTACCAGCCCTTCTAGATCACTCCCTCCACGGCCTGCACATGAAGTTTTTAAAGCTTCCTTTTGCTTTTCCTTTTAGACTTCAGAGGAGGATGCTGCCATAACCAGTAGCCATCCTCTAGGACAGCCCTTGAGCCACCTTTTCATACTCTTGCTCCGCACTGATGAGGCCTGGATTTGTACTCGTGTCACAGTGAGGCTGGTGGCGTATGATTTCCAGGCCCATGAGAGCTATCACCTGGCCCTTGCTCGGACCCCCTGCTCTAGGGAAACGAGGCCCCTCATCCATCCGTGGAGAGGGCCACATGGTAAGGAACTGGGCCTCCTGCCCGCACATAAGTGAGGACCTGGAAGCAGGCCCTCTGGCCCCAGCAAGCCTCAGAGGCAGCCCCAGCTGGCACCTAATTGCACCTTCAGGAGACACTGCAGCCTAGCTGTCCCACCGAACTGTTCCCAGCTTCTTCCTCACCCACAGATCTCAGACGGTAAGCGCTGCTGCTGCTCTAAGCCACTGTGTTTGGAGGTAACTTGCTATGCACAACCAGTAGCTAACAAAGGCACACACAAAGAACTTGAGACAAAGCATTCATTCAACTCTAATTTAGTTTTTGTTTTCAACATAAAATTAGGACTGGAGAAGGTGAGAAAGACTTTAAATCTTGGAAACTCAAGCCAAAATCTGCTAATGAAACTGCTGCTAACATTATCTAAGCCAGTGATGTTGAACCTTTTTAGAGGTTTCAATAGTAACAGACGGCTTTGGCACATGTCCCACAGGTTCGCCACCACTGACCTAGGCTTGCTTGTGTGTGTGTGTGTTACTAAGAATTAAATCCAGGATCTCGCACTGAGCTACATCCCCAGCCCTTTTTATTTTGAGACAGGTCCCACCTAGACAGTCTTGCTCAGATTGGGCTCGAACTTGCAATCCTCCTCCCTCAGCTGCCCAGAGTGCCTTGCCACCACACCTGCTGCCTAGGGTTTCTAATGAACAAAGACTCACAGGGAAAAACTTGAGATAGTCCACCCATTTGAAGATCCATTTCAAGAAGTTCAATACTTTTCCTCATTCACAAGAAAGAAGCTGGAAACTGACCTCTAACATTAAACCACCCTTGCATTCCTGAGAAAAGCCCTACCGATTCCTCCTGAAGGCTCCCCAGCTCTTGTGTGGGGACAAAAACCTCATGTCCCATGACTTCTGACAAGACCCAAACCATGCAGCTGCACATCTCTGTCAAACGCCTGGCGGTCTTGCACTGCGCTATACGTCATTTCCCACAGAACAGGTGCTGGCTAAACATCCAATGATAATGTTTGGAAAACAGATGCTGTTTGTTATTGGTACCTTAATAATCACTCTGTGGAGTTTGGAAACCCCTACACAGAAAATTCCCATGAGGCCGGGGATTTAGCTCAGTGGTGCCACCACCTGCCTCAAAAGCGCAAGGTCCCAAATTCAATCCCCAGTACTTAAAAAATTCCCAAGAAAGTGAAATTAAACACTATAATAAAAAGGCTTTTGTGCTACCAGATAACACACTCACTTCAAGGAACAGTGAACTAAAGAGGAGGCTCAGTTCCTTATGATGGAATTGAGCCTTTACTATGCACAAATAGATCATGTATCTTATTAAAACAGTAAAATTATTTAAATGCTTTCTTTAATCCTGGGCATGGTGGTGCACACCTGTAATCCTAGCACTTGGGAAGCTGAGGCAGGAGGATTGAAGCCAGTTTGAGGCCAGCCTGGGCTACATAGTGAGTTCAAGGTCAGCTTGAACTACATAGTGAGACCCTGTCTCAAATAAATAAAAAACAAACAAACACACACTTTAATCACTGATACATTACTGTTCTTTTATATCTCATGGAAGTAAATATTCAACATTCTCAATGCTAGTAGATCCATATGAATGGGCATCCCCACACCGGACACTCCGAAAACGCTCCCCAGCGATGGACGCTCCTGGCAGGGCAGCCAAGTGAGATCCCTTCCCAGCAGTACCGCCTCTTCCTGGGAGAAGCCAGGGAGCAACCCAGAGCCAAGGTGAGTGTCTCTGCCCCGAAGGAGCAAGGTGCTGCTCCCTAACTGTAGGTGTTAGATCCAAATCTCAGTGAGACTCACTGCTGAGAAACAGATCTTCTGCACCAAATGACTACTCCTCCAATTTAGGAGCTGTGGCAGGAAACACCTCAGAGCCCTCTAGAATACTGACCTCATCCCGGTGCTTTTGACAGAAGACCAAAAACTGAGACGCCGCACCTCCCTTCCGGCTCCTTGGAGTGGAGGCTGCTGCCTTCTTCCTCCCAGGGGGAGACCCGACTCCTCTTTTGGGCTCGGCCTCGGTGGGCTTTTGTGGAGTGCTCTTCTCCATGCAGGCATCACTCTCGTGGTTCTCGACAGAGCTAGACCGCTTGGCTCTCCGCCTCCTCTTCATGGGAATGCCCTCCTCCTGAGCAGCCTGAGGGTCTGCAGCAGCTGCTTCCCCAACCCCGGCAGGCTCCACCACTTCTCCAGAGCCCTCAGCAGCAATGCCGGCCTCCTTGGCTACCTGGGGGTTGAGGTGCAGCTGGTCCCCCACATAGAGGAAGGTGAACTTGGCTTTCCGCTCTTCCACAGACAGGCTGGCAGCTTCCTCCGCCTGAATGATGCCCATCTCCCACTGAGCCCTCAGTTTCCCTGAAATAGGTTTCAACAGCTGTGAAGAGACATAGGACATTGAGAGTTCTATTACACGAACATAAGACTTCACTCACTTCACAAGACATTTTTATAATTTCAGATGAATTTAGAAATCAAAAACTATTAAAACCAATGGATTTACACACCTGCCTCACAAGTGCAGGGTCCCAACTTTGATCCCCGGTACCAAAAAATAAAAATAAAAATAAAAATAAATAAATAAAACCAACGGATTTAGCGGAGTTTAGCCAGAATTCAGCCAATAACTATTGTTTCTTTAAACTAGAATTCCAATCACATTAACTAATGTAATCTAGTGTACACAAAAAGATAAAAATTATAAAATAAATTATTTCTAGGAGTCATCAAATGAATAAAAGAAAAATAAGTTGTCTCTAAAGACATTCCCCATATTTTATTTCATTTATTTATTTATTTTTTTTGTACCAGGGATCGAACTCAGATCCTTGCGCTTGTGCAGCAGGCAGCGAAACCACTGAGCTGAATCCCCGGCCCAACAGAGTAGAAAAAATTTTTTTTTTGGTACGGGGGACATATTTTAGAGTATATGTGGGAAAAAGAAAACAATGACAGATGCAAGAAATCATTTCGAACAGACCTATGTTCAACATAAGACAAATGATAAAAAAAAAAAAAAGATTAAAATCTCGGTCTATAAGCTCATTGAAGAAATATCTACCACCTTGATTTTCTCAGCTTTCGTGGGTGCCTGCCTGGCACTTTCCTGGCATAACTTCTCAAACTGGCCTTCTCCTTCAAAAGCCACAAGGCTCTTCTCAAATATCCATGCTCTTTCTGGGGCATCACCAAAGAACTGGACGTGATACTGGCGTGCACTCTTTTTCTGACCTAATTTTTAAAATAAAACATTAGAACACGAACATTAGAATTTGGGGAGAAATTAGGCAAGTCTATTGTTGTTTTGACATTGTTTTATTTGGTGCTATGTGAGCCTACTAACCTCAAAATACTCCACGCTGCATGCCCAAGAGGGAAACTCACTGACAAGAGACAGAGAACCCAAGCGTGTAAACCCAGCACTCGGGAGGGACTCTGTGAGATTGAGGCCAACCTGTGCTGCACACTGAGATCAAGGCACCCTGGAATACAGAGCAAGACCCTGCCTCAAAAAACTGAAAAAATCAAATTTAATGTCAAAAGGGCTGGGGATGTAGCTCAGTGTGAAGATGGGGTGGGGAGGGAGAATGTGCAAAGCTGGCTAGGAAAGAAGACAACTGGCTGTGCTCCTTCCTCTCCTCCCTCTTAAGGTCCTCTTATGGAGAGGTCAGACAAGCAGCACAAGAGCCAGCATGAGCAAGGGGCATCTCAACAGGGAGGGCGCAGCAACAGTGCAGGTGATGCCCGGAGCTCCCCGCCAGCCACCCAGGACCTGGGGGAAGCATGGTCAAGACCACAGTGACCCCTCAGTACCCTCCACCGCCACCATACCCTTCCAGGTGGGTAGAGGGAGCCTAGACGAGGAAAGAGATCCAGGTCCCCAAACCCAAGAGGAGGTAACCCAGAGGAACCGGAAGAGCCGGCCTCGGAGCCAAGCAAGGGAAGCAGGGCGCATGCAGAAGCCTCTGCACACGGCTCTCAAGAGACCCCTGAGGGGGTGGCGGCTGGGCCCAGAGCCTCCCACAGGCTCTGCACACAGCAGCCAACCCGACAAATGAGCCCAAAGCACACAGGAAGTTCAGGGCAGCCCTGCAGAGTCACAGGCAGAACACAAGGAAGGAGGCACCCCGCAGGGACAGAGTCTGGCTGGCTATGGAGAGAGAGCACAGGAAAAGAAACAGGCAGAAAATAAAATTCATCAAAAACACTTGGAAGTCCTGGCATGGTGCGCATTCGTGTAACCCTGGCACTCTTGAGAGGCCAGCCTGAACAACTCAGTAAGAGTACTGGGGTTCAATCCCCAGTACTGCCTAAACAAACAAACAACAAATGCAAGCAAGCTTGGAAGATAAGAAATCCCTCCCAAAGAAGAAAAAGATTAAGATGAAAAATAACCATTCCCATTAAAAACCTACAGGATCAGTCCAGAAGGTGCAATGCCCAAACAACAGCCTCTCTGGAGAGGGGGACAGAGAAATTCCACAGATCAACAGAAAATCATGCCTCAGAACTGAAACTCTTGCCCAGGGCCTCACCACCAACACCAGGAGCAGGACACATCCTTGTGAAATCCACACTGCTGGCAGCAAGCAGAAGGACAGAAGCCATGGAAGAGGAGCAAATCATGCAGTGATAGGAAGCGTGCAGTGACAGGTCCTACAAGTACAGCCCGACTTGGTTCTGAAGGGAAACAGAGTAGAGCCTTCTTTTTCTTTTTTGGTACCGGGGATCGAACTCAGGGCCTTGTGCTTGCAAGGCAGGTGGCAGAACCACTGAGCTAAATCCCTGGCCCTGGAGTAGAGCCTTCTAATAATGAGAGGAATTATTCTCAATGCAAAACTCCACACTCATGATTATCAAGTATGAGGACAGAAAAGTATTCTCTGAACCACAGGAAATCAAATGTACCTCCCATACCCTATTTGCTCCCCAGTACTGGGGATTAAACCCAGGCCTCTTTTGTTTTTCAGATAAGTTACCCAGGCTGGGCTCTAACTTACAATCCTCCTGCCTTAGCCTCCCAGAGTGCTGGGATTACAGGCGTGCACCACTTCACCCAGCTCTACATACGCTTTCTACCAATGTTGAGAATGCACTCCTGGGGATGGGGATACAGCACAGTGGTAGAGCACTTGCCTAGCAGCCCAGGTCCCATTCCCAGCACCACAAAACAAAGAAAATGTGAATGTACTCCTGCAATCAATAAGGAAAGGACATGAAACTACAGAAACGATGCGGGCGCCTCAGGAGAGTGGGCGCAGCAAACAGAGGAGCAGCGCAGGCCAGGGAGCAAGCGCCCGCCCCGGGAGAAAAGAAGGCACAAAGAGCTTCCGCCCACCCAGAGAAGTCTCGCAGAGGTAGCCGCAGCGGCAGCAAGGGGAGAGGGCTGAGATGAGTTCCCAAGGACTCACACATAGGCTTTCTTCCTCTTGTGGAAAGAAAAGAAGTACGTGTACTCAAACAGGAGAAATTACATAAAAGTGAGGTTTTGGTGTTTTGTTTGCTTTGGGCAGTACTGGATAAGAAATTAAGGGAGTTCTGAGCTGCACCCCCATCCATTTTTGAATTTTTCTCAGACAGGCTGTCACTAAATTGCCGAGGCTGGCCTCAAATTTACAACCCTCCGGTCTCAGCCCCCAGAGTAGCTGGGATTCCACACCCCGCAGGATAAATGTTAAAGTCAGAGAGATAAATACTTGAGAAAAAATGGAGGCTTTACAGACACCAAAGTGTATGACATTTAACACAGTAAGTAACTCCAGAAAAACAAAAGATTCCTCAAAAAGAAAACTAATGGTACACAACTTGGCCTTTCACTGAATACTTCCAGAACTTAAATTATACAAATAATTTTTAATTTAAAACTGACTTAATTATACAGAGAAAATGAGGGAAATGGTTGGAGAGTTTAGTGCCCATTTTCTACAATAAAAAGACAACAGAAAATCTGCGTGGAAAGTGACAGCTGCTCTCACCACTGAGCCCCGTCCCCAACAAACTTTCAGCACTCTCAGAACACACGTGTGGAGCTGGGCAAGGTGTGCACACCTGCAACGCCACTGCTCTGCAACGTCCAGAGTTCAAATAATGACTTCCAGAGGGAAAGGGGATTTCTCACTATTAATCTTTCAGTAGCATTTTTAAAGATATCTTTTCGTTTTTATTACTTCATTTAATATGAAGGCTTTTTGTGGGTTTTTTGCTTTGTTTTTGTTTTTGTTTCTGTTTTGTGGTGGTGATGCTAGGGATCAAACCCAGGGCCTCTGCCAAGCATGGTGGCACACACCTATAATCCCAGCACTCTAGGGGGCTGAGGCAAGAAGATCGAAACTTAAGAGCCCAGCTTGGGCAATGCAGTGAGAACTTGTCTCAAAATAAAAAATAAAAAAAGAGCTGGGGATGTAGCTCACTGAAAAGGCTCTGGGTTCAATCCCCAGTACTATTTAAGAAAGATATATGTCATAGCAGTTTTATAATGAAGAAATTTTAGGGCCGGGGATTTTAGCTCAGTGGTTCAGCCACCTGCCTCGCAAGCGCAAGGTCCCGAGTTTGATCCCCAGTACCAAAAATAAATAAATAAATAAATAAAAAGAAATTTTATAGTACATATAATGAAATAATATGAACTTAAATTGTGTCTATAAACAAATTACAAATCCTCAGTAGCACGGGAACTAGCACAGAGAATCAACAACCTGGTCTCATCTTAATAAAAAGCTTCTGGGGGCCAGGGATTTAGCTCACTGGTTCCACCACCTGCCTCACAAGCAGAAGGACCCGAGTTCAATCCCTGGTACCAAAAAAAAAAAGAAAAAGAAAAGCTTCTGCACAGAAGACACACCACCAGCAGAGCTAAGAGACAACCTACAATGTGGGAAAGAATTTACCAGCTGTTCCTCAGACAAAGGTCTATTATCTAGAATACGTAAAAAACTAAAAAAAAAAATCAGATCCCCTAAATATAAAGACCCAATTCAAAAATGGGCATCTGAAATGAACAGGCATTTCTCAAAGAAGTAAAAGCAGCAAATAAACATATGAAAATATGTTCAACATCACTGGTCATTCGAGAGATGTAGATAAAAACAACACTGAGATTCCACCTCACCCCAGAAAGAATGGCTGCTTTCAAGAAATTAACCAGGCCGGGGATTTAGCTCAGTGGTTCCGGTGCCTGCCTCAAAAGTGCAAGGACCCAAGTTCGATCCCCGGTACAAAAAAAAAAACAAAATCAATCAATAACAAATGCTGGCGGGGCTGTGGGGACAAAGGAACCCTTCTCCACTGTTGGTGAGAGTGCAGACTAGTGCAACCACTGTGAAAATCAATATGGAGATAACTCATAAAACTAGAATTAGAGATCCTATTTGACCCAGCTATTCCTCTGCTGGGTATCTTCCCAAAAGAATTAAAAGAATCATACCACAGCAATATATGTACACCCATGTTTATAGAGGCATAGTTTGTAATAGCTAAAGCTTAGAAACAGCCCAATCACCCATCAACTGGAGACTGGAAAAAGAAGATGTGGGGTTTTTTTTTATAAAATGGAGTACTACTCAGCCATAAAGAACAAGAAACTATAGAGATATTTATAGCTAAATGGATGCATATTGAGGCCATCCTCTTAAGTGAAATAAACAGGACACACCTGTGTAAATACCAAATAGTTTCTCTGGTGTGAAAAACTGAAAGTGTAAATAAGAATAAAAATGTATAATTGATATCGTGAAATAGGAAAAAAAGGTCTAAAGGAGTAGGGGAAGTGGGAGGGGGAGGGGAAAGGAAAGAAGGGAAACGAAAAAATATGAGAAATGGAAAAAATGGAAACAAAGTCTTTGTAAATAGGGAAGGGTGGAGGGGCTGAAGGGAGGGCGGGGAAATGGGGAAAAAATAAGAACCAAGATACATCATGTAAAGGTACAAGATCCCAATGATGAATGTAACTGTATTGTACACCTAAAATGTACCAATAAACTTAATGGGGAAAAAGTGACACAAAAAATGATCTTGACGTGTCATAATAGGAAAAAGTACGCTATTACTATAGTCTGGTCAAGTTTATGAAATAAATGAAAACACTTTTTAAGTTCTTTCCAATCTACAAATTTGATAACATAATCCAACTTTCTCCTTTCTGGTGTCTCTCATCTACAGAACTTCGTTTGGTCCACCCAGAGAGGTGACCTCTCACTGCTCTGTTTCTCTCCTACCAGCTGGCCAGCCCAGTGCCACTGCTGCACCTGCCCTGCTGCGTCCACCCCCACCGTCCAGGGATCTCAGTGCTCCCCTCTCCCAGCCTGGTGCCCAGCTGAGCACCATGTCCCCTCGCTCCTCCCCAAAGCTCATCTGGCCCTGGGCTGCCTGCCCCTTCAGATTTGGTGGAGCCTGTCCCAGCCATCCTCACATGCAGAATGGGTCCCACAAGAGACAAGGCTGCCTCAGCTGAGGCTCCAGGAGGAAGAGCAGCCACAGAGAGGCAGCCAAGGATGGTGCCCCCGAAGGAAAAAGACACACAGGGCAGAGTCACAAGGGCAAGAGATCAGAGCTCCCCGGGAGCCAGAGCACAGAGATGACTGCACCGGAGCTTCCCAGTTCCGTCCCTGGGGGGCACCAGAGCCCCACAATAGGCTAAGTAGAAACCGAAGGAACTACCAGTAGAAAATGGCACACCACTATCCCAGTGAGGAATTTTCCAACAGCTCTGTATAAACACTAAAAATTCCCCAGACACAATGGTGTGTGAAGATAAATGACACCAACCAAAAGACCTGCTGAGTGGGACTGTGTCTGGCTCTCAGGACTGGAGCAGAAAGTGTGTGCCCCATGGGTGACACCACACTTCAGAGGGGTGGCAGACTCTACTTCTCTGTCACGCTCCAGATCTACGTGCCCTGAGGTTCATTCATGCTGGGGCTCTGGCACCTCTGGGGAGGCCCTTCCTTTCTGGCAAAGCCAGGACCCCAAAGGTCCCATGGCAGGGACAAGACTGGAGGCAGGCAGGGATCCCTCGGAGCCCACCTGGCCCTGAGCCCCCCAGCACAGCACAGCCACTCACAGGTCCAAGGGGACACTCGGGGTCTCCATTACCCTGACCCCGCCACTACAGTCTATGGTTGCCACAAGGACTGCCATCACCGACGCCCCACAGCTACCTGACCCACACCAGCCAACAGGCCTATGCAGCACACAGGTGACAAGGTGAGGACCTAGGCCCAGGTGGACAAAATACACTCCCCGAAGCTCAGGCCTCTGGCAGACACCAGCAGAGGTTACAGTCCTGTGGCCCCCAGAGTGGTCACACAGTGTGACTAATGGGCAGTCCGAGGCCAGAGTGCTGGCCAGGTCCAGCCAGGCAGTAGGCACTGGTCTGCTCAGCCCGACTCAACTCACATCTCATCTTCTGCAAACCAAATTCCAACTCTACGTGGAAAGAACTGTCCAGAAGAATCTGAAACCAGCCAATCTTTGCTTACATTTCCACCAAAACCCATCTATGGGTTGTCTATTATAGTATTGGCTCTTTACTGGTGACATATTACCTTCTGAATATGTTCTTCAGCTGTTTCATCTACCAATTTATCTACCCTGGTTTTGTAAGACAAAAATGACCATTTCTAACTGTTTTCCTCTTCCCACCAGCTAATATGACCAGCTTCGACATTTTTATAAGTCAAAAGTGTAAAATATGATTGGTTAATCATGCTGAAACAAGCAATCACAGTACTAGTCAAAGAACAAATTATCAACACAGGGATGTAGCTCAGCGGCACCGTGCCTGCCTCCCAAGCACAAGGTCCTGAGTTTGATCCCTGGTACCGAAAAAAAAAAAATCACAAAACCTGAAAGTAACACAAGGCAAAGACCATTTCTCCTAAGAAATGTCAGAGTAACTGGGCCTGGTGGCTTGTGCCTGTAACCCCAGCACTTGGGAGGCTGAGGCAGGAGGACCACTTCGAGTTCGAGGCCAGCCAGGGCTACACAGCAAGAGCCTGTCTCAAAAGACAAAACAACAGCAACAAAAAAAATGGCAGTGTTTGAATCAACCACTGACCTTAGGAAAAGTTGCAAAAGTGAACTACTATAGGGCCATTTAAGAAGCATAAGCAAGAAGCACGGAGATGAGAAAGATTATGTGCAAAACAGGAAAACGGAAAAACAGCCAAAACTGCAATACCTTTAAGTTTGGTGTGGTTGTGAAGGAGTGGGTCGGCAGAAACCATGCAAGGCCACCAAGGGTAACCCGACACTTTGGACCACACCAAGTCACCCACGCTGTATTTCAACAGGTGGTCTTTGTCTCTGCCAGTGTTTGGGCAGGACTCTTTCTTAACTGGAATCTGAAAGAGAACAGAAGATTAATCAGGCTCTAGGTCCAAACATACATGGAGGGCTAGGGGTACAGCATTTGTTTGGCATGCCTGTTGGCATCCCCAACACCACCAAAAATAAAAATAAAAAAATAAGCGACACAAACATGGACCCCAAAAAGCAGTGCTCCTCTTGCTATGTTTCAGATCACAGTCCCAATATCTCTTCCTGGCAGCTGCTGTGTCTCTCGCTCTCTCCTAAAGGGTCTGCACAGGGCAGCTCTGCACTAAGAAGACTTCTAGTAACCTCCTTTGGCCCGGTGCATGGTCTTTAATGGTGCTTTAATTCCAGAACCCCAAATCCACACTGACCCTTCCCCTAGCCACATGTCTGTCAATCCTCAAGAGTTTGTGCTTCACCCAGCAGCAGAGCCCTCTGCCGAGGCAGGGCCAGCCCCAGCCCTATGTTCAAGGGCTCAGAGCTCTCTGAGCTTCTGTTTCTCCATCTCTAATGTCCTCCCCAAGCCACCATGCATTCTATTCTCTAGGAGGGCCACAGCCTCCTGAGGGTGAGCTCCTAAGAGCACTGCAACTGCTTTGGGCCTCAGTTTCCTCCTCTTGTGAGCTGAGGGTGACACCCTGAAATTGAAATCTCACTGGCTGTCAGAGATGCATGAGCATGGTGGCAAGGACTGGTACAGTCACATTACATGCTTTCAAAAGACCTCAGCGCTGAGATGACACACAACATCCCAGGTGTACCCCACCAGGCAGGTGGAGAGTCAAAGTGTGGGTAACGTCCCCAAGTTTTAACAAGACCAAGTGGCAGAGCTAGGAGTAAAAGCCAGGTTTCTGGCAACTTGAACAAGCTACTCCTCCTGTAAAACATAAGGTTCACTACATCCATGGGCATTTCCAAAGCCCATTCCATCAGCCCAGGCTACTAAATGGGTGTTTTAAAGTCTGCCTTTGAGGACTGGGGATTTAGCTCAGTGGTTCTGCTGCCTGCCTCACCTGAGTTTGATCTCTGGTACCAAAAAAAAAAAAAAAAAAAAAAAGTCTGCCTTTGAAATTACATTAGGAGGAGCAAAGTAGCTCCTGAGCACCCAAAAGCCACTGTTTTTAAGCCCTTACACTCTTAATGACTTTAAGGATTCCAAGGAAACGTCAACTATTCCTTCTGTCTGTGGAACTCCTAAACAAAATCCCACAAGTATAATTGTAAACTACATGTTCCAACTTTATTGTGGCACCAACTCATACCCATTTGGGGTTCCTGCCCTACTTCTCCCAGAGGCCTGGAGCCGCAGTCAAGGCCAACAAGTACCCAGGATGCCCAGGCCACGAGCCTGCTGGGTGAGAAGGGGGAAGGGAGCCGCCTGGTGTCCTTACCTCCTTCTGCAAGGCTAAGGTCCCTCTGCTGTTTACATGGCCTACACTCACAGAAGTGTGTGACACAAAGCATCTGCAGAATAAACAGGACCAAGCAACCCCCACCTGAAGGCAGGGTTCCTTCCTGCCTGGGGGAGTGTACCCACACTCAATGGTGCTCAGAGTGCTGGGCTCTGCACTGGGAACCAAGAACATCCCGGTCCTCAAGGAGGCAGCTAACTGGTAAACCACCTGGTGGAGGAGAAGACAGGCACTGGGGCCTCTACACAGCACAGCACCGCCAGCCCCTACCGCCAGGCAGCACAGACTTCAGTCCCACCGGAGGCCCAAGTGTCAGCCTGAAGAATGCCCTCCAGGAAGGAGACCCAGGAAAACAGCACAGCTCAAGGCATCCAGCAAGGGCCCGGGAACTGGCAGGCTTGGGTTCAGAAACTGGTTCTGCCTCCTCTGCGTCGTTTTTAAAATTTATTTATTTATTTGGGTACCGGGGAACAAACTCGGGACCTTGTGCTTTCAAGGCAGGCACCGGAACCACTGAGCTAAATCCCTGGCCCTTTTTTGCGTCATTTTAATCCCAAACACTTAAGCTCTAGGCCTCTCAACTGGTCCAGCATGTGGCTATGGACTTAGGTGCCCTGCAACCAAGGCTCAATTGGCAGCAGTCCCACGTGGCCAAGGCAGCTGGTGGCACCAAGCTTGTCCCCCAGTCTCTGGCTGCCATTGCAGATGTCCCCACATAGTCCCGCTGTCACCGTACCTTCATGGCATAATTGAATCCCTCACACACACCTTTTTATCTGCAGGACTCGAGATCTTGGACACCAGAGCTGCTTCCACAAGGCCCTGCTCCAGCAAGGAGTCGTACTTTATGCTCCTTTTCCTGCTCCTCCGCACCTTGCTCTCCGACTTCGGCCCATCTTCTTCTGACTGAGACACATCAGCAGCACTGTCACCACAGATAGAAGATTCAAAGAGAGGTTTCCCATTCATGTATGTTTTGGTGATTTTCAGCTTGATTTCTGGAGAGCCATTTTTGATAGGGGTAGTGTTGGGCGGTGTCCCAATTCCTTTTCCTTCCTGGGACTCAAAACACAATTTGGCATCGGGAGCACCAGGTTCTCCATTGAACACACAGGAAGTAAGATCCTTCAACTTCTCTGCTGGAATAAAGGGAAGTGCATCGTGGCCATTAAACTTCTGCATGACCCCCTCCTGTAGGCTGTTAGAAAGCTGAGCTTTGCTGAGGAATACAGAACAGTCGCGATTCATTTCACAGTTCTGAGTCTTTCCATTTGTATTGCCAAGGATTTCTGGTGCCTGCTTCATCTTTATGCACTTTACAACTTTTTGCACAGAAAGAGAACTTTTTTTGATACTAAATTCCATCCAGCCTAGATGCGTCGGCTCTTAGAACACTAGACAATTAAATGAGGGAGAGAAAAAGCAACATATTACATTTAAAGCCTAGGATAAGTACACCAACACCTCTACTGTATAGCTTTGTGGAGGGTGGTGATGGGGGGGCGGTGAGGCAATTTATGATGTTTTATATAATGAATTAGGTTCCAGGAGGAAACTAATACCACAAAAATGACACAGAATCAAAAAGTGATAAATCTGAAAGGAGGCCACAAGGAATCATGTGTAAAAGGGGTAACATGACAGTCAGGATGGGAAATTCCAAGCTGCCATTACCACCCACAGTCAATGTGACAAGGACACAACCTAGCCTGCGTACTCACTCTGGACACAGATTACCACCTGGCCCCCTAGCACACCAACACTTTCAAAGAGCTGATGTCGATCCCCAGCACCAGAAGAAAAAAAAAGAGATCAATGTATGTGGGCAGCTAACACCAGACTTAGGTAAAAGGACAACAGGGGAGCATAGCAAAATAAACACTAATGGGCAAAAAGCTCATCCAAGCACTCCGCTACAGCTGAGGAGGATGCTGAGGCATGCCAAGGTCACCTGCCCAGCAAGGTTTAAAATCAGATTTTCCAACTCCCAGCACAGTATAGCTCCAGACTGATGAAACGGAATAAAAGAAAAGAAAAAGCAAAGCAAGCCAAGAGTGAGCATGCAACCACATTCCAGTGAGCTCTGGTCTGAGCCGGTCCAGTGTTCTACTCTCTGCCCAAAGCTCTTCTTGCACAGGCCCAAATTAAATGCTCAGTCAAGGGACAGCAAGTGCAGAAACAGCAAGTGCAATGCTCACATTTTATTCATCTGTCACCCAAAGTTTCACTATCAAGGGGTACCACTGCTGGGCCACAGTACACACTACCCTGCCACAGGGAGGAAAGAGTTGGCCACAGCATCCACATGAGACCAACTGCAGGTGAGGTCGTTTAGGAAGACCTCGTGGCTGCAGTGTGGTGATGGAACCTTCACCACACACCATCAGTCCCCTCTGGGAGACGCCAATAAAGGGTCAAAACCCCCAGAGACAGGAACAGGTGGACACCTGCTCAGCCAGGAAGACTGAGGCCACACCATCCCGGACTCCCAACAAAACCCTCTGAGAGGGCAGCAGCTAACAGCACTGGAAGCAGGAGCACAGCTGAAAACAGCAAGGGCGGAGGTGCCCATGAACGGAGAATGCATGGTTCTCCACCAGCGTGACTCTGCTCCTTGGGGGCATCCAGGCCTGCCAGGAAACACTTGGTTCTCATCACTTGGGCACTGTTGCTGACCATCTCCTGGGGAGAGGTCAAGCCTGCTGCCAAACACCCTCCAACGAACAGAACAGTGCCCACAAAACAGAACAGTGGTCCACAGTGTCCACAGGGTCAAGGTGAAAAGAACCTGACATGAAGCAACAGTCACTGGTGTCTCCATAGAAGACCCAGGGAGCTGAGAAAGGGGAGAGAGGGAGAATATTAAAACAGCCCAAGTTTCAGCTTAGCTTCCTGTGCAACAACAAACACATTAAAATGTTTTGTTTATCTTTGCTCATTTATTGTGGTGCTGGGGATTGAACCCAGGGACTCCTACATCCTTGGCCCTTTTTAATTTTATTTTTCAGACAGTCTCACTATGTTGCCCAGGCTGCTTCAAACCTACAATCCTCCTGCCTCTGCCTCCTGAGTGTCCCCCACCACACTCAGCCATGTCACAGTTCTTAAAGGCACGGTGTGTCAGAGAAGGCTCCACTTCAGCAAATATCACTAGCCATCCCACTGTTGAGAACTACAAACCCTTCACAAACCATGAAAAAAACACCTGGAGGGGCAAAACCTCAATCCACCAAGTGCAGGTGACACCTGTATCTGGTACTTTCCAAGCCACCAAGCTTATAAAGTAACTGAAATGGGATTCTGGCTGCTGGACAAAAACCACTTATAAGAATATAACAGGGGCCGGGGATTTAGCTCAGTGGTTTCGCCGCCTGCTGTGCAAGAGCGAGGACCCAAGTTCGATCCCCAGTACCAAAAAAAAATAAAAGAATATAACAGAATCCATAATGTGGATACAACATTCATGATACTGTATCTAGTATATAATCCAAAATTGCTAAACATAAGAAACAGAAAAACAATATAAACTAATCCCAAAATGGTCCAAATACTGAAATTTGACAGACAAGGATTTCAAAGCATCGATTACAGTAATGCTAAAGGACATAAAGGAAAATCTAGTCCTAAAGAAGAAATACATTAGAAATTACATCACAGAAAAAGAAAGTATGAAAAATACCAAATGGAACCTCTGTAACTAAGAAATACTATATGTGGAATCAAAGTATCGATGCATTGGTGCAACACCATACTGGAAATAAGTAAAAAAACTTGAAAATAGATCAATAAAAAGTAGGATGAAGTCAAAAAAATTAAGACAACGAGCCGGGGATTTAGCTTAGTGGTTCCGCCGCCTGCCTTGCAAGTGCAAGAACCCAAGTTCGATCCCCTGGTACTAAAAAAACAAAAACACAAAACAATTAAGATAAAAAGGAACAGCTTTAGCATTCTGAGGAAAAAAGTCAGAAGTCTGAATTCCCATCCAGAAATAAAAGAGAGAAAGAATGAGGCAGAAAAAATTTTTTGCAGGGGGAAAATATAGCCAAAAATTTCCCCCAATTCAGTGAGAGGCAGAAAAGAGGCTGAGGGTGTAGCTTAGGGTTCCCTGGTTCAATTCTCAGTACCCCAAAAGAATTTTAAAAGGGTAAATATATTTTGAGAGAAATACAAAGTTGTCACCAGCAGATATACACTACCGAAAAGGGCTAAAGGAAGTCCTTCAGCTTGGAAGGAAAATAAGGGACCAGGAGCCGGGGAGTTAGCTCAGTGGTTCCGGCTCCTGCCTTGCAAGCGCAAGGTCCTGAGTTCGATCCCCGGTACAAAAAAAAAGAAAAAAGAAAGAAAGAAAATAAGGGACCAGGCTAAAATTTAGGTCTTCACAAAGAAATTAAGGGTTCTAGAAATGCATAAATATAATACTACTTGTTCTTATCAGTTTAAAGTTGGTACAGCTAACTCAAAGTATGTAGCCCTGTAGGGGCTCTGATTTACATTAAGTATAATGTACATGACAACTAAGTGTCAGGAAGGGGGCAGTAAACCCAGACAGTTGCGAGGTTCTTATATTTAAATAAAATGATACAATAGTAACACTAAGAAGACTAGGATGAGTCATGGGAACAAAGTATAATCACAGCTAAAGCAACAAGGAAAAAAATAAGTAATCTAAGGTAGCGCCAACAGATTAATATGATCAGTTATCAAAAATTAAAAGTACAGGGTATTTTACATAAGAATTCAGGTTTCTTGGCTGGGGATTTAGCTCAGTGGTTTCGACACCTGCTGCAAAAGCGCAAGGACCTGAGTTCAATCCTCGGTACCAAAAAAAAAAAAAATTAAGAAAGAATGCGGGTTTCTGGCTTCTCTTAGAACTTAACCAGGAACATGTTCAATACCTGGTCTCTGTGGGTCTTTCTTTGGCAGGAGCTCTTTTCTCACCTGTGGGGCCTGGGGCCTGTTTCTCGTGTGCACTTTTTCTCCTAACCTGGGTGTGGGCTGCTCACTTCCCTAGGGCTTTGTTCTAGGGCCCTCGGGAGAGGTCCACCTTCACATTCGCATCATCTTTCTGAAAGCTTTTTTCTTTTTGTCTTTCAGTAGCGGGAACTGAACCCAGGGCCTTTGCACTAAACTACATCCCCAGCCCCGCTCCCCCTTTTTTTGAGACAGTCTTGATAAATTGTTGAGATCTTCCTCCCTCAGTCCCTCAGAGTCCTAGGGATTACAAGCATGTGTCACCACACTGGAAAGTTGGCATTTTTTATACCAGTTATACCAATACATAAAAATTCTTTCACAAGCATTTTTTTTTAATCTAGCTTTTTTTTTTTCCAGTACCAGGAATCAAACTCAGGACCTGGCTCTTGCCAGGCAGGTGCAGTGCCGCTGTGCTACATCCCCAGCCCTCTAGCATTTTTTTTTTTTTGGTACCGGGGATCAAATCAGGACCTTGCGTTTGTGAGACAGGCGGCAGAACCACTGAGCTAAATCCCCAGCCTCTATCTAGCATTTTAAGAAAAATATAAAACCCATCAAAGTTAAAATGAGGTAGAAAACCTGAAGAGCCCAGTAACTAAAGAAAAAACAACAAGCAGTGAGCTTCAATCGTGTGCTTCTCCACTCCTTCGATGAACAACCTTTGTGTATGGGGAAGGTGGCAGAGAAGGAGGGCGATCTCAGATGCAGAAAAGCACAAAGAACTCCAGGACAGACACACATCCCCCTCAGCCTCTGCCCCAGGAGCTGCAGGTCCTGTTGATGGAAAAGCAAACACTATAGAGAATAGTTCTTGGCTCCCTCTGGGGCTCCCACTTCAAGGCCATCTCTAGCCCTGAGAGGGAAGGAGGAAGTGAGAGGCCCCCACGGCTCAACAAGGAGTGGGGGCCACACAACCAATGCTGCCCTACACACATCCCAGCCCTCAGGGAGCCAAAGTAGACAGCACTCAGATGCAGCCACCTCCTCAGGCATCGCCTCCACAGGATGAAGTGCTGCATTCCCCAGTAAAGGGTCCATTTATTCTCCTGGGTCTGTGATATGTTCCATTAACGCACACGCATCAGATGTGGCCATGGTGGAAATGCTACCCTGTCACTCTGCCCTGCTTCTGACCAGTCAACATGCCTCTTTCCCCGTGCTGGAATGTACAAACACAGCTCAGCCCATTTGATGCAGGCCATTATTTACCATGCAAGTATTTCATTCCTACTGTGTAAGTTATTTATAGGTGTAGGAAACACACAACACAGAAAACAATGGCAAGTTTCCTACAATATTATGCAAGGCTGGCAGAATCCTCCTACCAGAACTAGAGGAAAATAAGATACAACTTGGGCCAGGGATTTAGCACAGTGGCGCCGGCACCTGCCTAGCAAGCCCAAGGTCCCGAGTTCGATCCCTGGTACCCCCCCCAAAAAAGATACAACTCAAAATCAGTCTGTCAGATTGTAATAAATAATACAAAATAGAAGGAAATCAAACCCAGGCATTTCAGTATTAAAATGATACTATTGGGCCGGGGATTTAGCTCAGTGGTTTCACCACCTGCTGCACAAGCACAAGGACCCGAGTTTGATCCCCAGTACCAAAAAAAACCCACAAAAAACAAAAAATGATACTATGGACGAAAAGGATTTATCCAAAAATGTAAGGATGATTCAATATCAGGAGCCAGCTAGGCGTAGTGGTGCACACCTGTAATCCCAGCACTGGGGAGGCTGAGGCAGGAGGATCAAGGCCAGCTTGGACTACATAATGAATTCAAGACCAGTCTGAGATATACAGCAAGATCCTGCCTCAAAAAAAAAAAAAAAAAAACAATTCTTGAGTTCAGGTAGTAGTTACAGAACACATGAAAAAGCCTTAATTTTTCACTTTTACTGGTAAAGGTACGTTTACCTCTGCCCATTTTGAGTGCTTTTTAACATAACATTACTGTGAAACACATTCCATTACATATTCACAAGGAAATATTTTAGGCCTCAGTCTTACCTTCAAATAACTAGTATTTTAATTAGGGCAATGTGAAATTACTTTTTGATTCACAGAATGATTGTATTATAACTTAAAATGTTTATTATTATTTTAGGAAGATTGGAGCCACCATCTTTTACTAATCTGAAGTTCTTATGCAGTATTTTGATAACCTCTATAAGAGGAAATAGTGTTCATAAAATTAAATCAGCATATACTTTCAATAATTTTGATTTTTAAATTTTGTTACTGAGGTTAAATTTTGGCCTGGTGTTCACATACAATATAAACAATTTAATTATGAAGTTAAATAGACTTTAAGTATGACACACCTGCATATAAATAAAAATTGTGTGAACAAAGACACTTTACATGGGAATTGTACTGGATTAATGAAAGCATGTGAAATTGGACCTAAAATTATGTTATTAGTGACTATGTGCAGCAATGCTAATTTTTTTTGTACTTCATGAATGAATGTATTTAGTCATAGTTACTTTGGTTTAAATGTCTAATGTCTTTAGTTTTTTTTTAATTTTTATTTTTTTTGGGTACCGCGGATCGAACTCTGGTCCTTGCGCTTGCACAGCAGGTGGTGAAACCACTCATCTAAATCCCCGGCCACAGTTTTTTTTTTTAGTGTGTTTGCAATTTGTACTATTGATGGGCATTCTTGGACTTGAGGGGTTAATGTCAATGTGTAATTTGTGTGATTTCATAGAATCATCTAATGTGATATACCAATTTTTATAAGTAATATTTAGATAATTCTAATAACTGTATATTTGACAACCCATTAAAATGTTTTGCATTGGAAAAAAATCAGGAACTTTATAAATGTTATCACATTAGTAGAATATAGAAGATTTCTGGTAAAGGTAGCTAAAGGTAGCTGTCATCCCTAACTCAAAACAAGAAAGGGAAACCCCAGCTCTAGAAATAAAGATGTAACCACACCCCAAGCCTTATGGGGTACAGGCTGTCCATGGTGGCTAAAATACAGAAAAGAACCCCAGGCAGGGGCCTCACTGAGTCTGGCAGGCTCTCTGTAGAGCCTGCAGCAGGTCACAAAAGTCACAGGGATGCTAGCTGCAGTGCTCAGGTGCAGAACTGTGCTGACTTCAGCTTAGTGCGCTGCAGGGCCCTGGGCAATTGACCTCTCAGCCCACGTCCTGGGACAGCAGACTGGCTCAGCTTCTTCTGAAACATAAAGGAGGACAAGAAGGCTCCGCCAGGCAGACACACACGGGGGCAGTGAGTATCACTGAGCCCCATATACTGAGGACCAGCAGGGCCCCGAGGAGTGGAGTCACCTGAGAGTCTGAATGCCACACCCTCTCCTCAGAGGACTGTGACCCCAAACCCCAGGCAAGGACTGATGTCAAGATGGGTCCCTGAAGGGTGGCACCCATAGCCCTGCAGGCAACCCAGAGATTGCTCCTAGGCGCCCCCGGGACCTCCCTGCCAAGAGAAGCTGGGCCAGGCAACACAGCCCTCACCCACCCACGAGGGTTCCCAGGGAGCAGGGCCCAGGGTGCCATGGAAGACCTTCTGCAGAACAGGAACAGGAAATTACTGTTTTCATAACTTCAGACTTGGAAAGAAAAAACAGGCACGGAAATAAACTCAGTTGTTGAATTTAATGCAGCAGACTAGACATAGCTAAAAATATAGTAAGAAGATAAATCTGAGTAAATCACCAAGGAAAAAGCTGATAAGGAGATGAAAAATATTTAAGTGGGACTAAGAGACATAACATTCATGTTTCGTTCTTTCAAATGTTTTAGAATGCCCACTGTGTACCAGACACTACATTGTAGGTGCTAGGGTCACAGCACTGAACAAAACAACCAATCCAAAAGAAAGCAGGGTCTTGAAGAAATACTGACACATCTATGTTCATAACGGCATTATTCAAAATACTCAACAGACGAATCCACCAGCAAAACATGGTCTATTCATACAATGAAATGTTACTCGTCCCTAAGAGGAAGTTCTGACACTTTAGCTGCAATATGGATAACCCTTGAGGACATTGTGCTGAATGAAAGAAGCCAGATACAAAAGGACACATGCAGCTGAGTGTAGAAGTGCTCGCCTAAAACCTAGCACTCAGGAAAGCTGCGGCAGGGAGATCTCAAGCTAGAGCTCAGCCCGGCGACTTAGCAACTGTCTCCAAAATTTAAGAACTGAAAAATAGTTGGGTGTGTGACTCGGAGTGAAGACCTTGGGTTCAGCTCTCAGTATAAAGGGAGGAGGGAGAGAAAGAAGGGAGGAAGGAAGGTGGGAGGGAGGGGAAAGAAGGGAACAGAGGGAAGGGAGGAAGGAAGGGAAGCAGGCAAATCTGCCTCTTTCCACTTACCTGAGGAATTCGGTGGTGAAAATCACACAGACAGAAAGCAGAATGGTTGGGGCCGGGGATTTAGCTCAGTGGTGCCCACCTGCCTCGCAAGGGCAAGGTCCTGAGTTTGATCCCCAGTACCAAAAAAAAAGAAAGCAAGAAAGTAGAATGGTTGTTGCTGGGGGCTGAGGAAGGAGAATGTGAGCTGCTGTTAACGCTTTCCTTGGGCTTGAGAGCATTCTGGAGACGGGCAGTGTGTTGGTTGCAGACTGTGTGAAAGTGCTTAACCCCACAGAAGTGTGTACTTCTTTTTTTTTTTTTTTTTTGCTCAACAGTCCTGAGGATGGAACCCAGGGCCTCATGCATGCTAGGCAAGTGCTCTTTGCTGGGCCTCAGGACCAGGGCCACGTGACACTTTAACATGTCTCCATGCACCTTCCCTAGCGGGGAAGGGAACAAAGTCTACTTCCAAGTGACTTACATTCCAAGAGTTCTAGGAGCCCAGAGAGCATAGAGTAAAGGGGATTTTCAAAAGGATGACAGGAAGTGGGGATTTAGCACAGCGGCACCCCGCCTGCCTAGCAAACGCAAGGTCCTGAGTTCGATGCCCAGTACCACAAAAAAAAAAAAAAAAAAAAAAAAAAAGAATGACAATTAAACAAAACTTTGTTTCTGATTAAAAGAGCTCCCTGGGCTCTGAGTAAGATAATAAAAACAAACCAATGCCTAACCCATAGTGCTGCAACCACAGAGCACAAAAAGCAAGAGAAAGAAAAATCTTAAAGCCCATGTATCTATCCCAGTACCACCAAAAAAAAAGTTAACTGCCCAGACTCAGCAAGAGACAGTAACTACCGACCTTGGCTCATCCTCAACTGACAGAGGTGACATCTCCTTACCATGCTAAGGGAAAAGGGAAAATAATTTCCCACCTAAAACCTTATGCCCAGCTATCTTACCATCCATCATGAAGCACTGGAAGACCCCATCTCAAAACAAAAACATAAAAGGTAAGAGGAGAGTTAGCAATTCTATAATTTTTACATTTAAAAAGAATAAGAGGCTTCCTTCTCTACACTTATCTTCATTCCTTCTAAAAATTCCAATTTAAATGACAATAAAGACATTTTTAAAGTGTAAATCTAGAAAGACAAAGAGAACACAAGGGATAAGTTACAGGTCTCCAACCTGCTTCTGGATGCGGTTCAGTAGTGTTTGCCTCCCATGTGAGGCCCTGGGTTCCATCCTCAGCACCTCACATACACACACAAATATGTGTGTATCCCCCTTTGCACTGCCCCTCTTTACCCTCTTCCTCTGTCTAAAATAACAGATGTTCTTCTACTTTCTTGTCATTATTTTTAGATTTCACATATTAGGGAGAATATATACAGTATTTGTCTTTCTGAGTCTGGCTTACTTCACTCAACATCCACCCATTTTTCTACAAATGACAAAATTTCATTCTTTTTCTGGCTGGCTAATACTCCATCGTGTGTGTGCAGCACATTTTCTTCAAGCATGTGTCTGCCGATGGCAGCGAAGCTGGCTGCACACTGTGTCTGCTGTTTATTGGACCACACTACACACGGGTATGGGAGCCCTGACCTCAGTGTGCTATTGCTTCAGGTGTGTACCGAGGGGCGGTCTAGCTGGACAGGTGGCTCTGCGCTTAGTTCCAGGAGCCTCCTTACTGATTTCCCCACAGTGGCTATACTAATTCACATTCCCACCAGTGGTAAGGGTTCCTCTTGCCCTGTACCTTTGCCAGCACTGTTGGGGGTGGGGGCGTAATTCTTGACCAAGGTGAAATTCTCAGTCATTCTGAACACTTTCCATAAACTTACTGGGCAGCAAATGGCTGTTCTCAAAGTGTGTTTAGGGATCCCACAACCAGTGCTCCTTCACAGACAATGCACTGTGTGAATGTGTGTGCTAAGAGGCGGCCACGCAGACCTACGTGCCTCAGGGAGAAGGGCCACTGCCCAGGAGGGCCCGGGCAAGAGCGGTCACTGCTCAGAGCAGCCACGGAGCACCAGGCTGTTTCAGGGCTGGAAGGGTGATGAACGAAATGCCTTACGTTGCAGGGCTTTCGATCTAGAGGAGAGAAAGAGAAATTAAGAAACACAGGTGTGACCTATCAGGGAAAGAGGAAGGGGTGGAGGCCAGGAAAATCACCCTCTCCACCAGGGGGGTCCTTCCCCTTGGCCAGAGGTCGGCCACAGCCCGCCCTGGTCATTCTGCAACTCCAAGCACAGAGTCACCTTGGAAAGGTATCGACACTGGGAAAGGGGGAGGCCCAAGGGACAATTCCAAGCCAGGCGGTGAGAGGGACCAAGCCCTGAGCCCTCCTCCAGCAGCTAAAGACAGATTTCAGTGAAAAGCCCAAGCGTGCAGAGCATGACTCACGGACACCTGCACTCTCCTCGCTCTCTGATGTCTCACAGCCATCCACCCGAAGCACACCCTGGTGCAGCCATGGCTGCAGGCAGTAGAACCTCCATTCTGTAGACAAGTCGCCGTCAGGGGAACGGATTAGTGCTTGCTAGAACAGGGCGCCAGGCTTTGACCACTTTACTCTGATGTTCTGTCCTAAGTTTATCCTGATAGGGTAGGGCTTACCCACAGCAAGCCTGATCCTCCTGCAGAAACACACCTACAGAAGAACCGTGTGACTGACTTATCTTCCTTTTTGTTTGGCCTCCAAAGTTCAGAGCTTTCAGGTCTGCTTCCCTCCCTCGGATCCATCTTCACCTCAGATGGCACACAAGCTGATGCACTCCTTGCTCCCAATGACTGGGTTTTCCCCATTTCACTCTCTGTAGTCTTCTTTTGGTTTTTTGAGACAGAGTCTCACTATACAGTACAGGCTGCTCTTGAACTCACTATGTAGCCGAGGCTGGCCTTGAATTCATGGCAATTCTGCTTCAGCCTCCTAAGTGCGGGATTACAGGCGTGCGCCACCATGCCTGGCTTACTCTATGAATTTTTAATGTAGTACGTCAACACCTTGAGGTCCTCATGCAATACTTGGAGGAACATAAAACTGTGCAGTTACTGTGACAGACAGTCTAATGGCTCCTCAGAAAGCTAACCAGAGTGGCCATGTCCCCTGGCAATTCTGCTTCTGACCACCCACCAGGACAGCAGAAAGTATATATGCATACAGACTTGCACAGGGACATCTGTAGTGGGGTTACTCCTTATGACAGAAACCACCCCAATGTCTACCAACTGAGAAATGGGTAAACAGAGGTGGTCTATCCACGCAAAGGGTATTACCCGTAAGGAAGAGTGAGGTACTGATTTATGCTGTGATAGGGATGAAACTCAAAAACATCAAGCTAAGTGAAGGAAGTCAGACACAATAATGCAGAACCCCATTTATATGAAATGTCCAAAACAGGCAAATCCATAGAGTTAAAAAACAGAGCAGGGCTGGGGATTTAGCTCAGTGGTTCCAGCGCCTGCCTCACAAAAGCCAAGATCCTGAGTTTGATCCCCGGTACCAAAAAAAAGAAAGCAGAGCAGTTGCCAGGGCAGAGGGGACAGAGGGGGAAGAGAATGAAAAGTTACTGTGTGGTGGGGGCTGGGGATTTAGCTCAGTGGTTCCGGCGCCTGCCATGCAAGCACAAGGTCCCGAGTTTGATCCCCGGTACCAAAAAAAAAAAGTTACTGTGTGGTGGCAGAGGGTTTCTTATTGGGATGATGAAAATGTTTAGGAATTAGGCAGCAGTAATGGTTGCACAACACTGAATATACTAAAAACCACTGAACTGTAACCATAAAATGATTTATAAATGACGAATTTTATCTCAAAAAAATGTCCAGGAGTTGGGGTGCAGCTCGACAGTGACCACTTGCCTAGCACTCATGAAGCCCTGGGACGGATCTCTAGCACCAGCAAAAAACTTCACAGAAAGGCACATCTTTTGTTGAATAAGAAAGGTACTAAGAAGTAAGCTGCACTGGCCACGCAGCTATGAAATGTTTCCCTATTTTCGGCTGAACCACACTGGTTCTGTGGGTTTGTCTTTGTTTTCTGCAGCACTGAAGCATGTGCTCCACCACCACGACGCCCCAGCTCAGCAGGGAGATTCCTACAGCACATTTTAACATGAGGCGTGTGAGTGTACACTGAGACATTCTCAGACTTTTAAAGGAATACTATGAAAATGTAAAAATATTTCCAAAGTAATTACAAATTACAGCAGTCTTCGTAACAGCATTTGTAATTGATAAGGAGACAAAAAACAGACAGCCAGATACTGTGTGTCCCCTACAGGCTTGCCAAGAAGAGGAGGAGAAAGACAGGAAGCAGCCACCAAACGTGCTGGCCCATGCCTGTAAGCCTCACTCTGGGAGGCTGACAGAGAAAGATCATGAGTTCGAGCCCAGTCTGGACAACTGGGCAACTTAATAAGACCCTGTTTCAAAGTAAAAAAAAAACTTAAAAGGACTGGGGATGTAGCTCAGTGTAAAGGTCCTGGGTTCAACCTCCAGTACTACAAAAGAAAAAAAAGACAGGAAGAAGGGATATAAGAAAGAAGAGAGAGGATGAAATGACAGCAAAGATGTATGGAGAGACAAGAAAGTGGAAAAGGTGAAAAGAAAATAAAAGGGGAAGGTAGAGAGGGAAGGAAAAGAAAGGGAAGAGGTAGGAAGGAAAAGGGAAACATGAGAGAAAAAGGAAATAGAAAGATATGTCAGCGAAACATCCATATAATAGGAGTTCCAAAAAGAAAAAGAAGACAAAAGCTAAGAAATAAATAAGAATTGTCCCATAAGCAAAAGGTTGAAATGACCCATCAGGGTGAACTCAAACAGGTCCCCACCTCCAGAGGGGATTTAGATTACAGGTCACATGCAAGAATTCCAAGTCTGAAGAGCACTAGACTTTTTAAAAGAGAACACATGCATGGGGTGCTCAAAAATAATGAAGCAATGCCTTCAAATTTTTGAGGAAAAAATTACTTCCAACCTAAATGATACACCTAGTTACCACGGCATGCAAGGTTTCAAAAGATGTTGCCTCCCACACTTTAAAACAGCTACCAGGTGTGTCACCAGAGGGGTGGGTTATTGAACCCAGGAGCACAGGTTTTGCCTCAGAAGACAGCACCAAGAAGGAGTGCAGGTGAGGAAGGAATACAGTCCCACCAGGAAATGGTCAGCAAGAGAAAAAAACGAACTGGCTGTGGTGGCACCCAATACTAGCACTGTGGGAGGCTGAGGCAGGAGGACTACAAGCTCACGTCCAGCCTTAGCAACTTAACAGCTTAGTGAGACCCTAACTCAAAATAAAAATTTTAAAAAGGGGTGAGGATGTACCTCAGTGTGAAGGGCTTGGGTTTAATCCTCAGGATCAGGGAAAAAAAAATTAAGCTTTCTACTTTGTCATAATGATATGTCCAGAAATCGCACACCTTTGAAAATAAGACATACATGAACTCTAGGTTGAAACGGTCATCTCAGTTTCTGCTCCATCATTCCTGTATCGGGAACTCAATCACAGGGAGGATCAGGAACAGGGCAACTCTGAGGAATGCCCTCAGCGGTCTGGGCCACAAGGCAGCAGACAGGGAAGGGCCAGGAGTGAGGTGCCAGCAGCTCAGGTTTCTGCCCTCCAGCATCATGCCCAGCCCAAGGGGCCACTTGGATCTCCACGAGTAGCAATGTACAAGGACAAGGTCCTGTTAAAATACATTCTTGACAGGTACAGCAGTTCTTATCTGTAATCCCAGCTACTCAGGAGACGGAGGAGGAGGATCACAAGTTTAAGGCCAGCCGAGGAACTTCACAAGATGCTGACTCAAAATAAAATGTAATAAGGGTTGAGCATGTAGCTCAGTGGTAGAACACTTGTCTTGCAGGCATGAATCCCTGGGTTCAATTTCTAGTCACACACACACACACACACACACACACACACACACACACACACACAGAGCTACTTCTAATGGGCTGTCAAGACATAGATTTCCCTCTTTTCAAGTTTTTCCCTTTTTTCAATTTATGGTAATGACCAGGACACTTGCCCCAAAGCAGAGAAGGTGTACTCTATTTGTCCTAGTACTATTTCCTCTGAACCAGTAGACGGGCATCAGTACCACTCCCCTGATCTGCAGCAGGGCCTGATAGGGCACTAGTTGCCTGGAATCTGCCTTTCAATGATTCAGTCAGATTCCCTGAGATCCCTACAACACCTGAGGACAGACTCATACCTAAAAAATATCCCTGAGCACAGCTTCCCAAGGCAGACACTGAACACATAAGAATCACAATTGTTTCCAAGGAGCTATCTGAAGTTGAATTTTAAAGAAATACTTTCTTTTTACAGATTTCAGAACTCAACAAAAAAGAACCCAATAAACTATTAACCTGACACATAATCTCAACTTGTCTTCTACAAATAAAGTACACAACGTATTTCAGATAAACACCGAAAGGCAGAAAACCTACTTTTCTCCCTGCATCTGTCCCAGCACCTCATCCTGTGAGATCACACTATGGTGCTCTTACACCACTACTGAGTGTCACACTTCTACCCTATCTGAGGAAGAGTACGCTACCTCAAGTTAGATGAGCTTCTCCCAGCAGTCTGAGCCTCCAAGCTACACAGGAACAGTGGAGGCAAACAAAAGGACCCGACCTGCAGGCCCAGACAGTGCTCAGCCATGCCCAGGCCACACCAGCGTGGACAGTTCTGAGGGCCCACAACCCCCACCACCATCCAGTTCTAACTGTGTGCTGACCTGGCCACCAACCATGGCCCACGTGGCTCCTTCAGCCCACACTTGCTAAGCATAACACTGGGACCAAACATGAAGAGAGCAAGTGTTGTTCTATCACAGAGCTTCCACTCCAGCTGGGAGGGCAGGCGGCGACAACAAATGGGCAGATTATAGGAAAAATAATCAGCCAAAGAGGATCAGGAGAGCAGAAGCATACAATTTTAAGTGGTCGGGGTCCAATGTGGGCTTCACTGAAAAACTGATACTTGACCAAAGGAAGTCAACAAATTTTTTATTTCTTCATGGGCTTTCTCTTGTTTCTGAGCTTGGAAACTGAAATGAATGGAACTGCTTACAGAAAGAATGCTTTGGTGGCACACACCTGTAATACATGCTCTGAGAGGCTAAGGCAGGAGGATTTTGAATTTGATCCCAGTCTGGATAACAAGAAGCTTAGCAAGTTTGCTTCAAAACAAAAAAATAAAAAAGGAGTGAGGATGTATCTCTGTGCAAAGGGCCTGGTTCAATCCCCAGTATCAGAAAAAAACCAAACAAACCACACTTTATCTGGACAGTGAACAGCATTCCCACCCCAGCTCTGGCAGACAAAATCTCAGGGGCCATTACTAACCACTCTTCCCTACATCTGTCTCTCTCACTCTCCCAAACGACACATCCTGTCACCTTTGCTCCAGAGTGCTTCCCAGCTGAGCCCACCTATTCTCTACTCCGGTCTCCAGGCCAGCCAGCCACCAGGTCTAAGGAAAGTCTCCTAAATGGCTTAGCAACAGGAAACTTCCAGACAGCAGCTCTCAACGGGAGGGTTTGCTACAACACAGGCTGCTGGGCCCCACTCCAGAACACAGGACTTAGTGACTCTAGGGTGGGACCTGAGACTGCATTTCTAATCAGTTCCCAGGGACTGATGCTGTCAGAACCCTTGAACGAGGCTATGGTACAGGAACAGGCCCAAAACTGCTGTTGGTTTATCTCAAGGATTCTTTCTTGTTCATGGTACACATCCATTTGTTCCTACAATTACAAACAGGAAAATGGGAAAATGATAAAGCGTCTCTCTCAGTACTTCCACTACAAGTGACATTTCATTTTCCGTTGACCAAAGCAAATCACACGGCTACACCAGATTTCAATCCTACCAATCGCCCACAGGAGAGACAATGGGACGATTCTAACCTGGAGAGAGTGCAGACTCCTGAACCCTTCTCCATAAACAACAACCTAGAGGACTCTGAGTTACACTGTGCAAGGGACATGAACTCGTGGCCCAACCCAAGCAAGCCCCTTAAAGCCTTTGAGGCCCTCCTGCTGCTCTTATGATGAAAACACTGAAAAAGCTGCCAGGTACCCCACACACACAGCCCAAAACCTTGGAAGGCACACCCTCTGCACCACCCACACCCGGCTGCTTCTCTCCTATGGTGGGCCTAGGCACAGGCTCTTCCCCCCTCCGGAATCCCCACACCCTCTCTCTAACAAGCATCATTCTCTCTGCTCCAGCATCAATTCATCAGGAAGTCTTCCCTGATACTCTGTTAATATAACAACCTCCCGACCAGATACAACCACATCTCTCCTTCATAACCTGTGGCGCTGGAGATTCCGAATAAACACAAACATGAACAGAATAGTTAGAACCCACATTCATACACACGCTCAACCAGGCTAGTCCTGATCCAGCCACATACCTGTCCCCAGGTGGTCTATCCTCAGTAAAGCTTCTTGCACCTCTGGTAGGGATTATTTTCTTAAACATAACAAAACCACTGTAACAGAATAAAGAGCCAGTTTCTTAATAAAACATTTCAGTGTTTCAATTTCTTTCATTCCTAGGAGGTAGGGTGGGGGTGGGGATGGAACCCAGGGCCTCGTGCAAGCTAGCCCTACCAGTGCTACTCCCAAACCCTTGTATTCCAAACTATAATTGCCCCAAATACCACAGTGGCATTTACTTATGTCTCCAGACAGACACAGATGCAAACAAGCCCAACATACTGCCTCAGCCAATGTGCCTCCAAACCTCCATCACAGGCCCTCCTTTCTCTCCCTGTGGAAGGGAACACGCTGCTAATTTTGAAGTTTCCCATGTTCTGAGATCTGCCAATGACAGCCCTGTGGCATAGTTTAGCACATTCCTCTTCCGTCTATACTTCCTGTAAATGGCTGTTAAACATGGAAGCTTGGTCAGATTCAGGTTTGATGTTTTGGGAAGGCCATTCCACAGATTTTTTCCAAAGATACAGTCTTTGTCCTCTCACTCTATTTCATCCCCTCCCAGTCTCTAAACTCCATAGGACCAAGAGTACAGGTTCTAGATCATCACTGGCACATAGCTTATACCACTCAATTATCTGTTCAATGAATAACGAAATGTCACAAGTCCACAGATGTAACAGCCCACCCCACCCACATATAAAGTTAGGTTAAACTTTCCCTGAGCAGCAGCACAGTGGGTTCACAGGGCCCAGACCAGGCCCTGCAAGAGCCCTATCTCCACCACAGTGAGCCTGGTGACTTCCCCCCAGTCACTAGGACCTTAGGAATTCAGTTTCTTTCTTTCTTTTTTATTTTTTGGTACTGGGGACTGAACTCAGGACCTTGCGCTTGTGTGGTGCCACTGAGCTAAATCCCCAACCCAGGGATTCAGTTTCTTTTTTTTTGGTATCAGGGATCGAACTCGGGACCTTGAGCTTGCAAGGCAGGAGCCTGAACCACTGAGCTAAATCCCCGGCCCCCAGGGATTCAGTTTCTTGCTGTGTGGGTACAGTGAAATGAAGAGAAAAGATTCAGTGCTCAAGGCTGCATATCGCAGCACTCTACACTGATGCCACTGACTTTTAGTCTTCAGGCCTGAGAAACACAGAAGCCTCCTATTCCCAACATATGTTTTAATAAAAAATACAGGAATTCTCTTTCTTGTTTGTTCTTTGAGACAAGAGTCTCACTATGTAGTCTATAGCTGGCCTTAAACCTGCTATGTAAGACAGGCTAGCCTCCAACTTGTGAGTCTCCTGCCTCAGTCTTCCAAGGAGAATTCATGTTCTTATATGAAATAAAATCCTTAGCTGAGCTTGGTGGCACATGCCTATTACCCCAGCACTCTAGGAAGACGAGGCAGGAGAATCACTAGTTCAAGCCCAGTGTGGGCAATTTAGCCAGACTCTGTCTCAAAAAATAGAAAACAAGAACCCTTAGGAACCTAGGTGTGGTGGCTCATGCCTATAATCCTAACCCTCGGGTGGCTGAAGCAGGAGAACCATCCCAAGTTCGAGGCCAAGTTGGGCTACATAGCAAGAGCCTGTCTCAAAAATAAAAATAACCGTGTGCTGTCCACATCCAGACACTGCAGGTAAGTCAAAGGGCTCTCCCTTGAAAAACTCAAAACTTGGAGAAGAGTGGGTGGGCCACTAGCCAGCATGCTGCCTGTTATAACGGGGCCTAACACTCACTAAGGCAATACAGCCCTGGCCCAAGACAAAGCATATGGTGCCTTGGGCCAGGTCTGCAACATTCGTTGGTAGGAACAGGGAGAGGCTTCCCAGAGACAAGGGCCAAGATGTGAGGAACAAAAAACGGGAACACTAAGGAAATCACTCAGGAAGCAACAGCACATGCAAAGCCCTGCAGGACAGAGCACAACACATCAGAGTGATCAGCAGCACGATAGCAAGCTCTTAGGGCAACCGCAAGGGGGCCAAAGAGAACACAAAACAAACAGGCAGGGACCACACGCCATGCCCAGGCCTAAGGCTTCCTCTTCCAGCCACCTGGACTACAAGGGCACATCTTAGGGAGCAAGGTGAGATCAGAGCCTGCTTTTGGAAAGAACAGAAGCAAAACAGAGACTAGACCCACCTTCTTTTCCAGGGGTTCAGTGAGGTCCAAGTGGGTCAAAATGGGGTACCACTACCTTTCAAACTGTAAATCCTAGAACCCCAGGCCACTCTTCCCCCACTTCCAGCCCACCTAACCAGAAACAATGCTCTTGGATCTGTCCATCTGCTCTTCCCACCCGACCTCCCATGCCTTAGTAAGCCATGTTTCCTACCCTGTCCTGGCCCAGGGGCCTCCTCACCCACCTCTGCCACCAGCACACGGCCCTGTCCTTTCCAGCCTCACATCAGGGCACACAGCCACACATCACCCTGCCTCATACAGGATGTGAGGCAGCTCACTCTCCTGATCACACAAAGGACTGAGGGTTTGTTCACTTAAACAGTCACTGAAAGCCTGCCAGTCCTTCAAGTGTCCTTCTAGGCTCTGGGGACAGACAACAGCCACAGCCACAGCCAAAGCAAGTGGCCATCCTCACAGATGTCTCAGCACAGGAAGAACAGACAGATACAAGTGAGGTATCACATGGGCTAAGGCCGAGGGACTGGCAAGACAGCAAAAGAGTACCTTAAACCAGGGTCAGGACAGGGGCTAAGGAGAACTTCAAGTAAAGACCCTAAGGAGGCAAGGATATGTCACACAAGCACCTGGGAGCACCCAGGCAGAAGAGACAACAGGTGCAGTGCTCTGAGGTCCTGGGGCCTGGGGCAGGTAAGAGGCCAGCATGGCTGAAATAAAAAATGGAGCTGGGCAAGAATGGGGAAGTCCAAGTGCTGAAGACATACCTACACTGCCTCCCAAGAGACGCAGAAAACCAGGGAGCCCTTCTAGTATGAGGTGTAAGCTAAGAAAAGGGTCCAGAAATTCACAGAAAAAGTGAGCCTCACATAAGGGTGGGTGCGCATGGATATGGGGTGGGAGAGAAGAATAAAAAATATCCAGAGGTCGGGGGGAAAGCATGCAGAGACAGGCTGAAAAAGTCAGAATATGGAGAAATAAGAAATACAGCCAGGGCCATGGATTTAGCTCAGTGGTTTCGCTGTCTGCTGCGCAAGCACAAGGACCCGAACTCGATCCCCCTAACAAAAAAAAAGAAGAAAAAGAAATACAGCCACATGGCTTCTCAGCTTTTTGGCTAAGATCAAGTGTAGAAATACAGCCAGGGCCGGGATTTAGCTCAGTGGCACCACACCTGCCTTGCAAGGTCCTGAGTTCAATCCCCAGTACCAAAATTAATAATAACAACAACAATAATAATACACCCAGAAAGCCCAGCAAGAGGCCGGTCTTAAACCATGTTCTGAAGAGTGGGGACTCATGGGATCGCATCCATATTTTAGAAAGACTGAGGGCAGTCAGAAACACGCTTCTTAGTCTGTGGGCCTCCACATACAGCAGCAGAAACGTAGGAGAAAACCACTGAAACATGAACACGCCGCTAACACTGATCCTCTAACAGCATAACAAATTTCATTCACATAAACTCTTCAAGCCAACCCCAGTCAACTTAAAAAGTGAAGTCCCAACTCCTTCCAGAAAGAAAAGATGCACTGCTTCCCTACATACCCTCTAGGGCGTCTCAGGTACTAGGGTTCTGAACTGTAGGACATCATTTAGCTTGACCAACACTGAGTTCTATCCTCGTGTATTTTGTTGAAACTATTAAGAATTACTGAAATTATGATCTTTTGAAATTCTTAATGGTCACTTGGATTTAGGAAGGCAAACTCAAAAAACAAAACAAAACTGAGGTCTGTTTTAATTTTTTTAACTACCAAAGCAAATTTCATCAAGTCAACCAGCTTTTTAAAAAGCTATCAACACACAAACACAAAATGCTGGAGAGCCCCTGGGTAACCAACATTGTCTTTTTCTCTCCACAATGTTCACTGTAAATAACCATTCCCAAAAAGGGAAACTATCAAGTCATACAGAGATAGTTTGTAAATATGAGTCTAACCCTCTAGGACTTTGGTCTCCCCTTTTCCTTCTGTATTTTGTATATTTTATGCTCTTTTCACCTTGTCCAATTAAACAGAGAAATTAGCAAGGAAGTTCAGCAGAAATTGCTTATTAGTAGTAGGTACAGGTCTGCTCTACTATCTGTTGCACCTGTATGCTTGCAATGTTTCATACCCAATTTCTACTTAACATCTGGCCAATCATGATGAGCTAAAGAAACCATCCTGCCAGCAAACCTGACCATGGCTCCCCAGCTCAAGCAGTGAGCTTAGCCCAGCCCCTTCTTGTCCATACTCGATGTCTTCCCCTTCTGCTCCAACAGGACTTATAAACAGCTCAGATCCTGGCACTAAAATGGGTTGTTTATCCCTAAAGCCATATGTCCAATTATTCAGCATTTACTGATGCTGACATGAGAAAACACCAGCAGAGGCCAGGCTGCCCAAGATGATGACCATCCTGCCCCCACAAGCTCATCTCACAGAGGAGAAAGGTCACATGCAGCCATTAAAAGGCTACACACTGGGCCAGGGATTTAGCTCAGGGGTTCTTCCGCCTGCCTCGCAAGCACAAGGTCCCAAGTTCAATCCCCAGTACCAAAAAAAAGCGAGTAAAAAGGCTACACACACAAAAAAAGATAAAAATAAAAATAAATTTAAAAAAATTTTTAAAGGCTACACACTGTGCCCCAAAAGGGAGGACCAGCAATGGTCCATGCCCAATAGCAAGCAGCCCACACCAAGGCCCAGAGTCAGGACAGGACACCAGATAGCTGGGGAACAAGGGCACATTTACATAGGCAGCCAAAAGAGGAGGCGGAGGCCAGGCTACTAAGATGCTTCTCCAAAGCTGTTACACATACTACGCACATGAGCAGTTCACCAAAGAAAATTCTATACTACAGGATTTCTCTCTTCCTTTTTTTATTTTTCATTTCATTCCATAGCACTAGGAAGATGAACCCAGGGCCTTTGCACTGAGCTTCATCCCCAGCTTTTTTTTTTTTTTTTCAGGGTTTCACTAAGTTGCCCAGGCTACGCTCATAGGATATTCCTAACCTCCTTATGGCATGTGCCACCACACCTGGCTGGGAAGAGCTTTTTGAGGAACTTTTGAGCAGACAGACCTCAATGAATGAAGAAATAATGAAATAAAACACGAGATAATGTTCATGAGTGAGACAGCTCACACCAGTGATGGCAAACCTTTTAGAGCTTTCAATGATAACAAATAGCCAGCTGCAGCATACATGATGTAGGTTTGCCACCAGTGGATGCTGTCCTTGTCAAGACTTGAAATTACTACACTATCTTTATAAAATGCGTTGACCCTTGTTCCTGTTCTGGCAGAGTTTGTACATGATTGGAATTATTTCTTCCTTAAATGTTATAGTTCAAGAGAAAAACCACTGATCTGGGAGTTTTGTGAAAAAGTGTTTAGTTACTGATCCAATCTCCCTCCCACCCCCATCCTTTTTGTTGTTTGTTTGCAGTGCTAGAAACTGAACCCAGTGCCTTGCACATGCTAGGCAAGTTCTCTACCACTGAGCTATACTCTCAGCCCTCCATTTCTTTCTTTCCTTTTTTTTTTTTTGGTACCAGGGATCGAACTCGGGACCTTGCGCTTTTGAGGCAGGCGCCAGAACCACTGAGCTAAATCCCCGGCATTTTTTTTTCTTTTTAGTACCAGGGATCAAACTCAGAACCTTTCACTTGTGAGGCAGGAGGCAGAACCACTGAGCTAAACCCCCGGCCGCATTTCTTTTTTTGTTGTTGTTGTTTTTGGTACCAGGGATCGAATTCGGGACCTTGCGCTTATGAGGCAGGCAGCAGAAACATTGAACTGAATCCCCAGCTACCACTTCTCATTTTTAACCCTATACAGACTTTCTGTCTTGGAATTCTTTTGGTAATGTTCTCCTTACTAATTTATCTTTTTCATCTAAACTTCTAAAATTGGTTATAACAAATATTCTCTTGTCCTTTCAATGGCTGCAAGAAAGAATTCCTTTTTGTGTCTGACACGGGGCATTTGTACTTTCTCTTTTTCCTTTACCTATCTTACCAAAGACTGAGTTGACTTCTATCTTCAGGGCTGGGGATGTAGTTCAGAGCACCTGCCTGGCATGCTTGAGGCCTGGGTTCCATCCCCACCACAAGAAAAAAAGAAGACAAAAACATTCAGTCCTCACTAATTATGAAAGCACTTACTTAGAAAAGGTCATTTGCTAGATTAAAAAGAACAAGACAAGCAGAAAACCATGGCACACATCTGTAATTCCAACACGGAAAGAGGCTGAAGCAGGATCATGCATCAAGTCCCACATGGGCAACTTAGCAAGAACCTGTCTCAAAAAATAAAAAGAACTGAGGATATAGCTCAGTGGTAGAGCACCCCTGGGTCTGATCCCTAGTCCTCAACAAAAATGGGGGCAAAATAATGAATTACAGACTTCAGCATCATCTTAGCACATTAGTTTACATGTGCTCTTACCTGAAGAGAATACTAGAGCTCGTACTGCACACATTTTATTACTGTTTTCTGTTCTCTCACCAGCACTTCTTAGTTAAGCCTAATTCTACCTACCTTCACGTGGTTTTTTTTTTTTGGTTTTTTTGTTGTTGTGGTTTTTTTGGTACCGGGGATCGAACTCGGGACCTTCTGCTTGCGAGGGAGGTAGCTGAACCACTGAGCTAAATCCCCAGCTCAATTCACGTGTTTTATATTGAGTCGTCAAAACTATTTTTAAAAAAGGAAGTAACTCATTAGTGTACATTCTGCCATCTGAGTAAACCTCATAAAGTCCTGACTACTAGGAGAATATCCTAACGGATATCAGGCTGGACATACTCCTAACTAACCCACAAGGTGTCTAACGCCTGACTCATTTTGCAATTCTGACTTGGTATTCATTTGGTTCCTCACGCTTCAGCAGATAAGTTTAACAGCCTTGTATGAACTGGTTGCATGAAGATAAACCCAGAAGTCACACTTGTAGCCTGTTTACCTTGTGGTTTTGCTATGTATGTCTCCACAAATCTCAAGTTAGGTTAGTTTACAATTACATATGAACCTTCCAAATATCTGCACACATAAGAACTCCCCATTATGCTTTTAAATTCATGCAGTTTAACCATGAGTCTTAATATGAAATGCCTACCGTTGAAATCACAAAGCTGGATTTCCCCACTGAGTAGAGTGGAGTTCTTCACAAAAGCTTACACAAACTCTGAAGTGAGCAGTAGTTCTCACTCTACCAACCATCAACCCAAAACTGAAGACTGCTGGCAGCTGAGAAAATGGAAGGAAAGGAAAGGAAATGACTCAAAGTAGTCGTAAAGCATGAGTCCTCTCTCTTCAACATCAGTCAGTCGGCAGTTTAGATTTGAACTGACGGGCCTAGGGAATGGGAGCCCCTATCAAAGACACACGCCAAGGGCCGTGCTCACAAGACTAGTTTCCTTCATGTGACTGTCTGGCATTGCGCTTTTTGGTATTGTTCTCATCACATTTAAATGTGTAACCCGAGCATATAAAACATTTGGAAAATTTAAAAGTTAAAGTCTCAGCTTCCTAAGTGGAACAGTTCCTAATTCTCCAAGTTGATCATCTTATTAAAAAGAAAACAGAGTGATCTTGGGCTTTAACTCATTTAAAAGTCAAGGCCTTGAGAGTACTGTTGGCAGTACCAAGCTGACTCCGAGCTCGCTCCTTAGCAAACCCGGCTACCCCTCACAGGCCGGCTGCACGCGCACCCCGATGATCCACCTGAAAGTGACCAGTACCAGAACCTCGACTCGGATCCCATCTCCACCCGAACGTCAGAGCCCGTCCTGATCTCGGGAGCCCAGGGAGCTCCGGCTGTGAGGGTCCCAGGGAACACCCATCCCAGTTCCTCCCGCCGGACTCGACGCCAGCATGTGTTAAAGGCCGAGATTTTAAACCCCCGCTCCTGCTCCCGGCTATCCCCCGACCGTCGCGGGGTCCGCACTCGCGGCCTGCGGTCAGGTCGGCTCGGCGGCGCGGCGCCCACCCTGGGGCTCCACCTGCGCGCCACGGGCCGGGGCCCAACGGCTGCCGCGCGTGTCCCCGCCGGGAGGGCAAGGACCCCCGCCCCCGCCCCCGCCCGGCTTCGCCCGCCCGCGCACAAAGACCGCCAGCGCCGGCGGGGAACAAAGGCGTCCCAGCCGGCACAGGTGCAGCCCGGCGCGGCCCAACATGGCGCCCCGCGCCCGTTAGTCGTTGTCCGCCCGCCGCCACCAGGCCGCGCCGCCCGCGCCCCTCAGGCCCGCCGCCCCCGGCCTGCGCCCCCGCCCCGCCGCCCCAGGGACCTGCGCGCGTCGCATCCTCGGTGCGTCCAGCGGCGGCGTCCGGCGAGGCCGCGGAGAGCGCGCGGGCGAGGGGGCGGCGGCGGGCGCAGCGCGGCCAGGCCGAGGCTCTCCGCGCGCGGCGCCGACCCCGCCCCCGCGCTCCCGCCCGCCGCCGCCGCCGCTGCCGGGCCGCCGCCGCCCCCAGAAGCCGCGGGAAAAGTGCGCGCCGCTGATTGGCTGCCTCTGCGCGGCGTCCGCGGACCGGGCTTTTCAAATCCGCGCCGAGGCCGCGCGCGCTGGGCGAGCGGGCGAGGGGCGGGGGCGCTGGGGCCCGGGGCCGGGGGCGGCGGGGGGCCGGGCGCGTGCCCGCTGGCTCCGCTCCGCTCCTGCGGCGCTCAGCTCCTCGCCGGCTCGCGGCGGCCAGCGGCTCGACTGCCGCGGCACGGCACGGCGCGCTGACGTCACGCCCGCCACCCAATCGCCGCGCGCGGTCCCGGACCCAGCGTGGGCGCGGACGCGGGCGCGGCGCCGACCGCCGAGGACAGCGCGGGAGGCGGCGGCCCCGCCCCACATTGCCCGGGCTGGGTCTTGCGGCGTGGCTGGCCGGCGCGGGGGCCCTGAGTGTCCGCAGGCGCGGGTCCTAGACCCGGCGCTGCGGAAGGGCGAGTGGAGCAAGCGCAGGGAGATGGAGAGGTCCGGGAGGCCAGAAGGGTCCACGAGTGACTCCCGAGGCCACGGGGACCACACACACACACCCGCAGGGACTGAGCAGCTCCCTGACGCTGCAGGAAGGGAGAGGTTAGAGACTCGAGGAGGGCAGCTGGCCCTAGGCACTGGAAGTTAGGCGCCTACCCTCCTGCAGGGCGGGGAGATGGGACCCTATCTCCATGGCTGCCCTTCCCAGGCACCCCCAAGCCGCAGCCTGCAGGCTCTACTGCCCACAGAATGGAACGTGGGCTCCTGGACCAGGGTCATGCACCCCGAAAGTGGGCTGCAGCTTCAAGACGTGCGCACAGGTCACCCACAGATACTAACAGGCACTCCGGGTGCTGAGACCAGGCGCCAAGGCCCAGGAGGCCACCGCACCTTGCTGTAGCCTTGGCCCTACCTGCTCCCTTGGCTTCTGGGTCTCCAGACCCGCAGGAGCTCGTGGTCCCGGGCTCCTTGCCCTCTGAAAGGAGTGAGAAAAACGTCCCTGAATCCAATCAGCATCCACGAAAAGCCAGCAGGATGAGCGAGGAACTGGGCAGAGCGCCCGAGTGAGGCTCTGTGTCCACAGCAGGAGAACAAACTGCCCACTGCGATCGGCCACAGCTTCGTCTGCTGTCTCCTGCACTGGAACTGGCCGGGAGCACACTGGAGTCCCCACAGAGCCTTCAAATTGCTTACCTTTCACCCAAACACTATATGAGGAGGCCCCACTGGGCCTGCGCAGGCTGTGGAGTCCATCAGCAGCTGGAAGAAACACCCTGCCCACTGACGTTCCCTGCCTGGATTCACCTCAACCCACAGGGACCCACTGGGAGGTGTCCAGCTGGGCAGGGGTCAAACCCCTCTGGACATGTAGGGGACAGTAGGTGCTTTCACCAGACAGATCCACCTGTCCCTCTGGGGCACCATCTCAACACTACCTGCACCTCCTAAATCTCCCCCACACTGCGCATCAGATACCACCACAGTTCATTCAGTTCCACAGACGGGGAATTAGGGCCACTTCCCCCCTCAAAAAAATCTGCATTTAGAATAGTGCAATCAACATGCAAGTTTATTCAAAGCATGCAAGTGTGTGTTTGGAGGTTCTTGAACAAAGTTATTTGGGGCTGGCTCATCTTTTGCCAACCAGTATGAGCCCTTCGGGTTGGGGATTTAGCTCAGTGGTGCTGCTGCCTGCCTCACAAGTGCAAGGTCCCATGTTCAATCCCTGGTACCAAAAAAAAAAAGGATGAGCCCTTCACCCCCACCCGCCCCTTTCAGTGCCTCTGATTAGCAATACTCACCCACCCCGGCCTGCATTTGGTAACATTGGAGAGAGAAAGAAAAAGATGTACGTGGAATCCCACAGATGTGGTCCTGGAGGGAAGGAGGTCCTGATCTCCAAGGGTTCATGTAGCTCCCATGCCAGGCTCCCATGTGGGCCCAAGTCAATGTGTCTGTCCCAAGGGGCACCTGTTTGGGCACACAAGCTGCCCTGATGTTCTGAGAGTGTGGGCAGCATCCCCAGTGCTGAAGGCTAACAGAGAAGGTGTTCTTGGAGGGCAGGCTGCAGGCAGATCTGAGTGGGAAGACCCCAGTCCCAAGTGAGGCAGAACACACGGGGACAGTAGCAGCCCCACTGACCATTTTTTGGTCTCTTCATGGCTCTGGGCGTGTCTCTGAAGCCTCCCACTCTGGCTGCCTGCACTCAGTGCCGCCTGCCTGGCGCCTACCGCTCTAGGAAGTACATGGATGCTCCCATGGCCCCAGCTGAAGGCCCCTGGGCCTCCCTGCTCCTCAAAGCCTCAGGCCAGCACCTCTCCGCCCACGCCCACACTGCCTTGAAAGAGCTGCTGCCAAAGGCAAGGCCCAGGCTCTTTGACCAAAGGAGCCCCTGAGCCCCTGCTCTGCTTCCCCATCCCCCACCAATGCTGGGGTCCCCCAGGGGCCAGGCTCATGGCTGTTTCCATGGGGATGTGTGCACTCTGACCCCAGCCTTTCTCCACCACAGGCCAAATAAAGAGGGCTTCCAAGTGGAAACCAGCAGGCTCAGGCTGCCCCTCCTCCCCTGCCCCAGGTGGCCCCTGCTTCCAAGCAGGAAAGAGAGAAGAGAGGCTCCGAGCCTAGGAAGTGCTGCAAGGGCCAGAGGGGCCCCCACCCCTGGCCTCCCCAGCAGCCCCTTCCCAGCCCTGACCACTGTGCTCTCAGACTGAATGCACACACTTCCCCAGGTGGGGCTCTGTCCAGCTCTTTCCATCCCAGCCCAAAGACCATTTAGGTCTTTGAGACCACCCTGGGTGTAGCAGCTGCAGCCACCAGCAGCCAGTGGGCTAATCTGTGAGGCCCTCGGGACCCTGAGGCTAGCAGTCCACTGAGACAGAGTCCTCCTGGGGCAAAGGAGATGGTCATGGCACTGAGAAGCCCTCCACCCCATGGTTAAGAGGCGTGAGATGGGACTTGAGTTCACACCCATGACCACTGCAGACCACTCCTCCCATGGAAGGCGGTTTCCCACAGAGGTTTGGGAAACGGGTTACCCACTCAGTGTCACCCCTTCAGGTCTCAGGTGAGAGACTACTTCCCCCCAGAGCTTCCTGAGGCAGTCAGGACTGGGGGTGGCCCCCAGGAGGGGACCCACAGCCCATGTTCATCCCAGGCAGCAGTACCTCCTCCAGAGCTGGACCACTGGGCTTCCAGATCTGGGTCCCCTGTACAGGTTTCTTGGGGTCACCAAACTACACAAAGCAACTGTTTCACAGTTCCAGAGCCTGAAAGCCTGAAATGGAGGGGCAGGAGGCTCTGGGAGGAACCCTTTCTCGCCTCTGCCCAGCTTCTGGTGGTGGCCCACCCTTGGCTGTGTCAGGTCATTCCCATTCCATCGTCCTCACGAGGCGGCCCTCTCTGCGCATCCCTCCATCTCTGTTTGTTTGTTCTCTTCTCCCGAAGACTGCAGTCCTGCAAGAGTAGAGCCCACCCTAAATGACCTCATTTCACCTTGATGACATCTGCAAACCTTGTTTCCAAACGAAGTCACATTCACAAAAGCCAGGGTTAGGACCTGAACTTATCTTTTGGGGGAGGGGGGGTACCGGGGATCGAACTCAGGTCCTTCTGCTTTCGAGGCAGGCGGCGGAACCACTGAGCTAAATCCCTGGCCCCTGAACTTATCTTTTTACCCCTCGGTTGAACAGGTTGGAACTGTAAACCTTGACCATAGCGCACTGGATGTTTCCAGAGCCACGGGAGGAAGCAGTGACTGACAGGCCTGAGCGCCTCCCCGAGGGCGCGAGCTGGCCCCTGCGCGCCGTCCCCACAAGAGGGCGGGTGCCCGCGGGCGCAGTCAGCTGGCGTGCGCCCATCCTTCCAGAACACTCCCCGGGCCGGTGTGGACAGCGGGAGGCCGAGGCGGGCCTGCGCAGGGGAAAGCTGTCCAAGCCTGCGCGTCCTGGTAGAGAGATGAGGCCGGCCGACGGAATCCTAGGAAGCCACTTCGACGCCCGGTCCCCAGGGTTAGGGACCCGGGGCCAGCGGAGCGGCTGACGGACATTCCCTCCCCGCCCCGCCCCGCCCCGCCCGCCCGGCCACGCCCCCGCTCCGGTCCCACCACTGGAGCCCCGCCCTGGCCTCCACGCCCACAGTTCCGGCCCCCTGGGGGACAGCTCGGTGACCTGTGGCCTCGCTGCGCTGTGGCGTCCCGGCTCTGCTCGCTCCGCCACACTCTCAGTTCGGGCCCGCCCAGGCCGTGTCCTGTTCCCCGCCCCCCAAGGCCCTCAGCGGATGACTCGTCTGCGGCTCCGGGTGCTCCAGAGGGAAAGAAGGGAAGCTGAGGGCCCGGCCCTCCATGCTCTCTCGACGCCCCCTGCCCCGGGTCCAGGACCAGGGCTTCCCTCGAACTACACTCTGGCTTTGGCTAAAAAGAAAACGGTTTTGTCCTAAAGTAGCACTCTTTTTCTAATTATGAAAACGGCAGGAAATTAAAACCCACGCTAGCAGAAAGAAGAATATTAAAGTTCATCCTAAACCCTGTACCTGCAGCGAGATCTTCAGGCAGCACTTTGGGCCGCTGCTTTTCTGGACTGCCAACAGCTCTGGGAACCTGAGCTGGGGCCTGGGGTCCCAGCCCCTCCAACACCCGGTTTTCCCCCTCCCCACAGCCAAGTGGGTCTTTTTCAGTAGTTCAGTGAAAAGCTCCAAGGGTAATACAGAATCTCCCGCCTGGTTTCCCTTAATGGTAACATCCTACATTTCCAGGGTAGCTTTATCAAAATTAAAAGGCCAGTACAGGCTGGGGACACCGCTCAGTGGCAGAGTGCTTGCCTGGCACCTCTAAGGCCCTGGATTTGATCCTCAGCACCACAAAATGAAGAGGCACAGAGAACAACGCTGGTCCCTTACTGTTGACTGAACATCAGACTTGATTGAGAATTTATCAGTTTTCTCACACAGGTAGAAGGGTCTAAGAGTGGTGGTGGTGAACAAGTGGATGAGTTGTTTTTTCTAAACTGAAACCTCAGTATTCAGGTTTAATTGGTGTTGTCACTTTGCAATAAATAAGTAGGTTTTGCAGAAACAATATGCTGGTGGATAGAATAGGTAGAACTCTTGAAGATATTGGAATAGGCAAAGACTTTATGAACAAAACCTCAGGTGCACAGGAGATATCAGAAAGAATCAACAATTGGGGTCTCAACTTGTTAAAAAGGCTTTTTTTTTTTTTGGTACCAGGGATCAAACTCAGGACCTTACAGTTGCCAGGCAGGCGCAGCACCACTGAGCTAAATCCCCAGCCCTAAAAAGCTTTTGCATAGCAAGAGAAACCACCAACAGAGT
The DNA here is from genome assembly GCF_053883595.1 of Heterocephalus glaber. NCBI lineage: Eukaryota > Metazoa > Chordata > Mammalia > Rodentia > Bathyergidae > Heterocephalus > Heterocephalus glaber. The sequence goes on along the minus strand of NW_028258325.1, from coordinate 1,142,345 downwards.
GAAAGACAACCCACAGTGTGGGGAAAAAAATTTTTTGCCAGCTCTTCCTCAAAGGACTAATATCTAGAATATATAAAGAACTCAAAAAATCAGATCTCCCCCAAATTTAAAGACCCAATCCAAAAATGGGCATCTGAAATGAATAGACACTTCTCAGATGAAGTAGAAACAGTAAATAAATATGTGAAAAAATGTTCAACATCACTTGTCATTCAAGAGATGCAAATTAAAACAAGGCTGAGATTCTTTTTTTTTTTTTTAACATTTGGCCAGGGGCCGAACCTACTCTACTGTGACCTCATTTTATTTTATTTTATTTTTGTTTTTGGTACCAGGGATCGAACTCAGGTCCTTGTGCTTGCGCAGCAGGCAGGGAAACCACTGAGCTAAATCCCTGGCCCCAAGGCTGAGATTCTACCTCAGTCCAGAAAGAATGGCTGCTATCAAGAAATCAACCAATAGGGGCCCGGGGATTTAGCTCAGTGGTTTCGCTCCCTGCTGCGCAAGCTCAAGGACCAGAGTTTAATCCCAGTACAAAAAAAAAAAAAAAAGCATCATACCACAGCGATGTACACACTCATGTTTATAGTGGCACAGTTTGTAATAGCTAAATCTTAGAAAGGGCCCATATACTCACCAACTGACAAATGGATAAAGAAGATGTGGGTTTTTTATACAATGTAGTACTACTCTGTCATAAAGAAGGATAAACTTGAGACATTTCTAGCTAAATGGATGCACCTTGAGACCATAGTCTTAAGTAAAATAAATGGGACACACATGTTTAAATACCACATTGTTAAAAAAATAAATAAATAAATACCACATTGTTTTTCTGGTGTAAGAAATCAAAAGTGGAAATAAGGACTAAAATGTACAATAGACATTAGGAAACAGGAAGATAATGTTCAAATGAGAAGGGGAAAAAGGGAGGGGGACAGGAGAAGAAGGGACAAGAAAAAAGAGAAAATCGAAGGAGAAAATGGAAACAAAGCTTTTGTACATAAGGGAGGAGGGAGAATGGGGGGGAGAAGAAGCAAGGTATATCATGTACTGGTACAAATTCCCTATGATGAATGTTATCATTATGTATATCTAAAATGTACCAATAAATGTTTTGCTAAAATAAATAAGTAGGTTTTGGGTTGCAGTTTGGGCTCTTGGACTACAAAAGATTAGCTATCACTTGTCTTAGATTTTGGGGGAAGGGTGGCTTTGCCTGGGATAGAACCCAGGGCCTTGCACATCCAGGCAAGCACTGTACCATTGAGAGACATCCCCAGCCCCAAGAAACAAATCTGATAGAAGCTTCTCATAGGGACAAAACATAGGAGGCTCCTGTTTTCAGGTGGGGCTGTGTGGAATGCCAAGAACAGGGAAATTTCGAGGTAAGCCTTCACACACACACACACACACACACACACACACCCATCTGTATTTCTGAGCAATGGCCCCAGGAGACCCAGTCCCCAGGGTATAGTATTCCTACTTCGCTTAGTGCAATGAGGCAACTAGAATCTTGGGGAGGGGACTGGAGGAACTGGAGGGTATAAAGTGCGCTCTACTGCTCCACTGTGCCGGGCTGAGGAATGGGTCCAGCAGGCTGGGCTTAACAGAGCACCTGCCATGAGGGTCTAGGTCTGCCAGGGAGGAGAGGCCCATCCCTTCCCTCCTGGTATGGCGCTGACACCAGGATCCACCTCCTGGAAGTGGGAAAACTCCTTGTGGCAAAACATCCCTAGATACATCCTGTCTTATCAACTCCTGCATGTCAGATTATTCCAAAATTTAATGTCTCAACACTACCATGACATTGAGTATGGCATGCAACATTTAAGAACTGGGGAGTGAGTGGGGCTGGGGATTTAGCTCACTGGTTCTGCTGCCTGCCTCGTAAGTGCAAGGTCCTGAGTTCAATTCCTGTTACCAAAAAAAAAAAAAAGAGAGAGAGAATTAGGGAGTGAGTCAGCTGTGGTGGCAAACTCGGAAGGCTGAGGCAAGAGGATTGGCATGAGTTAAAACCCACCCTATGGGCCGGGGATTTAGCTCGGTGGTTCCAGTGCCTGCCTCACAAGCACAAGGTCCTGAGTTTGATCCCCGGTACCAAAAAAAAAAAAAAAAAAGGCCACCCTGGGCTACATAGTGAGTTTAAAAGTATCCAGAACTACATAGCAAGACCGTCTCAAAAAACAAAAAACAAGGGCTGGTGGTTTAGCTTGGCAGTACCATGCCTGCCTTGTAAACACAAGGTCCTGAGTTTGATCCCCAGTACCAAAGAAAGAAAGAAAGAAAGAAAGAAAGAAAGAAAGAAAGAAAGAAAACCTTGGAGCCAGGGATGTAGCTCAGTGGCACTGCACCTGCCTCATAAGTGCAAGATCCTGAGTTCAGTCCCCAGTACCGCAAAAAAAAAAGGAGAAGGAGAAGGAGAAGAAGAAGAAAGAATTGGGGAGTGGTTGAGCGGGAGATGTCTGGCACAAGGTTTCTCATGAAGTTGCAGGCAAGATGTTCCCCAGGGCTGCAGTCATCCAAAAGTTTGGCTGGAGCCAAGCACACACAGCCAGGGCAGGCTACTCAGCTGGTGCTGCCCATTGGCAGGCAGCCTCAGTCTGTCCCTTTCAACTTATAGGGGCTTTAAAGTCCTCATGGTATGGTGGCCAGCTGCCCTCAGGATGGGAATTCAAAAGGAAACAAGGCTGAAGTTTTAAAGTCTTGAGTGATCTTGACTTGCAAACCACACATTGTCATTTCCACAGAATCCGAATGCTTACCCATCACTCCCCTGCCATTGCGGGTATGAAACTTCAGAGGCCAGGATCTTGAGGCCCATCTGGAGCTAGATACCATATATCCTAACAAAGCCAAAACCAGGTCTTGATGAAATCTGCAAAGGACACAGTTTGGAGCTGACTCTCAAAGTTAGAGGCTTGTGAGATGTCTTGGGCTTTCCACAGGTATCCCCTGACAGAGTATAAAACCAAGACAATCCAGGTTGAGGTCCAGTCATTGAACTATCTGCTAGAGTAGAAGTCAGGGCTCTTCAGAAGAAGATATCAGGATCTAGAGACTCCAGGACAGTCTATCCACAACAACCAACATACAATAAAACATCAATATGCATGCAAAGGAGAGAGAAAATGGGAGCGTGATCAGAAAAAAAAACAAAAAACAACCTAACAATAGAAATCAACCCTGATGGTGGGAGTGGTGGTACACACCTATAATCCTAGCAGTCTAGGAGGCTGAGGCAGGAAGATTGCAGTTCTAGCCCAGGTCCAGCAACTGATTTAGTGAGACCCTGCCTCAAAAATTGAAAAAATTTAAAAAGGGGACTGGGTATGTAGCTCAGTGCAGAGATCCTGGGTTCAGTCCCTAGTAACACAAAAAAGGAGGGGGGAGAGATAGAAGAGAAAGTCCAGGATCAGACTCACCCATTAGGGAGCTTGGCTCTATGACAAAGAGGCCCAGCAGTTTGGTGAGAAGAGAGACCTGGGCAAATGTTATGCTATCTAGAGGGTAAAAAAATTAAGCTGGGGCCAGGGATTTAGCTCAGTGGTTCCGCCGCCTGCCTAGCAAGCACAGGGTCCCGAGTTCGATCCCCGGTACCAAAAAAAAAAAAATTAAGCTGGACATCTACCTCCCAGGAACTCACGATGGCCCAAGGCCTTAACTATTTGAAAAATCTTTTAAAGGCTAGGAATAAGTTCAGTGGACCAGTGCTGGCCTAGCACATGGAAGGCCCCATGTTTGATCACTGGCACGGAGAAAACCCTCTTTAAATCATTTGGGAGAAGATATAATGTTCCCTGATATTAGGTCAAGGAAGATTTTTCTAAAAGAGAAGTAAAAATAAATTTAAGGGCCGGGGATTTAGCTCAGTGGTTCCGCTGCCTGCCTTGCAAGCGCAAGGACCCGAGTTCAATCCCCGGTACCAAAAAAATAAAAAAATAAAAAAATAAATTTAAAACTACAGCTATTCTTTGTTTAACTACCTACCTGGTTACCAGCCATTTGGATTTAAGACCTGTGCTCACTTCGGCAGCACACACACTAAAACTGGACTTAAGACTCATCTTGTTTTTTTGTACAGTTCTGTACGTCTTGATAAAGCTTCAATGTCTTTTTTGTACAGTGCACCTTGTTTATACGGTATTGTAACTTTTGGTGATTGTGCTGTACAGTACAGCACTGTAGCTTTGTGTTCTGTTATACATCACAGCACTATAAGAGTTATGCAGATAAAAGCAAAGTCACCAAGTTGGAGTTTCCTTTGACCATTTCTTTGTCCTGAACATTGTAATGTACACATTATATACAATCCTCATTTAACAACCAATCTGGTTAACGACCCAGACGCAGGAACAGAATTCTGTCCTTAAACAAGGAATGTCTATATTACAGTTGAGAACTTTGGTTCACTAAGAAACACTGAGAACACAAAACAACCCTGAGGAACAGCTGGATGTCTGACAGCGCCATGCAGCAGGACCAGCTGCCAGGTGTAGTAGGGTCTCTAGGCCTCTAGGCCCAGCACTCTGGAAGGCTGAGCGAGGAGGATGACAAGTTCCAGCCCAGCCTGGGACTTAAAACAAAACAAAACAAAAGGCTGGGGATGCAGCTCCGTGTAAAGGCCCTGGGTTTGATCCCCAGCAGTATGGAGGGACCAGCAATGGGCTGGGGCTGGGGCTCGTGGTGGTGTCCCTGCCTGGCATGTGCAAGGGCCTGAGTTCCATCCCCAGCACTGGAGGAAAGAAAAAAACAAGAAACAAACTTCTAATCGGAAGACACCATAACAGTTTAATGAGGGCCAGGGATTTAGCTCAGTGGTTCTGCCACCTGCCTCGCAAGGGCAAGGTCCCGAGTTCGATCCCCAGTACCAAAACCAAACAAACAAACAAAGAAACAAACCAGTTGAATGAATGAAAGAAAAATTTCAAAATTCATATATATGACTGATGACCAATATTCAGAATATGTGAATAACTGAAAAATCAATAGGAAAAAAAGTAGAGGATCCAATGAGAAATAAAACACAACAAACACAGGCTCAACAAACACAGGCACTTCCCACGGAGGGGGTCAGCACCAAACACAGCCAGGCCAGGCTGGAGCAGAGCGAGGCCATGGGCAGACTTGCCTAGAAGGTGTCCCCAACACCACACACATGCACCTGAGCACATGCACACCAACACGTGAAAGGGTGCCTCAAAATTCTCAGTCATAAAAGAAATGGAGCCAAGTGCACTCCTGTCATCCCAGCACTTAGGAGGCTGAGGCAGGAGGATAGCCATGAGTTCAAGGCCAGCCTGGGCTACACAAGGAGACCTTGTCTCCAAAAAAAAGGCCGTAAATAAATAAATAAAATTAAAATAAAGGAAACCACCATATGTCTTCCCCCTCCAGAATGATTAAAACCACAAGAATCACTAAAGCAAGCTTGGTGGGGATGTGGAGGGACTATGTCACTCTTGTCCTGTAGTGTGGCAGCATGGCTGGTCGCACCACTGAGGAAAGCTGTCAGAACCTCCTAAGGCAGGTATGAGGACACCCCCCCCCCAGGAAAAGTGCATGTGCAACGAAAGCTGGATGTGGTGGATATGGTGACACACATCTGTAACCCCAGCTGTTCAGGAGGCTGAAGCAGGAGGATTGCAACTTCAAGACCAATCTGAGAAGTTTAGCAAGACTCTGTCTCAAAATAAAAACAAAAATAAATAAAATTTTAAAAGACTGTGGAGAAAAAGAATAGAAAAGAGAAAATTTAGAAAAAAGAAAACTCGGGCTGGGGATTTACCTCAGTGGTTTCGCTGCCTGCCTAGCAAGCTCAAGGACCCAAGTTTGATCCCCGGTACCAAAAAAAAAAACAAAAAAACAAAAAAACTTTAAAAAAGGGTTGTGGATGTAGCTCCATGAGGGAGCACTTCCTCAAGCACTGGGAAAAAAAAAAGTCTGGGTATAAAGGCCTGAATGTCAGTGTCATTCATAATGGCCCCAAGTCCAGGATCTGTCACCCATGGCACTGATGAATAAATACTCATACCATGGATGAATACATAGCAACGAACAATAGCAAGCTGCAATTACCCACAATGCTGATAACTTTGATAGATGTGACACGCATGGCACTGCCTCCCTGACTTTTCCTGGAACCTGATCCCTGAGCCCTTCCCCCCAGCCGGGTCCCTAACCCTTCCCTAGCAAGATTCCTAACCCCTCCCTGGATAACTGGGTCCCTAACCATTCTCAGCCAGATAAAGTATACCTGGTTTGATTCCATTTCTATAAAGTGAAAGAAACCAGCCAGGCATGGTGGTGAATGCCCATGACCCCAGAAGGACAGAAACCTTGAGCCCCACCTGGGCAGTTTAGTGACTCAGTGAGTTCCCACCTTAAAGTTAAAAAATAAAAATGGGCTGGGAATGTAGCTCAGTGTGAGCTACATCCCAGGCCCTGGGTTCATTCCCTAGCATTGGGAGGAAAAAAGTGAAAAACAGGCAAAAGTCAGAGTAAAGGTCACTCTGAGAGGGAGTGAGGATGGGAGGAGCTGGAGGAGGCTTCTGAGAGCGGCAGCCTTGGACCTTGCTCAAGCAGGACCTGCCTGGGGTGTGCACCACGGGCTCGGCCCTTTCACTGCATGTATGTTGCACTTTCAGGGTTTACAAAACACACTTGCTCATGTCCACCCTGACCCAGTAACCCAGCTTCTAGGACTGTCCTAAGATTGTTAGGAATAAGTCCAGCTTCATGTCCAAAGACCCTCTCAGACAACTGGCTGAGAACAGAGCTGTTTCCTGTCCTAGTGCAAGTGAGCCTGAGGTGGGCAGTCTAGGCTTCTGTGTTCCCATGGCGCTCACCAGGCGGAAGGAAGCAGAGGCATCAAGGTCTCCCTTTCAGCCAAGCTGACCTGCCTCAGTGCAGCCAGGGTTGTGGGAGCCTGCAGCAAGACCTCAATCCCATGCATACCAGGGCCCCTGCTCCTCCAGCTTCCAGAGGCAGGAGGCTGACTTGCGCCCCCAGCCCATCTCCGGCTTTTCTCCTGGGCTCACACCCTGGGTAGGACATCCGCAGGAAACAGGAACCACCCTTCACCTGGTGTCAGGCATTCCTCTTGTCAGCTCACTAACTCTGGTTCCTGGCTCAGATCCCTTCATCCCTCAGGCCAATGATCCTGCCACCTTCCATTGTCCCAAACTGCCCCTCCCTTTCTCACTGCTTCCATTCCCCACTTTAAATCCCTCAGGCAAGCTTTATAGCCACTTTCTTGGTTGTACCCTTAACTCTACTGTCCCTCCCTTCCATCACACTTCTGGCAAAACCCCAGTGTGGACAAATCCAACTCCATCTGCTCTAAGCCCGACTGTGGGGCAGACCAGCAAATGGCGCTGCCTTCCTGACCTTCCCTCCAACCCTGGTCCACATCCCTGCCCTGGCTGGATCTCTGGTTCCCTAACCCTTCCAGCTAGATCTCTAACCCCTTCCTAGCTGGATCCTTAACTCTTCCCACCCACATCCCTAGCCCCTCCCTAATTGGATCCTTAGCCCCTGGCTCTCCTCCTCCCTGTGCCGCTCAGACAACCCACCTTGCTTTTGGACTTAGGTAAACATGAGTGAAGGGTATGGAACACACGGAGGGCAAAAACATCATTTGTGGGGCCGGGGATTTAGCTCAGTGGTTCTGCCGCCTGCCTTGCAAGCGCAAGGACCCGAGTTCGATCCCTGGAATCAAAAAGAAAAAAACCAACAACAACATAATTTGTGGTAGCACAAGGAGGGGGAAAAGGGAACCCCAAAATAAAGAAAGAGAAAGGCAGAAGAGTTCATGGTGCACTGTCTGGGCAGAGTTAGATGCAGGGTGACAATGTGGTCTGCTCCCAGCTTGGTACACATGGCTCACTGGTCAGAGGCTGAATTTCCACTTACTCCCTTAATACGTTTTGTGTGTGTGTGTTTTTTGGTACCGGGGATCAAACTCGGGTCCTTGAGCTTGCTTAGCAGGCGTTGAAACCACTGAGCTAAATCCCCGGCCCCTTAATATATATTTTTATAAACTTGAATGGCTACACTGAGCATGTGTTCTTCCCCCCCACCCCCTACCCGGTACCAGGGATCGAACTCAGGACCTTGCACTTGCAAGACAGGCTCGGTGCCACTGAGCTAAATTCCTGGCCCTGGGGATGCAATCTTTAGATAATCAGAAGACACAACCAGTCTGATTTGATTGGCAAAACATTAATTTCCCCAGCACCCCACCTGGTGCTCTCTCCCCACCTGCCATTGGCTCCTCCCTCACCCACCTGGCCAGCAGGTGAGCTGGGAGGGGCTGCACTTCCTCTCATTTGGCACCAGGGCAAGGCAGGGTGGGGGTGACTCCTCCCCTTCGTGTGTATCCTTCAAAGTCCCCATCACGTGCTTTTGGAGAAGCGGCCCGCTGCAGAGGTGGCTGTCTCAGGGCAGCCCCTGGTGGTTCTTGCCCCTTCCAGGAGGTCTCCTTCTTGGCCCTCAATGGCGCCTGGGCAGGGCCATCTGAAGCTAAAAGTCAAGGACTCTACTAAGGCTAGGAAAATGTCCTGCACTTTGCAGCATAAAAATCCAATCCTGTCCATCCCTGAGTACCTGTTTGTTCCGCCTCAGGCCAGCCTCTGGGTGGGGGACAAGGACTGTTTTGTTCTTTATCCTCCCTTTGCCTCCTGGAGGATGAATGGGAAAGAGGCCCCCTTTACGATGTGTTGGCAGCAGACGCCTAGGTTTGGGGCATCTTTGTGCTTGGCTGAACTCTGCATTTGACGTTAAGGAGAAGACTGGGGCAGGGCAAGGTGCTCAACTTGCTGAGAAACTCCCTGCACCCTCCACCCCCAGTCTACGGCGCCGACGCCCAGTGGACAAAGGAGCTTCCACACGATTCTCAAAGTGCCCTGCAGTGTGCAGTGCCTCTTCCACGTGAGGTGGGACTCCTGGCCCAAGCTGACCCAGAGTCTACCATCGGGCTCAGAGAAAGGATGAAACTAGCTGCTTCTCTCTGGTGGGCTGCAGTGGGAGAGCTGGGGGAAGGGGAGCGAGCTCCTAGAGAGACTGGGTAGCAGGCTGGGACTGGAGTTCCACACTTGGGCACCCACGGAGCAGAGATGCAACGACTGTGCGCGAAGGGCCCTCAGCAACCGAACCCTGAGTTTACAGTAAACAGGACGGAGGATGGAAAGGGGCTCCGCGGTGGGGAGCGGGGTAGGAAGTCCCGAGAAAAGCTGGGGTGCTACTTGAGGGAAGGAGCCTGGTGGGGAAGTGTGGAGGCCCATTTCCCCAGGCCGCCTCCCCTCACGGAGTCCCAGCTTATGGAGAGTAGGGACGGCAGGGTGCGCAGGTCACGGGGCTGCCTGCTCGCTCCCTCCGGGAATGGGCAGGGCTGGGCGCCAGCAGGGGGACAAAGTGGCTTTTGGGGACGCGGTGCCAGGCAAGGGGGTGGCTTTCTGTTCGCGGCCAGGACTCCGTCGTCCCGTTGGCGCACAGCAATGAGTTGTGTGGGCCGCAGCTCAGGAGCGAGCGCCAGCCTGGGAGCGAATCCGGTGCAGGGCCACAGGGCGCCCGACTGACAAGCGCGGGCTCCGCCCCAAGCGTCCCCTGCCCTGCTCTTGGAGGACGTACTTCCAGTGGGTGCCTCCCTAAGGTCCCTGAGACCGGTGGTACGCGTGGTACAAGGCTGGATCCCGCCAAATTCCGGCCTTGCGGCCTCCGCGGAGCGGACAGGGGAGGATACACACTGCGCACGCGCAGCCAGCACCGTTTGTGAAACTCGCAGTACTACGGAAACCAGAATGCAGCACGCCCGGAGCGGGGAGGGAGGAGGGGGACTCCGGCCGGTGCACGCCGGGACCTGTAGTCGGCAGGGAGGTCCGCCAGGTGCACCCCGGGATCTGTAGTCTACAGGCCAGGTGGGCAGGCCTCCCGGTGCACGCCGGAACCAGTAGTCGGCAGGGCCGGAAGGGCAGGAGGCCGGATGCCAGTCGGCACCGGTAGTCGGCGGCGGGCCCGGCCCCTCATCTGGCCGGCGCCCGGCGCCCATGGGACCAATGGGAACGGCAGCCGGTCCGCCCCGCCCCGTGCCTCCGGACGTCGGTGCCGGGACATGGCCGCTACCGGTGCCGGGTCCTTGAGCTGAGAGCCTGCTGCCAGAAACTGACCCCGCCGTCACTTCCCGCGCGGCTGGGCCTAGGCGCTGCCTGGACGGCGAGGAGCCGCGGAGCAGGGCAAGAAAGTGGCCGCAGCCGGAAGCCGTCGCGGCCGGCGCATGGCGTCCATCTTGCTGAGGAGCTGTCGCGGTCGGGCGCCCGTCCGCCTCCCGCCGCCCGGCTCCGCCGCCCCGCGGGGTAAGCGCCGCCGTACCCGGTGGGTGGCCGCCGAGGCTCCACTCGCTGCCAACCTCGCGCCGCTCGAGGGCGCTCGGGTTCCGTGAGCGGGCAGGGAGCACGGGCCGGGGACATCCAGTAGCCAGCGGAGCTGCGGGCGAGGGCCATTGCCGCGACGGTCCCTCCCACGTGTCCCGGTCCTCCTCTATGCCCGGGTTCCTCCCCGCTGTTCTGGTGCTCCCCGCGTGCCCAGCTTCCGCCCCGATGTCCTGGTCCTCCTCCCTGCCCGGCTTTCTCCCCAGGCGTCCCGACTCCGCGTGTCAGCGCCCTCCCAGAGGGCCTGTCCCGACCTGGCATGCCCTGGCCATCTCTCGATGCCAGTCTCCCCGCCTCCTTGTCCCAGCCTTCCCCGCTGCTCCTGTTACTTGGGGCTACGGGCATGGCGATGTCAGGCCTTGTCCGGGCTAGGCAGTGGCGTGACCTTAGTCGCCCGGGTCGCCCCAGGTCACTGTCTCTGACAGTTTGGGAAAGTTCCACAGGGCGGGGTAGCCTTGGCACTGCCCTCTCTGACTTAGCACCCGAGAGTGCAGGAGTGCCCATTTGGTCACACTCAGGGGAGACAGGATTAGGCCAGGATAGACCCTGGGTCCCTGTCCCTGGGATTGGGACGGTGTTTCCTGTTTTCCGACTCCCAGCTCAGCCCAGGGGGCTGCATCTTCAGTGAACCTTCTGATTTGGGTCCTGTCTGTAAGGTTGAGGGAAAGGTAAAGCTTGCTCTTTGAGAGTGAGAGGCCCAAGAAACAGAAACCATTTCCAGTAGCCTTCGGGTTTACAGAAACCCCAGGACAAGATCAGATCTTGGCTGGGAAGGAGTGGGAGCCAGGGTAGTGCCCAGTGGGGTCAGAGCAGCCTCTAGGCCTGCACTGCTGAGAGAGCTCTCTGTACCTGTTGATGGCCATAAAATACTTTGCCATTTCACATTTTTGTGGCATGCTTTTTTTTTTTTTGGTACTGGTGATTGAACTCGGGTCCTTGAGCTTGCGCAGCAGGTTACGAAACCACTGAGCTAAATCCCCAGCCCTTCTGTGGCATGTTTATGGCTTAAAAGTTCTCTGGTTCAGCCAGGCGTGGTGGTGCATGCCTGTAATCCCAGCACTCTGGAGGCTGAGCCAGGAGGATTGCCACCAGTTTGAGGCCAGCCTGAGCTACATAGTGAGTTGAAGGTCAGCCTAAACTGCCTAGTGAGACCCTGTCTCAAGAAAAAAATTAGCTGCTTTTTTTCTTTAAGGGTCTTGGTCTTCCAGGAGCAGGACTGTTATCTGTAGTTTTTATTAGACACTACAGGGTGGATAGTAGACCATTGCTTTGCTGTGGGACCAAAAGGGAATCCAGAGCTGAGGGTGGCCCAGCAGTGGGTCTCTGAAGCCTCCACAGGCCCTCAGGAGCACCCCACCTTACTGCAGTTCCTTGTCTCAGTGAGCTATATTCAGGTCCCTCCACCTATTCCCTACTTCATTCCACACATGCTTTTTTCCAGTGTCCTCTCTCTGTCCCTGGACTCATTCAGGACATCACATTACATGTAATCCTCACGGCAGACCCTCAGATTTTCCTAGTTTTCCATGACCCTAATGGTTTCAAGGAGTACTGGGCAGATAATATTGTAGAGTGCTTTTTTTTTTTTTTTTTTTTTTTAGTACCAGCGATTGAACTCAGGACCTTTCGGTTGCAAGGCAGGTGGCAGAACCGCTGAGCTAAATCCCCGGCCCCTGTGGAGTGGTTTTATTGGTGTTTATTGATGATTGTCTTGTATTTTGACTGGGAACCATGGGTTTTGGGAGCGTTGGGCCACAGTTGAATATTGTTCTCATTACAACTTATCAAGGATCTGCTGTCAGATTTGTCAGTGTTGATGCTGAGTTACTTTCCTCCCCTTTCCACACCTCTCTGGGAGGAAGTTGCTGTGGTAGGAGTGCGACAGTCAGTGCCGCTGAGGGTTCTATGGGAGAGACGTGTGCAGCCCGACCGAAGGGCCCAGAGGGCCACGCAGGGCCAGGTGTGGGCCAGGGCTGAGGCCGAGTCTTAGGAGCTGCAGACAGGCCTTTGGGTTGTGTGCCTCGGTCCTCCAAGGGCTGTGGGAGGAGGTGGGACTGTGTGAAGGCTCTGCTGGGGGAAGCATAGTCTTCTGGAGGCCCTGGTCTGGGGTCTGGGCCACACGGTGAGTTCAAGGCCAGCCCAAACTATATGGCAAGACCCTGTCTCAAAAACAACACAGGTGCACCTCACCCCAGAAAGAATGGCTGCTATCAAGACATCAGCCAGTAACAAATGCTGGCGGGGCTGTGGGGACAAAGGAACCCTGCTCCACTGCTGGTGGGAGTGCAGACTGGTGCAACCACTGTGGAAATCAGTATGGAGATACTTCAAAGAAGTAGGACTAGAGGTCCCATTTGACCCAGATATCCCCCTGCTGGGGATCTTCCCCAAAGAATTAAAAGAATCATACCACAGTGATGTGTGTGTCCTCATGTTTAGAGTGGCACAGTTTGTAATAGCTAAGGCTTGGAAACAGCCCAAGTGCCCATCAACTGGAAACTGGATAAAGATGGGGTTTTTCTGTAAAATGGAGTACTACTCAGCCATAAAGAATGAGAAACTAAAATTAAAAAAAACGAGAAACTAGACACATTTATAGCTAAATGGATGCACATTGAGGCCATCCTCTTAAGTGAAATAAATAGGACACACGTGTAAATGCCAAATAGTATCTCTAGTGTGAGAAACTGAAAGTGTAAATAAGGATGAAAATGAATAATAATTTGAAATAGGAAAAGGTCCAAAAGTGTATGGGTGGTGGGAGGGGAAGGGGAAAGGGAAGAAGGAAAAGGAAAAATTACAAGAAAAAAAGAATGGAAACAAAGTCTATGTAAATAGGGAACGGTGGAGGGGGGGAAAGGCACACAGATAATGGGGAAAACAGAAGAACCAAGATACAGCATGTACAGGTACAAGCACCCAGTGATAAATGTAAACGTATTGTATACCTAAAATGTACCAGTAAAGAATTTAAGGGAAAAACACAATAGGACAGGTGTGTTATAATGAGGGATGTACCTGGGTTTTGTTCCTGTTTCTGGCACTGAGCCCCAAGGCCTCAGAGTGACTGACCAGATCAGCTCTGTTATTCATGGTAGACCTTGTTTTCATGCCCAGGGCTCTGGAGCCCTAGATAGACCTGAGGCGGGGCTGGGCCTTCGAAGGTTAGGGTTGGAACTTTACCCAGCCTCTGGGAGGGGTGTGCAGAGGGCTCCAGGTGAGTTAGCCCTGTCTCGGGGACCCTGCCTGCCCCCGCATCTTCACCTCTTGCCTCTCCTGGTCGCTCATCTGTGTTGTGATAAGCTATGATGTGGAGTCGATTCCATGAGTTTTTCTAGCAGATTCTCAGAACTGAGGGGTCACGGGAGCCTCCATGTAAAAGTGCAGCAGTGGACACTGCTAGGTGGCCTCAGCATCCTCCCAGGCTGTCTGCTTACTGGGGGGCCAGGTAGAGGTGCGGGGCAGGAGGAAGCCCTGGCCTCTGCCTGGAGGAGGGGCCAGGAAAAGCTCAGTGTGCTCTCTGGGCTGTTTTAACTTGTTACACTTGATGCTGATAGAGTGTAGCTAACACCGCCCCCTTCCCCTTTGATACAGGGATTGAATCCTGGGCCTTAGACCTGAGACACATCCCCAGGTGTTTTAAAAATTTTCTGTCTCAGTGAGCTGCCCAGGCCAGGTTTAAACTTGCCATCCTCCTGCTTCAGCCTCCCAGAGTGCTGGGATTACAGGGGTGTGCCACCATGCCCTGCTGTGGCTAATATCTTTATGTTATGAATTGTGGATGGTGGTGACCAGCCCTCTTGATCCCAGCCCCTGACTTACTAGTCATACTGTCCCTAATGCTGCAAATCCCTAAGTGGGGGACAGAAGTGGGAGAGTTGTTTCCTGTCAGCGACATAGAGCAATACTCTGCTGTCCTTGCTGCTGTCCTGCTGGCTCCTGGCCTGCCTGGCCTCTGCATGGCCGCCTGGCCCCTCCTGGTGTGGCACCCTGGCCCCGCTGTGCCATGCTGGCCCGTGGCTCCCGCCCTCACCGGCCGTTTGATATCCTTGCTTGTCCGTCAGGGCTGTCTGTATCAGGGCTTCTGTGTGTCCTGGTCTTTGCCCAGCAGCGGGGTGGACTCGGCTGGGGAACCCAGTGGGCCATCCCTGGCCTTGGCCTGCCTGGCCCCCGGGGCTGTCCAGACCCTGCTCCCTGACTGGGAGGCCCTTGCGGCTAGTGCCCTGAGCCTTCTGATGCCCAGTGGCTTCAGAAACACTTGAGAGCTTTTGGGAGAAAGTCCCGCATGAGCTCGATGGGAGAGCTGCCTGGCGGAGCCCCTTACTCACCATGTCTTTGTTTTTGTCACAGGTAGTCTGGGGTATGGAGCGTGTCTCAGGTGTACCGGCACTGTGGGGTTGATAAGCCGAGTGTAAGTAAACCCGTCCCTTTGCACCTGTCCGCTGGAGGACGCTCAGCTTGTGGGGATGCTTGCTACTTGGGGACCAGCTGGTCGGGCTTGCTTGTTCTTTGTTTCTTTTAAACCTGCTTATTTTGAAAAATAATCACTGTAGGACCGGGGATTTAGCTCAGTGGTTCCGCCACCTGCCTCGCAAGCAGAAGGACCCAAGTTCAGTCCCCGGTACCAAAAAAAAAGAAAAGTAATAACTGTATTAGTAAATTTTTTTTTTTTTTTGATACTGGGGATCGAACTTGGGTCCTTGGTGCTTGCACAGCAGGTGGCAAAACCACTGAGCTAAATCCCAGGCCCTGTATCAGTAAATTTTAAGAAAACAAATACTCCTAAACCTAGTACCAGTTACACATATGCCTAGGGGTTTGGTGTGTTTTCCTGACTTTTTATTCTGTGTCTGTTTCCAGCACAGTTGTAACCATAGCCCATGCAGTGCTGTGGGCCTAGGGGACCCATCTTTCCCATGTTTCCCCCAGCCACCTTTGGCATGATTGTGCCAAGGCTGTTTGGCTGTGTCAGGCAACGTTGGGCTGTGGGGATCTGTGAGTGGGCAGAGTGGACCCTGCCTCGCATGCATTTAGTCCTTTAGGAGCATGCCCACATAGGGAGGACCACACAGGCCCCTCTCCTGGCTCTGGCCACATCTTCCCTTTGACACCTACCAGGATGACAAGAGGTGACTGACAGGTGGTAACTGTCCAAAGTGAGGCAGTGGTGCTACTGCCACTCGGTGGGCCAGTGCAAAAGGGCTTCCTGGAGAGCAGCACACTCCCTGTCAGGTCTCTGCACTCCTGCACTGTCCCTGCTGGTGGCAGCCTGGTCTCACCTGTGTCCCAGGGGACTCCCCTTCCCTCCTGGCTGCAGCTCCACTCCCTTGGCAGAACCATTGAGCTAAATCCCCGGCGGACTTTTTATGTTCATTAAAGGCTGTTAAACTATCTCATCTCAGCTGTAAAATGTGTCCAACGGGGCTTTCTGAGACATTTAACTCCCTAAAATAAAAACTGTACTCACATGTGAAAGCTTATATTAAGGTGAGCTTTTGGTGTTGTGGCTTCATTGGGTGCTGGTTGAGGAGCCAGGTGTACGTGGCTTTGTGAGCAGGGGCAGTGTCTCTATGGCAGGGTCACTGCTGCCCATGTGGCGCTTGGTTAGGTAGTGACAGCTGGACAGTCAGTCTTGCCCCTGGCTCCTACTCCAAGCCCCAGGTGGGACCTCAGCCCAGGCTGTGTCAGGAAGGCTCTGTGCTGGTGGGGGTGCTGATTTGTGTGCACTGAGCATCGTACTCCTGCTGTCTGGATTTTACTCTGAAGGGAATGTGGGTCTGTGGCAGGTTGAGCTCCTGGGTGCTGTGTGGGGTGTGGCCCCACTGGAGGCCTGGGAGTGAAGTGTCAGTGAAAGTCTGATGCCTGGTGTGGGTTGGGAATTGGCCTGTGGGCAGTTTCACCTGTGAACCACCTGTGGTGGGCAGGGCACCCTGGTCAGCCTGCCCAGGCATCTGTCCTCCTCTAGGGGATGGGTCTGTCTGGTACTGGCTCCTGCTATCCACCATTTCCCTAGCTCTGTCCCAGCCCCTCTTCAGAGACCAGGTTCGAACCACATTTTTGGACCTTCCTCTGAATTCTTAAGTGTTCTTCCAGATGAACTTGCCAACTGTACACTCTGGGATTGTGACTATATTGCTGCTAAACCTACCAAACCACTTAGGAATAGTGACTTGTGAAATTTCACCTGGTCTTTCCAGGTGTGTGTGCGCGCATGTATATGTATATATATATTTTTGTGTGTGTGCTGGGGATGGAACCCCGGGCCTCACTCATGCCAAGTACCCAATCCACCATGCCCAGCCCCTGCCTGACATTTTAACAAATTTTTTGTGGTGCTAGGATTGAACCCAGGGGTGCTGTACCACTGAACAGTATCCCAGTTCCCTATTCATCCCTTGTATTGATTTATTTTTTACTTTTCTTTTTTTTTTTTTTTTTTAAGACAGGGTCTCACTCTATAGTCCAGGCCACCCTTGATCTCACTGCGGAGCCCAGGCTGGTCTCGAACTCGCAGCAATCCTTCCTGCCTCAGCCTCCCGAATGCTGGGATCACAAGGATGCGCCACCACACCCAACTTTAAAGTGTTTTTTGTTTTTTGGGTTTTTTTGGTATTGGGGATCAAACTTGGGACCTTCTGCTTGAGAGGCAGGTGGTGGAACCACTGAGCTAAATCCCCGGCTTTAAAGTGTTTTTATTAGAAGTGGATGTTGGATTTGTTGAGTACCTTTTTTAGCATTTTAGGTTCAAGTTAGAAGATAAAAGGGGCGGGGATTTAAAATTTAGCTCAGTGGTTCCGCCACCTGCCTCGTGGGCATCACATCCTGCAAGAACAGGGTGGTGTCTGGTTGGTGTCCTTGGCTCGACCTGGGGTCACTGGGCTGCTTGAGCCTGTCTGGCAGGAGTTTCAGGGCTGCCTGGGGAGCCTCATGCAGGTGTTCGTAGCCGTGGCATTTGCATGTGTGTTGACAAGCATCAGGAGCTCGAGGTGCCAGGAGGGCAGGTCCCCACCCTGTGTCCCTATGCCCACTCCCTGGGGCCTTTCAGCTGATGTGGTGAGGCTCCTTTTTGCAAGCACTGCTTACTTTTCCTTGTCCTGAGGTGACAGCAGATGTCCAGGTGGCCACAGGTGTCAGCATTCTCAAGTAAACAGCTTCACAGTTATGCCCAAGCTTCTTCATGTAGCCAGCTTGCCTGCCTGGCGGGACTGTAGTTTTTGTTGCTTTGTTGTTTTTGCTAAGTGGGGTTTTTCCCCACTTTCAGGTGATGTAGCAGAAAAAAAAAAAAAAAGGAAGGAAGCCAGGTGTGGTGGCACACACCTGTAATCCCAGCACTCTGGGAGGCTGAGGCAGGAGCATGTAAGTACAAGCCCAGCATAAGCAACGGAACAAGACCCTGTCTCAAAAAATAAAAAGGCCTGGGGATGCAGCTCAGTGGGAAGGTGGAGGGAACAGGGAAAGGGGACGTTACCGGAACCTCTGCAGTGAGTCCTGGTCTCCTGCGAGCCACGGCAGCACACGGCGAATGACAGGAAAGGTAGAAAAACGAGACAGAGAAGAAGCTGAGCTTTGGGTCTGATCAGGGCTGCTCCAGCCGGCAGAGACGAAAGCCCCCAGCTTACCACACCATCAGGAGAAACATATAACATGACTTGCAGAGAGTTCCGTACATCCGCGTAAACAAGATGTAACAGTCCAAGAACAAGGAGGAACTGAGGAGATGTTTGTTCCTCCCTGGATGTTCTCAGCTCCCAGGGTGTTTCTTGTCCTGGAGCATCACAGCATCACCGGATCACTGAGGTCTCAGTTGTGACCGGAGGCCAAGATGGAATTATGTCTCGGAATTCCATGGCTGGGCTGTAGGCAGGAGAACTAGGCCGACCAAATGATTTTACCCTAAAATTAGGTAGCATTGCTCCCGACAGGAAGGTGCTAGTTTCAAACCCAGTAACAAACAAACAAAAAGGAAACCAGGAGGAGGTCAGGTGACAGCAGAGAGAAGATAGCCCGGCTTTCCCAGGTCCAGGTTCGGTCCCTGCTGTGGAAAGTGAGCCAGCCGGCAGCAACCAGCCTGATTTTGTGGTGGTGGGCACTTCTAAAGAATTGCATGTTTTTCTGCTTTTTGGAAATAATTAACCCTTTGCAGCCAGATCATTGGTGACAGTAAGCTCTCTGATGAACTTGAAGGAGCTGCAGGGCTGCCCAGCCCTCACTGCACAGGGTGTGCTTCTCTGCTTGGTCTGGTTTTTGTTTTGTTTTGGGTTTTTGTGGTGTGTGTGTGCGTGTGTGTGTTACTGGGGAATGAACTTGGGGCCTTTGCACTGAGCCACATCCCAGCCCTTTTATTATTCTGAGACAGGGTCTTCCTGAGTTGCTTGTGCTGGGCTTGAGTTCGAGTGACGCCATGCCTGTCCACTTGGTCTGTTTTCAGGTCTTTGTTTTGCCTGTTGACTTTGTTTCGTGTTTTTGTTTTGCCTCTGCAACAGCAGACTGTCATTCCCTCTTGTGGAAGCCGGGCTCTTCCCTGGCATATGGGGAGTACAGAATTAGATAAGTCAGCTTGATGGAGGCAGGAGTGACACTTGCTCCATGTGTGGCACTTCTGTCACCCACACTTGCCCGCGAGTCTGAGGCACACACAGAAGGCAAGAACGTGGCCTGGGGCCCAGTGGCTCTGAGCTCGAGTGGGCTGTGCTATGTTGTAGGTGGCCTGACCTTCAGGGACACTGGGACTTAGGGAAGGGTGGGTTCAAGGCCCCTCCCAGGCCCAGGGTTTGACAGTGGACAGAGGTTGGGTGGGTGGGGCATTGGCTCTGCAGGGACGGCCACACGCAGGGGCATGGGCGGGACAAGTTGAAGGAGCGGTCACACTAACACAGGGCTGCACACAAGTACACACTGAGGACACACACAGAAGGATGCACACTGAGGAAGATACACACATTTGTGGCTCTGCTCTCCCCACCCTATTCTGGTGTCTGGTTACTTGTCCCCTAAAGCTGGACCCTCGAGTGGCAGTAGAGCTGGTGCGAGGCCTGGAGCCTGGCCTCTGTGCCCTTGCTCCTACTGGACCCACCTGCATGCCCTGGCCTGGGTGAGTTGGTGTCCTCTGTCCCATGGATCCACCTGTGGCCCCACCTGGCCCTCCTGACAGGTGCCTGTGTGGCGGTTACATGCAGCATCCTGGGTTGGACATAGGCTGACACAGAGGGCCAGGCACAGATCCGATTAGCTGGTCAGGCCCACATGGAAGCCGCAGAGTGGAAAGGAGCCACATGGAGGCGCATGGCAGAGCTCGGGCCCTCATGTGTCCAGTGGATGCAGAGTGGTGGCTGTGCGACATTCAGCCTGCAGGGTGGTGGAGGCTGGGGTGTGGCTTGCTGGAGTCTCTGGGTGGCAGGTGAGGGAAGCAGGAGGTCATGGCCCTGGACAGCCGTGTGTGCATCCCTTTAGTCTTGGTGATGACAGGCATCCTGCTCCTCATGTGTCTCAGGGGCTCCAAACTCTGGCCTCCGGCCAGGCTGCTATGGCTGCTCCTCTAACTCCTATAGGGAGGCCGCAGTATGGGCAGAGGGGCTGGGACTTCAGTGGCCCTCATGGCATTTGCATCAGGTGACAGTCTGTGGGTACACAGTGGGGACAGCATGGGGCATGGGGCCCAAGCTGGGCAGGTGGGCCTGTGGAGCGGCCTAGGCTCTGTTGTTTTGCCCCTGGCCCCGGGACCTTTGATTCTGAGAGTCACCTGTGAGGGAGAGGACCTCAGGACTGGAAAGGTGACATATTCTGCACCCCATTTTCCCAAGTCCCCAAGCAGTGCACTGCCCTCCCCATGCCGGGGTTACCCAGAGGTTGGTCACATTCCTGGCTCAGGCTTTGGCGCATGTGCGTGTCCATCTGTTGAGGTATCTCTGGGGACTTTGAGGCTGGCTAGGGGTGATGTGGGGCAGCCCACCTCAGCCCCATGTCATTTGGGTTTCTGGGTCTCAGGCATCAGCTGGGGTTGTATGTGTGGTTGTGATGCACTGTGGTGTGTGGCTTGATGTCCCCGTTGGTGTGCTGGCTCCCCTTGGCTATTTTCTCTTTTCCTTTCTCAAGGACTGTCCCCTCTGGCTGCTGTGCCCCGGCCCACCCTTTGTACCTGTACCTCAGAGTGGAGCCCTGTGGCCACTGGACACTGAGGCCTGAGCGCCTGTGTATGGTGGCAGGAGCACCATGGACTCCCACTGCAGTGGGTGTGGTTGTCGGGGGGCCCAGGTACCTTCCTGTGCGTGGCTGGCATTCGTCACCCTGTCTCAGCGATGACTCTGTGGTGGAGAAGTCCCTCAAGTCCCTGAAGGACAAGAACAAAAAGCTGGAGGAGGGCGGCCCCGTGTACAGCCCAGCGGCCCCGGTGGCAGTGAAGAAGTCCCTGGGGCAGAGGGTGCTGGACGAGCTCAAGCACTACTACCACGGCTTCCGCCTGCTGTGGATCGACACCAAGATCGCCGCACGCATGCTCTGGCGCATCCTGCACGGCCACGCACTGACCCGCCGGGAGCGTAGACAGGTAATGGGGTCTCTGGAAAGCGCTGCTAGGGCTCACTCTTTGCTTCTGCTCATAAAGTTAGCAAAGCCTATGTGTTAGTCACTTTCTTGTTACGTGGATGAAATACTCAGTGCCCACCGCTTGAAGGAGGAGAGGTTTGCTTGGCTCAGTCCCAATTCACTGGGCCTATGGCAGAAGTGTGGAGAAGCAGGGCGAAGTGGGGCTAGGGACACACCCTTCCAGGCCATACCCCAGCGCCCCCTCTTCCCCACCTTCAGCTCCCAGAAGAATAGCGTGTCCAGTCCCCTTCCAGAGCCCCCTCTGACCACGGGGACCTTTCGGGGACTCTCTCTTGACCTAACCTAGCAGCCTGTGAGAATGGAGCTGAGCTGCCTGCTGATGCTGGGCTCCCTTCCGCCCCTGGCACAGCGGTGCTGCTCCTGCCTCTGGCTTCCACGCTCCTTGAGAGCCCCACCCTGTGTGGCTGCTGGCCCCCAGCCTGCCTTTGTTTCTTCTGTTACTGGGGATGGAGCCCAGGCCTATGTGGGCCAGGCAAGTGCTGTCCCTGGAGCAGCATCCGTAGCCTTTCCACCGTGTTTCGAGACAGCGTCCATCTCACGAAGGTGCCGGCTGGCCTCCACCTCCCAAGGAGCTGGCTCCCAGGCCTGTCTGCCTTTCCGGCCTTGCTGCCTCCAGGTCTGTGTTCAGGGCTCATGTGTCCCTCTGGGCAAGCCTGTCTTTGTCACTTCGTGGGATCCTTGAGCTGGGGCCATGGGAGCACCTGGGTGCCATCTGCTACACCCACTCTCGCTGTCTTCTGGCTCTGAAAAAGGTCCT
This sequence comes from Heterocephalus glaber, assembly GCF_053883595.1. Taxonomy (NCBI): domain Eukaryota; kingdom Metazoa; phylum Chordata; class Mammalia; order Rodentia; family Bathyergidae; genus Heterocephalus; species Heterocephalus glaber. The sequence goes on along the minus strand of NW_028258325.1, from coordinate 1,120,556 downwards.
CTTGTCTACAGCCATACTGTCCTGAATGTGCCCGATCTCGTCTGAAAAGGGTCTTCTTAAATCATGTGGTTTTGTGGTCCTTGTAAGTTGGTGCCTGTGGTCCCAGACACTCAGGAGGCTGAGGCAGGAAGATTGCTTGAGGAGAACAGTTCATGGCCTGGGCAACACAGTGAGACCCAGCTCATAAACAAAACAGAGCAAAAAAGGTAATTCTTCTGTCTCAGGGCTGCAGCTAAGAAGATACCTTCTTTCTGTTTTATTCATTGTTTTCTAGCTGAAGTGGTCTGTTTGATGTGTCCGCTGAGGTTTGCTTTTTCTATCTGCCTGTCTGTCCATCTATCCATCTACCTCTAGCAGTTCTGAGGATCAAACCCGGGCTGCACTGTCCACCACTGAGCTACACGGTCATCCCAGGGTTTTCTTGCATAGTGTCTTTTTCCCTTCAGAAGGTCTGTTGGATTTTTTTAAGCTGGTTTATTTAGCCTTCCTGGTAGGGTTTTGTCTTTCTTTCTTTTTTTTTTCTGATACCGGGATCAAACTCAGGACCTTGTGCTCTGCGCCATTGAGCCACATCCCAGTCCTCTTGCCTTTCTTTTGAGTCTTTAATTCCTTCTCTTTCGTCTTCAACAACTCTGAACACACTTACCTCCCCGCTGAGCATAGCTTACCCTTTCCTGGCCCCTGCGGGGGTGGCTTCTGCCCTGCTATGAACCTCTCCAGGTGAGTGGCACGTGCTGAGTTTATCTCCAGGGAGTTTCACCTCCAGGCCCCTGCTGGGTGCTGAGCCTGTTTCTGCTGTGTTGCCCCCCATGGATGCTGCAGGATCTGGTGAGCCCAGAGTGCAGTCCTGGGGTCTGTCCCTCCTTCACTACCTCCCAGGAACACCTCATTGTTCCTGGCTCCTGAGGGCTTCTGTTACTTTTGTGTGAGCGTGCACTCACTATTATTTATTTCTTTATCATAACTACTATTTTATTGTAGTACTGAGGATTAAAGCCAGGAGTACTCTACTGTAAGCTACATTCCCAGCCCTTTTTATTTTATATTTTAAGACAGAGTCTAGCTGGGTGTGGTGATGCACATCTGTGATCCCAGCGCTCAGGAGGCTCTGGTGGGAAGATCTCCTCGAGTTAGAGGCCAGCATAAACTGCGTAGCAAAACCCTGTCTCAAAAAACAAAACAAAACAAAACAAAAAGTCTTACCAGGTTGCCCACACTGGCCATGAACTTGTGATCCTCTTGCCTTAGCCTCCCAAGTACCATGCCACCATGACCAGAATTAAGTAAGCTTTTCGCTGTGGGGTAATTTTAGGTTTATAGCAATCTAAAAGGTGCTGTGTAGATAGAGAAAGGCTGGGGTAGAGCTCCCCACTGCCAGGAGGGGCTGCATGGGAGCCAAGGGCTCCTCTGGGCTCCTCTGGGCTCCTCGCCTTCCTGGGCTGCTCTGAGCCATCTTTGCTTTTCCATTGCAGAAAGTGAGACCTAAAGGAAAAAGCAGAGTCAGAGCGGCCACGCAAGGCCAGGCAGAGCTGGCCAGGCGCAGGCTGAGGCCCCAGTCAGCACTGGGGAGCCTGTGCACCTTGGCTGGTATTTCCTTGCTTTGAGGTCTCAGAGGTAATTTGGATTGAACAAACTGTCGATTTGTCCTGGTAGTTGTAGAAATTGACTTTTTCCTGGTACTGGGAGTCAAAAGCAAGGCCTTCTCACTGAGCTGTATCCTCATCCTTTTTAAAAAAATTTTTGAGACAGTCTCAGTGTGTTGCTCTTAAAATTCACTAAAGGTCACTAAAAAGTGTCTCTCTTTTTTTTATTTTTTATTTTTTGGTACTGGGGATCAAACTCGGTTCCTTGCGCTTGCGCAGCAGGCGTCAAAACCACTGAGCTAAATCGCCGGCCCAGAAAGTATCTCTTCAACAAAAGCAATGGAAAACCGTGTGAGAATTTAGAAAAGTTGTATAGATGTTGTCTGAGTAGGAGATGCATATGTGCCCTTGTCGCGTAAGTCTGTGGGTTGCACTGAACAGGGGCAGACAGCTGAGCCGGGGTGAGGGGGCCGCACTTGGCAGGTGCTGGGCTCTGCTGGAGGAAGGTGGCCCTGCCGAGCAAGCGAGCGAGTGAGCGAGCGAGCAAGCAGTGCTATCAGGCGACAGCCAGGACCTTGCTGTGGAGCCCCTGGCGGGCTTCCTGTCTCTGGATCTGTCAGCTCGAGGCTCCTCGGAGGAGCCGCAGGAGATCTGTGCTGCCTCCAGCTTATTCTGCTGAAGGCCAGATGGTGTTGTGGTGGGTGCTGGGGATTGGATGTGGAACCTGCACACCCAGCCCCTTTGTATTTTGAGACAGTCTCACTAAGTTGCTTACTTGCCCTCCCCAGGCTGGGCTTGAACTTGGGACCCTCCTGCCTCAGCCTCCCAGAGTACTGGGATCACAGGTGTGCCCCACCTCACCTGGATGGTACCGTATGTGGTCTTGACCTTGAGAAAGAAATGAGTTTTAGGAGGTGTGTGGTTTTGGCACTTGGAGTCAGGGTCACGCCGTGGCTGTGCCTTAGGCGGTGATAGCAGTGTCCCCTGACGGAGCCTGCTCTCTCCAGTTCCTCCGCATCTGTGCCGACCTCTTCCGCCTGGTGCCTTTCCTGGTCTTCGTGGTGGTCCCCTTCATGGAGTTCCTGCTGCCTGTGGCCGTGAAGCTCTTTCCCAACATGCTGCCGTCCACGTTTGAGACCCAGTCCATCAAGGTAAGGGAGCCCGGCCGCCAGTGCATCCCCACGGAATCTCACACCCCTCGCCTGATCTGCGCCTGGCATTTCAGGGGTGGCATCTACGCCAGCAGGGGCGCAGGCCTCCACGCCCAGCCATGTGTGCGTGGTTGGGCTTGGTTGTGAGGCCCCAGGCGAGGTGAGCAGTTGTGTCTGGCGGCAGCTCCATGTAGCCCGCAGCTTCCCCATCCATCCCACGGGACGGTTTGCCAGTCCCTGCTCTAGTCACACTTTTCATTATATGTTGTTGTTGTTTTGAGACCGCGTCTCACTGTGTAGTCCAGGCTGGCCTCGCACTCAACAATGATCCTTCTGCCTCAGCCTCCTGAGGGCTGGGATTGCAGGTGTGCACCGCCACTCCTGGCACGTAAGTCCTGTGTTATTAAAAGCCATGAAAGAACTGTGTGTGGTGGCACAGGCCTGTAGTCTCAGCACTCTGGGAGGCTGAAGCAGGAGAATTGCAAGTGGGGCCCATCCTGTGCATAGTGAGACACTGTCTCAGAATAAAAAATAAAAAAAGATCTGGGCCAGGGATGTAGCTCAGTGGCACTGCAAGCACGAGGTCCTGAGTTTGATCCCCAGTTCTGAAAAAAAAAGTCAGGACATAGCTTACTGCAAAGGCTCTGGGTTCAGTTGCCATTACTGTTAGAAAGAGAGAGAGAGGGGAGGGGAGGGTTGCAGGAAGTGCTGCTCCTGGGTGAGAGTGGCCTTGTTCAAGGCCAGGTGGGGGCGTATGGGCAGAGCAGCAGTCGGGGGTGAGCACAGTCCCTCGGCCTTGCAGGAAGAGAGGCTGAAGAAGGAGCTGCGGGTCAAGCTGGAGCTGGCCAAGTTCCTCCAGGACACCATCGAGGAGATGGCACTGAAGAACAAGGCGGCCAAGGGCAGCGCCACCCAGGACTTCTCCGTGTTCTTCCAGAAGGTGCTGGCCTCCCTGAGCTGGGTGGGGCCCCCGCGTGACCAGGCCTCATCAGGCTCTGCCTTTCTCTGCATCTTTTGGGTTGTACTCGGGGCTCCTGGGATGGCTCGAGCCAGCTGCCCACACCCTGTGCTCAGCCCCAGGAGGGAGCTGCTGGCTGAAACAGCTGAGCTCTCTCCACCAGCTGAGCCAGACCAGTGGCCAGGACATAGCCCTGCCCCTCTGTGGTGGCGGGGAGTGCAGGGCCTGGAGGAGCACAGGAAGGAGGCACCAGGTCAGGAGCAGGGCTGGAGAACCTGCTTGCTGACCACAGGGTGAGCCAGCCCTGGGCTGTTTCCGCAGATCCGTGAGACGGGGGAGAGGCCCAGCAACGAGGAAATCATGCGCTTCTCCAAGCTGTTCGAGGATGAGCTGACCCTGGACAACCTCACGCGGCCGCAGCTGGTGGCGCTGTGCAAGCTGCTGGAGCTGCAGTCCATTGGCACCAACAACTTCCTGCGCTTCCAGCTCACTATGCGGCTGCGGTCCATAAAGGCCGATGACAAGGTGAGCCTTGGGCCACGCAGGCCTCAGAAGCTTCCCTGCTTCTTTACTTCTGCTGTCTTTATTCTTGCCACCTGACTTATAAGTGGTGCATGAAAATCATCTGTGCTTGTGGGGCCTACACGGTGCTCCCATGCATGTACTCACTGGCTGATGCTCTGTCCTTGCTTGGCAGAGCCCGTTAGGAAAGGGCTTCTGATTTCAAACTTGGTTCCCAGTGTGGTAAGATCACCACACCCACCTCTGCTGGCCTTGCCAAGTGTAACTGGCTCCTTCTGTTCTAGCTGATCGCTGAGGAAGGGGTGGACAGCCTGAATGTCAAGGAGCTGCAAGCGGCATGCCGGGCACGGGGCATGCGGGCCCTTGGCGTCACCGAGGACCGGCTGCGAAGCCAGCTGAAGCAGGTGTGTGGCCCCACCCACTGTAGCCAGGCCAGTGCTGGTGCATGTGGGAAATGCCACCAGGGCCAGGTGCGTTGCTCCATGGTGAGAGCTTGCCCAGTGCACCAGAGCCCTTGGGTTCCATCCCAGCACCCCCAAGAGAAAGAAGGAAACAAAAAGCAGCAAAGACTCACGGAGGCTTTGCCAAGCTCCAGGCTGGCAGGTAGGGTGGTGAGGAGCTTGGGGCTGTCAGGACACCTGGTCAGTTCTGGGCTGTCTCTTAGCTCACCTGCAGCACACTCATGTGCCGTGTGGTGCTCTCATCGTGGTGGCCGTGCTGTGGTTGTCCTGGATGCTTGTCTGGTCACTCAGGGGCAGGTGAGGTGGGTCCACTCGGGCCTGGGCAGTGTCTGTGGCTGGGCTGGGAAGGTCAGGGCACCAGGAGCTCACTTCTGCTCTGCTTCCTAGCATGGGGACCCCTGAGCAGGAGCCTGGGCACTGGCTTCAGCCTGCCAGTTGGATGTGCAAATCCCACTTCTTTCTGATACAGCTGCATTTCACACGTGGAGCCTTCCCATCCTTATCCTCCTCTGGCTATGTCTTCAGCAGCCTCTGCCAGGGCTGCCCTGCGTCCACTCTGCCGTCTCAGCTGCCCAGCCTCTGCAAGCCCAGCCCGTAGAGCCCCCGAGCAGGGCCATGATGTGCCCGGCCAGGCTGCACAACCCGTGGGGCTACAGTATGGGGGTGTGGGCTGAGCCATCCACATCTCCCTCTGTGACCCCCTCGGCTCCACGTTTTCACCCTGTTCTGAGTGCTTCTTCTCATCTTTTGCCCTGTGTTCAGCTCATGTCCAAACATGGTCAGTGTTTTTGCATTTGAAGTTGTCTTGGTGTTGCCAAAGCAGTCTGGCATGGCGCCTGGCCTGTGGTAGTGAGTGTGGAGAACTGGTGAAGGGAAAGTGTGCTGCTGGCTCTCAAGGCTGTGGCGGCCTGGCACAGGGGCCAAAGATCTGGTGTACCACGGTGGTTATCGGTCCCAAGAGAGCAGCAGGTGGAAACGCCTCTCTGAAGTTGTTAAGGGCCCTGATGAATCCATCCGCTAGGTTTCTCTTGGCTTGTTGCCACCGGACTCCTTCCTTAGCAAACCAGGGTCGTATCAGAAGCTCCGGGCAGAAAGCCCCAGGCCCTGGAGGGTGACCAGTGGGGTCAGGTGGCAGGCAGCATGTTGGGAGCCTGTCTTTGGTTGCAGTGGTTGGACCTGCACCTGCACCAGGAGGTGCCCACATCGCTGCTCGTGTTATCTCGGGCCATGTATCTCCCCGACACTCTCTCACCTGCTGACCAGCTCAAGTCTACGCTCCAGACCCTCCCGGAGATTGTGGTATGTGTCATAGGGAGACTCCTTGACTGCCCACTTGGGGAGCCGGGGACCATCCTCCTCACCGCCCACAGAGGCATAGTCTCTGGGGCACTGGCAGCCCTGCCCTGTGTGTGTCGCCCCAGACAACAGCTCTGCAGTCTGCATTCACAGTATCCTAAGACTGCTCTGTCCCCTGTGTGAAGCAGATGGTGATGCAGGGCAGGGCTGCAGGCTCATTACCAGGCGCCCCTCCTCTATAGGCCAAGGAGGCCCAGGTGAAAGCAGCCGAGGTGGAAGGCGAGCAGGTGGACAACAAGGCCAAGCTAGAGGCCACACTGCAGGAGGAGGCCGCCATCCGGCAGGAGCACCACGAGAAGGAGCTGCAGCGGGCCGCAGAGGTGGAGGCGGCGGTGAGCAGTGCCATGGCCATCACTGTCCCTCATGTCAGCTTGAGGAGTAGTCAGGGTGCAGGGGAGCAGGCGAGCCCAAGTGCAAGACATGGGTTGGCCATCTTCGTGTGTCCAGGTCCAGAGGCCCGGCTCGTCACTCAGGCAGGGGTCACTGGCACTCCCCCAGGGGAGGCTTGGGAGCCTGTGGTACCTGGGGCTGAGGCCCCCAGGTCCTTCCCATGCCTGCCCGAGCCCCAGTCTCTGCTCTGCAAGGTCATGAGGGAAGACCAGAGCCAGGCGAGCCCTCTGCTGCACTCTGGCTGCACAGCCAGTGTGTGTGTGGGTCTGCAGGTCCCCACTGTTGTGCCCTGTGGCCCCCAGCAAGGCTGCTGGCGTGACTGCGCTGCTTCTACCTTTCAGAAGGGCGCTGAGCTAGAAGGTGTGGGTGCCACCACCCCTGAGAAGCCTGTGGCCGAGCTGCGACCGGAGATGCCTGATGTGATCCTGCCCTCTGAGGCCCTGAAGGACACTGCCCCTGTGCTGGAGGGCTTGAAGGTCAGTGACACTCAGACCAGGGAGGGGGTCGGGGCCAGCAGGCGAAGACAGGCTGGCCAGGGCCTGTGGCCTGTGATTGAGAGGAAGTGGTGGCAGGGAGTGGGGGTGAGGCCTCAGGGTGCAAGTGAGGATCCTGTGCCATGGGGGGAGGGTGCAAAGCCCCACAGGAACCAGGCAGGAGCTCATGGGGAACAGGGGCCCTCAGCAGTGAGGGCAGCCAGGTGGACTCAGAGATAAGTGGGATCAGTTTCCTGCCAGTTGAGGACGTAGCTGGGGAGGGAAGTTTAGAACTGAGGCCTGAATTGTCACCAAGATGTCTTAGTGCACAAACCTTTAAAGAGCTGAAAAGCCAAGCTCCCAGTCCTGCAGTTCCCACATGGACGGCACTACACGCAAGGCCAGTGTCCTAAGTAGCTCCTGGCCGTGGGGTCAAAATGTGCAGCTAAAACCCTTTCCCTGGCCCAGATGGCACCCAGGGTCACGGGAGTATCCAGCCCCAGAGCACAGAGGATCAGATGTGAGGAGGAGAGCTCCGGGCAGGAGAGGAAGCGGGCATCCCCCACATGGGTCATGGTGTAGGCATCACCTGATGCTGAGTCCTGGATGGGTTCAAGAACTCTGAGCGCACATACATGAGGACTCTCGACAAACTAGCAGATCAGGTGCACTCTTCCATGAAAAGAACTGTGGCCACATGTGATTTGTCCTGGGAGCACAGGCTGGCTTAGCATTGTAATAGACAGTCTCTAGCTGCCCTGTTAATAGACTGAGGACAGCAGCCCCTGGTCACCCACACTGCCCAGAGCACGTGTGACAGCCCAGGCACAGAGTGCTAGAGGCGCCTCAGCATCTGCAGCTGTGTCTGCTTGAGACGGGTGTGCCCCACAGAACTCCCGCTGGAGTCAGGGAAGACATAATCCTTGGTCACAAAGGGTCTGACTGTGTAGAACCAGTTGTGCTTCTCCATGCTGCTGAAGAGCTATCATTTACATTAGGGTCCTCAGGATGAATTTGAGAAATGTGTCAGTCAGCGTTCCTGTTGCTGGACACACCTGACACCTGCAACTTAAAGGAGGAGAGCTTTAATTTGGCTCATGGTTTTGGTGGATTCAGTCCATGGCCTCCAAGGCAGGACCATCACAGTGGAGCAAGGTGTGCCATTCGTGGCAGCTGAGAAACAGCAGAGGAACAGCGGCAGAGAGGAAGGGGCCAGAAGCAGACCCCAAGGCCACGCCTCCATGACCCACCCAGATACACCAAGGAGTGTACTGCACCAGCCCCAGGCAGACCCTAAAGCTGGTCCAAGTTGACACACCCACCGTCACCACCACAGGATTTCAGAGCTATGGACTGAAAGTGACAGTGCTGTGAGGTCAGCTAGAAATGTGGATGGTGAGATGTAAGATTCAATGTAGCTGCCAGGTTAATTCTCCTCAAACTGATCTGTATGTACTTATTTGGTTTGGGGTGATCCTGAGAATTGAACTGAAGGTCCTTGGACTAGCTACAGTTCTAGCCTTTAAAACATTTTTATTTTGAGACAATGTTTTGATAAGTTGACCGGACTGGGCCTCAATTTGAGATCCTCCTGCCTCAGCCTCCCAGAGCATTGGTATTACAGATGTGAGGCACCATCCACACCTTTAACTGATCTATAGATTTCCTCCAAACCACCAAAACCGCAGAAGGTTTTGTTGTTATTATTGAAATTGACAAACTTACTCTTAATTTTTTTTTTTTCTGGTACTGGGGACTGAACTCAGACCTTGTGCTTGTGAGGCAGGCTTGGTGCCACTGAGCTAAATCCCCAGCTCTCTAAATTTTTTTTGAGACAGGGTCTCACTATATAGTTCTGGCTGGCCTTGAACTCAACTGTGTAGTCCAGGCTGGCCTTGAACTGCGGCGATCAACCTGCCTCAGCCTCCTGAGTGCTGGGATTACAGCCATGTGCCACCGTAGAACACTCTAAAATTTATATGGAAATGCAGAGGATGTGAGAGCCAAGATGACCACTAGGAAGTGACAAAAGTGAGTTTTTATTGAACTGCACTTAGCAAGATGTGTGACAAGGGCTGGGAGGGCATTGCTGCGAGGCAGGAAGGAGGCCAGGCAAGTTGAAGAGGGTACAGAAATGAGCACACGGAGGGGCCGGCGGAGGCTCTGCCAGGCGGCTGCGGATGGGAAAGGCACGGCCTCCCCAAGTGCGGGACAGTTGGGTAGCTGTGAGCAAGGAGGTGAACCTTAACCTCTTTATAACTCAGTGTTGAAAATTAACTCAAAGAGCATCATAAAAACTCCTAGGGGAAAACAGTACAAAATTTGAGTGACCTTGGGCTTGGTATAGATTTCTTAAATACAGCACAAAAACATGAGCCATAAAACTGAAAAATAAAGCCAGGTGTGGTGGTGCATGCCTGTGGTCCTAGCATTCAGGAGGCGGGAGGGTCGCTGCGAGTTTGAGGCCACCCTAGACTACACAGTGAAACTCTTGTCTTAAGAAAATAACAAAAATTCGCCTCCCTAGAAAGTGCAAGGTCCTGCGTTCAAACGCTGGTACTGAAAAAAAAGAAAAAACAACCCAAAAACATAGTATATTGGTTCCTGTATCAAATGTTGAAAACTTTGCTTCCAGAAACACTTGTAAAGATGAAGCTACCAGCAAGGAGGAAGTGTCAGTAAAGCGCAGACCTGTGTCTGGGCTGTATACCCACTCTCACAGCTTCCAGACGGGAGAGTGTGGTTGTAAAATGGGCAGAGCACTCTGCACACTGGCTGCCGGCGAGGCGGGGTCGGAGCGGGGGACGTGCTGTTGCAGGCTGTTGGGTGACCCACACCTGACTTCCCGGGCTGGAGCCGGGCAGACTGTGGAGCACTTGTGTACCAGACGCTGGGCTCTGGCCCCTCCCAGCAGAAGAGAAGACCGTGGGCTGGGCGCGCACTCAGGCGCAGCTCACTTGCTGGTGCGGGTTCTGGGCCCAGGTCTCGTCCACAGCCCCATTGGGAAGAAAGTGGGAGCACCTTAGCCAGGTACTGGTGAGGCTGTGTCGGGAGCCACTGAGACAGCTCTCCAAAAAGCCTCACTGAGGCTAGCTGCCCCCGGGTGCTTGTCCTGCGCTCAGACCCCGACGTCCCAGCAGCTTGAGTTGTGATCACTGAGACTGGGAAACCAGGCACACATCTGCCCAAGGCAAGCAGACGGCTGGCTCTGGTCAGGCTCCTCGGCCATGCAAGGCCCACACTCACACTGACTGCAGGAGACTGACACAGAGAACTCTGGTTCTGGAGTCCAGGATGCCTGAGGCGCAGCTGGCAGAGCCCTGTTGCCTGGGGTGGGGGGGTCCTGGGAGCAGGGGCCCAGGAGAGGTGACGCGCTTTCACCGTCCTGGCTGTGGGTGGGTTCCCTGCTATACACTACACGCAGGTCACAGCCCACCCAGTGACACCTTGGACACGGCTGTTCGGTGTGCAGGCTGCTGGGAAGAGTGCAGGTGGGCTTGGGCGCCGTCTCTCTGGTGGCTCTGCCCCCGGCGCTTGTCTACAGCACCAGCAGAGAAGCCGACAGCTCCCTTTGGCTTAGACTTGTTTGCTTGTTTCTGTCCCCCCAGGAAGAGGAAATAACTAAGGAGGAAATAGATGTCCTGAGCGATGCCTGCTCCAAGTTGAAGGAGCAGAAGAAGTCGCTGACCAAGGAGAAGGAGGAGCTGGAGCTGCTGAAGGAGGACGTCCAGGACTACAGTGAGGTGGGCGTGGGCTTTGCTGCCGAGGCGGAGACATGCAGCGAGGGGACACGGTCACCCCGCAGAGCTGGGCAGTGCCCGTGTGAATGTGGCGCGCCAGGGCGCGTGGGGGAAGAGTGCATCAGGTTGGCAAGCTCAGACCGGGGCCTCCCCAGCGTGTGGCCATCGCCCCTTTCTCCGTGAGTGGCCTTGCGGACACCAAGAGGCAGCCTTGGCATCCGTGGACGGTTTGGTCCCTTGACAAGTGGGGTCTTGTTTTGTTCACGACTCCCTAAGAGAGCCATCCTTTTCCTTTTTTCACGTGGGTTTTTTTGTCTTTAGTTTTCTTTACTGGAGGCCTAGGCAGGCCTCTGCCGCTCGGCTCCCCCTTTTCCTGCCCCCAGCCCCCTTTTTTCTTTTTTATAAATACTGCTTTCCAATCTTTTGAACTACTTTTTGGCTCTGTTGGACAAGGCGATGCATTCTGAGATTGGGAGACGTGTTACCATTGCTAGGTGCCAGTGGCTTTTCCTCGGAAGCCGGTTTGTTCCCAGTGACGTGGCACCTTGTCCCCCTTGCTGCCTGCCCATCCTTCCCCGCGATGTTTGCTCTACAGCTGAGTGAGCTCGAATCTGGGAAGAAGGACACTTGGGATCCGTAGGTTCTTCACTTGTTTATTCTTTAGCAAATGGGAAGAAAGTTGAGATTCGGAATAGGTTCTGTTTTCTCTGCAGTATCATTTGCGTTCACAATAGTAAGAGGAAGTTTGTGGGATAGAAGTTAGATTTTGCAACTTCCTGTGGTTGGGATTAACTGCTGTGCTTCGCTTTGTCTTGTTGCTTCGTGATGCTGGAGATGGAACCAGGGCCTCATGCACACTGGGCAGGGCCTGCTGCTGAGCCACTCCTGCACCCAAGCATGTTGGATTAGTTTCTCAGGTTCAGTTTAGTGTAGAACCCTCCCTTGCCCAAGACAGACTTTCTTGACAGCTGCAAATAATTTCACTAGGACTTGCGAGAGATCAAGAGGGAGCTTTCCAAGACTGGTGAGGACAAGCTCGTGGAGGAATCGAAAGCCAGCAAGAGGCTGACACAGCGGGTGCAGCAGATGATCGGCCAGATCGATGGGCTCATCGCGCAGCTGGAGGCGGGCCAGCAGACTGGCAGGCTGGGCCCAGACGAGAGCGCGCCCGGGGGGTGAGTGGGCAGCCCAGCCGGGCTCCGAGCGCCGGCCATCCTGACTCCCAAATGGGCGACCAGGCTTCTCAGCCAGACAGCCCCACCCAGGACTGTGTCCAGCCAAAGTCCTGCCCACACTTTTCTTTCCTTCATGCCCAGGGCTGGTTCCCATCTCCCCCACCTGCCCTTCCCCTGCGTTCTCCCTTGCCCTCCAGCTGCTCCCTTTGGCATCTGTTTCCTCCACCTACCAGGCTTTCACCTGGCTCTTGCCTCTTCCTGCTCTGCAGCCTGGCCACACAGGGCTGTCTGTCTCCTCCGTGGGTGGTCTGTGTGTGTCCCACTTTGCTGCAGGGGTTGCTGCCTTCAAGTGAGAGCCCGCTGGGCAGACAGAGCAACACCACAAGGGTGTGGCAGGCAGCTGGCACCAAGGCCCACTCCTGCCCTAGGCCCTGTGCTTGAGGGATGCACACACATGCTGGTACCCTGTTCCGATGGTGTCCACGAGGGACACCACCTGGAGGAGAGGGCATGGGGATCCTTGACAGGGCTGGGGACCCCACGACAGGGTCCCTGTGGAAGGTTGCCAAGTTCACGTGGCTGCCAGGCTTCAAGTGACTGGCAGGAGCTACAGATGTGGTGCAGAGGTACACATGCAGGCTGTGCCCCCAGGGAGAACGTCATCAGTGTCACGGAGCTCATCAGTGCCATGAAACAAATCAAGCACATTCCAGAAAACAAGCTGGTCAGCTTGGCCTCTGCACTAGATGAAAATAAGGACGGCAAGATCAACATCGACGACCTTGTCAAGGTGGGTCTCGGAGGCTGTGCTGCCCTGCTGCCCATGGGAGCCTCACAGCCTATATTGGGTCGGTGTTTGTGGGTGTCCTCCAGGCATGTGCTCTCATCCAGGGCCACACAGGAAGGAAGAGGTCGTCAGCGTGTAAATGCCCTGGTGTGGGAGCGAACCGGGCCCCTCCATCGCCTGCTTCCCTTTCCTGCTCCCAGGGTCATGGCCTTGGCCCAGCGTCCCAGTGCCCTCTCCCACACGTGTCCAGCACAGTGTCCTAAGGGTGCCCTCTGGCACAGGCCACCTGGTGCTGAGTGGGGCCCTAGTCTGGGAGGCAAAAGCAGCTGTGCCCCAGGCTCGTCCTCCCTCAGTCGTTGCTCAGGGACTCTTGTGGCAGGCAGTTGGGCACGGGGTGGTGAGTCACCTGCAGGGCTCCTCATCTGAGACCTGAGAGGTGGCAGGAGGACCAGGCTCCCATGTGCACCCGCTGGGGTTCAGGTCGGCTCCCAAGGCCTGGACAGGATGCAGCCTGCCTGGGGTGTCTGGACCAACCTGCAGCTCCTCAGCGCCTTCCTGAGTCATTTACAATCCTGGAGAGAAACTGCCCCCGTGGCCCCAGTGGTGCTCCAGACGTGACCACAAATACTGGCTTATTTCTTTCACTCCGCTAAAACCAGGGCGCCGTCAGGCTCCTGTCCCCAGCATCTTCCGCTCTCTCGCCTTCTCGGTCTGGCCCCCACCTCCAGTGCTTTGGTCTGGGGAGGCCACATACAGGCCACACCCGGGCACTGGCCAGGGGACTTGGGGCTGGCAGCCTTGCTTACTGTCCATGGCCCCAGGGCAGGGGCAGCGTCCCACCTCCCTGGGCTGTAGAGGGAGCACAGTCACTGCATGGCCTGGAGCCTGCTAAGCCCCCTTCCTCGGTGCAGGTGATCGAGCTGGTAGACAAAGAAGACATACACATCTCCACCAGCCAGGTGGCTGAGATTGTGGCCACACTGGAGAAGGAAGAGAAGGTGGGGGAGCAGGAGAAGGCCAAGGAGAAGGCCGAGAAGGAGGCGGCAGAGGTGCAGAACTAGGCCTGCGGCCCCGCCACACCTCTGCCTGCCGCACCGTCGTGGTGGAAATGACGTGAGAGTGACTGCTTTGAGGTGATTCTGTGGCGATTCTAATATTTGGTCTAGAATAAATCAGAAACTTCTGTAACCGAGTAATTTTAATTTTCATCATTCCACAAAGACTCAGTCTGGATTCCTAGGAGCCTCCGGGAACCGTGACTGGACCGGCACCGTGGTGTGCTGCTGAGTGGCCCAGAGATGGCTTGTTCGGCCAGGCTGGGCAGGAAGGCGCCTGGGAGGAAGGTGAGGACTGTGGAGCTGATGCCAGGTGGAGCCGGCCAGATGTGCCACCCCACAGACACCGCAGAAAGCCCCAGGCTCTGAGGATTGCTCCTGCATCCAGTCTGCGGATGCTGGTTCTGAACTGTCCATGGCAGTGTCTGTCTGCGCATGTTTGCTGGGCCATGTCCTTGACCTCTCCGTGCCTCGCCCTAACAGCACGGTGTCTCCCGTGGATCCCGTTGTGTCTACTGGAACTCTTTCTTGATTTACTTTTGATCTGCACCTAATTCATTAACTAATCTTCATAATGACGGTCTGCCTGACTCTTGAGTAGCATCTGACACAAGTCCGGATTGAGGCCTCGAGTCTGGGCCTGAGGTGCTCCACACTGGATGATGCAAAATGCTGCCTTCCTGCCCAGTCACGCCCCAGTCCCCCACGCCCCGCCAGCACCCCAGGGCCCTGCGTGGCTTCTCCCCCTGAGGTGAACCCACCGGGCGCCGCCCCTACATGGCCTTACCCCAGTCCTGGAGACCAGCTGGTCCTCCCCGGAGAGAGAAAGGGTCATGTGGACGTGGCCTCCCCACAGGCTCAGCCGGGCCACCGACACCCCATTTGCCTAGGCCCTCTGAGTCAGCAGCTCCCTGGGGAGTGGCCAGGGCCTTTCTCCCTGGTGGCAGGCAGGTGGTCCCTTGGGGCCACATTGGTCACCAGCAGGAGTGTCCTGTGAAGACTCAGCCACAGGCCTGCAGAAGGCACAGGAATGGAGCCAAGAGCGCTGCCCTCGAAGGGAGGGAGAACCCTCTCAGTTACTTGAAGCTTCTTGCCACCCAGGGGAGTGCTCGCCAAGTAGGAATGAGGTGGTACATGCCGCAGGGCTGACTGCATTCCCATCCTGTGGGGAGGGCACGTGTCATGGCTCTGAGGCCACCAGCCCTGCCTTCCTCGGCAGCTCAGCCCCCGGCTGTCCCAGTGAACTCACTTCTGAGAACAGGCCTGCGGGTACCCAGTGTGTCCCACACAGGCCTGTCACCAAGTCCTGCTCGGGTCTGCAGCATCGTCTCAGGGCTGGGCTCGCCCTCCACGTACCACAGGGCTTGGTGGCACGTGGCGGGAGGGCCGAGTAGTTTTAGGGAGTTTTCCTCACACTGCGTTTTCCCCATGCTGTATGTTGCTATACTGACCCTAATTTACTGCTGCTGCCCCTCTGTGCGGTATGAGGCTAGATCCACCAGGAGGAAGTGGGGCTTGTGTGGGCCGACACTCCAAAGGCAGCTGTTCAGCTGTCTGTGTTTCACAGCTGCCCAGCGTCCGCACTCGGCCTTCCAGAGTCTTCAGGAGCTGCACTGCACCCACATCCCCTCGTCACTCCGCCGCCCGCCCTCCATCCTTGTGGAAGAGCAGTCTGGACTTGGTGAACGTGGAGGGCTCTGTGTATTTCTGAAACCGGCCTTCGGGGGGTGGCTGTCAACAAGGTCCCGGGGACTGGCAAGGGAACCGTTTTCCACCTTCTGGCCGGCCATGTGTAACAGCTACGTAAAAGTTTTTAGGACGTCAGGTCCACGTTCCTGTAGCAGCTCCAGGTGGTTCTTTTGCACCATTTGACTTGGAAACCCAGCGTTAGCGAAGTCCCTGCTGGGCTGCCGGATGGGCGGGCCTGGCCTTTCCCAGGGCTCCAGCCCTGGTTCCGGCCTCCTGCCCAGGCCTTTGACACCATCCCTGTCACGCCAGACATCACACAGTGTGCCGGGCTGGCCCAGGGCTCTGCATTGACAGGCCAAGCGTGCTTTCTGGACAGTTTGATGTAAGGAGGCTGTAAAGTGCCACTTGATAACTTGTCTGTCTTGTGGTTTGTCCAGGTTGGTGAGCACGCTGCCCGGTCACTCTCCCCACCCTGAGGGCCCTCAGTGGATGTGTCGGGGTCCTGGGAGACTGGGCACTGCCCTCAAATTGCACCTGGCATGGACCCCATGCAGTGGGCACCAGTGCTGGAGCCCGTGTCCCGACTCAGGATACCCGGGACAGGAGCCTGCGCTCACCCTGCAGCCTGTTCCCAGCCTGTGCACGGCACCCTGTGGGCAGGTGAGGCAGAGGGGAGCTGAGTGGGAGGTCTCAGCAGGAGACACAGGTCCTCTCCTGACCCTCTGGCCACCTCGGGACAGGCTGCTCCTCCTTGAGCTCTGGGTACCAGGCTGCTCAGGGTCCTGGCTTGGGCTGGCCCATCTTGAGGGCCCTGAGCTGGATTGCAGCAGGCACCTGGCTGCCCCTTTCTGACCCCATTCTGATCTCCAGTGCCCTGGGCACCTCCGGGGGCCCAGCTGGGGACAACAGCAGCCAGCATGAAAGGCACCATTTGCCGGAGCAAACACCATGCACCCCAGTGCCCACTGCGATGCAGAACACTGGGAGAAGCCCGGCGGCTTCCTGCCCTCTTGGTAGCTTACTCAGGACATCCCGCAGGGGTCGCTGGAGCACTGGAATTGCCCAGCTTCATGGCTGTCGGTAGTGCCGACGCTGCATCCCCAGGCACTGAGGAGCACAGGAGCCTTCCTCAGCAACAGGCAGGGGAGCTCCAAGGGCGAGCTCTGGTGCCATCACCCCGGAGGGCAGGTACCTGCTGTGGGCATCACCTGGCCACCCCGGCCCCACACCCGCAGCACCCCAGCCAGACCCCTTGTAGGCACCAGGCCCAGGCGGGAGGCTTTGGGGCACAGCTCAGCGCCTATGCTGTACCTGCCTAGCCAGCCCTGCTCACCCCGCCCCACTGGCCTGCTCCCCATGGGTCAGTGTCACCAGGTGTCCACGTGGCCAGGACAGTCTCTGGGGACTTGGGGGCACAGTGTCCCTTATGCAGCTGCTGGCAGGGAATGTAGTGTCCAAGCCCCCAGACCTTAACACAGCCTGAATGGTGTTGGGCATGGGGTTTGGCATCAGCATCTGCCCTCTCCTGGGGCCAGGGGAATTCATTCAGTTCCAGGTGTCCCCCACCACCCCTGGCCACCTACCCCCCCTGGCCACCTACCCCCCTCGTGTGGGTGACCTGCCATGCCCCATCGCCCACTTGCCCACCAGGTGGGAAGGCCTGGTGGGGTGGGGACTTGGTTCAATGCACAGCTCACACAGGGACACCTGGAAGCCTCCCCTCCTGGGGCGGGTGACAGGAAGGCCTCAGACCCAGCCACCAGGGCCTGGATGCAGCCCCTCAACCACTGGGCCTCAGAAGGCAGGCACAGGCCAAGTGCCTCCACAGCCCCTCCTGCAGACACCTTGGGACCCCAAAGCTCGGTGGCCCCCCTGAAGTTCTGCCCGCTGCGCATCAGGGCCAGGGGACAAGAACACACTCCCTAGCCTGGTCCATCTAGGGCTCATTTCCCAGGCATGGGACCCAGAGACCAGGAAGGCAGGCATGACCAGGACAGCCAGCTCCTGGGATCTAGGGCACGAGCACCCCCACCTGGGGGCTGCAGCAGCTGCTCTTCCCCAGCTGCTGCAGGCTGCCCTCCCCGCCAATCCCAGGACACAGCAAGAGGCGCTAGGCACAGGCAGGGCTGGGAACCAGTCATCTCTTTATTCTTGGAAAGGACATCTGGGTCAACAAAGTCATCTGCTGGTATGGGCCGACACTTCTGGCCAAGGCTGGACCCTGAGGAAAGACCTGAATGGCCGTCCTGGCCTTGCTGGCTGGCCAGCAGCTGACGGACGGGCAGGGTCAGCCACCCAGGCTCGGGCCCAAGAACAGTACAAAAGGGAACAAAACTGAATTCACGGCTCTCTCTCCCAAGCTTTGAAAGGTAGCAGTTCAGGCTATAAAAGTCTAAAAGTATTGTGTAAGAAGTGTTAAGTCTACAACAAATACGTCTTGTAAAAACTCAATAAATTATATATATAGATATATATAAACTTGTAACATCTAGTAACATCTGGATCTGCATGCAGAGCCGGCCCTCCTTAGACACTGGCTCCTGCCTGGAATACGCGACAATTAGAAGAATCTGTATGAAAATACCAGCTTGCTCTGAAGTCCAAAAAAATAAATCTAAAGAATGATCCTGTAGAAATCTAATTTGCCTGAAAAGGCCAAAGGAAAAACACTCGCTGGACCCACCTCCAGCAACACGCCCTGTGAGGCGGCCTTGCGGCTGGACATACATTCTCACCACCTCGAAACGCAGCATAAACCTTCTCGGCTATTAATAAGTTACAAATTAAATCTCTGCCGTGTGACCGGCTAAACACTACCTATGTAGAGAGGCCAGGGATTTGGGGGTCGATAAATAGCTTTACAAATATACAGGTCCAGGTACAATGTTTTCTTTGGAGACAGGGTCTCACTTTGTAGTTCAGGCTGGCCCTGAACTCACTATGTAGCCCAGACTGGCCTCGAACTCCCAAGTACAATTTTTAAAACAAATTTGCGGTGCCAGAAAGGCCCTTCTGCTCCTCCACCCGCCCAGGCCCTGCCACCACCTCTCCCACATAGATATTCTTATATATATGTATATATACCATATACAGAGCATCTATTTATAGAAATATACAACTATTCTTGAATAACCCTTTCAGATAGAAGGTAAAGGCTCCCTCCTTCAGGTACCCGTAATTTCAGTCTGAGGGGCAGGGTGGGAAGTGGGGAGGCCTGGAAGTGGGGGAGCTGCTGCTCAGCCCCAGGTGCAAGGTGCCCTGCAGGCTCAGCTTGGGGGACTGGAGGGGGCGCAGCCCACTGAGATGCTCCCTGGGGGTGGTAGTGGGGATGAGGGAGGCAGCGGCCCCTTTACATTCTAAGTCTGGCATCCCCAGAGCAAGGCCTTGGCCTCCTGGTGCCGGTCACTCAGGAGGGCCTTGTACAGCAGCGCAGGCGTCCCGGGGACCTTGTGCCCGGGCCTGGAGACCTCTCTCTCACACACACACACAGATATGCAGCATCTGTCTGTGCCCATCCGTACCAGGCTTGGGCACAGGGCCGCAGGGCAGGCTGGGGCTCACTCTCACATTGATGGGGGCTTGGCCTGCAGGGCCGCTGCTTTTCACGTCCGAGGGCCCCCACCGGGCGGGGCCGGGGGCAGTAGGTCGTGCGTGAACACAGAGTCGTCCCCCGAGGAGCTGGAGCTGGGTGTGTCCTGGCCGCCGGGCGAGTACTGCTCAAAGGGCACTGACAGGTCCAGGTACTCCTGTGGGCAGGGGCGGGGGCCTGGTCAGTGAGTGCCCGCCACCAGCACCTCCTGCCGGGCACGGGGGGTGGGTGACACTCACATCGGTGGATGTCACAGTGAGGATGCGGTCCAAGTCCTCCACCAGCTGCTTGAAGGTGGGCCTCTGCGAGGGCACAGCGTGCCAGCACTCCCTCATGATCATGTACCTGCAGCCAGGTGAGGCAGCGTTGGCCTGGTGCCCACCCCACCCGCCCCAGAGCCCGGGCTGCTGGGTGATGCCACACTCACAAGTCCTGCGTGCAGTTGGCTGGCTTGTCCATGCGGTGGCCCTCCTTCAGCAGCTTAAAAAGCTCCTCCACGGGGATGCCGGGGTACGGCGAGCCCCCCAGTGTGAAGATCTCCCAGAGCAGGACCCCAAAGGACCAGCTGCAGGTGTGGGCCCAGGTCAGGGCCCAGCTGGCCATGGGCCGCTTCCTTCCACAGCCCCCACCCCAGGATGCGTCACTGTGGGCCGAGGGGGGGCAGCTCACCCCTCACCCCCACCCCATGTCACATACACGTCACTCTGGTGGGTATAGACTCGGTCAAACAGGGCTTCAGGTGCCATCCACTTCACTGGCAGCCGGCCCTGAGGGAAAAGGGCAGGCGTCAGCTACCAGGTGTCCCCTGCCTTGGCCACCCATCCTGGGGGCGGGGAGGGACTCACATTGGTGGTCTTCTTATAGTAGTCAAGATTGTGAACATCGCGGGCCAGGCCAAAGTCCGCTATCTTCATCACGTTGTCCTCAGTCACCAGCACGTTGCGGGCGGCCAGGTCCCTGTGGATGCACTGGGCCGGGTTGGGTGGGAGACGGGGCTGAGTGATGCCGGGCACCTCCGTCCTGCTCCAGGACTGGACCACAGCCCGGCTCCCTGCTCACCTTCTGGGAGGCCAGGTACTCCATGCCCCGGGCCACCTGGTAGGCGCAGGACACCAGGTCCTTGAAGGTGAGCTGCTCCTCGGGCAGCTTGCAGGTGTTGAAGGAGTAGTCCAGGCCCGGGGGCCGCCGAGCCCGCAGGTACTCCCGCAGGTTTCCCTTGGCCGCGTACTCCACCAGCACATACAGGGGCCCTGCGGCACAAGCACCTCAGGGGCCGCCCGGGCAGCCCCCACCGCCCGCCCACCGTGCCCGCCTCCCAGGACCCACCACCCTGCGTGCAGGCCCCCAGCAGGTTGATGATGTTCTTGTGCTTGCCGATCATCTTCATCATCTCCATCTCTGACACAAGGTCCGAAAGGTCCTTGTCAGTGGCATCATCTGTGCCCAGAAGGGGAAGCGATGTCAGGCGCTGCCACCCACAGCCCCGCAGGCTCCTCGCTGCCTCCCTACCCACCTTTCAGCATCTTCACGGCCACAGTGACGGGCTTGGCGGCACGGTCCTTGTCGATGCCAATGGCCTCCGCCATGACCACCTGGCCGAAGCAGCCCTCCCCGAGAGGCTTGCCCAGGGTCAGCCTGGCAGGAAAGGCAAGGCAGTGAGTGTGGGCACCCTGGCCTGGGCCCCTCCTGACAGGGCTCCCCACACCCACCACGGCCACATCTTCCACAGCCCCTGGCCCCCTTCCCGCCTGAGTCCAGGCAGGCCTCTGCTGTGCTAGCCCAGCACCCAGCACAGAGGCCCGCTGGGCCCAGCCATCTGGCCCTTGCCACCCACCCCTCGCCACCACTGACCGGGACCGGGACAGCTCCCACTTGGGGTCGGCAGGCAGCTCGAGCTCGGACACGTTGGCCAGCACGGGGCCCTCTCCCGAGGACAGCCGGGCGATGCGGACCAGTGGCGTGTTGGAGTTCATGGACGAGTTGGACTCCAAGGACACCTGCTTGGGTCGGCAGGGGCAGGTTGGCGCCGTACGGCAGGGGCCAGGGCCGGGAAGGGTGGGCGGCACAGCCCCAGGGCCAGCGAGGCCATGGCCACGTGGGGAAGGGCACTGGGTCTGGGGGCTGCTGGGCTTCCTTGGAACAGTGAGGCAAGAATTTTAAAGTGAGGAACCTGGGCTGGGGATTTAGCTCAGTGGTGCCGTGCCTGCCTCATAAGCGCCAGGTTCTGAGTTCGATCCCCTGTGCAGCCCAAAAGAAAGAGGAACCCAGGCTCCATACAGAGACCAGTGAGGGGAGAATCAGCCCACCCAACTGTGCAGAAAGGCTCAGCCTGAGACAGGGGGGTCCTCCCGGGCAGTAGGAGCCAGGACACGTGGGCCCTGGAGCTCTGGAGGGCTGGGCGGGCAGACGGGCGGCTGGAAACCTGGTATCTACTTTCTGTTACCTGTCGCTTGAGCGGGAAACGGGAGACTTTGTGCACGGTGGGAGAGCCCAGGCCCTTCTTGGGGGGGCTGCGTAGGCGGCAGAGTGTCACAGCTGCCACCACCAGGATGATGAGGAAGAAGCCCACCACCCCGTAGCTGAGGATGCCCGCATACACACTGCCAGCCGTGTCCGCCTCTGCCAGCTCCTCCTCTGCTGCAAAGACACAGGGGTTGGGGCCTAGCCCGGCCTCCTGGGAACCACTGGGAGCCAGAACCACACGCACTGGCAGGGACAGGCAGGGGTGCCACCCCGGGGCTCAGAGCTGGGGGACCGTAGGCTTCTGCGCCCCATCGCCTGGTGCTACCATCCAAGCACGTGAGTCAGGAGGGGAGGCCCAAGACAGAAAGAGCCTAGTGGAGCCAGCAGCACCCAAACCGTCACCCAGGCACCCGGGAGACGCTGAAGCCACAGTGCAGGGCCTGGTGCCCTGGTTACGGGCTTTGGGGGCCCCCAGGGCCAAGGCAGGGCCAGGTCAAGTTCCCATGCCAAGCGTTAAGGCCAGGCACGCCCTAGCCTTGCCCAGCCCAGCCCTGGCGGCTGTGGCGTGTCCCGAGCCAGCACCCCGGAAGACAGGTGCAGAGCAAGCAGCCGCAGAGCCAGTACCTGGCAGCACCACCAGCCACGCAGAGTGATGGGAAAACCCGATAGAATTGCCCGCCAGACAGGTGTACTCCCCCGCATCCTCAAAGGTGACATTGCGCAAGGACAGAACCTCTAGCTCCTTGTCGGTGGTGTTAGCGCCCGCCGTCTACAAAGAGAGAACACAGCGCGATAGGCGAGCGCCAGCACCTCCCCACGGGCGCCGTGGCCCAGGCCACGCGGCCACGCTCCGGCCAGGCTGAAAAGAAAACGCCGCCACCACCGCCTCAGCCACCACCGCGGTCCTGCCACGGCCACGCTGCCCAGGCCTCTGCCGCGAGCATGGGCACTGAGCCCGAGCCAGTCCCTCCACCGGCGAGTCCTCTGTCCCAGGTGAGCGGCAGGCAGGCGGACAGGCAGCACAGGGCTGCTCAGGGGCAGCATGCAGGGTTGGCACAGAGGGGAGGGTGCAGACGCGGACAGGTGGACAGGCAGACAAACAGATGCTGGGCGACAGCGAGGAGGCGCTGGCTTCAGCGGCCGGGGAGAGGCGGCAGGTGGGGCTCACACTGTGGGGCACGGCCCTGGTGGGCTGGGGGCCTTCTCTGGGATGCACATGGCAGGGCAGGCAGGGCCAGTGCAGGCCCGCGGGGCTCAAAGCGGGTGGCCATAGCAGCAGTTGGTGCCATCCGTGTCTGGCGGAGCAGCCGCAAGCAGAGGGAGCCGCGGGGCGGGCGGGCAGGAGCAGGACGGGGGCGTGCAGGGGCGTGCAGGCAGGCACACGGCCGGGCGTCGGCGCTGGAGCGCGTTGTGCCAGGCAGGCGTGGGACAGAGTCGTTACCTGCTCGGGGCCCGTGAACACGCAGCCAAAAGGCCTTCTCGGCCACGCCTATGAAATTGGTGGCTCGACAGAGGTACTCGCCCCCGTCCCGCTCCGACACATTGGCCAGGCGGAGGCGCGCGTCTGCCTCCACACTCTCACTGATCCAGGACTGCGGGGACAAGAGACCCGGCTCAGGCACGCCCGGAGGCAGTCTGGGCTGGGCGCAAGGCAGGAGGCGGCTGGACGAAGACCAGAGGAAGGGCTGGAAGGCTCCCTAGAGGCAGCGGCGTGGAGGCACCGCACAGCGGTGGGTGGGATGTGGCATCTCCCAGGATGCGGACTCCCCATCTCCCACCTCCGACCCAGACCCCAGAGCCCTCTGCCAGCCCTGCTTGCCCCTCCTGGGGTTTCACAAGCACCCACAGGGGAGGCACAGCCAGCTCCGGACTCCACGGTTGCCCAGGGCGCCTGCTCCCCAGCCCCACTAGACTGCCTTGTCTTGGAACAGATGTTTCTCTTTGGGCTTCCAGTGTCACAACTGTCCCAACTGGGGTGGCTCCCACCCCTGTGGCCATGGGAACAAAGCTAAGGGCAAAGGAGGCCGGCAGGGTGGCCTGCCAGCCCCCCCGTACTGACCCCAATGAGGACACGGCCACCTGGGCCAGCTCTGGAGCCACGCCCCAGCACTGTGAGGTCCACAGGACTCTGGGAGGGCCAGGTGCTACCCCCGGCCCTGTACGCTGTCACAGGCAGGCCCTACCCGGAGAGACCTCCATGGGCCCAACTCTGAGCTGGGCGTCACCGTGGAGCACAGCGAAGGAGCAAGTCCCAGGCTCAGCACCCGGGGTGGCCGACTGAGCCCCTCCCCAAAAGTGCCAATACCCAGCCTACCCCAGTGCCCTTGCACGGACTCCCATCCAAGGCCGGTGCCCACCTTGAGCACAGTGACGTAGGGTGTGCCGTCAGGGCCCACCTTGCTGCCGTTCACCTCCACGTGCTTCAGCCACTGGATATGCGGCTGTGCATCGCTGTACACCTTGCAGTGGAATTCCACATCGCTTCCCAGCACTGCTGTCTGGTTGGCCGGCAGCCCCGCCTGCAGGATGGGCCGGTGCGGAGAGCGCTCTGCGGGCACAGGACAGCAGGGGCTCAGCAGGGCCCGCGCCGGCCGGCCCTACCCTCGCCTGGCTGGTGCTCACCCAGCACATCCAGCGTGTATGTCTGCTGGATGCTGCCGAACTTGTTCTCCACCACACACGTGTAGTTGCCACGGTCCGAAGGCACCACGCTCTCCATGACCAGGCTCCACTGCTGGTGCCGCAGCTGCCAGAGGCGGGAGGGTGGTGAAAACACAGGCTCCACCCCCAGGGCCCAGAGGCCAAGCTCCCTTTGACCCGCACCCACCTTGATGCCCCCAATGCGATGCTCCCCACGGAATTCCTTGCCATTCTTCAGCCAGGAGATGGAGGGCATGGGGTTGCCGGCAGCCGCGCAGCGGAAGCGCACAGTGTTGGCGGCCGGCACGGCTAGCAGCTTCTTGTCCATCCGCTCAGGCCGAGTCCAGTATGGGGCCCCTGCTGGCAGAGGTGCAGTGAGGACCAGCACCAGCAGGGAGCAGAGGTCTCACTCTTGCTGGGGAGACTGGGTCTCTCTCAGCCCCTACCCCAGCTGGACAGTCCCCGAGGCAGCTGCTCCTACGGCAGCTGCAGGACAGGACAGGGCTTCCCAGGCCAGAGGTCACCCTCCAGGTCTGCAGGACCTTCAGAGACCCTCAGCTACCCCTGCAGTGCCCTGGAGGTATCTCCTCCCAGCCCTGGTTCCCAGGGCCGCCCCACACCCAGCCTCACCTCCACGGGGGCTCTACCCCTCCTCTGAGCTGGGCTGGGGACAGCCTACCTTGCCTGGATTCTCCATGGCAACCCTCACTGCCCTCCACCCCAGGGATACACCCGTCTCCTGGACGAGGACACAGAGACTCAGGGGAGGAGTGTGAGGACCCTGGGAGCAAGGCCTCCTGGGGGTAGGGCAAGGAGCTGCCTGGGAACAGGAAGCCCGGCAGGGCTTGGACCCTTGGCCCAGGCCACACGGTGCAGGACCCCATGTCCGCCTGGCCATCACCCTCCTCTGCACACATCTCTCAGCTTCTCACATTCAGCTCCTCCAAAACCAGAAAGCCCTAGCCCCTACACACCAGCCAGAGTCCTCCACCTGGCCCTGTTCCAGCCCACACCTGGCAGTCACCCTGATGCCACCGGGGGAAATCACTGCTAGAGCCCCTTTTCCAATAGTGCAGTGCCCAGCCCTTCCCATGGCAGCCACCTGAGCCCTCTGCCCTGCTGTGCTCACACCAGGGACAGCCCCTGGCCAGGCCACTGTTCCTGGAAGGCCCTGTGGCTTGCTCTTCCCACCTGCAGCATGGCTGCCCCCCTCCCACCCTCAGGATGCCACCTAGAACCCAGGGCCAGAGGTCTCCCCCAGGCCTCCGTGTCCCATCTGCCAGCAGAGGGTGGGACTGGGCATCGAGGAAGCTGTCCCCACCCCAGCCAGCTCTGGACCTGGGATCTGTCTAACCTGTGTCTTCAGCCATGTCTTCCCCGTCTTCATCATCTCCTGAAGAGGGGGCATCTGCAAAGAGGCAGGGTGTACGTGGGCACTGGGCCTGTGACAGGCCACATCCAGGTCCCCACTGCTCCTCAGCTGCCAGGACCTGCCCAGGGGACCCAGGGGCCCCTCACAGCCCCTCTTCAGACATCACAGCTCAGCAGGCCCTTACCTGTCATGCGCACACTGAAGCGGCACAGCACGCGCTGCAGAAGCTGCTGCCGGCAGCTGTAGGCCCCAGAATCCTCGTGGGAGGCATTCAGCACCTGCAGCCGCTGGGGGCCCACCAGGATCCGGTCGGAGGACACCAGCCCCTCGCCATCCTTGACCCAAACTGTGGGGCCCACAGAGCCACCTCCGGGTGGGTGGCAGCTCAGCTCCACAGTGTCCCCACTGCCAAAGACCACCTGCTCCTGCTGGCCCAGCTCAGGCCCCAGAGCCTCTGTGGGTGAAATGGGCAGCGGTGAGATAGGCACCCAAAGCAGACAAGCCGGGACACAGCACTCCACTGTGCAGCCCATGGACGAGGCTGCAGCAGGGCCTGCAGGAGAAAGCGTCTTCAGCCTGGGCCGGGCTCAAGCTCTCCAACAGGGCTGCCCAGGTGGCCCCTGCAGAGGCTGGGCGGAGTCCAGCATCATCAGCTCCACCAACCAGCTTCGGGCCCAAGGACTCACTTCTGCCTCCAGAGACCTGCCTGCCAACACCACCACTCAGACACGAGGGAGCCCGGGTGCCGCTCCGAGGGGGCCCAGCCAAATGAGCGCAAGGCCCTGGCTGCCTTCCCCAAGGCAACACACACACAGGGTCACGAAGTCTTATTCTTTCTGCCACTATCTGGAAACAAAAATCCATTCTTTTTTTTCTTTTTTGGCACCAGAGATCGAACTCGGGTCCTTGCGCTTACGCAGCAGGCGGCAAAACCACTGAGCTACATCCCTGGCCCCGAAAATCCATCCTTAGTTCTCAGTTCATGGGCATCACCAAACAGGCTCCACTTGGTAACCTCCGGCTGAATTAAAGCTCCAGGGAGAAGAGCGGGCGGTCCAGAGGGAGTCCCTCCAGCACCCCAACTCTCATCTCACCAGCAAGAGCAGCTCAGGGGGAAGTGGGGAACAGGGCACGCCCGCAACAGGGCTGAGGAGGCTGGGCTCGGGCTGCGTGCACACACGCACACACAGCAGAGCTGTGCACAGCTGGCCGCAGGCAGGCAGAGGCAGCTAGAGGAGCCAGGGGCTTTAGGGCACATGTGAACCCACAGCTCACAGCACCCTCCACACAGCCCTGTCAGAGGACAGGACCCACCGGACCACTGGGTCTCAGGCGGTTGGCGGTGGGCTCTTGCCCACTGATCTTTGATGATGCCCCAGGCTGAGGACGCTGCGGGCAACAGGCAAGCGGCGCAGAGCTGAGCCAAGAGGTGGTGAGGGGCTGGGGTACAAGCCTTTCCCACAGCTGGGCCTGGGCCTGGGCCTGGGCCTCTCCCCTGCCCCGGGCCACCTGGAACCTGAGAGGCCCCGAGGTCTGGGACCCAGGGACACCACCTGCAAGGGTAACCATCACCGAGCCTCCCTGCCAGGGCCAGACAATGCTGGGCACAGGGGTGGCCGGGCTCGGGGCCCAGGACAGGAATGGGTGGTCCCCCTGGGCAGACCTTCCCCAGACCCAGCTAGGCTAGCCGCACTGTTACTTGTCATTCTACCGACGCGTGGCCTAGATTCGGGCCCCAGCTGCCCACTCTGTCCACACCAGTCCCTGGCTTTCAGGCCAAGCCCAGCTCTGCCCGGCCCACACGAGCCAGCCCCACAAGCCCAGCGCACACCAGAAGCCTGCCAGCCACAGGGACCCACTCATCCCCCAAAAGGACCCACGGGAGCCTGTGTCCCACAGGGACTCCTAGTCAGGGCCAACCCTTGGGTGGGCCCCACAGTAGGGGCTCCTGGGCCGACCTCCAGCTCTCCAGACCTGGCCGCCATGTCCTGTGGGGACCACCCAGTGCTGGGAGCTGCCTGAGGCCCCCCAGAAGGCAGGAACAAGCTGGCCGTCGTAGCTGCAACCCCAGGCCCTGGCCCAAAGGCAACAGCCGGTTGGTTCCGGTTTGGTCTGGACAAGGACAACAGGTCAAGCCATCCACACAAGTATTTGCTTCAACCCAGTCCAGCAAGGGACCGCTGAGGGACTGAGGGCAGCCCCCAGGCCAGCTACGCCCAGCAGATGGCTGCTAGTGTGGGACAGGGAGGGCAAAGGGCCAACCTTTGACCCGGCCACCCGCCCTGCCTGACAGGTGTCAGGAGGGTGACCTGGACCACAGGCAGCCTTGGGCGGCAGTGTCCACTGCTGCGACTGAGGCCCTGGGGAAAACCTTGCAGGGAGTCAGGCACCTGGACACCAAGATGACAGCGTGGGATGGGCTTGGTGGGCACGGAGAGGGCCTGGGGAGCCCCCACATCTCAGCCAGCTGCAAGCACACGGGGTGGGGGGCTCTTTACCCACAGAGGGGACTCTATGCACCCACGCGGCACTCGTGCTCCTGCTGTCCCACAAGCCCCACAGGCTGCCGAGTCCAGCCAGGGGCACACACCAAGGAGAGTCCACTGCTGTGGGCCATGGAGCGCTGTGTCCCGGAGGAGCCGTGCTGGGCCCAGCTCTTCCTGACTTTGTGCCTCAGTTTCCTGCACTGTGGCCCAAGGTAGAAATCCCCCTGCAGGCCTGCAGGACCTGTCAGGTGGTTGGCGCATGACAGATGAGGGGAGGAGAGTGAGGGGCACTCTGCCCTGGTCTCTCGTCTGGGACCAATGTGGCCCAGAAGGACGGCCTGCTGGGAGGGCCGAATCCCTGCCTGGGAGACCTTGCTGGCAGTCCTGGGTCAGTACTGCTCAGGCGCTCAGGGCACCTAAGAACAAGCATCAATTTCAGACTGGTTTCTGCAGCCAACTCTCCCAAGGGACTTAGGGTTTGGAGCCAGACAAGGGCTGGGGTCAGGGAACAAAACGTTCTGGCTCCAAGTGTGGAGCTCTCTGTGCCCCGGGTGTGGGTGGCTTTGTCAGGTACCTGAGGGAAAGAAAAGAGCCCATGAGACGTCAATGCCCCCAAGGGAGCCTGCAACTGAGGGCCAGGGCCTGGCCTCCTGTGCACCCCTCCCATCCCACTCAGAGACATTCCGGAGAGTTTTGTAACAAAGTCAGAAAAAAGAAAAAAGGGATCCGGAGACCGGGAGGGCTAATGAGGGCTTACCGGGATTATCTGCCTAATCCTCCAAAGAACCCTGCCATTATCAGTCCTCCTGGACAGGTGAGGAAACTGAGGTTCCAGGAGGGCACCCCAAGCCCCGGGGCGAACGGCTGGCAGTCCAGAGCACTGGAAGTCCAGGCAGCTGCTCCCCGCAAAATAAAAAGAAAAGAAAAAAGAAAAAAAGAAAAAGATGTCCGGGTTCACAGCTCTTCCATTCACTTGTAAAGCACCCTGCGGGGTGCCTGCTCTCCCTGGGCCGCCCAACCCTGCCCCCAGCCCAGGCCTGCGCAGGATCTGGGCCCTCAGGAGACCTCAAGCCCCTTGCTCCCTAATGGGCTCAACTGTAAGAAGGGTCACCTGGGGCCAATTCCAAACCCAAGTGGGACCTGAGGGCCTTCGGGGTGGCCTTGGGCTCCGGACAAGGCTTCAGGGCCAGGAGGATCACCCCGGGTTAATGAACCACCCAGAGACTGCAGGGCTCAAAGTCCAGGTCTGCCCAGGAGGGGGTGGGGAGAGGCCCTGCACCCCCTGGAGTCCTCTCCGGCCCCCTCTCCCCCACCCCCGGCCCTGGGTGGAGACAGGGAGGAGGCTGCCACCTGGCTGGGCCTGAGGGTGAGGAGCAAGCCCTCTCCGCCGCCCTTGACCCCTGCCAGCTCCCGCTCCCCGTAATTTATGTTCCCGGGGAAAGCGCCAGTCGGGACCTCTGTAAATTTCACGAGGTCTTTGTATTTTTACTGCCCGGCCCATCTCGTTAAGGAACAGGATTAAGTTTATTGACCTATCAACTCCCTACCTATTTCACCAGCTTCGGCGCAGGGGCGGGGGCCAGCGACGTCCCAGCGCGCAGAGAGCGGGAAGCCGGCTCGTGGCGCGGGGGGCAGGGGTCCGCAGGGTCCGGGCACCCGCCCTGGCCTGGCCGCTGACACCGGCGGGAGTAATATCTTTATCCGAATGCGCATGCTAATGCGCGCCCCCCTCCCCGCCCATTCGGCGCCCTGAAGCGCGGCCGTCCGAGCCGGCGCTAAAAGCGCGCGCTGACCTCCCGACGGCCTCTGTCACGCCGCTGAATGACACGCGCATTCAAGCGCCGGGCCCACTTTCATTCATAAAAAATGACATTGTTCCGGAGGCCGCAGAGCCGCGGGGAGAGGGCGCGGGCCGGGGCGGGGCGCCGCCATCTGCCCGTCCGTCCGCCTCGCGCACCTCCCCGAGCCGCGCCATCAATGCGCGGTCTGTGGCAGCCGCCGGGTACAAAGGAGCGGCTGTTCGGCCCCCGCCCGGGTGGGGCCTCCGCACCCGACTGGGCCACCCTCGGCTGGGCCGGGCGACACGCGCTGTCTCGGCCGCACGCTGAGCCACGGCGCGCGGGCCACGAGGCCCCTGGGCGGTGACCGCGGCGTCCGTCAGCGGCCGCCCAGAGCCCGGCTCGGGGTGCGCTCCGGGGACCCCACGCCTGCCGCCTGCAGAGCGAGTTGGGAAGTGGCCTGGCGGCTGTCACCCGGCCAGGCTGCCACGGAGGGCAGGGACGGGCTCCGGCTGACGCACTCCTGCCCACCCTGCGGTGTAGCCACTCGATCGGGCTCGCGCTGACCACGAACGGCCCCCAACAATGGGAACTTTCCGTCCGCGCAGAACCGGGGGACAATGGCCATCGCGGAAACCCAGCCGGTAGCTGGGGGCCGGGCCGGGGACGCCGCCCCCGCGCGCAGCAGTGGCGGCCCCGCGGCTGCAAACACCGCGCACAGCGCCGCGTCAGCCAGCGCGGGCCGCGATCTCCGGGCCGAGCGCGAGCTCAGTCAGCGCGGCGCCCTGGCCCTGCGGCCCGCCCCCGCCCCCGCCCCCGCCCGCGCCCCCGCCCGCGCCCGCCGCGCCCTCCTTACCTGCGGCTCCGCGCCCGGCACCAGGCTCCGCGCCGCCGACGCTCGCGGCCACGACGGCCACCGCCACGCACAGCGCGAGGACGCGGGCCGGGGCGCCCATGGCGGGGGAGGCGCTCAGGCGGGCATCGCGCCCTCGCCGCCGGCACGAGGACGGCGCCGCTCCGGGTCTGCGGGAGGGGAGCGCGTCATCGGCCCGCCCGGCCCGCCCGGCCCGGCCCGGCCCGGCCCGGCCCCGCCCAGGACTCCCGGGCCGCCTGGCGCCGCCGCCGCGCCCCCCTTCCCCTCTGCGGCCGCAGCGCCCTCCCAGAGCGGCGGCAAACTTTCCAGAGCGGGAAGCCGCGCCCGGCCCGCCGCAGGCCCCGCTCGGTCCGGCCCGCCGCGCCCTCCGCTCCCTCCGCGCCCGCGGGTCCCAGGCCCTGACCTGGCAGCCGCCGGCCCCGGCTCGCTAGCCGTGGCTCCCGCGTCGGCCCGCAGCCCGCCTGCCCCGCGCTGCCGGTCCCTCCGCCGCAGAGCCCCGTGCGCTCTGCCCGAGCCGGACCGCGCGGCGCCAGCTGCCCCGCCGCCGCCGCGCACTGAGCTGGGGCCGCCGGCGCGCGGTGCAGGGGGACGGCCCGCGCCGGACACGCCCCACCACGCCTCCTCGGGGGCTGGCGCGGAGGGGCGGGGCCGCCGGCGCCCGGCGGGCCTGGGAGGGCGTGGGAGCCGGGCAGGCTCTCCAGCCCCGCGCACACCGGGCCCCGCCCCGAGGCCTGCGTAGGCCTTTCGGGCCCGGTGCCCACAGGCCTGCTGGTGGTCTCGGGAGCCCGGGCTGTGCCCGGAGGAGACCCCTGGAAGCAGACTGCGGCAGAGGCCGGCAGCCGAAGTCGGCACACAGCCCGGCAGGGTGGCTCCAGACGTCACCCGCTCCCCTAGGGGTCCAGACCCTAGGCCCAGAAGAGAGCTGTATGGAGCTGCGGTGCTTTGCCTGGCCTGGAAATGAGGGGCAGGGCTGGGGCCCAGGGCAAGCAAGCCCACCCTAGGACTGTGACAAAGGCTCGGTGGGAGCAGGTGGCAGTGCCTCCACTGGCCTGAGGTGCTGGCACATCACGGGCTGCGGACAGAGTCTTGCTGCTGAGGCTCAGGCTCCTAGGAGTACAAGACAGGCCTCCCCACCAGGCCAGCAAGTGCCAGGCACTGCCCTGGAGACACCCGGGACTGTCTGGGTCCCCTCAGTGCCCAGAACTGGTGGCTCCTGGGTTCACCCTCCCAAGGCAGGGGGATCTTGTCCCTCTTCCAGGCAAGCCCAGGGACATCAGGGGCCTGTGGGAGACCTTGGCCCAGCCCTTCTGCCCCACTGCCTGTGGTTTCAGGATCTCCATTCCCTGATTAGAAAAGGGGGCCATGAATGCCCTCGATGACTGGTCCCAGCTGCACGCCCCAACCTCAGGGACAGCCAGGGCATCCAGAGGGAGCAGAGTCTCTGGGCTGACCTCGGGGAGCCCTGGCGTCCATCCCGGGCCCACCTAGCAGCTTAGCACCCTCCTTCCCAGCTCTGGCATGTGACTCTCAGGGAGCTCTGGCTCACTGGACTCTGGGTGGACTGTCCAGTCCCCCTCCGGTGCACAGTCCCAGGGGCTGTCACCCGGGTCCTGTCGTGGGATGCCATCCCAGGGGCAACAGCAGGATGTTCTGCCCTGACCTCTTCACCGGCCGTGAACCAGTTGGCACAGAGTTCCTGCTGGATCTCCAGGGCCAGCTCCTTGGCAAACATGCCCAGCGGGGTCGTGGGCTTGTTGGCTGCTCTCTCTGTGCCCGTGCCTTCTCCCGTGTGTCCCCCAAGCCTGGCCCCAGACCCGGGCGTCCCCGGGGCTCCCTTGCTGTCCAGCTCCTGGGTCGGTTTCACAGGGGCAGCAGCTCAGGAGGAGATGGGCCTGGGACCAGGCACTGCGTCTCCTCTGCCTCTCACCTTGCCCCTAGCCCTCTGTGCTCTCTCTCACCCTGTGTCCC
This sequence comes from Heterocephalus glaber, assembly GCF_053883595.1. Taxonomy (NCBI): domain Eukaryota; kingdom Metazoa; phylum Chordata; class Mammalia; order Rodentia; family Bathyergidae; genus Heterocephalus; species Heterocephalus glaber. The sequence continues at coordinate 1,088,046 of NW_028258325.1, read as the reverse complement.
TTTCCTTGGGCCATTGTCACAGGTTGCTACCACCCTTTGGGCCTAAACGTAGCCTTCCGCCCGTGGACACCTGAAGTCGAAGTTGTAGTGTGGGCGGGGCCACACCCCTCCACAGGCTTGGGGAGGAGCTTTGCTGCCTCTTCCTGCTTCTGGGGCCTCCAAGTGCTCTTGGCTTCTAGCCACCTTGCTGCCGTCCCTGTCTGTGTCTTTAAGGGCTTCAGCTCTGTGTGTCTCCTCCTCCGTCTTGTCTCGTAAGGACCCCTGGGGTTGGATTTGGGCCACTGTGGTAACCCAGGCTGATCTCATCCAAGCTCCTCACCTGATTTTGCAAGCCAAGACCCTTTCTCCAAATAAGGTCACATCTCCAGGCCCCTGGTGCTGGGACACAGACACATCTTTCTGGAGGCCACTGTTCTGCCCACCACCCGCCCTATGGTGGCCTTTTCCCTGTGGATCTCCTGGCACTGTGGATGCTGTCTGGGGCAGTTAGGTCGAAGAGCCCTAGAGCTGCTGCTGGCAAAGAAGGCAGAGCCCTGGGACCCACTCACACCTGGGAGGGCATTCTGGTTTGTCAGCAGCAGCGTGTTACTGCCCCAGTTGCTCATTTGCAAGCCAGGGTCCCAGCCACACACTGCTCCCAGGCAGTCCTGACTCCTGGACACTGCCTCTGAGCCCCCCATTAGGAGGCGCTGTCCCATCCCAGCCCCTGCCCTGTCCCTGCCACTGGCTAGCTCCTCCTGGTTCCCTGCAGGTGGACGCCCGGGGCCTGTGCTGTGGTTCAGAAGCCCTAAGAACAGGACCACCTTGAAAGCGACAGAGTCCCCTGGAGCAGGTACCCCTCCCTGCCCCTCACTGGGGGCCTACAGGTCCCCCAAGACCCACACCCACTAGGTCTCGAGGGAGACCCGTGTGGGAGGCAGTGACTCAGAGCCCCAGCTTCCTGGGGCCTGTGTCAGGAGTGGCACAGAGGGGCCCCATGGAGGGACCCCAGCTGGCCAGCAGGGCCAACTCTGCATCTCCTGGTCCCTCCTGGCCTCCCTGGCCAGGCCTGCATGGGGGTCAGCAGAGGGACGCTCCCTGCGCCACCTGCATCTACCTGCAGCCCACCCCTACCCACGGGGATCCTGGCAGGCAGCTACCACAGGCCAGAGCCGGCCTGGAACCAGGAGCAGGAGCCCCCATGAAGAGGGAATAGGAAAACTGAGGCCCATGGGGTTTCACATCCCTTTTGCCCACTGTACCTCCCCGTGGGACCCCAGGACTTGCTTTGTCCTCCCCTGGAAGCGCCCCATCTTCTGCGTTCTCTGGGAACCCCTACTGCCTGGGGAGGGGAGGGGGAGCAGCAGGGTCTAGTGATCAGGAGGCACCACAGGGGAGGTAGAGGGCTCTCATAGCCCTGCTGAGCTGGGCAGGGCTGATCTTCCTCCAAAGAGCAGACAGCAGAATTCGGCTGTAGCTGTGAGAGATTGCGGGTAATTTCACCTTTTTAATTTTATTCTCAGAGAATTTGAGGATTAAAATAGAAAGCACATTTGATTCGCTCATTGTTAACAGAAATGGAATTTTAAAGAACATAGAAGAGAAAATATTCCAAAACCCCTCAGCCAACACTAGCTACTGAACAAGACCCTTAATTTTAGTGTTGAGCTTCCTGGAAGGCTGAGCAAAAAGGGCAACATCATGAATCATGCACTGTTGGGTGGCATGACAATCCCAGGCCAAACTCTCCGGCCTTTTTGCCCCTTGGTTCACGAAGACCACTAGACCTCAAGCCCTGACTTTTGGTTTGGAAAATGTGGCTTCTCCAAGATGAGCAAAGAAAGGAAACCAGAGCTGTCTGAAGACCTAGGGGAGAGGCACGGGGTGGGGGTGGAAGCTCAGGCTCCCCCTGGGCTCCCCTGGCCTGCAACTGGGGTCTCCCAGCCACATGTGCAGGGCCTGGCCCAGGAGCTGCTCCCCTAGTGTAGCCAGTCGGGGTTTGGAGGCCGGGTGGGAGCCAGAGCTGAGCCTGGGGGTTAGGCCCTCACCCTCGAAGAACTGGCGGGCCAGGCCGGTAGCCGCTGAGCAGCTCAGAAATCTATTTTGCTAAGCGCTTGGCATCTGCCTGAAACCTCAAGTGTATTTTCCCTAAGTTTTATTTTTTCTTTGACCCCAAACTCTGGTAAATTTAAGGGAAATTTAATTATGGTGTTTTGGGTCCATTTACACTTAAACCCTCTCAGCGTTTTTTCCAGGACCCTTTTGGAGTTCAGCACGCCTTGGGAGCCTTCTAAATGAACGTTTTTATTATTATTATTTTTTGAAAAGGCCCTGTTCTCCTCCCACCCCCCAGCGCCAGCCTTCCTGCCAAGAATAAACAAGCCCCAACTCCACAGGCTCCGGCAGAATTAGGAATCCAGGCCTCGGGCTGCCGGGCCAACCCTCAGCACACCCTCCTCTGCCCAAGGGCTGCACCCCCAGAATGCCCGCTCCTCCTGTCCTGCTGCCCTTCTGGGGTCCCCTCTACAGGCCTCAGCTAGGCCCTCTCTTCATCACCCCAGGCCCTGCTGTCCCTGTCCCAGTCACTCCCGTAGCAACCTCTGGCAAGCATGCAGCCAGAGCCTGAAAGCTCAGAATGGCCACATGGGCCTGTGGGCAGAGGGCACCAGCCCCTACCCTCTGGAGGCTGTGGACAGTGTCCTCCCCAGGCCCAGCCACTGGGGCCCCAGCACAGTGGCCTGGGCTGACTCAAGCTGGGGTGACCTGTGTTGTGCATCCTTGGCCCATGCCATATCGGCCTGGGTTGACAGCTGGAGAAACTGAGGCACAGGGCCCCAGGTGGCATCTCCCTCCCCACCCCAAGCTCTGTGACCAGATGCCTCTGCCTCTGGAGAGGTTTCAGCAGAGTTCCGGCAGGGTGGGGTGTTCTCTGCCATATTTAGGGAGCCCCAGAGGGTGAGACCCCCCCCCCACAGCCTTGGGCCAGGTGCCCAGCAGTTCAGGGGAGGGCAGGCGGCCCACCCAGGCCCAGCGCCGGATGCTGGCACACAGGCTGCTTGGAGCTAATGGGAGGAGGCAGCTGCTGTTTGCTGTGAACTCTTGAGGCCAGGAGACTGCCGCCTGGCGGGTACATGTCAGGAGCCTCATTCTCTTGGGGCATCCCAGCCTGGCCGGCAGCACCCCTACCCCTCTCTGGGCCCCGTGGCCCTAGCAGGTCCCAGGGCCTGTCCTGCCCACAAGCCCACTCCCTGCAGGGGGGACCACAGGGGGGCCAGGCTTGGAAGGAGCAGGGAGGAGCAGCTGAGGCAGCCTGGCACTGGCCTCTGCCCGCCCTGGCGCCACCCATCATGTGGGTGCTAAGGAAGGGCCTAAGTCACCAGGCTGCCCCAGGCATTCTAGGATGGGGAGGCTGGGGCCCTGGTTATCCCAGCATCCTCTCCTCTGGGTGTGGCTAGGGCAGGACAGATGGCTCCCTGGAGTGTCCCCAGCAGAGAGACTAGGGTGGGGGTGCCTTAGGTGGCCTGGCAGGGCTGAGGCACCACAACCTCCACCCCTGGTCCCCACACAGCTCCCAATGCCCCTGGCTGGCCCTACACTCTGACTGCTCTGCCCCAGTCCTGCCCTCCCCAAGCCAAAGGGCCCACTCCCTGCCAGGCAGCATGGCCAGGGCAGGTCCATGGCCAAATAGAGACATCTCTGCTCCTCGTTCTTCCTCCGCCACGCCCGCCGCCTCCCTGGCCTGGCCCAGGCTCTGACAGCTTTATTGTCCACCGCCAGGCAGCAGAGGCCGAGGGGCAGGGCTGGGGCAGCCCCCAGGGTGTGGCTGGAGTCAGGGAGGGGGTTCTGGGCAGTGAGCACCCTCCCCACACCGAGCTGTCCACATCCGAACGGGTGCCCAGGCGGGGTCTCCCTGCTCAGGACCAGGGCAGGGAGGTGGGAAGGCCAGCGAGTGCTGCACGTGAGAGCCAGGTGGGGACCGGAGGGCAGGGTGGGGAGCCTGGCCGGAGCCTGCATTCCCAGGCCCAGTTATCTCAGGCTCAGGCCAGGCCGGCGGGCGAGGGTCTGTGTTGCCTCAGCACGGATCAAAGGGGCTTATCGGGCGCCCAGCCGGGCTGGCTTCCCACGCCACTGCTCACACTCAGCCCCATCTCCCAGCAGGCTCTGCTCCGGGCCTCCCTGCCCACCTCCCTCTCACAGTCCCCTCTGCAGCCCTCCCAGCCCCTGTGGCTCTTGGGCTCATCCCCCAATCTACCTGTCACTGAGGGTCCAGTTTCCAGTGAACCAAGCCCGGCCTCCAGGGCTGGGGGCAGAGAAGGGCCCCATCCAGGTCTGTAGTGGGGGCCACAGCGCTCAATCTCTTCATGATGTCCTCAGCTCATCTGGAGTGGAAGTGCAGGCTGTAGCTGCTGGCTTGAGGCCAGGATGCAAGTAGCACCCGGGGAGGGGTGTCTGCCCACCCAGGGTCAAGCCCCAGGCACACAGAGCCTGTGGGGGCCCAGGGCACTGGCATTGTGGCCAAGAAGTTCCATGACTCCTGTTGCCAGTGCTGCCTGCCCTTTGGGGCACAGAGGGCTGGGCTAGGCATGGAAACTGGGTCAGAGCAAGGCTGGGCAGGCTCCTGCACCAACGCTGCTGCCTCACCCTTACCCTGCTGAGCACATCCCCATGGCCAGGCAGGGTCTGAGCCCTGGGGCCCACCTGTGTGCCCTCATGGGTGATGGTCTTGGGGTGTCACGGCTCCCTCCAGCCACCAGACCCCGATCTGGCCCTTGTGGTGTCCAGGAGAGCCCAGTGCCCAGCCTAGGCCACAGGAGCAGGGTCACCCAAGGGCCTGGCCCACCCTGGTCAGCTCAGGGAAGGGCTCCCTGCCCTAGACCCTCAGACCCTTGCAGCATAGGGAGACAACTGATCTCAGGGAGATGGTGCAGAATCTGTTTCAGAGTGGGTAGCAACCTGCTTCGGGACACACAGCATGTCACGAGGAGCCTGTCTGTGCACCAACCGGGACCGTGCCTCTGAGTGCTCTCTCAGTCAGTGTGGCCTTCACCCAGCCCCCTCCTCATGTCCCACCAGGGACACTGCTCTCCCACTGGGCTCAACTTCCCTTCAAGGTGCTCTCAGAGGAGCTGCTGGGGTTCTACCTGGTATATCCAGGGGCTGCGGGGTTGGCCTCACCCTATAGGGCTCCCTCTGGGTTGTACGAGACCTGCAGGGCAGGGCCGGGGATGTAGCTCAGTGGTTTCACCGCCTGCTGTGCAAGCGCAGGGACCCGAGTTCGATCCCTGGTACCAAAAAAAAAAAAAAAGAGGAGACCTGCAGGGCAGCCTCAGAATCCCGGCTCAGGGAAATGGGGTGCAGATGGAGAGGGCTGCAGCCAGCCCGCCTGATGTCCTTTCACAGAAGGACATCCCTGCACCCCACTTTCTCTGCCCCTCCACAACGTGGGCCACTCTGGCCCCACAGAGGCCTGGGCTTGCTGGGTGGGGCTGGCATCCTGGCCAGGGACTTTGCAGCCCTGCTCTTGCTGCTAGGAGGATCCCTGTCCCACCCTGGATGGAAGGACCCAGCAGGCCCAGAGTGACGCCCGGCCCTCCCCAGTCACCTGTGCACACACACACAGTCATGCCTGCACACACACACCCGTGCCTGCACACACATGCATGCAGACACCATGTTCTCCTTGTAAAAGGCTTAAAGGATCTTGCTGCCTGCTACTGCTGAGCTCACGGAACTGGTCGTGCCGGAAACTGGCTGCCTGGCAGGTGGGGACTCGACTGTGTGGCTGTACCCAGCCTCTCTGCCCTGCACCTTCCACCCCCCAAGACGAAGATGGCCCCTCCACCTCTGCTGAACTCAGTGTGGGGCACAGGGAGTGCCACTGGCAGCTGCTTCCTGGAAGGTGCAGGCACCTGCCCAGCTGCTGAGACCCCGCCCTGGGCTCCTCCCCCACTCTGGATCTCTGCATGTCCCCAAGGCCAGGCCACCCTAGGGCCTCCTTGTCCTCTGTCCCCTCCCGTGGGGCCCCTCTGCACCTCCTCAAGCTCCTCATGCCCCTGGCCACTGTCACTTGAAATGCCAGCCCAGACGGTGTCGGGCCAGGACTCCCAGCTCTGCCCTCACTCACAAGTGTCTTGGGCCTGCCTGCCCTGAGGGGTCCCCTCTAAAACACAGGCAATAAAAGTGTCACCCTGAGGGAGGACATGATGAGCTTGAGGGTCCCAGCCTTCCAGCACCCTCCCGACCAGGAGTGGGCTCCTGGCCCCAGGCCAAAGGGCTGCCCTGGTCTTTTTTGTTGTTGTTTTTGGCGGTATCAGAGCTTGAACTCCAGACCTTATGCTTGCAAGGCAGGTACGGCACCACTGAGCTGAATCCCGGGCCCTAAAATTTTTTTTTTTTTGGTATCTTTGGGAATGGCAGGGAGAGGTGACCACGGTGCCCCAGCCCCTTTGTCTCCCACCCTGGAGAAGGTCAGCCCTGTCCCTGGCAGAGCCCGCTGGCCCTGGGTGTTCCTTGAGGTCCCCCAGCCACACTGGCCCTCAAGGTGGCAGGCACCGTCCTGGCCTGCACTCCTGGCAGACGTCATCAGTCAACAGCCCCCTGCCTCTGCTCTGTGGCCGAGTCCCCTGCCTCCATATCCCTTCCACACAGTTGTCCCCACATGGTCTGGGAACTCACGGCTGCCTCTGGCATCAAGGAAGAGGGTCTTCCCTGCCCCAGGTCTCTGGAGCTGATGTCAAGGGCTCTGTCCTCAGCTGCAGACCACAAGGCCGTCTCAGCCAAGAAAGGAAGCTGAGCCCCCAACCCACCCAGCCGCCATCTCTGGAAGTGCCCTGAGGTCCGTGGACCAGGTTCAAGCTAAGAGAGAGGCCTGGGCCCATAAGAGTCTGGCCACCTTCTGCCCTAGAGGAGGGAACACTTGCTGCTTAAGGTCGCCTTGGCTATGCTCACCCCAGCCTGGCAGTGAGTCCAGCCCTAAGGACAGCTGGCCAGGTGCAGGGAACCATGGGCTAGGGGTGTGCTCTGTGTGAGGGGCCCAGATCCCCCAGGATGAGCAGCAGGCCTCGGCCCAGCGCTCCACATCCGGGCTGTGTGTGGCTGCCAGCTGCTGCCAGCTGGAGCCCAGGCCAGTCAGCAAGGACAGCACCGTCCTGCCCAGTGGGCGGGATTAGCAGCCCTTGAGGAGCACAAGGGCCCATTGACTGTGGCCTGCGCGTGGCTGTCCTCATTCAGGACGCCCGCCCGGCCCCTCTGCTCCCCTCACCCAGGACCCTGCCCCTCGGGCTTCACTGGGCCCAGCAGGGCCAGCATTGAGACTTCTCTGGGTGCTGCCACACACCCTCAGGGACACGTCCCCACCCAGCACCTGCTACCGCAGCTCTGCCAGCATCTGGGACTCTTGGGGGCACCATGCATCCTGGCAAGCCACTCGGGGCTCAGGTAAGTCCCTGGGCGGTGGTGACCCTCACCTGTGCAGGCGGTTGTCCTGTGCATGTGTGTTCATGTGCAAGGGAACAGAGCAGGGCCTGGGATCACCACGACAGGCGTGGGCCAGGCATCGCACTGTCTGTGCCCAGGCTGGGGCTGCTAGCAGGGGAGGTAGCTCTGCGGGGCTGGGGCGTGGGCCCCTCTCCCTGTCCAAGCCTTAGGGCTGTGGCATCTGCTGTACAGCTTTGAGCTGAAAGTTGCTTAGAAAATGTAGCTTTTACTCATCAGGCTTATTTAAACCAAGAAAATAAAATATTCCAGAACCTGGGGAGGTAGAATTACTCCTCTTGGACTCTTGATTTGGTCCTGAGCTCCCCAGTAGCCACAGCAAAGAGAGAAACATGCCCAGGCTCATCAAAAGTGCAGCAGGGTTCAGCTGACAAGCAGGGATGGGGGACCCACCTCCACCTTTGGTCTTCTATGCCACTTCTCCTTTCCTGAGGCTGACACTTCAGCCTCCCCGGAGGTGCGCTCTGGACAGGGGCTCCTGAGATGCCCTCCACAACAGATCCACAGTGCCATCCTAGCTGGCCCTGGGCTTCCAAGGCACACGGCTAAGGGGCACAGCCCAGGTAGTCGCTGGGCAGGCCCCTTGGGGCAAGAGCCTGGCCAGGCCAGGGCCCTGGCATCAGACATGGCTAGGGGCAGTTTGGACCCCATCCCCAGAGCTGGTGGCTGTGAGATCTTCCCGCAGCCTTGAGGCTGGGCCCTTGTTCCGCACCTGAGCCAGGACGCATGGTCCAAGGTTCCTGGCTTTGGAGGCTACCCAACTCCAGCCCGGGGCCTTGATGAAGCTGCTGCTGCCCTGGAGCCCTCACAGCACCTTCCCAGGACCAGCCTGCCCCACGTCCCAGCAGGCGAGGCCCCGGGAGCAGCCTCCGGCCAGTGGAGTGGCCTGCTCCCTCCCATAGCCTGCACTAAGGCCTGAAGGTATCTGGGGAGGGTGGGCTGTCAGCTCAGCCACAAGGCAGCAGCCCCCAGCATTGGGGGGGTTCAGCTAGCCTCAAGGGCACTACACCCACCCCAAGGCCTCCATGGCCCAGGCTTCTCCTTTTGAGGTCCAGGAAGTGGACCCCATGCAGCTGCCCACACCAGAGACCCGGGGCTATTCTCTATGGGGCTCAGGCTGAGCTGGGATCAGGGTCCTCTGGGCAGGGGTTCCAGCTCGCCTGTGCATCATTCATTCATTGCACCCATCCATCCATCGTTCCATTCCTCAGCTCCTCCTCCCCACACTGCACATGAGCCACACAGCCCAGGCCCTGTCCTCACGGCTGGATGGTGGCGGTGGTAGCTTGGGCTTGGTATTCCCATGAGTCACGTGGGGCCAGGTGGCAGCAGGCTCTAGGTCCCGCCCTGTCCCAGGCCAGGTCTGGGAAACAGCATGATTGGGCTGCTCTGCAGAGCCCTGCCGGGCAGCATGGCCAAAACCTGAGGGGACCCGCCAGCACCCCTGGGACCGCCGTGAAGGCTAGCCCTGGGCTCCATCCACTCTGCCATCTGGGTCCCTGATACATTCTGAGGAGGCGGCTGCTGCCCCAGAAAGGATGGGGGCTACACCTTGTGGGTTCCCCTGCACACCAGGGACCCAGTGTGAGCTCATCTCCCCAGCAGCAGGGTGAGGGATGTGCCCCCTGGTACCCCCAGCACCTGCCCCCGTGGGCACAGTGCCAGCCTCCCTCTTGGCAGCCAGGGGGGCCTTTGTGCCCTTTTGTCACCGGTCTGGGTCCCAGCAAGCCAACATGGGAAACGGGTACTGGCTGTGCCACATCAAAACCTGGGTTGGCCAGGCTCAGTAGCACTTGGGAGCTTGAGGCAGGAGGGTCCCAAGTGCAGGCCCAGCCTGGATGACTCAGGGACTTAGCCAGAATAAGGGCCGGGAGTTACCTCAGTGACACCGCACCGGCTTTGCAAGCGCACGGTCCTGAGTTCGATCCCCCATACCAGAGAAAAAAGCAAAAAAAACCAAAAAGGGCTGGGGCTGAAGCTCAGTGTCAAGGCCCTGGGTTCAATCCCCAGGATGGCAGAAATAAAAACAAGAAAAGACAATCTCACTTTCTCAGACAGTGTGACTGCCCCCAGCCCAGACTGGAGACAGCTGTGGGACACAGCAGAGACTGGGGGCCCCTGTCTCGGTGGGCCAGAGGCAGAGCACAGGAGGTGTCAGGGTGATCAGCTGGCCCGGGCCTCAGAAGCCTGGCCTTCGCCTGCCCAGACCAGGCAGGAGCGTGACGGGACGTGATTAGGCTCTGCGAGGTCCCCCACTGCCAGGCGGGGCGGCTGAGGAGCTGGCCTGATGCTGGGGCCAGGCAGGAGGGAGGAGCAGGGGCCACAACCTCGGCTGACATCAGGAGCTGGGGGAGAGGGTGGGGACAGGAGGGTCCCAGGCAGGCGCTGACGGCTCAATCCCGCCCGTCACCGCTCAATGGGCCCTTGTCCCTCTCCATTGAGCGCCGCATTCCCGGCCCCCTGGCGACGGCCGGCCACGGCCATCTCTGGGGAGGCAGGAATGCGGCGGGCGGGGCCAGGCTGGGGGGTGGGGGCTGCAGTTCTCACGCCCGCGGCCACTCGGGCTGACTCAATTGGAATTTAAATTCCGGCCATTGTTGTCCCCAGGATGGGATGGCCCGGAGTCAGCACTGCCCCAGGGGCTTGGCTGGTCTGGCCTGGAGTGGCCGAAGCTGGCTCTGCCCCGCGCTAGTTCGGCACCCGGGCTCCTCTCCGAGGCCTGTGCCCTCCCCCTTCTCCAGGCAGCCTTCTGGGATGACCGCCCTCCTCCGCGGCCACCAGCTCGGTCTGCCCCTCCCCTGTCTGTCCTGTAGACCGGCTGGGCCAGGCCCTCACCCTTCCTGGCCACACTCGACAAGGTTTCTGTGCCCCTGACCCCTGGGCAGCGGAGGCTGGCCAGGGGCCTGTGCTGGGCAGTGCCCTGCTCTGACCCAGGCCAGGGCTGGATCAGACCGAGGTTCCTACAGGCCCAACGCCTGCGCCTAGGGCACATGTCACACATTGCAGAGTGCAGCACTCTCCCTGGGGAGTGCAGCCATGGAGGGCACCAGATCCTGCATCACAGAGCTCTGTCTGAGCCAGCCAGCCACGTACCCAGTGAGGAGGAGACCCGGGCAGGGGCTGGCTGGGCAGCCACGGGTGGCTGTCACCCACCTCTGGCCACGGGTTACAGTGACTCCAGGTAGGGCTCCCGCCCAGGGAACGCCCCACTCCCCGGGGCCCACACCCGACACCCTCCAGACAGCCCATCCTGCAGCCAGTGGGCGGCTCCCTGGTCCCTGGCCCGGCCGCCCGCCACCGGCACCGGAGGTACTGGCTGCCCCCCGCCCTGCCCACCACTTCTTCCTCTGCTTCAACTTCATTCATTTATTTATTTGCTGAACCTCTGACGTCCCTGAAAGGGGCCTTTGTCCCAGCAGACAATCAATGGCACAAATGGAAAGGGAGCCGTGTTTGAGGAAAGTCTGGAGTGAGTTTGTGGGGGTGGGGAGGGTCCAGCTGGAAGTGGGGCGCTTGGCCAGCCAGCAGCCTGCCAAGGGGGTCCTCAGGTGCTCACTACCACCGCCACACAGCTCCCTGGACCAGGCCGGTGAGCCCCAAGACTGCAACAGCGAGGTGCAGACCCTGCCCACTCATAAACTCCAAGGACAGAGGGCGAAGCCTGGCACGGGCCGCTAGGGAACAGCAGGTAGAGGGGACACCCAGTGACCAGGCCTGTGGCTGGGCCCCTGACCACACCACCTTGGTGTTCAGAGAGCCCCTGTGAGGACCCTGAGTCCACCCGGGACCCACTGGCGAGTTTGAGGGGGAGCCAGGTACAAGAGGGGAGCCCGCCCGTGAGTTAAGACTTTTACTGGGTAGGTGGTGTGGTAGCGTACACCTGCAATCGCAGCACTCGAGAAGCTGGGACAGGAAGAGTTCCAGGCCAGCCTGGGCTGCATAGTGAATTCTAGATCAGTTAACTACACAGTGAGGCCCTGTCTCAAAAAAACAAAAACAGAAAAAAGACTTTAATTGAGGTGAGACAGGAGCCCAGTGGCCGGCCCCAGAGACAGCACCTAAGGTTTTCAGAGTTGTGGTGGGGGTAGCCAGAGGGAACAGGTGGGGACCTGGACCAGGTTGGCAGGGAAGTGTTAGATTGCAGGCACTGATTTTTTGCCTTTGTGATGGGGACTGAGTCCACTCAGGTTTGTCCTAAAGGCTGAGCCCAGCAGCTCGATGAGGATGAGGCTGGTGGACAGCATGTTTAGGAAGAGGACAGGAATTTGGGATTGGTCCCCTCCACCCTCACCTAGGACTCCGACTGGCCACAGGTGCCATGGTCTGCTCAGAGCTGGGACACACGGTCGCTTTCTGTGCAGAGGGCTCCCTGGCAGCCGTGTGCTGTGGCTGGCGGCCTGAGCATGGCTGACCCTAAGGGCCAGGCTGTGGGACCCCTCCTGGGCACAGGGAGGCCAGCAGGGGAGTTTGTCCTCCTCGCTGTCCTCCTCGCTGGCTGCCCTGGGTGCTCTGGGGTAGCTGACTCTGGACTGGGCCTTCCTGCCTTGAGCGTGGCTCCAAAGTTGGTGGACAGGAAGGGACTCGGTAGGCAGAGGAGGGCTGAGGACACCGAAGGACGTGGGGTGCAAGGAACCCCAATCTGCAGCTGAAGGGGACTTCCCAGGGGTACAGGAGGTCAGGACTTGGAAGGCTCCTGTGGGGTGGCACTGTTCCCAGGAGCCCCCAGTTAGTCAACGGCCTGGATGTGGAGCCTCAGGACCCCTGGAGTGTGGCTCCAGCATCCCCACCTGTGCCTGGTGACCTGCTCCCTGCAGGACATGGCTCAGCTGGCCTGTGCAGGGCTGCTGTTCAAGGAGCCCAGGAGCCCGATCTGTGCTTCGAGCCGCTGGGAGGGTGGGGACTTCCCCTCAGTCACCCACGTGGAGCCCCAGGCCACCTCATCCACCACGCCCTCTGCCCTCCTGTCCCCACCGCTGCCCCAGAGCCCAACCCATGGTCACCACACACCCCCCTTGGTGACAGCTCACCACCCCACCAGCACAACTGTCCCAGGCCATGGGGTGGGGCTCTGACACCTTGGCCTGGTATCTGAAGGATGATGGCGTCCCCAGGAAGTGGAATCTCCCCCTGCTCTGGTTGCATCATGGGAGCCCCTGGAGCTGGCCAGCAGTTCTGGGGAGCCTCTGTCAGCATGGGGACTGGGGGCTTGTCCCTTGGCTTGAGGTGACAGGAAAAGGGAGGGCTGGAGGGGCAAAGTTGCCTTTGGGGGCCTGCAGCAGGGGTGTGGGTGCAGGGTGAGCCAGAGAATGTGCCAGGGAACAAGGGAGGGCTGGGGAACCCAGGAACCCCCAGCCTGTGCTACAGTGAGAGCCCGTGGTTTGCAGCTGCCCCGCACCCACTTCTCCTGCCCCAGAGCCACACACAGCCCCAGGGAGCACGGGGTCTGAGCGGACAACGGTCCCTGTCACCTCCCTGGGGCCCTGCGGGGCCAGCAGATGCCCACCAGGAGGTCAGCAGGAGGGATGAGGATGGAGTTGGCACCAAAGGGGCTTTGCAGAGCAGGCCACAGCGGGTCAGGGTCGGGGACTGCGGGGGAGAGGCCCGAAGCTGTCCTCATGCTGGTCTTTGGAGGGCACCCCTGGGGACAGTGTGGGCGCAGGATGCCCAGAGTTGTGGTGGTGTGAAAACAGCCGGGTAAGTCAACACCGGAGCCACTGCCATGCCCCAGATCTGCTGCCACCTGAGCAGGAAGGCCCCACCTCGGCAAAGCCGGGCCCCTCCTCCTCCAGGCCCCTGTGGTATCTGCAGCCCATCGGCCCCGGGAGGGGCAGGGACAAGGGTCGCGCTAATCTCTGCGTCCTCAGGGATGTCCCTCCAGGTCTGCAGCAGACGAGGGCGGAGGCTGGCGGGCAGGGTTGGGTTTCAAGCTGGCCCCTTCCCAGGCGCCGACACCTGCCCTGGGCGCGACGTGTCCATTCTGCTGCTGTCACAGATAACACCTCTGCGCTCACCGGCTGTCCAGGGAACAAGGGCTGGACCCGGCTGGGCTTGGCTATCCTGTCTCCTGCAGGTCCCACACACCTCCTGGCTCCCACCAGAGCCTGGGGTCCCCAGGGGCCCAAGGGAGGGCAGACAGGCATGGGGGTGGAGGTCTCCTCCCTAGAACATAAACCGCTCTTGTACCCACGGGCCCCTCATCCCCTGTCAAACAAAGAGAGGGAGGTTGAGGCCTGGGCCACCTCCCTGGGCCTCCGTGGCTCCAATCATTGTCCTCTGCCCTGGGAGGAGGAACCACAGAATCCTTGGTGGCTAGGATATACTCTCGTGGCCTTGTATTCCTACCTTTGAGGTAGGAAAAGGAAGAAAAGGGATGGGTGGGCCCAGGACCAGCCTGTCAGGGCTGCCCTGTGACCTGAGCCTGGGTGCCCAACCCCAGTGAGTCTTGGGGCACAGGTGCCCAGCCCATACTGCTGCATGGCCTGAAGCTGGCTTCAGCCGGCCTCCTGCCTGCTTGAGTGTTTCTGGGCCTCCCGAGAAACTGGGTCATCCTCGGCCTCCAGGGTCCCCAGTGCCGCACACCACCGACATTTCCTGAGCCCAGACCCTGCTGCCTGGGAGCCGGGAGCCAGACAGGGAGCCCCAGGTCCAGAGCCTCTGCTTGCCCTGGGGGCCATGTGATCCCATGGGTGCCCACACATGTACACAGCAGCCCAGAGACGCACGGATGCAGTTGGCCTGCAGTCAGGGTCCTCACAAGTATCAGGGCACCAGTGAGCCAAGTCACAGCTGAGGCCTCCCCTGGGGGCCTCTGCATGCCAAGGCCCAGTCACCTCCTCCAGCCACTGCGCGTAACTAGGGGTACTGAGGTGGGGGCAGCACTGGGAGCCAGACTTGGAGGCCCCAACAAACCCTCAGGCCCTGCACAGGCAGGCTGGGTGGGGCGAAGGGACCCTGGCCTCAGCGCTGGCTCCGAAGGATCCCCCCATACCCAGCCCAGCCTCAGGTCTGGAGCCCAGAGAGGTTGCCCCAAGGCTCCACAATACAACAGACTGGAGAAGCAGATTGGGGTGCACCCAGCAGGGACTCCCACTCACGCACTGCCAGCTGTCCATCGTGGCCTGGCAGTGCCCAGTCCAGCCAGGGGCCCTGCATCTTGGCTCTGTGACCCTGGCTCCTGGCCAGGCCATAGCCTCTGAGCAGCCTGACTCGAGGCTCTGGGGTTCAGAGAGGTCTGTGGAACCCGCAGGGCACCCCAGGGACCTCCCAGTCTCGGGTGGGGCTCCCCAGGGGCACCTGGGATGTTTCCAGCAGATTCCCTAGGTCCTCCCCCTACCCCGTAGCTGAGAGACAAGGACTTAGGACCCCCCAGCTGCTTAACTGCCCTTTGCCCCCAGTCCCAAGCTCCTCTGAGTGAGATGCCGAGGGGCACCCCATGTGTAAGCCCCAACAGAGTCGAGCCCCAGACAGGGGTCAAAACTCGCCCCCCAGTCTTGAGGCCATCCCTAGGGCCACCAGGAGAGCCCCAGGGACACCACTGTCCTGAGAAGAAACCTTCAGGCAGCAGTGGTTTCCACCAGGGTCCACTCTACCACCACGCCTGGTCCCCCACCCAGTACCCTGTGGGGCCCTTGCCCTGCCCATGGGCATCCTGTGCTCCAAGTGCCCCTCCAACAACTCCTTGGGACTGTTCCTGGGCGGGGGGCTTCCCCTGTCAGGACTTCCTCCTTGGGGGCCACAGAGCTGGGCCTGGCAGGTGGGCAAAGTGGGGGAGCCCTCCGGGCCTCTGTCGGGGAACGGACCCAAGCCACCCTTCCCCAGCCACTCTGCCCGCCCCCACCCTCGCCCCCCTGGCGCTGAGCCCAGCAGCCCACAGAGCTCATTAGCGCAGCGGCAGCCCCGCCGAGCTCACTTTAATTGGGGCCAGCGGGACGTGAGAACCCAGGGACCCCGTGCCCGGGCCACAGGGGGAGGGGGCGCCCGTCTGAGCAGCCCGCAGGCGGCGGCCCCAGATTAGCAAGAGGCTCAATGGGCCCAGCGAGAGGTAATTAAAACTGCCCGCCGGGCCTGGCCGAGGCGCAGGGAGCCTCTGGTGTTGGCCCCAGGCCCATCCCAGAGCCGCTCAGCCTGACCTTCCTGGCGTGTACACCCCGGGCCCATGAGTCCCTGCCAGCCTTTCCGCCCCTGTCTTGGCGATCAGGTAGAGGCTGCACACAGGTGTGTGCTTCAGTGTCCCCTGGTGGAAGCTGGGCTCCTATGTTGCAGAGCGTGTGGGGATGGGAGGCAGAGTTAGGAAGGGACGGGACCCTGGCTCGAGGTGGGTACCGGGGTGTGGCTGCCCCTCCTGAGGGCCCTGCCTGGACCCTGGGCCCTGAGCTCCTGGTGCCTCCCCTGGGCAGGGCGCAGGCAGGACTGCAGAGGAGCAGTCAGTTCCAGCCGACCTGGAAGCTCAGTCCTGGGGGACCCTGGGCTGGGGTGGCCGAGGAGCGGGGAGCCAGGGTGGGGGTGAGGCTGGGGAGGGGTCCATGAGGAGCTGTGGGGGGCAAGGGGTCCTCACCCCAGTTGGCCCATGGTGCCAGTGTGGGCTCCCTCAGCCAACCCTGTCATTACTCGATCGGGTTTCCCAAGGCAAACCCCAGGCTCCTTGTGGTTTCTCCAAAGTCACAAGACCCAGCCAGGCCGGTCCTTGAGCTGCCCGGGGGCGGGGGGGGGCAGGGGGCTGAGGCCTGCATCTTTCCTGCCTTTCCAGGGGTAAAGAGGGGTCAGAGCTGCCACACTCCTCTGGTCAGCAAGGGCAGGATCCTCCACTCAGTCACCCCAGAGCAGTCCAGGACCCAGGGGGTAGTTACCCTGGGGCTGTCTCCATAGCCTCACAGGGCTCCCCTACCCTGGCCATCAGGGACTGGGGAGGGGGACACAAGGTCACACAGTCATCTGTGTGTCAGTGGAGCTGGCATGGTGGTGCACACCTGCAATCCCAGCACTCAGGAGGCTGAGGCAAGGGGATGACAAGTTTGAGTCCAGCCTGGGCTACATAGCTCCAAGACCAGTATGGACTATGTAGTGAGACCCTGTCTCAAAACAATAAAAAAAATCGAACTATGTGCATTAACAGCAGGCAGAGGGGCAGCCAGGTCCCTCCTGGGCAGGAGGGCCGGGTGGCTGTGGTAGGCAGCAGCCCCCGACATGTGCCTGCCCCACCCCGAAGCACCCACCTGGATACCCTCCCACCCACAGGGTGCTGGGCCTGTGGGCGGGCACCAGGGCTGTCAATGTTTCACCACCAAGCTCGGGAGCCGGCTCAGGTTTGACAACATTTTTTCTCAGGAGCGCTGCTTCCTCGGCGGAGATGTTTACCCTCTGGGGTGGGGGCACTAGGCACCTGCTAGCAGGGGCATGCATGTGCCTGCAGACACGAGCCCTCGAGGCTGGGTGGCCGAAGGCAGGCCCCTGGTGGCCCCTCAAAAGGCTGGCCGGCCCTGAGCAGCACCTGCACAAGTACCCACCATAGGGGTACTGGGCAGGCGGAGGCACTGCTGGGCCAGGAGGATGGGCGTGTGCCCCTCTACCCCGGGTCGAGTCCTGGGGCCACCCCACATGCGCCCCGCCTCTGCGAGATGGCCAATGACGACACCTCCTCCCTGTAATGGGTCCAGAGCCGCCTGGGATGATGGAGTGCAGACGGCACTCAGCAGCCCTGCGTCCCTCCCCTCGGCAGCGGGTGTCCAGGGTCCTCCTGTCAGCAGTCCCCAGAGCCCAGAGTGAGACGGGATGCAGAGGCTGAGGGTGGGAGGGTGCTCAAGGCTGGGCCCGCTACCGCTGGCTACTGCTGGCTCCCGCTGGCTCCCGCTGGCGGGAGGTTCTGGGAGCAAAGAGCGGCCGGGCACACGCCTGGGGCGGAGCTTGGGAAAATCCCGGTGGGCTGCTCGGAGGAGGCGGCTGGGCCGTGGAGGAGGCTGGAAGCTGGGCGGTGGATGGAGGCAGGTCTGGGAGCTCTGGGGCTGCGAGCAAGGAGGCCAGCTCAGCGGCTGCGCAGGTCGAGGACAGGGGCGGACCTGGACCTGCCCAGAAGCATGGCTGCTGGGGTGGGCTGGGGTCCTGCAGAGGCAGGGTGTGGGGCGTGCCGGGGAGGCGCCGCTCAAAGGGCTGCTAATGTTCGCTAATCCTGGCCTTTCAGGCAGCCCGGCCGAGCTGTTGGCCCAACAACAGGCCGCTGAAAGGGGAGCGTGGGGCACAGGGGCGGCCGACGGCCTCGCCTCCGCATCCCTGGCCTCCCGCCCCGAGGCCGGCCAGGCTCAGGCGTACTCGGAGTGCAGCAGCCCAGGAGCGTGGGGGCAGGGGAGGCTGGCGGTAGCAGCAGCAGGGCAGGGGCATGGGGAGCCGGAGGAGTGGGGTCGGGAATGGGGGATGAGGTAGGGGTCCCGGGTGATGGGGCCCCAGGGAGCGGGGTGTGGGGTGCTGGTGGGTTGTGGGAAGCTGCCCCTGTCCCTCCCAGGCCCAATCCGCCCTCAGACAGTGCCCCTCTGAGTGCACCCCTGGCTTTTAGCCCCCCAGCCCCGCCTTGCTAGGGATTTTAGGGACCTGTGCCTGCTGGGGGCAAGGGGCCCTAACCCAGATGGGCCGGACAAGGCCAGGCGGCAGGAAGGGCCCTCTGTGTCCCTGCCGGCCAGCCTGGAAGTCCCCACTCTGTCTTGCCCAGGGGTCCCCCCTCTCCACCCTCTCCAGCCGGCCATGCTGTGGCCCCAGCTGGGCCGGGGGACCCCCCCACCCCGGACAAACACTGAGTGCAAACATTCCAGAGGGGCCACCCCGTCCCACCCCAGCCCAGGCCCCGCCCCTCCAGGGCAGCTGGGCTCAGGCCAGGGGGGCTCTGGAGAGGGGCAGGGAAGGGCAGGGGCCCCCAGAGCTGCTGAAAGGGCTGGGGACAGGCTTTGTGCCCTACCCACTGGAAAGCCGGTGGCCCGAGGCTGCCTTGGATCCTGGGTGGGAGTAATGTCTGGGTGGGGCCTCCTGGGCCCTGCGCTGGGAGGACCACGCACCCCACTCCAGGGCCTCTACCTGTCTTCAGATGGGGAGACTGAGGCAGGCATATGGGGTTTGCTCTCTGGCTGGGCTGAGACAGGCGATATTTCCTGTCCCCCGTGCTGGCATTTCAGGGTACCACGGCAGCACCTCCCCTAGCTGGCCCTCGTCTGCCTGAGGGCATTCACAGCTTCAAAGGGCACCGTGGGCCCAGTGTACAGGGCCTTTCATCCCCCAGGTGGTAGCCAGGCTGGGGGATCCCGGGGCACAGCCACACCTCCTGGGCCCTCTCCCCGCCGTGGGGCCTGGTGGGACCTGGCCCCGGAGCACTTCAGAGTGGACCCCGAGGTGAGTGGGGGACAGGAGGGTTTGTGCCTGCTCATCTGGAATTCCACCCTCCCTGTGGCTGCCTGAACACAGCCCTGCACTCGGCCTGTGCCATCTGCTGGCCAGAGGGTCCCTCCTGTCTGCATCAGCTCCTTGTCCCCAGGGTCCCCAAAGGACAACCTGGTGTCCATGCAGTGCTCGTGGGGCTGAGCCCCCACAACTGTACCCCATGCCCCTTTATCTCACTGTAGGGCCACTCAGGCCTGGCTCCTGAGAGCTGCCTCCTTCCAGAAGACCTCCTGGATGCGCATGCTGGCTCTCCATACCACTGCCTGATGTATCCATCAGTCCTTTTTCACACCCTGGGGCCTGTCCCACAAGGATGAGGACATGAGGATGACCCTGTCTAGGTCCCAAGACCCCTGCCCCAGGATGAAGGCAGATGGCGGACATGGTTCCTCGGTTCCCCAGTGGGGTTGGCATTTGCACATGACCTTTGTCTCTCAGAGCAGGCAACACATAGGCACACTGCTTACAAAAACTCAGACAGGCCCCAGGCGCAGGATGGGGGGCCAAAGAGTGGGGTGCAGCCAGGCCCCGTGGGGTTGGCCTGAAGAGTCCTGCGCCTGCCACCCTGGGAGCACTGGGCCGGGCACAAACCCAGAGGGGTGCTGAGGTCAGAGGAGCCGTAGCACCTGCTCTGGCCTAGCCCAATCAGGAGCTGCTTCTGGGCTGGGTCTGAGGGTGAGCAGAAGCTCACTAGGATGGAAGAGAGAGCATAACCCCTGGGCAGAAAGGGGCAGAGGGAAGGGGGCCTGCAGAAACCAGGAGGGTGGCGAGGCCTAGGCTGTGGATGGAGTTGTCCATGGACTTTGCCTGGCCTGGGGACCAGGGCTGAGAGCACCACGTGCTAGCTCCTGGGGGCCTCTCTTGCTTGCTCTTGCTGTCTCTGGGACCTCCGCTCGCATCAGGGCCAAATGTGACCGGGCTGGGGCGACCTAAGCCAGGCCAGGGCCATGGAGAACGAGGACATCCCCAAAGTGGGGGTTGTGGGCAGTGGGTCCCTCCACAAAGGGGGCTTTCACCTCACAGAGAGCCGGGGAGAACCCCTGCACCAGGCCCTGTTTCCACCCAGAGGGCACAGGGCCCAAAGGCTTGTACCTTCGAGAAGCCAGAAGACCCCTTCCCATCTTGGGGACTGGGTCCCAGCTCGGTCCTAGGGTCCTGCTGGCCCCTGCCTGTGATCCCTGTGTGAGTCAGGAGAAGGGGCTCTGGGCTGGCCCCTGGGAGTCCTGCAGGGAGGAGACAAGAGCCGCAATGAGCCCCAGCCCAGGCTGCACCCCCCACCCTGCCCTGCTGTGGTTGGTGGGACTGGGGAAGGCACAGGGGAGGCTGGGCCATAGGGGTACTGGGGGGCTCTGCTGGGCAGCTGTGGGCCACCAGAGCTAGGGGTGTGGGCAGTGGGAGGTCAGGGACCTAGACAGACCGTGCACACTCCCTGGGGTCCCTAGGTCTGTGGAGGAGTGGAGAGAGCCCTGCACTTTCCATTCATTTCCACGAAGACATGAATACCACCGGCTCCCACCCCAGGTCCCCCAGCCCCGGGGTCCCTGTCTGCACAAGGAGGGGCCTCTGTGGGAGCAGTTTTCATTCCCTTGGGACTGACCAAGGGAGGGCTGTGTGTGAGCAGGGCCAAGCTAGACCTACACGTGGGTCCTCCTCTATCCCCCAGGACTGAAGCACAACAGGGCTCCAGGGGCCGAGGTGCCCCAGAGCCCCCGCTCTGGACCCTGACCCTCTGGCTGCACAGAGGCTGGCTAGGCCTGGGCTGTGGGGGTGAGGGAGTCCATAGGCCTGGGTGTGGGACTGGGGTGCAGCTGGGAGCCCCCCACCAGCCCTCGTGCCTGGAGCCAGCCACTCCTGAAGGGGCCTTTCTGTGAGGCCTGGGTGCGGCAGGACCCCCCCCACCGCCGGGTGCCCGGCCCCGCTGCCGGCGCCTCTCAGCCGGGCGGCCACAACCCTGATGTTGCTTTAATAAAACAAAGTTTTTCTTTCGTGCATAGCCTCCAGCGGTGAAAGGGCC
Organism: Heterocephalus glaber; assembly: GCF_053883595.1. NCBI lineage: Eukaryota > Metazoa > Chordata > Mammalia > Rodentia > Bathyergidae > Heterocephalus > Heterocephalus glaber. The sequence goes on along the minus strand of NW_028258325.1, from coordinate 1,067,144 downwards.
GATTTACAGAGCCTGAGCCCCTCCTGGCTGCCCCGCCCGCCCTGTGGTGGCGCTGGCCGGGGCCGTGGGTAATTTATAGCTTCAACTTAGCGCACTCGCACTGGGCCTGCGGCAGCATGACTGCGGCCCTTCATCCCAGCCCCCAGCCGCTGTGCGGCTCACAGGCTCCATTCACACCGCTGTCTCCCTCCTGGCCACGTTCCTTCTGCAGGCATTTGGAAAACACCACGGAACCCCAGGGGTGAAAACAAACTGTGCTGTTTGCGCCCTGGCAGAGGGCAGCCGCTCCCCTGACCCACCTGGCCCGCCATGGCACGGAGGGGCCTGCCCCATGGAGGGCGGGGACCAGGGTGCTGTGGAGCCCCAGCAGACCAGGTCCTGCTTGGAGGGGCCCAGGTGCAGCCCCACTGCGTGGGACCTGGAATTTTCCTCACGCCGCACACAAACTCAGTGTCCACAGAGGGCTATGCCATCCCAGGACAGACAGACGATGGGTGTCCAGGGCTTGGGATGCGAGGCTCTTGGGAGACTCGGGCTGTGATCCTTCTGGAGGGCCGCTAGGGACACAGTGTAGGCTTGGATGTCAGCTCTCTCGCTGGCCCCACTGCGGTGGCAGACAGCTCTGTGTGGTCATGCGGGCACAGCACTCACACAGGCCCATGCGGAGGACAATGGGGTGGCTTCATGCGGTGTCTGCATGGGGCCCCAGATTGAGGGTTCCTGGGGGTCCTGGCCAGAGGGTCACACCTGCTCCTGACCCTGCCCAGCTGATGGCTCCATCCTTCAGCCTGGAGCGTACCTGCCCTACCTCCGGGCCCCACTGCACGCCAGCTGGGCTCCCCTCACCTAGGGCCCTCCTGGGTGCCCTTGCTGCTCCTCATCCACCCCAGCCTCCCATGGCCACACCCCCAACCAGACCCGGCAGGCTGCAGCCTTGCCTGCCCGCCCAGCGCCTGCCCACCAGCCAGAGCTGGGTCCCGAGGGCAGAGATGGCCCCGGAGAAGCCCCACTGTCTGCCCCCTGCCGGCCTGCATCCAGCGTCTCCTCAGGTGTCCTTGGCCCCAGGAGCCACCACGGCTCAGGCCTGGAGCCTGTCCCCAGTGCCACCCTGGGGGCGCAGGCAAGGCTGTGGAGGTCTCCTGAACAGGGGTGGCACAGGGGCCCTGGCCTCCACTTTCACGTCAGTCCTGAGGCCCCCCCTGCACCTCCCAGCCGCTCTGCGGGGAGCACTCACCCCGCCTCCCGGCAGGGCGGGCTGCTCACTCCAGCTCCTACCCCAGAGTTGTGGGAGGACTTTTGGGGCCCTGGTTGCCCACCCCCCTCTCTGAGGACCTCAGGCGCTGCTCTTGGGGTCACCTGAGGTTCCTCCCCTGGGAGACCTCCCACCCACTCCTGTGCCACCCTACCCGGGGCCCTGGGTGGGCAATTCCCCTTGCTCACGCCAAGAAGCCTAGGGGACCCCTCCTTCCTTTAAATTCCTCCTGGAGGAGGGGAGACTGAGGCAGGGCAGGGAGGCCCTCGGGGAGGGCTGCTGGTTGGCAGCTCGAGGTTCCCACACCCGGCTCTTCAGCTCGCAGAGGCCCCGTGTCCCTCCACCTTCGGGAGCAGAGGAATGGGTCGGGTGTGGGTCCGCCAGGTGGACGCTGCCAGGCTGCAGGGGAGGGCAGTTCCCACGAGGCAGTGACGCCCACTGGAGGTCAGCGCCAAGGTCAGGAAACAGGAAAGTCGCGGCGCTGCCCAGCCTTCGCAGGCCCCGCACCTCTGGCTGGGGATGGGGCCCTGTGGCCTGGCTGACTCCCGGCACACAGTTTGTGCAGTGGCTCCCTGAGGGGCAGGGGCTGCAAGAAGCCCACTGTGCTGTGCCACGCTGAGCCTGGCGGTGGCTGGGCGCCTGGTGTGAGGGCCCGACAGGGTTAACAGCTGCCTTGCTCCCACCATTCGAGCTCGGTCATTAAAACTCCATCTCCTGCCGGTGTCCTGGGCCTCCCAGGGCCTCCCTGGGCCTTTGTCTCTCTCTCAGGCTGTGACAGGATCGTGCGGGTGGGGGCCCCAGGAAGAGAGGGGGGCTGCTGCACACAAAGCCTCTGGGCCCATGGCCCCCAGCCCTGGGGTCTCCTCTGCCAGGATGCCAGCTGGGAGCCACTCCCAGGATGCCCTCCTTGGGGGCTGGCCTGGGCCAGGCTGGGCAAGTGGCCCCCAGCCCAGCCTGGGTGGATCCGCCTTGGCCGCACCCCTCGGCCACCCCCATGCCATTCCCAGGCCCGCGGTCAGGGCTGGGCCCTCCACGTATTTGCCCACGCTCCACTGCAGGTTGCTAGGAGCCCATGGGGGGCATGAGGCCGATGGCCCGGTGGGTGGAGGATCCGGGCAGGGGGCGGGTGCCCGGGGACAAAGCCCGCCTGTGATTAAGTCATCTGCCCGACGGCGCCATGCACACCACCCAGCCGACCAAGGGCCAGTGCTGCCCAGGCTGGACCAGTGCAGCCTCCTGTTCCCCACCTTAGGAGCCTCCACTTCCCCCAGCCCAAGTGACGGCCACCACCCAGGGCCCTCACGCTATCCGGGGCCTGCCAGCCCTTGCCGCTCCAGCTCTGCAGGTGACATAGCCCCGGACCCTGGCCTCTGTGCACCCCTCGGAGGAGCTTCAGACTGTCCCTTCTCCCAGCCCTAGGCCCTGAGCTGACGGCAGCCACTGGACCGAGATGCTCTGCCCATGCAGAGGGCAGGGAGTCCCCACGTCCCACCTGCCATTTCTGGGCCCCAGTGGATTTTTGTTCCCTGGGGGCTCCCAATTGGGCTGGTCCCAGTCTGTCCACCTACTGGGAGTTGGGGCCTCTACCGTGTCCCTCACAGGCCCCACACATGTAGAAGAGCCCAGCCTGGTAGGACTGGGGCACCACCTTGGGAAGAGGCACTGGGGGATGTGTGAGGGCAGACGCTGCTGCCCCATTGACCTCTTGGGACCGTTGCTGGGGACTGCAGTTGCCGGAGGGGGGCCCATTTCTGAGCTATCACGCAGGGGCCGCGTCTGAGCCTCTGTTGTGCTTCCCTAAGGAGGGCCAAGTTGGGGAGGCTGGCTGCAGGGCCCTGAGCCAGATGTGGACTGCTTGCAGGATGGCAGCCCTGCCTTGAGAGACGGGGCTTCAGGATGGGTGGAGACCGCTGGGATTTTCGGCTAATGGGTGGCCCAGGTTTCCCTCCCTCAGCCTAACCTGCTCTCCCGGCTCTGCTCTGGCAGCCAGAGAAGGGGCGGGGGGTGCCCAGGCAGGGGCTGGGGCCTGGGGAACCGGGCCAGCACCCTCCTGGCCATCAGCAGCCGCCAGAGCAGCAGTGGCACCTTGGCCCATGATCCTCAGCCCCTGGAACCCGGGGAGCTGGGCACAGCTGGGCAAGGATGGGACATCCAGAGAGAGCCTGGTGGATGGGGCTCTGCCCACCCTCGAGCTCCCTGGGAAGGAAGAGGGGTGAAGGCCGGACTCCACTCCCACTGGGTGCTGTTCACCCTGCTCCTGCTGGGCCCAGCAGGAAGGGGTGCTCTGGATTCGTTCTTCTCCTTCTTTTGTATTTTCTAAAGCACTAGGGAGCAAATCCAAGGCCTCTGCGTGGAGCTACATCCCCAGCCCTTTCTTTATTTTTCAGACAGGGCCTCAGTCACCAGGCTGTACTTGAGCCTGTGACCCTCCGCCTTGGCCTCTCAGGTCTGTGCCACCATGCCTGGCTTCTGGAATCATTCTTCGTTTAAACTTCTTTTCCCAGCTCCACCTGTTCTGGCCCTGGGGACCTGGGTCACAGGAAGGAGACCCCTGCCCCATTGCTCCCAGTGGTCCCCTCGGGCTTCGCCCTGAGAGTTCACTGATCCTTCAGGCCTGAGTTGGGCACTGATCCTGGTCCTGGCTGCGGCCCCCCAGCACTGGGAGGGGCTGGGTCTCTGGGATGAGTGTGGCCCCAAGGGGAGGGACTTGCTGAACAGATTCCCCGGGACGCTTAGGGAAGGGGTCAGATGGAAGCTGCCTTCAGGGCAGGCCACAAGGGGCTCTGCTGGGGCCTCGTGAGCCCCGAGATGTTGGGGAGGGGCTGGCAGGGACCCCGCAGTCCCTCAGGGAGGTGGCAGGGGAGGAGGGGCCCCTCCTGTACCCCAGATTAGCGGCTGCAGGGGGCCCTCCGAACTCTCTTGTGTACAGCAGGTGCCCAAGTGGTGCCTGCGCACTCCAAGGCCTTCTCCGGGGCCCTCTTGCCTGCCTGCTGCCATCCCTTCTGCCCCTCACCGTGCCCACCCACCGCACCAGGACGCTGGTCACTGTCGGCTGGTGGACCCTCTATGGGGTTTATTTAACATCCGCTCCCAGGGTGGGTGGAAGCTCTGTGTGAATGCCCCCAGCCCTGACAGCGCTGAGACCTTGTGCACAGCTGGACATGTCCGTGCTCCTCAGTGGGCAGCGGGGGCGGGCAGATGGGATGGACCACAGGCTGAGGTGTAGTCGACACCGGAGGACAGGGCTGCCATGTGGATAGTGGGGGTGGCCATCCTGGGGTGGGCGGGCCTGGAGGAGCCTTGGGTTTGCATGTGGCCACAGGCTAGAGGGGACATGCGGGGTGGGTGGTCTGTGGAGATCGGGTAAGGGGCCGGGGCTGGGACGGAGGGTACCAGGCCAGGTGGGTGCATGTGGTGGGGAGAGTGAGGGCCTCAGGGCTTGGAGCTGGCACCTGGCAGGTGTGCAAGGCTCCGAGGACACAAGGCTCCATCCTGTGGACCCTCCCCACACGGCCCAGATTCACGGAGTGACCGGGGGAAGCTCCAATGGCAGAGCCAGCCAGGGTCTCCGTGCGGCCCCCTGGCCTGCGCAGGGATCTGGGGCTGTTGCAGGTGAGTGTCCGGAGCAATGCTACCTAATTTTAGGGTAAAATCATTTGGTCGGCCTAGTTCTCCTGCCTACAGCCCAGCCATGGAATTCCGAGACATAATTGCATCTTGGCCTCCGGTCACAACTGAGACCTCAGTGATCCGGTGATGCTGTGATGCTCCAGGACAAGAAACACCCTGGGAGCTGAGAACATCCAGGGAGGAACAAACATCTCCTCAGTTCCTCCTTGTTCTTGGACTGTTACATCTTGTGTACGCGGATGTACGGAACTCTCTGCAAGTCATGTTATATGTTTCTCCTGATGGTGTGGTAAGCTGGGGGCTTTCGTCTCTGCCGGCTGGAGCAGCCCTGATCAGACCCAAAGCTCAGCTTCTTCTCAGGCTCATTTGTCCACCTTTCCTGTCATTCGCCGTGTGCTGCCGTGGCTCGCAGGAGACCAGGACTCACTGCAGAGGTTCCGGTAACGTCCCCTTCCCCTGTTCCCTATAGGTGAGGAGGGTAGGCACACAGGTCCCCCCACACCCAGGAGCTGTGGAGTGGGCACCCACGCCTGCCTCGGTGGGCCCAGGGCTACCCTTACCTTGGCAGGCTGAGGCTTCAGGATGAGGTCATGTCTGCAGCGGCTGCCCCGGGCCTGGATGGGCACAGAGCCTGGGGAGCCTCCGGGTCGCCCCTGACCCTGATGCCCTCCGCCCCTCAGGTCTCCCTGGGCTGCCAGGCAGGCGGAGTGGGCGCAGAGGAAAGAACCATGTCCACCTGGCCAACCACTGTCCACTGGGCAGCCTCGAGGGACCCCTCCTCGGCATAGCAGGCTGGTCCCTGGGCCGTTCAGCCCGCCAGGGCCAAGCGCGTCTTTCCCTCAGTGCCCTGGTTTAGGGAGCCAGGTCGGCCTGTGTCCCCTCGGGTTGCCAGCCTTGGTGATGGTGCGGGTGGGGGCCCCACAAGCTTGGAAGGGGCCTGCGCGGTGGCCGTGCCCCAGTGTTCCATGGGGTCTCCTGCCCTTTCTTGCTCTGTGCTGTTCAAGGGGGTACAGGGCAGGCAGAGGGGCAGAGACCACCCCCTCGGCCATCCTGGGTCAGGCCAGTCTCCCTGCAGAGCCTGCAGTGACTTCCTCCACCAGGCAGGGCAGGCATGGGGTCGCCAGGCTGCCCCTCCCTCCCTGACTGCCTGGGGGTCTGACTCAGTCCCAGGCCACAGGGCAGAGCTGGGCCGCAGCAGGCAGGGAAAGGAGGGGTTCCAGGCAGGTGCCAGCCCCTTCCCAGGAGAGCAGGAAGGCAGAAAGGGCAAATCTGATTAGCTGGCAGACTTCCGAGGTCCGCGCTGCTGACCGCCCAGCGACCTTCCTCCCCTACCCAGCGGGGGTGGAGTCCCCATGCCAGGGCCGGGTCCTGCTGGGCAGGTCAAAGTTGGGGACCCTTCCTCACCTGAGCCTCAGGGATGCAGCTCTGCCTGGTGCCCTTGGCCAGGCTCCCCTGGCTGAGAGGCCTTAGGTCTGAGGCTCTGACCCTGTGTGGAGGGCTCCTGCTCTGGGGTCCCCCAGCAGCCTGACCCCTGCTCGCCTGGAGCCAGGACAGAGAAGATGCTGACGGGGCGGGGTCTCTGTGGGGCACTGTCTGGGACGCGGGGGTTGGCAGGCCAGGGGACAGTGCTCCCCAGGTGGCATGGTGGGGCAAGTGTGTGTAGGTCAGACCCTCCCCATGTAGTGTGAGACCCACACCTGTGACATTCGGGCCCGCGGCTGGTGCCTGTTCTGGGGTCCAGCAGCATTCACCCCAGAAATGGCCCAACCTGGGAAGGCCTGGGCTCAGGGCGACTTCCAGTCTCACTCTGCGTGCGAAGTTGGCTGGCCCAAGTCTGTTTCCCTGAGCCTCAGTCTCCCCATCTGTCAAATGGAAAGCAGGGTCAAGGGACAGCCTTGCCTGACTCCTCGCCAGACTCCTCGTCGGCCCGGCATGGATCTGGATTGGCTCTCTCTCCCACCCCGGCACCGTGGGCAGAGCGCGCGCCCAGGGCCCCCATCTGGAAACAATTGTGAGCATGGTCCTCAAAGTTATAATTAAAATATATTGGGTTGTGCTCCCTCCTCGGCTGGGGCAGGATCCAGGCTGGTTATGAAATCGGATGGTGCTGACGTCGGGCATGGGGGGCCACGGGGACGCGGACTTGGAGCGCTTCCGACCCGCCCAGGATGTTCTTCTGTGATAGCCCACAGCAGGGACCCAGGGGCTTCCCGGGCCAGGCCCCCACCCCCATGATGCTGTATACCTGGGGACGCAAGGGCACAGAGCTTCTCAGGGCCCCTGGGGCATCAGGCAGAGACCCCAAGGTTTGCCCTACTTTGCTGGCCACTTCCTCTTCGGATGTCTGCCAGGTACTCACAGCTGGCGCCCAAGGGGGCATTTGGGGGACGGGACAGCACAGCCATCTCTCTCCCCAGCCTGTGCCCTGCAGACCTCTCAGCCAGATGCCATCTCCTCTGGGGAGGCCTCTACCCCTGCCCGAACCTGCAGTGGCCCCCCATCCCTCTGCAAGCTCAGGATCCAAGGTGTTCTACCCGCTGGCCACCCCAGCTCCGCCCTGCCCATCTCACCCCTGGGGCATCCTGAGCGACCCCATCTCTCCTGGGACAGTGTCAGTCTTGTGCTGGGAGGAGCCACAGGTCCTGGCAGGAAGGGCCCTGGGCCTGGGGGCCCGTGCTTCTGCAGGAGGGGCTCCTGGTCTCAGCAGGCACCGGTCTGGGTAGCTGAGGAGGGCTCAGCATCACAGGGGATTGTCCCTATGGGGTGGCAGCTGCTGTCCCAGTGAGACACTGCTGATCTGAAGGGCCTGAGTCTCCTCTATGGTGGGGTCAGGGGCCTGGGTTTGGGGGTTTCATCGAGAAGAGGGAGGCCAGCACCTGGCCCTGAAGAGGTGAGCGGGGCCTGCTTCTGCACCCTGGACTGGGAGGCCCCCCCGAAGCCTCACCCCTGTTCCCAGTCCGAGGAGGGGGCTCGTCACCAAGCCCTGGCAGGGCGCCTGGGGACAGGCAAGCCTGGGCTTGGGGCAAGGGCACATTCCTGCTTTCCAGGGTGTGTGGGGAGGGGGTTCCCCGAGACACAGTGCAGGCCTGGCCAGTGGCCCAAGGGGAGAACCCCAGCATTTTCTGCCTGGCTAGCCGGTACCCGGAGAAACGTGTCAACACACAGTAGGCCTCCTGGGGCCCCTGCCTCGGGGCTGGGGTGGCCACAGTGGGCCAGGGCGGGCTCCAAGGTCCTGCCCCTGTGTCCTCTGGTGCTGAGCCCGCTCCCTGTGCTCAGAGCCTGTCTGGCCTCCTTACGGGACCAGTCGGAGCTGGCCAGGGTGTTGCTGTCCACATGGGGACCAGCTCCGCCCCCTGTGTTCCAGGAAGCAGGGGCCAGGAGAGGGACAGGGTGGGGAGCTGCAGTGATGGCTTCGTGACCCCGGGCAAGTCACGTTGCCTGTGGGGTGGGGAATGGCCTCGCCCGCCTGCCTGAGGGGGTAAAATGAGCTCATGTTCCTGGCAGAGGCTCTGGCACCTGGAGCATGGGGCGCCCTTGTTGGGGAGGGAGCCGCCCCGTGGGCAGGTCAGGCCATGCAGATCTGGCCCCAGCCCGCCTGACTTGGGTGCCTCCCAGGGCACTAGGACCCCCTGACAACCTGTTGCTCCTCAGGCAGACCTGGTGTTTGAGGCTACCCTTCCAGGGCCCAGCCCTGTACAGAGGGGTTGGTGGAGGAGGGTGACCAGCAGGAACAGGTAGCTCAAGAGGAGCTGGTGCAGGTGGCCTCAGGAAGGGGTCTGGGGTTTACCAGTCAGCAAGCCTGTGGTGAGGTGTCCCCTCGCAGGGAGGCCTGAGGTCCCTGTTGTTGGTCCCACCCCACCTGGCTCTTGGGAGAGCTGCCTGAGGGCTGGGTGCCGTGCTGGCCATGTGTCTCTTATCCCCAGGGGCCTGCCACCAGGCTGTGTGCAAAGTGCCTGCCGGGCCTGATACAGGACGAGTCCCTCAGCGACCTGGCCATCTGGGGTAGGGGCTTCAGTAGACCCTGGAAGGAGGCCACCTTCTAGGTCCAGAGAGCCGAGGGCCACGGCCCAGGGCCTCAATACAGATGGGAAGGGCCCAGGGCAGGTGCAGGATCCTGGTGGACACTGGGCGGTGGGGATGTTGGGGTCCCAGGCAGCCTCTCCCAACTCCCTGCTGCTGTGAAGGGGGAGCTGGGCAGGGCGGAGTGAGCGCAGTGTAGCAGAGTTAGGAGAGCCTGCATGGGCTGTGGGGTGGGGACAACGGAGCAGACCCTGGTGTGGAGCGGGAGGGGTGAACAGAACAGGGTGGCATAGGGGCACCTGGAGCCCACCCAAGATGCCCCCTTCTGCTCCTCCCCTCCGGGTGCCCTGGCCCTGTCACCTGTCGTGTCCTGCACGTGCTGTCCATGCCCTTCACACTCCCCTGGCCTGGAAGAACAGGGCCTGGAACGGAGAAGGAGCTCGGGCCACTCTGACGGATGGGGACCCTTTCCCAGTCAGGGTGGCTGGGAGGTGGCCAAGGGCTGTGGTTGGGGCAGCAGTTCCAGGGCTGCCAGAGCCAGGCAGCAGTGCTGGGCCTGTCGGCTCCATGGGACGCTCAGGTTTGGGCCTGAGGCACTGGGTCTGGTGCTGGCCTCACAGGCTGTGCCCTGGGGTCACCCCACTAGCCAGGTGTCCCAGAGAGGGCTCAGGAGGGGTCTGAGCAGCCCCCAGGCAGGTGGGACCCTCCAAGCTCCTAACAAGTCCCTGGGCTTAATGGCGGGGCCGCCCCAGCAGCATGGAGCCCCACGTCTGCCCACACAGGAGCCCTTTCTTTCGTGCGTGCTCACACTCACTGTCCACCAAAGATAAAGGCCAGCAGGCCCCTCCCCAGGCCCACTGTGCCCTGCACCCGGGGTCCACCTCCCTTGCTCAAGGGCTCCTAGCCAGGTGCGAGGAGCGGGTGGGTGGATGGAGAGCAGGGTGGCAGAGGGGACACAGGGTGGAGGGACAGAGGGACACCGTGCTGTCCTCACACTGCCTGCGAGATGGCCTGAAGCCCTCACATTCTCTGTGCTGGCCTGGAAGCAAGGTGAGGCCATGTGAGGGGCCTTTTAAAATTTTCAGCGCTGGGGATGAACCCAGGGCCCTGATGCTACGCGGTGCTCAGCGCTGAGCTACACTTCAGCCCTTTTTATGCTGTTCGGAGTCAGGGCTTGGGGCAATGGCCAGGCTCGCCACAAACTCGTGGTCCTCCTGCCTCCCTCTCCTGAGTAGCGAGGGTACCCGTGTGCATCCCGGTGCCTGGTGTGGAGGAGTCCCTTGGTGCGTGACATTAATCCATCCACCCACCTGCCCATCCATCCCACAAATGCCCAAGCACCTCCAGGGTGGGGTCCACTCCAGCAGTAACTATCCACCGAGTGCAACTGCAGAGGTGAGGGGCTGAGCCCAGCCTGCGGAAAGTACTGTGAATTCCAGGGCCTCGTGGCAGGCATCCAGCAGGCAGCCCCCACGGCCACTGCCGACCGGGCTGGGTGTGGGCACCCTGCAGCCTGGAGCTCTCCCTAGCTGTGCTGCTGCGGCTTCCTGGGGCCTAAGGAGTGGGTAAGGATCCTCAGGAGAGTGGTGGTGTGGAAGGCAAGGCTCCCGCGGGACACACCCACACCTAGCTGGTCAGGGGCTGGTACAGGTGCTTGACGCCCCAGGAGGGCGGATGGTTGCAGGCTGGGCTTGGCCGGTCCAGCTGCGCCCTCTGCAGGCTGCCCGGTCCAATGGCTCGTCCAGCTGTGGCGACAGGGGCTATGCCAAGGAGCCCCAGGTCCAGGAGTGTGGGTCAGGGAGCAGCGCCCCTGTGGGCAGACCCAGGGCCCTCCAGGAGCAGCGCCCTTTGAAAGTGTCCTCTGTTCTCAGGGCAACCCCAATGTGCTCCCTGCGAGCGAGCACATCCCAAGCAGAATCCAGCACAGCCCCTCTGCGGGCCTGTTTCCTGGGGTGCTCCCCAGCAGGGCCCTGCGGGGACAGGAACAAGGGACATGTCAGCCCACCCAGGGGGGCCAGAGGGTGCTGTGAGAGGGAGGTCCCAGGGGCACCCACACCCCTGGGGCTTTCCGGAGAGCCGGATGCCAGCCCAGGGGGCCTTCCAGATGCTCGCTGGGCATGCAGCGACCCGGAAGCTTGGACTCTGAGAGCCAGAGGGCAAGGTTCAGCCTGGGCTGGGCGGCACCTGACATCCAAGGGAGCTGGGGCTCTGACTGGGGGCCTGGGGCCTGCCAGAGTCCGGGCACACGGGGCAGTGAAGTTAGAGAGGCAGCATCACTTGGTCCCATGCAAGGCTCCTGACCAGTGCAGGGGGTGGCTCAGCCCAGCCCAGGGGACCCCACGAGGGCCTTTGAGGGGACCTGGGTGCCTGTGTGGGGTGCCAGCCAGGCTGTGGGTGCTGGTGCAGGCAGGATGAAGGGGCACTGGGTGGGCAGAGGCCAGGCATCCCCTCTGCTGGTGAGCTCTTATTCTGCTGCATACCAGAACCAGACCCAGCCAGGCACACCTGTAATCCCAGCACTCAGGAGGCTGAGGCAGAAGGATTGCCTCAAGTTCAAGACCAGCTTGGACTACGCAGCAAGAGCCCATCTCAACAAAACAAAAGAAGACAAAAAACACGGACTGGGGCTTATGCTGCAGTTTACCCTCAGCCTGGAAGCTGGACGACGACCTGGTGCTGGTGCCCAGGATCTGGGGAGGGCTTGCCGGCCTGCACGTGCCCCTTCCCGCTCTGCCCTTGGTGCCAGAGTGCCACCGCCTTTTTCTAACTAGGACCCTCACCCCGTCCCTCCTGTGATCTCGTGTGGCCCTATCACTCCTACCCACCCCATCTCCATCTGTAGCTGGGATTCCAGCGCAGGCCGGGCTGCCCACGGAGGGGCTTCTGTGGGCCTGGCCTGCCAGGCCCTGGGACAGGGCAGCCTCCCCCCTGCCGCTTGGCAGTGAGGCGGGGGGGCGGCCCCAGGGCACTCTTGCTCCTTGTCCTGTCCTGGCAGGGAGCCCATGGGGCACCGACCGCCTAGATGTCAGGCCACAGGGCTGCGGAAGTGCAGGCCCCCGCTGTGTGCCCAGATGGGGTCATGTTTACCCACGGAGGGCCAGTGCCAGGCCCCCGCCTGGCCGTGCGGCCCGAGTTAACTCGGCTCCAGGATAAATACCCATTCAGCCACACAAGGCCCCTTTGTCCCGCAGAGAGGCTCAGGCCAGGACACTGCCCGGCGGCCAGTGTCCTCGGCGCAGCCCCAGGCCAGGCTGGCTGCCCCGACATGTCCAGCTACCGTACGAGGCCTGCTCTGGGCAGACTCAGCATGGCTCTGAGGGGCCCCTGTGGGGAATGGAACCACAAGCCCACGGAGGGGCTGGGAGGGGCAGGTGGGCAGAGCCAGGGGGAGACCCAGCTGCCTCCGGGACTCTGCAGAGACCCCCTGGCCCTGCAGGGGAGCTGCCCACACTGCCCAGGGAAGTGGGCTGGCAGTCTCTGGAGCTCCCAGCAGCCAGGACCCCCTGGTGGGAGTGTGGGTGTGTTGGGGGTGCCAGTGGGGAAGCGTGGGGTGGTCCCAGGGGGCCAGCCAGGAGGTTCTGAGCATCTGGAAAGGCGAATGGGGCTGGACTGTGGCAAGGGGACAGAGGCCTTGAGGCCCAGGGCAGGGTGGCTGCCCGGCTCCCTGGGAGGCTGACTCTGGTCCCCGCCCCCATAATGCCTGGCATGGCCACGTGGCCTCTGCCCAAACCAGGGCTGAGACAAATTCCCCTCCCCCAGGGGTCTGTGGATGCCCACTGGTGGCCCTGAGCATGGGGTGGGGGCTCCTGAGCCACACCTCTGAACCCCGCCCAGGCCTTCTGCTCCCTGGCTACCCCAGTGGGCTACGGCCGGCAGTGCCCCCTGGTGGTCACCATGCCCCAGGTGCCCTGTAGGCCTGCAGGGAGTCCCTGGAGCAGGTCCAAGCCCTTTGGAGGGGCTGGGGCCCCTGGGGCCCTGTGAGTGGCCTGGGTGGGACTGGCACTCCTCACGGAGGGGAGGTAGCACTGGCCTCAGGGTGTCCTCAGGCCGGGCTAGGCGTCTGCCTGCTTCCTGGACACTGGCTGGGCTCTGTTGCCAGGCTGTGAGCCAAGTCCTGTGGCAGGGGTTCTGGGGTGTCTCTGCCTGTTCAGAGGGCATCCTAGGGCCCATCCTGAGGGCCCTGGGGTGCAGCTCTGTACCTTGGGGCCGTCTGTCTGTGGAGCCAGCCCCTGCTGACGTAGAGACTGTTTCTCACTCCAGGGCTTAGGGACATGCCGCCTATCTAGGGTTCTGGGGAGTCCTTGGCGTATGTGGTCTGTGTTCTTGAGGGCACATCCAAGTGAGGCTGGAGGTGGGCACTGGCCTTTCGTCTGAGAGAATCTTTCTCCTCAGGGAAAACGGACCCCTGCGCCCCTTGCCACCCGCAGGGCAGTGGCCTTGCCCAACTGGCAGTCACCAGCCACATCTGCAGCATCTTTGTGCACGCCAGGCCGCTAGCCCACACCAAACTGGCTGCGCCCTGGCATCAGGCTGGTCGCCCTTTGTGAACAGCTGGGTCTGTGTGGCTGCTGACCTAGGGTCCCATACCCCAGGCAAATGGCAGGACTCGGGCCCCTCGGGCAGGGGGGCCCATCAGCTCAGGGTGATGGGTTGGGTCCTCAGCCCACAGCTGGGACACCCTCATCATAAGCAAGACCAGGATGGCTGTGCAGTCTGAGTTTAAGGGAAACTTTATTTAGTCCTCTTTTAAAGACAATCTAGGTTTTTTAATTTTTATTTTTAAATTTTGAGATAGGATCTTGCTGTGTGGCCCAGGCTGGACTTGAACTCATAATGATCCTCCCGTCTCAGCCTCCCAAGTGCTGGGGTCACTGTGCACTGTCACACTGGCCTAAGACAATCTAGTTTAAAAACAGATGAAGAGAAGAACACAAAAACTAAGAAAATTAGACAGACAGACAGACAGGTAGGCAGGCAGGCAGATAAGCAGCAGGGGCCACTGTGGCCACGGCTCTGGTCAGATCTTCTCCATCTTGGAGATGAGGTCGTCACAAATCCGGGTCAGCTCCTCATTCTCCTTGGTCTGAGGAGAAAAGGGAGGGCTGGGTTTCTGCAGGACGCTCGGAGGGAGCCCAGGGCAGGGAGAGAGAAGCGGCAGGGCCCTGAGCCCACCTTCTGCTCCACGGCCTTCTCCAGCGACTGGACCTGCATCTGTGCCTTCCTTAGGTTTGCCTGGAAGGCCAGTGCCTCTGCCTGCGCCTTGCTCCGGACCTGGGCGATCTCCTCGTTCGCCCTGCAGGGTGGAGGGAGGAGGGCAGAGGGCAGAGGCTGAGCAGAGCCCGGGCAGGGGCCACCTCCCTCAGCCACCAGTGGTGCTTACAGCCTGAGCTTCTCCTCCGCGTGAGCCTTCAGCGCCTGGTACCGCTGGCCCTCCTTCTCTACCCTGGCGATGTAGTCTTCCACGCACTTCTTCAGCGACTCCTCGTTCTGTGGGATGGCAGACAGGACCCGTGAACAGCGGTTCCCCCAGAGACCACAAGGCTTTGGGGCACAAGCAGCGACATAGGGCTTGGCACACTCCGGCCTGGTCCACCGTCCCCAGGGACTGGGACCGCTGCCTGTGGCCTGGCCCCAGGCTCCTGGCTGCACAGCCCCCTCATGCCTGGGCGGCCTCACTTGCTGCAGAGGGGCTTGTGGCCGGGAGGGCTGGGCCCAGCAGACGGCCAGTGCCCTGACCTCTCCTGCAGGGCGAGTCCTGACCTGAGAAGGGAGGTGTGGGGAGAAGGGTGCGACGCACCTTCTGGTAGCCTTCAATCGCCTCCTTCTGCTTCTCAAAGCGCTTGAAGAGGTCAGAGAAGGACTTCTCCATGGAGTTCAGGTCTGCGGTGAGCTGGTCTCTCTCCCTGAGGACCCTCTGGATCTCAGTGCTGGCGAGCTCCTTCTGCTTCTGAGCATCCTCTTGAGAAGAGCAAGCGCTAGGGTCAGGGCAGCTGCCAAACTCGAGGGGTGGGGAGGCACTGGGCAGGCAGGTGTGGACCCGTCAGGTGACCCGTGAGTGACACAGGCCCAGCACGTGGCAGCCCCACAGGGACACACACACCCCCTCGTCCCACTGTGGGGGGCAGTCTGCTGCAGGCAAGATGGTGCGGGGGCCAGCACTCACCCATTGCCTGGTACACAATGCCCTCAAAGCCGTCCATGATCCTCCTGTGGAGGGAGGGCAGGGTGACTGCCGGGCAGACCCGATGAGCGCCCGGGACTTTGGGCAGGCAGGCCTGGCACGAGCTTACCCCATCTCCAGGGTCTTTCCTTGTAGCTCCTCACACCGGCGCCTCAGCTCCTTGTTCTCCTCCTGGGCTGCACTCACCTGCAGGGCCCCACACCCGTCAGCTCCAGGGGTGCCCTGTACTTGGTCCCCAGTCCAGGGCTTCAGAGCCATCCTCGAGTCTCAGGGGCCCTGGTCAGGGTGAGGCTGCCTGCTGTGTCCTAAGCCTGTGGGTGCAGGCTCCCCCAGAGGTCACACCCACGAGGAGGGGACCGGGGCCCGAGGCAGCCCTGTGATCAGCTCTCCCTGCATAGGTACACCAGGGGAGTGAGCGAGCGGGGCCAGCCTGCCACAGCTTCTCTTCAGTGACTCAGAGCCCAAGTTAGAACAGGCTGGGCCTCCACGTGTCCCGGAGGATGGAGGATGGCCATGGCCACGGGACCAAGCGCCAGGGCTGCGGCCCAGGAAGGGTGAGGTGAGAATTCTAAGCTGTCTGGGCTGTGCTCTCTCCCAGGGCCCGGTCCCCTCTTCTAGGGCAGGGTGATAGTTTTGTTTGGTGCAGGGGTGCCGCTAAGCCGCTGGGGGAGTTGGGATCCTCAGTTCCTCGAGACAGGGCCAGGCTAGGGGCAGAGGGGAGAAGGTGAATGTGTGTGGCTCTAGCCCAGGTGGCAAAGGCAGGGATGGTTGTCGGGACTGGTGGATGGGATGCAAGTGCCGGACCCTGTGCCGAGTCCTGAGCCCAGCCCCCAGCATTCTCTCTCCAGGGTACCCGTGTCCTTACCGCTGCATCCAGGTCGCTCTGGCTATACTGTAGCACATCCACAATGGGAATGGGCCGGGTGGGTGGGGGCAGGCCACCAGGCTCCAGGACATTCAGGGGTGGGCCTGGTACCTGGGGGTAAGACACTGAACCACTGTCCATGTCGAGTGTAGCAGGGAAGGGACTGGCCACAAGCACCTTGTTGGAAGTGGGTAGCCAGTGGCCTGGGCCCCTCGCCTGACCCGAAGGCCGTAGACACCCACAATTGCAAGGTGCCTCGAAACTACCTACATCTCCTCAGACCACAAGACAACCACTCCAGAGATGAATACTCACGGGGACATCCAGCACACCCAGGAAATCCAGCTCCACAAGCCTGGCTTCTGTTGAGTTCCCTGAGGACGGCTCCTCTGTACCCTGCACCCTGGGACCAGACAGTAGCCGGTCATGCCACACCCTCGCCGCACTGAGCAGAACACTCAGGGCCTTGCACACGCTAGGCAAGTGCTCTGTCACTGAGCTACATCTTTTAGAGGGGACAGGGTCTTACTGTGCTGCCCAGGACGCCTCTGAGTTCACAAAGCCTCTCACCTCAGCCTCCTGAGCAGCTGGGACTACAGGCACCTGACACCATATCCAGTCCTAACCGAGCTTTTTTTTTTTTTTTCAAAGACAGGGTGTCGCTTTGTCGTTCAGGCCAATCTTGAACTCACTGTACAGCCCAGGTTGGCCTTGAATTCATGATCCTCTTGGCTGCCTCCTGAGTGCTGGGATTACAGGCCAGCACTATAGTACACTGCTTGGTCTCTCCCAGAGCAGGCCTTTAGCCCAGGGTTTTCCACAAATGCCAGGGGCTAAATGTGTTCACATTTGAAGACCATGTGGGTTCTGTCACTGCTCTGTTCTGCTCTGGACCGTGGGTGACCAGGCAGTTTGTGAAGAAGCGGCTGTGATCGTGGGCCAATGAGTTTTACTGACAAAGAGGGCAGAGTGTGGCCCGCAGGTCGGTCACTGACTTGTCCTACAGCATCTGCATCTATACTCAGAGCTTTCACCCACTTTGGGAACTGCAGGGTGGGCAGGACAAGCAAGGGAGGGCCCAACTGCAGGCATCTTGTGGCCACACAAGGGCGGTTCCAGGCTCCCTCTCCCACTCAGCTGTCACTGTGACCCAGAGCTACAAGTCTGATCACTGTAGTGGCAGGTACCTGCCTTTCCGACCTACGCACCTGTCTGTCACTGGGACCACGGGCACTGGCCGCAGAGGGCTGTCCTTCAGGAGAGGGTCGAACTTCAGGTACAAGGACTGTTTCCTCCAGGCCGACTCCTTAAACTGGGAGGACCGGGCAGGTCAGCAGCTGCACTACTGTCCCTGTGGGTGGCTGATCCGGGGATGAGGAGCTGATGCCCATAGCTCTGCCAGGAGGCACCCCTGCCCAGCAGCACGGCACACCCCTCTCCTCTTAGGGTGGGCACCCAGGCTGGGAGTCAGCTAGGACTGCAGCTGTAGGAACATCAGGCTGCACATGTGCCACAGGACACCGCTACAAGTGCCTGGTACCTACCGAGGATGTCCCGAACTGCTCTAGATAATCCACCTCAGCACCGGTGCCTAGAACTGAGAGAGATCAAGTTGCGTCACTGTCACCTCTCCGGGACCCAGGCTCAGCCCCACACCAGCAGTTCCCATAGTGCCTGGCAGGGTGGGATTGTAGTTCTCCAGCGATACAGGTGTGGAGTGTTCCCAGCCCTGGGGGAGCCACACTGGGGTCACTGCTGTGCCCTTGGGGAGTGACTCCTCACCTTTTTTTTTTTTTTTTGGTACCAGGGATCGAACTCGGGTCCTTGTGGTTGTGCAGCAGGCGGCAAAACCACTGAGCTAAATCCCCGGCCCAACTCCTCACTCTTTCAGTAGAGGCAAGTTTTTTTTTTGGTACTGGGGATCGAACTCAGGACCTTGTGCTTTCGAGGCAGGTGGCGGAACCACTGAGCTAAATCCCTGGCCCCAGATGAGGCAAGTTTAAAAATGTTTCTTGAGTTGGGTGGAATGGTGCACATCTATAATTTCAGCTATACTGGGAGGCTTAGGCAGGAGGATTACAAGTTTGAGTTCAGTCTGGCTAACTCATTGAGACCCTGTCTCAAAAAAAAAAAAAGTAGCTGGAGATGTAGCTCAGTGCAAAGGCCCAGGATTCAAACCCCAGCATTGAGGGGTGGAGGGCCTCTTACCTAAGGCTGACTGAATCCAAGGACATGGAAACCATCAATAGAAGGCCAACTGTGTTTTCAAATCACATAGCTGGTAAGAGGTTTATTTCTGTACAACTCAGCACTAAAAAGGTAATTGAAAAAATGGGCAAAGGACTTGAGTAGATATTTGTCCAGATACACAAGTGGCCAACAGCACATGAAACAATGCTCAAAAGCTGTTCCTCAGCCATCACGGAAACACAGATCACAGCCAGACACTGCTCCACACTTTCTGGATGGACAGTCATGACACTGGGGGACGGCAAGTGACGAGGACATGGAGGAACTGCAGCCTTCTCCACTGCCGGTAGGGACGTAAAATGGTGCAGGTACTTGGAAAACAGTCTGGCAGTTCCTCAAACTGTTAATCATGGTGACAGATGCAGAGATTCCACTCCGGGGTCTACACCCAGAGGAGCTAAAAAGTCCACACAAAAACTCATGCCCACGTGTTCACAGCAGCACTACTTATGACAGCTAAGCGGGGCCACAAACCAAAGGGACACACTGACGGCTGCTGTGGCACAGCCAGGGCCTGGACCGACGAGCTGGGGGAGGCACAGACACAGGCTGCTCTGTGTGGCGGCTCTAGGGCCCGGCTGGGTGCCGGCCTGCCTCCGCCGGGCTCTCCCACGGGGCAAGGGCCAGGATGCTAGTGCCAGAGACAAACACTTCACCTACTGCCAGTCTCCGTGATCACTGCAGGGTCCTGGTGGTACTGGGGATGGGATCCAGGGCTGCACACAGAGCTACATCCACAGCCTTTTATTTTTAGATTTTTTTTTTGCTACCGGGGATTGAACTCAGCTCCTTGCGCTTGCGAGGCAGGCAGTGGAACCACTGAGCTAAATCCCTGGCCCTTTTCTTTAGATTTTTTTAAGACAGGGTCTTAGTGTCGCCAAGTGAGACAAGGTCTTACTGTTGCTCAAGCTAGGCTCAAATCTGTGATCTTCCTGCTTCAGCTTCCCAGAGTGCTGGGATTACAGGTGTGTGCCACCGTGCCTGGCAGACTGTGGGTTAAAACTGAGGTCCTTTAATTCAGTCACAAGCTCTCATTACATGCACTTTAACAGTATTTCTTTTTTTTTTTTTTTTTTTTGGTACCAGGGATCGAACTCGGGTCCTTGCACCTGCACAGCAGGTAGCGAAACCACTGAGCTAAATCCCCGGCCTTAACAGTATTTCTTTGATCACCAGTGGGTGCCCAATGGCTTACTGAGCATCTGTCTCTCACCTGTGCACTGTCTAGCTCACTTTTCCTACCTGTTTCTTTTCCCTTTCTTTTTTTGTGGTATTGGGCTTCCTACATGTGAGCAAAGTGCTGTTTCTGAATCACTTCCCGAGCCCTTTTGCCTACTTTTCCACGTCTTTCATTTCTATTCCCAAAATCCTTCAACAGTGGAGGTATCCGTCCTGTTCTACCAAGAACCCCAATCCTGAGGACAGATGCTTGTATCTGCATCATTTAAAGTCAGGGCACAGAGCAGCCTGCAAATCAGTCATCTGCAAGCAATGCAGCTGAGCCAAGCAACAGAACACAGGTGCCCATGGGACCCAGTCAGCACTCGGGCTACGCACCCTCGGCAGGGTCTCTGAAGCTCTCTTCCTCCAGGTTCAGGATGGGCTGTGGGCCAGGCTGGGAGGGGGCTGGCAGCACACAATCCAGGTCACACGTGGAAGCTGAGGCATCTGAGGAGCTCAAGGTTCCCTCCTGCGGGGGGAGGTCAGTGTCACTTCTTGCTGTTAAAGACCCCAGTGGGAATCTAGGGAAGGGGAGGGCTGCAGCCCATCCCACCCGGGTCTTCTGGTGTGGGACACACCATGCTCATGTACACACCTGCACCTGGCCCTCTGTGCTCAGGGTATCAGCCGCCATCTGCACCTCAGCCCTGTCATCCTCTGGGACTGCGTACATCTGCCTGGAGAGAGAGGCAGCAGAGGGCTGCATGCCACCCCTCACATCCTGTAGCCTGGCACCAAGCTGCCCCCCTCCCCCTCCAGCTGCATTGGTCCCCCAAGGCAGAGCTTGTGCTAGAAGGAATGGACGACATTGCCCAGGGAGTCAGGGTCCCTAGGGGTCTCCTGAGCCTGCCTGCCCAAAGCCCCTGCTCAGCACACTTGACATGGCCATCTGCCCACTTACTGGCTCTGAGGTGAGTCCTCTGCAGGTGTTGCCAACCTGGCCCCAGGGCTTTCAGGGGGCAGGGCTTCTTTGCTGGCCAATGTAGAGCCACCTCTAAAGGGGTTGCAGTTTGGGTCATCCAGCTTGTCCCAGTTGAGGTGGTAGGAGCCCCGGGAAGCCAGTGCAGGGGTCTCATCTGCCCCTCTGGCCCTATCTCCCTCTTCTGCCTTCTTGGGAGCCTGTGGCTGCCTCTCCTTGGTCCTTTTTCCTTGTCTCCATGCTGGATCTGCCCTTCTGCTGACTGCCCCATCAGAGAAGTCAAATTCTAGCCTTATGGGCTCACACCTGGAATCAATGGCACTTTGGCTGGCAGCTTCCTCTCTATGGGGATCTGGGCTGGCCAGGGCCATGTTCTGGGGGCAAGGCAGGTCTTTCGGGGGTGCGTCTGCACCTGGGCCTCCAGGAACAGCAGCCTGGGCCGGGGCAGAGCTGGAGGGGCTCCCTCCCAGGGTTGCAGGAGGAGTGCCCACTTGGTGTTGGGGTGCTGGAAGATCTTCGAGGACCTCAGCGGTAGGGGGCGTGCTTTCAGCTGAGGATTGAGAACTAACACTATCCTTCAAGGCCTGGCCAGTGCTCCCAGACATTTGTCCTGGAGACATCTTATTTTCAGGACTTCCCAGGCTCTGGGGAGAACGTGGGGCACGTGGGTCAGCAAGGTGCACAGGGCCAGGTTTGCTGCAGCTGTCATCTTCGGAGGCTGAGGTGGTGTCCCCTGGAGAAAGGCCAGCACCGGCCACAGCTGGTTTCTGGAGAATTCCATTGGGCAACATGGTATCCATATCCTTCGGGAGCTGTTGGCTTTTTAATAACAGACTTAGTTAACACTAAGGGACCTATAGGCTTTTTTTTTCTTTTTTTTTTTTTTGGTGCCAGGGATCGAACTCGGGTCCTTGCACTTGGGAAGCAGGCGGCAGAACCACTGAGCTAAATCCCCAGCCCCCCAGAGGCTTTTCAGTAAGATTCTAGTCCATGTGGAGATAGGAGTGACAGAGAGAAAATGAGAACATCCAGTCAGCCCTACCCTGGCCCATGTGGCAAGAGGCATAGGCCTGCATATCCGTGCTAGTGGCACTGGGGACACATGGGCTCTGAGAAACAGAACAGAGAGGCAATAAGCCAGCTGTGCCAGCAAGGTGTTCTCATGGAGCCACAGTCCCCTCCACTCTGGGTCCAGAGCTTCATGGCCAGGATGGCCAGAACTCATGAGGGTCTGGCTTTTCACTGAGAAGAGGAAAGCTGAGGTGAAGAAACCTTTCACCTTTCAACCTTTCAGGGGGCCAGGGATTTAGCTCAGTGGTGCTGTGCCTGCCTTGCAAGCACAAGGTCCTGAGTGGTAGAATGTTTGGCTAGTATGCTTGAGGTCCTAGGTTCCATCCCCAGCACCACTAACAACAACCTCCCCCCCCTCCAAATCACACTAGTGAAATCCTTCCTTGTCCTGGACACAGCTGCATCCCTGGTGGCAGACAGGTTGAGCACTACCTCCTGGGAAAGCCTCAGCATCTGTCCATCATCCCAGCAGGCCACCTGGCCATCTGCAGAGCCCAGCCTACCCCAGACTCCCCTGTGCCTGGTGTGTCCATCCCAGAGGGGCTTCTACTATAGCGGGCAAGTGCTTTGTCCGCTTCCCTTGGGCCACATGTACTCTGACTGAGGGGTTACATGAGTTTCTCTGTCTGCATGTCTCATCTGCTCTCTCCAAGCACCAACTGGAAAGGGAAGCATTGTCAAGTGAGGGGAGACAGGAGTGAAATGCAAGAGAAGGAAACTGCAGATCATCTTTCTGGAGATGAGGTCAGGATGTTTTGTCAGGTTACAGAAACAAAGACCCATTGGCAAAGGGACAGCAAACAAGTGAGATACGAAACTAAAATTTACTAAGGGTCTGATGACTTAACTTCCTACTGACACATGGGCCATACCCCTGCATGCACCCAGAGCAGAGATCAGGAGAAAGAGAAATGGCACCAACACTCACGTCTCTTTCTGTACCCAAGCGTAGTGAGACTTTTCTAACCTAATGCTGTCATCCAGAGCAAGAAGGGTCTCAAGTTTGCTGGTCATGTTGGGACTCAGGATCCTTCGTGTCTGTGGATCCCGCAGAGGTGTCTGAAAAGTCACCTGTAGAGAGTGAGGACACAGCACCTGTTCACAACCATGCTGGGAGCAGCACGGAGGCCCCCAGTGAACACACACCAGAGTTTGCTCTTACCTTGGTGGCTTTGGCAGCGTTCTTGGGTGGTACATTTTCCTTCTGTGACAGACCAAGAACAGATGTTGTTCCGGTATGGGGTGGTGGTGAAAACAGGAAGTCACAGTTTTCTGTACTTTTCTCATGGGTGACATTTTCATCATTTAAGACCTGCAGACTCATTCTAGAAAAGCAGAACACACTTATGTCAGTGTGAGGGCAATGACACTGCGTTGTCTCGACAAACACAACCCATAGATGGGAGTCACCACAGTGACACAGGAAGATGTTCCTTTCCTGAACAGATGTTCCCTGCAGGCAGGGCTGGAAAGCCTGGGGTGAACCCCGTCCTGCTTCAGAAGGCAGCACTGGCACCTCCTGGGCCAAGAGCTAAGCCGGGTCAGGCTAAGGAAAGAGAACCAGTGTTGAAAAGGACTCCTAGTGCCTGGGCCCCAGGCATCTGCGGGGGCCTCTTGACTGGCAAGGGCTGTGCCCGGTGCCAGGGACAGTTTCACCCCAACGAGTGTCATTCATAAAGCAGGCTCCTGGCCAAAAAAAAAAGGACTCCTACTGAAGCATCCTGTTGGGGGGCAGAAGGTGGGAGAGAGGAAACCCTGGCCTAGAAGAGAAACAAAGAGCCAGAAGGAACCTGAGCTCCACAGGGTCCTCTGCAAGTCCAGCACAAGGGGAAGCTGAGGACGACGCCACAGAACAGGACAGCAGGACTCAGTCCATCTGCACCCACCATGCTGGATGGCAGAGATGGATGTCAGCAGTGAGGGGCTGTGACTGATTTGATTTGAGAAGCCCATTGTGGAGACGAGTGGATAGACACGGAAAGAAAGGAGGAAAAGGAATGAAAGCAGTATCCTGCAGCCAGGGGAGGCGGCTTTGGACCTGGGTTGAACACAGTACCTATGCCAAGTGGGAAAATAGGAGTCACTGGCAGTGGTAGGTTTTCAGCTCTTAGAAGCCCGGTTACAGGCAGTGGTGGGGAGAGGGGACTGCGTGGCTGTGGGAGGCACAAGCCTTGGTCTCCAGAATAAATGGATTAGAGGAAGCCTTTGTGGCAGGAAGATGGGACAACAGTGAGCCCAACTCTTGAGATGGGGCCTTTGCTGAAGATGAGAGCCCCTGGAGCTGGCTGAGCAGGGGAGCAAAAAGCTAGGTTTGCGTTTCGATGCCCTCTGCAGGCAGAAGTTGTGTTGGGTAGGGATCCTGCCTAAGATGCCTGGGAGGACCGGTGGATTGGCAGATGTTTAAGATCAAGCTCTTAGGACTTCGAGTCAGCCCACAGGTGCGACTTGAAGCAAGAGGTCGCCTGGTGGCTAGCGCTGACAAGAAGAGGCCGTGGCCTGGGCCCTGAGGAACCCTGAGGCATTTTCTTGCTGGAGGCAGGTGCTGGAAAAGAGAGGAACTGGCATTGCCCGCTGGGAAGCAGAAGAAAGCGTTTCCAAGAGAAGTTACTAGGTCGAGGCTGGGGCCAGGCCTGTCAGGAAGAGGAATGAGGCTGACAAAGGACCAGGAAGCAAGAAAGCGCCCCTGGGACAGAGGCAAAAAGCCGAGTAGGGAGACGCAGGAGGAAATGGAGTAACGCTGAGATGGGGCAGACGGGTCCCGGGCTCTGAGAGCAGGGCGCGGCCAGGACGGGTCTGGAGGCTCAGGGAGGGCAGGGCAGGGCCGGGCCGGGCCGCATCCAGCCCCCACCCCCACCCGGAGGGGGCCCCGACGCCGCGGCGCGGCTAGGGCGGGCTCCCCAGGGCCTTCCCGGGATGCAGCTTGGCGGCCTCGCTGCCCGGGCCTCTGCTCCCGCGCTCTGTGGGCTTCCGGCGGCCGCCGCCTACCTGCTCGTCGCTGGCGGGCTGTGGGCCTGCGCCGCCGCCCGCCGTGAGGGAAGAAGAGCGCTGCACAGGGAAACCAAGCCGAAGGAAGCCGAGCCTCCTTCCCAGCCTGCGACGCCTCCCGCCGCGCCCGAGGATTCAAATACAGACGGTTGGCGCCGCGCGACCAATCAGCCCGTGGCCGGGGGCAGCAGGGTCGGCGACCAATAGAAGGCCGCGCCCTACAGATCCCGCCTCCTTACGCGCCAACAATTCCGCTTCCCGGCCGAGGGCACGCTAGGAGTGGTGAGCTCTTAGGGCTGTTTACGGTTGCTCTCGGGTGGTTAGTGGTTGCGGAGCCCGCCCGCCATCGCTACAGGAATTTCGGGCTGTGCCGCGAAAGCGAGTGTGCTGTGAATTGTAGCCAGGGCCAGAGACCCGCTTAATAGATCCTAAGCTTTCTTAGCTATGAAATGAAACCCGTTTTAGTGCACCCTACAGGGTTGCTCGTGACAAGAAACTTGCACCTTAGTGGGGAATATCCCGGCAGCCCAAAGTGGGGCGGGCGGGGGGGGGAGGGCTGAGAATTCTCCCAGAGTGCTTCGCGGGCTACCCGAGTGGAGACTCGGTCTCCCAGAGTCCGCCGGCGGCCATTTCCCAGAGTGCTCCGCGGGCGGCCGGGCCCGGGCGACTCTATCTCCCGGGGTGCCCCGCGGGTGGCCTGGCGACACCGGTACCACAGGCAACGGCGACGGCAATGACCACAACCTGCCGACCTCCCGGAACAGGACGTGTAGGCTTCTTACCTGCTCTGGGGGCGGCGGCACGATGGACAGCCCGGAGGTGACTTTTACGCTGGCCTACCTGGTGTTCGCCGTATGCTTCGTGTTTACGCCCAACGAGTTCCACTCGGCCGGGCTCACGGTGCAGAACCTGCTGTCAGGCTGGCTGGGCAGCGAGGACGCCGCCTTCGTGCCCTACCACCTGCGTCGCACGGCCGCCACACTGCTGTGCCATTCGCTGCTGCCGCTCGGTGAGCCTCCGGTGTGGGCCTGGGGTTGGCGTCGAGCCAGGCGCAGTCCGAGACCCCAGGGTTTCTGAGGCGCCGTGCAGGCTGCTGGCCCGGGGGTGCAGGAGGGGGCTGCGGCCATCTCCCCTGCTGGGCCGGGGCCGGAAGTCATCAGTGCGGGTGGGAAAGGCGGCCGGGGCACCCGAGGGAGCGTGACCCTAGTGCAAGCCCAGGCTGAGCGGGCAGAGGCGCGGGGTCTTTGCTCTTCCGGGCTTGCAAGGGAAAGAAACGCTCCGGCCCAGCGGCTCAAGTCCGGAGCCGTCCCGACACTGGGGTGCACTGTGGCTGCAGTCTGTGTGTGTGTGTGTGGGGGGGCGGAATGAGAGAGCAGCGTTGCCTTGGGTGCTAGGGGCGGGGACAGCAGGGGAGATGGGCAGTTTAAGTTTGGGGGTGACAGGTGCGCAGGCCTCAGTGCCAGGTCAGGACTCTCGGAGGCTGTCCAGGGTAGTGCTGGGTGGTATCCCAGGCGCTTGGGGGGGCTCAGGGAGGTAGGTCTCTGAGCTGGCTGGGGGGTGGACTGAGGGCAGTGTTGGGAAATGGCAGTAGCCAGAGGTGGGGAGCCTCTGGAAGACAGGCAGAGAAGGTTGTGATTGGGAAGACAGATGCGAGGTGGCTCACCACATCCATAGCTCTGTGAACACGGGAAGTGTTGCTTTTTATTTTTGAGAATGCAGCAGCCAAAACACTGCAGAGCTGGAGGCAGAGATGGGATGGAGGCACCCTTGCCATGGGCTCCTCATGGGGACCCAGACTTGGGGGCCACAGCCGTTCCTGGATGCCAGAGCCGGTAGCAGAGCCAGTCATAGGCCCCAGTATCACCCCAGGTTCTGTTTTTTTAATGCCATTACATGTGGCCTTTTTTTTTTTTGGTACCGGTGATCCAACTCGGGTCCTCGTGCTTGCTCAGCAGGCAGCGAAACCACTGAGCTAAATCCCTGGCCCAGCTTCTGTTTTTAACTTGTGAAAACTTTCAAGTGTTAACAGACGTATTAGTTACTTATTGCTGTGTGAAAAGTTATCCTAATATGTAGTGATTTGGCCAGAAACAAGCATTTACTATCATAATTTGCAAGCTGCGCCCTGACCATGCAGTCCCTCACTATCTATGAGTCATTTTTTCTTTTTTTGGTACTGGGGATTGAACTAGGGACCTTGCGCTTGTGAGGCAGGCGCTGGAACCACTGAGCTAAGCCCCCGGCCGGCCTCTATGAGTCATTTTGACTTTCAGGTTGTCCTTTATCTGGTCTGCAGGGGGCAGCTCTGTGTAAGGTGACATCAGGTAATTATAGGTGCTTTTAGTTTACATTTCTAGGTTGTTTTTTGTTTATTGTTTTTTTTTTTTTTCCAGTGTTTATGCATTGTACAACATTAAGTTGAAAATGTTTTCTCCTAACACACGGTATCTGGCTGAGCCAGGCCTGGTGTAAAGGTACAGGCGTGGTGAAGCTCCATGCCCTGGGATGTGTCCAGGCTCAGGGCAAGTGACAACAAGACAGGAAGTGGTCCTTTCCTTCTCCCAGCCCAGAGATGACCACTACAGAGGGAGCATGGCCCCTAGCAGCCCTGACCCTCCCTGAGGTGCCCTCTTTTTTGCAGGCTACTATGTGGGCATGTGCTTTGCAGCCTCAGAAAAGCATCTCTACTCTCCCAGCCAGGCCTCAGAAGCCTGGCAGCTCTTCCTCCTGCTGGCTGTGACACTCCCCTCTGCTGCCTGCACTCTGATCTACTACTGGTCCCAGGACCAGTGGGCCTACCACCCACTGGCCCGCACCCTGGCCATGTACACCCTCCCGCAGTCAGGCTGGCAGGCTGTTGCCTCCTCTATCAACACTGAGTTCCGGCGTATTGACAAGTTTGCTACTGGGGCACCAGGTGCCCGCGTAATCGTGACAGACACGTGGGTGATGAAGGTGACCACATACCGTGTGCATGTGGCCCAGCAACAGGATGTGCACCTGACTGTGACAGAGTCTCGGCAGCATGAGCTCTCACCAGACTCAAACCTGCCCGTGCAGCTCCTCACCATCCATGTGGCCAGTGTCAGCCCTGCTGTGCAGCCCTTTGACATCCGGTAAGCACTCCGTGGCCTTCATGCCCCTCTGGGGCCTGTGTGACACCTTCCCTTGGGGCCACTGCTGCCTCAGCTTGCACACATGCCATCCCTTCTGCTCTCCCTGAGCTGCCCCTGCAGCTTCCTAGGATGTGGGCTAGGATGGCTTGGGGTTGTGGCTAGGTGACAGCTTGTCTCCCAGCTCTTCCTGTCCCTCAGGGTGGGGTGGCTGTGGGGTCTGTGGGCATCTTTGCTGGCCACTGCTCTGGGCACTTCTCCAGGGCCCCGGGTCGAGGGCCCACAGGCTGCACCTCCCACAGGCTGAACTCCACAGAGTATGGCGAGCTGTGTGAGAAGCTCCAGGCCCCCATCCGAAGCGCTGCCAACGTGGTCATCCACCAGAGCCTGGGCGACTTGTTCCTGGAGACATTTGCCTCCCTGGTGGAGGTCAACCCGGCCTATTCGGTGCCCAGCAGCCAGGTGGGCCCAGAGCTGAGGGGTGGGGTGGGCTCCCCTGGGCCTATCTTGCTGGGCTCTTGTGACTCGTGTGCTCCCTCCAGGAGCTGGAGCCCTGCATTGGCTGCATGCAGACTTGTGCCAGTGTGAAGCTGGTGAAGACCTGCCAGGAGCCAGCTGCAGGGGAGTGCCAGCAGTGCTACTGCCGCCCCATGTGGTGTCTCACCTGCATGGGCAAATGGTTCGCCAGCCGCCAGGATCCCCAGCGCCCTGACACCTGGCTGGCCAGCCGTGTGCCCTGCCCCACCTGCCGTGCGCGCTTCTGCATCCTGGATGTGTGCACTGTGCGCTGACTGTCGCTGTGGCTGTTGGTGGGGCCTCTGGGGTCTGAGTCTGGCTCTGTCCCCAGCCAGCTGCCTTCAGGAGCAGCCAGTGCCCTGGGCCCCTGCCAAAGGCTTGATGGCAAGCACATCACCTGTAGCTACTCTGCCTCCAGCCTGCGGTAGGTCAAGGACTTCTGTTTAGGAAAAATTCTCACAGAGACACCCTGTTCCCAGGGCATTCAGCACCTTCTCTTGTGCCCACTTGTCTCTAGTGGGGCAGGTGCTCCACATTGAGCTCTCCAGGGCCCAAGACCTGCGGTCTGACCCCACAGCCTTCACCTGATCACTCTGCCTTAATTTTATGGAGCATACCTGCTCTCAGTTATAAGCCAGATCCACATCTGACCCAGGCCTGCTCTTCAGCTGCTGTCTTGGCGCTGGCCACTTACTGTGGGACCCCTCCCAAGCCACAGAGGCTGCTAGGAGGACCTGGGCTGGAGCCTGGCAGTAGAGGGGAGAATGGGGTGCCACTTGTGTGCTGGCCCAGCCCGGGGCTTCCTGGTGGCTGCAGGGAATTGAGGGGCCACTCCTTGATCAGGAAGCAGGTGTGGCAGCCTGGGGACGGCCAGGTGGTTTCCCAACCTTCCTGAGGCCCCGCCCAGTGCCTGGAGGTCTTCACTGTGCTCTTGGTGCCTTTTCCTGCTCCCACAAGCCAAAGAAGGCCCAGGTCTCAGACACCTGGTTTCGGGCACGGGTGGTGTGAAGGTGAGGGTGTTGCTGGGCTATGGCCTGGGGTGCCACAGCAACACCCAGAACCACGTCCACTGGGACAGCACAGAGCCAGGCCCCAGCCCTAGGTCTGCCTAGCTCAGGAGAGGATGTACCCAGTGATCATGCCTCTTGAAGGGCATGCTGGCAGCTCCACCTGGTGCAGGTGGGAGGCCCCAGGCACAGCTCTGACAGGTGGGGCTGCTGGAGGGGCCTCACTATGGCCCTGACCCCTGAAGCCTGGCTCTTTTCTGCCTGACTCCCTACTGCACCTGGCCCTAGGCAAGCTGATTAGAGCAAGGGCAGCTCTGCAGGGTGGGGATGCCTGGCGCACTGCTTCAGGAGCTCCCCAGCCAGCAGTGTTGGGGGCTGCCTAGGAGGAGCCAGTGGATTGGGGTTAGTTTTCCCATAAGTTAAATTAGTTTTGTAAATAAAAGTGTACCTAAACAATACAGTATTTAATAAAAGATTACTCCTTACCGTTGTATGTTTTGCTTCACCTGACACTAAAACCAAAGCCTTTGGAACATTTGAGGCAACGGCTGGGGGGAATGAGATAGCTTAGAAACTGGTGCGAGTGCCAAAGCCCAGCCCTCAAGCCCTGGGCGCAGGCTCTTCGTGGGCCCCACTGTTGCTCTGGCTGGGTCATCCTGAGCTGCATCCTCTAGGCGTGGGCCCCACTGTTGCTCTGGCTGGGTCATCCTGAGCTGCATCTAGGCGTGGGCCCAGCAGGACGCCAGAACCCGCAATGCCCCGTGCAGGAGTCGGTTCAGGCCCTGGAGCCACGGCAGAGGACAAGACCAGTGGTATCTGGGGTCCACGCCTGGGATTCAACCACAGCTTCACGCAGAGTGTGAACCGAGTCCCTAGAGCGAGTACTGAGCCGTGAGCCCGGGGTAGTGGCAAGACAGCGGTGGCAGGTGTGCGACCGAGAACATCCAGCGTCCTGGCGATTTTTGGCTGCCTCAGAGATTACTCCAAAGCCTTTTAATGGTTTAAAGCGACCGACCAGTCGGGCGAGGTGGTGGCGCACCCCTGTAATCCCCACCATCTAGGCTGAGGAGGGGCGATCCCTAATTCCAGCCCGCCCTGGGCAATTTAGCGAGACCCTGTCCCCCCCCCCCCCCGCCCAAAAATAAAGCCTGGGGATACAGCTCTGTGAGAAGGCCTTAGGTTCAACTCTCGATACCGTGAAAACAACCCAAAAAAGCGACCGGCCGCAAGCCCCAGATGCGCGACTTCCGCTGCGCGGAAGAGCCGATCCTGCCCAATAGACCCTGCCTTCCGGGCTCCAGTATGCGCAAGGGCACGCCCCTGTTTCCGAGCTAATCAGAGGACGTCTCCGATGGGCGGGCCAATCGTGGACACGCCAGCTCAGACGGACCAACAGAAGGGCCGGTTGCCCCGCCCTTCCCAGGCGTCCTCGGCGCGCGCGGCCGAATCTCCCGCCAATATCTCTCCGCCCGCGAAGGCGCGGCCAATCAACGCTCGGACAGCCGCGGCGCCTGCAAGCCCGAGGGGGACCGATTGTTCCCCTGCTTTTCCTCAGCGAAGCTGGCGACGTCGCCTCGCTTTTCCGAGAGGTAGCCTTCTGCAGCGAGGTCTGGCGACTCCCCGCTGTCTCCGAGCCTCGGCCCAGGCCCTGGCCTACCGCGAGGCCTGCTCACCCGAGCGAGCCTCCCCCGCCGGTGCGGGCCTATGGTCTCGCCCGGCCCCGCGCGCGGGAGAGTCAGGGGCGGGGCCTAGCGCCCTTAAGGGAGGTTGGGGGCGGGGCGTGGGCAGTGCAGTTCCGTCTCGCACCGGCGTCGCTGGGTCTCGCTCGCCTCCGCCAGTCTCCAGTGGTCCGCCATGGCCTGCCGGCCGCGCAGCCCACCTGGGTACGCCAGGTTAGCGGGCCTGCGGGGCGGGGGAGTCCGGGGCTGTCGTGTGGGGCAGGGAGGATGGCCCCTGAGGTGCAGCGCCCGCGGGGGGCCCGTGCGGGCGGGTCGCGTTCCGAGGTGCGGGGGGCTCCCGGGGCGGCCGGGCGGGTCTTCGGCCCCGTCCGATCGGCCTCGCCCGCACACCCCGCAGCCCGCCGTCCCCCGCGCGATGGAGCCTTGGGCGGAAGCGCAGAGCCGACGGGAGGCGCCGGAATCCGGAGGATGCGGAGGAGGACGAGCGCCGCCCCGACAGCAGGCCTGAGAGGTGAGGGGCCGGGCGTCCGTGTCTTGCTCTCAGAAAGTGCAGTTCGGCGGCCGAGGGCGCAGGGCGTTCTGCTTCTCCCGGCCTGAAGAGCGTCTTTCCGGGGATAGGTGGCAGCAAAACTGGTTTCAGCCGGAACAGGTCAGCTGGGTTATTGTGTTGCAGAATACTAGGGGCTTCCATTTTTAAAGCGGCCGACACACCTCGTCGTTTTTTGTTTTACTTGTCTCTGAGAAGCTGAGCATCATGTGGGTCACAGGTGTTGAGAGCCGAAAAGCAAGGTAGATTGAGCTCGCTCATCTCTGCCTCCTGATGCTCCCGGGGTGTTGCTCTCTGTGTGAGAGCCTTTGTTGCTTTTTCCTTCATTGAGCGTCTTCTGGGTTACGCAGTGTGCAGGGAAGGTCAGAATGGGAGTTGGACAAGGTAGCTGGTGAGAGCGGGACAGCCAGGGAAAGCGGGTATTTCAGAGGGGCCCGGAGTGTGAAGGAAGCGTGCTGGCGGATGTGGGCAGTTCAGGGAAGAGGTCTCAGGAGAGGCTGTGGTGACTGGGATGAAGGAAGTGATTCTCTGTGCCCAGGCCCTTGGGTTGGGGACGTGTTTGGTCTTGAAAGTGGATAGAGGATCCGGGCGTGACGGCACTCCAGAAGTTCACTGCAAGTTCGAGGTCAGCCTGAACTGCATGGTGAATTCAAGGTCAGCCTGAACTGCGTGGCAAGACCTTGTCTCAAAAAACAAAAGAAAAACAAAAAGGAAGTTGATAGAGGATAAGGACAGCTGGTGTCTGCTAAGCTCAAAAAGGCATAGGAACTTGGCTTGATGGGGCAGCAAGGGTTATGAGGAACGTGCGGCTCAGGACACTTAAGGGGAGGGTGGAGGAAAAGTCTGGATGACTCAAGCTTTTGGGCTTGTGATTAGGAGGCACTTGCCTAGCTGCAGAGGTGGGGGCCCAGCAAACCTCGAGTGGGAGCAAGTTAATGGGAGTCCATCGTTAGCCTCATACTGCACATGGGTATGTGAAGGTATGTATAGTATTTAAAGACCTTACAGCGATGTTTACAGTATTCAGAGACTTGGGACTGAGTGTGAATGTAGGGAAGGCCCTAGGGCAGCTCTAGGTTAGATGCAAAATGAAGGCAATCAGATCTTGTGTGGAAGGGTGATGGTGCAATTTTTATAATCCTGCCAGGACTCTGGAGCCTGAGGCAGGGAGTTCAAGGCCAAACTCTAAACAACAAAAACTTGGAGATCAATCTCTGAACCTTCCCTTTCTCTTAGCTGAAGATGAAATGTTAAATTCTTAGCAATTTTCTCCAAGGCATTGGTATCTGAACAATAGCCTTGTAGTTCACAAGTGGATCATTGAGCCTCCTCTTTTCTCCAAGACTGTGGGAATGTGTCCCTGGCCTCCTGCCTTGCTGCTGTGCACTTTGTGCTCCGTAGAGGTGCCTGCAGTCACCCAACAAGTAGAACCGTCTGTATCTCCTTGCCTGCTGTGATGGTGGAGGGGAAGTAGTGGAAAGTGCTGTTACATAGGGTAGATGGTGAGAGTAATCTGCCTAATTTGGGAAATGGACTTTAGCTTTACAAAAGGTACCACACTATGAGGTGGAACAGAAGGTCACTCTCACACTCTAAACTGTCTTTGTTCAGATGTCTGTCTTGGCTGGGAGGTTGAGGCCTGTCCTTCTGTGCTAGTGGGATGTTAAAGTCCAGTTCAACCCTGGGCAAACCTGCCTTTGATTCCACTTTGTGTCTGTGATGGAATTACTGAGTCAGTTTAACGTTCAGCTAATTGCCTAATTTAACTTCAGACCTTTCCAACCATTTTTATTTTTATATATATACATGTATATATACATATGTATGTATTTTTGTTGTTGTTTTTTGGGTACCGGGGCTCAAACTCCGGACCTTGTGCTTGCAAGGCAGGCATGGTGCCAGAGCTAAATCCCTAGCGTAATACATGTATATATTTTGAGACAGAGTCTTTTAAAGTTGCACAGGGCTTGAACTTGAGTCCTCCTGCCTCTGCATCTCAGTATTACAGGTGTACTACCATCCCTGACTTCCAACCATTTTTAAAATCTGGAAGTTTACTTTTAGAAATACAGTTTTTTTGTGTAGTATGATTAGAAGAGAAGTGGTTTGTAAATGGTTGTTCATGTGTTAGACCGCGTTTTCAAGATTTCAAACGTGACATTTGGTTTGCAGCTAGAATATATGGGGTATTTTTTTGTGTGGCTGAAATCAGTGTACAGTTTTTAAAAAAATATTTGTATATTTCCCAGTGATAGGGATTGAGGCTAGTGTCTCATATGCTGGGAAAATGGTTCAGTCCTGAGCTATATCCCCATTCCTTTTTTTTTTTTTTTTTTGGTACCGGGGACTGAACTCAGGTCCCTGTGCTTGCGCAGCAGGCGGCAAAACCACTGAGCTAAGTCCCTGGCCCCCCATTCCTTTTTATTTTTTACTTTTTGGTACTGGGATCGAACTCAGGACTTGCAAGGCAGGTGCGGTGCCACTGAGCTAAATCCTGGCCCTGCTATTCCTTTTTAAGTTATTTTGAGACAGGTCTCACTAAGTTGCCCAGGCTGGGCTCAAAACTTTGTGGTCCTTTTGCCTTAGCTTCGCACTTAGCTGGGGCTATAGATGTGTACTACTATGCCCTGCTACTATTTTGATGCACCAGAAGGTGCCAATAGGAATTTGGGGAGGAAAAAGAGAATTTTAAGTCTATAAATAAAGGAGTAATTACAGCTTCTAGGATTTTTGGTACTAATCCTTGAGTTTTCAAATTGCCAATTGACTGAAGATTTTCTTGACTTTGAGATAAAATCCAGTGCCTAGATTAGGTGTAACCCAATGTAGGTGTGCTCTCTTACGTGTACAGTCTGGTCTAAAGCAGCAAGGACTCAGGGATGTACATTCTGACTGTGGTGTATGTTCTGAAGCATAGGTGTCTGAAAGGTAGGCCCTGTCTGCCTCTTCCTCAATGGACTGTGTCCCCACGATTTAGCCAGCGCTGGCACACAGTGGGTGGGCAACTCTCTGATGAAACCCAGGGAAGCTTGAAGAGAATTGTCCAAACTCTGAACTAGTAAGTGGTGGAGCAGAGATTTTCTTTGACATCGGCTTCACTTCCAAAGCTTGTTTCTTGGTATTCTGCCCAACAGCCTCTTGACTATCCTGACCCATTGGAAGGTCCTTTCACAGTTCTGATAATGTTTCCATTTTATTTCAGCTTTACCACTCCCGAAGCCCATAAGCCCCATTCTAGATGCTCAGACTGGGCAAGTGCAGTTGAAGAAGAGGAAATGAGGACCAGAGTTAACAAAGAAATTGCAAGGTACACATTTTGGACTGGTTTGCATTTTTTTTTTTTTTTTTGGTACTGGGGATCGAACTCAGGTTCTTTTGCTTGTGAGGCAGGCAGCAGAACCACTGAGCTAAATCCCCAGCCCTGGAATGTTTTTGGTGGCTTTTTAAATTACATATTTAATTCAAGGTATGTCTTAGTGCGGTGGTTCTCAAAAATCTGGTCCATAGACTTGTGGCATTAGGCTCTCTCCAGAATTTGTTAGAAATGCACATTCTTAGGCCCCTCTGGCCTGTGCAGGGCCGATGCCAGCCATACTATAAGAAGTTCTCTGTTCCTCAGTGTGAAGATACCTGGTTTAGTAGTTATCCTTCTAAGAATGGAAGTAGGTGAAGTTGTGCTAGGGATCACCATTGCCTGATGGGGAGCATTCTTGCTTTGGTTTTCTTTTTTTTGGTGGGGGCGGGGGGGGACACTGGGGATGGAACCCAAGCCTCAGGCGTAGCCTCTACTGTAGTACTGAGCTGCGTCTCTTCTCCCCTTGGTTGGCAACCTTTTCCAGCCCTTTCTACCCTACACATGCTTTGAGTCACACTTGGCTGAGTAACACAGCTCTGACAGGGTTTAGGGAAGGGTCCCTATCTTGGGGACTTCATTCTTTACAGTTATGAACAGTTTTTCCTTTAGTCATTATCATTTGGAGAGTGGATCTTCAACCATTATTTAATTTCTGTTGACTTACGGTATTATGTTTTTTGCTCCTTTCTCCTTGGATGTGTACCATCCAAACCCAGCTGCGTGGCATGTGTTAAAGTGTGGTTTGTAATTAGTCAAAGTGTCCTGTGTATTAAACCAAGAAGATGAGCACCTAGCAGATTAGACTGGATCTTGGTTTATTCTGACGAAGGAATGTGTCCTAGTGGCAGGCCTGCCTTGCCTGCCTGTCCTCTTCTTGCTAGTGGTATTTATACCTCACTAATTACACTGCTTAGGATTTCTTCTGGCCTAGAGATCCTCTACGTGACAGGATGGTGTCCTTTAGGGCAGTGAGGCAGTTTCCTCAACTGGTTTCTTTAAGCACTAGCTGTACATCTAGGCAGATGAACTGTATCTTATGAAATGATGTAACTGAAGGAGGTTGAAAGTGAAAAAAGTGATAGCTGGGTGTGGTGGCACAGACTGGTAATTGCCAGTAATCCCAGAACTCAGGAGGCTATCTAAAAAAAAATTCAAGCGGTGGGCACACTTGTCTCATTCCAACCACTAAGGGTAGGGCCAACCTTGGGAAACTTGGTGTGACTGTCTCAAAAGGACTGGGAGGTGTAACAGTGGTAAAGCATCCCTGGATGCAATCTAAGTACCAAAAACAATAAAAGTAAGTGGCCTGGGGATTTAGCTTAGTGGAGTTGCGCCTGCTTGGCAAGTACAATGTGTCCTGAGTTCGATCCCCAGTACTAGGGGGGAAAGAAGAAAATAAAAAATCAGATAATACACTCATCCCAAACACCACTGCTTAGGAAGGTTTTGTTCCTGGTAGCTATTAGCTCTAGATGTATTAGTTACTTCTCATACCTTTGTAAAAACAGCAATATTTATTTTGTTTTCAGGTATAAAAGAAAACTTCTCATAAATGACTTTGGAAGAGAGAGAAAATCTTCATCGGGAAGGTATGTGTCATATTTTTTTTTTTTTTTGAGACAGGGTCCCACTATGCAGTTAAGGCTGGCCTTCAACTCATTTTGTAGCTCAGCCTGGCCTCAAACTCATGATGATCCTTCTACCTCAGCCTCCCGAGTTCTGGGATTATAGGTGTGTGCCACCACACTCAGCTAAATATTTCTTTATAATTTATTAATGAAAAAAATTGTGATTGAAAAATGCTGATTATCCTGATAGCATTTACTGATTTATCTGTTCTTCACTGATTTGAACTAATTACACTTGTTGTATACTAGAACCCTATATGTACAAAGATCCTGGACTGTCCTGGGATTAATATGGTTGGGGATCCAGAGGTTGAATATTTGAGGATTTTCTTGGCACAGATTACATGGTGATCGTAATTTTGAGGTTCTGTTAACTTTTCATTTTTTTCAGTTCTGATTCAAAGGAGTCTACGTGTGCAGTACCTGCTGATGTGGAGACAGATGAAAGTGTCCTCATGAGAAGACAGAAGCAGATCAACTATGGGAAGAACACCATTGCCTATGATCGCTATATTAAAGAAGTCCCCAGGTAGTCCTGTCTCATTGGCATGGCCTGAGTCACCCCAACATTGTAGTTCAGAGTTGCTTACATTAGACTAGGGATGGCGAACCTTTTAGTGCTTTCAGTGATACAAACAGCCCACTGTGGCACACATGCCATAGGTTTGCCATCACTGAGTTAGACCCACATACTGTGAGACCTTAGGAACTTAAGTGGAAAATCAATAGATTGGCATTGGAAAACTCTGGGACATGAGGATTAAAGATAATTTTTCGAGCCTGGTGTGGTGGTAGTGCATGTCTGTGTTTCCAGGACTTGGGAATCTGAGGCAGGAGGATTGCCATGGGTTCAAGGCCAGCCTGAACTGTGTAGTGAGAGCCTGTCTCAAAAACAACAACAAATTATTTTAGGCAGTATTTCATTGTTAGGACTCACATCCACGTTGGAAAAAAATGGAATTCAAGTTGATTATAAAAATTATTTAAGAAAAAAATTGGCATCTCTCTGTTTCCTCTAAGCAGCATGTTGCCTCTTTCTCTTTTTTTTGGGGGGGGTACCGGGGATTGAACTCAGGATCTTGCGCTTGTGAGGCAGGCGGTGGCACCACTGAGCTAAATCCCTGGCCTGGCTCTTTCTCTCTTGAACACAGACACAAAAGGATACCAAAAAGGCTTCTTGAATTTTTCTGAACCTCTTGGCAAGTCTGAGATTACAGTTTATTTTTCTGGAGTACAGATTGTAAGGAATAACAAGATTCAAAGAAAAAGTGTCCCTTTTTTTGTTGAGTTTTTCTTTTGAGATAAGGTCTTGCTTTATGGCCAGGTTAGCCTTGAACTTGATGTAGTCTTCCTGCCTCTGCCTCCCCAATGGTGGGACTATGGGTGTGCACCAGCAGTTGTGCTTTTGTTACATGTTACTTTGGTTATTTGTAGAATCTCTGTTGATCTCTAATTTGTTAAATGAAATCTCAAGGCTTGGTTAATCTTACAGTAACTGCAGATGTGAGTGGCCTGTGCCAGGGTAATCTTGCTGTCTTCCTGCAGACACCTTCGACAACCTGGCATCCATCCCAAGACCCCCAACAAATTTAAGAAGTACAGTCGGCGGTCCTGGGACCAGCAGATCAAGCTCTGGAAGGTGGCTCTGCATTTTTGGGACCCTCCAGCTGAAGAAGGATGTGATTTGCAAGAACTGTAGGTCTTTTTTGCATTCTCGTTTCTCAGTTTCTCTACTTGGCACAGGGGCTGAGACAGTTGCATGGTGATCTAGAAGTCTAGGACTACATGGAGGCTTTGTTTTATTTGGTCTGTGAGTGTGTGTGGTACTGGGGATTGAACATAGGACCTCACGGTTGCTGGGCTAGTGCTCTGCTTACCACTGACCTGTGCCACCACTCTTTAAATCTAAGTTGCCAACTCCTGACCCTTGATCCTCTTCCCTCTGCTGTGCAGCACCACAGGGGGGGTCTTGCCTTAATTGAGGAAGATTGTCTTTTTCCTGTTGGTGTATAAACTTGTGCTTAGTTGAAAATACCTCAGACCTGAGCTTTTGCTCAGTTCAGAATCTGCTGATCAAGAATGGGGCGAGGATGGCCTTGTGCTTGCTCGCTTTGATATTCTTCCAGCTTCTCCTCTGGTCCTGAGCCTCTTCCTTCCTCAAAAATACATTTATTCGTTCAACAGATACTTGAGTGTCTTCTCTATGCTGAGAAATTTAGGAGAAACTGGCATGTTTGAAATGTCTATTCCCCCACCTTGAACCAGGGATTCAATTCAGGACTTTGTGCTTGCAAGACTTTAAGTGAGGCATGATGGGGTACATCTGTGATTTCTGGTATTGGAGAGGCTAAGGCAGAAGGATCACAAGTTTAAGGCCAGCCTGGGAAATATAGTAAGATGCTGCCAGCTTAGTGGTTGAGTGCTGGCCTAGCAGGCAAAAGGCCCTGACCCTGATCCTGCACTGCAAAAAAAAAGAAAAGATTCATCGTTTGTTCCGCTTGCAAGCATGATTTTTGGTGGGGATACGTGATTCCAAGGGTGTGGAGTGTGGCAGATCTTATTCCTCAGACAGGACTAATACCTAGAATCTATAGAGAACTCAAAAAAATTAGACCTCAAAATAAAGACCTAGTCAAAAAATGGGCACATGAAATGAATAGACACTTCTCAGGACTTCAAATGGCGAAATAGGTACATAAAAAAATGTTCAACATCTCTAAGCATTAGAGAAATGCCGTTTTGTTCTTGGATACAAACACTATTGAACTTGGTATGTGCCATCTAATCTCAGTACTAGTGCTAATTTCAAGGTTTGGTTAATCTTGTAGCTATTTTGATGATGTGAGTGGCCTGTGCTAGGGTAATCTTGTTCTTTCCTACAAATACCTTAAAACTTAACACTGAGATTCCATCTTACTGTAGAAATAAGAGCTATAAAGTAATGCCACCGAAGCTATGATGTTGGTGCATAGCCACTATGCAAATCACTATGGAGATTCCTTGAAAAACTGTAAATACAAATTCCATTCAACCCAGCCATTCCCCTTCTAGGTATCTTCCAGAGAATTAAAGATGTTATATTATTTGTTTATTTTTGGTTTTTGAGATAAGGTCTCACTATGTAGTTCAAGCCTGTCTTGAAGTTACTATTGTATCGCAGGCTGGCCTTGAACGCAAAGTGATCCTCCTACCTTAGTCTCCCAAGTGCTAAGATTACAGGCATGTGCCATCCCCCCCAGCAAGATGTTATATTAATGTATCCAGTGTTGTTTTTTTGTTTTTGTTTTTTTTTGGTACCGGGGATCGAACTCTGCTCCTTGCACTTGCGCAGCAGGAGGTGAAACCACTGAGCTAAATCTGCAGCCCAAGATGTTATATTAATGATGTATGCATGCCCATGTTTGTAGCAGCACAATTCCTATTAGGTAAATCTTGGAAGTGGCCTTTATATCCATCAGCATATGGATTAAAAAATGTGCTACTTATGCACAGTGGAGTGCTATGCCATAAAGAGGGATAAACTTGAGTCATTTGTAGGAAAATAGATGCACCTTGACAATAATGTTCAGTGAAATCAGACATGCAAGCTTAAACATTGCATGGTTTCTCTTATATGAGAAACCCAAATTATCATTAAAGAGTGAGATAGAAGACAATAGGAAACAGGGAGGTAGATCTTTTGCAAGTGGGAAGGAGTCCAAGGAATGGGAGGGGAAGGAGGAGTGCTGAGGGGAAGGAAGCACAGAGAAAGAAGCTGTTAGTCCCTGCCCAGCTCCCCAGGAGGGAGGGCTGCATCACTGCGCAGGTGTGGATGACCTGTAGTTGCTGTCTTTGTGCTTTTTGTGCTGGATTGGTTGGGGGACCCTGGAAAGGGAGCCTTGGGGAGCATGGTGAGTGCCCGAGGGGACAGGTGGAGTTGCTCCTAGCATGCAGGGCTGGGGAGCTGCTGTGGTGCAGACTTCCTGCTCTGAGCTAGCACTGACCTGATGGGGTTTCCTTTGCAGACACCCTGTGGACCTGGGGGAAATGGAAACAGAATCCACAGAAAGCAGCTCCGAGTCCCGGGCAAGCTCACAGGATAACTCTGTAAGTGCCTTGTTTGGTTACCTCCTGCAGCTTGGGTGTTGGAGTTGAATTGTCAGTATGTGCTGAGGTGGAAGTTAGAGCTAAAATTTGATTCTGATACTAATGGAGGAGGGAGAGTTTATCATATTTTCTGTCATTGGAATGGCAGATTCATCATAATGAGTTCTGACCTTAATTTAGGCTTTTGATTCAGTCCATTTTGTTTTTTTGTGGGGGGGTACTGGGGATTGAACTGGGGACCTTGTGCCTGCGCAGGAGCTGGCGGAACCACTGAACTAAATCCCCGGCCCTTCAGTCCATTTTCTTTGATGGTGAAGGGCCATTCCCTTTGAGTCCAGTGTTTACCTGTGTGTCGGCACTGGCGGTTACCTGTAGGCTCTTTGTGTTGGTGATTGCAGTGTAGGAGTCATCTGAAGGTACTAAGCTCCTTCATGCCTACAATTTCCCTGCATTTGCTGGTTTTTAAAGTTGCGTGTCCCCTCGCCGACTCCCAACATCTTAAATGAAAAATTAGGTGAAAGATTTAAAAACCTAAACATTTGTTGTAAGCTGCTAAATTCTTTGTCACATTTGAGCATTCAGACACAGTTGCGGGCTGGGAATTTAGCTCAGTGGTTGCGCCGCCTGCTGCGCAAGCGCGAGGACCTGAGTTTGATCCCCGGTACCAAAAAAAAAAAGACAGTTGCCTTTTCCTCCCCTCCACACCTATGTCCCCTTGGGAGCCCAGTCCTGACCTGACTTGTGACCATTTGCACACCAGAGTCTGGTGGTGACAGAACTGTGAAATAAAGTGTGCCTCTTAAGGACTGTGACTCAGATGATGTTTTGGAAGACTATTTAGTAACATGGAGAAATTGTCAATATGAATTTAAAGAGGATGTTTAACTGTTGGTGAAATTTTAGATTCTGAACTAAGCCCAGTTTTGTGGGTGTTAATTACGAGGAAGGACATTTATAATTTTTATTTTTAAAATTTTTCCCCCCTTCCCCTGCCCTCCCTTCAACCCCTCCAACCCTCCCTATCTACAAAGACTTTCCATTTTTTCTTTTTCTTGTATTAATTCCATTCCCTTCTTTTCCCTTACCCCTCCCATTTCCCCTTCCCACCTTTTCTTCCTATTTCACATTACCTATTATACCTTTTAGTCCTTATTTACGCTTTCAGTTTCTTACACCAGAGAAACTATTCGGTATTTACACGTGTGTGTTGTATTTATTTCACTTAAGAGGATGGCCTCAATATGCATCCATTTAGCTATAAATGTCTCTAGTTTCTCTTTCTTTATGGCTAAGTAGCACTCCATTTTATAAAAAAACCCCACATTTTCTTTATCCAGTCTCCAGTTGATGGGCACTTGGGCTGTTTCCAAGTTTTAGCTATCACAAACTGCTGCTATGAACATGAGGACACATATATCACTGTGCTATGATTCTTTCAATTCTTTGGGGAAGATCCCCAGCAGGGGAATATCTGGGTCGAATGGGACTTCAGTCCTAGTTCTTTGAGGTATCTCCATACTAATTTCCACAGTGGTTGCACCAGTCTGCACTCCCACCAGCAGTGGAGTAGGGTTGCTCTTTCCCCACAGCCGCCCCAGCATTTGTTATTGGTTGATTTCTTGATAGCAGCAATTCTTTGTGGGGTGAGGTGGAATCTCAGTGTTGTTTCCATCTGTATCTCTCGAATGACCAGTGATGTTGAACATTTTTTCATGTTTATTTGCTGCTTTTACTTCTTTGAGAAATGTCTGTTCATTTCAGATTCCCATTTTTGGATTGGGTCTTTAAATTTGGGAGGTCTGATTTTTTTAGAAGTATTTTTATAGATTCTAGATAGTAGACCTTTGTCTGAGGGACAGCTGGTGAAAAGTTTTTCCTACATTGTGGATTGTCTCAGCCCTGTTGGTGGTTGCTCTTGCCGTGCAGAATCTTTTTAATAAGATGAAATTCCACTTGTTGATTGTTTGTGCTAGTTCATGGGCAACTGAGGTTTTGGTCATAAAATCTTCCTACACCAATGTCTTCAGTGTCTTCCTAACCTCTCTTCCGGGCTTTTATAATTTTTAAAAATGCAACCTGGGGGCCGGGAATTTAGCTCAGTGGTTCCGCCGATTGCCTCACAAGCGCAAGGTCCTGAGTTCGATTCCCAGGACTGGCCTTGCCCAGCGTTGGGTTGAGGGGCTTGAGCTGGGAGGGTGAGCCATTGTTCAGGAAGTGAAAGGGGCGATGCAGGGTGGGGGCAGGCTGTGAGGGGAGGGGAGAAGACTGGGCTGAGGAGGCGCCTAGAAAAGCCCTGTCCCGAGTCTGTCTGGGAAGCTCTCTCCCTGCGTAACCTCTGAATGTGGTGATGGAGCTTGGCCGATAAATACTGCCACTTCCTCCCCTGAGATTAACGGTGTTCTCTTGGGCTAATCACAATATAATCACCACATGCAGGACGAGGAACCTTGATGAAGTACTTCTGTTGCTAAACTGTTACATGCAGGTTTCCCAGTTTTTTGTGGTGGGGGTGGCTGGGGATTAAGCCCAGGGGCTTTCTACCATTTGAGCTTTGTCTGTATTTGAGATGGTTTCTCCATGTTGCCAAGGCTGGTCTTGAGATTCTCCTGCTTTGGCCTCCCAAGTGTTGGAATTACAGGCATTCACTATGATCCAATGTTTTTAGAATTTCTTATTTGATCTATAATACCATGTATTACATTTTGATCTATAATGCCATGTATCACAAAGTACCCTAGCTCTTTTAATTTGCTTTAATCTAGAACAGGCTCTTTGCCTTTTCCCTATGTCTTTGACTCCTTTCTTTGTTTTACTTTTGTTTTTGGTACCGGGGATCGAACTCAGGACCTTGAGCTTGTGAGGCAGGCGGCGCCACTGAGCTACATCCCTGGCCCAGTTCTTTTTACACTTACAGAGTGTGCGTACTTCTACACTTGGTGATGTCTTTATTTGTAGTATCTGTCCTCTCACAGGATCATTATTAGACTCCATTCCTACCTTCACTGAGCATCTTGACGTGTGTTGCTTCATGGGATTCTGGAAGCCGAGGGTGCAGGACGAGGGCGAGTGCAGCTCCACGGCACTGGGTGGGTGCCTACCGGGTGGGGCACACTCTTCCCTCGTCACGGGGTGGTAGCTGGTGTCAGGTCTTCATGACGGCTCCTCGTGGTCAAGGCAGCTGTGGTCCACATGTTAAGGGGTCAGTTAGCTTGGAATTCGCACAGGGATGAGCAGGTAGTTAGGGCATA
Organism: Heterocephalus glaber; assembly: GCF_053883595.1. Classification (NCBI taxonomy): domain Eukaryota; kingdom Metazoa; phylum Chordata; class Mammalia; order Rodentia; family Bathyergidae; genus Heterocephalus; species Heterocephalus glaber. The sequence continues at coordinate 1,023,571 of NW_028258325.1, read as the reverse complement.
GGAATCTGAAGCTTCCAGTAAATTTGATGTCCATCGTCTAGGGGTTTTAATTAACTAATTACTTTGAATTCTTCTGTGAGTGTCCTGCAGTTGCACGCTTGTGCTCGGTGTCATTCGCGTCGGTGTGACCTGTGCTTTTGTTTTCTAGGATGTGTACTCTGGCACACCCACAAAAGTTAGACATGTGGACTGCCAAGTGGAAGATGAATTTGATTTGGAAGCTTGTTTGACTGAACCCCTGAGAGACTTCTCAGCCATGAGCTAACTGCCACCCGGTGGCCACCGAGAGAAACAGTTGCCTCCACCCAGTCCCGGGAAGGCCAGCCAGGCACACGCATGCGGTATGCACTTCCACTTGGATGGTGTTCCTGTTAATAATTCACTTATCTCATGATGAGTTACTCTTGCCTTATTTGTACAGTGTGTGATCTGCATGTTTTAAATTGTTAGTGTACCTTAATCTGAGAAAGATTGAACGTGAAACAATCTTGAAACAAACTAAGTTGGTTAATGCCCACCGAGCTCCTTTCTCCAAATTGGACTGCCTAGTGTGCTTTAGCTGTCAGTTCCTATTGTCAGGTAGGTTGTGATCTGACCATGGTTTCGTGGGACCAATGTCGAGTTAGCTTTCTCTGCAAGTATCTGACAGGATTCTCAGGCAGATGCCTTGGGTGACTTTTTGGAAACTTTCTGGTCTTTTATCAGTATGCCAAACCAAGTTTTGTTTCTCCTATAGAACTCTGAAAGTCAAAGATGTTAAACTGGATTGTTAATGGGTTTTATATAAGTTATACAGTTTTAATTTGGCACTTGTAAATAGCCCTAGTTAGGATCTTAACCTATATAATACCCCGAGTGTTAAGGGGTTGTGGATTTAGAAAGAACATTTTTTTACAGTCAGTCAATTTACCATGTAAAATTGCTGTAAATGATAACATGTACAAATTCTTTGTTCAGATATTCAATTGTAAACTTCAGACTGTTGTGTTTCTATTGCTTTTGTATGGAATGATACTGCAAAAATAAAAAGAAAGGATCCTCCTTTAACTGACATAACTGTGCTAGGTTGGCTCACTGCCCTGATTCGGTGCTGTCTCCTTGGCCTGCAGTGTTTGCCTGGTGAGTGGCAGCAGAGCCCCACCACGGCAGCCCTTAAGTCCCTGCCCACCCTACCTGGTGACAAGTATGGGTCTCTGGTGGGGGTTCCCAGCCATGCGTCAGTGCAAAGGCTGGCATGTCAGCATGGGCCTGGCAGCCTGGGTCCTGAGTGCATCCTGCCCCTGGTTGGACTGTGGCAGTCCTGACCCTGATGAGGCCATCAGCCCAAACCCATGGTCACATGCCCCAGGACACTCCTCGGAAGTGAGGTGGAGGTGGGCTCTGGCAGCTTGATTCAAGGAGTTTGCAAGAACAGAATGCCTTCTTGGGGACTTGTAAAAAACCCATTTTGCAGGTCCTTTGGCACTGTATGGGCCCTTAGGCAGACTGCACAGCGATGCAGCACTGGTGGGATGGGACCTTTGGGGTTGGATTAAAGGATGAAAGATGAGCAGGGTAGGGCATGTGAGGAGCTGCCACTCTTGAGTGTCGTTGGCGATGTATACTAACGTGGCATTTGAGTCAGACTCCCTGTCACCCTGGGAGGGCAGTGCCAGCAGAGTCTGGGCAGTGTATGGAATCCTGAAGTGTGGGGGAAGCTGGGAGGGCTGAGGGTGTGGTTGCTGAAAGCCTGGGCTGTGAGGAAGTTGCTGGAGGAGCCTCAGGCAGGGGAGATCGACCAAGCTGCTACTGTGATGAGGGTTGGGACGCTTGCTTGCAGCACTTGCCTGATGGCTGGTGGATCAGCTGTGCAGTGCTCTAGGCTGGGTACTGACAGGCTCCTGGCTCCCGCTGCATGTGCTGGATCACGGGCACTGGTTAGCTAAGGGAAGGACGCAATACAGAGGGGTCAAGATGTTCTCAGCCTCCCCAAGGGAGGCAACGAGGCCAGAGTCCCTGGGGTGACTGCTGAGCAAAGCTTCAATCCAGGAAGACCCACACTGAAGCTAAGGGCGAGGCTGCTCGGTCCCTTTTAAGACCTTTGAAAGTTGAAGGCCCTATAAACAGGGCAGCCTGATGCTTATGAGCCTGTGACATAGACTTGCTTGGAAGAGACTTGTGGATGGAGCTTCAGTCTAAAGAATTGAATCACCAGTAAGATTCTCGGGTCTGGCAGAGCTTTCAGAAAAGTGACACTGGCAGGCATACTGGAAGTGGGATGAAAAGGGACAGGCAGTGGTTGTGGAAAGTGACCTCAGGACCCTGAAGGTACTACCGCAGGATGCAGCCTGGGAAAACCCCAGCTGCGTGGAAGGTGACCATTGGAAAGGATGGTTCTGAGGGTGGCCTGGGACCCCCGAGCCAATCAGAGGCCCAGAGAATCACCTGCGGGGACTGACCACGTGGCTGTGCTGCTTCATTGCAGGCTTGCTGGGGAGCAGCCACTTGGAAGCACGTGTCCTCTGTTGGGTATTGTGGGTCAGGTTAGCTGTCATACAGTTGTTCACAGAGAGGCACTCGCCCAGGTGCTGTCCTGCACAGCTGAGGAGCCTGGGTCAGGAGCTTGTTCCTGGGACCCACCCTGGACCCAGGGTCATGCTGCAGTCACATGACACTTGGAGGCCTCAGCAGGGCTTGGGTGTGTAGCTTACATTTTGGAGGACAGAAATTGTGTCCAGGGGATACACTATAGCAGTTTGGTTTTTTTTTTTGAGACAGGGTCTTGCTATGTAGTTCAGGCTGACCTCGAACTCACGGCACTCCTCCTGCCTCAGCCTCCCAAGTGCTGGGATTACAGGCTTGTGCCACCATGCCTTAAAAGAGGGCAAGGCAGGTAGGGTGATGGATAACATCAGGTTGGGGGGTGGGAGGACTTCAGCTTTGCTGTCAGTGGGATGAGCAGCCAAGGAGTCCTCAAGCAAGGAGTGTGACCTGGGCTCCTGGCTTTTGCTTCACATTCATATTCTTTTTTTTTTTTTGGTACTGGGGATCAAACTTGGTTCCTTGCGCTTGCGCAGCAGGCGGCGAAACCACTGAGCTAAATCCCCGGCCCCAAATATTTTCTTTACTCTTTTTTTTTTTTTTTTTTTGGTACCAGGGATTGAACTTGGGTCCTGGCGCCTGCACAGCAGGCGACGAAACCACTGAGCTAAATCCCTGGCCCAACACATTTATATATATATATATTTTTTTTATTGGTACCAGGGATCGAACTCGGGACCTTGCGCTTGCATGGCAGGCACCGGAACCGCTGAGCTAAATCCCCGGCCCCACATTTATATTCTTAAGAGTGAGTGCTCTTAAGCACTAAGGAAATCAATCAGTTCTTGCCTCTCAGTGCTGTCTACATAACCTGGTATTTTCTGTTTGAGTGTTACAAATAACTGATAGGCTAGGATCCAGTTTCTTTGTTCTTGACTCTTGTACATTGAACCAGGATGTATAAGAACTGAATGAAAGTGATCCAGTACGATTAATTCTTCACCATCCCAGGCTGATGGCTATCTTGTCCCCATCTCAGGCACTTCCCGTCTCGGCACGTGTAGACCAGGTCAGCTTATCAAGGTTGTCATCCCGTGTCCATGTCCCCAGTGTACTTTTTCACTGTGTATTGTGAAGCCGTTCTTGGCTTTGACGCCTGTCGGGATCTGTCACTTTTTCAGCAGTTCTGCCAAGTTGCTGACTCCCGTCCCTTGGTAGGAAGATGTCAGGCGAACCTCCCAGGTGAGCCATCGCCTTCTGCCCTACTGGGAGTCCAGCTACTTGGGTGCCCTGCACCCTGCAATAGTGCTTTTGTGTAGTGGGGCTTCAGGATTTTTTTTTTTAAGCTGTTTAAAAGGTCTAGGCAGAGTCATGACAGAGCACTCAGCAGACTAGTACCTTGCAGCTTGGCCTGTTGGTTTTCTACTTTGAAGTGGATTGGCACAGTGTGCATGTAATTTTATGTTTAAGAATCTTGAGGGCTGGGGATTTAGCTCAGTGGTTTCGCCGCCTGCTGCGCAAGTGCAAGGACCCGAGTTTGATCCCTGGTACCAAAAAAAAAAAAAAAAAAGAATCTTGAGGGTTTTTGTTTTTGCATTGTTCTTTGACTGCATTTTAATGTGCAGACTTTAGTTCGACCTAAGCCTGTAATACTGTTTTTGGAAAGTTTTCTATTGCTCAGCATAGGAGTGCTGCCTTTGAGGACTCCACACCGGAGGATCCATCACAGGCTGCCTGGTACCCGACCTTGCACTGTGATGGCACTTGCCACCCTGTCCCACTCTTTCTTCACACCTGCATCTGTGACATGGGCACAGTGGTGTCTGCTTCCTGGGGAAGGCTGGGGACTGGCAGGAGAATGAATATTGCTCAGTTAGCTCCGTCATCACCAAGGCTGCCTCCAGCACGTCTGCAGCCCTGCTCCTCCTCACTGGCCCTGACAGGTGAGGCAGGGGTGGTCTCCAGGCAGGCATGGCGACAGCAGGTACCCAGCACATGCAGAGTCCGCTGTGCTGTCCCAGCTGCTTCATGCAGGCTGAGGGTGGCTGGGTCCACACAGTGAGAGGCCTGGGCACCCAGCCTGATGGCACAAGGTGCCCTGTCCCCCTGTGGCCTGGACGTGGTGTGGAGAGGAGTTTATAGTGGAAGAAGGATGGAATTGTGTTTCCAAGGCCCGCCCTCCATGTGGGCAGGTGGGATGAGGCTGTGCTAGTCGTCTGCTGCTGTGTAGTCAGCGACCTCTCTTGGAGACCCCTGCAGTCAGGTTCCAGTCCCCACTGCTCAGTCTATGAAGCAGGCCCAAGGGAAAAAAGACTTCAGAGAGAGAACTAAGAGAAAGCGGGGGCCAGGACGACCAATGCTGGTGCAACCAAGAAAGGCCCTGGCCAGTCCCAGGCAGTGATTTTTATTGGCAATCATTTGGGGTAAAGGCAAGTTGTGCGCACTTTCTATGGAAATTAATAATTGCAAATTCCTTTTTTTTTTGGGTACTGGGCCTCAAACTTGGGACCTTGTGCTTGCGAGGCAGGTGGCAGAACCACTGAGCTAAATCCCTGGCCCTGGAAATTAATATAAACAAGGCTCACAAAGGACAAGACCAAGCATTCTTGAATTAGGAACAGAATAGACAAAGTACGTGGTGGCAGTTAGAACACTGTCCTTCTATTCTGAAGGTTTTAGTTGTAGGAACGGACTCTGGGTGCAAGTTACTCTGACCTCGGCACGTAGGCTTTGGCGGGACTCACTTCTATAAACAAGCCAGTTGTGTTGACTCTTCACAGTGAGTTTTGGGCATAATCAGTATTACAGTCCTCTGCAACCTCAAAACGCAGTGGCCCACAAGAATATTAGTCATCTTCGTTTCTGTGAGTCAGGGGTCTGGTGTAGCCCAGTGGAGTCCTCCGGCTTTGGTTCTCGGAGCTGCACACAGGTTTTGGAGGGTCTACTTTGAAACTCAGTCTCGTGGCTGTGGGCTTCTCTACCTTGCCAGGTGGCCCTCCACATGACAGCTTCATCAGAGTGAGCAAAGTGAATGTGGCAAGATGGCATTGCAGCCCTGGGTAGCCCAGTGTTGGGAGGACAGTGAGCCAGTGGCCAGCCCCCCATTGAGGAGAGGGGCCTGTGGGCTGCTGGGGTCGGCCTCCCAGAGAGCTTCCACATTCCCAGTCACATCCTTTGGAGGACCTTGAGGGAAGGGGACAGTGGCCCTGGACTCTAGGGTAGGGGGCTTCTCTGCTGTCCAGCCTGGAGCCAGGGAAGGCTGGCTTTGCTCAGGCTGCCCACCCCTTCTGCCAGGGCCTCACCCCAGGACTCCATTATACCTATGTGCCCATTTGGCTTCAGGAACACAAGCAAAAATGTAACATTCAGATCCCAAGCAGGGGTTAAGGAGTAGGTAGGGCTATGTCTAGAAGCAGTGCAGGCACCCCAAACAGTACAGAACCCCTGCTGCTGGATAAGCTAACCAACATTAGGAGAGGGACAGTGACCGGCATGGAACAAGCAGCAAGTTAGAGCAAGTCCAGACAGGAGGTAACAGAGTGCAGAAAAGAATTACAAGTAAAAGTAAAAAGTCATTTTAGAAATGAAAGGCAAACTAGAGGGAATCGGAGAGCAAAACAAACAATATAGACAATCCCTTATGTAAAAGAGGGGCATTTAAAAAATACGGAAAAAGGGCTGGGGATTTAGCTCAGTGGTTCCGGCGCGTGCCTTGCAAGCACAAGGTCCTGAGTTCGATCCTTGGTTAAAAAAAAAAAATTTCAGGGGCTGCGGATTTAGGTCAGTGGTTCTGCTGCCTGCCTTGCAAGGGGAAGGTCCTGAGTTTGAGCCCCGGTTACCCCTCCCCCCAAAAAAGAAAAAATACGGAAAAAGAAAAGCCTTACAGAGTAGAAAGTTAGCCAGCTGTCTGCAGCTGCATATGACATGAGCACAGGCAGTTTTAAGGAAATGACCAAATGCTTATGAAACGAATGTGTGCGCTCAGTCACAGAACCACTGTAGTTGCGTATGGCGGCAGGAGCTGAGGACACTGGGGTAGAGCTGAATTTTACGCTACTGCAGCATTTACAATTGCTTTAGAAACTGGAATGTGTGGTGCAAATTACCAAAATGCTTATGTCTGGATGCTCAAAACCAGCACAGGTAGACAGGCACACTGTATTAGCGAGGAACTCAGAGATGTCCATCCATTCCGCCCAAACAGTGGCATGCAGGTACAGTGCACTAGAATTGCTATCGAAATACCAGGAAGTTTTTTTTTTTCTTGTAAAGCTACAGACAGGCTTTAAATTCTAAAATTTGTATGGAAAAGGAAAAGAATGAGAATAGCTAATATAAGGTTAAAAAAGAGGAATAAAAAAGTGGTTTAAGATGGTTTAAGCATGTCCCCTCATGGGTATGCCGTTGCAGGCTTGGTCCCGTTGGGGCTTGGTAGTACCTGGTGGGAGGTCCTATGTCATTTGGGGATGTTGAAGAGTGTGGGGCCCTGGATTCTCCAGCTCCTGTTCAGGAGGTGACTTCTCCCCCCATGCACAACCTCATTCCTGCCATAGTGGGAGGGGGTGGGCAGAGCTGAGTTCTCCAGAGCGGACTGCACTGTGTGCATTGCAGCCTCCAAATAAACCTTGTTACAAGGCTAGCCTGGTGTAGGTACTTGGTTATGGCTGTGAAAAACACTAACACATTTAAGGCTTACTAAGAGCTGCCATCATCAAGACTAGTGTTGGTGGGGACAGAAACTGATCAACAGAACCCAAAGTGGATCCACCCAAGCCTAGCCAGCTGAATTTTTGCAAAGGTACAAATTCAGTTGGGGGGAGAATAGTATTTTCAGCAAATGGTGCCAGAATGATTGGGCACAAAAGGCAGAAATAGGAGCCTCAATCTAAGTTTTCCACCCTCTGGAAAAATGGACCAGGCTTACATGGAAAGGATAAGGCTTAAAGTTTGCAGGAAATCTTTGGGACCTAGGGCTGGGCAGAGTTCTTCACCTGGACTCCAAGAGCCCAACACATAAAAGGAAAAATCAATTAGGTTTTCTTCTAAATTAAAAACTTGCTAAAAAAAACCTCGCTGTATCAAAGAGCAAAAGACAAATCATGGATGTCGAAGAAACTTGCAAACCATGTCTCCGCCAGGAGACTCGTGTCTGGAAGAATGGGAAGAACTCAAACTCCACAGTGAGGAAATGAGCCGACTGCATAGAGACATTTTACCCAAGAGGAAGTGCAGGTGGCACTGAATTCCCAGGAACCCTTGGCCAGGGCTGCGGTGGAGGTGGTTCTGACTTTGACTGCTGGAGATGCAGCTCCCTTTGGGTGGTCCAGTGCTTCCTCCTGATGAGACCCAGAGTGGGGATGTGACCTCAGCCAGGTGCCACGTCTAGGGATGGGCCACCGTGGTAGAGTGTGTGGCTAGCACGTGCAAGGCCTTGGGTCCAATCCAGCATCGCACACACAGCAGTCAGTAAATGTTGAGCTGGGACCGGTGGTGCTTACCTGTAATTCCAGCACTTAGGAGGCTGAGGCAGGAGAACTGTCATGAGTTTAAGGCCAGCCTGGGGTACATACTGAGTTCAAAGCTATCCTGAACACGTAGTGAGACCCTGTCTTAAACAGGCTGCTGTTTTGGGGGGTGCTAATGGATCCCCGAGTGGGACCACTGTAGAATTGTCTTTGGGGAGGCTAGATGAGCACCCATATTGGCTTTACCAGCATTTCCACTCATGAGCTTTGGCACCTGTTAGCGTTCTGTGGAGAAAGAACCAGCGAGATGTTGGCTGGAGTGATCGTCAAGGCTGCAGGGGCTAATGTGTGGGGTGTGCTGTGCCGTCTGCTGGCAGAATTCCCTCTTTCTGGGGTGGGGGGCTGGCCTTAAGTCCTTCAGTGAACTGGTGGGGGCTACCCACATTGTGCTTTAAGCAAAGTCTACTGATTTAAATGCTGATCTTATTTAAAACGGTGGCACTCAAGCACAAGGATCCGAGTTTGATCCCCGGTACCAAAAACAAAAACAAAAACAAAAAAAACTGTGGCAACATCCACGCTTATTTGACCAAATAGCTGGTACCATGGCCTAGCTAAGTGACATCTGGAAGGACACTAAACTGTGAAACTCTGACTTGAAACAAAAACTCAGACGCTGCCAAATTGGATAAAAAAACAAGACCCCGGCCGGCTGCATAAAACCCACTTTCAATATGAAGACACACACAGGTTCAGAGTAGAAGGTTCGGAAGAGATTGGCCATGCAGACTTCGATGAGGAAAGCTGGAGGCAGGACAGTGATGTCAGACAGGCTTCAGAGCAAGTGATGCTACTGCACAGAAGAAAATGATGTTCCTTAATGAGGTCATTTCTTAAGGATGAAGTAAGAATCCTAAGTGGGTATCCAGTTAATAACAGGTCTTAAAAATACATGATGTAAGCTGGGCATGGTCGCGTATGCCTGTGATCCCAGTACTTGGGCGTCTGAGGCAGGAGGATCGCTTGAGTTCGAGGCCAGCCTGGGCTACATAGTTCAAGGCCAGTCTGAACTATATATTGAGACCGTGTCTCAAAACAACAACAACAACAACAAACCATGATGTGAAAATTTGATACAAATAAAGCGGGAAAAAAAATCACAAGGTTTTTTTTTTTCCCCCAGTACTGGAATGAACCCACAAATGCTCTACCCCTGAGCTACACACCCAGTTCTTTTATTTTTATTGTGAGACAGTCTTACAAAGTTGCCCAGGTTGACCTTGTGTTACTTTTCTCTCGTTGCTGAGACAAAATACCCGACACCCAAAGTTAGAGGGGATTTATTTAGCTCACAGTTTATAGAGGTTCAGTCTGTAATCAGCTGGCTCCAAGGAAGGGATGGCAAACAGGCCTTAAAGAGGAGAAACAACATGGTGAGCACAAGGTAGCAAAGGTAACGAGAGCTTCACTGAGTCTTTCTGCCTTTTATCCCATCCAGACTACCGGGATTAGGGTGGTGCCCAACTACTTACTCATGTGTAGTGGTTTAGTAATCACACACCATTAATCCCAGCATCACATATTCCAGATTCAGCACCTCTGACCAAATGAGGGTTTGGGGGGACATCCAGACCCAAACCATAACAGACCTTGAACTTGCCATCCTCCTGCCTCAGCCTCCTGATTACAGGCATGCATCACCATGCCCAGTTTAAATCCACAATTATATTTGGAGATTTCAATACTCAGTCATTGATAAGTAGAGGCGGGAGAACACGATTTGAGGCCAGCCTGGGCTATATACCAAGTTCAAGGTCAGCCTGGACTACATATAAGACTGTTTCAAAAAGCCAAACAGAACAAAAAGGTCACTAAATACATAGAGGACTCTAGCCACACTCAACCACCTCCACCTAATTCCCACTCACAGGACACCACCCCTCAACAGTGTCAGCTCCCACTGAGAAGCGCACCTGCACCGTGCTCAGACCACGGCGGCCGTGAGGCAGGCTCAGCACGCTGACCTTGACTGAAACTGCACACAGCATGCTCTGACCACGACAGACTGAGGCTAGTCATTTAGCAGATACTCAAGGCACACAGCATCAGGTAAAAATACCGATCCATCAGATGTTATCAAAATCGAAAACATCTCTTCAAAAAACTGTCTTAAAGATGAAAAGCAGCTGTGGAAAGGAGTCTGGTGGTTCCTCAGAGTTCAACATGGAGGGCTCGGGGCCTAGTTCAGGGAAGGAGCCCTGCCTGTTGATCCTCAGTGCCATCACCCATGCAAACAAACAGGGTGACTGTGACCCAGTGGCTCTGCTGGGTGTATGCCTAAAAGTTAAAAACAGGAGTGCAAACAAAAATGTGCACTGGAATGTTCACAGCAGTAAAATACACTGTTAGCTTTCCATGGCTGACAGAATACCTGAGAAAAACTTTTGTTTTTGAGACGGAGTTTGGCTATGTAGCTCAGACTGGCTTTGAACTTACCATCCTCCTGCCTCAGCCTCTGGAGTGCTGGGATTACAGATGGGGACCACCATGCCTGGTTTAAGAAAAAACATTTTAAAAGAAGAAGTTTTTTCGGCTCACGGTTTCAGAGGTTTCAGTCCATGAGCTGCTGGCTCCATTACTTTGGGCCTGAGGAGGCAGTGTTCATGGAGGGACACTCCATTGGGCCTAGGTGGAAGCTGTTCCCCTCCTGGTGGCCAGGATGCATACAGCAAGGATGGGGACACAGTGAGCCAGCCACCTCCTCCGAGCAGCCCCCAGCCCGTTGTAGTTTGCACCCCTCGCCAAGGTCCACGTGGCTGTGAACCCGCAATGGCTTTAACCTACCGTGATGACAGCGCCATGGTGATCAGTCACTTCCCTAAGGGGCCCTCTGAGCGCCGTGTGCTGGGGATAAAGTCTTCAACACGGGCCTTTGGGTCCCAGAGCCAAATGGTAACAGAATATGCTCCGTCCCCAGTAAACTAAGCCCCCGGGACCCACCCTCCCACTGTCTGGCTGATGGCTCCGGGGCCTTCTGTACCGCGCGGGACTTGTCCTTTTGAGCTCTGCTCACTCCGCTCCTCCTGCCCCGGGGCCGTCCTTGCTGTAGCTGAGCTCACGACAGGGTGTTTCCTTCTGACCTCCTCCCACCTCGTCTCCCATCCAGACGTCTCTCCAGCTAGTGGAGCCGATGGCAGAGACTAGGATTGGGCTGCCTGGAACCACCGTGCCTCAGTTTCCTCAGCTGTAAAGGGGACAGCACTGATGGGCTGCCCACCAGAGGAGGACTGACTGGGTCTCCCAGGAAGGGAGCCCGGTCTGGCCCGGGGCCCAGGACACAGCCCCAACTGGGATCCCGCGCCGGTGGCCCTCGGGTGTCCCCAGGCCAACTGGGCTCGGGTGGGACCAGTTCCCCGTCTGTCACGCGTATCTCATTCACACCGCCTTGCCAACCCGCCTTGCCAACGTCGCTGGAGGTCTCCAAGTGAGACTCGAGAGTGTAAGCGAGGAGCCCAAAGACAGCGGTCAAGGGCAGGGCGGGGAGGCCATTCTCGGGCTCCGGTACTCGGGCTACGCGGCCCCGCCCTCCGTCTCAGGTCTCCGCCACCCGCCCGCTGGGCCCGGGACTACGTCACTCCCAGCGCACTAGAACAGGGGGCGGGGCTCCGGCACGAGGCGGAGCCAGCGCAGGCTCACGCCGTGACAGCGCGGTCTCCGGGCGGGTGGTGGGCGGGGCAGGACGGGAGTCCCCGCCCCCCGCCCTCGGCGTCGGCCCGCCCATCGAGCGCTGAGGGGCGGTGGCAGTGGCGCGCGGGCGGGCGGCTGACGGGCTCGCGGCGGCGGCGGCGCGGCGACCAATGAGGACAGCCGGAGGGGGCGGGGCGGCGGCCTCGGTTTTGTTCCGCCGCGGCTGAGGCGCGTCGCGTCGTCCCTATGCGAGGAGCGCGGCCTGCGCTGCCCGCTTCCTCGCTTACCCGCTTACCCGGTCTCGGCCCCACGGCGCCGCGCAGGTACCGAGCCGGGTCGGCCGGGGTGCGCGCGCCCGGTCGCGGTCTGTGGAGTGCGGCCGCGGGGCTGCGCGCGAACTTGGCCCGCTCGTGCCGCGGACGCCGCGTCCCCACGCTGTCAGAACCCCGCGCCGGCCGTTCCTCGCCGTGGACACGGGACCGCCCGGGTGCAGGGTTCGGACTCTGCGCACTCCAGACCCTGTCCGACCGGGCCAGGCCCCCGCACACCTCGAGACCCCCGCGCGTCCTGGGACCCCTGTGCACCTTGGGGACCCCCCCACCCCGTGCACCTCGGGAGCCTTGCCCGACCTGGAATCCCCCGCGCACCCTGGGACCCCCTTGTGCATTCCGGGACCCCTGCGCGCCCCGAATACCCAGCACCCTAAGGCTCCCTGCGTGCCCCGCGCCCCCCTCTGGCCTGCCCAGGCGCCCCTTGAGCGCCAGCACCGCGGGCGCCCTCCGACCTGTCCAGGTTCGCCTGAGCGCTGTGAGGGGCTTGCACAATGCCACTTGTTGAGTCAACTTTGCGTGTCGCCTTTGTGACCTGTTGTCGCCCTACTGGGCCGGTGGGCCACAGCCCTTTCTGGGGCTCACGTGTTTGTCATTTTGTAGCCTAGAGAAGCAGGAAGTTTGACGAAATTTCACGGCACAATAGGGGAGGCCCAAGGGTGGACCCAGACCACGTGGGACCCTCCGCACGACCTGTGGAAGGCGACGTGGGAGTGGATTCTGAACCTACTTTCTTGCTTAGACTGGACGGGTGTAAGTCGCTTTAAAACCGTCCATGTGAGTGGAGAAAGGAGTGTTAGGTGTGTAGCAGTTTACTGTTCCTGATTGGCTAATTCCTTATTCTAGATTGGGATTATGATCTAAGTACAGTCCTATATCTGAGGTTTTAACACTCTATGTGCGTTAAATTGACTTTTTTGGATGTTTGTATTTCATCACGGAGTGAATCAACTTTAATGGACACTTCTATTAAGTTACCTTTCTTGTTTGTTTTTGTTCTTTTTTTGCGGTGCTGGGGAATGAACCCAGGGCTTGTCCAGTGCCGGTAAGTGCTCCTCTGCTGAGCTGCACCCCAGCCCCTTTCTTTTTCAAAGCTCGAACCTGATCCATTACTTATTTGGGTCTGTGATAATCTCTGAGCTCCAAGAACTTACAGAGATGAATTAGTTGGGCATGCTTCAGTTTCATATTGTGTAAGAAATTTAAATGGTGCATACTGGTGCCACTTAAGACCCAGTCAGCTGTCACCGACTGTCACTTGTGTCCCTGATGAAAGTGAGTCCATGAAGGAGGAAAGTGTGGCTTCTTGCTCTGATGGTAGAAGGCTGGGAAATTTGTTTTTGAAACTCCAAATACTGTTCCAAAGTGGAAATTGAAATTGGTTGGAAACAGTGGCTTTTCTTTGAATTGAGCTAGCTGGTGCAGGAGTTCCTGCAGACAGTTGTTCCCGAGTTCATTTGCCATTGTCACCCTTGAGTCCCCTCTGTGTTTTGGGTATTGGTCATCGTGATACCTTTCTGGGTCTTGGTGGACGATTCCCCTGCTGGCCCTGGACTTAGAGCCCGGTTCTGGAGTTCGTTCTGCTGGTGAGCTCTGTGATGCCACTTAGAGGGTTGCACTGCCTTGCTTGGCAAGTGACGTGGTAACAATTCTGCCCCTGTGGATGGCTCCTTAGTTTTTTTTTAACTGAGGTTGGATTTGGAGGGCACAGACAGCACAGAGAAAGTGCTGAAGCCTTCACTCTTCAAGTGGATGCATTGGGACCTTTCTGCTTAGAGACGTTTGCTTGTGTGGAGTTCTGTGCGCAGGGAACAGGAGTGCGAGGAGGCGTGGACTGAGAATATGTTCTACAGGTAGAGAGGAAAACCAAGAAGACCCTTAGGTATTTTTCACTGATGCATTGGAAACATTGGAAACATGTTTTAAAAAAAAGCAAATTGGGGCTGGGCATGTAGCTTGGGGCGCTGTGCAGGCCTCACAAGCGCAAGGTCCTGAGTTTGATATCCAGGACTGGAGAAAACAAAAAACGGCAAATTAGAGTTGTTTTTTATATAAACCCTTTCAGCATTGTCTGCAATGATAGTTCTCAAAGGAAAAGTAGCTTTCTCAGTCTTTTAAGCATTTAATGTAAGTAATCATAATTTAAACATGTACCAGAGACTTGGGTACTTTCACATGTGTTACTGCATTTGATTCCTTGAGGCCTCATGAAGTGTGGGTGGTTCTCCTTATTTTCAGTTTCCAGGAAGCTCAGGGCCGGGGGGAGAGAGAGGTGAGTCCATCTCGTGTGTAGGACTGCCAGAGTCTGGGCTGCAGCTTCCACCCAGCTCTCCGGGCGAGGTTGGGCAGGGCTGTGTGTTTTCTCCCATGTGGAAATGTGTCCGTGTTCGTTGGTAGACAGGTGACAACAGTCATTTCTATTTTAAGATTTGAGTTTTTTTCTCCTTTGTTGGGTTGGAAAGATAACACTTCAAGCATGGTTTCTATATACTTAAAAGAAATAGAGTTAATTTTTTAGAGCAATTTTAGGTCCTCAGCATAGTTGAGCAGGATATGGAGTCCTATCTACCCCTTACTCCTGCACAGGCTCCCCTATTTTTCCAACACAGTGGCCTGTGTGGTATAGTTGAGAATCTCTGTTAACACATCAGCATCACCAGAGTACATAGCTGACATTAGAGTTCACTCTTGGTGTTTTGTATTTTATGGTTTTTGACAAGTGCGTAATGACATGTACCTATCGCTATTTTTTTCTACCATTATATGTATTATCAGAATAGTTCACTCTCCTAAAAGTGCTCTGTGCTCCATCCCTCCTTCCCCCAACGCTGGCAACCTCTGGCCTTACTGTCTCCATGGTTCTCCTTTTCCAGAACATCATAGTTAAAATCATGTGCGTAATCTTTTCTTTTCTTTTTTTGGTACTGGGGATCGAACTCGGGTACTTGTGCTTGCGAGGCAGGCGGCAGAACCACTGAGCTAAATCCCTGGCCCATGTGTGTAATCTTTTCAAATTAGCTTCTTTCACTGAGTAAGGGGCATTTTATTCCATGTCTCTTCCTAGTATTTCAGCTCATCTCTTTGAGGCACTGAATAACATCTCATTATCTTGACGGACCACGTTCGCCCATTCATGTGATAAGGACGTTTTGGTAGCTGCCAGGTTTGGGCAGTTAGGAGTGAGGCTGCTGTATGTATCTGTGTGTAGCTTTTTGTGTGGACAGAAGTTTTTTAGTTCCTTTGGTTAGTGCCAAGGAGCACAATTGCTGGGTCTTGTGGTGAGAGGAAGTTTCCTTTTGTCAGAATCTGCCGAGTTATCTGACAGAGTGGCTGCACCATTTCTCCTTCCCACCAGCAGTGAATTTGAGTTCCTGTTGTTCGGTGTCTTCCTTGGTATGTGGTGTCAGTGTGCTGGGTGGTGGCCCTTCTAACAGTGTGTGGTGAAGCCTCAGTGTTTCAGTTGTATTTTCCTGGTGAGTGTGATGTGTGGAGTATCTTTCCATACTAGGCTTTTTTGCCAACTGCTGATCTTCGGGCCTTTTTTTTTGTACTGGGGATTAAACTCGGAGCCTTTGTAGTAAGCTATTATCCCCAGACCTTTTATTTTTATTTATTTATTTTGTTTTGAAATAGGATCTTTTTTTTTTTTTTTTTTGGTACCAGGGATTGAACTCGGGTCCCTGCACTTGCGAGGCAGGCGGCGGAACCACTGAGCTAAATCCCTGGCCCAAATATATATATATATTTTTTTTCGTATGGGGATTGAACTTGGGTCCTTGAGCTTGCACAGCAGGCGGCCAAACCACTGAGCTAAATCCTCTTGAAATAGGATCTTGCTAAGTTGCCCAGCCTGGATTCAAACTTGTGATCCTCCTGCCTCACAGAGTGTTCCATTTTTCAGTGTTTTTTTTTTTTCTTACTGAGTTCTAAAAGTTCTTTGTATATTTTGGATAACAGTCCTTTATCAGATAAATCTTTTGCAAATATTTTCTCTTAGTCTATGGCTTGTCTTTTATTCTTTTTTTTTCCCCTTAAATTCTTTTATTGGTACGTTTTAGGTATGCAATACGTTTACATTTATCATTGGGTGCTTGTACCTGTACATGATGTATCTTGGTTCTTATTTTTTCTCCCCATTTCCTGTGCGCCCTTCACCCCCTCCACCCTTTCCTATTTACAAAGACTTTGTTTCCATTTGTTTTCTTTTCTCATAATTTTTCCTTTCCCTTCTTTCCTTTCATCTTCCCCTCCCACCACCCCTACCCCTTTGGACCTTTTATTCCTATTTCAAATTATCCATTATTCATTTTAATCATTTTAATTCTTATTTACACTTGCAGTTTCTTACACTAGAGAAACTATTCGGTATTTACACGTGTGTCCTATTTATTTCACTTAAGAGTATGGCCTCAGTGTGCATCTATTTAGCTATAAATGTCTCTAGTTTCTCATTCTTTATGGCTGAGTAGTACTCCATTTTATAAAAAGATCCACATCTTCTTTATCCAGTTTCCAGTTGATGGGCACTTGGGCTGTTTCCAAGCTTTAGCTATTACAAACTGTGCTACTATAAACATGGGTGCACATATATTGCTGTGGTATGATTCTTTTAATTCTTTTGGGAAGATACCCAGCAGAGGAATAGCTGGATCAAATGGGACCTCTAGTCCTAGTTTTTTGAGGTATCTTCATATGGATTTCCACAGTGGTTGCACCAGTCTGCACTCCCACCAACAATGGAGAAGGGTTCCTTTCTCCCCACACCCCCGCCAGCATTTGTTATTGGTTGATTTCTTGATAGCAGCCATTCTTTCTGGGGTGAGGTGGAATCTCAGGGTTGTTTTCATCTGCATCTCTCGAATGACCAGTGGTGTTGAACATTTTTTCATATATTTATTTGCTGCTTTTACTTCTTTGTCTGAGAAATGTCTGTTCATTTCAGATGCCCATTTTTGAATTGGGTCTTTGAATTTGGGGGATCTGATTTTTTTCAATTCTTTATATATTCTAGATAGTAGTCCTTTGTCTAAGGTACAGCTGCTAAAATTTTTTTCCTGAATTGTAGGTTGTCTCAGCTGTGTTGGTGGTTTCTCTGGCAGTTCAGAAGCTTTTTAATAAGATGAGATCCCAGTTGTTGATTCTTTGTGCTAGTTCCCGTGCTACTGAGGTTTTGTTCATAAAATCTTTTCCTATGCCAATGTCTTCAAGAGTTCTACCTAACTTATCTTCCAGCAAGTTTAGTGTTTCTGATCTTTAATCTTTAGTGTTTTTTTAGATCTTTAATCCACTTCGATCTTAGTTTAGTGCACGGTGATAGGTATGGGTCTAGTTTTAATCTTTGGCAGGTTGAAATCCAGTTTTTCCAATACCATTTATTAAATAGGCTATCTTTCCTCCAATG
Source organism: Heterocephalus glaber (assembly GCF_053883595.1). Taxonomy (NCBI): domain Eukaryota; kingdom Metazoa; phylum Chordata; class Mammalia; order Rodentia; family Bathyergidae; genus Heterocephalus; species Heterocephalus glaber. The sequence goes on along the minus strand of NW_028258325.1, from coordinate 1,006,169 downwards.
AGGGTAGTTGGCTCCTTTGTCAAAGATGAGGTGGCTGAGTATGTCTGGAGTTGTTTCTGCATCTTCTAATCCACTGATCCTCGGGTCTGTTTCTTTGCCAGTACCATGCTGTTTTCATCACAGTAGCTTTGTAGTATAGTTTCAAGTTGGGGATTGTGATACCCCCAGCCATGTCTCTGTTGCCTAGAATTGCTTTTGCTATTCTGGGACTCAATGAATTTTTGGATTGTTTTCTCTAGTTCTGTGAAGTATATTGTTGGAATTTCAATTGGCATTGGATTAAATCTATTATAGTAGTTTTGGAAGTATGGCCATTTTCAGTATATTGGTTCTTCCTACCCAGGAACAAGGGATGTCTTTCCATTTTCTTATATCCTCCTCCATCTCCTTTTTCAGAGTGCTGTAATTTTCAGTGTAGAGGTCTTCTGCTTCCTTTGTTAGATTGATTCTGAGATACTTCATTTTTTTGGATGCTATTGTAAAAGGAATTGTTTCCCTAATTTCTTTCTCAGTGAGTCTGTTATTTGTGTATAAGAAGGCTATTGTTTTTTGAGTGTTGACCTTATATCCTGTTATTCTACTGAATCTGTCAATTAAGTCTAGAAGTCTTTTGGCCCAGTTTTTTGGGTCTTCTATGTAAAGTATCATATCATCAGCAAATAATGACCATTTAACTTCATCCTTTCCTATCTTTATTCCTTTTATTTCCTTCTCTTTTCTAATTGCTGTGGCTAATGTTTCCAGAACTATATTGAACAGGAGTGGTGATAGTGGACATCCTTGTCTTGTTCCTGATTTTAGCGTGAAAGTTTTCAGTTTTTGACCATTTAGTATAATGTTGGCTGTTGGTTTTTCATAGATAGTCTTAATCAGGTTGAGATAAAGACCTTCTATTCCAATTTTCTGTAGGGGTTTTATCATGAGTGGGTGTTGGATTTTGTCGAATGCCTTTTCTGGATCTATTGAGATGATCTTATGGTTTTTGTCCTTGGCTCTGTTTACAGTGTATTACATTTATTGATTACGAATGTTGAACCATCCTTGCATCCCTGGGATAAATCCAACTTGGTCAGGGTGTATGATCTTCTTAATGACCCTCTGTATTCTGTTTGCCAGTATCTTGTTGAGGATTTTTGTGTCTATGTTCATTAGGGAGGTTGGCCTGTAGTTCTCTTTTTGGGTTGGGTCTTTACTTGGTTTTGGAATCAAAGTAACACTTGCTTCCAGGAATGAATGTCTTTTTATTCTTTCACAGAGTAGAATTTTTAATTTTTATTGTGGTGCCAGGGATTGAGCTCAGGGAGCTCTAAGCCACATCCTCAGCTGTTTTTGTTTTTTATTTTGAGACAAGATCTCACTAAGTTGCTCAGGTTGGCCTTGAACTTGTGACCCTCCTGTCTTAGCCTCCCAATTAGCTGAGATTATACTAGATTATGCTTTTTTTTTTTTTAGTACCGGGGATCAAACTCAGGACCTGGAGCTTGCCAGGCAGGTGCTGTGCCGCTGAGCTACATCCCCAGCCCCAGCTGAGATTATAGACCTGTATCACCATGGTAGGCTCAGAAAGTTTTAACTTGTAATGTGGCCAAATTACCAGGATTTTTGTATCAGGGACTGAACCCAGGACCTTGTGCTTTCGAGGGAGGCATAGCACCACTGAGCTAAATCCCCGGCCCTACCATTTTTTTTTAAGGATTTGCCATTGCTGTTGTAGCTGCAAAATTACTGCCAAAGCCAAGGTCACCTAGATTTTCTCCTGCATTACCTTTTAGGAGTTTTATAGTGGTTTTTTTTTTTGGAACTGGGGATTGAACTTGGGACCTTGTGCTTTCAAGGCAGGTGCTGGAACCACTGAACTACATCTCCGGCCCTGTAGTTTTGCATTGTACATTTAGGTCTGTGACCCATTTTGATTGGTTTTTGTGAAGAGTGTATGGCCTGTATGTAGATTAATTTTTTTCTGTAGCTGTATATCCAATTCCAGCTCTGTTTGTCAAAGACTTTTCTCTATTGTGTTGCCTTTGCTCCTGTGTCAAAGATGAGTTACCTGTGTGCATCCATTTATGGGCTCTGTCCTGTGACGTCAATCTGCCTGCCCTTTTGCCAGCACTGCACTGTCTTGATTACAGTGGCTTTACAGTGGGTGGTGCCTGGCTTCCAACTTGGTTCTCCTTAGATATTGTGCTGTCTATTCTGTGTCTTTTGCCTTTCCATATAAACTTTACAGTCAGTTTTTCAATATCCATAAAATAACTTGCTGGGGGTTTGATGGTCCTTTCAGAATTCATGTGATAGTATTTGGAGGCCAGGCCTTTGTGATGGTAGAGTTCTGTGGAATGGCATTAGTGCTTAGACAAGAGACCCCAGAAAACTCTCTTGCCCCCTCTACCTTGTGAAGATACAGAGAAAAGATGGCCACGTGTGCCCCAGAGAGCCCTCAGCAGACACCAGGCCTGCTGAGTTCCTGTTGTTAGGAGCTCCTCTTGCTGGGTGTGGTGGTGCACACTTGTGATCCTAGCACTTTGGGAGCCTGAGGTAGGATTGAAAGTTTGAGTCCAGCCTGGGCAGTTCAGTGACTTAGTGGGACTCTGTCTCAAAAGATAAAACAAGCAAAGCAAAACAGTACACAGAAAAGGACTGGCCCTGAGTTCATTTCCCAGTACCACTAAAAAAATTGTCCATCAGCCACCCAGTCTGTGGTGTTGTTAAAGTAGCTTGGATTAAGAAATTTGGCATTGCACTGAATGCATAGATCAGATCAGATCAGATCTTGGCAGTATTGAGTCTTCCTGTGCACTGACATGGACTCTCTCCATTTATTTAGTGTGTCTTTGATTTTTTTTTTTTTGTACCAGGGATCGAACTAAGGACCTTTTGCTTGCGAGGCAGGAGGTGATACCACTGAGCTAAATCCCTGGCCTTGTCTTTGATTTCTTTCATCAGAGTTTTGTAGCTCTGTATAGATCTTGCACAGGTTTCATTAGATTGATGTAAACCTCAGTAATTTTTTTCAGTATTGATGCACAAGGTCTTGTGTTTTAATTTCTTTTCTTTTCTTTTTTTTTTTTGGTACCGGGGATCTAACTCAGGTCCTTGCGCTTGGGCAGCAGGTGGTGAAACCACTGAGTTAAATCCCTGGCCCTTGTGTTTTAATTTCAAATTCCACGTGTTCACTGCTGGTCATCTGAGGAAGTTCTTCTCTTCGGAAGTCTGTGCTGTTACAGCAGGGTCCCTGGCCTGGGTGTGCTTGCTCCCCCGTGCTCTCACGCCACGGCCCCCATGCAGAAGACTTCTGTGGCCCTGAGGACCTCTCCCCCATAAGCGGCAGTCAGTTCTGTGGGGACACCAGCCGGGTTCTTCTAGGCCAGTGCAGTTCCCACACTCAGTACGCGGAGGCCACATCAGGCCCCACAGGTTGGGGCCCAGCACTGGCCCCACATCAGACCACTTGGAAGTTGGCCTTGAGGTCTCCTGACTACCCAGATACCAATTAAAATTCACACAGCCCTTTCCTCAGGTGTGATTAATTTGCTAGGGTGCCTTACAAGTACTCAGAAAACACTATACTTAGTTTTACTGGTTTGACATAAAGGATTTCTTTTTTGAAGAGACAGGGTCTCACAGTGTAGTTCACTGGTCCCGAACTCACTCTGTGGCCCAGGCTGGCCTTGAACTCGGGCCGATCCTCCTGCCTCAGAGTCCCAAATGCTAAGATCACAGGAATGGGCTACTTCTCCTACAGATAATGGGCTGTGTGGACAGATGCCTGGGCCCGGTCTGGAGGTCGGGAGCACAGTCTCTGACTGAGGCGAGGGGTGCCCTGGCCTCTGGCGCACGGGTGGCTGCTTGTCTGCTTGCCTGTGAGCCTCCATGTGCTCCAGTCCAGGGGGTCCCAGATCCTGGCCTTTCTGGCTTTTTAGAGATGTCATTGCAGATGGGGGCATGTATGATGCGTTGAAGTGTGACTGGACAGAGGTGCTGACCCAGTGCTGATGGGGTGCGGAGACCCATAGGGCTTCTTGCAGGTCCTCAGTGTGCCTTCTGCAAGGGCCTTGTCACACACTGTCACATGAGGTGTTACTTGATGAGAATTAAGATCAAAATGTCAAACCATTGCAGTAGTGTGCGCCTATAACTCCAGCCATCAGGAGGCTGAGGCAGGAGGATCGAAAGTTGGAGGCCAGCCTGAGCAACTTTGTGAGACTGTCTCAGAAAGAAACAAAAGGGCTGGAGATGTACCCAAGTGGTGGATGTACCCAAGTGGTAGAGTGCTTGCCTTGTAAGCAGGAAGCCCAAGGGAAAAGAAATTATCAGGTGAAAAGAGGGCAAGTTAATGTCCTAGAGAGAGACTACTTTCTGAGGCCGAACTGCCCAACATTTAGTCTTGTCACCTGGGCAGTGAGCCAGGAAACATGGAGGAAAACCTGTCTGTGTGCGCGTGTGTGTCCATCTTGTTACACTAGGTGGTTTATAGAGAACCTGTCCCTTTGCTGAGCTCGGGAGGCTGGGCGTGCAGGAGAAAGGTTCGTGCAGCTTGGATCTGAGGAGACTCCCAACTCCGCTCGAGGATGGGCTTCTGTGTCTCCTGGAGGGAGGGAGGCTAAGGGCAGCTGTGCAGCTTTCATGTCCTTCACCAGGCCAGAGCCCTGCTAGGCTAGTTTCTGGTACTGGGAATCAAACTCAGGGCCTTGGGCTTTGCCAGGCAGGAGCACTGCTGCTGAGCTAAACTCCCAGTCCTATTTGCTGAGTTTTTGTTTTTGGTTTTTTGGTACTGGGGATTGAACCTCAGGTCCTTGCGCTTTTGAGGCAGGCGGCGGAACCACTGAGCAGGAGGCGGAACACTGTCACAGTGTGTAACAATCCCCGGCCCTGTTTTTGTTTTTCTTTTTTTTTTTTCATTAAGTTTTTGTTCTTGTTTTGAGATAGAGTCTTGCTGTGTAGCCCAGGCAGCCTTGACCTGGTGATCCTCCTGCCTCAGCCTCTGGAGAGCTAGGATCATAGGCCTGTGCTGCACTCCCGGCCCATTTGCTGCGTTTAATTTGGAATGGCTGTTGTTGGGTTTTGTCATATGCTTTTTCCAGGATTTCTTTCTTTCTTTTTTTTTTTTTGGTACTGGGGATTGAACTCGGGACCTTGCGCTTGTGAGGCAGGCACTGGAACCACTAAGCTAAATCCCCGGCCCTTTCCAGCATTTCTTGATATGATGATACAATTTTTTTTTAGCTTATTGGTGTGAAGAGTCACATTAATTGACTTTTGGATGTGCTTTTAAATCAACTAGTTGTAGGTTTTAACTTTAGAATGGTATTGGTTAGTTTGAACAGGCAGGTGGTTTTCCTTTTCTCATTTAGTTTTGTCCTGTCTTGAAAAGGCTTTTCAAAAAGACTTCCAAGGTCTTGGACACAGTTTATCAGTAGCACTAGCTTTGTGGTACCAGGCTTTCCTAGGAATCAGTGTAGTTCCTGAATGTGCCCTTTTGAGGATTGAAGACAGAGCCTTCACACTGAACTAGATTTCCAGCCTTTAATTTTTTTTCTTTGGTACTGGCGATTGAACTCGGGACCTTGTGCTTGTGAGGCAGGCGCCGGAACCACTGAGCTAAATCCCTGCCCTCCCTTCCTTTAATTTTAAAAAATTAAATTAAAAAAATTTTTTTTGGTACTGGGCATTGAACTCAGGACCTAGTGCTTATGAGGCAGGCGTGGGCGCCACTGAGCTAAATCCCCACCCCTTTAATTTTTTTTTTTTTTTTGACACGGGGTCTCATCAAACTGAACTTTGTGACCCTCCTTCCTCATCCTCCCAGAGTGCTGGCATAGCAGCTGTGTGCCACTAAATGTGCCTTTTTAAAGGAGACTGGCCCTGGTTCGTCACCAAGGAGAAAGATCAGATCCAGTAGTCACAGGGACTGTACTGGGAAGGTGAGACCCAGCACTGCCTTCTCCCCAGTTCTTGTGCAGGGGTGGTGCCCGACTGGCTCCGAAGTAGGGGAGGAAGTGCCACCATTCTGGTTACTGTGGCAGCACAGCGACTTACCTGCAGAGTGGGCGAATTGGCACAGTAATCATCGCTTATTGTTGTTTGTGGTGCTGGGGCCTGGAGTCCAGAGCTGCCTGGCTGTGCAGTCCCTGCACAGGGTCTCTTCTGGGGTCGCTGGAACTTCCTCTGGTGGCTTCTTTGCCGCTCCTTCTGGTGGCCAGGTGAGGAGGACTTGAGCGGCAGGACTCCCATGTTCCTTTTGGATGTGTCCGAAGAGCCAGGCGGTTGGAACATCTTCTCTACTTTAGTCTTTGTTGCCCAGCACGTGACTGGTCAGGGCAGGGACTCGACCCCCCTTTTCCTTGGGTGAAGGAACCTTCAGGCCTGTTCGGAAACCACAACACGACTGACTGAAGTGCAGCTGATTATTATTGTTTGAATGCTTTTTTTTTTTTTTTTGGGGTACTGGGGATCAAACTCGAGACCTTGCGCTTTCCAGGCAGGCGGCGGCACCACTGAGCTAAATCCCCAGCCCTGAGTGCTTTTTTTTCTTAAGAGATAGGATTTACGTGTGCTGCTTATCCTGCCCTTTAGCTCTTGGGCTCAAGTGATCCTCCTCTCAGCCTCCTGAGTAGCTGCAACCACAGCTGTGTGCCACTGTGCCTGGCTTTCAGGTGCTTTTTGAGAGAAAACTAAAGAGCAAACTCTGAGCACCTGGAGTTGGTGCCAGTGGTTTAATTGCGTGGTTATCAGTCTGCCTGGTGTCCCTTGAGTTTGGGATGCACACGGTTTAACAGGGCTGGTGAGCTTGGCTGGTGTCTCTTTCTGTCAAAGCCACCCCAGGCCCCAGTGCCTTTGGGGTGTGAAACGGCAGAATAGGCCCTGAGAAGCCCTGGCTAGCTGGGGTGTGACCGAGGCAGGCTCATTTCCCTGTATGACCCTGCCCCCCGGTTCTAGGGATTGAACCTGGAGGCACTCTCTCATGGAGCTACATTGGCAGCCCTTTATTGGTATTGTTGTTATTATTATTTTGAGACAGAGTCTTTCAAAGTTGGCCAGGTAGCACTCGAACTTCTAAACCTCCTGCCTCAGCCTCCTTATACTGGGATTACAGGTGTGCAGGGCCCAGAAGCCGCCTTCTCACTTCATGCTTTAGGAACCAGAAGGGAGGGGAAGTAGCTCCTTCGGAGTCCAGGGTTAACTTGGAGCCTGGTCCACTGCTGGGGCTGGGGGCTGGGTGCCCGGCAACTGCCCTGGCTCTGGATCACAGGCAGGTACTGCGAGAGAGTGCTTCTCCACCTCCTGGCTCTGGAGCCCGAGGCACAGATCCTTCTGCTGCAGGTTGGGCTGATTCTCCCTGCACCGGGCAGCTCGCCGGCAGAGGGGCAGGATGAGTTCTGTGAGTGGGGACCCCTGCAGGGAGCAGGTGATGATGGCTCCCTCAGAGCTCGAGTGGGGTTTGGGGTCCCAGCCAGCAAGTGGAGAAGACCTCGGACTGTGGTGTGCAGGGCGGGGCAGAAGGAATAACCGGAAACAGTGTGACCTGTGGCCTCCAGCACTGGGTGTTCAGAGAGCCTGGAGCAGAGTCGCAGTGTCATGGGTAGGGTTGGGAGATGGAGCTGAGGATGCATCTCAGTGACAATGAGAACCACAGAGTGGAGACACAGGAGGAGAGGATGTACTTAGTCACTTCCCTCGTCGCTGGGACAAAATGCCTGACACCCAGAACTTAGGGGAGAGATTTATTTTGGCTCACGTTTCGGTCTGTGGCTGGGTGACTCCAAGTCTGAATGGCATGGCAGAGGGCTAGGGGAGAGTGCTCAGGGCACCAGGGAGCAGACTGGCGGGCGGAGCCCGGAAGGAGATGGACCCTTCCAGGCCCCTCAGACCCCGCCCTTCCTCAGCCAGTCACTGGGGAGAGGCTGGGACGTCCACAGCCAGCAGCCTTCTGGTCTCCAGGATGGGGCTGCTGGGGGCCCCTGCACTCTTTCCTGCACGGAAAGCCAGCTGGTGTCCGGGCGTGAGCTCATGGGCCCCCACCCAGGACGCAGGGGCTGGGATGGCGCTCCCAGGCTGAGCGCCAGGCCAGGCTCTGGGAGCAGAGGGCTGGCCCAAGAAAGCCTGCTGTAGGACTTTGTGATTCTGCTGGGGACTTGGGGAAGAACCCCCACTAGGAGGGGTTGCGTGTGAAAAGGAGAGGGCCCTTCGCTCAGCCACTGCTGAGAGCCCCCAGCCCGGGAAGGCGCCTTCTTCAGTGGAGGAGGTGTGGGGGCGCAGGGAACAGCCGCAGCAGGTGCTTCTCCATGTGGAGTCTGGTGCCATGGGGGAAGCCCGGCTGAGCTGCAGGGGGCAGGTCCTCTGCAGGGCAGCACGCAGCTGTATGGGTTCCACACCTGCGCCACGGTTGGCAAAGCACAAGTCTTGTTACGGGTGAGTGAGTGATGTTCCCCCAACCGTGTGCCGAAGGCCTGATGCCCAGGACCCCAGAATCGACCTCACTGGGAAACAGGGCTTTGTCTGTGTGTGTAGTGAGGCTCTGCTGTAGCGGGGTGGCTCTGGTCCACGGTGATGTGTCCTTGTGAGAGGGACAGGTGGACACAGATGGGAAGGGTGAGAGCTCTGCTGCCCAGTTTGGAACAACCCCCCATGGCCTGACAGTCATGGCTTTACAAGTGCTCTGACTCCATGTAATGTACAGGGCCTCACTCTGTCGTCCAGGCTGGCCTTGACTCACTGTGTAACCTAGGCTGGCCTCAAACTTGTGGTGATCCTCTTCCTCAGCCTCCTGAGTGCTGGGTATGCAGGCGTGTGCCACCATGCCTGGCTCCATGCCTAGTATATTTGAATTAAAAATCAAAAATAGAACCCACTTTGGTGCTTCTTTGGAGTGTGGTCCCCAGGGGATGAGGGCCCAGGGGCCTGTGGTGTGGGGTGAGGGAGGAGGATGGTAGGAAGGACTTGGGCCCTGCCCTGAGCCTAGGAGGGCGGCTGGGGAACAGGGTGCTGGGTTGTCGAGGAGAGAGGGAGGAGTGGGCTGGAAGTGTCGGTGATGGAAATGGGCTCAGAATTGGGCCCTTCATGTGGGACTGTTCGTCCTGAGACACCCCGGCACATGGTCCTCAGCTCTTGCAGGCACCCGGGGCCTGGGGTCCACCTTCACTGGACAGAGGTGCTCAGTCCTGTCACCTGAGCCAGGTTTCTCTCACCAGTCTGCCAGTCTGCCCTGCTTCCGCCTCGGCAAGGCAGACTTCCTGCCAGCTCTCACTCTCCTGGCACCTCTTGCTCAGCTTGTGGTCTTGGTCCCCTTGTCACCCCTTGCAGGGGTGCTTGTCCCTCGGAGCAGGCCACCTTGCTACCGATGGCACCTCGCTGTCCTCATCCTTCTCACGGCCATCTGTCACTGTCTCACTATCTCACTTCTTGCCTTTCTCTTCCCTTGCTGGCTTCCGCCCTGGACCTGCACAGGGCTGCCGGAGCGACTGTCCCAGTGGTTCTGTGTTGTGTAAGGGGAGACTGGTTTGCCCCCTTGTAGGTTGATTGTGTCCTACCAGAAGCCGTATTGCAGTCCCAGCCCCTAGCACCTCTAAATGTGATCTTATTTCGAAGTAGGGTCTTCACAGATGTAATTTAGAAACCCAGATGAGGCTGTGGTGGATTACAGTGGGCCCTTACCCAGTCACCAGTGTCCTAAGCAGACAGGTCCTGGAGAAGGTGCATAACCATGCAGTGCAGATGCCGCTTTACCAGTGTGTGCCCAGGAGTGCCAGGCCTCCCAGGAGCCACCAGGGCTCGAGGACCAGGACTGAGGGCCACCTCCCCTCATTAAGCCCTCAGTGAGGCAGCCTTGGGCATGCACTGGGTTTAAACCCGGGCCTTAGTAACCATCTCTGCTGTGCCTTCCTCCACCTTGGAGGAGATCCATGTTCTGTGCTGGATCTGATTGCTCCTAGCCCCTGCCCTTGGCTTCCAGTAGAAGGAGGGGCTGCTGGCGCCTGGCGTAGTTCCGTTCCTGAATTGTGGCTCTAGGTGAAGTGCAGGGGATGGGACCCTGGGTTGTCTGTACTGAGCTGTCCTGCAGCCTGTGAGGTGCTGTGTGCGCTGTGTGGGCCTGTGGGCCTGTGGGTTGTGCTGGGCATGCTCTTTCCTGTACACTGTCATCCAGCAAGCCCCTTGGGAGCGTATTTACAAGGTGTTTTATTTATTTATTTATTTTTGAGATGGCCTCACTGTGTAGTTCAAGCTGACCTTGAATTCACTTTGTAGCCCAGACTGGCCTCCAACTCATGGAGATCCTCCTGTCTCAGCCTCCCAAGTGCTGGCATTACAGGCATGGGCCACCATGCCTAGCACATTAGGTTTTGAGTTATCTGTCGACAGAAGATGGTGGTTCTGCACTTCCTTGCTGTTATCTTTAGTGAGCTGCAGCTCTGGCAGATGTCCACATGTCATGTCATCATGGGCAGTGATGCAGTCAGGGATGTGAAGCTGGTGTCATCTCAGTGCTCAGTCAGATTTGGGGTAGTTTCCTTGTGTCGGTTTCCTGATCTGTGCTCTTGTGTTGCATCTGGTCCCCTCCAGGGAGGACACGGCCTTATTCTGGCCTTCTGCGACCCCGATGCTGCTGCAGGCTGGGTACTTGGCTGAGGGGACCTTGCTGGGTTTGCTTAAGGTTTCCTCCTGACAGGGTGATGGTCCTTTCCTTTGTCAGGGTCCCATAGTGGGCTTTGTCCTCTCCAGCTTGTAGTCTTCCTGCACCAGCCTCCTGAGAGCTGAGATGCCAGGTGTGCACCACCACGCCTGGCTCGAGGGCAGATCTTTAGGCTTCCTGTTCTGTCTACCCTTATAGTTGGCACTGTGCTGTAAGGAAGCACTCTCCTTTCTCTCGTGTGCTGTACTGATTTTCACAGCTGATGATGTGTGTGTGGATTCGGGGATTGTCACTTCCTCTGTGGAGTGATCTACTCTGTCTCCATGTGCTGCTTGCCAGTGGCACCTTCATCCTCCTCGGGGCCTGGCCTCGAACCCTGCATCCCGAGCTGCTCCAGCTGTGGAATCAGACATTTCTCCAAAGACTGTGTGGCCCTTAAAAAAAAACTAGTTATTTTCCAGTTATTTGCTGCTGAGGCCTTCCTAGGGCTGATGTGTGCTTTATAAAACCAGGAGGTTTTGATAAGGCCCATGACAGGCCCGGAGTGGCATGTGAGCCAGAGGAGAAGGGAGCTGTGTAGATGTCAGGGTTTGTGGGATGGGGGATCACGGCCAGCCTGCCCTGCATCTGGCTGAGGGCCCCCTGTGGGGCCCTGTCCTTCAGTGTGGCTGAAGTAAGACATGGAGCCAGGACGCCCACGGTTGCTGTGTCCCTGCTGGCCCTGTGCTGTCCGTGGCTTGGAGTCAGCCTCCTGCTTGGAGCACACAGGTGTGGCTGGGCCTGGCCTGGGTGCTGCAGCTCATGGGTGGGAATGCTGGGCAGCACTGATCCCTGGCCAGGAGGGTGGGGGCTGTCTGCAGTGAGCACACTGAGTGCGTGAGTCTCAGTGGGTGTGAATTCAGATTTGATGACCTCAACAGGAGCAGTGGCTTAGTCTTTGTGACATGTCCCCTGGTCTGGAGTAGCCCATGGTGGCTGGTACCTTTTTCATCTTTTTTTTTTTTTTTTTTTTTTTAACCTTTTTTATCTTTGCTGGTGGTGCTGGAGATGGAACCCAGGGCCTCTTGTCAGGTGCTGTACCACTGAGCTATGTCCCCGGCCCTTTTAATTTTTTGAGACATCTTGCTAAGTTGTCCAGGCTGGCCTCAAACTCGAGATCCTCCTGCCTCAGCCCCCTGAGTAGTGAGGATTATAGGCATGTCCCATGGTGCCCACCTGGATGGTGTCTTTTGAAGTGTTCACAAACCTGCCTGGGTTGGGCTACCTGGTCCACACCTGCACACGGGAAGCCCTGAGCCAGGCCTGTGGCTGCCCAACGTGTGCTCGATGGCAGTGTGGATGGTGGCACTTGGCCCTGCTTCCCATGCCCACCGAGTGTCCCTGACGTGCCCTGCCCAGTCCAGTGCTGGCTTTTAGACCTCCTGTTTCAAAGGCTCATAAAGGAAGTGTTTGTTGAGTCCTGTTGAGAGTGTACTTGAAGGATGAAAAGTGGGTGTTGAGTTGTGGGATCATTCGTGTAGTCTCCTTTGATCTGATGACGTATTTTGCTGACATGCATGAGGCTGGACTCTCCTTGCTTTCCCAGCATGAACTGTGCATTGGGCCACACTGTCACTGCACTGTGTTTGGGACAGATGGTTATGAGGGACGCCCCCCAGGGCAGGGGGGCACTGCTGGGTCCAGCAGCAGCTGGGGACAAGCTCTGGAGAGCTGTGGAGGGTCCTTCAGGAGCTCTGTTCTCGTTTCCTTGGGCATCTGTTTCTGCGGGCATCCCGATCTGACTGTCCCCCTGGGCGAAGCTGACTGCCGTGGCTGTCCCTCTTGGTGGGGCTCTCTCCAGCTTGCTGTTATCTGCTCTCGCACGGTCTGTTTTGGCCTCTCGCTCCCAGGGCTGGTGTCCTTGGTGGCTGCTCACCCTGGGGACCCCGAGCAGTACTGGAGCTGTGCAGGGGATAAGGTGCTGGCTGTGTGCGGGATCTCCCTGGGGTGAGGTGGTCCAAGCTGCCCACTCCTGCACTGCTCAACTCAGGGCCTCTGAGCCCCCTTCATGGTCGTCCCATTTCAGCCTGGCCTCTGCACGGGGAAACCTGAGCTTCAAGGGGCTGGAGCCCAGGTGGGAGGGGCATTCAGCTGCCGGAGCAGCCCTGAGGATGTGGGGGCTCAGCAGCCGCTTCTGGGGTTCAGCACCCCCAGCCTGGCTTCCTGGCAGGTTCCCAGCTTCTAAGATGTTGCTGACGTTGCCTCCTCTCCTGCTCTTGGCCCGCTTTCGGAGCAGGCAGTGCACGCCTCTGAGGCTCTACCCCTTCTCCAGAAGTCCTGTAGTAGAAGCTGCAGGGGAGGGCGTGCGGGGTAGTTTTCAGTGGGAGGGTGTTTCTCAGGCAGACATGTCCATCACATTTTGTGCACATGCAGAAACAGTTCCCTGTGTGGTCATGGGACAATTTCTCTTTGCAGAGACTCACAGCTCTGAGGAGCCTGTGGAGATGTGTCGCCCCTGTGAAAATGGACACATGACCCTGAGAGTGAGCTCAGACCCCGTGATGGCTGGGGCCATCTGACAGCTGGTGGTCTCATCGGTGTGGATGGAGCCAGGGCCTCAGCCATGGTCACACTCATCACTGAGAAGCTGCAGAACCAGAGTCTGGATGACCTCAATCGCAAAACCCGCGAGGCTGGCCCGGTGAGTCGTCGTGGGCCCTAGAGGCAGAGTGCTGTCTGCCACGTGGGGTCCGGGGGGTGAGGGAGCTGGGTGGTGGTGGCCGACAGGGTGCAGTGTGCAAGCAGCTGTCACCACTGCAGAAGCGTCCGAACTTGGAATGGGAAGCTGAGCACATGGGGCCCCCGGCATCACCAGCGCACACGTGGACATCTGGGCTGTCTCCACTCCTCACTGTGGTGGGTGACTCTGCGGTCAGCACACACACAGGGGTTGTGAGTGGACTTGTGTTGTTGTTCTTGGGGCCGTTGCTGTCTCTTCACATCGTGAGGGTAGCTGACCTGCTTTCTATAGCAGCTGTACCATGTGTGTTCCCCAGCAGGGCACAAGGGGTCTGATTTCCTCGCACCATCTTGGCATATTTGTTCCTGTCCAGCTTATGATTGCAGCAGTCCTGGGGGTGTGAGGTCCGTCTCACTGTGACTCGTTGTACTTGGTCTTGAGGTCCTGGACATGCACCGAGGACCTCGTGCCTGCTAAGGCAGCAACTTGCCACTGAGCCACATCCCCACCCCTTGTGTTGCTTTCTGTCTATTTTGACACAGGGTCTCGCTGAGTAGCCCAGGCTGGCCTCGAACTTCCGATCCTCTGACAGCCTCTCGAGTGCTGGGCCTGCACAGAGTGTGTCCCAGTGTGCTTTTCATTCGTGTTTCCCCAGCAGCTAGCGATGAGCATTTTCTCTTGTGCCTGTTGTCAGCTGAATGACTTCTCTGGAGAATATCCTTTGGGACCCTTGGTTCATTTACAGATGGGGTGGTTTCTCTTTATTGCTGGGGGAAGTGGGAAGTTCCTTATATATTCCGGATCTGGTTCCTTAAAGATGCATGATTTGTTGCACTCTCTCTCATGCAGGGTGTTGGTGTTTTCACTCCCTTGATAGTGTCTTGGACGCACAGAAGTTTTCATTTTTTTTGTTTTTTCGTACCAGGGATCGAACTCAGGTCCTTGTGGTTGCAAGGCAGGCAGTGGAACCACTGAGCTACATCCCTGGCCCAACAGAAGTTTTCATTTTGATGAAATCCATTTGATCTGTTTCTTCTTTGATTGTGTATGCTTGTAGGGTCATATACAGGAATCCTTTGCCAAATGCGAGGTCATGAGGATTTATTCCTATAGTTTTCTATTTCCAGAGTTGGGAAATTAAAAATTGAACCCAGGGCTTTCATACTGAGTTACATCCTCAGCTCCTGTTTAAATTTTTGAGACATGGGCCGGGGATTTAGCTCAGTGGTTTCGCTGCCTTCTATGCAAGCTCAAGGACCCAAGTTAGATCCCCGGTACCAAAAAAAAAAAAATTTAAAATTTTGAGACAGAGTCTCCCTAAGTCATTAAGTTGCCCGGGCTGGGCTTGAATTTTCCTGCATCAGCCTCCCAGAGTGCTAGGATTGCAGATATGTGCAGGATCATGCCTGGCTGCACCTGTTTTCTTTGAAGAGTCTATGGTTTTAGCTCTGACATGTAGTCCTTGATCCATTTTCAATGTGGTATGAAATAAGTGTACACTTATATTTTTGCATGAAAACAAGCTGTCTGGTATCCTTTGTTGAACAGACTATTTCTTCCCATTGAACTGAAAAAGAATTTTGGCATCCTTGTCAGAAGTTTTCTCCCTCTCTCTCTCTTTTGCGATACTAGAGATTGAGGCCACAGGCACTGTGTCACTGAACTACATCCCTAGCCCTTTTAAAAAATTTTTTATTTTGAGCTGAGTGTGGTGGTGCTCGCCTGTAATCCCAAATTCAAGGTCAGCCTGGGATACACAGTGAGTTCAAGGCCAGGCTGAACTACATAGGTGGACCTTGTCTCAAAAAAAAAAAAGTTTTTATTTTGAGACAGGATCTCAGTAAGTTACCCAAGCTGGCCTTGAACTTGCAGTGATCCTCTTGCGTCAGCCTCTGTAAGTGTAGGGATTACAGGTGTGCACCACTGTACCCAGCAAAAATTTACATTTTTTTTTTGGTGCCAGAGATTGAACTTGGGACCTTGTGCTTGCCAGGCAGGCAGTGGAACCACTGAGCTAAATCCCTGGCCCCAAAATATACATTTTTAAAGCTAAGTCTTTGAAACTAAGTGTGTATTTTGCATTTACAGAAATCTCAATTTGTTTGGTTTTTGCTTTTTTTGTTTTGTTTTTTTGCCGTGCGGGGGATCGAACTCAGGACCTTGCACTTGCTTTCCTGGCTGGCACAGTGCCACTGAGCTGAATCCTCGGCCTGTTTCGGGTTTTTGAGACAAAGCCTTGGCTGTGCGTCAGGCTGGCCTTGAACTCGCTGTGCAGCCCAGGCTGGCCCCAGGCTTGTGTCCTCGTGTCCTCTTGCCGTGGTCTCCTCAGTGCTGGGATGAGGCCACTATACGCAGCTTGCACATCTCACTTTGGGCCATACATTTTTATTACAAACAATAAAAACAATAAAAATTAATTGCAGAAGTATTTGACCATGTGCCATGGAGATGTGTGGGGTCCGTGTTGTCCAGACCCAGCATGGCTGCAGTGGGGGGCTGATGAGCTGGGCTGATTTTGGTGCGGTGTAAGTTTAAGTTGTGGCAGCTGTGTGCTGGATGGCACACACAGCACAGTCTCTGGTTTTGCCAGTAGCAGCCTTCAGCTGACATGAAGGCCCTCGGGTCTCCTCATGGCCACGCTGCCCTCCCTGCCTTCCTCCCGGGTGGCCCTTGGTCTTCTCCACCCTGTGGCTGCCTCATTTCTGATCTGATCTGAGCCACATAACCTATGGCCTCTGGGGTTGGCTCCTCACTTCCTGTAAGTGCCCGAGCACCATTGGGCTTGTGGGGTCTCCAGTTGGCTGTGCTTGTGTGTTCTGCGGCTCGGGGAATGGCTGTGGTGTGCGGGCACCTGCGTGTCAGTGCATTCCCTGGAGGGTGGGTGAGTTCTGACATCCTGCACTGGCCCCTCTAGGACGTGGCAGGCTGCTTAGCCTGGAGTTTGGGTTTGTGTGATCATGCACAGCTTTAGGTTAGCGGAAGTGCTGCCCGCCCTGAGGAGGACGGACTTGCTGGTGGCCAGTGACCACAGATGTGATAGCTGATGAGGACAGTGTGCCCATGGCCTCACTGACACTGGAGCAGTGCTGATGAGGGACAGGGCAGGCGGGGCTGTGTGCTGGAAGGGGGTAAGGACAAGTTGGGGGCCGTCACACAGACCAAGCCCTGGGGCATCTCTTGAGAGCAGGCGGCAGCAGCCAGGAAGCTGTAGGTCCTGAATTTCCCCTGTGAGTTGAGGCTTCTGCCTGTGCCCAGACCTGCTTTGGTACGGGCCTGTGGGCCTGGCTGCTCACCTGGGAAGCAGGTGGTGAGGGGGTAGGAGGAGTCGCTGTGGTGTGTTTGTGAGGCACTGTGCTCGGGGCGAGTGAGGGCCAGGGCCTGGCTGTGACTTTGGATGGAAGGGCCTGATGGCAACTGGAGGCCTCGTGGCTGGGCCCGGGCTCAGAGCAGAGTGGCCACATTTCAGGGAGTGCAGCAGCCCCTGGGCCGGGGGCTGGAGAGGGGCAAGGGGGTGACAGGGCCCGGAGGGAGCAGGGAGAGCTGCCAGCCAGCCAAGGCCACCAGAGTTGGGGCTAGTCCTCGGCGGGTAGAGGGGAGAGGAGGTGTAGTGAGCTAGACTGGGGGCAGGAGGTACAGGCAACTTGCCTACCCCTGTCCTGAGTGGGCATGGCACGGGCAGGTGGTACCCTGTGCATGTGCCCACTGTGCCCAGCTGCGCAGACACAGGCTCGGACGGGCTCAGAGTAGGTCTGTGGTCCACACCTCTGCAGTGTCTCCCAGGGAAGGTACAGACGCTGCTGGGTCTCATCAGGGTGCCTGGTGAGGTGGCCGGTATGCGGCCCCTGCCCTCCTGCAGTCCCAAATGTCAGATCCCAGTGCATACCTGGTTGGTCACCAGCATGGACCCAACCCACAGTGAAGTGAGGAGTACTTCGTGGGACGTGTTTGGCTGTGCTGTAGGGCCCTCACGTGTGTATGCCTTGATTCGGTCACCCCGGGCCAGATGCAGGCCTGTGACCTCCTTGAGCCATCTGTGGGAGTCACTGGAGCGGGCCAAGAAGGCCCAGTCCTTGCCGAGGTCTGTCACTTTAGGGTGGGTGTTGTTCTGCTGTGCACTGGGGACGCAGCCCTGGGGAGGCAGGCTGTGAGCAGCTGTGCCTGTGGTCCTCGTACTTGTTCCAGGGAGTGGAGGGGTAGAGAGCATTGGCCTCAGGCCTGGAGGATGTGCAGCCACAGCAGAGGCCGGTGGCTGCCCTGACAGTTCACACCATGGCATGAGTGTCTGCAGGTCCTGTGCCAGCCGGAGCCTCTAGTAGTGTGCAGGGCCGCTTTCTCCTCTGTGCCTCTGAACTTGAAGGTCACCTGGTGTCTGTGCCCGCGCCAGTCCCTGTGTGGCCAAGGACTTGCTCCACACAGCTGTCCCCAGTGACCTGTCTGCACAGCATGTCTCTCAGTGTGTCTTTCTCTGGGTCACAAACCCAGCTTCTATTCCTCACGTGAAGCATGAGACTTTGTGGGGCAGAATTGTAGCCCAGGAAAAGCCCTGTGCAGCTTGCCAGCGTGCCCTCCTGCCGGCTCTCGAAGCTGCCTCCGTGCCTTCCTGCCCTCCTGAGGAGGGGCCCTGCCACCTGGATACCTCCCAGCACTGGGCGCCCTCGCAGCCTGGCTCGGGGCACGGATCCTGTCAGCTGTAGTGACCAGGAAGGCCTTTCCAGGGTCCTGGCTTGTGCCTGCATTGGAGAGTGGCGAGGTGTGAGGCGTGAAAGCTGGTGTGGCTCAGGCCGGCTGGAGGAGGGTAGTGGAGTGAAGGCAGAGTGTGGTGGTTCTGAAGAGCAGCATGCAGTCCCTCAGCGAATCTTGTTAGGTTTTAGAAAATCTCCATTCAGAAATCTGTACCAGAGTTCAGTGCTTCTCATTATTATCATCAGAGAGTGTGTTAGGAGAAATTGAATTTATTGCAGTGATAAAAACGTAGGGATATTTCTTCTCTGTGCATTTTCATGTGTATGTCACAGCCCTGAAACTTCTCTTATCACTTTCAGTGTTCTGCCGAGAGACTGACCAGGAGTGGCCTCTTGTTCCCTTTGGAGGTCAGTGGTAAGTGTCCGGGAAGCCGGGGAGCTTCTCAGGGCTGGGGAGGCTGCAGACGACAAGGTGAGAGTGGCCCAGGCTAGGAGGGGTCTTGGGACTGGGTCCAGGGTTCGCCTCCACGTGAGGCCTGGGACCTGTTGTGTCCTTCATGACACTGCCATTGTCTTCCCCACCAAAGGGCTGGGGTCTGGGCAGGATGGGTTGGGGTCAGGCCCAGGGCAGCCTCTCCCTTCTCTGCCAGTGGCAATCTGGCTGGGCCAGGTGTACCTCTGGAGGCACGGGGCCCACCGTGTGACATCCCGTGACCACAGGGAGAGTCATTGCAGCACTGCGTGGTACGTGCAGGCCGGTCTGATGTCTGTGCGTGGAGCTTGTCCCTGCTGCCGTCGTGGGCTTATGAAGCCCATGCTCCTGGTACACAGCATCTCTGGTCCTGTCCAGCCAAGGCAGGGTTGGGTCACTGTGGCTCTGATTGGCTGGTGTCCACAAGCAGCCTCTGCGTGATGGCATGGCAGGAGGCTCCCTGGGCTGCTAATGTGAAGGACTGTGCTAGACACGCTCATAAGTGGGTGGAAGCAGGAAGTGCGAGTGCCAGCCAGCCAGTCCCCACCGCCCCCTGGCCTCCTGGGGTCCATTCTGTGCACAGTTGGCAGACTGACAGCCTCCACCCTCACTCAGGGCCCCTCAGGGCTCTCTTACTCCTCTCTTCCTGTCTTCTGACCCCAGCCTCATCCTGCCTCCCTGGGACTCCCTGGCACATGGCTTTCCCCAGTGGTGGACCTGCTTGTCTCTCATAAGTCCCCACAGCTTCTGCTCCACGTCCCTAGCTGGACAGTAACTGCGGAAGCAGCAGAAGAGGCCCAGGGGCTGCTGGACTCCTGCCCAGTGAATGTCTAGGAACCTGCAGGGCAGATCAGAGAGCATCCAGGCTCACGGCCCAGCTGCCTCCATGTGAGGAGACTCACAGTGCTGAGTGTGCATGTGAGCCACTCCAGGTGTCAGCGCCCACAATGGCTGGACAGGAGGAATGGCAGCCAGTTCTGTGGGGGCTCTAATGGCCCACATGCGGTCTAGCACCAGGCGGGGCCCGGGTACAGGCAGTTGTAGGGGAGACAGGGCCCTGGCCTGCTGAGGCTGGGAGTGTTGCTGGAGCTTGAGGGACTAGGGAGGCCTGGCCTTCCTGGGCTATAGAAGGAGGCCTCTCCTCGGCCACTCAACACATGACACTGTCATGTACATGGCATCTCAAGGACCCCCAGCCACCTGCAGGTGTTGCCACCCTGTGTCTCAGTTGAGGAAGTGCAGGCTTCAGTGTTGGGGTCTCTCTTCCCCCGGCACGCTGTGGTGGGGGGCAGTGGGAAACCCTGTGGATGGGCATCCAGGCCAGGCCTCTGCCCCACTGGTGTGGTGAGGTTCAGGTCTGCACAAGAGGAAAGCACGGGCTGGCTCTGCCGTAGTGGGAAGGTGCATGGCTGTCAGAAGCAGGCCGGGGATCCTGGTGGTGAGGGTGCACCCCTAAGAGGCCGGTGGGGACAGAGTAGTGGCATTTGGGTGACTCAGGGTGACAGCAGAATGGGAGTGAGGGCAGAGTGCAGTTGGTGTTTCCAGAGGCCTCTGGGGAGTGATGCTGGCACGGCTCCCTGAGACCAGGTTCTTCCTTTGGGAAGTGGAGCCAGCTCTGGTGCTGACTGCTGACAGGATCAGCAGTTATTTGGATGCATGTGCCTGTTCCCCTGCAGGGCCCGAGGGCCTCAGAGCAGGGTCTGGGAAGCCAGGCCAGTTGGCTTGTGCCCCGTGGGCTGGGCGGAGGTGGCTCTCACTCACCTGTCTTTTCTCCTGCCCTTGTGTCTGCTCAGTGGACAGGAGCCCCTGGAAGGCCTGTCGAGGAGGATGGCCTGCTGGAAGGCAGGCAGCCACAGGCCCTTCCCACCCGCTCCCACCAGCTCCCTGCAGTGCTGCTCAGGCCCAGGGTCTCCAGTGGCAGCTGGAGTCCCCAGGGCCGTGCACTGGCCTGGGTGTGGGCAGTGCCGTGGACCTGCGGGAGAGCACGGGGCCACCCACAGCGCCGCCGACCAAGCGGCACTGCCGATCCCTGTCCGAGCCGGAGGAGCTGGCCCGTTGCCGGTCGCCGTGGCGCCCCAGTGGCTCCAAGGTCTGGACTCCAGTCTCCAAGAGGCGCTGCAACAGCGGCGGGAGTGCCACGCTGCAACGCCGTAGCGGCCTTGGGGGCGCGGCCCTTCCCAGGAGCCCTGTGTCGCCCGCTGGCCCTGCTTCACCGCTGGTGCCCCGGCCGGCATCAGCCGGCAGCGGCTTCATGGACAGCAGTGAGGGCAGCATGGGCTCGGAGCCATCCTGGCACGCCACAGGACCCTGCCTGCTGTCCTCGAGGCGCCGCTTGTCCCTGTCGCAGGAGCGCCTGGTGGATGCTGGTGCCCGCCTGCCCTCAGCCAGCAGCACCCCCAGGTCCACGCCCCAGCTCGGCTGGCACCACGGCCTGCTGCGGTGCCACTCCCAGCCCTGCGTGCTGGGCGGGAGGAGGAGCCGGCGCAAGCGCAGGCGGGAGGAGGACACCAGGTGGACGCGCCCGTCCTTGGACTTCCTCAAGATGACTCGGGTGAGGCTTCATTGTGTTTTCTGGGTGCGGGTGGACCTCGAGGTCAGGTTGCTGCTGGCAGGTGGCTGGGTGGTTTCTGTGAAGCCAGTCTCATCTGCCTGCAGGGCCGGTTAGGGTCCCACCTGGGGCCGAGCCCTGTTGAGGCAGGAGGAGCTATGCATGGTCCCTAAGCGGGCCAGCCTCCTGGGGTGGCTCACCTTGAGAAGCCCTCATCGCCTTGCTGGGTGGATGTGAGATCCATCAGGGGCCCCCCGAGGCCGACCCTGGCCGAGCCACACTCAGGATGTCCCTTCCCTTCTTGGGGACAGTTCCTTTTGAAGGGGCTTTCGAGTCCTGGTCTGGAAGTAAACTGGAACCGTGGAGGTCCTCTCATCAGTGCCTCTCCGCCTGCCTTTCATGAGCTCTTAGGAGTCAGAGGAGAGGAATGGAGTCGGGCCTGGGTTCCTGGCATGCTTTTGGGGAGGGCCCAGTCTATTTGGGTTTAGGCTGGGTGGGGAAGGAGATGGGAGTAGGGGGAACCACAGCAGCCAAGGCTGAGCTGGAGGCAGAGCTGTGTCCGCCTCCCTTCAGTTGCCTCACCAGCTCAGCCTTGGGCCTGACCTCTCCTTGCCCCTATGGGTGGGTGTTGCATCTGTCCTGGGGGCAGTGCTCAAGTGGCCTGTTGAGCCGTATGTCAGGACGGTACAGGCCTGCCGGAGCCAGGCATAGGAGCAGGGTGGCTAGCAGTTACTGTAGGATGCAGTGGGGCCTGGTGGATGCCTGCTTTGGGCCATGATGAGGTTACTATGAGGGGTGTCTCCTGGCTGGCCGATTCTCTGGAGGATTCTTTCTGGTGGACACCAGGTGGATGCGCTGTGGGGCTCAGTCTGGGGTCAGGAAGGAAGGCCCGATGGTGACATAGCAAGCTGCCCTCTGCTGGCAGGATGGGGCTGAAGAAGCTGGCTGGAGGGGAGCTGGTGGCTTGGTGGCTTCCAGGGCTGGGGACATGTTGATTACAGGGACTAACCCTGCTCTGGACCCCTTGGGAGGAAGGAGGATGCTTCGGATGGTTGTGACTGGGGTCAGGACAGGGGCAGGGGTGTCCCACAGGGTGAGCTGTAGCCGGGGCAAGGACTCAACGTGCCCCAGAGTGTGGCATGCTGCTGTGGCGCATGGGGATGTGTGGGCAGCTCTCGGCCTCCTGAGTGTGCTTTGCCTAGCTTGGAGCTTCTCCCTGGGAGGAGCCACAGGCCTGGAGCTGTGACTGCCAGAGCCCAGAGGGCTGTGGGATGAGCAGGAGGCCCTGGCCATGGACACCTTGCATTCATGTGGCCTGAGGGAGGCCCGGGCTGGTGACCAATCCTGGTGCGGGGCTCTCTGGTCCACTCCTCTCCCTCCCCAGCCCAGCTGTCTGCCCAGGCTCCCATAACCCTTCACCCAACACCACTTTCCTGCATTTCTCTGCCTC
This sequence comes from Heterocephalus glaber, assembly GCF_053883595.1. NCBI lineage: Eukaryota > Metazoa > Chordata > Mammalia > Rodentia > Bathyergidae > Heterocephalus > Heterocephalus glaber. Next base: position 983,671 of record NW_028258325.1, on the reverse strand, counting down.
TGAGCTTGTCAGTCTTCATTCAATCGGATCTCAGCATCAGGGAGACTCTGAAGTAGAGACACAAGGTCGTCGGTAGTCACAAACTGCGGTGTGACAGCGGGAAGCGTCACAGCACTGGCCCTGCTGTTCTGTGGGCTGGGATGCGCTGCAGGACCTGCCTCCTGCCCCCTCCCATGTGTCTTTTCTGAAGGGCTGTGTGGGTGTCCTTTTTCCAGAGCCAGTGACCAGGAGGGGTACCAAGAGGGCCAATGCATCGCCCATGTGACCCAGTCCTCCTGGCACCCAGCAGGAGTGCTCAGGCCAGGCTTGAAAACCTCTTCTGTGCAGCGGTGCCTCGAGGGGCCGCGTCTCAGGGCAACTTTCCTTTTGCACAGTTGCTAGATTTGGGTATTCTCAGGTAATCCTGGTGTCTTGTCAAAAGCCTGCTGCATGGGGCTGGGGATTTAGCTCAGTAGTTCTGGCGCCTGCCTTGCAAGTGCAAGGTCTGAAGTTCGATCTCTGGTACAAAAAAAGCCTGCTGCTTGTCAGAGTTGAAGTGTGTTTTCTGCTCAACAGAGATGTGCATACGAGCTCTTTCTGAGACCCAGTGTACTCCTTAGCAGCACCGAGGGCGGTATGGGAATTTGTAGGAGTGTATTCTACATACCACACAAAACTCATGGAGCTTCTATTCTCTGAATGTTACTGGCATAGTCTTTCATAATTAAACTCACACCTCCAACTACTAAAAAGCAAAGTAATGGGCATGTGTGTCCCATTTCAAGGTTAAGTGGCTGACTTTGCCATGTTTCTTCAGTTTTTCTCTTTTTGGTACCGGGGATCAAACTCGGGACCTTGCAGTTGGGAGGTGGGCGCTGGAACCGCTGAGTTAAATCTCCGGCCCATTCAGTTGTTTTCTTTTCTTTTTTCTTTTTATTATTTAAATTCTTTTATTGGTACATTGTAGGTATACAACACATTTACATTTCTCATTGGGAACTTGTACCTTTACATGGTGCATCTTGGTTCTTATTTTTTCCCCATTCCCTCCCCTCCCTTCACCCCTCCACCCTTCCCTATTTACAAAGACTTTGTTTCCATTTTTTCCATTTCTCTCAGTTGTTTTCTTGATGAAGTCACACAGGTGCATGCAGCACCGTTCTCCTGGACACAGGCCATGTGGGGGGATTTGTTGCGTGTGATGCCACTGGCCTTGCGCTTGCCAGGCAGCCGAGGCACCGCTGAGCTACATCCCCGGCCCCTCTTGCAGTTATTTTGGAGATGGAGCCAGTCCTGCACCCAGCACCAGCTTGCTTCCCTTTCTGGTTGGAAGGGGGGCTGGGGGCATGGCATCGGGCATCTTCGTGTGTATTCTCAGCCCGATACTTGGGAAACTCGACTGTTCTAGATACACAAGAGTAGAACGTGATAGCGTCCAAGCTCTTCAGTGGCTTGACCCTAAGCTTTGGTGGTAAGGTTTCAGGTATTTGGGGGAGGCAGTGGGAGCAGCTTGCTCGTGGGGCATCCTGTGCATGGAAGAGGGGTGCCCTGAAGAGCTGTCTCCTTTGCACCCCGAGCTTGTACCAGCCCAGGAGGAGCGGCATCGCAGCCAGCATGTGGGGCTGCCCAGTGCTCACTTGCACGGCAGACTTCTGGGTGGCCCTGGGGCAGAGCAGGGCGCCTTGACTGCCCTGACCTGGGTCGGGATGTGTTGGGCGAGTGGTGGGTGGGTGAGGAGCCAGTGTGCAGGTGATGCAGAGCCAGGAGTTTTCACTTTCCAGACAGAAGCAGCACAGCAAAGCGACAGGGTCTCTGGGGACTGTCCTGGGTGGCCAGTCTTGCCTGCAGACAGTGTCATGCCCACAGCTTGAAATCCCCTCTGAGGTCCAGAGCCTGATGTGGAGCTGGGGCCAGGCCTCTGCGTCATGAGCTCTTGTGTGCTGTCCATGTGGCTGTGGGACCAGGCACAGGCCCTGGGGCTAAGCCTGGGTGTGAGGAGGCCAGGCAGCAGGCGGGGTGGGTGGCTATGTGTGGCTCGTGGCTCCTGCACCCTGGGCCTCGCCTCCCTTGCTGTGCTGTGCTGTGCTGTGTCCTGCTCTTAGTGCTGCAAACGCCGCCTTTGTGGAGTAGTAGGGGTTGCTGAGTAGCTGAGGCTTTTTAAATTTAATTTTTGTGTGTGTGTGTGTGGAATTGGGGATGAAAATCAGGACCTTGCACTTGCGAGGCCGGTGCGGCGCCACTGAGCTAAATCCCCAGTCCCTGAGGCTTCTTGCCAGAGCTGCACAGCTGTGGTCTAGGTGAGTCTGGTGTTAGGGCAAGAGGCTGACAGGACCCTGACAGGGGTCACCCTGACAGGACCCTGAGCAGCAGCTCCCGCACCTCTCGGGCCACCGTCTGTCTACAGGGTGGCTTCTGGACTGTGAGCCAAAACACTGTGGTCATTGAGGTTTTTTTTTTTGGTACCGGGGATTGAACTCAGTTCTTGCTGCTTGCGCAGCAGGTGGTGAAACCACTGAGCTAAATCCCCAGCCCCGCTGGTCATTGAGTTTTAAGATGTGGCTGCTCACAAAGTAGAGTCCCTGGGCTTGGCTCCTGCACTGCCCTGCAGGGACTGCCCTGTCCTGCATGACGCTGGACACCAGTGTGGGGTTTGCATATGAGAGACATGGATAATCAAGTTTACTTTGATTTAGAAAAAGAAATGATGTGACAAAATGTGGCCAATTCTGTCTTGAATGATTTGGTTCTTTAGAATATTCTCAGTATTCTCAATATTACTTTTATAGTTGAACAACAACAAAAAATATGGCAGTTTGTCTTATGGAAACAAGTAATTTTCTTAAAAATGCCAACTTCGGGGAGGTGCTCTGGCCTCCCTGGGACATGTGTGTGTGTTTGCTTCATGTTGCTGTGGGACTCTTTCCAGGCGCTTTGTAGCCAGAGAATAGACTTCCCATCATGTGACCATGTGGCTGCTCACAGCTCTGAGAAGGACGCCATCCGGCTCCTGGGGGCTGGGTGGCGTAGGGGTCATGTCACTCCTGTCCCAGCGTTGCTGTGTGTACTGTCTCCTGTGTCACGGTGCCCAGCATCCTCAGGCCCGTCCATGGCGGTGTCTGTGGCTCAGGAGCGCAGCCCAGCCTGAGCCTCAGCAGGCGGCACCCAGGCAGGGGAGGCCGGAGGAGCCGAGGTACAGTGTGCAGGGCGTGACGGATGGGCCTGAGCTCTGCAGGACAAGGGATGTGAGGCCAGGCTCAGAGGTAGCACCGGTAACTAAACCCGGGCATCCCAGGGGTTGTGGTACAGCCTCAGGGGCCATGTGGGAGCATCACCCCAGTGGACAGGACTCTGTGGCCAGAGAGCTCAGCCTGGAGGCGCAGCCTGGAGGCTGAATTGATGGGCAGAGCACAGAGGAGAGGGCAGCACAGCCAGAGGAGGAGGCTGTGCCACCTGGTAGCCGGGGCAGGGTGTGTGCCAGGCAGCCCCTTCTGGATGTGTCCGTCTTAGATGTGAGATGAGGAAGCTGTCCACAGGCTGCGTCTGAACACTACATCGCAGGAGCAGGGAGGAAGGTGGGGCTGGCTGAGGGGTGGGACTTGGGACAGCGTGTGAGCGAGTGCTGAGGTCCAGGGCTGACAGGAAGGCAGCCAGGAGGAGCATCACCCTGGTCCTCAGGGGAGGTTGTTGGAAATGGGGTACCTGGGCTCTTCCCTGGGCCTGTTTGCTGCATACGAGACTAAGTATGAGGCCTGTATGGTGGTGCATGCCTGTCATCCCGGCACTCTGGGAGGCCGAGAGCTCAGCCTGGGCAACTTAGCAATACCCTGCCTCAAAATAAAAAATAATAAAAAGGGCTGGAGACCTACATCTATATGCAAAGGCCCTGAGTTCGGTCCCCAGTCCTGCCTCCCCACCCACAGAAGAGAGAAAAGTGCGGCCTCCAGAATGCAGCCCACACTGAATTCCCTGGCACCCAGCTCTCACCAGGTGCCAACCCTGACGAGCTGGGTGCCCTGGGGCGGGCACAGCGGGTGCCATGGAAACCCACCGCAGGGAGCCCAGGGCTGGGCCGGTGCTGCCTCTCAGTAGGCTACAGAGCACGCTCAGCCTGTGTCTTTTCTGTTGCAGACTTTAAAAAACTCAAAGAGCCTCTGCTCGCTGGACTACGAAGATGACGACGAGGATGACACCCAGGTGAAGACAGTTGTGTCATCCCCGTGCGATTCGCAGGGCCTCATGGGCATCGTCACACCTGGCTCCAGCCGGAGGGCTGCCCGGCCCTCCCCCGCCAGCCCGTGGACCTCGGAGGAGCCCGAGGCTGGCGAGGGCGAGGGTGGGAGCAGTGAGGACCCCAGCGACTGGGACAGTGCCGGTGAGGAGGGTGTCTTCCCCCTGGAGCACGGCGACCTGGACCTGGAGCAGATTGAGAACAACTGACCTGGCCGGGCTGGTGCCTGCCTCCTCGGCCACAGAAACCATTTCTTGCTATTTTGAACTTTGAGACTTAATTTTGGCTCAGTTTTCCTAAAGAAGTATTTTGCATTTTTATGGCTTTTACAGTTCAGGGAGAGCTTCTCTATTTTGAAATGAATTTTCGGATGGGCATCGTGTTAAGCGTGAGTCAAGCTGTGGTCCTTTCTAAGAAGTCTACTGTGAAGAGCGGGTGGGGGTCGCTAGGTCCCTGGGGTGGGTGGTCCAAACCCTCCTCTGGGGTCACCGCTCTGGGCCTGTCTGTGGGCGATTCTGCCCATGGACCTGGTTATCCTGCACTGGCTCGGGCCGCATGGCCTCCCAATGCGGGGTGGCGCTGAGGACGCCACCCCGGATGAGGTCCTGTGGCTGTTCTGCTGGCGCCTTGTCTGTGAGTTCAATAAAATGTGTTGCTCTGTGGCCTCCCTGTCGGTCTGGGTTCCCGCTGTGGGGATGGGTGGCCTGCTGTCTTGGCTTGGTGCTGCTCAGGTCAGAAAACCAGGGATTTTCACAAGGCCTGATCTAAGAGATGGTACTGAGAGGCGGGCAACTGCGACCATGACAGGGAGCAGTCATCTTTGGAGAAGTTTTCCTTTCTCCCAGCAGGCCCAGGCTGCCCCTTGGGTTGAGTGCAGACTCAGGTGAGCGGGGCCCGGAAGTGAGTTGTGTTTCCGGGGCCAGGTTCTCCAGGGGCCGGTGTCCTGACACTGCAAGGTGTCTGCAGTGGCTTCCTTCCTATTACTGCCATGGATTGTTCTGCTGTTAGGATTCAGGCTACTGCCTGAGGGACCCTGAGCTGGCAGAGGTGCACACAGGCCATCCTGGGAGGGGGGCGGCAGCTCAATGGACAGGGCTGGTCGCATAGAGGCCTCCCGGGCTCGGTTCCAGCACAGGCTGTCCCCCGAGTGGTGGCCCCCCCCAGGGTGGGCATCCGGGGCAGGGACCGTCCCACTCCGGGCGGCATTGTGTGGTGGAGTCGGCAGCACCGAGCCCCCACCCTGTGTGGGACCCTGGCCTGCTGGGAGGACCAGACTTCCGCTGTCACCCTCCGGGGCACAGCTCCCGCGTGTCCAGCATCACCAGCGGGATGGTGCCCAAGCCGGGAGGTCCCCCTGCTTAGCTCCTGCCCGGGCGGTGGCCCCTCACAGTGGTTTGCAGCCCTCGTCAGCAGGCCCTCCTTGGGAGAGACAGGCAGCTTCGTTCTGTCCCCCGCCTGGCCCATGTGCGCTGGGCTCTGCCTGTGGAGCCGCCACACTCTGGCGCCCAGATGCTGCCCTGGCTTCTCTGCCCCTGGCAAGCCCGAAGCCCCTTCTTCTGCACTCCAGGCCCTGCCTCTCCTGCTCCTGCGCACCCCGCCCTGCCCTGCTTGGCACCTCAGCTGGTGTGGGGCATCCTTGGGTGGCGGTGACACCTGCTCTCCTCCACTCAGGCCACCTGCCCTTTGCTGGAGCCGGCATTAGCCCTGCTGTACTCTCGCCTGCACGACCCTCTCTTGTCCATCCCTGCCTGAGGAGGCCCGGACAGAGTGCCAGTGGCCAGTGTCCCTGAGGCTCTGGCCCCCAGGGCCCTTTCCTGAGCAGGCCCCACCCTCTAGTGTTCCCCTGTGGATGCCTCTCCCTTGGGGATGGAACCCAGGGCATTCTACCCTGAGCTACATGCCCAGCCTTCCTTATTGTTTGAGACAGGGCCTCCTTGAGCTGCCTACGCTGACCTTGAACGGGAGACTTCAGCCTCACTGAGTAGCTGATGTCACAGGTGTGCACCGCGACACCCGGCCGTCCAGTGGTGGCATTGAGCACATGCACACTGCCGCGCAGCTGGCAGTGCCATCTGTCTCCAGAACTCTGCATCTCCAGAGCTGGAGCTTGGTGCCCGCTCAGCACAGCCCCGCCTGCTCTGACCCTGGGCCCTGGTGGGTGAGGTGAGCAGCTCTGTGCTGCCTCTGTCTCCTTCCTGGGCAGCCTGTTATCACCCTCCTGCCCTGCTACTGCTGTCCACCACGTTCCTTTCCAAGGGGAGGCCGCCTCTGTTTGCTCTTTGTCCATCCTTGCGAGAGGCATGGAGTCCTGCCGCTCTGGGCCTCCCCATTGCCCTGAGGACAGAGATGCCCACTTGGGCCCTGCCCACCCCTGCAGGCCACTTGCGCACTCCTGGGCTCCCTGCTCACTCCCTGCTTAGCTGCGAGCCATCCTCAGACCCGCTGCACACAGGGCATCTACTCTGCAGCCTGGGAGGCACACAGAGGGGGCACATGCCCGCGGCAGGGCAGGCTCCCCAGAGCTGTGGTGGGAGCAGCCACCCCACAGCGCCACATCGGCACCTGCACCTGAGATTCCAGCTCTGCCCAGGACCCTCGGCGGGTGAGGTATGGGGCGCCTGAGCCTTGGTCAAGGGTCTGGGGAGTCCCAGTCCAAGTGGCCTTCAGAGCAGGTGTCTGCTGGGCCCTCTGCTGGTTGGGGCTGAGGGTAAGCTAGAGGGCTGCCATGTGCGTGGGGCCGAGCCTGGGGACATGGCTCTTCCCTGCAGCGTTGCTCGCCTGTGGCCTTGGGTCCATCTGGCCAGGCTGTCTCCCTGGCCTGGCCCGCGTGGCTTGCGTGGCCTATGGGCTCTTCTGGGCTTTGGGGTGCACCTGGGGGCTGTGAGCAGATTCCTCAGCCGCCAGGCCTGGTGTGGTTGATGGCCTAGCTGTGGGGTCCCCACTTCGGCAGTCAGCCTGGGGTCTTCAGGTGGAGGTGGCCCTGTCGAGCACACGTGGCTGGGGGAGGGGACCTGAGCTCGTGCTGACCCTCGTGGCCAAGACACCTGAACCCCGGCTCTCAGGCACCTGCCTGCTCACTCGTCAGGGGCATCAATGGCCGGTCCTGGGCAGTGCTCTTGACTAGAGGCAAGAGTGGGAGGGAGCAGGGGAGGCATGTTCTATTTAGGAAGTGGCCAGTGCAAAGGCCCTGGGGCAGGAGGCAGCAAGGAGGTCTAGGGCTTCAATGGAGGGATGGAGATGAAAAATGAGATAGTAAAATGAGTTCATGGATCAGTAACTAAGTGAAGGAAGATAAAAATTTCCAGTGAATGGGGAAAAAACATAACTTTGGCTGTTCCCAGAAGTTTCTGCTATAGCAAAACCGGACTGAATTACAAGAAATGTGTAAGTCTACTACTCTAGCAGAGATTCGGGTTGTCCCTAGTAGTTAATTGGTCAGGTGGGCTCAAGGCAGTAAGGTCACAGCTCTGGCTGCTGTGGTTCATGAGCTTGAGCGGACGGTGTCCCTGGCAGCCCGAAGCACACTTTTCCCGGGACACGTGGGACCTGCTCAAGTTTGGCCTTGCCCAGAACAGAGGGAAGATGCCAGGACCTTTCAGGGACTTGATGTTACATACATCCCACTGTCTGACCACAGCTCAGTAACAAAACTGTGGCAAATTAAAACCTCCTGTGTAGAAAATACCAAAGAAGTGTACTTCGTGTAACTCATGGGTCAAAGAAGAAATCATAATAGAAGTTAGGAGACTCAGTGCTGGAGATCCAGAAGATGCTGCCCACCCGAGGTCGCAGCAGGAGGGAATTTATAACCTTAGAAGATGTTGAAAAAAGTGGAGAATTAATGAACGCAGCCTCCAGTTTCAGAAATCAGGACAGTTTGGCAAAGCTTTTCTTCTAAAGCACAGAGAGTAGATTCTTAGGCTTTGAAGACCACATGTGATCTGACCTGAACACGACTCTTTCCCTCTCTTCCTCCTCTTTAACCCTTGAAAAATGCGGCCACCACTCTTAGCACTTAGCCTGTACACAACCAGGCAACTTAGTCCCCAGCTGTCATTGTGACCCCTAGATTGGGGAAAGAAAGGTTAAAGCCTAAGAGAAGGGGAGAGAGGAGCTCATGTGCGGACAGCAGGCCACAAAGCCAGTGGGCAAGGCAGCACGCCTGATCCCACGTGCCTCAGTTGGGGCCAGAAGATGGCAGTCCAGGCAGCCTGCGTGACTTCGCAGGACCCTGTGCCAGATGAAATAAAAAGGGCTGGCGAATGTTGTTCAGCACTTCCTAGGTTCAATTCCCAGTACAGCCAAAAAACAGACAAAAACGTAACAAAAGAAATCATGACACTGACAGCAAAGACCCATAATCCTCATCTTTGATAGACTAAGAAATTGGCAAATACCAGTTGAGCTTGACTGGAAAAAAGAACGAGCAAATAAATATTAATAGGCGTAAAAAGATGGGCAAAAACCATACAGGTCACAGAGGTCATCAGATAATGAGAGATCAGGAGCAACTTGGAGGAAGTGGACAAGTCCCTGGAAGAATATTGCCAAAAACCAACTCAAGGAGAAAGACAAATAGTCCTGTGACTACTGAACAGAGCAAAACAGTAGTTCAAAATTTTCCTGCCAGGCCAGGCATGGTGGCGCACGCCGGTGGTCCCAGCACTTGGGAGGCTGAGGCAGGAGGATCACTGTGAGTTCCAGGGCACTGAGTTCAAGGGCATCCTGAACTACATAGCAAGATCCTACCTCACCCCCCCCCCCAATAAAAAATAAAATCTTCCTACCAAGAAAACACAGCCCCAGATGGTTTTGTAGGCAAGTTCTATAAAACATGAGCAAATTCTGATCTTTTGCAATTTCTCCCAGAGGACCCTCTGGAAGATGGCACAGGATCTCAACATGGAAATGGGACAGAGTCGCTGGCCTGTGGGGGCCGTTGCTGGCTGGGGCGGTGGTTAGGAGCCCTGGTTTTGTGCCCTGTGAGCTGAATCTGACAGGAGCACGGGCTCTCCTTTGTGTCTGGACAATGCTGAGGGTCTGTGGGGACAGCAGTGGGGCACGGCAGAGACCTCTGCACACCTTCCTCCTCCACAGACCCCAGGCTGGCTGAGCCTGAGCAGCTTCTGGTCTCCCCACAGACCCAGCCAGGGCCGCACCACAGAGCCACCACTGGGCTGCACCTCCAGCGCAGCCTCTGGCCACAGCAAGGCCCCGCCTGCTGCCTGAGCCCCTTGTCTTCCTGGCCCCCAGGAGTGGCTCCTGGCCGGCTCTTCCTGACCAGTGGCCCCTCTCCATGCCCTGCTGTGTCCCCAGGTTCTTTGGCCCCCCAGCCCCTCAGCTGTGGCCTGGTCGCTGAATAGGGGTTCTGGCTATGTGTCATACTGGACAGGAAGTGGGTCCCACATCTGGAGCCCTGACCATGCGTCTCTTCCACGTTGCTACTGATGGATATAGGTGTTTTTTTTTAACGTCTCTTTAAGTTAATTTTGTTAATTTATATTGTCTTAGAAAATTGTCAATGTCAAGAATAGCAAATGTATTGACTTGTCACTTTCAGTCTCCTTTGCTGTTCTGGCTTCCCTCCTCCTCGGTCCTCATGGGCTTTGGTGTTTTCTCTCTCTCTGCTGATTTTATAAATTTATTTATTTATTTAGAAGAACCAGCTCTTGGATTTACTGATGGGCTCTCCCATTTTTCTTGTTTTCAATTCATTAATTCCGCCTTTATCTTTATCCCTCCCCTTTCCTGCCTCCCGTGGATTTACTTTATTGTTCTGTTTTTCCCTTCTTGTGTCGAATGTTTAGTTCATTTATTTTCAGTTGCTCTTGCTCAGTAATAAAAACATTAAGGTTGTGAATTCTCTGCCAACTCCTCCTGAAGCTGCTCAGTGGACGTGCAGTTTCTCTTCCTATATAATTGTAAAATCGCCTGTCATGTGTGTTTTATTTACTCTCTGACCCCGGAATTATTTAGGAGAGTATCTGAATTTTCAAGTCATCTAGCTTCTTTTTTAGATCCTTTTATGAACTTTTAGGTTCTGTGGATTGGTTTAAATAACAAGGGTTGTAAATGTCTTGCCGTTTGGGACGTGGGGATGTGTGTGTGTGTGTGTGTGTGTGTGTGTGTGTGCACAAGCTACATGCATACATCTACATGCATACACATGGATGTGCATCAGTGTGCCAATGTGCACGCATGCTGTGCAAGGCTGTGCATGCACACAGGTGTACACATGGGTGTGTGTGCCTGCGCCCACCTGTCTTCCTGGGGTCTGCATGTGTGTACTTGTGTGTCTCTGCATGTGGGTCTATGTGTGTACAGGGGATGTTTTATGTACACTTATGTAACATGTGCATGTATGTGCTTGTGTAGGTGTGTGCACATGTGTAAGCCTGTGCCTGCATGTGTGCATGTTCAAACCCTGAGCGTGGTTTGGGGTGACTGCTCCTGTGGGGTGCAGGGCCTCTGAGCACAGCGGCCCCTGTGGGGCATTCCTGGCAGCTTAGTCATCACCTGAGGCAGCCTGAAGGCCATCAGGTCTGAGAGCTGGAGTCCCCAGCCATGCTCCTGGGGACACCCCTACCTTGTGGGGGCTGCACGCGAGGGAGGCAGCATGCTAGGCCATGATTTTGCAGTTGGAGGGAAGAAGGGGACCTTCAACCCATCACCGGGTTGGTGCCGCGGGGCGTCCTTAGCTGAGAGGGCATGTCCTACCCCTGGTGCCTTCCCTCCACTCTCAGGGGCCTGGCGCAAAGGGCCCAGAGCCCTGGGAAGCGGCCCCAGGAGATTCTCAAACAGAGCCTTCAATTCCATTCTGAGTTTGTTCATTAGAATCATGAGTGGATGTGGAACTTTGCTGGCTTTTATTCACATCTTGAAATGATTATGTGACATGCCTCCTCCACTGTGTACATCAGTCATCTTGTGGGGCCAACCTGCAAACCGGGCTGAGGCAGGGGGAGCTGATTCTCAGTCCTGGAGGCGAGGTCTGAGGTAGGTGTCACAGGCTGGTCCCCGAGGCCTCTCCCTGCATCTTGTGTGGTCGTCTCTCTGTGTGCATCTGGGCCCTGTATCCTCTTCCTGTGTGGATTAGGCTCCACCTACCCTAACCAGCTCTTTAAAGACCCCAGCTCCAAACAGTAAACATTTTAAAGTGTAGTAAAATACACACTGTAAAATTTGCATATATAGGGCCGGGGATTTAGCTCAGTGGTTTTGCCGCCTGCTGCTCAAGCGCAAGGACCCGAGTTTGATCCCCGTCACCAAAAACAACAAAAAAATTTGCATATATATATATATTTGTATATATATATATATATATATATATATATATATATATATATATATATATTTTCTTTCTGGCACTGGGGACTGAATTTGGGCCTTTGGACTAAGCTACCTCCCCAGTCTTTAAAAAAAATTAAAAACATTTTTTTGAGACAAGGTTTCACTAGATTGCCCAGTGTGCTCAAAATTTTGATCCTTCTGACTCAACTTCCCCAGATTTGCCACTGTTATGTGTACAGTTCGGCAGCTTTAAGCACGTTCATGTTGTACAGCCAGCACCACTGTCCATTTACAGAGTGCTTTCATGTCCTGACTGAGCACTGGCCATTTCCGGCTGCCCCCTGTCTCTGTGGATGTGACCTGCTGGGGACTTCGCTTGAGGGACGCACACAGGGTTTGGCCTCTTCGACTGGCTTGTTGCTCTTGCATCCTGTTGAAGCAGGTGTCAGAATGCTCTTTCTATTAAAGCTGCACAGTATCCCATGAGACGTACACGCCTTATCAGCTTACCCATTGCCAGTGGACTTTGAGTTGCCCTGCTCTTTTGGTTATTGTGAATAATACTGCTCTGAACATTGGTGTAAAAATATCTTTTGTGTGTGTGTACTGGGGACTAGGAATTCAACCCGGGACCTTCACACTGAGCTAAATCCCCAGCCCTTTTTATTTTTCATCTTGAGACAGGGTCTGAGTCACTAAGTTGTCCAGGCTGGACCTGAATGTGTAATTCTTCTGTCTCAGCCTCCCAAGTAGGACTTTACAGGCATATGTCACCACATCTGGCTCCCTGTTTAATTTATTTTGAGTCAGGGTCTCGCTAACTTGCTAAGTTTCCCAGCCTAGGTTAGAACTTGTAATCTTCCTGCCTCAGCCTCCCAGAATACTGGGATTACAGGCATAACCCACCATACCTGTCCTAAAAAATATCTTTTTGAGACCCTGTTTTTCTATTCTTTTGCATATATACCGAGAAGTGGAATTGTTAGGTGCTTAGTTACTTTGTCACTGAGATGGAATATCCAACACCCACAAGTTAGAGGAGGAAAGGTTTATTTTAACTCCCAGTTTGTAGAGGTTTCAGTTCAGAGTTGGCTGGCTCCCGGGCAGGGCCGCATGGCTGAGGAGAAACAGTCCTTGGCAGGGGAGACAGGAAGTAGCAGCCTCCCTTTTCCTTTTATTCCATTCAGGCTAAGCCTATTCGTCCGTACACCCACATCCAAGGTGGACCTTCCCATCATGCACACCCAGAACTACACTAAACTGATCAGAGGACTAATCCAGTTACCACATCCTTAATCTGTATTTACACACACCAGATCCAGCCACCTCTGAAAAGCTCCACCCATGAGTGCATGGAGGTTTGGAGGGGCACCTAGATACAAGCCATGACACTGGGTCATTCAGTAATTGTGTTTTACACTTGATCTTAGCCAAAAGGCTGAGAAGCATCAGTAATTCTGTTTTTTAATTTTTCAAGGAACAAACATACTGTTGGCCACAATGGCTATACCATTGTCCACTGCCACCAATAGTACCAGAGTTTGGAATTATGTATTTCTGTGGATTGAAACTTTCACGATTACAAACTGACTTTCTGTGTCTCCAGAGATAATTTTGGCCTAAATTCTATTTTGTCTGAGGTTAACATAGACCACCACCTTTCCAGGGGCTGAGGGAGGAGCTGACCAGGGTGTCCCCTCCTTAGGACCAGATGCCCTGGGGACAGGGTGGCATTCTGGGGTTGTGGGTTCAGGGTTCAGCTCCAGCCAGGCAGGCGGGTGGTGGTGGGGAGCCCTGAGTGCAGCACAGTGTGGTCCTTGGGGACTGGGGTTCACAGCTCTCACGGGAATTGTGAGCCGGAAGAGGAAGTGGGTAGGGTAGCTGCTGGGGCAAGGGCAGGTCCCAGGGCATCCCAGAGCTGTGGGGTGCCCATGGTGCCCACCCCCTTGGCCAGGCTGGGGCTTAGCCCCCCACCCTCCTAGGGTCCCAGGCTGCTGCCCTGTGGCTCCGCCCACACTGCCCTCACTGACCACTGGGTGGCAGCAGAGCTCAGCCCTCAGTGACTGTGGCCTCAGTCCTGGACCCAGCCTGGGCCCTGAGCCAGGCCTGGTGGGCCCAAACAGCCTGTGGTGGAGGAGCTCCCCCTCTGTCCGCCCATCCTCATGCCCAGGAGGCTGGTTCCTTCCACTTTCCTGGTCTCATCTGTGTCCTGAGGAATGGGCAGTGGGCATCCTGGGTGGAGGAGACCTCTTGCCCCCCGTGGGGACCAAGGCTTGGGGGTGACAGGTCCTGGCTTGAGGTCCTGGAGCGACTGTCCCTGCTGCATGAGTGGACTGTGGGTGGACAGGGAGTGGGGACCCCAGTGCCTGTGGCTGTGCTCCTGAACAGGCGAGGGTCTCGGCCTGCACTGCCATCCTCCGCCCCTGTGGGCTATGGTTGTTGGGTGCCCCAGTGACCCTGGGCACAGACACGTGGGGGACTTGCCCAATGTCACATAGCAGAGCCTGACTCGGGGCCTTCATGGGGGGTGGAGTCCTGGCCCAGGGCCCCCGAACGATGGTGCTGTGTGTCCTTGCAGTGCCACTGGCCAAGTGGAGACCCCTGAGTGGGTTTGGCTATGGTGCGGACCGTCCTGGCCTCGGGGGCATGGGGCAGGCAGGTGTTGAGGGCGGAATCAGGCCAAGGCTGGCGGGAGCCCAGGGCTGTAGCTACCAGCTTGCAGCTGGGGAGCCTCCTGGCTGGTGGCGCTAGGAGCCATGACTAGGGGCTTGGGGTGTGGGCAGGTTGGCCCTTTGGCCTGAGGCCCATTGATTATGGTTATGCAGGAGTGACCGTGGCACTTAACCTCTGGGGAGATGTGACTGAAGGTAGATAGTTCATAGCTGGTCTGTGGCCCGAGGGCTGGGGATAGGTCATGGCCATGGCCTTGGTAGAATTAGGCCTGGCTAGACCAGATGGGGGCCCCGGGGTCAAAGGGTGAAGGCCACATCCCCTCCACCTATGGGCTGGGCAGGGCTACCCTGAGTGCCCTGTTGGGGGGCCATTAGGGACCTGCTGGCCAGGGCAGGCCATGCGCAGGCAAAAAGCTGCAGAGCTCAGGCCTGAGTCCCAACCCTGGACCTGCACAGGACACTGAGGCCTCCGTTGGCCCATGTTGCCCCCTCTAGGGACGGGGTGGGGGACACTTCTCAGGGCCTCCGGGACATCAGCCCAGCCCCAGTGCTGATCCGAACCCTGCTGCAGCTCTTGGCCTGGCCCGAGTTCCCTCTTATCCCAAATCCCAAACCACAGGGCCCGAAGATGAACCGACTCCGTCCCCACACACGCCACCCTCACTGGGCCCTGGCCAGGGGCCTGGGACCCTACCTCCTCCCATCTCTACCGTGGCTGCCCTCAAGGGGCAGGCCCTGTCCCCACCCCTGCACCCTGGTCACTGAGGTGCCAGCTCCAAGGAGGAGAGTGGACGATGCCAGGGTGGGGCCTGGCCCACTCAGGGCTGCTGTGACCCAATCATGGCTGGAGGGAGATGGGGAAGTGGCCCGAGGACCTGCCTGCCCCTCCTTCCTTGGTCTACAGCCCCCGCCCCTCCCCACCCCGCCTCCTGGCTGCTGGCCGCCCAGGCTCTGGTCCTGTAGCCTCCAGCTGGCCTCACTCTGCCCTCTGGTGGCCACTGCCAGCCCAGCCTCCATGACCAGTCCCGCAGCCCCTGCTCTCCTGGCCTGTGGCCTGGCTCCTCAGGCTTGGTCACAGGGACCTGCTGTTGAGTGGACAGTGCAGTGACTGGTGGTGACACTCGGACATCTTTGGCCTCGAGGTTCTGGTGGAGTCCGAGGCCCCGTGTGCCCTGTCAGACTCCAGCTGGGTCTGGTCAGCTGTGGGGCCCTGTCCTCCTCACCCTCAGAGCTGGCAGGCCCAGGGCTTCGCTGGTCACAGTGCCATGGTGCAGGCCCAGGCCAGGGCTCTCACATTCACTTTTCTCCTAGTGAAGACAGTGAAGGAGCAAGCTCAGGCTGGGCCCTGCTCGCCTCTTGTCCCCTGATATCCAGGGGAAGTGGCCGGGCCGGGTCAGCGGGGCTGGGAGGACTCTGCACCTGCCGTCCTCTGGATCTGTGGAGGGGCTTGGGGTGCGGGGGGCCAGGGGCCCAACCCCTGCTGCGCCTGCCCCTGGGGGTGCTGCGTGGGTCCTGCCCTGAACCCCGAGGTTGCCTGGCCTGGATCTGGCAGGCTGGCTACCACCCTGGACATTTGGTTTTCTTCTCAGGCTCAGAAGTGTCCCCAGGTAGTCCCGCCAAGAGGCTCTGGGGATGCCTGGTCCCGTGTGTGTGTGTGTGTGTGTGTGTGTGTGTGTGTGTGTGTCTGTGGAGTGGGCCTTGGGCTACAATCCCACCTCCCTCCCGGGAGCCTGCGGCCTGGCCTGCGGTCACTTCCTCAGCTTCTGGGGAACAGACTCCACACTGTTCTTGAGGAGGTAAAGTGTCCCTGGTGCATCTGGGGTGGGACCCTTCCTGCAGGCTCCACCTGGCATGTGGATTGGGTGGTTTGCCCCCGGGTTGTGTCCCTGGTTCTGCCTCTCAATCTCCGCCCCCTCTGAGCCTCAGTTTCTCCACTGTGAAGTGGGACACCTGGACCCGTGGATGTTTCCTGACAGGATCTGGTTCTGCCCAGCGTGAGCAGCCATGGTACTGTGGTATCTACAGGCGGCTGTGGAACATTAACCACCCTGCCATCCTGAGGTCGCCCTCCCAGGAGGAGGAAAATCTGTCATCGAAAGGGGCTCAGCAGGTGCCAGGCCCTGCCTTTCACAGACCAGGCCGGAGGGCTGGGCGGCCTGGGCGAAGGCTCACTGGGCACCCCGCTCCTCGGTGAAAGAGGCCCCACTGGCCCCGTGGGCAGACGGAAGCCAGGCCTTGCACACTGTCTGGGGCGGGGCTGCCAGCCTTGATGTGCCTGGGGGAGCAGGGGGTGCTGCCTGCCTGCTGGCCCAGCCGGGCACCCCGCACCTCTCGGCCCACGGAGCCGAGCAGTGCAGCCCCTCCTCAACTTTTTTCTCCTCCCCAATTAATTAATTTAAATTGACCATTAAGTCAGCCGAGTTTTGATTGATATTTTCATTAGTGGCCCTGTCCGACGCCCCAGGAATGTATGGTAATGTCCGATCTGGGCGGCATGCTCCTCCTCGCGCGCCCTGAGTTATGGCCGGCACCAGCACGCGGCTCCCAGGGTAATTTGAATTCAGATGAGCTGCCGCAGCGTTCCGGAGCCTGGCGGTCAGCCGCTGACGGATGGCACTCGGGTTACCACAAGGTCACTGTGCGGCCTCCGCCCGCACCAGAGGGTGGGCCGGGCCCCAGGGCAGGTGGGCAGCCCCGTGGTGGTGGCCAGGTGGACCCTGAAGACTGCCTGGCGGGTGGCTGTCGCTGGTGAGCACCCCAGTGAGTCCCAGGCCTGAGTGGCTCGGGGCCCTGGCCAGCCTCACAGCTGCCGTCCACTCACTGCCGGGGATGTGCTAGCCATTGTGGAGCAGCTGCCCTCATGTCCAGGGAGCCGCTGGGTGAGGGGGTGGGGGCCCTCATCCCGTATCTCAGCAGGCGACCTCAATGTCCAAGGTTACATCAGTGTTCTGTGCCCACCACCCTGGGCACAGGAGGGAACAGGGCTTCCTGTCTGCTGAGGGTGAGGGAGGTAGGCCGGCCGGTGGGGGGCAGGAAGGCTGTGCTGGCACTCAGGGCCCCTCGTGTGCCCTCAGTGGCCCACGCTGCCTGGGTACTGGTGCAGACGATGTGGGTCCTGCAGAGAAAGGAGGCTGCCCTGCCTGGCTCTGGGCCCCTTGGGGCCAGCGTGCACACTGCTGGTCACAGGCCACAGTCCCTGTGGGGAGGAGCCACTTCTGCCCTGGCCATGTCCTCGTTCCCATGCCGGGCAGTCTGGCGCTGACCAGGCCCTGCAGTGGCCACAGGCAGTGTCTCGGCCCTGACGTGGTGCCACAGCTGGGTGGTCCACACAGCCTCCCCCTCACCCGTGGTCTGAGGCCTGAGGTCAGGCTCAGTCTGGAAACATGAGATGGGAGATTCCGGAAATGATCCACTCGTGAGCTCAGGCTGTGTGACATTCCGAGTGGCACGGTGCCACCTCTCTCTGCCTGCCCTGTGCCCATCGCGACTCCTCCCTCCGTGCTGGGCCGGTGCTGTCCTTGTCACCAGCTGATCGGTGCCCCATCGGGATCCGGAGCTGGTTCAGGGGCCTGGGGCCTGGTCCAGAGCTGGCTGCTGTCCACGGTCCTGCTGCCTGCCGCGTGCCCCTGGAGTTGTGGCAACCACCGCAGACGCAGATGCGTTGGCCCCGGTGTGCAGGCAGGGTGTCCTCACCCCAGCCACGGGCACCGCTCCCAAGCCCGACGGCCTGGAAGACAGGCCCCAGTGCCGCAGCCCTCCAGCCACGCTCCCACACGGGCCTCGGGATGCACGCAGGGCCAGCTTTGGCCCCTCCACGTTGCTGGCCCCCCAGCCCCATGCTGGGGTCTCGCAGCTGAGCAGGAGGGACCATGACAGCCGGGAGAGTGGAGGCACCAGTGGGGGTGCTGGCTCCACACCCTGGGTCAGATCCCGTGGGGCTCTCTCTGCACTGGGATGTGGGGCCCTCACATGCCTGGACCCCACTTCCCCCTCTTTCTTGCAACTGGTGCGGCCATGAGACCACGTGGGGAAAGCTTTGGGAACTGTGGGGAAGACTCCTTAAAAGCAGCTGACCCACTGGGTACAGTGAGGTATGCCTGCAGTCCCAGTTACTCAGGAGGCTGAGGCAGGAGGATTGTGCAATACCAACCTGGGGTCCTTCTCAAAAAAACGCAGCTGACCCAAATGAGAAAAGCACTCTATCTTTTGTGTTTTTTCTTTTCTGCTTATTGAAGTAGAGGTGTAATGGCTGGGGCTCTGGCAGCTCTGGGTTGACCTTGAGGCAGGAAGCTGTGGGTGAGGAGGGAGAGCAGAGAGGTGCCTCAGGGTCTGCTGACTGTAGAGGTCTGACCCAGCTCTCGTCTCAGGAGAGAGAGCTTCCAACCCACGCACGTGGTCCCGGTGTTGTGACAGTGGCCTTTGGTGGTGTTGTGTTTGGGGAGCAGTGTGGGGCGGCAGGTCATTGGCATTCTGGAGCTGGGCAGTGTGGTCTTTTCATCGCTGTTGGTGGTGCTGCTTTGGTTGTCATTGTTTGGTACGGAGAATCGAACTCAGGACCTTGGGTTTGCGAGGCAGGTGCAGCGCCACTGAGCTGCATCCCCAGCCGTGTTGTGGCTCTTGGCAGTGTTGCTGCTGCTGTCAGTGCTGGTGAGTGTGGTGTTGCTCTTGGTGTCTGTGCGGTAGCTGCTGTCCAGGTCGCTGTTGGCAGGCGCGGTGCTGCTGGTGCTGCTGGCTGTGGCAGGGTGGGTGGCAGCGGTGCTGTGTAGTCAGCATTCGTGTTGCTGGTGGTGCCAGGGGTGTTTGCAGCCTGTGAGATTCCCCAACAGGGCAGGAGGCGGGAGTGGAGGAGGCCCCTCCCAGGGGACACAGCCCCACAGCCTCCCTTGTCTGGGACAGAGTGAAAAGCACCAGCTCAGGGTGGGACCTGAAGGACATCCTGCAAAAGGAGGGGTGTCTCATTCAAGCACAGTGCCAGACACCCCTGGGAAAGCCCTGTTATGGGAATGAGGTGACAGTCTGGGAACACTGTGTCAGGAGACAGACACGGAGGCCGGAGGTGGTCGGGATGGACAAGCGGCACTGTCAGGAGCGGCAGGTGTGTGGACCCCGCCTCATCCCACAGGCATGAATGCAGCCCACTCTGCCTGCCCTGCCTGCCGCCCCAGGGCTCCAGGGCTGTGTCCCAGGGTGGGGCCGACTGGCAGGGCCCTCCCAACCTCCACGCTCCTCCCTCGAAGACTGAAGGCCTCTGTTCTTGCAGGCTGGGCTGATGCAAGTGGAAGATTTGCATCTGCAGTCAAGGGAAGAGTCGGTGGGGCCCTGGGCTTGTTCAGGGAAGGCGGTGGCAGGCGCTGGTCGCAGGGCCAGACTGGCAGGAGGAGGCGGAGAGGAAGGAGGGGCAGCCTTGCTCCTCAGGCCCCTAGGAAGGGGTGAGAAGGGCTGACAGGGCTTGGCTTCCGTCCTCACCTCCCTCCCACCCAGCCCCAAGCTTCAGGCCTCTTCCCTCTCTGCAGGGCGGAGCCAGGTGGGTTCTGACCTGAACTGCAGAGGTGCGAGGCAGGTGCTGGCCCCAGCCCCACTTGTTCCCAGCTGGGCCCACACCTTGGGGTTTGGTTGCAGAGCTGGGCCAGCGTGGCGGGTATAGTACCTGTTGGTGCCATGGCTGCAGCAGGCTAACCCCAGCTCCAGTGTCCCCAGGTCAGCCAGAGGCTGCAGACACTTGGCCTGGTCTGGCCAGCGAGGGGTGCTGCTTGGGGACCCAGGCCAGAGGCCACTGCAGGGCTGTCACCCACGGGCCACACCCCCTGCCCGAGGCTGCATTGTGCCTACCCCTCAGGCAGCCAAATGCCTTCCCCTTCTCACTGCACACAGGCCTAGTGCAGAGCCGGGGCGTGGTGCAGGGCCCCCACCTGTCCCGCCTGGTGTGGGGGTGACAGCCATGGACTCCCGGCCTGGCCTGGTCCTCCTTGGGCTGGCACCGGCTCTGCGCCCAGCCACTGCCCACGGGGGAGCTTCTTCTGCGGCTGCCTGGCCCTTGGCTGCACCAGCCAGTTTCACACTCAGGGATGCTGGGGGCTGGGACGTCCCTGTCCCCGGGGGCTGGCGGCTCAGCGCTTGTCACCAGCAGGCTCCCCAAGAGGGGCAAACGTGTTGGTGACAGGGGGCTGAGGAGGATGCTGGGCATGGAGAAGGGAGCCAAGTGGCAGCCCTGCAGCCTGCCCTCGGTGTGTAGGTCCTGTGTGATGCTGGAAGCGAAGCTCAGACGCCGCCGGTGGAGCTGATCCCAGGGAGACACCAGGGGCGGCCTGTGACTGCTCTGGGGCCCAGGAGGGAGGCTCCACTCTCCACCTAGCCCCGTGGGGGGGTCACGGCAGGATGCCCGCGTGCCTGGACCCTAGGAGGGAGGCCAGGCCACCTCCAGCCCTTAGGGTTAGGGTTAGACGGAGAGCGCAGTGGGGTGAGGACAGTGCTCTGACAGGTGAACAGGGCCGTGTTCTGTGACGTGAGCAGCGCCGTGCCCTGTTGTCTTTCTGAAGTACAAGGAGCTGTTCTCAGATGGCAGGACTAGAGTGTCCCTTGTTGCAGACGTGAGGCTTCTAGCTCAGGGGTTTGTGTTGCTCTTTGATGTCTCGTGGATGGGTTGAATAGAGTGCTTTCTTGGGGAAGTTGTCTTTTGTAGCAAAGGGAGGCTTGTAATGGGCAGTACTGTGTCCTGTGACCCATCTCTTTCTTTTCTGGATCCCAGTCCTGACTCAGTCATCACTCCCAGCCTCAGCTTTCCTGTCCCCTTCCTAGGCATTTGCACCATCAGGAGGGGCGGAGTCTGACCGTCCCTCCTCAGGAAGTTCCCCGCGGTGGAGTTCAGAGGCCAGGGTGTAGTGGGAGACAGGAGCTCTTCTGCTGCCCTGGGCAGGACAGCCAAGGGGGCGTGTTGAGGAAAGGAGCCCGCTGCAGGGGAGTCTGCTCCGTTCTTAGGTTGCAGGCCTTAGTGTTACCATTTTGAGGGTGCTGGAGTCTCCCTCTGGAGGTGATTTCTATGTTCTTTCTGTCCTGAGGAAAGAATTGAGGACAAATGCAAACAGTAGCAAAGTTTTATTAAAGGGAGGGAAAGAGAGGCTCTGCAGAGTGAGTTTGGGCCAAGTAGAAGTATGAGAAGAAGGACAGCCTACTGTGTGAAGGCGGGCCACCATGCAAGAGGGAAGACAACGGCGAAAGCTCCTTGCGGACCGGCCGGACGGTCCTTTTTGTATCACTCCCTCCTCAGTCTGGTGCCAGGTCTAGGCTGTCCTATGGAAAACCTGCTTGAGTTCTTTTGAGAAGTCCACATGCAGAGCTTTGGGACTTGTTCTGTGAATGTGCCCTGGGATTTTGTAGCGAACAGGTCACACCTACTTCCCTAGCCAGCTTTGCCGCGCCCTACTCTCCTGTCTTGTGAGGTCGCCTTCCCAGAGCAGCTGCTTGCTACTCTGCCACCTGGCCTGCTTCTAGCACCCTTTGCAACCTTGATGAGCAGCCCATGGGGGCTTCTGGTTTCTTCCCTGGCTCAGCCTGCATGGAGCCTGGGTGTGAGCAGGAGGAGGGGCCTTGACTGTGAGTCCTCCTGGGGTTTCACCTAATACCAATTCAGCCCAAGACCCAGGTCAGGAATGGCGCCTGTAGTGCTGAGCCTGTGTCAGTAGCAGGTGGCCAGTGCAGAGGGCTGGGCCCTGGCCACTGTGCCCAGCTGCTGCAGAGTGGAGAGGTGAGTGAGGTGTAACCAGGTGTGTGCATGTTGTATAAGTATGCTGTGCTTGTCTGAGTATTGTGCTCTGAGTGGATGTGTATGCACGTGTGTATGCACATGTGTTCTCATGTTGGTGAATTGTTGCATAGGTACATGTTTGTACATTTAGCACACTGCTTTGTGTATTTGTGTATATTTGGGACATGTCTTATGCGTAGGGCCAGGGATGTAGCTCAGTGGTGCTGCACCTGCCTAGCAAGCACAAGGTCCTGAATTCAATTCCTGATACCAGAAAAACAACAACAAACAACATGTTCTTTGTTTTTCTTGAGACAGGGTCTTGCTTTATAGTTCAGGCTGACCCTGAACTCACTATGTAGCCCAGGCTGGCCTTGAACTCTTGGTGATCCTCGTGCCTCTGCCTCCTGAGTGCTAGGATTATAGGTGTGCTCCACCATGCCCAGCAAAAAAACATGTTCTATGTGTCACGTGGGTGCTGTGTGCTTGTGTGTGTCAGTGAGCATGTGCACATGTGCGTATAAGCACATCTGAGCATGTGTATGAATGTACCACATAGTCTGCACATGCATGCATATATTTGTGCATTTGAGTGTCGTGTGTATGTGTGTGCATTTGTGAACCTACTATATGTGAACATGTCCTAGTGTGTGAATGCTTATCCATGTTGTGCACATGTGGATACTGTGCGTGTCAGTGTGAGCATGCTTGGGTGGTGTGTGAGCATGCATGAGCATGTATACACATGTGTGTATTCACAAGGGCTTATGTGAGCTTGTGGATGTATGCCTATGTGCATCTGCTGTGTTTGTGCCTTTGGGTGCTATGTGTGAGTTGGTATGAGGCTGTGTTCCATGTGTGTGCGCTGGCATGTGCAGTATGTGTGAAGACATACCTGTCCCCATGTGTATGACAGAGGGAGCTCTGATGGCACTGGCAGTGCCTGGGGTCCACTTCATTTGCCCCCACTGGGCTCCTCTGGAGGGTCTGGGTTCGGGAGCCCAGTGGCCAGGACCTTAACCTTCACCAGCCAGCGTCATCAGAGGCCCTGTGAGACCTGGTGTAAATACAGCAATCTGCACCTCAGATAAATACAAGATGCATCAAAAGATTTAAGGCACCTGTTGTGTATTTAAAAGAATTATATCTTGTTTATGGTTTGGTATAAAACACACAGCTGATTTATATAGTGGCTGGTCCATCGCAGAGGAAATCTCATTTCAATCATAAATGGCAGGATTTGATTTAAGAATTCATTCTTTAATGGGTCTGCAATGTTCAAATTTAAACCCATTCAATTCATCAGCCAAATATTCAATATGGGCACAGGGAACTCATTTAGGCAAACAGAGACTTTTAATATAAATTTTCCGGGAGATTTCTCCATCGATTCCGCAGTTTAGTGCAAAATGATTTGTGCGATACATTCTTGGGGATCAATGCTGCCGGTCAATGGCTCCTATAAAACCACCTCCCCCGCCATGCAGGTCAAGGAACTTTGGCTCTGGGCTGGATGAGTACGGTGCTCTGTGATGGCCTGTTGTCTGCACCTGCCCTTGCCAGCAGAGGGGCATGGAGAGCTCCAGGGGGCCTTTGTCCACGAGCACGGAGACCTGTGGGCTTAGACCCACGGCCCGCATGGTGGCCACACTCTGCTGCTCACACAGGGTGCTGCCTGCCGGCTGATGCCCGTCCTGGCCCAGAGGGGCTCAAGCTGTTGGAGAAGTGTCCACCTCTGTGTGCACAGGGGCCACCTAGCAGAGGCTGCGCCAGCCACCTGACCACTGCCAGTCAGGTCACTGCCCTGGCCCAGTGAGGGAGGGTCTTTCCGGCCAGGCCTGTCTGCCCTTGGTGGCCTGTCCCTGGCTAGTCTCTGGGACAGATGAGGGGGTGTCAGCTGCAGAGACCTGGAGCCTCTAGGGGCAGGGGCAGCCTGGGCGCGGGACGCCAAGGCCTTCGACGAGGGGTGCCTGGGACTGGAGGTCACTGCCTGGGGGTCTCTGATGGCCGAGGGGACGCGACCCCAGCACCCTCACACCCCAGCCCATGCCGTGCTCCAGGGCTGCTGAGCAGGAGACGCGAAGGCTGTGCCAGTGCAGCACAGAGCTGCCACCAGAATGCCAGAAGAGGCTGCTGCCAGCACTTCCTGCTCCTGTGGCCCAGCTGAGGTTGGCGATGGAGGGGTGTTGTTGGGGTGGCCTGGGGCTCTGATCTATGTCCTCTTTCCCCAGGCAAGGCCTTGAGGGGTGTGTGTGTGTGTGTGTGTGTGAGAAAGGGCCTCACTATGTAGCCCAGGCTGGCCTTGAACTCATGATGATCCTCCTGCCTCAGCCTCCTGAATGCTGTGATTACAGGTGTGCACCACCAGGCCTGGCAAGGCCTTGGGGATCTGCAGAGGTTTCAAGGGCATGGGCCTGGCCGACTTCCTCACAGCCCACATTAGCTGGGCTGTCCTCATGGGCACCGTGGGGGGCATGTCACAGCAGCTGGGTCCCACCAGCCCCGCTGGACCCTGTGCCCCTTGAGGAGCCTTGAAGAGGGTAGCGGTTCGGAGCTCTGGGTGCCCAGGGCCAATGGGATAGGGCTGCTGCAGGCCAGCCAGCTCCAGGATGAGCTCTGGTCCCCAGGGACGCCAGGCAACAGTGCCAGGAAAGGCAGGCCGGGCAAGTGGGTGATCAGGTGGGGGCAGAGCGGGGGGCACCAGGGACAGAGACAGTCCCACTGCCCTCCAAGAGCACGCCACTTGGCCACTCCCCAACCTGGGCACCCCAGCCCCGCCACCCACTGTCCTCCGGGCCCAGGTCCTGCCCACCCAGAGCTGGCCTTGGGGTTCCCTCCTGCTTCTGCCTCCTGGTCAAGCATTCATGGTCCTCTCCAGCTCTCCCACGCTCGCTTCGCTGGCCCCGTCCCGAGGGGAGCCAGCCACTCCTCCTTAGGTAGTCCTGTGTCTGGGCAGGCAGGAGCAGGGCTGGGCCTGCCAGACATCCCCAGATTCTGTCCAGAGAACAGAGCCCAGCAGGCCAGGTGAGGATGGGGCAGCGTGGGCGCAGCCTCACCCTGGAGGGCCCTGGGGCAGTGGTGGAGCTGTGTGGGGACCCTGAGCGAATGCCACCGTCAGGAAAGCTGCAGTAGGCGCTGGCAGGGAGCCGGGCAGTGTGGATCTGGGGGCCACAGGTGACCCCAGTGCAGTGGCTGTGTCACCCACCCTGCTGGGACACGGAGGACAGGGACGGGCCCCCTGGGGCTGAGGAGGGAAGACGAAGGAGGGCGGGCCATGTGGGAACCCAGGCCCCAGCCCTGGCTTCCAGGAGCGGGGGACCCAGGGCAGGCATTAACCGTTGGGTCCAAGGTCCTGAGGTGACAGAGCTCCCACCGTGGAGCAACTTGTGAAGGGTAAGTGGCCATGTTCCCCAAGACCTGAGGGCACCAGGGAAGCCGGTGGCTTCTGCAGCCCCTGTGTCCATCCACTGTGGGCTCTGAGTCTGTGCTGTCTGCCCGGGTGGTGCCTGTGGAGCTGCCATCTGCTTCTCCAGTGGAGCTGGCCACCTTTCGCACCCCTGCTCCTGCCCTAGCCCTGGCCCTCATCGTTGTCTGGATCCCGCTGCCTCCTGGGCTGCCTGGTGCACAAGGATCCACCAGGAATGAAAAGCAGGGGCATATTGATTTCATTTCCAAATTATTAATCAACTTCACAGCTCAACAGAAATATTGTGTTGTTCAGCTTGGGCAGATCTGAATGGCTCGCCCTCGGGCGAGGAGCAGGGGCTGCTGAAGGACGGAGGGTGACAAACGGGGCTGAGGCCACGGGGCCCCAACAGGGAGTGGGGTGCGGCTGGAAGGGCCCAGGAGGTGGGTGTGGGCGCGGCCCAGCCAGCTGGACCCACAGCAGAGGCTCCACAGCCACCTGGGAAATGGGGTGCAGTAGGGTGGGAGCCCTGGCTTGGCCTGGTCTGGCTGGATGGAAGCTGGAGTTGAGTGTGTCCTCACAGGGTTGCTGGGGTGCCCACCCCGGCCTCTGAGACCTCAGAAACCCAGTGCAGGCCTGGGATGAAGCCTGACCGGGAAGGGCTGCAGTGTGGAGCACTGGGCACACGGCGGGTTCAGGTCCTGGCCAAGGTGAGGGGATGCCCAGGTTGGAGGTGAGGGACCATGGGGCCAGGTGTGGCCCAGGCTGGGATAGGCAGGGACAGCACCTTGGCCAGACAGGCTGGGTACAGCCTGGGGCGTGGGGCTGGGTGCATCTGCTGGGTATGGAAGCTGGATGAAGGGGCCACCCTGTCACCTGCAGTGACAGTCAGGGATGTGTGGCCCTGAGCATGATCCATGCGCCACTCAGTTTAGGGTTCTTTGTTCAGCAGAGTGCAGTTCTGCTGGTGGCCCTTCTGCCAGACAGACCACTCTGTCTGAGTAGATTTACAGGACCTTCCCAGCCTGCAGTATCTGAGAAATCAGAGCAGGTTTGCTGGACCACAGGGCCTGTACTGCAGCACTAGGGGGGCAGTGCCCTGGAGGGAACCCTCCTAGACTGATGGGAGAAATGGCTGGGGAGTGCTGCTTATACAGCAGCTGCAGGCCTGTGATTGGTCCAAGTGCAGGCCCCTGATTGGTGCAGGGCTCCAGGACAACCTTCAGGGGGTGGGGCTGGAGCCTGAGACTCTTCTATAATGGTCACTCTGGGGTTGGGATTATTAACAGTGGGCCAGATCCTTCCTGCCCTGGCCTTAGCCATGCCAGGGCGCCACCTCCCTTCCCCAGAGGCAACAGCAGCATCTGAAGTGGGTGGGGGCGCGGTGCTGACTATGGAGCTGTAATGGTGTTTGAGTGGAACGGAAGGGGGTGACTGCTAGGTCTCCAGGGGGGACACCAAGCAAGTTGTCCCAGGTCATTAGGAGAAGAGGGGGAGCAAAAGGGAGTGAGGGAGAGATGTGACAGCCACCAGCCAAGCCACAGCCCCTCTGGCCCTATCTATGGGAAAAAGCCCCAGGAGAGTCAGGTGCTTCTTGTCTGTCTCACCAGCACTCTGGGAGGCTGAGGCAGGAGGATTGCAGGTTTAAGCTCAGCTTGGGCAACTGAGAGACTTAGTGAAAGCTTGCCTTGAAATAAAAAATAAAAAATGGCTGGGGGTGTAGCTCAGTGCAAAGGCCCTGCAAAAAGCATCATGGGAAGCCTCTGCCTCCCTACAGAGCTTCTGGTAGAAGCCTGCTGTGGTTTCTGGGGAGCCAGTGTACCCCAGCAACGCTGCCTGTGTGAAGGGTGGGGCTGGTTTTACATACGGGGGCCAGCAGAGCGACCCCTCCCGGCAAGGTCACGGACCTGCCAGGCTTGTGTCCACTCCAGGGGCAGCCAGGCAGGAGCCCGAGTGGCCTCCGTGGCCAGATGGAGACAGTGCCTCCGCTTCCTCTGCTCCTCGGGACCCTGGCTCTGGGGTGCAGCCGTGTGCAGGGAAGTCTTGGCCTGGGCTCCGGCGTGGGGATGTCCCTGTGCCGCGGGAGGCTGGCCCGGGAGCAGGGGAGGGCAGGGCCTCCGTGTGGGTGGCGGGGCAGGGTGCAGGGGCTGTGAGCAGCGGGACAGTGGGCGAGCGGTGAGGCCGGCTCCGTCCCCTTCTCTCTGGATGCTGT
This sequence comes from Heterocephalus glaber, assembly GCF_053883595.1. Taxonomy (NCBI): domain Eukaryota; kingdom Metazoa; phylum Chordata; class Mammalia; order Rodentia; family Bathyergidae; genus Heterocephalus; species Heterocephalus glaber. Next base: position 956,143 of record NW_028258325.1, on the reverse strand, counting down.
GGTGCTGCTGTCCCTGGGCCTCACTGACAGGTGGGGCTGTGGCTCTGGGCTTCGGGCTCCTGGGGTCTCGGGGTGTGGCTGGATGCCTCACCCCGCCTGTCACAGCATCCTGGCTCCTGGAGCCCAGGCCTGGCGGTTCCTCTCTGGCCCCTCCCTGCTCCTGCTGTGCCCTGGGGCCCTGAGGACCCCATGGCTGCTCTGCTGGAGGGACCAAGGTTGCCGGAACCAGGTGCTCCTGGGCTCAGCACTGGGCCCTCATCCTGAGACGCGGGGGCTCTGTGCTGGCGCAGCCCTGGCCTCCTCCCGCCACCCGGGGGCTCCTGGGTCTCCACACAGGCCCCTCCCCCCAGCACGGTTTTCTGGGTGCTCCTGTCCCAGATACGTGGGCTGGGCCAGGCATGGGCCAGGGCCCCGGCACCTGGTGGCTTCATGCTCAGCTTGGGCCGGCAGGGCCAGCCTGGCAGGCAGAGACTGTGTGGTGCTGGCCACTGTGCAGGCAGCGGATGGGTCCTGCTGGCTGTCTGGCCCAGGAGGTTGCTGCCATGTGGACTGACAGCGGCAAGAGCGCCCCCCTGAGGCCTGGTGTGGGGATCACCCGTTATCTGCCTCCTGCTCCGTGGAAGCCACTGTCAGCCTCTGGGCTCCAGGTCCTGGGGACACGTGCCGGGGTCTCTTCTCGCTCTTTGAACTGACTTCCACCCTTCCTCTGGGGTTGAGGCCTGGGGTCTCCTGAGCCCTCTTCAACGGGTCCCAAAGCTGTGCGCCAGGCCCTGAGGGTGGGGTCTCCTCTGCACTCAGGCTTTGTCCTCCTCTCCAGGGTCTGGGGCTGTGGAGCTGGCCCTGGTGAGGTCCCCCTGGGCCATAGCAGAGAGTGAGACAGCTCTGGCTTGGGTGCTGCAGGCTGGGGTGGCACCTGTTCCCAGGGGGCCCCAGGGCGGGCACTGGCCCACAGGGTGGCCCGCAGGGCAGAGGCTGTGTGAGCCCGGGGCCTAAGTGGTAGGGACCTCCAGGGGTCTCTGCGTCCTGGGGCTGGGACTTCCCAGGAGCCGGCGGGAAGGCAGGAGGGCAAGTGGGGGCTGGTCCCCTCCCCGGGCTCAGGGCAAGGTGCTGCATCCAGGCCTGATGGGCTGGGGACCCTCCGATGGGGGTCACCAGGGCATGGAGGGCTGTGCTCCAAGGACAGGGAGGACGGGTCCCTGGGAGCTGGGACCTTCGGGAGCAGGCCCAGCCTTTACCTTTGGGATGGCCTTGGGTGGCTCACGGCAGTCAGACAATTGCCAGGAGTGAGGGTCCCTGCGAGCAGAGCCCCGGCTGAGGCCTCAAGGACGCTCCAGGGGATGCTGCACTCGGCACGGCAGCCAAAGGCGTCCCTTTCCCTACTGTGGGGGCCTGAGATCCCTGGAGCCTCAGGGCCATGCAGGGTGCCCCATATCCACCCCGCGGTGCCCTACACGGGGTCTCTCTGCTCTGCCTGGCCTCGCCACGCCAGCAGCGAAGGGAGGGGCAGGCGAGGGGCTGGGACCGGTGGCCCGAACTAACTCACTCTCGACCCTCAAGTGCTGCGGGCAGTCAATTTTCAAACCACATTTGCTCCCTTATTGTTTATTTTCGGGCAGCAGCAGCAATTTTCAAGGCCGCTGCCACTGCCACCTCAGCTATCTTGCGGGTCACCTGTCACTCCAGAAAGGTCAGCGGCTCATTCAGATTCCATCACTGCTCAAGAGCCTGGGCCACTTCGTCTGCCGCAGGCTTCGTGCAGCCAGAGACCCCATGTCCTCTCCTTCCTGTCCTGGAACTGACTGCATGTGGGTCACCCTGCGGCCCGACCTGCAGCTGCCTAAACGGGCTTCCACCCAGGCCGCTCAGCAGGCAGAGGTGGCCTAGCCTTCACTGTCCGCCCTGGCCTCACAGGGTGGAGTTAGCCAGTTCTGCCAGCCCAGGGCCCAGTGCCCAGCAGCCTTTGGCTGCACCCCCAGCCCAAACCCGGACAGCCCTGCCAGGCACTCACAAGTGGACTTGCTGAGCCTGTCTTGCCACTGGAGCCAGGTCCCTGCTGTTGGGTTGGGAGCTCTGGGCTCAGGTGGGGCCGCTGGGCGGAGGGTAGGCTTGGGCGGCACTGTCCAGGTGGGTGGAGCACTCTTCAGACCGGTGAGTCCAGGCACAGCTTGGGCAGAGGCCTGGGCAGGGGAGGGGTGGACGCCTCTGGACCTGCCAGGGCAGATCCTCTGGAAGGGCAGCAGCTGTTCAGCCAGGGCCTGATGTCCGGGTTATGTCTCACATCCAGTGCCTGGCAAGAAGACTGCAAGGAAGCAGATTCTTCTAGGTGGGGACCCAGGTGGTCACCAGAGCCACCAAAGTGCCAGGGTCCCTGGGGGTCTCCCTGCCCTGCCCACCCTCCCTCGGGCTCTGGCTGTGCAGAGGGTGGCTCGTGTGGGGCCCCAGGTGGGTTAGCGGGTGGCATGGGCTGAGTGGGGCATCCTGCCTGTGGTGCTGGGGGGCTTCCAGCCCCCTGTGTGGGTCTGGGGTCTGAGGCTGGGTCCTGCCTGGTCCTGACCTGGTCCTCCTGTCCCTGTTCGCCCTCCACCTTGCCTGAGAACCCAGGCAGCAGCAGCAGCCGCACGCCAGGGCGGGCAGGGCTGGGGCTTTGGTCTCCCGGGACGGCCTGGCCCTGCTGGGTGGACGGCTGGATGGGAGATGAAGGCCCAGCTTGCCCGGGTGGAGCTCTCTGGTCCCTCCGTGCGGCTGGGTGGGGACAGCGCCTGAGTGGCCAGGCCTCCGCCAGAGCCCCCCTAGAGGGCCCCCAGCTGGCAGCTCCTGGGCCTACTTGGCCTGCACCCCCGCTGCACGCAGCACAGGGCACAGGGAGCCACACTGCCCACTGCAGGGCCTGCCCCAGGCTGGATGGGCAGGGACCGGCCTGCTGGGAAGGGTCAGGCACGATGGGCAGGGACGAGGGCGGGTCAGGGTGTCAGGAGGGACCGGGAGTGCCCAGCCCATGACCTTCACCCTCACATGCCCTTGGCCCTTGTCTCCTCTGCCTGAGAGCGAATGCTGAAGGCCATGGTCCTGGGAAGGGCTTGACACACGCCCAGGATGCGTCTCATGGCCTGTGAGTGAGGGTGTGTGGTGTCTGTGCATGCGTGTGTGTGTATGTGTGTGTGCGCGTGCAGTCTGGCTCATGTGTCACCAGGGCCCAGGGTGAGGGCAGAGAGGTCCTGCTCTCCAGTGCTGAGCCCTCACATCATCCTCATTCGGGCCATGTGTGCTGACGAACAGCTGTGCCCAGCCCGCTGGGGCCTGTCTTGTCCATGTCCAGCCCTGCCCAAGGCGGTGTGGCCTGGGGTCACTCCCTTGCCCTTCTGTGCCTCATATCCTTGACAGTGAGACACTGAGGGAGTCCCTCTGGTGTGCCAGGGATTGCCCAGCATCATGGCTGCCCACCAAGGTGCCTGTGAAGTTGGCCCATGCCCCTTGGGGTGGTGCCCAGGGCACACTGAGACCTGGGCCTGGCTCTGTTGGTCCCTCCAGCCATCTGTGGTCTCTGGGGAGGTGCAGCTGGGCCTTCTCCATCCCCAGGCTCCCCTGCCCCTGGCCTAGGAGCCCTCTCTTCAGAGCTTACCCTGAGCCCCGGGCCCTCTTGGGCACACCCAGCCCCTGCCAGGCTCTGGCCCACACATGCGCAGTTCTTCACAGACTCAGGTTTTCCGGCCTGCACAGAGCCTGGAACCTGGCTCTGGCAGGACTAGAGGGTGGGAGGAGAGGGCAAGGGGCTCTGTGAGGGCTGCTGGAGGCTGATGTGTCCAGCAAGGTAGGGCCAGGGCTGGCTGAGACTTCCCAGAGGGAGAAGGAGTCCACAAGGAGAAGACCTTTCTGCTAGGGGTGGGGAAAAGCCCTCCTGGCCTGAAACAAGGGCTGCTCTGAGCCCTCTCCATGTCCACAGAGCAGTTACCAAACCAGCCCCTGCTTTAGATTGACCCTAAGCTCTGTATTATAAGCATCCAGTTATCTACCCATCCACCCACCTTTCATCCATCCATCCACTCATCTGCCAGTACATCCAGCCAGCCACCCACCCATCCATCTACCTACATATCCACTCATGTATCCATCCATCCACCCATCTGTGTGTCCATCCATCCATCTACCCATCCATTATCCATCCATCCATCCATCCATCCACCCACCCATCCATCTACCCACCCATCCATCTATCCACCTACCCATCTACCCACCCATGTATGCATCCATCCATCCATCCATCCACCTACCCATCTACCCACCCATCCACCATCCACCCATCCAGTCAGCAGGTCCACAAACATGTACAGGACAACAGTGAGGCCAGGCCATGGTCGTGGCACTGGGATACCCAAGAGCTTGCTCCAAGGTCTCTGCTGCTGCAAAGAACACCGTGCTGCCTCGTGACCCCACTTCTGCACATGTGGACAGGTGACAGCAGGGTGGGAGGCCAGACTGGGGCAAGGCTGTGTTTTGTGGCTGCACCCTGGGTTTGCTGGGATCCAGCATGGCATTTCCTTGCTTCAGCTTCCGTGCATCTCCCTTAAGGCCGTCCCAGGGCAGAGCCTCCTCCTCCCTGGCTTGTGTCCCCTGTCTCTGCTTGGCTGTCCTTCAGGGCAGAGGAGGTGAAGGCCCTTGTTCCCAACCCACCACACCCCTTTGCCTTGCTTAGCCTGTCCCACCCTTGCTGGCCACCCATCCTGGGGCCCTGCCTCCCAGACCCTGCCTCCCAGGACAGATGCCACGGGTGGCAACCTCACGGGCAGGTGCAGGGAGCCAGGCCCTGGTTCCCAGTGCTCGGGGTCACCTAGAGGCTCCCTCGGCTCCCTGCACCGAGGACCCCTGTCCGGTGTCCTGCCTGCCTCTGGGGCTGGCTGTGCCCTGCAGCCTCGGGCTCATGCAGCCCCCCGGGGAAGAAGCTGCAGGGCTGCAGGCTGGGCGGGAGGAGGCTTGGGATGGCACGGGGAGAGGCCGTGGCACCCACACGCATCCCTGCGCACGCCGCACGGAAGGGAAAGAAAGATAACTGATGGGTAGTATTTTAAGGCATATTAACCCAATTACAAGTATATTTTTACAATCGTGGCTCCAACATTTATCACGCGGCGTTTATTAGCCCCAGAGCTGGGCTGTGTCAAATGAAGGCGGTGAAACAGGCGCATTTCATTACGCGATGCCTGTGCCGGCCGCTGCAGCCCGACTCTTAAACCGCATGATTTTATCAAAATCTTCGGAAATTGAAGCAATCACTAAAAGGTGTCGGGGAATTAAAATGTTCTGTCTCGGAGAAAGAGATACACTTCTTGTAACATCTATCAGGGGCTCTTTCTTTTTTTTTTTAAAGACACATTACTATGCAGAGAAAAGGCATCGAGTGTGGGGGGGCCATTCCAGAAGGATCAGGGCGGCCATTCGTCACGCTTAAAAATTGTCTTCTGAGGGACGCATGGCTGGGAGAGATTTCTGCGCCTCCCCCCTTCCCTCCCTCCCTCCCTCCCTCTCTCCCTCTGCTTTTCTGATTTCTGGGCAGGACACCGCTCCCCGGAGCTGATGCTGGGGGTTGGTGATCACGCAGCTCTGGTGCCTACGACCGGAGGAAGCTGGGACAGACAGGATGGGCACTGTGCCCCGAGCCTCAGTCTCTGTCCTTCAAGCTCAGTCCTTGGTTCTGGCACTGACGGCCCTCGTGGGCAGGGACGTGGGGGGCTGGGTGCCTCCAGGCCTCTCTGTGGGGACCTCCCAGGGGCTCCACAGCTCTGGGTGTCCCATGAAGTCCCGGAAGAGTTTTCCTCCATCTTGGCCACAGGCTGCTCCGGTCACTCCTGAAGACACGGAGGGCACCAACAGTGTCAGGGGACCCGGCTCTGGCTGGTCAGAGGCTGCTGCCCGGCAGCAGAGGCCCCAGGGACAGAGTCCTCCTGCCGGCTGGGCTCTGAGGGAGGAGTGGGCACCTGCTCAGGCCTGGACAGGCGGAGGAGGACCCTGGTGGTAGGAAGCAGGGCGGTTCTGGGTGTACCCCACAGGCTGGGCGGCTGGTCAGGGGGAGCCCTGGCGGGGACCCCAGGGCCTAGGTTGCTGCAGCCTTGGCTGTGTCTGCCCGGGCCAATGTTGCCGGAAGCTGGGGTTCCGAACACCTTTGGTGCCTGGACATGAACGTGGGGGACCGACGCTGGGCGGGGCTCCTGGAGGGCAGGTACCACCTTGGATGCACCCAAGCCCCTTCACTGCCACAGCTCTGTCCTCCGTGCCCCCACTTCGCATGCCCGCTCTCCCTGTCTGTCCCCCGTCTCCTGAAGCTCCATTTCAGGGGTGACGCTGTTGAAAACTTGGAAGCAACCTTGATGTCTTTAGTGCAGAATAAGCGAGCTGTGGTGACCCATGGTGGACCCCACTGGACAGGACGTGGTAGGGGATGCAATGGATAGGTCTCTGCTGACCATGCTGGGCGAACCCAGCCCGAGACCGTGTTCTTCCTGACTCACCGTTGTGCTGCGGACAGAACCTGGGGCAAAGCGAGGACTCTGCTCTCCAGCCCTGATCCCCAGCTGGGGCCCCTGGAAAGAACAGTCACGGAAGTACAGCACGGGTCAGTGTGGCCACATGGTAAGGGGCAGTGGCTTTAGCAGAGGTGGTGGCACACACCTGTGACTCCTGGGAGGCTGAGGCAGGAGGGTGACAACTTAGAATCAAAAGGGTGGGGTGTTGCTCAGTGGCAGAATGTCCTGGGGTTCAATTCCCACTACTGGAGGAAAAAAACAAACAAAACAGCAGCCTCTGCACAAGGGTGGTGAGGGTCTGTGGGGGAGGTCCCTGCCATCTGTCAGGTGGTGTGGGGCTGTGCCTTGCTGTGGCGTTGCACTGGGTTCCTGAGACATCACCGTGGGGGAAGGTGGGAGATGGGCTCGGTGGATTTCTGTGGTGTTTCTTGCAATTGAGGTTGTATTAGAAGCAAATAAGTGGTAATGAAAACCCTGGGCTTCATGCGGACCCAGCTCTGATGGGCTGGCTGTATCCTGGATCAGCACTAGGCTCTCAGCTCTGCCTCCTTCGTGTGTGGGATGCAGCTGTGTGGGCTGCCCAGGAGGGGACAGGCAGAAGGTCCTGGTCCTGTTGAGCCCTGCCTTGGCCACTGTCCCCAGGCCCTGGGACTCTCGGTGCGGCTTCTCCATGGTGCCTGGAGGGAAGAGTCGGTCCGTGCAGAGAGGAGGTCTGAGCTGGGCTGTATGGGTGCTGTCCTGAGCAGGCTCCACCCGCTCAGCCCTCACACGGTGGACTGGGCTGTGGCACCGTCTCCCTGAGCCGCACCTGGTCCAGCTCAGCCATGCCAAGGGCCTCTGACCCCTCCGCTGCCCCATCCTGCTGCAGGACAGCCCTGCCCAGGGGCCAGGCCGCTCCTCTCCAGGGATGGGGCCTGGTCACTGCCAGCCCAGGGGGCCAGCACCAGCTTCCCCAGGCCCGGGACCAACAGGGTGCCGGCCAACATACCCCTGCCTCTGGGCTCTGTCCTTGCTGCCGTGGCCGGGACAGAGGCCCTTGGCATGGCTGAGCTGGACCCCAAGGGGACTCTGATCCAGCCTGGCTGGGCTGGGGTGCAGGCCTTGGGGGTGGATACCGGCCCCCTAGACCCAGGCAGGTCTGGGAAGGACTGGCACTCACTGGCCCCCGAAAGTCAGAGCTCCCCCAGCCTGGCTGCCGTGGGAGAGATGGCGGTGGTGGGGGAGTTCCACGGCCATGGGGCCGTGTCACCCAGGATTGTGGCCCATGGACTCCTGATGCCTAGCCTCCCAACTCAGTGGCCACCTCCCTGGGGCGGCTGTTGGCAGGGGTGAACATGTCCCTGCTGAGGCCCAGCCTGGTGCTGAGCATCTGTCCGAGCTGCCCGAGCACAGGAGGGGAGGAGTCTCAAGAGCGAGGCTCCCTTACACCCCAGGAGGGGACAGCATGGCCAGCAGAGTCGGGGGACGCAGGCCTGTGCTGGGTCCCTGCTCCCCCGGTGGCTGTAGTGTGACCCGATGACCCAGGTCTGCTCCGAGGCACCTCGGGTGGCTGGAGGGGGGGCAACAGGGAGGGGAGCCTGCGGGGCTCAGCGGCAGCTGGCGGGCTGCACAGGGACATGGGCCCGGGAGGGACGGGCCCGCTGGCGGGTGGGTCCCCTCCTGTGTCCAGCCGTCGCCTGGCTGTATTTCCTGCTTGTTGGGGTCACCCACTTTGCCAGAGGGGTCAAGAGTTATCCTGCAGAGTCTTTTGTGTTCTAAATTTAATTGTTGCTCTCCTTTTCTCCCTTAAAAAGATCAGTAAAAACTGTTAATTTGATCAATACTTAATTTTTTCACCCAGAGTGCGTTTCTCCTGCGGGCCCGTGATAAGCAGGCAGCGGGGCAGAGGGATGAGTGAATTGTCAGGAGTTTCCCGCTCTCCCGCGGCCACTCCGCCACTTAGAGCCGTGTAATTTATACCCCGGCAGTCGCTCTGCAATTACCCTGTCTATTGCTGTCGACAGTATCGCGCTATCTTTTAAATAGATCCGGCTTGGCTGGTCCAGACGAGCCGACGGGACAAATGATGCCATCCCTCATCCCGCAAGTCCTAAGGAGATAAGTCCCTTAAAGAGGGGGCCATTTATCAGCTGATACAAGCTGGATACGTACAAGCCCACTTCTTTGTTTGGGCTCTTTTCAGATTTCCGAAGCTATTGATCGGCTGAGGGGGGCAGCCAGGCTTGGGGCAGAGCGGCGACCGGGCACCAGGGGCTGGGCTGGTCCCCAGGGGCAGGGTGTCCCAGAGGGGCCTGGGCTCCCCACTGACATCCGGGCTGCTTTGGGCAGGCAGGGACGGTGCTGATGCTGACCTCGCAGCCTGCAGACACAGGGCCTGGCATCAGCCCCAGACCTCACAAGGCCTGTACCAGGGCCAGTGGCTGATGGAGGGAAGCGGCTTCAGATGCCATCGACCTCCTACGAGGACCTGGCCCTGGGCTTTCGGGCACCTGCCTGCATGGAAGGATGTGGCTATCTGGGCCCCTCCAAGCACCTGGGCCTCTGAGCATCTGGCTCGTGCTTGGTGTGGGCGTGTGGCAACCAGCTAGGCTGTGGAGCCTGGAGCCAGAGACCCCAGGCCAGTGCTCAGCATGACACGGGGAAATAGGACCGGGCAGTGTGCCTGGGTGGGCACCCCAGCTGCCTTAGAGAGGCATCGTCCATGCTGCAGCTCTTCGGGACTCAAGGGATGAGGCCAGGCCTGAGGTATAGCCTCCTGGGGGCTGCTTCTGGGGAGCAGCACAGCTGACCCAACGATCCCCGCACAGGTGTCTGGGGTACAAGTGTGAGGCTACTCTGACCCTGGACCCCCCATGTCATGGGATTTGCCTCAGTGGGCCCCAGTGCCCTGGGCAGGTGTGGGGTGGGCACCTACCACTGTCTTGGGAGCCTGTGGGGAGCAGAGCCCCACAACCTGAGGACAGAGGACACTGAGGCTGGACCCCTTGGAGCTGGCAGTGGGGATGGAGCTGATCACAGTAGCCCTGGCCTCAGCTGTGGGTGAGGACGGGGTGCTGTCCCAGAGCTGAGGCCCTGGCTCCTTCCCCAACGGCCCCTTCCCTGTGGGCCACAGCGGGGCCCCTCGGCCCCATCCTAAGCTGGCTCAGGCCCCTGTGCTCCTCCACGTGGCCCTTGATGACCCTGTCCCCTCCCTGCAGCCTGGTCCCACCTCATGGCGCCTGGCCTCTTCTCTGGCGGCCCTGGCTGCCTCTGCCACACCTGGTCCTGAAGGTGGGACTGGGCGAGGGCAGGACAGGCAACAGATGTGGAGGTTGGTGATGCTGCTTCAGGAGGCGCTGCACCTGGCAAGGGCAGCGGATGCAGGGTGAATGCTGGTGGCCCTCAGAGGACCTGCATGTGCAGGGTGCTGGGCCTATCCCCCACTTCCACCACCCGGCCTGGGTGGGATCTGGGCCGGGTGGCCTCCTTCAGACGCTGGGGGTGGGGGGATCTGTGTGGTCCCCGCCCATGTGTGGAGCTGTGGCCTGGGAGCTGTGCCCTCCGGCCACATGGCCTTGACAGGCCACTGGCTCTGAGGTGCCTTGTGGGCCATCACAGGCACCCGCAGATGGATGGGAGCATGGAGGCAGACGTGGCTGATGTGGTGATACACCATGGGTCATCTGTTTGGCCTTAATTTAGAAAACCTTCACAAGATTATTACGTGGTGTTTTTTCCCCTGTGGAGCTTGATGGTATCGGGTGGGTTCAGAGCTCAGCCTCTACAGTTTATCTCCCACAGAGCTGCATTAATACGGAGCCACCACAGCCCAACTCAGCCACAAAAACAAATAGAAATGATCTCTGCAGCGTCTCTCTTTAAAAATAGTGTCCATTCATCATCCCACCGATGGGCCAGGCTGGGCTGCACCTGAGGTCTGGGCGCCCTGCTGCCTGGCCTGCAGGATCTGCCTCCCATGGACACTGCTGCAAGTCCTCCTCTTCCCCCAGGCCCAGAGGCCCCAGTGCCCTTGTCTGCAGTGGGAGGGACGGTGCCAAGCTGTAAACATGGAGGATTTCCTGGCTCAGGGACTCTGGGTTTTCAAGAGCAGCTGAGGTCCCTCCGGGTCCCCAGGCCCAGCACACGCTGAGCTGACGCTTGGAAGGGGCATGGGGGGGCGGCTTGGCCCAGACCCCAGGTCGGCTGTGAGGCTGGTCAGGCTGTGATGCACTGCTCCTGCTGAGGTCATGGTCGCTGTGCATGGCCGCCCCCGTGGGGCATTGTGGGGTGCATGGGCCTCTCACCTGCCCTCTCTCCTCCTGCCCCTCAAGGTGACAGAAGATCCTGGGGCACCCAGGGGTCCAGGCCATGTGGGAGGCCCCTGCCCCTGCCAGGGCTGCTCAGCCTGGAGTGTGGAGATGGAGGGGAGAGGCGGCATCTTCCCAGCCCTGGGCAGGGAGAAAGGGGCCCAGAAAGGACACGTGGAGTCCATAGCAATTAGCAAGCATGGAGCAAGGCGGCAGAGAGGCTGGGGCTGCTGCTCCACAGATGCCATCAACGTACGTGAGGGACGCTGGCTGGTGGGAGAGCAGACTCAGCGCAGGCCGGAGCATCTCTATGCACCTTAGAGGAAAGACACCAAGAAACGAGAACCAGGGGACAGGAGCAGATACGTGCCTTCCCTGAGAAATCTGGGGTCTCAATCCTAACAGCAGACAAAATAGACCTAAGACCAAAAAAATCACAAGGGACAAAGCGTGAGAGACACCGACCAACTCAATAGAACAATAGATCAAGAAAGCAACTTGGGCATGGTGGTGCACACCTGTAATCCCAGCCCTCTGGGAGGCTGAGGCAGGAAGAGCAGGAATGCAAACCCAGTCTGGGTAATTGAATGACTTAGAGAGACCCTGTCTCAAAATAAAAAATGGAGGCTGAAGATATAGCTTACTAAGGAGGCCCTCAGTTCAATAACTAGTTAAAATAAAGAAGAACATTTATATATATATATATATATATATATATATATATATATATATATAATAACATAGTCTTAAAATACATGAAACTACAACTGAGAGAGTTACCAGAGGAAATATGTAACTAAACTATCTAAAACTTTCAATATATTTTTCTCATAAAATGATTAAATATGCACAAAAAAGTACAGGCTATGGTCATGAGCTCTGTAGTAAATCAATTGAGCCACATCTATTATCTATCACTCACCCCATGCATGGGGAATTGTTCTTTTGTGTATCGGTCACAACCATGGGCCACGTCTGCACTGAGCCATGGCAGGGTCACTGGCCAGGCGGGCTGAGCCCACCCTCAACATGAGGGCACAGAAAAGTGGGGCTGCACTGCTGAGCTCCCTGGGGGGAGCAGCACAGGCCTCACGCAGGTCAGGCATGGCTGGCCTGTGCAGTGTCACTGAGACCAGGCCGTGGGTAGGGTGGACCCAGGCTGACTCAGAAGGGACAGGGAGTGGGCCCAGGAGCTTTACACCATGAAGGGAAGGGTGGAGCGCCTCAAAGGTCAGCATAATATACACCACATCCCGGATGCCAAGGCATCAAACAAATGAGAGAACAGCAGAAAGATCCCAGTCGTCAGGGGAGGAAAACCCCCAAGCCCTAATAACCCTTGCCTAAGAGAAAATCATCGGGAGACTACAGCATTCAAATTACCTGTCAGGAGTTGAGGGATCTTCCCCGAATGGTACCTGGAGAACGAGTGATGCTTACAAACACATTCATTTAGAGAATGCAGAGAGAGCTTGCATAGAAGCAAGCAAAGCATCTACCTCAAAAGGTCGAGAAAGAACTAAAGCATAGATCTAAAGAAATGAGTTGTAAATAAAAAAAAAAAAGAAATCAGTGAAGCAGAGAACATCTGAAAAATCTAAGAAGAGTTCTGGAGTTGCACCTGGTCCTTGTCAATATGCCAAGCAGCAGACCAGGAGGACAGAGGATGGAAGCAAGCAAATGGCACGGAAGATGGAAAAGCACTTCGAGTGATAGAGGGGAACTCTGAATGACCACCACCAGCCCTCAGAAAGCCGGGACAGAACGACACAGTTCTGTGAAAATGCAAAATGCCAAATGGACAGCAGAGTAAATACAAAATTTAAATAGACCCATATTTATGAAAGAAAGTGAAACAAGAAACAAATAATTACCCACTAAAAAACTTCCAGAGAGAGGAATTATTTCTTTTGCAAATTCTTTCAGAGAATATAAAACAATGTCAGGTCATCTCAGCTCATTATATGGGCTAGTAATACTCTGATTTCAAAATCAGCAAATAAAGGATAATTATAAGACTTTTCAATAAAAAACCATAAAATGTAACCAACTCTCATGGTACATTTTTAAAAGATTGCCATCAAATGGGCTTGTTCCAGGAATGCAAAGATGGCTCAATATCAGAAAAGTCTGTCCATGTGATATACTTCATGGATTGGGAGAGGTGACTGCCTCAGTGGATAAAGAGATACTCCATATTATCTGCCCCCTGGTTATGATTTAAACATACAGAAAATTGAGAATAGAGAGAACATTTTCTTAACTTGACCCAAAGTTATTTATTTAAAAACTGAGAGCAAGTCAGGCATGGTGGTGCACTCCTAAACACCAGCTCTCTGGGAGGCTGAGGCAGGAGGATTGCAAGTTCAAGCTTAGCCTGGGCAACTTAGTGACTTAGTGAGACCTGGCCTCAAAATTAAAAATGAGAAAGGCCTGGGATGCAGCTCAGTGCAACTATCCTGGGTTCAATCTCCAGTATTACAAAGCCAGACCAAACCTAACCAAAACCAGCACCACCACTAACAAAACACCTGACAGCAGATGTTAGTATTTATCAGGAAAACTTTCCATAGTGTCCCTCAGAAGACCCAGAATAAGGAAGGGCTTCCATCTCCATTGCTCAAATTCGTCACCAAGAGAAATGGAGTCAGACAAGAAGAGATAAGTAGGGGCAGGTGGACTGGAAAGGGGCGATGTGGCTTCCCATGTAGACACCAGCAGGCCCGAGACATGGGGAGACGGAGAGGGAATTGGTGAGGTTGGCAGGTGCAGGGTCACAGTGCTGCCTGTTGCTGCATAATAAATCACCCCAGACGTTTATCCTCCTGGCTTCTATAGGGCAGGGCCTTGGGGACAGCTCGGAGTCCCCACAAGGCTGGGCTCAGAGCACTGCTGAGTGGCCATTGAAGCCCAAGTGGGTGGGGCCGCTTCCAAGATGGCGCATGGCCCCTGGCTGGCGCTGGGGGAGGCTTTGTTTCCTGACCATGGGGCCAGATGGCTACCCGAGAGTCCTCGTGACAGGCAGCTGGTTTTCACCAAGTGAGGGCCCGGGACACCCAGTGAGGAGGACACTGCAGCCGATTATGCAGCCTCGGGGTTCAAACGATCTCCCTGCCACCTGCTCAGGGGCAATGACAGCCACATTGGTTTTTGTGTGTGGTACTGGGGTTGAACCCAGGGCTTTTAGACTGGGCTATACCCCTCCCTCTTTGAAACAGGGTCTCACTAACTTGCCTAGGCTGGGCTCAAACTTGTGCCCCTCCTGGCTAAGCCTCCCAGAGTGCTGGGATTATAGGCATACAGCACCACACCTGTCTGTGCTCCACTTCCTGAAGAGAAGAGCCTCCAGGAATCTATGGACATTCTGTAAAACCATCAGGATTATCTTACAGCACTCACCAGTGTTCCAGCTGGAAACTGACCAGGAAGAGGGGTGCTCGCACAGAGCATCGCATGGCCCAGAGCTCCTGGAGAACAGCGACGCTAGGGTACAAAACCAAGACGCAAACCTCCGACAGGAGAGTTGCGCATGCTCAGGGGCGGCTGGCTCAGCACTAAAAGGGTCCTGGTGCTCCTGAGCTCCCAGCAGATTAAATGCAGTTCAGTGAAGACGCCTGAGAAACACAGCGGGGTGATCCCACGGCACCATGGCGCCCTGCAGAGCCACAGGAGGCCAGCGTGGCCACGACGTCGGGACGGGAACCAGGCAGGTCCCAAGCGAACACCCATGTGCCTGGCAGCTTGATGGGCGCAGAGGTGGCCCAAGCTGTTGGAAGTGGAGATGTTTCACAAATGTGCACTGTTTTTAGAAACAAGCAGCTTCTTGGATATGGCCCCCAAAGCATGGGTAACAAAACAAAATAGATGAGTAGGCTTTCATCAAAGAAGATGCTTCCGCAGAGGAGAGGACCTGACAGGATGCAGAGCGGCCTGCAGAGGGCACAGCGGCAGCCCATGCATCTGACGGGGCACATACCCGATACATGAAGACCTGAAACAACTCTACAGTGAGGAACAAGTGAACTGATTTAAAGTGGGCGAAGGACCTGAAAAACATTTCTCAAAAGAAGACGTGTACATGGGCGCTGGCTGGATGAAGACGCTCAGCATCTATATCACCAGGGAAACACAGATCAAAACAGCAACCCTAGCAGCGTACAGCTGTCAGAACGAAAGACAACATGGGAGATGGGGAAATGAGCGGCAGAGGGATGGAGGGTGGGTTCCCCAGAACTGAAAACAGAACTACTGTGTGATCCAGGAATCCCACCTCTGGGTGTAAACTCAAAGTCACTGGCCACATGTTGGGGAGGCTTCTGCCGCCTATGTTGAGGACAGTGCTGATTACAATGGCCATGACATGAAACCAACCAACCTGTGTCCCTCAGTGGATGAATGGATCAAGAAAATATAATGGAATATCATACTGCCTTAAAAAAGAAGAAAATTCTGTCATTTGCAACAGCATGGATAACGTGGGGGACGTTGTGTTAAGTGAAGAAGCCAGATGCAGAAAGATAAATATTTCATGATCTCATGTGCATGTAAAATGTAAAAAAGTTGAACTTTAGAAGATGAAAATAGAAAGGTGGTCACCAGGGTCAAGGGAAGATGCTGGCCACAGGATACAAAACTACAGTTGAGACAGGAGGAATGAGTTCAAGAGTCCTATTGTACAACACGGCGACCAGTGTTCTCTCGTGGCAGGTGTGTGAGAGCCTGCTCATGTAGCGTGAGTTCGCCGTTCTACAGTCTGCACATGTTTTAAATTTCTGTGTTGAACATAATGAATGTAGAGCATATTTATTTGGTCAGTTAAAATTAATTGCTTACAAGTAAAATAACAGGTCTGCCGATGCCTGTCCCTCTGAGAGGTGGCCGTGTCTCCCCCGGGGAGTCTGGACGGCCAGGGCTTGCTGCTGCAGCAGGGTGGTGCTGAGCAGCACAGAAGGCCACACGCCTGGCACCAGCTCTGGGGATCTGGGCCCCGGGTCCACCCATGGGAGGCGGAGGCCATGTAGGGGCCAGTGCCCGGGTGGCAGCCAGTGTCAGCCACCAGCCACAGGCCTGACGGGCCTGGGTGTCCGATGGGACGACTCCACCTCATCTAACATCTGGCCGAGACCTCAAGCAGCCTCTGCCCCCCAAGAACACCCTCGATGAGCACCCCACCTCCCAGACTCCATGCTCAAAATTGGGCGTGAATTAAAATGCTCGTTTGAAGCTGCTAGGTGTTGGGACAATTTATTCAGCCACAGAAACTGGAACAAATAATCTGGGAAAATCAGCTGGTTTATGGGAAACGGAAGGTGGGATCCCTACCTCATAGCAGACACGAAGGGAGGCCCGAGTGTCAGGGCTAAAGACCCGAACATAACATCAAACTAGGGCAAGAGGAGCATGCTGGAGAATTCTCTTCATGACCTTGGGAAGGAAAGGGTTTCTCATCCAAGACACTGAAAGAACAAGCCACAAGCCGGAGAATAGGTAGATCTGGTGGTAGGAAAAAGGATTCAACAGACCATGCGCACGAATGGCCAGACGAGCAGATGGTATTTGCAATACCTGGAACTCACAACAGATGGATAGAATATGAAGGCAACAGCCACAAATTGTGCTGAAAGCAACAAGGCCTCCAAAAGAAAAATGGGCACAAGGCCCGGACTGGGGACGCCCAGAGAAACTCACAGCAACGTTCAGGTGAACATCTGCCTGGCATCTGTGGGGTTTGGAGGACGCATGTGACCCCAGGAGTTAAGAGGTATGTGTGGCCTCCAGAAAAGCAGCACCAGGTAGCTGCCTGGTTCCTGGGACTGGCAGGACGGGCGTGAAGACAGCAGCTGGCAGGTGCCCACCCAGCAGTCAGCAGAGGTCACCAGGGCTGGCATCTGTCGTGTGCTCTGGCTCTGGCCAGGAACTCCACTTCCACTGTCTGTTTCACACTCATATGACCCCAGCAAGGGGCAGGACCAATGGCAGCAAGTGCAGGACCCCAAGGTCCCCTTGCTAAGGGACTGTAGGATTTGGGAGGTTGTGTGAACTCGAGGGTTGAACGGGGCAGCTGTGCCAAGGGCATCAGACAGGGTTGCCGTCCTTTGTGGAGACCATGTGCGGGGGAGCAAGGGGAGTGGCCAGGCATGCAGCTCTGGCGGTGGCCTTGGCCCTGCTGATGTCCACGGAGACGCCTGGCATGGCTCCCTGGCCCCCTGCCCCTACCTGGGATTGTTTTGATCCAGCAGGTGATGCACCCCATTGGCCCCTGGGGACGCTGCTTGTTCCTTGCCAGGGTGTCTGGGGTCAGTTGTGGGCCCTCCACCTCCCATGTCCACTCCTGGGGCCATGGTGGCCAGCATGCAGCCTAGCTCCTGCTGTGGGTCCTGCACCCTGAGCTCTGGGGGTGCCCATCTCCATCGTGGCCTTCCCTGCCATCGGCCCGGCCTCCAGCCAGTCCTGTGAATCCAATAAGCTGAGGATGGGCCTGCAGGACGCTACTCTAGAGGCTTGGGGGCCAAGTTCCTGCCCAGGGCGAAGCCCATGGCGAGAGCTGGGTGTTAAGGGAGGGCTGGGCAGAAGCCTGGCCTGTGGAGGCCCAGATCGAAGCCATCGGCACCAGCTCGGCTTTGGGTGTGGCAGTGTGGGAGGCACCTTCCTGGTTGTGGCCAGGCCGTGGGGGGCTGTCGAGAAGGCACCTTTCGCACTGGCTGAGGCCCGGGCGGTCGCAGTGGTGAGAGCCAGGCCGCACCTCGGGGATTGTGTGGGCTCTGCAGATTCCTGTTTCCTGGCCTGTGTGACAACATGTGCCCTGCCACCTGCAGGTGACGCCCGGCCTAGCATTGCTTTTCCATGGCCACACTGCTGTGCAGGGAGCAGCACTTTCACCTAGTTGACCCTGAATGCAAAAGCTGAAGAACAGCATCTCCCGTTGCTGCTGTCCTATGTCTGTCCCTGTCCCGTGTCTGCCCGTGTCCCATGTCTGCCCCTGTTCATGCTGAATGGAGGTTGAGCTGTTTCCCCTGAGCTGTTCTCTAGATCCCTGCAAGCTCCATGCTGTGGATATGTGACCTTTCGCATGTAACGTTAACAATGCCCATTTTCACAGGAAAAGAAAATTCAAACAACAAACTTAAAACAATAACCAATTTGGGAAAAATTAAAAGTCTGGGTTGATTTTGCTTTGGTTTGCTCCTCTTCTCTCAGGAAGGGGCAGCACTACTGAATTCCGCTTGGCCAAGGGCTCTGGTGCACGGGAGGCCCTGGGGGCGCTGTCTGCCGCTGGGTGTCCCCCTCACCCCTTCTGGCTTGAAGCAGTTTCTTGAGGACCTGAGTGAGCTGCCCTGGGCCCGTGTCCCTGGAGCAGGGACAGACAGCTCCTGAGCACCACGGTGACGCCCCCACCGGGGGACCTGCCGGGTGGCCTCCACCCGCCTGGCCTGGTGCCTGGGCCCCGGTTCACACTCCATCATCGAGGGATGACAGGGGAACGGTGGGAGTTCATTACAGGGACCATGAATTGTTGGAGGTAATTTAGATTACAATTTAAAGTTTAATTTAAAAATCTATCAACAAATGTGAAGGTACTCGGGGAACATTTTAAAATGCACTTTAATCTCAGCAGCACAAATAGCTTTTCGGGGCTCTAAACATCATCACCTGGAAAAATAGTAAAGCTTTACTGCATCTTTAATTAAATTACAAACACAAAGGATAATTAACTTTTTAATTTTTATTTTATTCCTGCCATTGTTTCTCCTCGGAGTCAATATCTTCTGGCTGCAGGAGCAGCTGTTACGGGGAGGTTTACAGCCAAGGCCCGAGATGACAGTGCTGCCTCGGGATGGATGTCTCCGGGATGGGGGTGGGGCAAAGGGGCCTGTGGCCCCCAGACCCAAGCAGCTGGGACATCAGGGGAGCCTGGGCTGCTGGGAGGGGCCTGGGCACTGTGTGATGGAGCTCCCAGGCTGCGCGGCCGTCCCGCTGCAGCGTCCTGGGGTCGAGCAGTAAAAACCCTCACGGCAACCCTGGAGGCGTGGCCCCTGGAAGAGGTGGGGACCGCTGAGGTGCAGAAAGTGGGGGAACCTGTGCAGGCACTGCAGCATTGTGGCGTGGAACGGGCCCCAGTGGGGCAGCCTGCAGCAGGCCAGTGGGCAGAGGAGCCTGGGTTCCGGGGATCTTGCTGATCTGGGGCCGGTGTGGAGCAGACAAAACAGCCAGCAGGGGCGCCCTGCAGATGGAGGGGCACTGGAGAGGCTGCACGGAGGTCACCACATTCCCCTGGGGCGCTAAGTCACCAGGCCTGGAGAGTCTCATGCGCCCCCACCCCAGGGAGACCCAGAAGGTGCCCCAGAGCTGCCTGTCCCTGGTATCCCGAGGGCCCCCTCACTGCTTGTGCCACCACCCGAGGGCCCAGGCCCTGCGCCCCCCAGCCTGGCTCACCCCACGTGCACCCACACTCAGTGCACAGGTCCGTGCACACGCACTCACACAGCTGGTCCCTCACGGCCTCTCTGAAAGTCCTTGGCCCTGGAGACAGAGGGCCCCCGTGCGGGGGCTCAGTTTTAGTGCGGTGGCTGCTTAATTATTGGTTAATCTAGCAATTTAGCATGCTTCATTTAATTCTAATTAGAAGAATTAATAGGCAGGGATAGCGATTTCAATAGCCGAGCACCAAACAAAACCCACCAGGACACTGCCTGCCTGGGGGCTTCGGGAGCAGGGGCCCACCCTGGGGGTATGAGTGGAGGCAGAGCCTGGAGACTCTTGAAGGTCACTGTGGGGCAGAGCTGCCGCAGCGGGGGGCTGTGCTTGTGGCCTGGGGGCTGGGCTGGCTGGGGTCCTAGGGGCCCCTTCACCCGGGCAGCACCCCCTCCCCGCGGAGTCCCACTGCCTCAGGCCTCCGTGCGAGTGGTGTTTGTCTCTGCTCATCAAGGCGGCTCGCTGACAAGGCCCCAACATTGGACAAGGCTGTTCCTCTAATTAAGGCGCTAATTGAATTAAATGGCTTCGGTAATGAGCAGATGAGCGGCATAAAAAGTAAAGAGTCAGATAGGCCAATTAACAAGAGCGGGGAGCACAATTATAACACCGGGAAACACGCAGCAGGCTCCAGCTCTGTTAATTGTTACCAGGGGATTTATGGTAATTGGCCCCACAACAGGCAGCAGCCAAACCTGCCCAGGGCTGGTAATTAAAAAATGATATTCTACACAAATGCCGGATGGGCTAATTAGGCCTTGATTTACATAAAGGCCTGGGAAGAGTCTCTGCCCACTTCACCTCGCTGGCTCTGTGTGCCCAGGCCAGCAGCAGAGGCCGGGCGTTGGGACGTCCAGGCCCCCATCAGCCGGCCAGGCCGGGGCAGGGAGGTGGCCCTGCTCCAGGGCAAGCCTGAGAGCTCAGCTACCCAGGCTCCCTGCTGCCCTGGGAGTCATGGCCACCTCGGAGGACAGCCCCTCCCCTCCCTCCTGCACGCTCCTTGCCCAGTGTCCCCAGGGAGTGGCCGGGACTGGGATGCATGGCCAGGCAGACCGATGTGGGCCCCCACTCCCCACCTGCACCCCCAGCCTACAGGCCACCTCCTCCAAAGCCAGGGTGAGGAGAGCGGAGGGACACAGAGGCCGGCAGAAGGGCAGAGGGTGGCCGAGGGGCTCAGCTGGGCTCTTATCCCGTGGTACCCGGCTCCCTCGAGGGGACCATGGGCCCCCACTTTAGGGATGGGGAGTCACGTCCCATGCCCCGGAGCTGCTCCCTGTGCTGACGGTGCCCTTGCCTCTGTCCCCAGTTCCCGGCAAGGGCAGCATCCCAGGCGCCCCGTGGCCACCCCTGCCGCCCACCGCCTCTGCCAACGTAACATTCACACTCTGAGCAGAAAATCTGCCTCATTTACAAATGTAATTTCAATCGAGGGTGGTTCTCCAATCTCCTTTCATTTGAGTCCCAATTGAGCCCCTTCTCGCCACTGATGGCATGATTAGACAGCGCGCGCGCGCTGCGGCAGATTAGTCAAGCGCGGCCCCGTAAATTGGGAAGGATGTTTTATCAGGACACGTCAACGCGCGCCGGCAGCTGTGGGGTGCTCCCGGCTGTCCCCTCAAATCACGGTTATGGAATAATTTAGCCCTCCGATTCTCTGCGATTACTGCTGCCACCGATCATGCTGTCACGTTCCAAGTGAGCACTTCATCCCGCGCTTATTCATGCCAGGTCTGTTTTGCTTTCGTAATGAGCACATATTACCCCGGCACAAAGAGGATGAAGACGGCCGTGTGATAGATAGGCGGGAGATTAAATGGGATCTTTATGACTTCTGCAGCCATCAGTTCTGACTGTGCGATAAGACGAGGCGACTTGAGTCCTGATTTGCTCTTTATTGGAGCCAATATTAGCATGCACTCACCAGTGCAGGGCTGATCAGACCCATTTAAGGTGGAATCCTATGCTGCTTGGCACTGGAGGGCTGGCAGCTGCCCTTTCTCTCTGGGGCCGCAGGGCAGCACCCCCTCCCAGCCCCAGTAGCCTCGGGATTTCTCGGTGCTCAGATTCCTGGCCCAGTCCAGGGCACCACAGCCCTGGGTCTGTGCGCAAAAGACCAGAGAGGCACAGGAGGCCCTGGGCCCAGCCAGTGCCCCCCACCCCTGCAGGGCTTGGGCAGACGGGGTGCTCTGGGGTACTGCTGTAGGGGCCCCTGTTCCTATTTGGGGTGGAAGGAGTCTCTCACCCAGAAGGGGGCGTCCGTGCCCACCTACCTGTAGGAGTGCAGGGTCGGGTTAAAGGCCATTGTCTTTGAGCACTGTGGGCATCTATACTGTGAGGCCCAACCTGAGTCCTAAGGACAGCGAAGGAGGTAGAGGCAGCACGGGCCCTCACAGCCACTGTGCATGGGCAGCCTGTCCACACTGGGCCAGCCTCCAGCCCTCTGCCAGGGGCCCGGGCCTCAAGGGCACTGGCCACTCCGGGCCCACCCCACCTTGTTTGTCCTCCCCCTCGGGAGCTGTGTCTGCGGGCGGGGCAGAGGGACCGGGCAGAGCCTGGCTGGGCTCCTGAGGGTGGTGTCGGTGACCCAGCGGTCCCAGAGGCCAGGATCTCTCTTCTAAGAGAATCCTCTGGCCAGAAACTATGCTAGACCCCAGTGGAGGAGCATGAGGCTCCTGGAGGGGGGCTGCTGAGTGACTGGCTAGGCGGGAGACCAGGGACAGGCTGCCAGGGGGGCATCTGGAGACACTGCTGAGGCCACAGGGCTGCATGCCCTGTGGCACCCGGGGCCCCTGGGGAGAGGGACAAAGGGATCTGCTGGCTTCAAGGCCAATGCTGGACAGAGCCTCAAGAGGGACACTGCCACCAGGCCCCAAAGCTGTCAGGGTCACAGACCCGAGGGGCCTCAGGGGACAAAGAGAGGCCGTGAGAACAGCGTGGGAAAGCTGCTCGACGTCTGGGTTTGGATGAGGGGAAGGAACAGAGCTGGGGCTAACAGCCCAGGAGGACGTGAGTGGAGCCGGGCCAGGCCTGGGGCTCTCTGCACTGCCTTCAAACTGTCCTGTAAATCTGAAATTATTCCAGCACAAACAGTCAGAGGAAAGTCCTCTGGCTCCAGAGTAGAGCAGGCTGGGGTGGGGAGGGGCAGCCAGGAGGAGGAACAGGGAGGGAAAGTGGGAGGAGCCACAGAGTGGGAGGAGCCACGGAGTGGGAGGAGCAGCGAGGGTGTGGGGAGCTGCAGTGACCCAGGTTGGCCTGGGTGGAGAACAGGGTGAGCGCCATGGTGGCAGATCTGTGTGCCCCGGTGTGAACCTAGCACGTGGGTGTGTGAGGTTGAGTGGTGGTCACTTCTGTGTGTGTTCACGTGTGGGCTGGGTAGCTTTGAGTGTGTAAACGTGAGTATGTCCACGTGTGCACAGATGGGTGTGTGTGTGTGTGTGCGTGTGCGGCCGGCCCGGCTGGTGCCCTGGTCAGACCTGCAGGGAGGGCTTGCTGTGGCTCGAAGCTGCTGGCTTCGCAGAGGGGCCCAGCCGTAGGCCAGGCACGTGAGACCCCTATGCCGGGGACCCCCGTTGCAGTTCCACCTGGAGCATCAGGCCGTGGCCCCGTGGTCAGGTCTGCCTCACCCAGCTGGGCCCGGCTCAGAGGGCCTGGTGTCCCTGCAGGCTTCCCAAGCTCTCCCTCCTCCCAGCCTCCAGCTCGGTGCTGTTTACGGGCACCCCGAGAATGACGTTTATGGGCCTGCCAGTCAGTAAGCACTGCCAACGGACAAAGGGACAGGAGAAGCCTGCTCTGCAGGGCCTCCAGTGATAAGGGACATCCCCTTCCTCATGCGAATTCCAGACTGGCTCTGTATTAGAGCGGCGGCCACTTTCTCTTCTTTGCATCTTAAATGTCACTGCAGAGCCCTGGCTCCTCCTTAGAAAGAGACACTAGGACCCGAGACTCCTGCAGGGTGAGGGTGGGGAGTGGGGCCTGCAAGGAGGGAGCTCAGCTTGTGGGGTCCTGAAGCCGGGTCTCAGTCCTCCAGGCGGACAGCCCCGCCTCGCCCCAGGCTGCCACTGACAGGGAGCGCATCCACAGAAAAGCAATGCTGGATTCTCTTTTGGGTCTCCACGTGGTCCGTATTTATTGAGCACCTATTGCATACGGAGCTGCTGGGGGACAGAACAGACGCCGGCTGGTGTCCTGGGCCATCCTCTGGGGGAGCAGCGAGGGCTGGGCTGGGGTCGGGGCACCAGAGTGGGGTTTGCCCCCTGCACACCTGGCCGCTCTGAGGGAGGCCGTGAGAACAGCTGGTGTGGACTTCCGGGCAGGGGACAGCTCCTGGCTGCCCTGCCTGGCCCTGACTCCAGGTCATGTCCCACTGCCTGCATGCAGCTGCCTGGGTTTGCATTCCTACTGCTGACCCCTTGAGAGGCTCCTTCAAATGTCTGCCGAGGCCTGGAGCCAGGGGTCCCAGGCCCTTTCCACCCTGCCTCCTTGGACCTGTGCAGCCCCTCTGCCCGGCTGCCCTCCCTCCCTCACCCTGAATTGCCTGTTCTCTGCTCTGAGGCCTGGATGGGGGTGGGGCTGGGCTGGGTGGGCAGGGGCCTGTGGGAGGCAGCAGGGCCTTCAGGGGAAAGGGCACAGGAGCTCAGGAGAGGTTCTGGGCCAGGCCCAGGCAGTGGTGCAGTGTGGTGGTTAGGGCCAGGGCCAGGCCCTGAATTCCTGTCTGACCCGGTCTCAGGACAGCATGAGAGCCAACTTGGGCGGTGGGGTGCATAGTGACACCCCACATGTCCACGGCAGGTCTCGGCCTGCTGGACTGGTAGACTGCTTGCCGCGTGGCCGAGTGACACCCTGGCCCTCTGCTGCCCCCGTGCTGTCACTGTACGTGGGATGGATAAGGGCCCACATATCCAGCCCCACCGTCCTCTTCCTGCTCTGGAGACCCCCCCCACCCCAGCCCAGACACCCATAACCCAAGAGTCTGTGTGCCTGAGAACCGCATCCCACACCTCCCAGGCCAACACCCTGCCCAGTTAGCTCAGGGAAGGAAGGGGCATTGTCAGGCTGGGCCTTCAGCCCAGGGCAGCAGCCAGCCTGGAGCAGGGCTCTAAGCTCCGGGTGCCCCAGCTCCAGCCGGGGTCCCTCAGCCAGGCCAGGCAGGAGGCTGCAGCGGGCAGGGCGAGGCCGCCAGGGCCCTCGGGCTGCTGACACAACACTCTCCTCCCATGTTCCCTGCAGAGCTGTCTCAGCCTCAGCGCCCTCGGCTCTCACAACTCTCAACGCACACGGTTTCCTCCTCAGCACGTGCCGTGGAGACACCTGCTGCCCCAGATTAATTCACCAATCTGCAGTGAATCTCAGTCATCCAGGTGGCACTTCCTTCGGGGGCAGGGATGGCCCAGGAAGGGTCCTCTGTGTGGCTAGTGCTTGCTCCTCAGAAATCAGAGAAGGGCCTGTCACCCAGCCGGAGGCCCCCAGGCCTCACGGTGGGCTATTTCCTGCCCCTTTGACTTGGGCTCCTGGGATGTAGGGGCTATGTGAACGGAGATGCTGCAGTCACCTGGGCTGGGGAAGCAAGTGGTCCTTGGAGATGCCTGCAGGACCTCGGAGGTCCCCTCCACTGTCCCCACGGTCCTCTGGACACCTGGGAGGGCTGCGGTGATGCTGGGCACAGAAAGCCTGGACAGTGCAGCCTCTGGGTCCCCCGCCCTGCCCTGTTGGGTTCTTCCAGTCTCGTTGGTGGAGTGTGCTGGTGAGTGGGAGCCCCTGCCCTGTCCCAGCCCGGGAAGGTCTCCTGGGAAAGGTCACCCTGGTTGCTGGCCTTGGAGTTCCCTTGGCCGGCTGGCTCAGCGCAGGAGCGAATTTGAGTTTTCATCTGACTCCCATCTGAGTGTGAGCGAGGGGAAGGTGTACCGTGGCTGCTGCCGGCAGCTGGGAAATTGAAGGCCCCAGAGGCTCTCTGTGAAGTGCAGCAGCCTCCCTTCTCTCCTCGTCCATTTCCTCTCAAGCAGCTTCCCGGGAAATGGACGGTGGGATGATGGATGGCCACCACGCTGCCCAGGAGAGCGCCCAGCGGCAGCCTGGGTGGGAGCCAGTGCGGATCGGGCTGGATGCAGGAGGAGGGTCCCGTGGGTGGTGCAGGCCTGGTCCTGCTGTCTGCTTGGCCTGGCTTCCCATCCTGACAGTGGGGCCTGCGCCCTGGGGCTCCAAGCTCCTGAGATGCAGCTTCGTGGGGGAAGCAGCCCAAGGTGCCAGACCCTGCCACCAGGCATCCTGCCACCCAGCACCGCAAGGGTGGAGCCGGCGGGCCGGCGAGCCTTCCACCTTAAGGTGTAGGAGCCCTCCACGCCGAGTCCCTGCTGCCCCCCCCCCCCCCCGCGTGACAAATACTAATGTCTAAATCAGCAGCCCGCCCGGCCGGCCGCCCTCATGTTCTTTGCTGAAATGTCACCTGTTCCTATCTAACGATTTGCATAATGCAAAGCTTCTCACTCGTAAAATACAGATTAAGAGGGAAGCCAGAGTCATTCTGGAACCAGGGAGCCATTTCCGAGGGAGCGGAGGAGGTACTGCGCTCTTAACCCTGTCCCTGCCGGTCGCTCCTCGCCCTGGGTGGCACTGCCTGCAGGGCCACGCTGAGGTCCTGGCAGCCCTGTTCCCATGGGAACGTGGGGACGTCTTTACTGCCCCCAGCTCTGCTGCTCCCCTGGAGCCTGTGGTTTTGGGGAGCATGTGCACCCTCAAAGCAGGAGGGAGATGGGGTGTCCTAGGCCTGGGGCTGCTGCTCTGACAGCTTCTCTCCCTCCACCCGACCTGACTTCCTGTGACTTCAGGCAGGGAGGGGCCCAGATCCGAATTGTCTCCTCCACCCTGCACGTCTGGGCTGGTCCATGCTTTCCACAAAGCTGGAGCAAAGGCTGGAGGGGAACTGAGGGATGTTTGGGGCTTTGGCCACTTGGGGCAGCTGGACCTGGGGCTGCCTGTCAGCCCAATTTGGGGTGGGGGCAGGGAAGGGGCTAGGCTTCCTCCCTCTCTTAGCTCTTCCTCTCCAGGGGAGCTAGAACCTGAAGCCCAAAAATCCTGGGGGGCCAAGCCCTTCCCCCTCAGCCACTGACTCCTTCCCCTCCGCGGATCTGCAGGGCCCTGTGGAGGCCTCTCCTCCAGCCGAGGCTCCCTGCTGCAGAGCTGCTTGGGCTGCGCTGGGGGACAGGCCACGCCCTGCCAGGCCTGACCTGGGGGGGAGCGCCAGGTGCCCCGGACTAGGGCCAGACAAAGCGGGCTCAGTGGGGCCTCAGGGACAGGAAGGCCCTGGCGTTCAAAGGGGCGAGAGGGGCAGACGCATGGGCGAAGCTGGGTCCCGTGGTGGGTCTGGGGCAGAGGAGAACAGCATGGGGGTGTCGGCTGGGGACACCAGGCTGAGCCCCCTACGGGGAGGCTGTCCCCGCATCTCCGGAGGGACTGACTTTCAGCCTTCCCTCTAACCCAAAGGGGACCTGGGGCTGGAGCCCACTGGAAGCCACACCCACTGGGACCCCCTCCCTGGAGCCTGACTCCCCTACGGCCCGGCCCGCACCCCGCCGGCCTCCCCGTGGGCTGGGCTGTGGGAGCAGTCAGCGTCCTCGGCACTTCCACACTCCAGGCCGCGGTAGCAGCTTAGTGGACCCCGCAGGCCTGGGCGCTACCGTCACCGAACACATTCTCCCGTGGCGTTCTTTTCATACCACCTCATTTTACAGGAAAGGGAACCGAGGCGAGGAAGGGTTGTGGGGAGGAGGGTGCTCAAGCACTGTTTTGGCAACTGAGCCTCTGCAGCGAGCCAGGCCTCAGCCTGAGCCACCACCCAGCGGCCCCTCCTTCCCTTGCTGGGGGACCCTGTGAAGTGGGTGACTCCCCCGAGGATCCCTTGGCCTGGGGAAATTCAGCACCACCTCTCCTTGGGGTCCAGTCCACAGCACCTGCAAATGCGGCTGCAACCCAGCCCACTGGGCCTCTGCTGAGCCTCTCCCGCCTCCCGTTTCCGGCCTGAATTCTCCCAGGCACTGTGGCCTGAGCTCTCTGGGAGCCTCTGCTGACCTGCTCAGTGGTGAGGGTGGCCAGCTTATGGCTGACTCTGCTGTTCTCTCTGCAGAAAGCCGGTGCTGGGCTCCCCCGAGATCCTTTCTGAGTCCCCGTGGGGGCGCTGCTGGCCTTGCACGGGCTCATCGGCCCTGAGGATGGTCTCAGCCAAGGACAAACGCCCCAAAGAAAGGTTTGTGCTCCTCAGTAAATGCCTGGTCTGGTCACAGCCAGCCCTAGCTACGGGGCTTGATTGGAGGCCGAGAGGCGAGGACAGCGCCCGCGGGGCCCCTGCTGGGACCTCCACCCACACAAGCCTCTCCCTTCTTTTCCTGGGCCGCCTCCCGCGGCCGCATTCCCACCCGGTGCCAGTCACAGACACATGCTGCCCAGTGAAAGGCCCTGCCCTCTGCACCCCCCTCACGGATCACGACTCCTGTCCTGACTCTCAGGGGTGTGTGCATGGTGTGCGTGTGTGCGTGTGTGCGTGTGTGCGTGTGTGCGTGTGTGTGTGCACACGTGTGTGTGTAGCCCACCTCCGCTGGGCTGGGGGTGCCCAGCCAGGCTGAGCCAGGTTCTCCTTGCTCATTCGGTGCTCAGTGGCCACCACCATGCATGAGACTGGAGCCAGGGCACGGGTCTGTGGCCCCAACCTGCCCTTGGACGTCCACTGAGGGCCTGGAGAGCAAGCACAGTGGCCCCTGCGGTGGATGGAGTCAGGCAGCCCGTAGGCGACCCTGGTCACAGGACGGGCGGAGCTAGGGGCTTCACCTGCAGGGAGACAGACCTCTGAGGGGTCTCTGTCTGTCTTCTCCACTGTCACCCCCGGCACCCCACCAGCACAGGCGCCCACCCTTTACCCCTAAGCCTGGCCCTGACCCCCTGCCCCGCCCGCAGGGTCAGCCAGGCTTCCACACGCTAAGTCCTGGGGTGGTCAGGCCCTGCCACCCTCTCAGCTCATGCGTCCTCCTTCCCCAGGCCTCCCCATCCCTCGCTTCAGCTCTGTCTTCCTACCCCCAGGCCACTGTCTCTCCTGAGGCTGAGTCCCTGCTACACCCTCCTCAGAGCCCCATGGCTCCGCCCCAGGACCCCTGGTCACAGCTGACCCCGTGGCCATCACCGGTCCTTGCCCCGCCAAGCCATGCATTTCTACCTGCAGCCTTGTCCTGGTCCACAGACGTGACATGGCACTGGGGCGGTGCCCAGCCCACAGTGGCCCTGGAACCCTGTGGGGTGGCCTGTCAGAGGGACCTCGCTTCCTACCTGTCTCCTGGGACCCCAGCTCAGTTCACCCTGAGTTCTGGGCCTGAGGGAGCAGGGGCAGAGAGCACAGGGCAGGTCTGTATCCTGCTGGGGGTGGGGCGGCCCTGAGGGCTGCCTGGAGGCGGCACCCTGGAAGGGATAGGTCTGCAGCACCACCAGGGGCTGATAAACCTGAGCTAATGGCTTTCTGCTAATGAGAAACGCCAGGCTGATCGAGATAAATAGCCAGGAGCAGTGGGCTAAGCGGCGACACGCTGGCCCTCTTCACCAGGAGGGGCCGCCCCATCTCAGCCTAAGCCTGGGCCTGGTCCTCACAGTGCCCTGCCAGGGGACCATGGAGGTGCGCTAGGGGCTGTGCCATGCCGAGGGCACCTGCATGACTCCAGCTCCCCCTGTCCCGGGGTAACTGGATGGTTCCAGGCTGGTGTGGGCGTTGGGGAGAGTCATGCTGAGGCTGGGCAAGGAGTGGGGGCTTCCAGGGCTGCAGGTGTCCCCCAGGCGGAGGCCCAGGCGGAGACGGGCGCTGCATCCCCACCTCCCTGTGGGTCGCTGACCCCACGGTCTCTGGCTTGGGCTGGGAATCACATGCCCTGTGCCTGCTTCTCGAGTGCACCCTGAAGAGAGGGGTCCGTTTCCTCACACGCCCCAGTCCTGGAAGGCATCTGGGGCTCCGATCCCAGTTATCCTGGTCCCTCTCCAGGCGGCCGCTCAGCTTGGAGGTGGGTGAAGGGCCACCAGACCCCGGGGCAGCGGGAAGGGGCCTGGATGCCAGCCCTCCCTCCAGGGTCCTCTTCTGTGAGACCGTCCTAGCTGGAGCAGGGTTGCCATCCTTCCATCCTCCACTCTGCCAGAGCGTCCCACCGCCTGGGGTGCCAGGGGAACAGTGGACGCTGCCCCGCGTGCCCACGCTCTGCTGCGGTCCTTCCCCGGTCTCCCTCAGCGTCCACGCCAAGCCACTGACCCTCCCGCTGTGGTCTTGTCTGCTGTGGCAGCTGGGACCCTGGCACCTGGGGGCAGGACACCCCAGGGGCAGCACCCAGCACCTTCTCTCTCCTGGTCCGCTGCCCCAGGATCCCATCCTGGCCAGGGCTTTTGGAGACACGAGGGGGTGCTGGTGGGCGAGCCCTCATGGGACCTCCCTTGTGGAAGCAGCCTTATCTCGGGCGGCTGTGTCATCCATTACTGCTAATTGTGCCGTGTGGCACCCGCGCCTGTGCCCGGCCAGTGGGGTGCGGTCCCCACACTGTCCCCTCCT
The DNA here is from genome assembly GCF_053883595.1 of Heterocephalus glaber. Classification (NCBI taxonomy): domain Eukaryota; kingdom Metazoa; phylum Chordata; class Mammalia; order Rodentia; family Bathyergidae; genus Heterocephalus; species Heterocephalus glaber. The sequence continues at coordinate 926,309 of NW_028258325.1, read as the reverse complement.
GAGGACGCCCGTGTGGCCAATGGGAAGGGCCTGGGGTCTCCCTATCGTCCCGGAGCAGCAGCCAAACGTCGTGGCCGCCCGTGATAGATGAAGCATGGAAATTAGTTCCAGAGTTTAACTGATAACCGGAGAGCCTGGCTACATTCGGTTATGGCAGCCCTAATTGATGAGCTCATTAAGTCCATTATTAGAGAAATTGATTTCAAATAGGCACTTAGAGGGTCGCTGTGAGGCAGGTGGGGAGGGAGCACCAGAGGCAGAGGAAGTTGCGAAATACATAATGAGGCAAGTAATTTTATAGGTTTGTTTAATGAAAAGCTGCCATGGCGCACTTGTGGCCGCGTGGGTTTTAAACAGTCATTTTATGTACTAATAAAACTCCCGGTGGGGGATCCAGTCCCCAGGCCCAGCCCACCCTCCTCGAGGCTGCCCTAATTAATTAATTAACCCGGGCGAGGCGATCGGTGAGTTAGCCATGCAGAATGGACACTCTGGGCCTCACGTCAGGGGCAGAGGCCTGGGTACCATCCTCGCCGCTCCACCCGGCTGCCCGGCACAGAGCCCAGCTCAGGGCTGATGTGGACACGGCCCTCACAGTGGCCACAAGCAGCCACTGAGGGGACCCGGGCTGCCACAGAGCCCCCAGGGGCCCGAGGTGCATGAGCGGGTAGGGGCGTTGCAGGACGCCCAGCCTGGCCCAGCGGGGTCCTCCCATCCACACGTCTCCAGCTGGCCAAGCAGCCTTGACCTGACCCTGACCTGGCCACTCTGCAGCCCCGGCCTCGAGGGTCCTCAGCCCCCACCCTCCCCCAGGACACCAGGTGGATGCACACGCGGCACACATGCTTGGATACTGAACCCTCACGCAGACACATGTGCATAGACACAGACATCTATGCAGTGAGCATGCAGACACACAAACACACGCATGACGGCAATTCCTGCTCTCCTTTTTCCTTCCTTCCTTCCTTTTTTTCTTTTTGTAATGAGGGTTGAAGCCAGGGCCTTCCCACTGAGCTACATTCCCAAGTACTTTTCAATTTTCAAGTTGCTAAGTTGCCCAGGCTGGGCTTGAACTTGTGATCCCCCTGCCCCAGCCTCCCAGAGTGCTGGGGGAATAGCGTGCCCCACGCCTGGCTCCATCCTTCCCTTCTGAAACTCGAGGGAGGTAGACCCACAGCTCTGTCTCCGACTCCCCGCCAATGGCTGCTCTTCCCACGCCTCCTCTGCCCTCCAGGGCCTGGGGCTCTTCCCACCCCGTCCTGTCCGCCTGCAGCTGACCTGCCGTGGAGCTGACCACGCCATCCCCCAAGGCCTTGCCTGCACATGGACGTCCACAGGCTTCCCATGCCACTGGTGTGGCTGAGGCCCCTGACCGCCCCCCCCTCCCCCGGGCCCCTGGGCCGTGGTCTCTGGGGCCCTCTGCACTCCACAGTGGGCCCAGACATGTACCTGTCACTGGCCCTGCCCGAGGTGAGGCCTTTGTGCTCTGGCCCCTGCATGGCTCCCCCACCCTCCCCACTGGCTGCCCTCCTCCCTGACTCAGTTTCCTCAGTCCTCAATCTTGAGGACTGACACCTGTTCCCACTTTGGTGGAGGCACCAAGGCAGGCTCCTTGGGTGTCGGACAGTTAGCGGACACACTGGGTGTCCATCTGGCTTGCCGAAGTCACACAGCCCGAGGCGGGAGACACTGCCTACAGTAAGAGCAAGAGGTTGCCAGGATGTTCAATGGAGAGGAGCTGTCCCGGGAGCATGAAGGGGAAGCCGACCTCCCTCAGAACTTTGGAGAGCTGGATGGTGGGCAGCAGGAAGCTGCCGCCCAAGGAAGAGAAGCAGAAGGGGTGGCCCTGGCTGGGCAGCCCAAGGTGCAAGCGCAGTTGGCGAAGTGGCCACATCAGAGTCGGGGAAATCTCGCGGCTCTCGGGAGTAGTGCACGTCGGGGGCCATGAAGGAGCCAGGCCCAGGCCCGAGTGAAGAGGAGCAGCCCGGTCCCCTTCTCCCCAGCTGGTGTCAGGGCCCTGTCCAGGCCCTGAGAGGGCAGGGGTGGCGGCAGTGTGGCCCCAGGGGAGCTCGGGGCTGGTAGCAGACACTGCCTGCTGGCCTGCCCTGCCCATCCCACTGAGTCGGTTCTCCTGCAGCCCAGAGCCCAGAGGTCAGGCACGATAGCAGCGGGGAGGGAGGAGGAAGAGAAGGGACGCCTAACACAGCCTCATGCTGACTGTGGCCTCTGTGTCTTCCATGGCCTCCTCCGTGGCCCTTCTGCCGGGGGCGTCATCCTCAGCTGAGCGTCAGAGAGGTCATGGTGGCCTGGCCTCAAGGAGTCAGCCACTCTGACGTGTGGGCAGGGGTGTGAGCTGGGGCTCTGGGCAAGGTGGGCCCACGTGGCACAGCGCCCTGGAGTCTGAGGGCTTGCTCTGTGGCCTGTGGGGACGGAGTGGAGATGGCTTCCTCGGTGTGAGAGCTGTTGGGACGCAGGTCAGAGCGCAGAGGAGCGGGTACAAGTGTGCACACCAGGGAGGCCAGCTCAGGGTGCTGGCGCAGGACGGGGCGACTCTTCAGACCACCAGGGCGCTTGTGGGGCCATGCGGTCCAAGCTCCCAGGATTCATCCATCTGCCTCCTGTCTGCGCCCCACCCCGAATGAGAACACTGTGAAGCCCAGTGGGGAAAGTGTAGAACCCAGCACCCCAGGTGGCATTTGACCTTCAGCCACACCTGTCCCAGGGCTCAGGGGGAGCAGAGGAGGAGATGGCATAGGCTGTGGGGCCGCCCGGCTCTGACCGCGCCTTGGGCTTCGATGTTGAGCCTTTGTACAGTTGTGTTTTCACTCATGCAGATGCTGCTTCAAAAAACCAGATGCCAATAGAAACATTAGGCAGAGAGGGAAAGGCCCTGACCCACGCTATGCTGGCATCAACCTGGCACCAGCCACTCGAGGGTCTGAGGTCCTCAGTTCACACCGAGCCAGCCCGGAGGCACAGACTTGTGTGCTGGTGAGCAGGGCTGATGATGGCAGCCTGGATGCGGGCCTGCCCGGCTCCAGGGCTGGCAATGGCCCTACCCCTAGCATGGCCTGGCCTCTCTGCTGACCCCAGACCAGCCTACCTCAGGCTTCACTGGCACGGAGCCACCCCGGTGAGGACCTGCCCATGCTGAGGTTGCCGCAGGCCCGGGGTCACCTGATTACCAGGAGTGACCTGGTCCTGGGCCCACGGTCACCCTTTGTCCTGTCATTTTCTGCTGTCCCTGAATCCAGTGGAAGCCATTAAACTGCTCATTTGTAGAACAGCCTCATTTGTAGATGGTCACCTTTAATTTTTCAGGTCCACACACACATACTGCCCGTTGCTGCCCCAAACCCACGCAGAGCCCCTTTGCACCAGCCTGTGGTTGTACCGACAGAAACCTGCCCACCCAGCGCTGGCAGTGGCTCCGGCAATGGTGCAGGGCGGGTGGTCCAGTCTCCATCCGGGCCTTTCACGATTCGCCGTGTCCCCGACTCCTGGGACCGGGGTGAGACAGATACAGATGGAGGGAAGGCAATTTACAATCTGGCTGGTTCCGCTTCCAATTAAAGCTCAGGCATTAGTTAATATGCAGGGCTGGGAATCTTGGGCAGAGATAATGTGCAGATAGCGCCATAAAACTCAGCTAAGAACAAATAATTTTGCACAAATTTGCAAACAGCAGGGTTTTTGTAAATAACCATCATCTTTCTACCAGCGCGCTGCCTGCCGATTATGCATTTTTCCTTCATGATAATTTAATGACTACCTAATTTACCTATTGTTGCTGGGCTTTGGGTGCAGCCAATGTGATTGTCCAATTTAGTCCAAAATCCATCCCGACGGTGTTAATTCATATTGACCAAGTGTTCACAAATTGAGCCTTTTCCTCGTTACGCCTGACAGTCCCCTGCGCTAACAAGCCTGTCCGTGTGTGCCTGGCGGACTCTGAAGGGCCCGCCTGGGGCCCTGCTGCTTCTCCCACTTGAGCTTGGTGTGGGTGACAGGACGGAGTCCCCCTCGGCCACGAGGGCGCTGGGGACACGCGGGCTCACGTCAGCCACGGGCTGGCGATGCAGACTGCTGGGTAGGCAGGGGATGAACAGGAGGGCAGGTGCGCTCCTGTCTGTGTCCGGATGTCCAGGCCCTGTTTGGAAGGTGGTAGCCCTGAGTGCTCTCTAGGTCACTGTGGCCGGGACCTCAAAGGGGACTGTGGGAGCCTGCTCTCTCCTTTCCCTCTTTTTCGCCTCCCAGCTGTAAAAGGAGTGGTTTTGCGCTGCCATCCTCTCCTGTGAGTCTACCACAGGTCCAGAGCAATGGGACCTATTCATCACGGACCATGGACTGAAACCTCCAGAACTGTGAGCCACAATAGTAAAACCCATCCCACTCCAGTCCCCCTAGGTCTCGGCCCCAGTGACCTAGAGAGCACTCGGGATGCAGGCTGTACACATCCTCCCTACCCCTGAGGTTTGAACTCAGGGCCTCTGATATTTTTTTCTTTTAAGACAGGTTCTCACTAAGTGGCTAAGTTGCCCAGGCTGGACTCAAACTTGCAATCCTCCTGCCTCAGCCTCCTGGAGTGCTGGGATTGCAAGCATGCCCGCCACGATTGGCAACTTTGTGTCTTTATTAGTTGATTTTCTCAGGTATTTGTTACAGTACTGGAAAGCTGACTGACTTGGTAGCCCAGGGAACTGATGCATGGATGGACAGGAGGCTAGATGGCCAGGTAGCTGGCTGCGTGGATGGATGGAGACCTAGTAGATGGGCTGTGGGTGACCGGGTGGGCGAATGGATGAGTAGACAGATGATTAGAAGATGGCCAGACGGGTGGAGGGTTAGATGGGTAAATGGAGGCACGGGGAATGCCTGGACGGCTAGATGGATGGACGCGTGGGTAAACAGATACTGTGAGTGGACCGGAGAATGGAGAGAGACATTAGAGGGCGGTGTCTGTGATTCTGTGGGCGAGTGGGCGATGGGGTGAAGGGCTGGGGGAGTGGGAATGGGGGTCCTGGCTGTCCAGGGCAGTGTGTAAGGACAACGAGCAGGAGGAAGGAGGTTTGTGGAGGGGCTGGGCACCGGGGCTGGCAGACAGCTGGCCGGCTGGGCGGGTGAGTTCGCCAGAGGGGGTTTCTGGAAGGTGGGGGACCGGAGCCTGCGAGCTGCCCGCGCTGCCGGTCAGCTTTCTGCCAGCATCACCAACACCCAAGGTGCTCAGTTCGAGCAAGACAGGCCTGCTTGGCTCATGGTTTCGTCTGTGGCAGTGCGGCCTGTGGGGCAGTGCCTCGTGGCCAGAGCCCACTCACGGCTCCAGGAAGCCAGCGGGAAGGGAGTGTGGAGGGCCGGGCCACCGCGGCCTCACTTCCGCCCCCAGGCCCCACCTCCTAAAGGCTGTGCCCCCCAGTGATGCCCCAGCTGGGGACCAAGCCTTTGCAAATGGCCTTCGGGGACACTGACCCAGGGTGCAGCTCACCCCTTTGGCTGGGCCTTTCCTGGCAAGGTTATGGATGCAGCCGAAGGGGGTGGCGGGGCACTGGGGCTCAGGGGCAGGTCAGGGCCGGGGAGGCTCCCTGGAGGGGGAGGCCTGGGATTTGGGGGTGTGGGAGGCTGGGGCCACACGCTGACTTCCAGCCGCCCGGGTCGTGGTGGAGGTCTCCTTGTCATGCCAGCACAAGCAGCTCACGCATGGGGAGGCCCAGGCCTTGGGTCCTCTCGTTCCTGCCCGGGGGCCGGGGTGGAGCAGGGAGCTTGCCAGCCTGGGTGTCCCCCAGTGCTGGGCAGGCTGCGCTCTGTGCCCACAGGGAGCTGTCGCCTGGCCTCCGCCTGGCCTGCCCCGCCCACGACTGGGTTGCTGCTGCTGGCCAGGCCGGGATTTGCTTTCCTGGTTTAAAATCTGTCTGTGAGCCTAGGTGGGCTGCTCGTGCCATTGCTACCCTGCCTGTGCTGGGGCAGACAACTCCGAGTGCCCTCAGAGGTCACCATTGCAAGACCCTTGAAAACGGCCCAGTTACACACTCTCCACAGCAGCGGTTACAGCGGCAGGGTTTCACGCACTCAGAGCTCCTGGTGCTCCTACCTGCGCCCCCTGCCGGGCCTTGTGTCCCCGTAGCCTGCCCTCGTGGGTACTGTGCCCAGCCCTATCCTGTAGGCAGCGAGGCCGCTCCGGGCCCATTCCTGGGACCTCGGCCCCCTAGCTGCTTCCTCTTTCTAAAAAACCATTTTTTTCTACAGTTTGTACAGCTTTTAATCCATAGGAAGTCAATTTTCCACTCATATATTAGTTTATTTTATATTTTCAAATGGATTCGACTATACATTGATTTCCTGTTGTGGGCATTGTGTCCTAGGTGGGATTACGCGTTTAGGAGAAGCGGATACTCGTGGCTCATAAAGGTTCCTCCGCGCCAGAGAGCTCTTATCTTGAAAAGGGAGAGTCCAATTTTATTGAAACAGCTAAAATCCCACTTAATTGAATTTTTTTCCTTTGAGATGTACAAGCTTAGAGACTTTTGCTTTCCAATTCAACTCAGGCTCTGCGGTGTTTAAATTTCCAAACCCATAAAGACCTGTATGAAAAAGACCCCAAGAATACTGTGTTCCTGCTTGGTGCAGGGCAGCTCTTGTGGGGCTGTGGGACAGCAACAGTGGAACATCTTGCAGCCAAGCGCCTTTCCTGCCTGTATCCTGCAGCCCCCTAACTGCAGCATCTGGGACTGGAAGGCCAGGGTGGAGCTGGGCGCTAGGCTGGGCAGCTGCCTACTTTTTGGGCTTGTGCTGTGGTCCCCACCCCGCTGAGTCAGTGATGCCGACTTCTGAGTGCCCCTGCCTCATCCACCCTCCCTCGCCCTTGCCACAGCCCAGGGCTGAGCTCTCCAGCCTCCATGGCCTGAGAGGACAGCAGAGGACAGCAGAGGACAGCAGGAGGACCAAGCCCTTGGGACGGTGGCCTGTGTCCCACCTCGGCTGGCGTGGGTCATGCCCAGAAAGGCTTTGTGAGTGTGTGTGACAACTGACCTTTGCCCCTTGGCCTCCAGCTGCAGGTGGGAGTTGCAAGTGGGCTCTGGGGCACCCACTGGATGTGTAGGACCCTCTGTCTGGAGGTGCCGGGCCATACCCACATCCCATCCCCAGGCCTGGTGGCTTTCCATGGGTGCTGACCATGCGGGGACCCACAGGCAGGGCACACGTGCTCACCTGTGGTCCCTACAGTGGGCTCAGCCTTCTGAGTGGCCACACAGTGCCTCCCTTGAGCCTGGTCCCCTTCCTGGAATCTGATGTCCCCTCCACACCTCTCCTGCCCCCTTGGCTCTCCCCAGAATCTGGCTGGGGCCTGAGACCCTGGGCCAGACCTGTGGGTCAGCCCCATGCCTGCCTGGCCTTGGGGGTTCCCCCGAATCCTAATCCTGCCTGAATCCCCACACTCCCGCCATGCCCCAGACACCGAAGGAGGTAATGGCTCCAGGACAGCCCACCCTGGAGTCTGTGGCGTCAAGGCCAGCCTCACCTCTGGTTCCCCACTCAGCCTCGGTTTCCCCACTGCTCTGCCCACCGGCTTGGTGGTCTGGACACCCAGCAGAGCAGAGGAGACCCTGGCCTGGCTCCGGGGGCCATGCTGATGGTGGCACTGGGAGGAGGTGGCCTCCCAGCTGGCCCAGCCCTGTCCTCTTGCAAAGCCTGCCTGGCCGACCTCTGGGAGCTGGCTCTCTGGGGTGGGCTCTTCACAGCCGCCCATAGGACAGTTCAGAGGTGCTGAGTGGGAGCTTCAGAATCTCTCTCCTGACGGTGGTTCAGAGGAGAAAACCCGGGGCCGCCTGCCACTCCCCACCCTGGGGCAGCCTTGCTCCCTGCAGCCCTGAGATGCTGGCATCAGAGTTGGGGCCTAGGACGGGGAGTGGGCTGGGGGGCTGGGGCCAGGCTGGGCCCTGCACAGACGGGGCTAGGCCAGGGGGCCAGCTGCCCCGCCCATGTTTTGGGGTGGTCTGGTGTTTGGGGGACATTTCCAGGGTGTGGCTGGCCTGGCGCACGGCTGGAGCGGCGGGGAGGACTCCACTGCAGGGTGCGTGCAGCGGCTCTGTTCCCTCCCTCACACTGCAGGTGATTCCAGGACAGTGTGGGGACGTCTCCCGAAATGGCGCTGACCCCCTGGGGCTGGGGAAGTCGGGGAGCAGTACTGTACACCGAAGAGTTTGGGCTGGGCTGAGGCCCCTCGCCTTCTGACCTGTCCACCTCTAGACCTCCCATTCTGGTGGGCGAGGGGCAGCGGCCCTGTCCAGCAGGCGTCCCTACCCTGTTGGGGGCCCCTGTCCCCGTCTGTGGAAGGACACTGGCTGCTCCCCAGGCCCAGGCCGGAGAGAGGGTCTTGGGGACGTAGAGTGGTGGCAGTCCACCCTCAGGCCTGGTTCAGCCCCTTCTGCCCAGCAGCTGTGGGATAGGAACTGGACAGGGAGCAAAGAGCGGAGGCGTAGCAGGAGCCCAGCTGCACTCAGACTTGCTGGGCAGCCTGGCAATGCGGTCCCTGTGGAAGCCACGTGGAGCCCCTGGGCTCCTGCAGTGAGGACAGCCCTGACCCGGTGACGAGGCCCGTCCTGGGAGTGGCCTCCCTACCCAAGTGCCCAGGCCTCCGCTGGGACCCCACAGCCCTTCAGGCTGCTCCACCTTCATGGCCCAGGGCTCGTGTGGCCCATGGCGGGGTGGGGCCTCTGCCAGCATCCCGGGAGGAGAGGTCTTCAGAGAAGGGACAGCATGGCTGCCCAGGGGGACTAGATGTGGCCTCTTCTTTGGGGCTTTCTCACCTGCCCGCCCACCCAGCGGGTATTTTCTCAGCCCCAGAGCCCGGGAGGGCAGGGGACCTACAGGGCACTGAGTGTTCAGCAGGGTGCGAGCACCCAGCCTCAGAGCCCCTGCCCAGCCCTGCCCGGCCTGGGGGTCCGTCCCCCATTCTTTTCTGTGTCTGAACAAGCCGGAGCCAGCCGCAGCCACAGCGCGTTTTAATAGCAGAATGTAATTCCTGGGCAGCAGAAGAATGAAAGTGAGAAGTCTATGAATTATTACAAATGCACTCGATCTCCCAGCCGTGCAGTGGGCCCTGCGCTGGAAAGCCTTTTTTTCTTGTGTTTAAGTTAGCGTGGAAGATGAAATAGTCACTGAGACGCACTGGCCACTCGAACCTGTTATTGCTAGCTGTGTGTCTCCTATAAATACTCTTCTGATTTATCTCCTCACTCTGCTTTATAAATGGAAAAACTAGAAGTGCCTTCATGAGCAACTTTTCTCAACAGAGATGTTCCTGCGGGTCCACCCACAGCCATGAGCGTCGTGGCTTGGGCCAGGTGTGGGCTCCTGGGGTTGGAGCTCCACCCACACATGGTTTGGGGCTCCTCAGGGCCTGGGCTCACATTTGGATGGGGGCAGGGGGCCCAACTCCCCCTCTGTGCCCAGCCCAAGGGGGCTCCCGGGACGAAGGGGATTCAGTGTAGCACCAGGAGGGGCCTGGGCCAGCTGGGGTGAGCCCGGCACTTGGACCCTGCAGCTGTCCTTGGGAAAGGAGAAGGAGCCCTGATTCTCCACAGCCGTGTCTGAGGGGGCAGGTGATGCCTGGTCCCCACCCTCTCCAGCTCCACACATCAGCATCTGTGGCCCGGGCAGTGGCAACGCCCCTGGCCTGCCCGGGAGCCCACCTGGGCTGGTGGCCCTGGAGCCTCCCTTGAGAAGTGACAAATGACTCCAGTCCCCCCAGCCTTGGGCCATGAATGACAGGACTCACAGGCGCCACAGGGACTGTCTTGGGCTTATGGTAGGAGAACAGTGTGTGGAGGCCACGTCCCTCATTCCAGCCCCTAGGTGGCCTCGACGACTCTAAGTGGGCACTGGGGCTGCCTCAGGGTGGCATCAGGTTCTGATTGTGACATCAAGGATTTGCAGGAAGACTTGTTTGGGGTTAAATGAAAAAAGGGGCCGGGGAAGCACAGCCCTGCCGTTCTTGGATCTGCTCTGTGCGTCGGACTTATCTGGAGAAGATGGGCTCCTTAACGGGGAGTGTGGCCCTGGGTGATGAACCAGAAAGCTGCACTGTCGGCCGGGCCGGGAATGTCCTCTGCTGTTTCTAGGAGGGAAGCGAGTAGACGCGTGTCCACCCTTGGAGCCCAAGGTGCCCTCCCGGCCTCCCACAGGGTCTCAGGTGGTCGCCCGGCCTCACAGCTGGACCAAGAGGCGGGGCTGACCTTGGGTCTCCTCCGGTTCCGGTCGTAAATCCCAGCTTCCCCCCGGGCCACTAATGACTTAGCTGGGGATGTTTATCGAACAGAAGTAAAATTGAAATCTTCTATTGAAACAGAATATTCGCACCACAATGACAGTATGGATTAGGCCCCAAGGGCGTGGGCTGTCCCCGGTGCCGCATTCTCATGGGAGCCAGGTGGGGGCGGCCAAGCCTGGTGAGGCTGCCTGCTGCAGGCCCCGGGCGGCTGGCACCCAGGAAGGGAGCTTGGTGCTGTACCAAGGGTGCGCTGGGGCCCCTCTTTGCACCCACCTCTCTACACCAAATGAAAACGAGTCCCCTTCCAAGATGGCTGGGCCTGGCCTTTTCATCTCACGGTGCAGATGGGGCTCCCCACCAGGTTGCCGTCTTGCCCTGCTGGAGGCCGGGCTCAGATCAGCTCCGGGTGGCGCTGGCCGTCCTTGGCTTGTCCAGGCTTCGCCAACCTCTGCCTCCATCTTCCTGTGGGTTCTCCTCATGTGCGTGTCTGTGACCAAGTTTGTCCTTTTATAAGGGGCACAAGTCCTGTTGGATCAGGGCCACCCAGTGACCTGGTTCTAACTTGATCAAACCCTGTTGCCAAACAAATCCCTGTGGCTGGGGCAGGAATCTTCACTGCACCCCAGACCACAGTCGGCTTTCTCGTGCCTTAACCTGCCTGCCTTGCAGCCGTATCACCCACAGGCAAAGTGGGCTGGGCTTTCACCTGGCAAACACCAAGCAGCCTGTGGCTCCCTCCCACGGGATCATATGCCCGGCGCTGGGCGGGGGCCTGCCCGCCAGGGTCAGCTGCCCTACCTACCCCACCCCGCCAAGTGATGGGTCCATCCCTCCCTGCCCACACTCCCTCTCCCTCTGATGGCCACAGTGCACCCGCCACCCTCTGTGATTCCCTTGGCAGAGCCAGCTCGACATGTCCTCGTGCTGGGCCCTGTGCCCCTGTGCTGGCACACCTCCAGCTGGGACAAGCCACTGTGGCCCTGGTCCTCCTGCCCCTGCCCCTCTGCAGGGTGCAGGAGTTTGGGTGGGATCCCCCAGGAGGAGGTTAGCGTACTGGGCACAAGTGTCCCCACCTGCACAGGTGTCCCGGCTCTGGCAGCTCAGAGGGGTTTGGGTCCCAGGCTCAGAGGAAGGGCCTCAGTAGCAGGAAGGACAGCTGGGGGTGTGGTGTGCACCTTGTGGCCCTGTGTCCCAGCCTTTGGGCTCCCCTGCTGCCGCCCTCGGGACGGGGTCCCCTTCAACCCTCACCATGCGGTGGCAGCAGGAACTAGGGCCCTGTGTGCAGTGCAGGGTCCATGGGGTGTCTGGTCCTGAATGGGGGCTGGGGGTCCAGCTGAGTGATCCCTGGCCTGGGGTCTAAGGAGACTGGTGGGCTGGGGGTGCAGACTCCGCTCAGGGTCACCAGCAGACAGCACCGCCCAGGGCAGTTTATGGCTCATCGCTCAAAGGGAAGGTTCCAGAGCCTGAAGTCTGCAGGCCGGAGCAGGAGCCCAAAGCCACCTCTCCTGCCACTCACGTCTCTCAGGCTGCAGGCCTTGTGCTGTGGTGATTGGAGTGAAGGGGCTCTAGGGAGCTGGGGGAGCGGGCGCTGTCACGGGCCCCAGGAGAGAAGAGAGGGCCTGAGACTGGCTGTCTCGGGGAGAGTTCAGACGGAAGTCAGAGCTCCCATGGCTGTCCACCCATCCACCCACCCACCCGCCTGTCCATCTGTCTCTCCGTCTGCCTGTCTGTCCATCCACCTGTATATCCCCTTAACCATCCACCCACTCACATCTCCAGCCATCAACCTGCTCTGCTCACTCAGCGACCCTTCATCTGTCCCTGCTCACCCACTTCCGTCTGTCCGTCCAGTCACCTGCTACCCTCCCACCATCTGGTCTGGGCAACAAGCAGCCCTGCTGCAGGTGTTCCCTGCCCAACTGCACCACACAGAGGTGGGGGCTGCCCTTGGTGGAGGGTACCCTGAGGGGGGCCTGGCCCGCGTCACTGCAACGTCAGTGTGTCTGCCGATGGACCCCAATTTGGTTGTGTCAGCCGTCACAAAATCTTGCAAAAAATCTCTCCTGAATATAAATATAAAAGGTTTCATGGAAGAGGACACATTAGCTGGGTCTGAAGAGATGAATTTCACCACTTGGAGAAACAGTAGCTGAGGAGAAACATGCAGAGCTGAGCCAGCTGAGAAGCCAGTGTCCCTTGCGTGGGGCGGGTGTGAGTGATGGGAAATGGGTGAGGCCAGACCTGACCTTCATCCGGAGGCTCTGGTGAGCCTGACTCAGGCGGGAGGCGGCTTCGCCTGGCCTCTGCCCGCGACACCTAATACAGGCTGGATGTAAGGACGGGCCGAGCGGGAAGGCCAGCGAGGTGGGCGGGTGAGGCGGAGGCCATCACAGAGATTCCGCTGGGAGCAGAGAGGCGGGTGAGCTGGCCTGGCCCCAGGCCTCAAGTCCCGGCATTGCCCCTCAGGCCTGGCTTGACCCCTTGTCTCTGCTAGCTGACTTACAGGCCACCCTCGAGGTCCCTGAAGACTCAGAGTCCTCCCAGCCAGCATTCAGGGTGCGTTTCCTCCCAGGAAGGGACCCCAGCTGCCCCTTGGACTGAGTGGCTCAGGTTCCACCTGGGTCCAGCAGGGACCATGCTTCCCCTGGCACTCTGCCCCTCTCAGATGCACCTCCAGGCCCAGGTCACGGGCCGGGGGCCCGCGAGAGCAGGCCCCAACCTCACCCCGCTGAGCCCACCCTGGCCAGCCTGCCCGCACCAGGCCTGGCGTCCCTGCCAGCCATCAAGCCTGGCCAGGCTGAGGACCTCTGGTGCCCGGGAAGCCCCGGGCCTGGCTGCACAGAGCCCGGGGGCCCACTACCTCACGGCTCTGCAAGTGACAGAGAGCTGAGCTTTGTGGCCGTGGGCCCTGAGTCCTTTGCTGCCCGCAGAGAGAGGCTCTGCCCCTCGGTAACCGGAGGTCCGGGAAGGTCCGTTCCCAGGTCCTCCAGACAAAACCCACAGCACCCACCGGCAGAGGTGCCAGAGCCCGCGTATGGGTGACGGCAGGCACAGAGATGACAGTGCCACAGAGGGAGACTCTGCAAGAGCTGCAGCATCGCCCCTGTGCTAGATGCCACTGACCTCAGTGGGAAACAGTGAGTTTCGCTTCTGCCAGGGAACAGAAACCAAGCTGCGCGTGGAGGCAGGAGGAGGAAGGTGACCGGGGGGCAGGGGGGCGCTGCAGGCGGTGAGGGGCTGCTGGCCGTGTTGGCACCGTGGACTGCTGAGCAGAGGGCGAGCAGCGGCCCCTTGGGGATCTGCTGTGGTCTCAGGGTGTCTCCCAGGGGAGCCAGGCAGGCAGCCCCCTGGCTTGGGGTCGGTCTGGGGCCAGCACCCCTCTTGGGGTCAGGGTCAATGCACATTCCCTCTCCAAGGAAGGGAGCCCCCAGCAGCCCTGCACTGCCTCTGCACACCACTGTCCCGAGGGCCCCACAGGCCCGAGTGCCCTCCAGCCTGGCTCTGAGCTTGGCCCCAGTGCCCTGGACAGGAAGCACCTCTGTGAGAGGGACCCTGGAGCCTTGTCCTCACGAAAAACCCACAGAAGCCCCGAGCTCAGCGGCATTTCTGGGCTGTGGGCTCCGGACAGGGCTTTCAGGGCCTGGGGTGCAGCTGGTGGGGCCAAGGTCCCAGCTGGCCCTGCCTGTGGTGAGCCTGCCTCTTCCTCCCCTGCTCCTCCTCCTCAGCGCTGTGCCCTGGGAGGCTTCGGGGGTCCTGTCATCCCCTGTGTGGAGGACAGGAATTTCCCGCTGGCCTCTCCCCATGTGCTGTGTGCCACTGATGCTCTCGGGGGAGAGGTGGGCCGGAGGGGGCGCTGCTGGTGGCCGTGAGAACTTCCAGGGGTGCCAGCCTCCTGCTGCAGGGCCCGATGGACACTGGCCCCTCCAAGCCCGTGGCCAGGCCCCCATCTGCGGTCACCGCCAGCCTGCTGTGCTGCTGTTGGGCACTGAACTAGTGATCCTGGGATCCTGCGGTGACCCACATGGGTGCTGGTCATCGCCCCACGAACAGACATCACCACAGCAGTGGGGGAAGGACCCGCAGGCCGGCCCGAGTCTGCACACAGAAGGTTCCGGCGGGACGAGGCCGCCCCAGGGTGTTCCCCCATGAGCAGCGGCAGCTCGCAGGGCCGGCAGCTGTGACCCTGCCTGGCAGGAGGCGACCCAGGAGTGGGTCCACCTGGACAGCGCCTGCAGGGCTGTGCACCCGCCCGCGCTGCGCCTCTTTGGGACCCGCCTGTTAGCATAATGGCCTGCACGGAAGCCTTCCTGGGCCCGCCACGGGCTCCGTGCTCCCAGGCCGCCTCCCTGTAATGGAGCTCGGACGGGATAACTCCGTGCTGAGCTAATGGAAGCTGAAAAGGTGGAATCAGCGTGCGTCCTCTCCTTTTGCCACCTTCATCAATCCCGCTAACTGGGTTTGAGCTCCTGCGCGGCCAGCGCGGCGAGGGGAAATTAATATGTAAGACATCTGAGGCCTGGCCGCCAGGGCCTGGGCGGGGGCACCAGCGTGCGCCTCCGAGGGCCACCACCCGCGCTGCCCTGGGCCTGGGGAGGGCGGCCCTGTCCCGCATCCCCTCTGTCAATTCAATTACTGGGGGCGATACATATTCAGGCCCCGGACACTGGGATGGAAGGGAGCCCCAGACAAAGGAATCTGTATTTACCCAATAATAAGTTCCATTTGGAGGAGGTTTGAAAACAATTCCCCGTCACATTTGTCCCTGTCAGATCGCATTATTCACAAATGAAGTTCACAAAGTATCAATTCAATTTCAATGAGGAGCCCTTCGCAGGGCGGCTGGATTTAGTCCATCCTGGCTGGGGGGTGCGGACACTGCCGCAGTCAGAGGTAATCACAGGCAGGCGTCACGGTAACTCTTTCCATTTCGCCCCCGTGTGCACATCTGTTCCTGGGTAATCCCATTTTCCACACTTCCAAATCACTGCGGACGGACGGCAGGGCTGGGGGAGCCACATCCGGCCACCCCCAGCCAAATGCCGAGGCACAGCCTGCGCACCCAGCAGCCCGTGCCAGGCTCTCCGGCACCCAGACCACCCTGGGGTGGGGGGCAGACACCCACACAGGGACCAGGACTGCTTCAAGGGCAATCCTGCCCCACCCGCCCTCACCTGTGCCCATCATCCTGCTGCACCTGTGCCACTTGTGACACCTGCTGTCCCTTGGGCAGCCAGGTACAGTAACCAGGCCTGCTGGTCCTGTCAGGGTCCCATACTCTCTGGACACAGGTGAGGGGGTGGGAAGTGATGGAGCAGGGTGCTTCTGGGCCCTTGTGAAAAGCACAGGCCTGGGGGCCCAGAGCCCCACCCTGCCTTCCCTCAGGCCCCGGGACAACCCACTCTGGGCCTTCTCCTGCTGATCCAAGATGGTCTCCCTGGGCCTTGTCCTCATGATTGGGGTGGTTCCATCTTGGCCTCTTCCTGACGATCCAGGGCCTCAGATGGTCCCGAGAGTGCAGAGCGAGCCCAGGAGTTCAGGTGGGGAATGGGCAAACCCTCGTTGAGGGCTGTCTGAGGCTAAGCCCTGGGGACTGTTCCCTGGCTGTGGAGCCCTGGTTCTTCCCTCCCACGGGACAGTTCCCCACTGTCTTCCAGCCTCTCTCCTGGGCAGGACCCCCTAGGCTCACCCCAGATGCCTCTGCCACTGGGCTGGTCTCCTGCTGAACCAGCCATGAGCACGGTGGGCTCGGTGGCATCCGCTCCGCTGGTGGTTCTGGACGCTGCTCCTGGTACTCAGGGATGTAGACAGCTGTGGCCTCACTGGGCTCAGCTCAAGGGGTGTAAGTGTCAGAGCCTCTGCCCCACAGCCCCCAGAGCCACTCTGGTGTGTCCAACACTCACCATGCCACGGCAGGCCTCAACTTTGAGGTCCTTCCTGTGTGGATTTGTCTCACAGAAGAGTTTGGGCTTCTGGGGAACCTCCAGAAACCCAGCAGCTGTGGGCTTGGGAGTGGAGTGGGTGCTACCCGCTGGCCTATACCTCCATCCATCCCCAGCAGCCTCCCCGGGCAGCTTGCAGAGCCTCTGGGTGCAGTGAGTGCCTGGTTCCTGGAGGCTCTGCCCTCGACACCAGTGCCTCACAGGCCGGAAGGGGGGTGCCATGGACTCTCGTTGGGGGTCTGGGTCCCTGTGGACAGCAGTCGGCCTTTGACCTCCAGCTGGGAGGTGCATTTGCACCTTTGGAGGGGGAGGGCTAGGGCATGCACACAGGTGCAGGGTGTGCATGCACACGTATATTGAGGCTGTGTGTGTGTGCACACGTTATGGGGCTGTGCATGCACGTGTGTGTGTCCACAACCATGTATGTGCACATGTGTATAAGGATGTATGCACTCATGTTGGGGTTGTGTGCATGTGTGCAGGTGTGGGTGTGCCTGCACACACGTACAAGGCGACATATATGTGTGTTTATAGGGGTTCGTGCCCACATGTAAAGGTTGGAATGTGTGTGTACATTCTGGGGGCGGTGTATACACATGTATATGGACTACATGTGCACACGTGTACACTTGTAGGTAGACATACAGCAGCCCAGGTGTGTCTCAGCCCACCTGATGTGCACACACATGTACTCATAGTTGGGAAGACACTCCCACATGTGTGCTGTGCGCCTTTCCCAGCAGCCCTCATGAGCAACTACAGGCAGAAAGAGTGCAGTGCTGAGTCCCCCCGAAGTCGGGAGTTCAGGACCCCTGTGGGCTCAGTGCGAACCCTGCCCTGCTGGCCTTGGGGATCAGCCCCTGCTGGGGCCAAGAATGGCTTCGTGCTAGTGGAAATCGTGGAAGGTGCAGCTTGAGGCCCGCACACTGATCGGTGCACAGCACCCTGGAGACCCAGGACTCCACCTGGGGTGGGCATGGGCTGGGGAGCTGTAGCCGCACCCTACATCTCTGTGCATGGATGAGGCCATTTCAGAACATTTTCAGTAAAAGCTACACTGAACCCTGGCTGCCACCAGGAGGAATCTGAGCTGAGTTTGGAACAGCATCTGCAGCCAGGCCGCCGTCCTCTGGCCACCTTCCTTCTCTGAAGGCAAGAGGTGGCTCTGTGTGAACAGAAGTGGAAGTGCTGGGGAACGTGCGGGAGTGGGGTCCCTGGCCTTGAGTGTTCTCCCGTGGCCACAGAGAGTGAGAGGAGGACAGGCCGCCTGCAGCATGGGCAGTGCTGGTGGCCCTGGAGTCACCCCAGTCTCCCAGGCAAGTGCTCACCTGTAAAATGGGCACCTGTGAATTTCAGGGTGGGGCAGAGGCTGGGCTGGGTTGTCCTTCTCCCAGAGGTCAGAGAGCAAAGCTCCAATGTGGCGACTGTCCAGGGCCTCAGCCTTGGGCTGCCCTGGCTGGTGGGGAGAGAGGCATGGCTGGTGGCCACCCATCTGCCGATTGTGACTGCTCAGGGCTCTCTTGATATATTGATCCCGGGCCAAAGCATGCTGTAAAGTGAGGTGATCATAATGGGATTTTAAGTTATGACGGCCAAAGCGGTCGTAACACAGAATGAGGTCTTAGCAGTTTCATTTACCGCTGAAAAATCGCAGGCCTCCCATACTCCACACGCCCCCGGAATCAGAGGCTCAGCTGGCCAGAGCCTTGGCTTCTCTGAGAGCTGAGCAGAAACTGCTGGTGCCTCCTGTGCCATCCCCGTTTTCCAGGAATAAGAGTCCGCTTCTTCAAACCCTTGGAGTTCACTCCCACCAAAGCTGACCTGGCCGGGGGCCACCTGGGATCTCCGGAATCCCCTCACCTCCGTGGCTGCACCACACACATGCACAGGCATGTGCACTTGACCCAGCTCACCTATGCACATGAAAACACGCCTGTTCCTGGTGCCTGCCCTTGCACGCACACTTCCTGCCTAAGCTCCACCCTCCAGGCTGAGTGGGGCCGGTCTGTGGGCTGGCAGTGTCCCCCGGTGGGCAGGGCTCTGGCCTGGAAGCAGCCTGGACCCTGGGCTCCGCACTCTGCCAGTGGCTGCCTGCTGTTCAGGGAGATCCTGAGGGGCCTGCCCAGCACCTGGGGTCCCCCCCAACTCTGTCACGTGAGAGCTTGACACACGCCCAGAAGACCTGTCCCTGGTCCCTTCCCACCATGGCAGGGGACCTTTGCAGGCCTCCAGCCCCCGCCTGCTGCTGTGATTAGGCAGCTGTGGCTCTCAGTGTTGAGTGGGGGTGGCTTTGCCAGAGTTTTGCGCCCAGCTGGGGGATGTGGGTGACATCTGAGGATCTCAGCACATAGAACCTCCAGCTACAGGCAGGCGGTGAAGGGAAGGGAGAGTCAGGGAGGCTTCTCCGAGGAGCTGCCCAGCATGCAGCCCGCTCCTGGCCCAGTCCTCTGAGGCTCCCTTCTCTGCAGAAGCAGCTGCTCCCAGGCCTCATGGCCGGGCCTGGCCTTGCGAAGGGGTTCATTCTGTTGGGCCTGGGTCAACAGCAGCTCTGGGTTACCCTACCTAGTCATGACCTCCTGCAGCTGGGGCTGGATGGGGACCTTTTCTGGGCCTCACAGGGTGGCGGGGCTGCTGGGAACACAGTGCCTCTGGGCCCAGGACGCCCAGACTCAGGAGCTGCCTGAGTGCCAGCCAGGTGCAGTCCGAGCTGCGACTGCTGGACACAGTGCACAGAGATGTATCGAATTCAGCTTAGCAACCGAGGCATGAATGCCCCGGCCTTTAAAGAGAAACTTATCTGTAATTAAAATCATGCACAAGTTTTAGAAAGAATCTGTTTACAACTGGGAAGAAAGCTGATTGCGAAAATGAATAGGCTTCCTCAGGGGCCCAGCGTGTTTAATTCAGGAATAAATCCCCCCATGGGAGGTGCCTTTCCAGGCTCTCTTCCCCCGTGCTCGGGGAGCTGGCGGCTGGCATGGCGTCTCGAGGCTGTGGTCGACCTTATCGAGCCTCGAACACAGACACGAGGGCCGGCTGTGGCTCCCGGGGGGCTGGAGAAATTTGCTGCAAATCAGCTCCTCCGCTTGTGAGCAATAAATTAGTCCAGTTAAAATCAGCAGGACTCGTGTATTCAAAGTTTATGTTTCCCTGTAAGCAGATGGCGGCTTCGGCATGTGCGGGGCAGGTGGCATCAATCACTGGGTCCTGAATTTAGGGGACAGTAACACGGCTCTGAGCGGAAGAGGCGCTGCCTGGACAGAGGTGGCAATAAGAAAATGATTTACGCTGGTCTGGGGCTGCCCGCCAATGGTTGCAGTAATTTAGGAGGGGCTGCTGCAGCCGCTGACCATTCACTGGGAGAGCGAGCGGCTGATGGATACTTCGCACCACCAGACTGGCGCAGCGTTGTCCTCTCCTCTGCATAATCCTCTCTCCGAGGTGGATGACACAGAGCTGGAGCTGAATGGCTTTGCTGGGTATTGATTGCAATTAAGAGCTCCATCCAACACGAGCTGGACGATAAGGCGCTCTGGGCAGGTGGCCCAGCCGGAGCCTCGTTGTCCCAGCCTGAGAGTCCACGGCCAGAAGTCTGGGTGCCCTGGGCCGCAGGCCCTCCCCATGTGCTCCCATGACAGCGGCCTCCCTGCCACGAGAGACTCTGGAGACAGACGCCCAGCATGGGTTTGAGGCAGAAGAAGCTAGCCTGTCCAGTTGGCCTGAGCAGATGCTGCTGCTGTGCCCATCCCGGTCACCTTCATGGAGTGGGGTCAGGAGCCTGCTGTTCCCCAGCGTGGGGGGCTCTCCCAGAGGGCATCCTCAGTGGGTGAGGCCCCTGCCCAGTGCCCAATAACCTTGTCCCTCCACAGGGGATGTAATGGGCTCAGCCTGCTGTCCCCCAGCATCACCTGACCAGGTAGAACAGAGCTGGGGCGACAGGGGCCAGGGAGACTCGGGGGACCAGCATGGGGGTGCAGGTGGTGAGGGGCTCAGTGATGCTGGCATAGGCACAGTGGGCAAAGCTCACGTCACATGAGGGGCCAGTGGCATGCGAGGTGGGTGTGGGTGTGGGTGAGGCCGTCTGAGAGGCAGGACCCTGAGACTGTAGGGCTCAGGGGGCATTTCCTGTCCCCAGGTCTGAGGTGCACACTCTACCTCCCTCCCCAGCTCCCTGAAGCTGGCCTGTGCCCTCTGTGTTCCTGTTGTTACTTCCCCAGCCTGGCTGGCCGCTCCCTGGGCTGGGGAGTTGAAGCCCGGCCTGGGCACAGTTGAGGTGGCAGGCGGTGTCCCCACTACAGGGACACAGTGGGGATGGCTGGTCCCTCCCCCACCCCAGAGGGTAGGATCTGCCCTGATTTACATGCAGGCTACCCCTGGGTGGGCAGGGACCCCTGTGGAGCCCTGAGGGGGGTGGGCACCTCCACTGTGAACCCTGGTCTGGGTGGCAGGGGTCAGGGCAAGCTCTAAGTATTGGGGACAAACAGCTTCCATGGTCATAGCGCCTGGTGTCCCGGGACCCTCTGCCCACCCACAGGCCCCGCTGACCCCACCCTGCCCTCCCTGTCCCTCGGCCTCCAGCCTCCCCAGAGGACCTGAGTTCTGGCTGACTTTCTCCTCCCTCCCAGGGCATGAGGCAGCCGGGTGGCCCTGGCAGGCACGGGGACAAAGCCCCGTCCCCCTTCACCTTGCTAGGATCCATGGCCTCCGCCTCCCCGCTCTGAGGCCTCCGTCTCCACCACCATCTGGTCTCAGAGACCCCGAGTGGGGCCAGAAACACGGAGCGCAGTGTGGAGGGCCAGCCTGGACAGGGGAGGACGGTTTCTTTCCTGCTGGGCGAGGGACCCCAGGCAGACAAGGAGGACCTTGGCAGAGGTGGCCCATTCTTCATTCCCATTTCTTCCAGAGAATGTGGGGCTTTAGCCCCACCCAGTTCTGTCGTTGGGGAAGCTGTTCCTGGGAGACACGCCCCCAGACGGCCCCAGGAGGCCCCAACAGACAGCTACTGCTCTGTGGACTTTGACCTCAGGGAGAGATAAAAACTGTGTTTAACTATTTCTTTAATAAAATCTTATTTATTTCCTAAATGAGGCCTTCCAGATCTTCCACCGATGTGGCTTTTGTCCCTGGCTGCTGCTCCTTCAGGCCATGGCATGGCCCAGGACATGGTCCGTGCACAGGTCTGCCTGCTGGGAGTGAGGGAAGTCGGGTCACACATCTGTGCAGCTGCAGGCATGGGGTCCTCTCCAGGGAGCCCCTGGGCATGGCATCCACCCCGAGGAACACTGTGTGGGGTCGGGGACCACAGGTCCTGGCTCTGCTCGGAGGAAGACAGAGCTCCCGGGGTGGGGGCACTGGGAGGAGATGCTGGGGGTGGTCACCTGCAGCTCCCACCGCTGCAGACCATGGATGCCTGCAGTGGGACAGGCTGAAGACCCCAAGCCCACCGGAGCCCTAACACTGTGCTGTGTTCCCAGTCATTGTCAACATTTGATGCTGACATCAAATTTTAACCTCAAATTTGGAATTTAAAAAAAAAAGATTAAGCCTCTTGGAGGCTGAGGCGTGAGCACTGAAAGTTTAATCCCAGCCTGGAAAACTTAGCAAGACCCTGTCTCAAAAATCAAATGGGAAAAGAGCTGCAGATGTAGCTCAGTGTGAAGGTCCTGGATTCAATCCCCAGTACCACTAAAAAGAAAGGAAAAAAGCTAAGATCTGGGCATTGACCACATCGTGAGCCTGGTGCTGGGGAGTCTCTTTCCCTGTTTCAGATTATTTCAGTCTTTGGTTTTCTTTTTTTTTTGGTACTGGGGATCAAACTTGGGTCCTTGAGCTTGCGCAGCAGGCGGCGAAACCACTAAGCTAAATCCCCAGCCCTTATTTCAGTCTTTGGCTCCCAGCCTGGACTCAGCCATCTCCCCAGCCTGGGGTGCAGAGAGCATGACCAGAAAGCCAGCGAGCAGCCCACTGCCAAGGTGGGCTGGGTGTCCTTCCTGCTCCCTGGGGACAGAGCCAGAGGGGTGTATGTGTGCGTGTGTGCATGTGTGCACACCCATGCCTATATAAAGAACATTAGATGGACACACGATAGTGTTGGAGAAAGTTTGTGGGTTAATAGTTTATTAGCTAATCTCTGGGTTTCATGGTCACATTGTGGTTATGCAAGATGATGCCCTTGCTTTTCGGAAGAATCAGCTGTCTTCAGAGGGACATGGAGGCAGCCACTCGTTCCCAAGTTGTTCTGCAGACAATCTTCACAGAGGAGGGAGGGCCAGGGGGCATGACAGGTGCTTGAGGACCAGGCTGGGAGTGTGCGGGAATCTTCCTCTGCTTTTGGAGTTCCCCCTAAGTCTAGTTTAACAATGCAGGGGGGGACTGAGATCGAAAAGGCTCTGGGTCCCCTGTGACACCTGTGAGGGACCCCACAGGACTGGTCTGCTTTTGGTGACATTTTCAACAGGTGGCACTGGCCCGCCAGAGTCCATGGCCCCGTGGAGGCCTCTATGTGGCCTCCTGGAGGACGGGAAATGATGCACAGACACATGGCTTCCGCCCCCAGAACCCTGCCTGGCCATCTAAGGGCTCCCCTCGGTGCCATAGTGAAGAACCGCCTGAAAAAACTTCAGGAAAAGCCTGAAAATCACCAGGACTCACACAGGTCCTTTCTCAAGACATTTAGTGGCCAATGAATGTGCAAAATGGTGCTAGTGCCATGAGTAGAGAGGGGAAGGTGGTCACCACAGCCCTCAGGGAGTCCAAGGACCAAGACGGAGTCTGCCCAGGGCTGGCAGTCAGTGCGGGGTGGCTGGCTGGTCAGGGCCACTGTTACCATGACAACAGTGCTGCCTGGACTGACCAGCCAGTGCCCACACTGCCTTCAGACACCCAGCAGTGTCTCTGTGACCCGGCAACACACACGCACACACGCGCGCGCACACACACACACACACACGCAGGGTGCTCCTGGCTGAGTCACCTGAGGCAGCTCAAGAGGGCAGAGGTTGGATGCCTGCCAGCAGAACAATGCAAAGCCATCATGGGACGAACGTGCTGCCCAGGGGACAGGAGGACCCTGCAGATAGTGCTGAGGGGGCGCTTCCTGGTCATGGCCCTGAGCAAGAGCCTGGGCACCAGATGCCACTCAGGGCATCGTCTCTCCAGCACGTGAACTAGCCAGAGGAATTGAGGCATGGGATCCTGCGGGACAGCCGCCTTCGGGGAGGGTGGGGCGTCTGGGTGGTGGCACCATTCGGGGCTCCGTTTCTTGATCCAGAGGTCACTACATGGATTTTGGTTTGTGCCAATTAGTCAAGTGGTCCCTTCATATTTTGTGTATTTTTTTCTGTGTATCATGGTTAAACTAAAAAGTTTTTAAAATCGTGATCATTCTATGAATCAACAATGAGCACTCAAGACGGAAGTTAAGAAAGCAATTCCATTTACAGTAGCATCCAGAGGAATAAAACCCTTAGGAGTGAACTTAGCCAAGGACAAGAGGGGCTCCTACGCTGAAGACGGAGCACTGCCAAGGGAATTAGAGGAGCCCTGGTCCCCGGAAGGCACCCACGCCCATGGGCCGGAAGGCTCTGCGCCGCTGAGACAACTGTGCCAGGCTACAGAACCGACGCCTCCCTGGCAAAACCTCGGTGCTTTTGCAGAAACCAAAAAACCACTCCTAAGATTCACACAGATCTCAAGGGGCTCCAGAGAGCCGGTGCCATCATGAAAGAGAAGAACTTGGAGGATTTACCTTTCCTGATTTTAGTATTTACTATGGACACTCCTCCATTTAACAACTGAGTTCCGGCCCTGTGACTAGACCCTTAAGTAAATTGGTCGCTAAATGAGGAATTGTTCATAGTACATTACAGTGTTCAGAACAAGGAAATGATAAAAGGAAGCGCCACCCTGGTGACTTTGCTCTTATTTGCACAACTCTTTTGTGCAGTGCTGTGATGTATTACAGAACCTGCAACTGCGGTGCTGTACTGTGCAGCACAATCAGCAAAAGTTACAGTACTGTACAAACAGGGTGCACTGCACAGAAAAATACACCGAGGCCCTACCAACAAGTCATACAGAACTGTACAAAAAAAGGCAGGTTGTACGTCTGAATAGTCGTCAAACAGGCAGGGTGTTAGATGAGGAATATCTGTACAAAGCTATCATCAAGCCTGGTGTGTGGTGCATGACTGTGATCCCAGCACCCCAGGAGACTGAGGCAGGAGGATCACAAATTCACACCTGGACTGGGCAATTCAGTAACTTACTGAGACCTTACCTCAAAATAGAAAGGGCTAGGGATATAGCAAAGGCCCTGGGTTCAATCCCCAGCACCAAAAAACCAGACAAACCAACCACCCAGGACCCCAGGAGGCTGAGCCCTCAGCTGTCCATGGAGCCCCCCAGACCCCAGGGCAGATTGAGCCACCAGGTTTCAAGCTGCCGGGCAGGGAGCTTATTTTGTGGCATTGGTCGTGGATAGGTAGCCTCCACCTAAGCTTTGGGGACCCCAAGGAAGATACCTGGAGATCCCTGCCACTGGCCATCCCCAGTGGCCTTGGCCTGTGCAGGTCTGGCCACTGTGGGAACTACCAGCCAGGGCTGGGGACCAAGGACAGACGTACCATCTCGGCCCAGTGTGGGTGACCCCGAAACACTGGGGCTGCTCCCAGGCAGTGGGGCCCAGGCCCACCCCCATCTCCCCTGGGGCCCAGTGGGGCCAAGGCTGTGACAGTGACAACCTAGGCTCTTCCGAGAGCTGTGCCCAGCCCGGGACTGAGTCACAGTGATGGACAGGCTGCTCAGCAGGCATGGGCAGGTGACAGCTCAGGTCTGCTGGGGGTGGCTGTCCGTCTGTCCATCACAGGGGAGCTGTCTCCCAGGACTGCAGGGACCTAGGGGCCGGAGGGGCTGGATACCCGGTGCCCCGCTGAGCTCTTGCCTGTAGACGCTGCCTCCTCCAGGAAGCTGCCAGCCCAAGGCTCCCAGAAAAACGCCTGGCTGGAGCGTCCAGGTGGGTCCCCGGGCTGGCCGGCCCTTACCAAGGGGCACCAGGGTGAAGGAGCTGAGGGATGGCAGGCAGTGCAGGCCCAGGGCTGACCCTCTGCAGACAGAAGAACAAGCACCCGCCAGGATGCTGCGCACGGTGCCTGACGGACATGGAGGCCCAGGGCACAAGGCAACCAGGCTGGTGGCCGTGCTCAGGAGGGGCTCCTCCTCCTGTGCCTGGAGCCACCAGAAGAGACCTCGCCTGCCTCATGAGACCCGTCACCCTTGGGCAACGCAGCCCTGCACCAGGCCAGGAGGTGGCCTGGAGTCTGGGCCTGGGCCCCTCCTGCCTGTTTCCCCGGGGCCGCTGGGGTCTCACGTCAGCAGCTGGGTGGACCGTGGTTGGGACTCCACTCGGCTCTGTCCTCGGAGGGGATGTTCTAGGACTGGTGCTCGGCCCATGTTAATTTTTAATTTAAAGTCTCTAACCAAAACACAATGGACTTTTGACATACAAATATTAAAAATTAAATTTCCCGAGTTCATTATCTGATAATTAGAACTAAATAACATCTTAACTGGGAGGCCGGCCCCACGCAGATCAAGTCAGTTCCATTTAAGATTCCATTAGACCAGTGTCGGAGCAGTAAGTAATGGACCATAAAATTTAATTTGGAAATGATCTCGCGCCGTGATGGAGCGATAGGGCTCACAAAGGCGGCGGTGCGGGCGGCCGGCGGGCGCGGCAGAGGCAGAGGGCGGAATTCAAAGGCGCCCCTGGAGGTGCCCGGAGAACATGTGTTCCCGCTTTCTTCTCCTTTCTCGGGCCCTGCGGTATTTAAAAGTCAGAATTGACCAGTGTAGCTCCATGTAATTACAAAGATCCTCTTATCGGAGTCTATTTGCAGCCGCCTGGAAAGAAAAGGCCTGATCCATGGGCTGTCGCGGCCTCATTTGCATGCGCAGGGACTGGGTGGCTCGGAGTGGCTTCTGGCTTCTCCTGCTCTCAGGCGATGCTTGAGGCCCGTCCTCCTGGCCACCACGCTGCCTGGGGCGGATGGGCGGCCTGCAGCCCCTGTGCAGCTGGTGGGGAGCCCAGCCTTGTGGCCAGGTGTGGGGCCCTCCAGGGAGCTGAGTCCTCATCTGTGAGCAGCACCCAGAGCGGCGTCTGCACTGCTGACCACAGCCCTCTGCAGGCTTCAGCTGCAGGACAAGGCCTTCCCCATCCTCCTGCCCGTCCTGGCCGCAGTGCCAGCCACACCTCCCAGAGGTGGCAGGCGGGTGGCCTTGGCCTGGGCAAGCCCTGATCAGAGCCAGGGCTTCAGCTGCTTGTGGGTGGAGGGACGGGGACATCCCTGCCCAGCCCCGGCCTGTTTCTGGGGGAGCCCAGGGAGTGTGGCTGTCATGGGGTGTGGTCAGGGCCCCATTGCTGCCCTCCCCAGTTCTGCAGGGCTCACGGGAAGGCAGGGACCCCCTTCCTCTCCCGCCACGCTGTCCCCTCTTCTCACCGGCTAGAGTCCCTGCAGACTCTGGATCCAGCCCTGGGCCCAGGCGGTGCATGGCCCAGGTCCAGCCAGAAGCCAGAGAAAAGCCCCAGCTGGGCTCCGTCAGCCTGCTCTGACACCGGTCTGGACTGGATAGGCGGACGCAGCGGACGATGGCCCTGAGGGACCCCGGCATCGCGGCGGGGTGGAGGCGCCATGGCACGGGGCGCAGCAGGGACGGCACAGCCAAGGGACCTTCGCCTCTCCACCGCCTGCCCGCCGGCCCCAGGAAGTGGCTAAAATTAATTCTGGTTCCCTGTGTGGGTGACCCCAGTGTACCCGGCCCCGCGGCTCCCGCAGCGGCTCCCGCAGCAGTCGGAGCTGTGTCTTATCTCAGGAGCAGCCTCATTTGTTACTTCTCGCTGAATACACCCACTCCCATTATTTCTGCGGCTCTTGGCAATAACAGCCCTTCCCCTAATGAAACCTGCATTATTGGAAGGTTGCAGTCCTGACCCGGTGGAGATTAGCTGTGTACTCTCTTATTACTACATATGTAATTGTATAATTGATTTTAAAATTTACTTTTGTGTCCCCACATCATAAAGTAAGCAGCTCATTAGGGGAGAAATATAATTAATATATCTCTACCCATTCCTACCCGAGGAGAGGGGCACTGGGGGTGCAGTCCTCTGGGGGGGCCCACGTGGTCACCCTGGGGCTGTGAGCTATCCCTGCCACCTCCAGTGCCTTCCAATAAGCAGGCGCAGAGTGGCAGGGGCAGCTCACTGGGGCGTGAGTCTGGATTCTGGCCTTTTGAGGCTGCACCCTGCTCACTGGTGTGGACACTACCCAGGCCTCCAAGTGGAGACCCCACCCAGATGCCCAGGAGACCCCCACAGCCAGGGCTCCTGACACCAAGTTCCCTCGGCCCATGGAGCCCGGGCTGAGGAGGAGCTGACCATGCCCACGTCTGCCTGGCCAACATTGCCAGGTGGAGATGGGCATGGCTCTCCCTGGTCCAGTCCCAGGGCAGGGCCAGCCTTGTCCTCCAGGCCCCTGCCCCTGGATCAGGGGTCTGAACCCAGCAGGCCCTGCTCACAGATGCACAGGCCACCCTGTCCCTCACCTCATCATGCCACAGAGCTGTCACTCTCAGGAAGAACTCATCAGATCACCTGCACCTCACCCGTCATCTGCTTTTTAAGGGAGCTCGTGCTTCCCCCGCCTGGCTGAGACGCAAATGCATGGGAGCGGGTGGACCACTTAATCACGGAGACGAAGGGCCGCTGCAGAGATTGTTCTGCTTAAAAAATGTGGTGGCAACTTGCAAATATGTTTTTAGAAGCAATTTCATTAAGAACTGTCCCGTCGGGTGGTGCCTGGAAAATTATGAGGAGTTGTGCTCATCCCTCAGGGGCCTGGACAGCAGCAGCATGTGGCTCTGGGGGGATTTACCTGGGAGCAGGAGCAGAGGCCTGGGGGCCACCTCTGTGCTGCAGTCCCTTGGTGGTCACTCCTCCCTCATGGCCAGCGCCCTGTGCAGGGCCCTGGAGCAGCCTGAGGAAGCTGGCAGGGGCCTGGGCATGGGGACTTGGTACCTTGAGGTGGCTGCGGGACAGGGACCTTGACCATGTGCACAGCCTTCAGGTGACCCTGGCCAGTGCTTCGAGGCAAAGCACAGGAAGCCAGCGGCAAGGCTGAGACGTCCTCTCCTCTGAGGCCTGCGAAGCCCTGCGCACAGGCCACAGGAGGCTCTCACCGCCTCTCCCCGAGCACCTGCTGCTCCTGTCTCCTGTCTCCAGCAGGGCGGCAGTGAGGAGATGGCGCCGGCTCACCCTCTCCATCCTCCACCGTGTGGGGCTGCGTGTGCTCTGGGCTGGGGTGGGGAGGCTGCTCCCGAGGGCCCAGGCCAGCTCCACCTCTCCCTTCCCTCTTCTCCCTCACCATTTCCTGGGGGCCACTGGTCCTGTCCCCACAGAGCACCTGCAGAGGAGCCCGTGTGGTGAGGGATGGACATTCCTGGCCACCAGGCAGGAGGGAGCCGGGGAGTGAGTCTGCCACTTGTCAAGCTTGAGATGCCGCCCCACACTCTGGTGATGCACAGCTGCGGGAAGAGGGAGGCGCCAAGCCACCCCATTCAGCTGCTCTGACCCCAGCCCTGTGAGACCAGCAGAGAACAAGCAGGCTTTGTTTTCAGCCACTGTGATTCCAGGTAGTTCGTTACATGGGAGCAGAAACTCACGACTCATAACCATCACCGCCAAGTGGTTATCACGGGCCACACTATTGGGCCCCCACGGTCCCCCTTGCCTGCGCCATCTTGAATTGTCGCCACCCCAGCCTCGTGTCACCCTACCTCACTTACGCTACTCCCACATTGGTCCCCATCACCACTGACCCCAGCGTCACCGTCTGACGTCACTGCCACCAAGGTCTCTCGGCACTGCCAGCGCCATTGCTCCCATGACATCGGTGTCATTCTGGGCAGTGTCCCCGGCGACACCGCATCTTTGCATCACCGTCCTCTCCTCCCTGGTCCATAGGGTTTTGTTTCCACCACGCACTGTGTTCATCAGAACAGCTCTGCTCAGGGCCACTCCGCTGACAGGAGCCAGGAGATGCACCTTTTCCTGGAGCCAGAATGGCCTCAGCTGCCAGCTCCCTGGCAGGGATCTCAGCGGACGAGCAGGGCCTCCCAGCTGGGACCCACACAGAGAGGCTGCAGGAAGGGACTGGTCAGCGAGCCGCTTCCCAGGACAGTGCAGCAGCCCCCGCTCAGCACCTCTGCACTCCGTCTCCCCAGCCGCTGGGTGTGTAAAGCCAGATAGGGTGACTTGGTTGCTTTCTTGTCACTGAGGCACGATACCCGACACCCACACCTCTAAGGAGGAAGGTTTATTTGGCTCACGGTCTGCAGAGGTTTCAGTCCACAGCTGGCTGGCTCCAAGCCAGGGCCACAGGGCAGAGGGGCGTCGCAGAGGAGAGACAGCTCATGGCAGGGCAGGCAGGAAGCAGAGAGGGATCAAAGGAGGAGGAGAGAGACAGAGCCTCCAGGCCACGTCCCAGTGACCACCTCCTCCCCAGGCTTCAGCGCCCAGCACCACACCCAGCTGTAAGCCCTCGGTGGAAGAACCACACACCCATGACCCAGTCACCTCCCCAAAGCCCTTCCCCACGAGTGCATGAGGCTCTGGAGGACATGCAGGCACCAGGCATGACCAGGGTGTCACAGTGTCCCTGTGCAAGGTGATACTGTGTCTGGAGACGCCCACGGTGGCCGAGTGGCTGGGTGAGCCCCCGCACGCTGCCCTAGCAGAGCAGGCCCAGGGCCAGCAGCACTCTGCTCCCACGGGGTAAATCCCCTGCGCTACAGCCAGCTACCACCAGGGGGAGCCAGGCTCCCTCAGGACTAGGCCTCCTCAGGGTGACGGCGACGGGCCCACCGGTGGAAGATGGCCCTGGTGGTGCTCTGGATGGGGAGCGCTTCCTGTCTGCGGCCAGGGGAGCCCCAGTGAGGGCCGGACCTGCTGGACTCACTGGCCCTGGGCGTAGGCCCTACCTTCCAGGCTCCACCCAGCCCGCTTCACACTGCTGCCCAAGTCCCGGGGCTGGGGTGACCCCCAGGGAGCGGCAGGTGGTGCTGTGCCAGATCTCTGTCACCACCCCACGCGCCCTCCTGGGGCTGCCCACACAGGGGAGTCTGCAGTGACCCTGCTCCCGGCCGCTCCGGCCCTAGCCCGACATCGCCTGTGAAAGTGACTAACACGCATCCCCTTTAACCAGGGCCATTAATTGATAACACTTAATTAATCGGCCCCGGAGAGAGATCAGATGGAGATTGTGTCCCCGGGTGGCCACTCATATTGACGTTGTTATTCCAATTAACCGGTGGGCCAGGGCCGCTGGTGGGGCCTCACCTTGGGTCACCCTGAGTGCCGCTGCGCTGGCCGCGTGCCAGCCGACCCACTGCCCTCCCGCGGACACATTCAGCCACCCCCAGGCCCGAGCTCTGCCCATCGGAAGAGCTGCTGGCTTGCAATTAACTGCTTTATTTAGGGCATTTTTTTTCAAAGAGCAATTAGATTTCTGCAGCCTTTGGAGAAAGCAAATGACCCGGAACAAGATGCCTTATAAATCAGGCCCGTAGGGCGGGCAGATCGGAGGTGGCAGGTGCCTGGCTGGGATGCTGTGCCAGGGCTCCTGCCTGGGAGCCGCCCTGTGCTCCCGCCCCCGACTCGCTCATGGCCACGGCCGACCCTGCAGCGTCACAGCAGAGGGTGGCACCAGGCTGGGCACCGGGAGGGGCACGGGCTCCCCAGGAGCAGGACCAGGCTTGGCTGAAGCCAGCACAGCTTCAGGCTTGCAGTCTCTGGGAGGACGTGCAGGGTTGGCTGGAAGGGCAGGTGCCACCCTCCCCACAAGGCCTGGTCCATGTGCCCACACCTAGTTGGGGTGGGTCTGGTAGGGGCTGCAGCCACTGCAGATGGACGACATACAACCTGGTTCTGGGACATGAAGGACAAGGCTGTCCAGCCCGATCTGGTATTGGGGAGGGGCCCTGGGGAATCCTAATGTGGAGGGAGGCTCAGGAGACTGGTCAGGGGGCGTGGACAGGAGGGACCAGGCCTTAGAGCAGAGGGTCAGGCCCACCCTGTGTGAGGGTTAAACACCCTCCCTGAATACAGGAAATCTTGTCCATCAGCAGCTGATAAGTGGTCCACCATGGAATTTTTTTTTTTTGGTACTGGGGATCGAACTCGGGACCTTGCACTTGTAAGGCAGGCGGCGGCACCACTGAGCTAAATCCCTGGCCCCTAAATTAGTTCTTTTTTTTTTTTTTTTTGGTACTGGGTACCATAAAACTTGGGTACTTGCGCTTGGGCACTTGTGCTTGCGCAGCAGGCAGTGAAACCACTGAGCTAAATCCCCGGCCCCTTCACCATGGAATATTATTCAGCCATGAAAAGGAGTGCAGTACTGATAATCTTGAAAACACTATGCTAAGTGAAGAAAGCCAGCTCAAAACCCACACACTGTGATTCTGCTCATGTGGGATGCGTAGAACAGCAAGTCTGTGGACTTAGAGCAGAGGGGTGGTTGCCAGGGATAGAGACTGCGTGTGGCTGCTGGAAGGGGCTTCCTCTGGCTGGAGCTGGGCAGTGATGATGGTCGTACAACTTTGTGATGCACTAGAATCACAGCATTGTGTGGTTTAGAGGGTTAATTTGGGGTTTGTTAATTATATCTCAGTTTTGAAGGCAGGGGGAAAATCTTTTACAATTTAGCACTAAGAGAAGAAGCCTAGATAAAAGCAGTTGAACGTTTGAGCGGACTTTTCTTTCTGCCCAAGCTCACCACAGTGAGAGCTGTAGGAGCCCCAGGAGGAAACACCCCCGTGTCCGCCCACAGGTGAGCAGAGCTTCCCCGTCCATGGGGTTCTGCCCAGCTACAGGGCCAGGCAGGTCACCGTCACACCAGTCCCTACAGGATTGTGGTGGGGGAGCCAGAGGGAAAGCACACTCTCATCAGAGAGAGAGCACGCCGGTTCAGGGTGGATCTGCTCCTGCTGGGGACAGTGAGGTCGGAGGAGGAGGCTGAGCGAGGTGGTGGCGGCAGAGGTGGCCTGGGAGTGCAGGGACCCGCGCTGTCCTCCCAGCATGGTGATGTTGAGGCCACCGCTTGCCTCGACTCTGAGTCAGTCATTCTTTGAGATGGCTGTTTGTGAAGACAAACTGACCTGAGGCTGCCCTCTGCCCATGGCCCCCATGGGGGCAGCCACAGGCATTTGCCCGGGCACCTCAGCTGCAGGAGGCCTTGAGGCCCACTGCTCCTCAGCACCCCCCAGGATGCACGGAAGCTGGGGGACAAACGGGCACCTGGGTTGAGGAGGGGGCAGCAGGTGTGGGCAGGAGCCCTCGGCAGGGTGGGCAGAGCGCCTGAGGCTGGGGACCCGAGCTCCCAGACCACCGGCCCTGGGGTGCCCACCCTCCTGCCCCACGGGCCTTGCCTGCTGCCCCCCTCCAGCTGCCAGGGCTGCCCGGGCCGGCTTGGCACGCTGAGCATCCGCCCCACCTTCCTCACCCCAGCTGTCCACCCTCTGCTGTCCCTCCCCAGGGCTGTGCAGGGGTGGCCTAGTGATGAGAGAGGGGACCCCAAGCAGATCCCCCTAACCTGTCCCGAGAAGATGCCTCCTGCGGCGTCCTCCACCCAGGCCCTCTCCCAGCCCAGGGCTGCCCGGGCCCAGGCCAGCTCCAAGGTCATGCTGGGGTGGCCCTCGGGCTGTGGGTCCCCCGCCTGCCTCTCCAGAACCCTCCAGTGGCCAAGCGGCATGGCCCAGGGAAGCAGGATGGCTGCCGACAGAGAACCGAGATGCAAGTGTGAAAAATTGGACTGACAGCGCCTCCTGCTAGCTTGTTGAATGAGGGTGCGGGCAGCGGTGGGACATTTACATTTATATAGCGTGTTTCACCGGGCTGAGCCAGCACTGGCACCCAGCACAGGCGCCCAGCCTGTCCGCCCACCCAGGGTGGCCCGGAGGACCTGGTGGGCAGAGCTGGATGGGGCAGGGAGGCCCGCAAAAGTCCCCTGCTGCCCCCACAAGCTCTCTGGGGCCCCAGCCTCCCCCACAGAGCCCCAAACCTCAGCCCAGGCCCAGGAGCTGCCAGTGCTGCTTCTCACTCTTGGCACCCAGGGCAGCACCCGGGGCAGCACCCGGGGCAGCACCCGGGGCAGCACCAGGTCCCCAGACCCCACAGCCCAGGGGAGGGAGGTGAAGGCAGCGCCCACGGAGCTGACCAATGCCAGTGAGGCCTCCAGGTGTCCCTGCCCCATGGCAGGAAGCAGAAGGCCCCATCTGCAGGCCGAGGAGAGGCCGCAGGAGAAAGCAAGCCTGGGTGGCTCAGTGCTGGGCTCCAGCCCCCGGAGCATTGAGGAATGGATCCCAGGTCTGCATTCTGAGCAACAACAGTGTCAGAGCTGAGAAGCTGAGGAAAAATGATCCCTGCAGCAACAGCAGGCCGCGTCCTGACAGTCAGCCCTTTAGGAGGGAGGCCGGCTGGGGGCCAGGCGGACATGCACGATCAGCAGATCAGCAGCACCAGGAACAAAACGAGACAAGCGCTAGGAACGAACTCAGCAGGAGAGACGTGAGCTACCCAAGGCCAGCACTAGTCCAGTGAGGGTTCAGAACAAGTCCATGACCGCCCAGGCCACGCCACAGAGCCACACGGAGGACACCGAGGGACGCACAGGGACATCGGAGCCACGGGCTGAGCTGTCACGAGTCTGCCTGAACATGTGTGGATCAGGGTTCCTGCAGGTGACCCTCAAAACAGGAAACCAAGGACAGGTGGCTCAGGAGGCACCAGGGCTGCACCCGGGCACCGCCCAGCACTTTCCTTCGGAGGTCAGAGCAAGCTGCAGACGTGCTGTCCCTGTCCGCAGATCTCCGGGGGAGGGGCTTTGTCCCCACCAGGCCCAAACAGGCACCATGGAGTCCATGAGGCCATGGCATGCAAACAGGACAGTTGAAAGGCAAAAACGTAAAGAAAGACAAATGGGGGAACTGCAGCATGCATGGTGAATAAAGGCCAACGTGGCTCAGAGCTCTCAAAGAACGCTCAAGGCTGCCAGCACTTCCCCTGCCGGGACCCCATGCCAAGGCCGCCTCTGTCCTCTTGGGGCTCAGAGCATAGAAACAGAGCTGCCACGACACCTCCTGTGCCCCTGCAGGCACCAGGCACACAGACCCTTAGGCTCAGGCCCTGCAGGCAGCGTCCTGGGCAACTGTCCTGTGGCAGAGCCTGGCCCTCTGCTTCTCAGAAGGTGCTGCCTGCTGCCAGCACGGGGGTCACCCTGAGTGCTGCTGCTGCTGGACTGACCAGCAGATGGGCCCTGTGGTGCCCTCCATTCTGCAGGGACTGGGGTGGGAGGGTGCCACGCACATCTCTTACTGCTCAGGGAGGGCTCCTCGGGCGGGGGATCCACCACTCCCACACGGGCTGCGGCATCAGCTGTCTGTGGCTCCCACTGGGCAGGGCCTCAGGGAGGAAGAAGGTGGAGGGCAGCACAGCTTCCTTTGGGGGCTGTGAGTAAGGCCAGCGGCCACCCAGGCCCAGCTTGGGCAGAGGAATGGAAGGGAGGAGGCGGGGGCTGCAGCGGCCTGCAGATTGGGCACTCAGACTGCCCCTGCCCCTGCCCCTGCCCGCAGATCTACACCGGGGTGGAGCTGCCACTGGGTCTGCCCCCAAGCTTCAGCCAGGTCTGAGTGCCCCTCAGGGCCCCAGTCCCACATTTCGCGCACTTAGCACCCCAGCGACACCCCAGTGTCCCCTAGTGTCGCTTTGTGCCCACTCCACTCCACCCAGTGCCCCCAGGCACCTGTCCAGGTCCCCATCATAAGGCCGGCTGGGGCCATTCCATGGCTGGGCAGGCCTGGTCCCCTCCCCTCTGCTGTCCCCATAGACCTCCCGCCCTCCCAGCTGAGGAAGTCTCTGCCACCTGCACCAGAGCTGGGCCCTGATTGGCCCAAACCAGGGGCAGGGCACAGCCCTGGCTGCAGGGATTGGCCAGTGTGCATGTGAGCTTGGCGGCCCAATCAGCTGCAGGGGGCCACCTGCTACAATCAAGAAGGGGGCAGCACGGAGAGGATGTCCCTGTCCTCCTTCAAGCCACCCGGCCACCTGTAACTTAGCCCAGCTTCTCGCCCTGACTGCCAGGGACTACTGGAGGCCAAGGGGGTGGCTGGCCACTGGGCAGAGGGGGACAGGTCTGCAGTCGTGTGAGGGGTCCCCAGGGTGTCAGGGCTCAGAGGGACCTGGGGTCCAAGTGGGGTGGACCAGTGTCCCTCTGCTCTAAGGGGACAGGGAATGTCTGGGAGGGACCCTGGGGGAGGCTGGGTGGGTAGGCCAGGGGTGTCTGCACCACTGCCGTCCTCAGCCCAGACTGGGCAGCGCAGGGGACCTGCAGAGAGCTCCCCGTGCGCCTCCCCTCGGTCGCCATGCTGCCCACGAGTTATCAATCTCCGCTCCCTCAGAGACAAATGCCTCATCAGCGCGGCCTCCCGGACCCCTATTCATCAGCATGTAATGTATATTAAAGCACTCTCACCTCTGATTGCAAAAACAAACAAAAAAGCTGCATCCATCACGGCGCAGCAACAGGCAGGTGGCCGGCAGGGCACGGGCGGAGCACAGGACGCCCTCTGAGGCCAGGCAGGCCGTGCCGCCCTACGCGGTCCAGTCCAGGACAGGGGAGGAGGATGAGGCCCAGAGGGGCTGCCCGGCCAGCAGTGTGCAGACCTTGGTGAGCAACCCTTCCCCTCTGGCACCTCGGCCTGACTGCACACCCGCGGAGCACCATGGCCAGCACGGCGGCCTGGGGTGTGGGCACCCTGGTGCACGATGCTGCCACTCCCTTCAGAGCACAGCTAGCCAGCAAGGCTGCTGGGCCTAGAGGTGGGGAAACCAAGGCAGGTCCATGAGGGCTCCAGCCAGGGTGGTGAACAGCCCTTCCTCACTGGCTGCCCTGGAGTCTGGACCCCGGCGGCCGGGCACCCTGTGGAGGAGGACAGTGCGGCTGCCAGCCTCCCCTCCCTTCGCACCCCCTGGCTCGTTTGCCTTCCATCCCAGAATAAGCAGCGTCTGGGGGTGGAGCCCACAGCCTGGGCAGTGGGGGCTGCGGGACTGCGGTGGGAGGGGAGGGGCGTGGGCTCGGGCCACTAAATCAGTCCACGCCTGTCACCAGCTCAGGGCTCGGGAGCTGCCCGAGCGGAAATAACAAATGGCTGTCATTGTGGAGCCAAACCCTGTGATTATAATTATCACACCCTCGGTGACCTTGCGTAAACTTTAATCCCTCTCCAATGGAGCATTTAAATAGCCTTCGCTGCGCGCCGCAGAGCCCCAGCCCAGCGCGGCTCCGGCTTGGCTCGGGGGGCAGGGACGTCTCTGGAGCAAGCCTGCTGCCCGCCCGCCCGCCCGCCCCTTCACTCAAGGGCGAGACCCCAGGGCCTCTGACTCACCGGGTCCTGGGCGAGGACCCGGGGTCAGAGGTCGTCACCAGCACCGCCAGCCTTTGAGGCCCTGCTGCAGCTCGCGGGGCCCTTGGGAGGGTCTCCCTCTCAGGACAGGACCGCAGGACCGCAGCAGGTCGGCATGGCAGACACAGCTTGGTGGCCCCATAGGGGCATGCGGGGCGCAGGCCAGAGCGGTGGTGTCCCTGCAGCCTGCACACTCTCCAGCCAGGGCTTAGGGCTCAGTGTCCCTCCTGGGGCCCAGCAGGCCTGTCCCTGTCCCTGTCCACGCTGTGCCCTGGGGGAGGGCAGGGCTGCAGGTGGTCTCACGGGCCCCTGAAACCCTCCCTGGCCAGGAAGCCCACTTGGATCATGAACACAGCGGCCAGGCCAGAGGGGGCGATGGAGCGGGGCCTCCCAGGGCGAGCTCAGCCTGTGCCCTGTGCTGCCTCCTGAGAGGAGGACGGTGGATCAGATGTGCCTTGCTGGGGGTAGGAGGCCTGCACCCCCATGCTGCGTCCCTTGATGGCCCCAGGGTGCTACAAGCTTCAGGAGGGTGTGCACCCCCTCAGGGACCTTCCCATGGGTCCCTCGGGGGCCGGACACAGGGGTCTCCATGCTGTCACCAAAGGCCCTGGCAACCCCTGTGGGAAGGATTTTCCTTGAGGCCTAAGATCCCCAACTCAGTGAGCAGGAGCTCCGAGTTTTCGCAACTCCCTGTCAGCCCCTCAAAGTCAAGGACGGGTGGGGCTCTGCTGTTTCTCCCGGGCCACACCCACCACTGGTGCTGGGGGTAGTCGCCCCTGTGAGGCGCTGGAGTCTGCAGAGTCACCTGTGACCAAGGGGTCATCTGCACAGAGCCTGCCCGTGACCAGCCAGCCCCAAGCACGGGGGACACAGGCCCCCGTGTCCAACGAGGCAGCGTGAGCACGGGGCCCCACAGACCCCTCTCCTGGCCTCCCTGGTGCGCCCAGCAGCACACCTGACCCCTTGGCCGTGAGGGGAACCAGGTGGCCATGCCCACTTTCATGAGTCCAGGTGGGGGCATCCTTTGTGTCCAGGCCCCTGACCCCACCCCTGGCTCCCGGCTGCAGGGCCACCCTCACCCCCGGACCCTTTCCTGCCCTAGGATGCAGGGTCCAGCTGGAGACCCTGCAGCTCCCCACCGCCCAGCCTCAGCCCCACCTGCCTTTGGGGGACTCCATGACAAGCCCAGGCCAAGGCAGCCCCGCCTGTGCCCAGGACAGAGGAGGAAACCGAGGCTTGCAGCAGGGAGCATGTGGGACAAAGCTGAGGCCACGCCAGAGCTGGTCGGTCCCAGGGCTCCATGCTCACCCTCAGTGAAGGTTTTAGGGGCCCTCGGGGCCTCAGCAGGTCACAAGGGCCACGATGATCACCGAGGGTCCAGAGCCCCAGCCGCAAGGGCCTTGCTTGGGATGGTGCTGGGCCCTGAGCCCCAGGTCCCTCCTGGGCACCTGGGAGTGGGGGCTGCTGGTGCTTTGAGGAGGGGGCCACGCCCCACCCTCACCTCCTAGCGTGGCCTCAGTTTCCCTTTCAGCCCTAGGCAAAGGCAGAGTCCAGCCCCTGCAATGGGCTCTCTGGAGCCTGCAGGATGCAGCCAGCCAGGACAGTGAGAGGGGCTCTGCTGCAGGGACCTCCGTCATCGCTTGGGGACCGGGAAATGTCAGTGGGGCCTCATGCCCTGCGCACGGCTCAGCCCCAGCCCAGAATGAGCTGCTCGGAAAGCACGTAATTGCCGGCTGCCACACAGTCACCCTTGACCGCCTCAGGGATGGCCGTCAGAGCAGTGCCAAATGCGGCTCTTGGGGCCTCAGAGGGCCCCCCCATCCTTCCCAGCAGTGATGATCTCCCCTCCCCGGGGACCCTGCACTTCGATGGCAGCCAGGAGAGCGGCTGACCCTCCTGTCTCCTATGGAGGGTGCGGGGCCAGCCAGGCATCCATCACATCAGCCTCGGGACGGTCCGGGGAACCCTGAAGCTTCCCCAGAGAAGCCTGGGGGGCACAGGGCCAACCCGTGGTGCAGGCCCTGTGGACCTCACACGGGGTGGAGTCACTGGTGAGCAGGCAAGGAAGGTACCTTCCAGGCCACCAGCGTGGGTCAGGCCGTGTCCCATCTCCTGCTCCCTGGGTGACTCCCACCCTTCCTGCCCTGCCTGCTGCCTCCCTGTGCTCCCAGGAGCTGGTGGGCTGGGCCCCATCACTGGGATGAGGGTCAGTGGCTCCACTCCTGCCTCCCGGATTGTGGGGAGGAGGAGCTGGGACCAGCCTGACCCCTCCTGGCCCAAGATGCCCCCACGACATCGGAGGGAGAGGGGGGAATGGCCAGGGGCCAGGCCCACACAGTGGCTGGCTGTGCAGAGCCTGTGGCCACCTCTAGACCTTGGCCCTTGGCTGTGAGTCACTGTGTGTCCCTTCCCTGGCCAAAGCCGACAGGGGAGCAGGTTTAGGGTGGAGCGGTGGCTGGGAGGAGGAACCATGTAGAAGTGTACACACACTCACACCACACGTACATGCGTCTGCCTGCACACACCAGCCTCGTAAGTGTGCACACATGCACAAGTGTGTGTTCATGCACATCCAGGTTTATGAACGGACACTCATACCCTGCACAAACCAATACAGAGGGCTTGTGCTCACATCTGTGTACGTACGTGGTTGTGTACACACATGCTTGTGCCTCTTTTCTTCTACACAGACACAACCAGTGACCTGCACACCCCTTTGGGGACCCCACTTGGTCCCAGCTGCCAGAGACAGGGTGGTCACCAGGCTGTTCATCAGTGGGGGCCGAGAGGCTGAGGGAGCCCTGCCACTGACTGAGGACCTGGGACACAGGGACAGTCTGTGTCCTCCTGCCTGTCATCTGCCAGGTCTCACCCCACCCATTCCTCTGTCCGCAGTGCGTTAGTCCCAGCCCTCCTCTGTGCCTGCCTCCCACCAAGCCCATCCATCTCCGTGCATCCATGTCCATCCACCTGGCCATCCATCAATCCATCAGCCCAGCCGCGTGTCCATGTCCCATCCATCAGCTGGCCCCACCATGTGAGAAGGGCTGGAGTCTGGTGCCCACAGGTGGGGCTGCCTCTTCCAGGAGCATGCATTGGCCACCATGTCAGCGGGGGCAAACGTGCAGGTGGTTTGTAGGACTTGTAGTGGGAGCACGAAGTTCTCTTTTAGGTTAGAACTTTGCTGCAAGAAAAAGTAAGAGGAAGTAAGAGGTGTTGGCAATTTAAGGAAAGAAGAGAATGGGGGGTGGGGTGCCTGAAAGCAAGACAAGTAGAATTGTTGGCAAGCTAAGTCTACCCTGAGGCTTGTAGCCTTTGATTACAGAGTGGTCAACAAGTGGATCTGGGTGCAGTCACATTCAGCTCCTTTAGTCCACCCACATATTCACCCACTGGCTCTCCATCTACCCAACTACACCTCTTCACGTGTTCCTTCCAGCCACTCCCTGCCATCTACCCACCCCATCATCCACCCACCTGTCCACTGCCCATCCATCCATCCACCCATCCATGCATCCACCCACTCACCCATCCATCCATCCATCCATCCATCCACCTATCCACGCAGCCATCTATTCATCCACCTGCTCACTCATATACTCACCTGTCCACCCATCCGTCCACCCATCTACACACCTACCTATCCATCCATCCACCTATCCATGCGTCCATCTATTCATCCATCTATTCATCCACCCACTCACTCATATACTCACTCACCTGTCCACCCACCCATCCATCCATCCACCTATCCACGCGTCCATCTATTCATCCACCTGCTCACTCATATACTCACCTGTCCATCCATCCATCCATCCATCCATCCACTCATCCACCCACCCACCCACCCATCAGCCTGCTCATCCACTACCCCGTGTCCATCACACATCCCTACCCTCCTCCACTTCTGGCTTGGCACGAGTGTTGCCCTAGTGAGGCGGTGCTGCTCTCATGAGGCTGACTGCAGAGAGGGGGACCAGTGAATGTACATGGTGGGGGCTGTGACCTGGGTATGTGGGGGCTCCCTGTGCCTCTGCAGCTGCTAGAGGCTGGAGCCCTGGCTGCCCAGCCTGGACTGCTCAGGGCCCTGCATGGCCTTGTCAGAAGGAAGATGGTGGCTGGACACGGGGTGACTGGCCAGGACCCTGTGCTGCAGAGCCTTCCCAGGTGGCAGGGCCATGCCTGCTTCCCTGGGTTGGACTGCAGTGTGGCTCTGGCACTTCCCTCCAAGCCCTGGGCTTGGGGACAGTGGGGTCTCAGGCCTGAAACTGAAATGTGAGCAGGCGTTTGTCCCCACACACCAAGGGGCAGATGTGGGTGCTGGGCGAGGGGCACGTGAGGGGCTCAGTAGGAAGAAAGGGAGGGACCCAGGGAGCCCCGGGAGTGCTGGGGTCCTGGCCAGCGGGTGAGGACCCCGGCTGCAGAGCGGACAGGGACAGGCCTCCCCAGCGGGTGCACTGTGTACCAGTGCCCTGGAGGACGAGGCACTCGGGGCCCAAATCCTGGCACCTCCATTCTGGCAGGATCTTGATGCTACTGGGGGCGAGGTCACGGGGGGCGCCCCAGCCCTCAGGACAGTGCAGACCCAGGGGACCCCTGTATGCAGTCAGACCCCTCCTTCCGAAGGCCACACAGGCACCAGTGTCTGGCCTGCCTCCCTAGGCCGGGGCCCAGAGCCTCTGCCTGGGCCTAGCGGGGCTCATTCACCCTTTCATCCATTCATCACTCTCAATGACAGCCCACGCCCACGCACACACCACACGGTGGACGCAGCCACGCACACGCGGACCGTGCGCACCCTGCTGTGCTCCCCTCGCCTCTCCAGCCCTGCTTCCCTCAAGCCTGAGTGAGGCGAAGCTTCCGCCCTGCACTGAGCAGCTGGTGCCCCGCACACAGCCCTCCTGGCCTGTGCTGGGCACTCTGTGTGTCCCCAGGGCAGGGCAGGACAGCGAGGGGCAGTGGCTCTCTCGCTGGGGACGCCACACACTGGCCTCTGTGCCCAGGGATGGGGCTGGGTGCCGCTCTTGTGTCAGGCCCAGGCACACTGCGCTCTGTGCCCCCTGCCCTGCCCCATGGTGTCCTTGCAGGGAGGGCCTGCACTTCTTCGGGTGACGTTTCAGCCTTCTGATGGTTCCCAGGCCCAGCCATGGATGTCCAGGGTCCCACCTGACCACAGCTGGACCCTCAACCCTGACCAGGCCACCTCCAGGCCACTCCCGGTCCTGCCAGGGACACCCAGGGTTCTGTGGAGATGGGCAGAGCCTGGCCCAGCCGAGCCAGCTGGAGCTGCCAGCCTCGTCCCTAGAGATCCTCCTGCCTCAGCCGGCCCAGGTGGGGGGTGGCCTCTGGGACGTCACCGTCCCTTGTGCTTGGAGAACCGGCTCTCCCGGGAACTGGCCCAGCAGGCCAAGGCTGTCGGGGTGTCCTGAGGGCTGGGCCCGAGCCAGGCTGGTGTGGCCCCCAGAGTGGGCAGCCCAGGCAGCCGAGGGAGTGCTGGGGTCCCCTTGGTAATCTGGCAGCCATGCTCCAGGTTAAGCCACTCTGCACCCTGGGCACAGGGCTCTCCCTGGGTCAGGGACACCCTGGTCCCCTGGTCATTTCCACCAGGGGCCAGTGACCACGTCCTGCCCAACCTCATCTGCCAGCAGAGCTCCTGTCTGTGGCTACAGCACAAGGCCAAGAGCGAACTGCTGTCCCCGTGGAAGCAGAAAGGGGACCGTCACATGCCCGCCGAGATGCCTGGGCCGCAGCTCAGCATTCTGAGCAGCGCACAGTGGGGTCAGGGTCCTCACCTCAGCTGCACCCCCAAGCTCAGTCTCCGTCCCCACCGACCCCCGGGAAGAGACCCGAATGCCCCGCATGCAGCCAGCACCAAGTGACCGCCTGACCTCCTGCCAGCCAGGAGTGCCCCAGCCTCGAACCCAGACCCTGGGACAGGCCTTTGCAGACCCGGCCTGGGCTGCGCCGTCTCCACTGGCGTCGCAGGGCCCCACCAGGACCACAGGGAGCATGGGGAAAGGGCGCCCGCTGTCTGGGACAGCACCTTCCAGGGGGCAGAGTTGGGGGCAGAGAGGGCTATGGTGGTCCCTGCAGGGTGTGCCTTCCGACACAGACAGAGACGCCCCAGGTCCCGGCCCGAGTGGCGCCAGGAACAGGGTGGTGCAGCCGCACGCGGGGAAGATGGAGGGACACAGAGTGAAGCTGTCCATGACGCCACTGCCCACTCAGCTCCCACGCTGGGGTGCTGCCAAGGCCTTCCGCAGCGGTGGAGGCCACGGGGCCATGTGGTGCCAGAAGGAGCCTCCCCTCCCCTGGGTGGTGCTGACAATGGCTCCCTTGGTGACCTAAGCTCGGGGTCCAACAGGAGAGGTCAAGGGGGTGGACAGGGAGGTGGAGAGGGAGCCTGTGGGAAACGGGACAGCGGCCCTCACCTGCCCTTGGGAGGTGTGCAGCTGATGCTCCTGGCCCGGCCCCCAGAGCCCCTGAGTCCCTGCCCTGGCCCAGGCCTGGCCCCAGCTGACAGGCGGCAGTGCCCAGTGAGGCAAGGCAGGCCTCGGCCTTCACAGGGCAACGGTGTGAGGCTAGGGCCAGAGAGGAGACTCTGCGGTCCCAGAGAAAGACAGGGCCCTGCCAGGGCTCTCATGGACAAGTGACAGGAGCCCTAACTCACGAAGCAGCAAGGAGGACACCCTGCTCAAACAGCCAGGGTGGCAATGACACAGCTTCGGGCAAGGTTTGATCCAGCACTTCCAAGTGGGGACCTGGTTGTCTCTGGTCTTTGGGGCAACCTGGAAGCCTCCCTGTGG
Source organism: Heterocephalus glaber (assembly GCF_053883595.1). Classification (NCBI taxonomy): domain Eukaryota; kingdom Metazoa; phylum Chordata; class Mammalia; order Rodentia; family Bathyergidae; genus Heterocephalus; species Heterocephalus glaber. The sequence goes on along the minus strand of NW_028258325.1, from coordinate 882,783 downwards.
CGAGAAGGGAGTTGGGAGAGTCCATGTGGGTCATCTCCGGTCCTGGAGGCAGACGGCAGCTGGGCTGGGGACTGTTCCCCAGGAAGGCTCCTCTGTGGGGTGGACAGCAGGGCGTCCCTGGAGAGGATGCGCCTCCACGGGAGCAGGGTCAGAGAGACGGGCGGGCTGTTCACCACCTGTGTCAGGGCCACACAGCCTCCCCGAGCCTCAGTTTCCACCCTCAGTGTGGTGAGGAGCCATAGGTGTGTGCTCCGGAAGGCAGCTGGGTCCTTGGAGGGCAGTGGAGGCTCAGAGGCAACGGTTCCCACCTCCCGCCACCCTGCAGCCTGGCCCCAGGCCCGGCCTCCAGGGCCAATCTCCCCACAGCAGAACGGCCCCTGGCGCCCCCTGTCTGCAGAGCGGAGGGCACCGTCCCCTGGAGGAGGCTGCGTGCAGGGAGCTGGGCACAGGCTGGCGGTGGGTGCGAGCATGTGTGAGTTCATTACCTCCCGTGATAAGGTCCGTGACGGCCGCATTAGGCCAGCCGCGTGGTTATAAATTATGGGACATGTTCTCGCACGTCTGTCTCCAGGCCGGTGGGAGAAGTTAATTTTTTTCTTTTTTTCGGTCCTGGGGATCGAACTTGGGATTTCCTGCTTGCAAGGCAGGTGGCGGAACCACTGAGCTAAATCCCCGGCCCAGAAGTTAATTATTTTTGTGGGTCCAGATAGGGCACGGGTGATCGGAAGCCTGGCCCCAGGTCTGAGCTGTGGGGTCCTCGACCCCAGGTGGGCGCCTGCCCCGCGCTGCCCCGTGAGGAGCAGTTAATGAGCACTCCCGACCCCTGCACCGTGGCCTGGGTGGGCCGGGCCATCAGTAACCCCGCAGAACACTCAGCAATCCTTTTTTCCCCAATTGCCCACCACAGCCTATATTACAAATACATAAATCATAATGTTTCAACAAAAGCAAAATTTAATTTTCTCCTTTCAGCCGTTATCTGGGCCGGGTGGTATATGGCAGGCCGCGCCGGCTCATTTATTACCCCGCTGAATGGATAATGGCAGCCGCATGGATGGCGGCGGCTTTGTTAGGCCGTGAGCGTGGCGTGCAGCCGCTGAGCACAATCTCCCCACATCTGCAGCAGATACACAGGGCTCTATTATTCCCTGCCAGAGCAGAATTAAACAGTCATGTGTGTGCCGGGCAGCGGCTTGGGAGCGGCCTGCCTGGGGCGACCACTCAGCCCCACCTGTGTCACCCCAGAGCGGCAGGTTTGGGGCACACGGGCGCCGCCAGGAGCTCTGCCTCAGTGGCCCCTTGCTACCCACCTCCATCGTTCTGCATGAAGGGCCCATTCCACAGGCCCGGGAAACTGGGGCTTTGGCCACCTGAGCTGGGCAGCACCCAGCACCAGGCTCCGGCTGGGGCCTCCTGGGCCTCTGAGTGATGGGGGACCTCGGACTGGGAAATGGGGCTGCCACACCCCGCCACCGGCTGCGCAGCCTGGCCCCATCTGCCCGGGGATGCCCGTGGGCGGCTGTGTCAGGACTGGGCGGGCGAGCTCGGGTGGCCCCACTTCCCTGCCCAGGTGCGCAGGGCCAGCCCATCCCGCCTCCAGTGAGGCTGGGGCCGGGCAGAATCAGGCTCAAGGCCCCATCGGGGCTGGGGCTCCCTCAGAAGGCCTCAGACTCGCCGCTTCTAGGGGCCGCCGTCCGCGTCCCACGGCAGCCAGAGGCTCGGAGCAGACAGGCAAGAAGCTGAGGCCCCGGATCCTGCCGAGCCTCCGTGCTGAGCAGCCGCCTGTGTGGGGTGCCACCCCGACAAGGACCCCGTTCCTGGTGCAGCCCCATGCCTGGCCCTGGGCTGCACTGTCCCGGCCCGGGTCCCACTGTGGGCCTGTGGCCCTCACCTCACTGCCTGCGTGGCTGCCCTCAGGCGGAGACCACAGGGGGCCCTTGCCCATGGGCCAGGCAGTCCCAGGGAGTCCCCTCAAGGTGCCAGCTGCTCGGGTGTCTCCCAGGCCCTGGCACTGGGAGGAAGCTGGGGGCCCTGTGTCCCCATGGAGGTGGTGGCAGCAGCTGTAGGGCCCCAGCCACCCCTGCTGGGGAGGAGCAGGGCTCCAGCACAAGGACAGTGCTGCCCTGGACAGAAGGCGCCTGGCGGCCCCTACCCCTCTGCCCACCTCAGCTTGGCCCTTCCCTGCCCATATCTCTGGTCACACTGGGTCTCATGAGGTCATCTGGTTCACACGTGATTCGCACACCCAGCCTCTGTAGGTCCACACTCTCAGGGAAGACCTGACTGGCAGCGGCTGCTGGGCCCCCTCTTGGGCACTCGGTGAATGTCCCCTGAGCTCCCAAGTCCTGGCAGCAAGATGGTCGACAAACAGCATACAAGGTACAGGGGAGCGGCGAAGGCTCCGGGGTGCCACTGGCCTGACCTGCTGCGGGAGACCAGGTCCTGGCAGAGTGGAGCCCCAGGGTCCCGAAGTCCAGAGGTGGAGCAGAGGCTCTGGGGCCACATGAGGCTGCTCACAGGCAGTGAGAGGCTGGAGAGGAGACAGAGGGCCCCACATGATCAGCGAGAAGAGGGGTGCACAGGGTCCTGGGGCTTGGATGACCAGGAGGGCACTGCGGTGGCCACCACAGCGGGAGCGGCTGGGCCTGGCACAGGGGTGGATCCTCGAGCGAGGACAGGTGTGGAGGGGGCGAATGGACGGGGGCTGCGGTGACCCCAGAGGCCAGGGTGGCTGGCGTCCTCCCCGAGGGGCGGGGTCTGGAAGAGTGGGGTGCTGGTGAGGTAGGCTCGGGGCAGCTGGTCAGGAGCCAGGTGTTCACTCTGCCGACATTCATCTGTCCACCAGGCACCCGTGTGGGGAACGTGAGGGGCCACTGGATTTGTGAGGTGAGGGTTGGTCTGCATCCAGCTGGAGACAGGGCAGGGACACTGTGTGCAGGGGTCCTGCCCTGTGTGGGGCACTGTGAGACCCGGGCACCCCAGGGGGACGCAGAATCAGCAGGGCTGCAGCCTTGTCCTGGGCCACTGGGCCAGTTGGACGAGGACCGGCCACCGAGGCATCGGGCCAAACCAGGGCTGAGTGTGTGGAAGCAGAGGCGGATGTTCCTGCAGGCTGAGGCCTGAGCGGTAGACTGGGAAATGCAGCGGTCCCTGTGACCTTGTCCACTTCAACTTCGGGGCAACATGGGGAGGACGCAACAATGGGAGGTCCCTCTACGAGTGGACACGTGGAAGGCGACTGTCCTGCTCCAAAGGCCACAGGAAGTCAGAGCCCACAGGTCCTACACCAGGGAACTCGAGCGGGGGGTTCAGGCCCAGGCCCGGGTCCAGAGCCAGGCATCGTCCAGCTCCTGCTCAAGGGTTCCTGCCTGTGTCGGCCACGGTGAGGGAGGAGCCGGGAGCCCCACGAGCAGAGGTCGCCCCACACAGCCAAGATGACAGACTCGGGGCAGAGAAAGAGCTCGGACACAGCCACCCAAACTCACACTAGGACGAAAACGAGAAACCTGCTGGAGCTCAGCAAACCCCGAGCGCAACTTGTGACGCCACGGCAGAGAAGTCTCAGACACACACACACACACGTGCACACATGCACACGTGTGCGGACACAACGCACAGTCTTCCCAGGTCCTAAGAGAAATGAACCTGTCAATCCAATATGCTTTATGCAATGAAAAAGCAAAGACAAATAAAGACTTTTCAGGCAGTTCTTAAAAGGCTGAAGGAATTCATTCCCAGGAGCCCTGACTGTGAGAAACAGAAGGTGACGGTGCCGGAGAGCGAGGGCCAGCGGAAGACTGAACATGCGGCAGGGTGCCGGGAGATCGTCTGTGTCAAGCAAAAGGCAAAACTAAGAACGCATGGTGAGGCGATCGCGGGCGTAGAAGTAAAACACGTGACAGCAGCAGCACAGAGACCAGGAAGGGGGCAGTCCGCACAGCATCCTCCACACAGCAGGACCAGAGGGAGTATGGCACTGAGGCGTTCACTGTAAACCCCACAGCACACACCAAAACGGGACAAAGAATTAGGCCCAATAACTTCACAAAGCACATTTAAAAAATCATTAAAATACTCCATCCCAAGCAAAACAGAAAAAAAAAAGAAAGAAAGGAGACCCAAAGCTAGATGGAACAATTAAGACATGAAAAACTCAATACTCAGGGCCGGGGATTTAGCTCAGTGGTTCCGCTGCCTGCCCAGCAAGCCCAAAGACCCAAGTTCGATCCCCCCAAAAACCAATAATCAGACTAAAATTAAAAATATCAGCAGTTAACACTAAATGCTAATCATCCAAATACTCTAATTAAAAAGCAGAGATTGTCTGATGGGATAAAAACATCAAGACTAATTGTATGCTGCATAGCAAAGCCCACTCTAAGCATAAAGACAGAGGTAGGTCAAAGTGAAAGGATGAAAACAGAGAAATGATGCTAATGGTAACCAAAAGAACGCTGGAGGGGCTGCCTGCACGTCCCCCAAAGGAGAGGGCATGGCCAGGGACAGAGCGCCACTGTGGGCCTGGCGGGCTGCCCCACCCCCAGCGCACAGCACCCCAATGTGTGCTCAGTAACAGAACTCCAAGCTGCCTGAGGTGGGAACAGGAAAACCCTCAGGGGGACACCGCCCGCCGATGGCTCTCACTGGTGGCCAAGAGGCTGGAGCTGCCCCACATAGGCCCACTGGGTGCAGGCCGCTCTGCCGCAGACAGCACGTGGCTCCTCTCAACACACAGGCCTTCAACAGGAAGGACCACGTCTGGGCCACGACCAGGCCTCAGGAGATGTGGAGGTGCAACACGCACAGCACACACGTGCACGTGCCTACAGTAGAGTTAAACTCCAATCAGAACAGCACTGTCTGAACACTCCCAAATATTTGGAAACTAAATAACACACTTCTAAATAACCCATGTGAGGAAGAAGACAGAGGAGGAGAAGGAGGAGAAGGAGGAGAAGGATCCAAAAGGAGAATGAGAAAGTATTTTGAACTGAATAAAACTGAAAATACAGCATATCAAAAACTTTTGGGTATAGATGAGCAGTACAGTACTAAGAGGGAAGGTTATTTTATAAACATCTATGTCAGAGAAGAAGACAAATCTGAAATCAGTGACCTTAGTTACTGCCTTAGGAAACTAGAAAAAAGATATTTGTGTAATCCCAGCATTCTAGGAGGCTGAGGCAGGAGAATTGTGAGTTCAGCCCAGTCTGGGAAACTTAGTGATTTAACGAGAACTTATCTCAAAACTTAATAAATAAATAAATAAAAGTTAAAAGGGCTGAGGATGTAGCTCAGTGCAAAGGCTCTGGGTTCAATCCCTAGTAACACACAAACACACACACAAACACAATCCTCAAAGTAAACTGAAGAAAAAATTTCGTTAACATTGAAGTGGAAATCAATAAAACAGAAAACAAAAAAATAGAGGAAAATCAATGAAACTACTGGTCTTTGAAAGGATCAATAAGATTGATACACCAGATGACTCAGGAAAAAAACGAGAGGGCACAAAACACCCATTTCAGGAAACCGAGCAGTGACGTCACTTGGGACTACGACATTAGTGGGTGACAGGACGCTGGACAGAGCAGGCTGAGCGTCTCAGGTGAGTGAAGCAGACGCATCTCGCAAAGACACGAGCTACCGAAAACGGCTCAACAGGAAATGAAAACAGCGAACAGCCCTGCCGAGACTAAAGATTAGATTTGTAACTACAGACCTTCCCAAATAAAAAACCTCAGGCCGGGGATTTAGCTCAGTGGTTCTGGCTCCCGCTGCCCAAGCGCAAGGTCCCGAGTTCGATCCCCGGTACCAAAAACAAAATAGCAACAACCAAATAGAAAACCTCAACACCAAATAGTTTTAAAGAAGAAATAATACTCGTTCCACACAAATGCTTCCAGAGAATTGAGAAAAAAATAATTTCCAATTCACTCTGAAACAGACATTAGAAAATTGCAGGCCAATATCCATATGAACAAAAATGCAAAAATTCTTAAAATTCAACAAATACAATCCAACAATGTGTGAAGGATAATATATCACAATCAAGTGGTGTTTACCTGAAGAATACTGTTAGTTTAATATTAAAAAATAAATGCAATTAAATTACTTAATAGACTAAAAAAACTATGACTTTAGAAATAAATATAGAAAAATCATTCAACAAGATGAAGCCGTGAATATATAAATACTTCAGAAAGAGGAATAGAAGAGCCCATCCTCAGCTTGGTGAAGGACTGCTGTGGTTTATGTCTAGATGTCCCGCAAAGCCTCCTGGGCGCAAGGTACAGCCATGGGGCGGTGACTGGCCCACGGCCGTGTGGTGCTCATCAGTGGATTAGTCTGCTCACGAGTTCAGGGCTGACTTGTGTCAGGAGGGTCTGGCCGCAGGAGGTGGTCCCAGGGCCTGGCCTGGCTCTGTCTTCCTGGGGAGAGCACACGCCCGGGCCCCATCCCAGCACCCACTCCCGACATCCCCACCCCAGAACAGCACATCCAGCTGCTGAATGCAACCACGATGAGCCCACGATGAGCCCACGGGCGAGAATGGACCCGAGACCCAGTCACCTTCCATGCACATGAGGATGTGGTGGGACTCTATAGCCCTAAACCGACGGGGCAGGAAACTCGGGCCAGATGCCAGCTTCCACCAGACAGCCCCCGGGCAGCCGCTCCTTGGCCTGGTGACAGCTCGCTCCTTTACCCTGTCATGGCCTGGGGCCACGACAATCACCTGGACAGTCCCACCTTTGCAAATCGCCCTTCGCCACACACCTGCAAGCACCTGTCCCCATCTGGCCACACCAGATGCTTCCCGCTGGGCCCTGACCGCACAGGGTCCTATGAGTCAGACTGGCGGAGGCCAGGGAGCGGCACAAGAGAACTATGCACAGGGCAGGGGAGGCCACTGGGGCACACGTGTGCCCCAAAGCCCCACGCTGCAGTTTATCATCACAGGCCCCCGGCTCCCTGCTCTGCCACCCCGGGCCTGCTGCTTCCCAACACGCGATGGGCACCACACACTTGGGCCTGACACACACACACACACACACACACAATGGTCCTGTCTTCCTCCTGGTTGGGGACAGGCACCATGGTAGTCCCACAGACAAATGAAAGAGGGCAGATGTTAGAAAGCAGAGTCCAGCACCTGAGCCGTGGGGGCCACGCTTGGCCTAGAAGGAGAGAGAGACAGGTAGAGGGAACAGCGACAGAGACACTGGGAGGAGGCAGGTGGCATGACAGCTGGGGCCCCACTGGGGACACTGGCACAAAGCCTCTGAGGCAGAGCTGCCACTCAACATGGGGGAGCCCCATGGCCTCTGGAACAGGCTGGCCGCGCCTCGCGCCAAGTCCTTTGGGAGCGCTGTCGCTGGCCTGCGGATGCTGCCGACTCAGCCCACCCGGGGAACCTGCAGCTCCTCGTCCTTCCCCGGGTCCATGCAGGGCCGCTCCCCTCTGCGGTCAGCGCTGTCCCCACCGGCCTCAGCCAGTACCTGGCCTGTGTGTGACAGCAGTGCGAGGCTGCACCTCACTTCTGTAGTTTCCATTCCTGTGCCCCAAACCCCACCTCTGGGAGCAGGGAGAGGGAGGGCAGAGACGGAGGCAGAGGGATAGGGACAGACAGACAGAGATACCTCAGGCGGCTTCGAGACAGTGATTTCCACTGCACTCACCTCTCGCTCTGAGTCAGCTCTGGACCGGGGCTGTGCCCCCCGACGTCGGGGCACTCATGGCCTTTCTAGATTCAAAGCAGGGTGCTGGATAGGGGCGGGGCGCTCAGCTAGTGCCTACCCAGTGCCGCTCTGGCCATGTGTGCCCGGCCCTCTGACCCCTGTGCCACAGGAGCCACCACCTGCTCCAGTGTGACCCTCAACAGTGGCATAAGAGCAGCCCGCTCGGACTCTGAGTGTCCTTAACACACAGGTGCGTGTAGACCACAGCGCCCCAGGACAAGAGGACTGGGAGGGGTGGAGCAGGATTGCTCCCTGGTGCTCAGAAAGCAAGAGGAAGGAGGGGACCAGGCCCGGGGGACCAGAGGGGAGGGTGGGTCTTCCTTCCCGGGGCACACCTCCCAGTGGCACCGTGAGTGGGGACCAGGCCTCCACCCAAGGGCTGGGGGACCCTAATCCTCAGCACAGCCGGCCAGGAGAGGAAACGCAGGCCAGGGCAGCCAGGGGCCACCTCTACCCGTGGAGAGTGCACAGAGACCCCATTAGTCCCCAAGGCCAAAAAGGGCATCGAGGCCACTGAGTGTCCATCCATCCTGCTCCAGGGAGGCAGCGGCCTGGGGAAGCCCTCACCTTCAGGAGGATGTGCCCTGAGAGGGTGGCAGCCTGCGGGAGGGCAGGGCCTCCCAACCCCAGCAATAACCCCAGCCCCGGCTCCGGCACCAACCTAACCCTGACCCTCATCCTGGCTCTGCCCCGACTCACCCCCAAGCCCACCTTCAGGAGGGTGAGGCCTCCAAGGGGTCAGCAAGAGCCCTCCCCTTCCTGCCCCTGCGCAGCAACTGACAGGGGTCCCCTTCCTTACCTGGGCCCTCAGGCACGGGGTCCCAGGGCCGAAACTGACAACCGCACCGGGAAATCCCACCCAGGCTGCGGGGCAGGTGGCCCCAGCCCCCTACCCGCCCTCCTCAGGGCTGGCGCCCTGGTCCCAGCGGAGACGAGTTTCCCGGAGCCGGGTGTCTGGAGGCGAAGGCCGCAGAGGCGGGAGTGGCCATACAGCAGTGAGGGAAGGCAGGCCGCTGCCCGCACTGCTAATTTGTGACTAATTTGTTGCACAATGAGGTTGCGATTTCCTAATTGTGATTGCCATTTTAATTTTCTCATGGCTGTGCAACCAACAATGTAGAGTCTAGTAATTAAAATTAATTGTGCCTTCACCTGCATACTCCTACTCCGCTGTTGAACCTGGTCTGTAAGCTCCATGATTCTGCTCCCTGGAAGGTGCTGAGCTCATTTCACCACGGCTGGGTCTGCCACCGTGGGCGACTCTGGCTCTGACGGCACCTGGCCCCGAGGGGCGCCCTCCTGTGCCCCGTTGCTGCGGCCCTGGCCGGCGGGGGACGCTGAGCCCTCAGGCCTCCCTGGCCCCAGCCTCAGATTCCCTGCGTCGCTAATGAGCTGCTAGGTGCTCAAGGGAGTGCGAGGGCCCACGGAGGACAGCGCAGCGCACTTTACCCATGGGCCACGACCAGCACCCATGGGGCTTCAAATGCTGCGGCCTGGGGCACAGGCGGCCCTCTGGCAGCGTCTTCCCTGAGGAGGATCCCCAGCATTGCAGCGGAGGCCTGGGCAGCAGCTCCTGCAGCCCCCAGGGTCCACAGGGGGCGCCTCCTCATGCCCGAGGGGACCGCAGGCTCCCTCGAGGCTGTGGACGGCCCTGGGCCCACTCGGATGTGGCGGGCATCAAGGTGGTTCCCCTCCAGGGAGAGAGGGCGGACAGCAGGCCACACTGCCTGAGGCACAAGGGCAGCCGTCCAGCCCCGGAGGCTGTGCCCAGGGGGTGGCAGAGTCCTTGGAGCAGGAGGGGTGGAGGGGTCAAGGCAGGACTTGAGGCAGGAAGACAGAGGGCGGGCAGCGCAGCCCCGAGGCCCGGCTGCCAGGCTCCTGCGCAGTGGCCCTGGGGCAGACACAGCGGAGCAGCCGGCCCATCCTCGGGCTGTTGGGGCCAGTGTGGGGATGGAGTCTCGGAAGCTGAGTCCTGGAGAGCTGGGAGGCACCATTCTGTGCCACCCTGCCAGGCTGGCACTGCCTGGGCACCTCCAGGAGCCCAGGGAGGACAGAGCAGTGGTCAGAGCCAGATCAGACCCAGGGCACCAGCTGGGCGGGGGAGGCTGATGGCAGCGGCTCCCGTCAGGGAGGGACGCTGAGCCTCCTCCTGTCCGGCCCCAGAGCCGCCCCACACAGCTCTGGCCACGCCAGGATGGCTGCAGCTGTGCTCCCGTCACATCTGCCTCCACACAGCGGCCCAGGGAGCCGGCAAAGGCCCCGGGCAGGGCTCTCCGGCTTGGGCGGGCCTGGCTCCTCTTCCCACTTCTGTGGCCCAGTTTGACCCCACCAGGCCCCTCCTGCCCCAGCACAGCATCCTGGCCGCGCCAACCGGGCCATCCGTCCCTCCTCCTGTCATGGCCTTGCTTCAACCCACCCCCGTCACCCACCACAGAGCACTTACCAGGGAATGCCCCATCCACAGATGGATGGATGGAGGAAATGTGTGTATGCACAATGGAACACTCTGCCCTAAAGAAGGAAAATGGATTCATCTCCACACCAGAATGGTAAATGAAATAAATTAACACAGAAAGTTAAACATCACAAGGTTCCTCTAATATGGGGAACATGAAATAAAAATAAAGAATAAAATAAAAGAGGGCCGGGGATTTAGCGCAGTGGTTCCAGCACCTGCCTTGCAAGTGCAAGGTCCCGAGTTCAATCCCTGGTACAAAAAAAAAAAAAAAAAGAATAAAATAAAAGAGATACAGGGCCGGGGATTTAGCTCAGTGGTTTTGCTGCCTGCTGCACAAGCACAAGGACCCGAGTTCGATCCGCGGTACCAAAAAAAAAAAAAAAAAGAGATACAACAAGGAGGTAGACTATGTGGAGACAAGAAGGTGCTAAGGAGGGAGACAGAGGGCTGGGAAGAGATGCACCAAGGTGCGCCTTGAGTCTGTGCCTGTCCCAGGAAGAAAGTGAGCACTGTGTGTGGCAAACACACACTGATAAAACAACTTCCGAGCAAAGCAAATGGCTGCTGTTACACTTGTGAAATGCAGGCCTGGCCAGGGCCCTGCGTCACCTGAAGAGAGAGAAGCCAGTTGAGGACCCTGTGGGGTGTTGGAGTCAGAGTCTCCTTAAAAACAAAACGAAGTTGAAGGCACCCTACTGGAGGACACCTTGGGGGACGGGGGCCTCAGGCGGCCAGGGCTGGAGATCCAGGCCCCGAGATGCAGGCCCCGTGGCCGCCATGGGAGGGCAGAGGAGCAGGGCCTTCCTGGTCCCTGTGTGGATAGGCGGTGGGTGGCCAGGCCCAAGGCCCAGAGCCCAGGCCCAGGGCACCGCTGCCCACCTCTGCAGCTGAGCAGGGAGCTGCAGGGTCCCAGGGCTCACCCACATCCTGGCGAGCCACAGGGCAGGTGGCGTGGGGGAACCGGGGCAGCAAGTGGGGAGGAGTAGAGGATCTGGGGACCGGGACCCCCACTACCTGGGCCCCAACTGGCAGAAGCCCGGGCTCCGAGGGTGAGGTCCCAGGCCCAGGAAGGAATGGTGGGGACACCTGGTGCCCTCTGCCTGCCAGGGTGGACACTTGGTCTGGTGGGAGGGGCTGTGTCCCCCCCCGGAGCTCACACCAGCCCCTTGCAGGGCCAGTGGACGCAGGGACCAGGGGACAGGGGCGTGGCAGGGACGCTGACACCCGTCAGCCCCGATAACAGGCACGGTGCTCCAGACACCCCCAGTGCATTAATCTTCCCCAAATTAAAATCTGCAGCTTGGTGTTTAAGATTGAGGCCACCACGGTTCAGCGCGGTGTGACCGCCAATTTTGATAAAAGTGTTTTAAGAGTGGGGAGACGGAGATAAATTGCCTGCGGCTGCAGCGCACCACCGGGTGAGAACCCAGCAGGCAGCGTGGACGCCAGGTCACCCCCACCAGCCAGCACTCCCCAGGGTGATGTCAGTGACACTCGGTCATCCTGGGCTGCTGGGCAGGCCCCACCTGGCAGCTCCCCAGTGGCAGAGAGCGGTGAGTGCAGGCACCCGCCAGCTAGTGGGGTGCAGGCCTCACCCAAGTCCCCTCACAGGTAGACGGACCCCAGCCTGGGACTGAGCTAGGGAGCCAGGCCTTGGGCTCCACCGGGGCGCTGGAACACCCACATGTGAGAGTCTGAGCCTGGGAGTCAGTCCGGGGACTGACCCAGGCCCAGGAGGCAGAGGCCAGGGTCACACCCAGCTCCCTGCAGCTCTCAGGCCTGGCATGGGGCTCCACGGCAGCCTCCTGGGGTTCTCAACAGTGTTCCTGTCCCTGTGCATGGGGACCCCTGCAAGGGTGACCCCCCACTCCCACACCGGCTGGGCGCTGTGTTGAGGTCAGAGCCAAAGCCCCTGCTCCATGCGGGCCTCCCGGACTTGCTCCATCCCCGCCATCTGTAACACCTGCCTTGGGGTGTGGCCTGGCCCCTCCATCCCCTCCCGTTTTTCCAAAGCAGGGAGCCTGGTTGGGGCAGGAGACATGGGACCAGGGAGGCTGGGTCCAGGGCTGCAGGCCTGGGGAAGGGTCGGGGGCGTTGTGCCCTTGCAGGATGGTGACAGAAGAGGGGACCCCGCATTCACCTGCCTGGACGTCCCATTGGGGGCGCCTGCCCTTTCTTCCAAAGTTGAGGCCCGCCAGAAACACCCAGGTTGGCGGCCGGTGAAGCCCACCCAGCCCCCGCCCATGTAGTGTGAAATGGATATTTAAAACTAATTGCGAGGTTCCCTGGGCTGGACAAGGCCACACTCATTCCACATTGCCTCGGGCTCTGTCGGTGACCCGTGGGAGATTAGGTGCAGGACAGGGCTTATCTCCCCCGGACAGTGGCAGCTCCGCCCCGCCTACCCACCATCCACACCGGGCCCACTGCCCGCGGCCACTGGGCCGCCCCTCCTCGAGAATGGCCCTCCGATCTCATAACATCCAATTACCGCCCTGACTGCTGTCTGCAGCTTGGATCAAATTGCTCAGCTGCAGCGAGGAGCCCCACGCAGGTCAATCTCGGCCGGTTAGACACGGTGTCCAACATAGGCCGCCACAGCCACTGCGGGAGCCAGAGGCGGCCCCTTGACGATGCAGGTCCTGGCCAAGACCCAAGGCCGGGGAGGGGACGCTGTCCAACACCACACGGACGGGGAGGAGGGCACGTGAGGGCCGTGACCGCTGCGAAGGTCACAGTAGCGGACCTCAGCTCGCCCAGGACCCCTGGCCCCGGTCCAGGCTGGTCTGTCAGCTTGCTGGGATGGACCATGTCCCTCCCAAACCACGGCCACAGGTGCCTGGGAATGTAAGGATCCGCCGAGGCGACAGGTAAGAGGCGGCCACACTGGGTCACACTGGCCCTCGACCCTGTCACCACACTGTGCCCCGTGCAGGGCCCAGCTCCTGGATCCCACCTCAGGGCCGCAAAAACAGGGGGCTCCGCAGAGCCCTTCCTGCCTTCAGGTGCCGCGACCCTGCCTCTCCACTCTGCCAGGCGGCTCGGGCAGGAGGAGACAGGCCCAGTACGAACACTCTGCCCTCCCTCAGAGTCTCGGTGTCTGCTCTGCGCCAGGGGAAGACTCTCGCAGTGACCCAGCTCCCAGCTGTGATCCCCGCAGCGCACAGTGGGAGAAGGTCACCAACCCTACCAGCCAGCCGGTGGGGTGGGGGCCAAGTGGACCTGGTCACCCACAGGCCCCTGCCCCAGAGCAGCGCCTCAGTTAGCTCCTCGGGTGCAGCAGCAGCACCTGCCGGGCCCCGGCCCTAAACACTGCTCTCTGCTCCCGGCCTGGCAGCCACCTGCACCGGCAGCCTGCAGCACTAAGCGTCACCACACGGGCGGCCTGTCCTCCCTGGCACTGGGCCCACACGTGGCCCTCCAGAGCACCCTGGGCACAGGTACCGAGGCTCACCACGGGCTTGCGGGGGGCTCCTGTCTGGTTCAGCCTCTGCCCTGTGTCCGGCCAAGGAACTGGACACCCATGGCCTCCTGGACTCAGCACCACAGCATGAGGTCAGAGAGAGGGGCCTTCGCGATCTCCACATTCACCCACTGCCAGCACCATGGCCATTACCAGTCACCACCGACACGGTCCCCAACAATATCATCGGCATCCCCACCGCGAGGACCCATACTCATCCGTCACACCACCACTGGCACGACCGCTGTGGCCATGCGCTGCCACTGCCAGAGGCGCCATCAGCACCCATGTTCACTGCTGCCACTGCTGCTGCTCGGCTGGATCCCAAGGTCCACGTGGTAGTCGGTCCCCAAGTGTCTCAGTCACTTTTCTTGCCGCTGGAACACGATCCCCGACACTTGCCATTTAAAGGAGGACAGGTTTATCTCGGCCCACTGTTTCAGAGCTCTGTCCATGCAGGGTCGGCGGGCTCCAAGGGGAAAATGCCGTGGTGGAAGAGCCCTGCAGAGGAGAGAGGGAGGAGCTTGGAGGGAGACGCAGCCTTCCAGGCCACACCCTAGTGACCGCCTCCTCTGACCAGGCCCCACCCCAGCCGCACCGTTAGCTATAAACTCAGCAGTGGTGATTATCCCCCAAATGTGACTCAGTCACCTTCTAAACCCTGGGGGCTTTTGAGGGACACTCCAGACCTAAACCATAATACCAAGGGGCAATGTGCGAGGTGCTTCGCCCTTCAAGAGGTGGGGCCAGGGGAAGGTCCTTAGGGCACAGCAGAGTGCCCTTAAAAGGGGCTGTGGGGCTCAATCCCCCAGCGTCTCTCTGCATCCTGGATGGTGATGCAAGCACACACCTCCCCCCACTGTCATATGGCACCCTCCCCTGAGGCCCCAAACCACAGGGACCCAGCATGGGACTGGGTCTTCAGAACCCTAAGCACTTTATTTATTTATTTTTGGTATCGGGGATCGAACTCAGGACCTTGTGCTTGTGAGGCAGTGGCACCACTGAGCTAAAACCCCGGCCCCAGGGTCCTAAGCTAAATGCATCTCTTCCGACTTGTCTTGGGTGTCTCATTGTGAAGTGAAGCTGCAGCTGACTAACAATCCCCATCATCCTTGCCAGAATCACCACCACTGCCACCGCTGTTACGCAGTTTTCTGTCACAGTAATGACAAAGCTTGGTGCTTCATAAAGAAGCAAGGATTTGCCGGCGATTTAGCTCAGTGGTTTTGCCGCCTACTGCGCAAGCAGGAGAACCCGAGTTTGATCCCCAGTACCAAAAAAGAAAAAAGGAAAAGAAAAGAAGCAAGGATTATTTAAATCGCCGTTTAGAGGTTGATCCAAAAGGCATGGCATCGGCCCTAGGGAAGGTTCCCCGGCTGTAACCTCATAACAGCGGACATCTTTGGGAGCACATGCAACAAGAGGGCGAGCTCATGTGACAAGACAGGAAGCCAGAGAGTAGGGTCTCAGGAGAGCTGTGCTAATCCTTCCAAGGGCACACCCTGGGACCCAAGAACCTCTTAGTAGGCCCCACTGTTGTTCTTGCTTTTTAAGGCAGTCTTGCTAAGTTGCCAAGGCTGGCCTTGAACTCCTAGTCTTCATGCCTCAGCTGTCCAGGTAGCTGGGATTGCAGATGTGCTCCACAGCCTCTGGCTTAGACCCCACTTCTTAACGGTCCCATAGCATCTCCCAGTGTCCACGCAGGGGACCAAGCTTCCAACACATGAACCTGGGCCACACACAAATGTTTGCAGACCACAGCAACCATCATTTTCATCACTGCCATCAGCACAGCGCAGCAGTGATCTCCGTCGCCTTTACCGCCACCACTGCCATTTCCACGCACCTCTCGGTGATCCCCTTTGCCATCTTTACCATCACCACCACTAGGAGCAACGTCATTACTGTCACCTTCTGCCACCACATCCACCTCATCATCACCTCGAGGTCCAAATGTTAATGTCCTGGGCCCCGTGTGATGTTGAGGAGTGGGCCTCCAAGAGGTGGGGCGCAGTTTTCACCGTCACCACCATAGTTACCATCACCACCCTCACCGTCATCACCATAGTTACCATCACCACCCTCACCGTCATCACCATAGTTACCATCACCACCCTCACCGTCATCACCATAGTCACCATCACCACCCTCACCGTCATCACCATAGTTACCATCACCACCCTCACCGTCACCACCCTCACCATAGTTACCATCACCACAGTCACCATCATCACCATAGTTACCATCACCACCCTCACCGTCATCACCATAGTTACCATCACCACCCTCACCGTCATCACCATAGTTACCATCACCACCCTCACCGTCATCACCATAGTCACCATCACCACCCTCACCGTCATCACCATAGTCACCATCACCACCCTCACCGTCACCACCATAGTCACCATCACCACCCTCACCGTCACCACCATAGTCACCATCACCACCCTCACCGTCACCACCATAGTCACCATCACCACCCTCACCGTCATCACCATAGTCACCATCACCACCCTCACCGTCATCACCATAGTCACCATCACCACCCTCACCGTCACCACCATAGTCACCATCACCACCCTCACCGTCACCACCATAGTCACCATCACCACCCTCACCGTCACCACCATAGTCACCATCACCACCCTCACCGTCACCACCATAGTCACCATCACCACCCTCACCGTCACCACCATAGTCACCATCACCACCCTCACCGTCATCACCATAGTCACCATCACCACCCTCACCGTCACCACCATAGTCACCATCACCACCCTCACCGTCACCACCATAGTCACCATCACCACCCTCACCGTCATCACCATAGTCACCATCACCACCCTCACCGTCATCACCATAGTCACCATCACCACCCTCACCGTCACCACCATAGTCACCATCACCACCCTCACCGTCACCACCATAGTCACCATCACCACCCTCACCGTCACCACCATAGTCACCATCACCACCCTCACCGTCATCACCATAGTCACCATCACCACCCTCACCGTCACCACCATAGTTACCATCACCACCCTCACCGTCATCACCATAGTTACCATCACCACCCTCACCGTCACCACCATAGTCACCATCACCACCCTCACCGTCACCACCATAGTTACCATCACCACAGTCACCATCATCACCATAGTTACCATCACCACCCTCACCGTCATCACCGTCGCTATTGCCACTGCTATCCACCTCCCGGTGTTCTTCATCATCTTTGCTGTCACCACCACATTGCCAACATTACTGCGGTCACCATAATCCTCCAAAACAGTTTTCAGTTGCAATGTCAAGGGCCTGAGGCCCAGGTGACTTGTCCAAGGCCACGCAGCTGGTTGTAGAAGAGCCAGGCCTCAAACCCCGAGTACTTTCCGTGCCGACTTCCAGCCCCTCACAGAAGTGCCTCCACGCAGCCCACTGGTCTTCTGGCCCGTGCCCACAATCAATGCTGCTGGTGGCTCCCGATCCTGCTCACTCTGCCGCCGTGCCCCTCTCTGTAAGGCCAGAGAATCCTTTTCCATAATACCCAATAAATAACCTGGATTTAATTGAATTAATATCGACAGCATGTAATTGCTCCTTGTTGCTCAAGCGGGTGAGGAGGGGCATGAGGGGGCGAGGTTATTGCTTTAAAAAAATGCCTTCAGCCCGGAGCAGCGTTTTGGCCTTATTATTATAGTAATAATGAGGGCAGCTGATTTGATCTCTCCTTCCACAATAGCAGAGCACAGCCCAGCTAAATAAACAGCCAAAGTCCTTTGTCCCTGTGGGCTGTTTCTGGGTAATTAAAATCAATAGGGTCTTCCTCACAGATCTCCTTAGCCTCATCAGGCGCGCGCAGCTGCCAGGTGCAGGACGCGCCGATGGACTGAGAGTGCCGGGCGGTGGAGGAGCCGCCCGGGTCCCCAGGCCTCCATACTGGCAGCTCCCAGGCCCCAGGTCCCCACACAGCAGGGCCGCTTTGCCCCTGTCCGCCCCCCACACCGTGGGCACTTATGTTCTGGGGGCCTGTGCCCCCACCCCCTGCCACCTGAACACCACCGTACACCCTGTCCCCGCCCTGGACGGTGCTGGGGGCACCGGTGGGGTCTGCATGGTGCCGGCCTCCGTTCCCCAGTGGCCCCCATGCTGCTCTTGGGGTCACACTGAGGCAGGGGCGGGCTGCTGTTTGAGGTTCTGGACCAGGAAAGGGCCAGCCTGGCCCACGGAAGAGGGGAGACTGGTCTGCAGGGAGATGCAGACCCGGAGATGAGTGAGCCTGGGGTGCTGGAGCACTCTGAACCCCAAGGCTGAGCTGCGGACGGGGTGGAGGCCTCCAGCCAAGGAGGGGCTGGCAGGTGGGGACCGGGTGGAGGGGCACTGGGCTGGGGCTGGGGAGGTGGCGCACACCCTGGCCGGGCTGTGCCTACGCCCCGCACTGTCCCATCTGCCACAGCCATGTGCCCCTCTCTGTTCCGAGGCTGGGGCACCCTGCACACCACCATCCAGTGACAGTGGGGACCGTGAGCTCCCACACAGCATGGGCTTCCCTGTCTCGCTGCTGCTGGCCACGTCTGGCGTGTCAGGGAGCATTACTACCCGGTCCAGCCCAGGAGCAATTAGGTCCCATGGACTGGGCGGAAATGAGGTGTTTACAGTTTGCAGAGTGGGTGAGACAGCTCCTCTCAGGGCCTGCAGGCCAAGGAGCCCTCCGAGAAGAGTAGCCCCTCTGGGTGCCCAGCAAGGGACAGGCGAGGGCCCACGGGCTCGGGTGGCTGCCTGGGGCTTGGGCAGGTGTTGGTGCTGTGCTGCCCACAGCATCTTGGTGGCCTCAGGAAGCTTCAGGTCCGGTTGGCTCAAGGGGACCCTCTGGTGCTGCTGCTGAGAGGCTCCTGGGGCCTGGCCTGGGCTGTGTGCTCCCCCTCTGCCAAATAACCAAGATGGCTGGTTCTCACCTACGACGCTCAGAAGGTCAGCAGTCCCCCCAAAGCCAGGGAGAAGGCTGCAGTCACCCGGGGAGGGTGCTGGGCTGGGTGGCAGCAGCCCTGGGGGCCTGGTGTCTGCAGATGGGCCAGGGTCACAGGCCAGTGCAGAGCTGGTCCTCATGGGCCAGGTGACAGGTGGAGACACCAGTCTATGCCCAGGTGACTCAGAGGGGCTGGGCCCAGGGGCCCTGGTGGCCCTGCTGTCCCCAGGCCAGGCAGGGGGGCATGGCTCCTGGACTGGGGACCTATGGAAGCTGAAAATGCAGCAGTGGCACCCCCTGGTGTGAGGGCCGCCATGGGGCTGACTCCTGCCAAGCCCAGCCCCAGGCCCTGTGGGTCCCCACCTCTATGCCACCTCTACCTGCCACACTCGGGTGGGGGTGTGGACAGCACAAGAGATTGAGGGACCCCCGGGCCAGGCCCAGATGCTGGGACACAGCCCCCACCCTGGGGTCCAGCATGCCCAGCCGGTCCTGCTGGCCCCGAGCCCCAGACGCCTGAGTTGCACCCCCACCCCCACCACCAGGAAGGCACAGGCCCGGCCTGGGACCCCGCCCGGAGCTCTGCTCCACGCCAGCTCCTGCAGGCCCTGGGAGCCCAAACCTGGACACCCCCAGCATGAGGTCACCCGGCACCCCAGGACATGGCCTGTGAGAGCCCCGCCAGCGGGCTGGGGAGCAGGAAAGGGTTGATTCTGTTCTAATCCGGCACTCCCAGCGCCTGCTCCTCTGCAGCCCTCTTTTCGTAATTAAATGCAACCTGGGGGAAACTGCGTCCTGGTGGGGACAGCACAGTGCTGACTGGCTGGTGGGGCCCCTCTCGAAGCAGGGCCGGGTGGCCACAGCCCTCGCTGGACAGTGATCCATGGGCCAATATCTCAGCCTCCCTGCAGCTGGGCTCCCAGCAGTCATCAGCTGCTGTGTAACGGAGCCTGCTTGTCCCACCCCAGGGAAGCCATGGGGATACGGGGCGGAGCTTGGGCCACCCGAGAAGCATCGTTTCCCTGCAAAGCTAGGGTGGCACGAGCCCCCACCAGACCTGCGTCTCCTGCAGCCAGAGCACATGTGTGTTAAGTGCCCACAGCCTGTGTCGGGACTGTGACTCAATCGGGGTGCAGCTCACAGCAGAGGGGGTCATGGCAGGGTCTGGTTGGACAGGGTTCAGACACACAACCGGAAATGGTCCTCTCTCTGCGGCTCCCGCTGAGCAACAGCCCCCGAGGGCTGAGCACTTTTTCCTCACCAGGCCAGTGCTGCCTTGGAACCAGCTGGACGTTAGGCGGAGGGTATTGGGTACTGTGTCCCCAACACAGGACAGTGACTGCAGCCGCTGGGATCCACGTGTGCTCCTGTCCCCTGTGATGCCACGTGCACTCAGGTCCACTGGAGCTGCTGGGGTCACCTGGCCTCACCAGGCTGTGGCAGGGAAGGGGCAGAGCCTAGCTGGGGGAGAGGGGTGGTCAAGAGGGGACACTGTGCTGGGCTGCAGAGGGAGCAGAGCACCTGTGAGGAGCCCTCCCTGGCCCGGAAGGGGAGTCCAGCCTGGCCTCAGGGGATCCGGGGTTCATACAGCCGCCGGGGGACCCCCGAGGGCTCACTCAGCGGGAAGAACTCTCCTCTGCTCTCCCACGGCACCAGGGTGCCCAGGCCAGCGCTCACAGCCAACTGGGACACACCATGGGTTCCTGGGCCCACGGCTGGCATGGGCATGGCTCACACTCGGGCCCTCACTGACTCGTCAGCTTCTCATCCCGACACTGACAGGAGGCTTAGAGGAGAGGCTCGTTTTGGCTCAGCGCATGGTCAGCTGGCTCCAAGCAGGCAGCAGGACAGGGGTGCTGTGGAGAGAAGATGGCCTGGCACGGTGGTGGAAGAAGAGAGAGGAGGAGTGGGCACCCTGCCAGGCAGCCGCAGGCCGTGCTTTCCTACCAGACTCCACCTCCCAGCAACACAGGAGCGACACACCCACCGGGAGATGGTGCCCCGTGGACCAGTCACCATGCACGGCCCCATAGGTGCACCTATGGGGCTTTGGGTTCACCCTTGCTGGCTGGCCTGCATGTGCTGGGTGCCCCTACAAGACCCCAAGCCTCAGGAACCTGGGCAGCTCTGAGGACAAAGCCTCTCTGGAAACCACTCGGACACCAGGCTCTTGGAGGGTTTCAGCTGGCAACACAGAGTGGTCTGGCATCTCCCGGCCTCCAGGGTCCTCACTGGGGGCAGTGACAACTCTGCACTTTTCAGCGAAGCTCTGCTGGGCCTGAGGGGCCAGGGGGTCCCTCCTGCTCCACCCTCCATGCCCAAACACTCTGAGCTCTTGGTCCCTTCCCGTGAGGTGGCCCCTCAGGCAGGGGTCTTGTGTCCCCAAGGCACGCTGGGGTTCTGGAACTGGGGACCAGTGCATGGGTGTGATGAGCAGCAGTTGTGAAGTTGGCCCTGTTGGGCAGCAGACACCTCTGACTCTGCCGCTGTGCACCCCCGGGGCTGGAGGCCAAGGCCTGTCCTTCCCTGAGCCCCGGGACACATGAGGCGGCCTCTCCAAAGAGCAGGTGTCACCCGTGTCCCCTACGCCAGGGGCGTTGCTGGGCTGCCGGACACGGGGCCGAACTTGGCAGGGCCTGAGCAGCTGCTGTTTCCCCAGCCTGGAGTCAGGGGGCTCAGGCCGACCAGAGGGCCCAGGTGCGGAGGGGTAGGGCCAGAGGCAGCCTCCAGGCGCAGCGCGGCAAGCACACAACGTGACTTCCAGGCGGCATCTGGGCCGAGCGATCAGAGCCAGCCAAGGCCAAGAAGCCAGGACGGGGGCGCCCTGGTGCTCAGCGCAGGGTGTCAGGGGAGGCCGTGCCTTCATGTTGTATTCCCTGATGGTATCCATCTTTCCAAATTGATTTTTGATATCCATAGTGACCTGGAAGGGAGACACGGCGAT
Source organism: Heterocephalus glaber (assembly GCF_053883595.1). Taxonomy (NCBI): domain Eukaryota; kingdom Metazoa; phylum Chordata; class Mammalia; order Rodentia; family Bathyergidae; genus Heterocephalus; species Heterocephalus glaber. The sequence continues at coordinate 861,207 of NW_028258325.1, read as the reverse complement.
AACTCTCGGAAAGTGGAAAACAATATTATCGCCACAAATGTGAATTACTGGCCGCCAGGTTAAATCTACTGTGCAGTGAATTATGTGACCCCAGCGCTCCTGTAATTCTCGGGAGTTTTATGGAGTCGTGAGAGGGCTGTGGACGCTGACAAGCCCTTCACAGCCAGAACCGGTCCCAACAACTCGCGGGACATTGATTTAGCTGCCTGGGGCTGCAGGCCACTGGCTCTGCCTGGGAAGGGGGCTGACAGCGGTCACTCCAGGACTAGACGGGGTGTCCACCCTGCTGTCCTCGGGGCTGGGCACGCGCACAGGTGACAGCAGCAGGTGGCTGTACCTGTCCTCCAGGCCCTCGGTGGCACCTGCCTTGGGAGGGGCCGTGGAGCAGAGGGGAGGCAGGACCTAGGGTCCCCAGGGTGATGCTGGGCTGCCAGTGTCACAGCAGGGCAGGAAGGGCAGCCCAGCAGGGCAAGGAGCACCCGCCAGCCTCCCCAGGCACACAGCAGGCCTCTGGGCGGGCAGTGCCTCGATGGTGCACAGAGCGGGCAGGACTGGGCAGGACCGGGCAGGAAGGGGCACTGAGCCCAGCTTCAGATGCTGCCAGGAGTGACCAGGGACAGGGCGGGGGAGGGAGGGGCAAACCAAGTGAGCCGGGACAGGAGGCCCACAGGGCGCGGCAGCACCTACGTCGGAGCCGGCACAGGGCGGGAAGGAGCCCTTCTGCGTGGACGGTCGGTGTGCTCAGTGTGGACGGGGCTGGCCTGAGGGGAATGCCTGGGAGGCAAACCGGATGGGCGCATGTTCAGGGACTGCTGTGCCCAGCGCTGGCCAAGCTGTAGGCTGTCCTCCCCCAGGGACCCTAGGGCTGGCACCTGGGATGGATCCTGGGACGCAGGGAACTGAGGCCAGGCCAGGGCAGGGGCCCCGGGGCCAGGTCAGAGGGTCCGTGCGGACGAGGCCTCCCGTGAGGGTGCAGGGAGGCCCCAGCAGCCCTGGGGTAATGGCCACATCCCTGACGTCAGGAGAGCCTCTGCGCCGACCCAGCCGGGCTGGCCCTGCAGAGCTTCCAGGGCACAGGGGAAGATGTGGTGGTAGGGCCGGGCTGCGGGCGGCGGGCCACGCCCAGGGAGAGCTGGACACGTGGCAGCAGGTTCAGCCCTGGCATCCAGAACCTTGCAGAAGCCGAGATGCTGGGAATCTCCAGGCCCAGCTTCAGGCCCTCATCTCAGCACACCCGAGGCCCCTGGCCGGACCACGCGCCAACCTGGGCCCGGGACAGAGCGATGGGGCTGGGCAGAGCCCTCCGCGCCCGGCTGGCTGCCAGTTGGTGGTGATGGGAAGACACCGGCAGCTCTGGGTGCCTCTCCCCACAGTGTGGGACAGAACAACACAAATGTCATTTAATTTACATGACAAAGTGCAGCCATTATTGTGAGCTGACAGAATGCCTCCGGGCAATTTCCGAAAATTATTTAAACAATGTAATGAGTTAAATGTCAGCGCTGGCTAATTATGTTTATGCTAATTGTTAATTAGCCCTATAATGGAGACAGTCTTAATTAACAATAGTTATGAGTGCGGGAGGTGGGCTCTGGGGGCAGAGCCAGCCGGGTCCTGGAAGGCTCTGAGCCCCAGGTCCCCGACAGTGGGTCCTCCAGGGCCACTCTGACACTGAAGCACCCCAGTCCCACGGCCGCCTCAGCCCTTCATGAAGCCGGCCTGCTGCTCTGCAAGTGGCTGCGGCAGGGCTGCTCCCCCTGCCCCGCCCCATCAGGACCCAGGGAACTGGGGTCACACAGCCCAAGGCGACCTGCACCCCCATCATCCCACCCTGAACCCTGGCCAAGAGGGGACCCCTGGTCCCCATTTTAAGGAGGAGACACAGCAGGCCAGTGGGAGGGTCGGGGCAGGGTCGGGGGACAGCCCACGCACTCTTCGTCTGATCCCCAGCTGAGCTGCCGGGCGCTCAGTGTGGGGTGGGGGCTGCCCTCAGTCCTCACCCACCGGGGCCCCTTCCTTACTGGAAATGGAGCAGGCAGGGTCATCTCAGGATGGGGTGGGGTGCAGCACCCCAAAGCAAAGCACAGGGCCGAGAACAGGCGGGAACAGCCGGGGGACAGAGGGAACGACTGGGGAACGGGGGAACAGTGAGCGACCAGAAGGAACAGTGGGGCAAACCCAAGGGACCTGGAGCAGGAACACAGGGACCCACCTGCCCCTCCACTGTGGGGTGTTGATTGTCCCCAGAGCCCAGGTCTCTGTGGCTGCTCCCCCAGCGGCACCATTGATAGCCGCTGGCCATTGACAAGGTGGTCAGGTGACAGTGTCGGGTCCCAGGCTGTGCCCCTGATGGGTTGGGGACCCTGGGCCTCCTCTGTGTCCCCTCACCTGCTGGCAGAAGTGGGCAGTGGTGCCTGGGGCTCCCTTCGGCATGGGCCATGAGCAGTCACACAGTTGTGCCACTGAGGCCAAAAACCCAAACGCAGTAAAGGAAATCCCAAGGAAGGCTTGGAGTTAAAGGAAATGTTCCAGAATAAAGAAACACGGTCACCTGGAAAACACTGAGCAACAGTAAACTAAAAATGAGGCCCTAGGACATCCAGGCCCAAACAGAAAAAGAAGCAATGATCAGGCCACCTCCGTGGAGGGAAGAGCAGGTGCGTCAGAGATGCCAGGGCTGCTCTGGGCCGGGGACAGAGAGGGCAGCAAAGCGTCCTCCTGGGAAGAGTGGACTTGCAGTCTGCACAGCGTAGCTGAGAGGGCAGAGGGGCCTACAAGGTGGCGGGCGTGCTCCTGCTCATTTAAACTCGGGAAAAACGGGAACCACGCGAGAAGCTGGCCGGAGAGTGGAGGGGAAAGTGAACCCTGACAACACTGGCCCCCTTCACCAGACAGGGAGCAGAGCTGGGGGCTGAAGGGCAGGCTGGCTTCCCGGCACCCCTCAGCGGGCAGGGCAGGTCAGGAGGAGGAAGTTGTGACTGCAGAGACTGCAGAGGACCCCAGTGCCCTCGCCATGCCCCAGCCCCGAGGGCAGCAGAGCACCGGGCCCACCTGCACAGGCAAGGGAGGGTCCAATCGATAGGGCAGCCTGTGCCTGGAAGAACCCCAAGGTCACAGAGCCCGAGGCTCCTAAACGCTCCACGGACCTGCAGGCGACAGATGGCAGGAGGACAGGGCTCCGAGACACTCCGAGTAGCCAGAGGGCCAGGGAAGCTGTGCCCTTTGGTCCAGAGCAAAGGCTCTGGAACCATCTGCACATGCAACCCCAAAGTCCTCCACCGAAAGGCTGTGGGACCTCCAGCAGTTTCCTTCATTCCTCTGAGTCCTTGTGTGTGAAGTGGGACAGTGGCACTCCTGGGACCGGGCTGTGATACAGCAAGCATTGTCATGTGCAGGGCATCCAGCACAGAGTGGACGCCTGCCTGAGGCTTGGTCAGGGTCGGCACCACCGCTATCGCTAGGCGGTAGTGCTGGTGATGCTGGCAACGGTGATGGTGAGCAGTGAACAGACAAGAGCATCACACAGTCTCCCTGTACCGAGTTTCTCCCCAGGATCCACCTTTAGATCAGACGCCATCAGGAAGTTACTCTTCTCTCCAAAACAGAAGGACCACATGTTCTGTCCTCCCAGCGCTGCAGAAACTGGGGTGTGCTCTCCCCTAACCTCCTCAGGCCTCAGGCTCCGTCTCGGGTGATGGGGCTGCAGGAGTGACATGGACAGGTTGGTCCCTTGGGGTCACACAGGAGGTGGGAGGGAGGAGGGAGGAGAAGGTGAGGGGCTCCCCAAGGAATCCCAGGCAGGTTGGTGCTGCCTGTGGTTTCCACCAGGGACGCTTCCCCTCTCCTGGACGCCCCGGGCTGACTGTGAGAGGCAGGGACCTCTCCCGCCCAAAATGGCAGCTCCCGTAGCCTCGGGGTGGAGGCTGTGTGACCTCTGTACTCAGTGGAAACCCAGACCCACTTGTCCCGGAGCGACAGGCGCACCTTCCAGACAGTGTGCCAGGCCACCCTCACGGCTCAACACAGAGCCAGGGACTGGGCAGAGCCCGGCTGGAGCCTCGTGGCCACCACAGACTGCGGAACATGTGATTCCAGGCTGGGGGGTCACCTGGTAACCTACAACCCAATAGGCCAGTGTCAGCATGGGCTGGCAGTGCACAGGACGAGGACCCCGCCTGGCCTCTGCCTTGCCCACCTCCCATGGCTGTGGCTCCCACTGCCTCGTAGCTCAGCTTCCCCAGCTTGTTCCCACCCCCCGCAGGCTTCCACTCCTGGTCTCTGTAACTCGGGTGGGCCGGATCCCCTGAGGTGCCCTGTGGTCTCCTCTGGCAGGACCAGGACCCCTGACCGGAGCTGCAGCGCCTTCTGCAGCCCTTTGCTCTCTGGGGTCCTCTCAGCATGGGGGAATCTTGGGAGCGGGGGCTCAGACCCTCACGGGCAGGCCCACCTCCCAGGAGCCCCAGCTGGTGCCCGCTGGGCTGATCCTTCCCCTGGGAGCCCAGGTCTGCCGGACAGGGGCCCTCCCTGCTTCCCGAGCCCACCTCGGTTGTCCTGCCTCTGTTGCTTCCTGCCTGTCCTGGGGCTGTGGGCGGATGGCCCTGTCCTCCGCTGGTGCTGGTGCTGGAGAAGAGCTCCACTCCTGGACAGGCCCTCACACCCCTGTGCTGCAGGCCCAGGGCTCCGGCCCCACCACAGCAAAGAACTCAGGAGCGACCCACAGGGAGTGGGGCCCACCCCATCCTGCCCCCGGCCTCCAGGAAGGCTCCTCGAAGTGCCCACGCATGCACACATGGGCACACGCAGGCATGCACAGGCACACATGCACACACAGCTGCTGAAGCCCCCCAAAAGGCAGCTCCTACCCCTGTTGGGCTCCAGGTGTCCCAGACCCGCAAGGCTCGGCCTCAGCCTTGGGGGGTGTGGCTTCTCCTAGTTACCGATACCGGGGCGGGGAGCCCTGCCCCGCAGAACAGCCATGGCTCTCTCTCTGGGTTGCAGGAGTGTGGATGCAGGTGGGGGCTCCTCCCCTGCCCCAGCTGTGCAGGAGGCCTCTGGTCTGGGACCAGGCGAGGTGTGGCGAGGGCAGGGCCTGAGGGCTGGGCTGGGGCGGGGTCTGGCAGGACAGGCTGAGTGTGCAAGGCCCCGGGCCTGTGTTGACCTGGCAGGCGGTGTGAGGCCCTGAGCCTGGCTGCGCCCTGAGCCACAGGCCACGTCCTCCTCCTGAGGGCAGCATGGATGCTGGCAGCCCTGTCTGTCAGGGCTCCTCACAGCTGCACTGTCCCAGGCCCTTCCTGCTGTGCCCCTCCCTGTGTGTCCCTGGAAAGGCTCTGGGAGGACACTGGCAGGAGCCTATGAGGACCCAGGCGGTGCAGCTCCCCGGTGCCTGCCCCTCAGTGGGGACCCTCGGGGAGTGTGGGGGAAGGCAGCAGCTCCTCCACGCAGGCCGGTGGGCAACACGCCCTTGGGCCTGAGGGTGAGCCCAGCCTGGGGCCCGCAGACACTCGGACAGATGTGTGTCGCAGGCAGGCTCTGCTGGGCCCTTCGGGGGCCAAGGATGAGGTCCGGGCTCCAGGAACCCCACCCTCCATCCTGGGGGTGGCTACATTGCTCTCTCAGGAGTTGCAGTCCCCCAGCATGCGAAGTGCCGGGTTGATCTCCAGCACCTTAAAGAAAAAAAAGAAAGAAAATGGGAAATGATCTGAACAGACACTTCATTGTGGAACACACACTAGTGGCCAATATATGCTTGCAGTCAGTAGCAACTGGGGAGGAGCCAGTCTGAACCCCAGCAAGAGCAGCGTGGGGGTGCACACCTGTAATCCCACCCTGCTGGGAGGCTGAGGCAGTAGGACCACAAGCGAGACCCGGCCTGGGCTAATTTAGCAGCTTGGCAAGGCCCTGTTTAAAAATTTTTTTAAAGAGTCAGGGATGGAGAGGCTGGGCCTAGTCCTCGGTACTGAAAAAAACAGAAATTATAAAAACAAGCCCATGCCAAATGGACACAAGAACCTACTCAGGGGCCTTGGTGAGACGCGGAAAAAAGTTTGGGTAGCTGGAGACTTGGCAGCTCTGACAAAACCCATGGTGCCACCAAAATGGGGCGACAGCTCGGGACAAACCGCCCGCCAGGCACCGGGGAGCTGGTGGGCACAGCTCCCACTCTGACAATGCGCATGCTGGGGAGGATGCAGGCAGGCACCTATTTTTCTGGAACAATCTGTGTTTCAGAGTGAAGAGGCAGCTGAGTGAAAAATTCTCCTCATGGAAGTCTCACTCGGCAGCCAGTGAGAACAGGCTGCGTTAGAGAAGGGTCGCTGGGCAACGCTTTGTGGTCACAGACGGGCCACGGTTTCCCCATCCACCTGACCCACACATCAGCCCGGCCCAGAGGGAGCTCGTGGGCAGCGCGGGCTTGGGGCAGGTCCCCAGGGCACCACGGAGGCTTAGAACAATGCACTGGGAACCAGGGCCCAGGGCAGGCGGGCAGAGCACGGGCCTGGTTTGAGGCTGGCTCGGCCCAAACACACCCGAAGCCCAGGGCTCAGCTTGCAGGATTCCAGGCAGCCACTGGCGTCGTTTCCCAAGCAGTGAGGGCGACACCCCGGAAGAAGTGGAAAGAACAGGAGACTGGGCAGAGAAAGGGGAACTTTCTTTAAATTAATCAAATGGAAATCTTAGAACAGAAAACACAATAACCAAAAATTAAAACTGACTGGGTGGACTCAAAAGAAGGAAGGGGAAGGAGACAAAGGAATCAGTGAACTTTCTGAGAGATGGATGGACATTACCCAGAGTAAGTGAGACAGGAGGAAGGGTTTTTAAACAAATGGGCAGAACCTCAGGGAGCAGGAGAAAGATCTAACCCTCCACTGGAGAGATGGAGCACATCAACAGATGCCCGCACAGCATGGCCTGGCTGGGCACGAGTCTACCACCTGCTGGGCGCTGGCCTTCAGGCTAAGGCAGTGGACTCGAACCCACCACGGGGACATGGCCAAAAATCAAGGCTAACCCCTCTTCACCCAGGTGGCTCAGCAAGGCGGCCTGGCCCGAGCTGCTAAAAATAAATTTGTTTTCTTCATAAATCGCCTAGGTATGGATATTCTGTTAAAGCAAAATGAACTAAGACAGTGACCAAAAGTTTCCAAAATCTGCAAAAGGACATAAATGTACAGATTCAAGACACTCCGTGTACTCCAAAGGGGATAAACTCAAGGAGATCCAGGCCTGGAAGCACCAAATTCAGATGACTGGAAGCCAAAGACAAAGGAAAACCTTGAGAGCAGGCAGAGACAAAAGGGAATTCCAGAGGGCCCTGCGGCCTGGGGATAGATGTGTCATCAGGGACCATGCCCGGACAGGAAACCTCGGTTCCTTGCTGTCACCCAGGGCTCTGTGTCCAGCAAAAGCGTCCTGGAAATGGACAACATGAGGGTGTTCTAGAACAGTGACATGGGGCCGGCTTGGCTGCTCAACCTGCACAGGAGGAGGCAGGGCGGGGGCTGGACAGGGCAGTGCGGACACAGGTGTGACGCTCACTTCTTATTCTTACCCTTTGGAGCTCGCAGGGTCCGGAGAGCAGAAATCAGCCCAGGGTGGGGGAGCGGGTGCAGGCACCCGGACTGACAGCGAGGGCTCAGGTCTGTGAGGAATGGAAGGCTGCTCTGGGGCTGAGCTTCTCCCCGGGCTGGAAAACACGAATCCCAGAGAGATGTGACAAAGGCAGTGTCGCTGTCACAGTCTCCAGAGAAAAGGCAAAAACCCAAGCTGCTGCGACTCCGCAGAGAGAGGGCTCTCGGCCTTGGACCAGAACCTCCAGGAAGCAAGGAGGAGGCCACTTTACAGAGTGACCTGGTAACAGAAGACAGGCAGCCCAGCCCGCAAGGAGAGGTCGTTAAAGGCTGATAAACTGAAGTGGGTGCTGAACAACACAGGAACAGTCAAAAAGAAAGCGGGAGAGGGAAAGCAGCAGAACAAAAATGAGGGGAGGTAGACAGATGATAAAGTGTCAGACCTGGATCCAAACACAATCACATCCATGCCCATGGTCTGAACTCACCAATAAAAAGACAGAGATTCTGACACTGGTTTAAAAAAAACAAACACCTCAACTGCTACATGCTGGCCACACAAAAGCCATTTTAATGTAACTATGTCAGTAAATCAGAAGTCAAAGGACACACAAAGATACCTCAGACATGCTGATGTGCTGACGGAAGACCGTGGGAGTGGCCAGAACAGATGCATTCCTGATGCGCTGAGGGCCCCAAGCCCACCCTGGGCAATTCCCCAACAGCAGACTTTTAAAATACAGAAACAGAAACAGCCAGGCCTGAGAGCAGGAGTGACAGCCCCCAGTCACAATGAGGACCTCAGCACGCTCTCATGGTGGCCGGGAATGGCCAGCAGGTGACCAGTGATGATGGGGAAGCCTTGGACGGTGCAGGGCCTTTGTCACCAGCATCCTCGGAACTCTGCAGGGCTCGAAAAACAAACCTAAGCAACACCAAAGAATTGCAAGTGGATAAAGCATGCGCTCTGACAAACAGGGAACCAAACTAGAAGTCAGTAACAGCAAGATATCTTTAAAATCCTAGATGTTTAGAAAGTAGGTAACACACTTCTAAATAATCCATGAAGCAAAGAAATCAGCTTGAGGGAAACTAGAAAGCATTTTGAACTAAATGAAATATGTTGAAATGTGTGGTATGAAGGAAAGCAGTACTCAGAGAGAAATTTTTAGCAGTAAATGTTTACATTTGAATACCTCATCAATAAGCCACACCAAAAAAAATAATAATAATAACCCACACCTCCACTCCAGGAAAATGGAAAAACAAGAGCAAAACCAAACAAACAAACCCAGGCAACCAGAAGAAAGGGAAAAGCAAAGCTACAGCAGGAGTCCATGGAACTAAAAACAGGAGCCCTTGGACAGCATCAGTGAAATCGGAAGCTGGTTCTCTGCTAGAGAAATTGATGGTTGAGGCAGACTCCACTTCCAGCCACAAGAATAGGGGCTCCCATGGGGAGAGGGGGCTCTCTGTGCAGAGCAAGACAGCAGGTGGGAGGGAGACGCTGCACACAGACTCCCCCACAAACCTCGAGGATCCCTGTGTGTACTGGGGGTCATCACCGGTGACTTTCCAGAAAGCAGCTCAGGGTGCAGCAGTCTCACCAGCACGTCCTAGCAAACAGTGATTCCCTGACTCACAGGCGCATTCTGCTCCAGGAGAACGTTCATAAGTTGGATTCGTTAGTAAGTCTGACAAAGTGAGTCTTACACACCTTTGACACAAGAATGCAATGTAAAGCATACAAAAACCAAACACACACACACGCTGTAAATAACCGAGTTGTACTTTCACAGTTACCAGAGCAGTACGGTATTTTCACTTGTTTCTCTGGTTATTGCTTTTCGCTTCTTAGATGTCCCCTCCACATCACCGCTGCTTCTCCGCTTGCTGCCAGACATCCTGGGCTCTGACTGAGCATTGCACTACTGTGCACTACTGCACTGTACAGTGAGCACACAGCAGCACAACTGTGACGATGTTCGTACACATGTGAGCTATTTCTGAGATTTGTTCAAATCTACAAATGTTTCTAATCTAAGATCCATTCATATCTGTGAAAGTTTGCAACTCAAATGTTCATAAGCCAGGGACATACTGTACCTGCAGATAAAATAACTCCAATTCTAGCTGGGTGAGGTAGTGCACACCTGTAATCCCAGCTACATGGAAGGCTGAAGCAAGAGGCCAGCCTGAGCAACACAGCGAGACCCGTCTCAAACCTTAAAATTAGAAAAGGGTTGGGGCTGGGGATTTAGCTCAGTGGCACCACACCTGCCTCTCGAGCCAAGGTCCTGAGTTCGATCCCTAGTACTGAAAAAATAAATTAATTAAAATTTAAATTTAAGCACCAGGGATTTAGCTCAGTGGTTCTGCCATCTGCCTCGTAAACGCAAGGTCCTGAGTTTGATCCCCAGCACCAAAAAAAAATTTTTTTTAAAGAAAGTGGCCAGGGATTTAGCTCAGTGGTTTTGCTGTCTGCTGCGCAAGCACAAGGACCCGAGATTGATCCCCGGTACCAAAAAATCAATTAATTAATTAATTAATGAAAAGAAAGGAAAGGGCTGGGGTGTAGCTCAGTGGCCAAGCTTGGGTCTCATGTGCACGAGGCTTTGGGCTCCATCTGCAGCACTTAAGAGAAGCCATGTGGTCCTACACAGTCTCAAAGGACATGGAAGAGGGGCGATATTTCAAGCTTTTCCAGGCAGCAGCGACACTAGAGACCCAAACCAGAGAAAGACGGGGCAGGAAAGGAAACTTGGGAGAGAAACCTCCCAGACACATCTGCAGAGCTCTCCAACAGGGTACTCGAGAGTGGCAGCAGCCACCGAGGATGGAGCAGCGCTGCCCAGCCAGGGCCCACCCGAGGTCTCGAGATGCCCCTCCCACCTGGTCAGCACCTGCGTTAGCGGCCGTGACCTCACCCATGGGTCAAAAGCTTGGTGGATAAAGTGACAAGAGCCTGGAAAACCAAGCGGAGCGGGCGCCCGCCTTGCCGGGGTCTCCTCCACCCCGACCCCGAGGTCCAGGTGCTGCTCTGGGCATCTGGGATCTCCTGTGTAGTCGATCACGTGTCTCTGCCAGGGGGGCTGTACTCTCTCCCTTCCAGTCTGAATCTAGGCCGTTCCTTTTCTTCCCCTAAAATACAGGTAAAGCCCTGTAATGTGTGGTGCTGTTAACTATTCCTGAAAGGAAGGTGTGGCTCTGGACAGGGAAACTCCATGGTGACACAGTGACTGTGGAATCTGAAACCACAGGGCGCAGGGAACTGGCTTCCCCGGATGTGTTTTCGTGTGTGTTTGAAATGCTGTGTTTTGGCAAAGGTTTTCAACTCACTGCAACAAAACAACAGCTGGAAGAGGACAAAGGCCGCTCAGGCCCACCCTGGCCCTGGTCCTCTGTCCCTGAGCCGGCAGCCACCCCTCATGAAGCCTTGCCCGGCCCCTGTCCCTCTCATCCTCTGGAAGCTGGGTCCGCCTCAAGGAGTCCACAGGAGAGTGTGCTCGGGCCACCAGGAGCCGACTCCTAGGCAAAGGAGGTAACTAACCTGGCCGCGCCTCGAGCCAGGGTGCAAGGACTCAGTTGTGAAGTCTCCCCAGACGGCGGCAGCCTCGAGGGCCACGGAAACAGGGCGACTGTTTTCAGATTGGAGGGAACCTGGGAGGAGGCCAGCAGCGTTGCCCAGGTCATCACCAACAGCATGTTTTCCACAAGCATGTGGCCCAGCGGTTGTTGGGATGGCAGGATGTTCCTGCCCCCAGTGGGCTTGGCCAGGTCACAGGGACCTCGAGAGGCATCCTTCAGCACACTGGGGAGAACGCCCTCCCGGCACCCACCGTGGGCCTCAGGGGACAAAGGCCTCAGTCCACAGCACACGGCCCAGGGACAGACACTCGGGAGAGGGGCTGGGGACGAGGGCGCCTGCCCTGGTGAGGAGACCATCTGTTCACCCCATACTGACCCCTGCAACAAAACCGCGGTGACAGCCCACCGACAAGATGCAGAGGTGGAGATGTGGCCTTACTGCATGTTTATATGATCAGGAAAACAAATTCTGCATGGCAAACTAGGAAAAAGGTAATAGGCTGGCACTTTTAATGACAGCACTGTATTTCCATGAACATTCTGTTTAGGGTTAGTCTAGCTCCACACCAGGGGCAGAGGGTGTTTGGACTTACAAGTCCCCTTTGCAGGCTTGGGCTGGATTTCTCTGGTGTCCCCCAGATCGGTCCTCCGTCCTCCAGACTCAGTCCCGGCCCCACAGTGCGGGGGCCCCGTACATTCTTGGGCAGGCACGAAGATGCTCCTGATGGGAACTGGCGGGTTGGTGTTCCTCCACAGCTGCACACCGCCTGTTTACACAGGACCATGCGGGGCCAGGGAGGGCTGAGTGGGAGGGATGGCAGACACACCTTGCTCAGGACGGGCTCCGGTGGCTGAGGCTGGCCGTCCAGGTGTCTGTGGAACCTGGCCCAGGTGTGGCTCCGAGTGGGAGATACACCCGCCAGAGGACCAGAGACAGACGGGCAATGGGAGTCTGCACACACCTCACACGCATGTGTGTACAGTGCCATACGCATGTGACTCTGCTGGCTCCTGCAGGACCTCACCTGGCTCTGCAGGACCTAGGTTTAATCCCCAACACTGCAAAAATGATTTCTAAAAACTTCCTAGGAGTGGGCCTGGGATGTAGCTCAGTGGCGCTGCGGCTGCCTTGCAAGTGCAAGGCCCTGAGTTCCATCCTCCGTACTGCAAAAAAACAAAAAACAAAAACAAAAAACTTCCTAGGAGCTAGACCGACAAAACACTCTTTCGGGGCAGAACCACTTGTCACTGACACCAATTCAAGGTCACGTGCTGGAGCTGGTGGGGCAGACAGCCTGGTGACCCACTGAGGTGAGACAGTCAGGTCTCAGCCTCCAGGGGATGGCGCTGCTGAGGCCCAGGCCACCCACAGGGCAGCCTGGGTTCTCCGCTCTCCTGAGAGCCTCTGTCCGGCTCGGGCAGCAGCACAGGTGGGGAGGGGCAGCAGCACAGGCAGGGAGGGGCAGCGCTTCCCGCCAGCTGCCGTCCGAGCGTGGTCACCCTAGGCACTGCTCACATCCCGACTGCAGGCAGGAGTGTGGGAAGGCCAGTAGCAAGTGCATCCTCCGGGCCCACAGTGGACAGTCAGAGGCCTCTGAAGAGGTGATGTTGCAGCAGCAAAGTGAGTGGCTGCTGGTGCAAAGGTCCCGGGCAGGGAGCACAACAGAAAGTGTCCTGGGGGACACAGGAGCAGGGGAGGGAGTGGTGCCACCCCAGGGCCCCCAGCCGCAGCTGGGATCGCAGTCTCCGAGTGTGGGGAGACCCTGGCGGTGTCTTGAAAGCAGAGCGCCCAGTGCGGAGAAAGGTTCGCAGGCTGCGGAGGGAGGGTACGCTCCAGCTGCAGAGGCGTTCGGGGACCCGGCCGGCACCCAGTGGCACCGAGTCGCCGCCTGCCTCTGCTGCAGGCAGCCAGGGTAAGGGCGCGGCGGTCCAGGCTCCGGCACCCGCACCCGGCCGGCAGCACCTGGCCCAGATTAGATTCTGCTTTCTCATTACGGCGGTAATGGGTCCTCAGGACCTCATTCCAGCCCTAGATATTATCTGACCCGTATAATTAATTAATTATCGCCCAAATATTATAGATTATTAAAAATAGCATAACTAATAGTGTAATATCTCAAGCTGTCGACTTTAATAGTCAACATTGTCTTGGCAGAGCTTATCAGCCCGGGACACCCGGTAAGGATATTGATTCCGGGTAATTTTAGCCGTCATCGCCACCCTGACGCGGGACTGTCAGGCCGGCGGGGCTCATTTGAAATCGTTAAACCGCGCGGTGCACGGGGGCCTCTGCGGTGCCTTCTCCTCCCCTTCAATATGTTCCAGCCACAGAGGGAAAATAAATAGAGGAGCTGAGGAGAGGGAGAGAGGGAAAGGGACAGAGAGCGATGTGGAGGCCGAGGGACGGAGAGGGGCGGAGAGGGAGAACGGGGGGGGGGCTCGCGGGGGGCGGTGCTCGCCGCACGCGCACAGCGCAGCGCCCGGGCAGAGATGGGAGAGCGCCGGGCACGCGCGGCTCGGGCACGCGTCCGGACACCGACGCACGCGGACGGTCCCGCGAGCGCGCAGCTGGGGCCGGCGCGGGGGCGAGCGCCTCGAGGCCGAGAGGGGGCGCAGTTCTCAGCCTGCCCGGCAGGGGCGCGGGGTGCGGGGCAGAAGCGCAGGCCCCGCCCCCCCACCCCGCCAAGCGCGCAGCCCGCGAGTCTCCTCACAGTCCTCGGCGCGGTTACTAAACTTCTAATTATGATTCATGCGCGTGATAATAATTTAATAACCAAGGGGCCGGGCAACAGCCATTAACCTCAATTAAGCTCATTACGCGGTGACCCGGCCTCCGCGCCGACCCGAGGGCCTGCAGGCAGTGTGCGTGCGTGAGTGTGAGCGTGTGCACGGGTGGCCGTGCCCGACCCACCCAGTCTGGGTGCCTGACCCAGACCCCTCCCACCCCGGAGCCCCTGGAGCCCACGGCACCCCCTCTCTGTCCAGGCCACACCTGCCCTAGGGGGCAGGAGGCTCCCGGAGAGCCCTGAGGGTGGGCAGCCTGACGGAGGATGGCCCCCCTTCGCCCACCCTGCCCTGCGTTGATGAGGGACTGGAAGCAGGAGCCCTGTGGCGCCTGGCTGCTGGCTGCTGGCACGGAGCTACCAAGTCGGTGCCCTGGGGAACGCTCAGAAGGGAGGCGGCTCCTTGCCTGGCCTGGCAGAGATGGCCAAAGAAGTTGGAGGACGTGAGGAACTCTGGTCACGTGGGAGACGGAGGCAGGAGAGCTGGGCGAGATGGCCACAGGGCAGACCGTGGCCACTTTTGTCCTGCTACGATGCAGATGGCGAGGAGCAGCCCAGAGAGCCCTGCGCTCGTGAGGGCAGCTGGTGGTGCTGACAGCCCCACTTCAATGCCTCCGCCCAGATCCTGGGACTGGGTCTGGGAGGCTCCCCTGGGCTCCACACCCTCACCCTGAATCCGAGTCCCAGGCCCGAGCATAGCTGCTCGCTGAGCCTGTGCTCACGGGGCTGCGGCTGAAACTCCACAGCGAGGGACCTCTTACAGCCCGGTGCCTGCCCACTGAGGAGCAATGGGTGCAGGAAGGAAGAATGGTGGACAGGTCACATTTCTGACTCAGTGCTTTCCTGGCTGCATGGGGCCAGGATGAGGGACAAGCAGTAGTGTAACTGCACAACATCCCAGCTTCAGCTCTGCGCCAGACCATCCTGCGCGGGGGACTCCGTGGCCTGGGGAGGCTGAGGCAGAGCCGAGGCGGGACTTGGATGCCTGGTAATCTCGGGCCAGGAGAAATGGGGGTTGGTGTCCAGGGAAGGAGAGAGAGAGCCAGCAGGGGTGCGCCCTCTATTCCACTGGAGAGATGCGCGGGCGCGGGCGCTCTGGAGCAGAGTGTGTGCCTGCAGGTGCCTGTCAGCCCAGGGCTACTCCTCGTAGCATGCACTGCACCTGTGTCCACACAGCAGGGAGCAGGCTGCCCCGGGTCCGCCCGTGGGGTGGGGAGCAGAGCACAGGCGCGACCCTCTCCCCACCTCTTGACCACTATTGTTAGTGCAAACCTGCTTTTGCTGTTTGCCTCCCTCCACAAGGGTATGGGGCCCGTGAGATGCTGTGTCCAGGAGCCGAGTCCAGTCCAGGTCAAGGTTGTGGGTGTGTTAGGCAAGGCTACATGAAGCTCAGAGTTAGGGGCAGGACGGCACAGCGCCGTGAGATCAGCAGCCCAGGGCACTGCCAGTCCCTGCGCGCATGGGATGCGGGTGGGTGTGGGAGCTGCGAAGGCACCCAGGGGACAGGGCCTGTTGAACTGCAGAGCCCAAACACACCCATAACAACTTCTGAAGGCCTGTGACTCAGTGCACATTTGGGAATGATGGAAAACACAAGGGAGAGGGCCAGGCTGTGGCCAGGGCCATGGGAGGGAACATCACGGTACCGGTACTCAGTGCCGAGCACCCCAGGGCCCACACTCTAGAGGGCCCCGACCACGCACCTCCAGATGACATGGCCTCCCCTGGTTGAGGTCATGGGCATCCCCGACTCACACCCACCACGGAGGACACCTGAGCCCACGCGGCGCTAGCTGGAAGGTGGCAGCCTCGAGTGAGTGGCAGGTGAAGAGGCCAGAGAGGGCAGGGCTGCTGAGGGGCATCAGGACCGCCTGTGGGGCAGCGGCTCTGGGCACCCAGCCTGGACGGCCCTCCCTCCTTCCTGGGGAGCTGTGACCCCCCGGCCTGGGTGACCTTGAGCACAAGCTCCATCCTCTCTGTCCTCACTTTGCTGCTCTGTGAAGCGCAATCCTCACTCCCCTGAGCCTGTGGTCAGGAAGCCCTTTGGATGCCCAAGAGAGGCCAGCAGGTGGGGAGGTGCTCTCCCTGCCACGCAGAGCCACCCGGGATGCAGCCCTCTCCGGAGCCAGCGACCTCGGGCGACTCGGGGCCTCCGGAGGTGCTGGCACAGCCTGGCCGTGTGACACACGGGACTCCGGGGCCCCACACACGGCCCACCCCCCACCCCCCGTATCCGGTTTGGGAAGGGAGCCCAGCGCGTGCTGCTGTCCGCGGTGCTGGAGAGGTCGGCGGCTGGAGCTCCCGGCTTCTCTGGCGCTTGATTGTGGGGGTCTTTTCTAGGCGGCTTAGGAAACTGAAGAGCAGAACGCTGCACGCGAATTTTCCAGACTGGCGAGCAACAGGGTGCGCCGCGCGGCAGAGGGGTGGAAGGAGGAGAGGAAGCTTGTGGAACCCTGGTCTGTCCCCAAAGGGAGGCAGCCGTGTCAGCAGCTGGACCCAGCCCGCACTCAGGAAGTGGGACTCTCGCTTGCGGACCGGATGGAACTCTGGTGGGTGTGTGCAGCACGAGACAAGCACTGGAGTGGAGGCAGCCGTGCCTGCGCCCAAACCCAGAGACCTCTGGACATGGGCGGCCTCCCCCCGTCCAGCAAAGGCGGCGCTCAGCTGGTGAGGAGAAGGAAGCAGGATCTCAGAGGTCACGGGGAACCCACCCCTGCAACGACGGAGGCCAGATGCAGAAGGGCTATTAGCACAGGAGGCGTTAACAGCAGAGTTGGGGCTCCACTTGCTCTTGTTCCCCCAAAATTTCAAAAAGCTGTAGTGCTAGGGAGAGGATACCAGAAATTCCAGCCCCACCTGCTCCTTCTTCTGGTCTAATTAGGGCTCTTGCCACCACCACTGCCCCTGCATTTCTACCCCGGCCGCGCATCTGTCCTGCCCCTCAGCCTGCCGGGACCGGCCTGTCAAGAGCGGCAGGCGGCAGCTGGGGCTGCGCAGTGACCGGGACATTTCCTCTCCGCCAGGAGGCAGCGGCACCCCTGTCCCAGGCACGACGTCACCTGTCAGTGCCCACCTGGGCCCCACAAGTGAGGCTGGTGGCTCAGAGATAACCCGAGATGGCAGATGGGCAAAGATTGCACAAATGAGGGTTTAATTGACAATCAATTGTGATTAGGAGCGAAAGGGCGTCTTTATAGCCCAGCTCTGGGGCTGCCTCGGGGAGGGGAGCCGCCGGGCTGTGGGGTGTGAGAGGCTGCCACGATCTCCTCTCAGCCTCCAGCCTTGTCCACGCACATCAGCCCCTCCTGAGGGATGCAACGGAGGGGCATCTGCTCGCCCTGGAGGACCTGGGCCCTGCTCCCCAGCCTGACTCCAGACCCGCAGCTCAGTACCCTGCCTGCAGCAGCTCCGTGAGAAAGGGCAGCGCAGGGCGGGTGGAGGAGGGGCAACCTTGGGGCCTGCACGTTTGGAGCCGGCCACCACCTCTGCACCAGCCCACCCCTCAGGGACAGCGCTGGTGGGGTGCTCGGAAAACACCGTGCACCGTATGTTATGCTACGACGTGTGGTGCAGTGTGCTCATTACACATCCGATTTAATACGTTGTACATTTACTCTGTGTATGTTACACTACGTCTACACGGCCTACACCGTCTGAAGCGTGTGGCGTGTGTCCGTGTTGTCTTGAAAGTTGCTGTAGGAGGGCCGGATTCCGCAGCCTTTTCTCCCATGCCTGTGGGCGTCTGGCCAGGGCTCCCGGGCACCCGGCAGGCGGGGTGTGGGCTGTGGCCGAGATGGGGACTTGGTCAGTGTGCTGGGGATCGCTCCTCTCGGTCTGCACCGCGCGGGTTCTGCCCTTGGGACTTCCCCAGGGGAGGAGAGGGGACCAGACCCGCGGACGGCCTGATGCCCCCACCCCTCAAGCGTTCTAGGGCCGCAGCAAGGGGGGGGCGCCGCACTCTCGGGAGCCTGGGTGCTCATGAATGAACCGTGCGTGTGTGGCTGTGCGCTTGTGAATGAGTGTGAGTGTGTGTGTGAATGGGGCGTGCACATCTATAGTCACACTCAGTTGGGGTGGGGAGGGAGATAGCCAAGACCTAGGTGGGGGCAGCAAGGAGACAATTACCTCCCTGCGATGAGAGATTACCCACCCTCCTTCCCCAGAGGTGATTTATAATTTAAAGATAAAGCGTAATCAAGTCCTGGCAAGGAAGGACACAGTGTTGTGGGTCTGATTAGATCTCCGGATGGACCCGACCCGCACGCGGGGAGGCCGGGAGGGGGAGGGTCCGGCCTCCCCAGCACCCGCCTCCCTGCGACCCAGCAGGTTCGGGCTTGGCCCAAATTACAGCCAATCGGCCCCCCATTATTTCTCCCAACTTTTAATTTCTGCTTCCGAAGGATCATTGCCCGGGGTAATTGCAAAGGACCCGTCCTTGCGCGGAGCAGGCTCCGGGGACGCAGAGGGAGGCGCGCACTCACCCCGCGGACGCGCGCTCCACCGCCAGCTCCCACCTGGGTCCCCGGAGGCGGTCGGCTCCTTGGCGGCGGCAGAAGCAGGAGAGCAACGGGGGACGCCGGGCCGCGCCAGCGAGGGCCACGGGGCCCGTCCTGCCAGTGTCGCCGCTGAGGACGAAGCGTGCGCAAACACTCGGTCGCGCGAGGGCCGCCCCACTTGGCCCGGCGTCTGCCGCGCTCTTTCCGGAAGAAACGCACGTTCCCTACTTGAGGGTAGTGTTCGCGCAGGCCGCCGCCGCTAGCTGGGGCCGGTCCTCGGGGCGGGGGCGCGGGCGGCCCAGCCCTCCTCATTTTCGATTCCACTTCTGTGAGCGACCTGGGGCTCCCAGCCCCGCCCAGTTTGACGGCGCGCAGGGGCTGGCGCCTGCCGAGGACACGCGCCCCGGGCGACCGCGCGCGTCGGGACCGAGGCCGCGGGGCGCGCGCGAGGGGCCGGGGCTTGCGCAGCTCGGAGTCCCGCGGAGACCAACCGGAGCTGCGGGGCCGGGGCCGCGGAGCCGCCCAGCCCGGCCTGTGTGGGGCGGAGGAGAGGCCGGGCCACCTCGGGGCTCCTGGCCCGCGCCCCCGGGGCCTTCGCGGCCCTTTAAAGCCCGACTGTCTCCTCCCCCTTCGCGAGAGGCGGCGCGCGGTTCCAGACCAGGGGGGCGCGGCGACACTGCCGACCGACCGACCGCGACAGCCTTCGCCCGGCCCGCGCCTCCGTCCGGCCGTCCGCGGCTCGTCCTGGCCCCAGGCCGGGCCCGCCTCCTGCCCCCGGGCCGTTCGCAGCCAATTAGGCGCGCGCGCTAACGAGGCGGCGGGGTCCGGGCGCCGGCGGGCGCACGTGTGTGCAGCGTGGGGCGCGTGGGCGCCTCCGCGGGGCCGCCATAAATGCGCCGGCCGGGTTCGGCGGCGGAGGCGCCAGGCAGCCCCGGCCGGGAGCGTCAGCCCTCGGCCGCCCGCGCGCGCGCCTCTCCGGGCATGGGCGCGCAGTAGGCGCGAGCCAGGCCGCGGAGCCGGCATGAGCTCGAGCGGCCCGGGGGCCCCCGGGGACGTCCCTACGCCGCCTCCGCCTTCCGGGCCGGGCCCGGGGCCCGCGCCGCCGCCCCCTGCCGCCGCCCAGGACGCCATGGACGGGCGCGCCGAGCCGCCCGCCTTCGCCCGCGCCGGGGCCCCGCCGCTCGCCGCCAGCGACACGGTGCCCGGGGCGCCCGAGGGACTCGGAGCCGCGCGGCCCGCCGCGCCCCCGCGCCCCACCTCCTTCTCGGTGCTGGACATCCTGGACCCCAACAAGTTCAACAGCCGGCGCCGCCGCTGCGTGCTGCTGGGCCCCGCGCCCCCCGCCCTCGGCGCCCCCTGCGTCCCGGGCCCCGCCGCCTCGGGACGCCCGCCTCGCGCGGAGGAGCCGGAGCGCCGGGCCCTCGCCGCCGCCGCGGGAGCCGGAGCGGGAGCAGCGTCGCCGGGTGAGTATGGGTCCCAGCCGGGCCGGGCCAGGCCCTCGCGCGCGTGGCATCCGCACTCGCCCCCGACCCCGCCCCGGCCGAGCTCCCCAGGCCGCCGAGGCCCGCTGGAAAGTTCGCAGCGCGCGGGGTCCGCGGCCTCCGCCGGATCCGGACTCGAGGCCGCGCTCGCTTGGGGAGGCCGCGGGGTCCGCTCCCGCGCGTTTCCGGCCCGAGGGGCTGCGCGGTGCCCCCGCGACCTCGCCCGCTTGGCCTCCCTCCCTTATCCCCTCTCTCGCTATTTCTCTCCCTCTTTTTTTTTTTTTTCGGACAAATCGGACTAATTGTGACAAAACGCTGGTTATCTCTGGAAAAACAATTAAATCCCTTCGATTACAGTTAAGGGGAAATGTGCTTAGCGGCGGAAAGCGGCCGGTAATGGGGCGGCCCGCGCCCCCGGTCGGGTCGATATCCCATTACGGCGCATGCATATCTCTTTCAAGCACCTTGCAAACTCCCCCGAACATCTAAATTATAGGGTCAAAATTCGGATAATTACTCGATTAAAACCTATTACACTTATTAGGGGCCGGCATTGATCGCGAATTGCATTCGACCAACTCCTGATTGCTTTCTGTGCCCCCCCCCCACTTCCTGGCCCTGCGCCTGAGCTCCGGCCACCTGGCAGGGTGCTCTTGCTCAGGACTGCAGGCATCACCCGCACTGGGCTCCTTGTGGGGCTGAGACAGAGCAGACCTCAGCCACAGGGCCCCCTGCAGCTCTGCACAGAGCTACAGTGTCCGCCTTTCAGTTGTCCGGGGAACCCAGCACCCCAGGACCCTGCTGTTGCTGGTGCGGGAAAGGAGCAGGCTCAGCGATGCTGGGAGGAGAGAGGGACAGGCCTGAGAGCTTGGGACCAGCACAACTGCCAACCTCCGTGCACCCCGTGCCAGCTGCCCCAGGAGCCTGGCTGGGGTGGATTTATGTCTCCTGAGCCGGAATTTCGGGGCCAGCCTGAGAGGCAGGTCTGGGCCCCTCTTCGGAAGCTGCTGGCTCCTCTTGGGTGTTAGAACCACCTGTGGGGTGAGAGTATAGAAGATCCCCAAAGCGCTGCCCAGGAGAGAGGCTTTCTCTCAAATCTCAGAACCCCCAAGTGGATGCGCAGCCAGGGCCGGTGGAGGATGGGAGCCTGGGCCCTCCCGTCAGGCCAAGCAGGGCAGGGACCGGCCTGAAGAGCAGGGCTGGGCATGGCTCCGATGCCGGCTCAGGTAGGGACGGCCAGGATGGCGGTTTGGCCCCTCCGCTGGCCGTCCGCAGCCCCAGGACAATGGCACTCGGACTACGTAAATGCCCGGTAATTGGCTGGTCCTGTGCCTGGTATAATTGGAGGGTAATACATGCTGAAATAAATTAAATGGCCTTTAACAAGTTTGTACATTACACAAAATGAGTTTAATTAAGTTTGTATCTGCCCCGGATCGATCGCAACCCTGTGCTGCTTGTGCCACAGCCCTGGGCTGGGTGCTGGCTGCAGTCTCTGCTGGAGAGGGTCCTTCACTGGG
This sequence comes from Heterocephalus glaber, assembly GCF_053883595.1. NCBI lineage: Eukaryota > Metazoa > Chordata > Mammalia > Rodentia > Bathyergidae > Heterocephalus > Heterocephalus glaber. The sequence continues at coordinate 839,768 of NW_028258325.1, read as the reverse complement.
GTGCAGAGGGTGCCCCGGGAGGGCAAGAGGACAGAGGACCAGGGGAGGTTCTGAGGGGAGCGAAAGCGCCCCTGGGAGGCTTGGCTGAGCTGACCCATCCTCTCCGTCCCAGTCTCCGCAGGTTCCAGTGACCCCTGCAAGACGGAGGAGGCTGGAGCCAATGGCTACAGCAGCAGCGGCCACAGCCCACGTGCGGACAGCGGGGATGAGGCGCCTGACGGGGAGGCTGAGGACGCCACGCGGGGAGGCAGCAGTCGTGGGGCCCGCAGGTCGGGCTGCCCCGGAGCGGGAGAGACAGAGGCCCCCACGGGTGCTGTCGAGGGGGCTGCGGGCCCCGCGCCCCGCGGGACCTCACCCGGAGCCCCCGGAGCGCCAGGGGCTGGAACCGCCCCGGCAGCGTGCACAGCAGGCAGCACAGGGACAGCCCCGCAGGGCGCAGTGGCCGCAGTCAAGCCCAAGAGGAAGCGCACCGGCTCTGACTCCAAGTCGGGAAAGCCGCGGCGCGCGCGCACAGCCTTCACCTACGAGCAGCTCGTGGCGCTGGAGAACAAGTTCAAGGCCACGCGCTACCTGTCCGTGTGCGAGCGCCTCAACCTGGCGCTGTCGCTCAGCCTCACCGAGACGCAGGTGAAGATCTGGTTCCAGAACCGCCGGACAAAGTGGAAGAAGCAGAACCCGGGTGCCGACACCAGCGCGCCAACCGGCGGGGGCGCCGGGCCAGGCGCGGGGCCGGGGGCGGGGCTGCCTGGTGGCCTCAGCCCACTCAGCCCATCGCCGCCACTGGGTGCACCGCTCGCCATGCACGGCCCCGCGGGGTACCCAGCGCACGGCCCCGGCGGGCTCGTGTGCGCCGCGCAGCTGCCCTTCCTCTCTGGCCCGGCAGTGCTGTCCCCCTTCGTGCTGGGTTCGCAGACCTATGGCGCACCCGCCTTCTACGCCCCGCACCTCTGAGTCGCCAGAACAGGACGCGGGGACTCGGGACGCGGGGACTCGGGACGCAGGGTGGGAAGATGGGCGCTTCACCACTCGTCCTGCGGATCAGCGGGTGCCCTGCACTGGCCGGGCCCAAGGAAGGGTTACTTTCAAAAGGACTGAAGGATCGCACGCGGCCGGGCCGCTCAGAGCACTGTGCCAAGCCTCACTCAATAAACCCAGGAGGCTGAGCCAGGTCTCCAGGTCTCCAGGTCTTCTCATGCGTCAGCCCCAGGCGCTTCCGCCCAGGCTGGGTCCGGGCCACACGGCCACACCCCGTCCCTCCAGAGCTTGCCGGCGGTGGGTTCCCTCGGTCTCCACTGCCTGCCCCGAGCTCCGCGGCACTCCCTGCCCTCCTCGCTGCCCGCTTGGCGCGGGAGGAGACCCGAGCCTGCAGAGCCTGCACCCCAGGCGGTGCCTGGGGCTCGCTGTCCGCTGGGGCTCGTGCGGTCCCCCGCAGGCTGCTGCCCCAGCCCGAGGGCCCACTCGCAGCCTCAGCTGCGCTCCACAGCAGCACTGACGCCGGGGCAGACGTCGCAGGGATCCCGGCAGGCGCCCTACTTCCTGAAGGGTTGTGCCCAGTGGGGTCGGGACAGCAGTGGCTGGTGCCCCCTCCTCTGCCCAGTGCTGGCCAGCAACTGTGCGCCTCTGGCACAGGTCTCCTCCCGGCGGGGCAAGCTCATCTCAGGATGCTGAGGACTCGTCCCTGGGCCACTTGCCTGGCAGCACTCGGGGGGAGCTCGGGGTTTGGGGGTGGCTGTTCCCCCGGGCAGGAGTGAAGTGAGGGCAGGTGGGGGCAGCCACTCTGCTCACAGACCCTGCCTCACTGTGCCCGTCTCTGCCCCAAGGTGTGGCCTGCAGTTACCCACTTGGAAAAAGCCCTGGGTTGGGCGCAGGGCCAGGCTGTGAGTGGTGACCAGGGAGCGCCAGCCTGAGGAGGGCAGGATTGGGCCAGTGCGAGCAACAGCGCTGGTGAGGTCTGTGGCTGTCGGGGAGCCCAGGAGACCCCAAAGGTCTCCGGTCTCAGAAGGCCCTGGGTGCTCCTCAGATCCTCTGCAGTTTGCTTGGTTCAGGCTGTGCCAGGGTTACCCAGCAGGAAGAGGCCAGGGAAGGCCTGCTGTCCTAGCCCCCGGCTCTGCAAGGCCTGTCCCCTAGCTGGGATCTGCCGGGCACCCCAGGGCTTCACAGCCCCGGAAGAGATGACAGAAGTGCACCAGGAAGCTCCCTGGAGCCTGACGCATAGTGGGGCCCTCCCACCATCCCCTGCTCCACTTGTGGGGGCAATGCTGCGGCTCCACCAGGGTGGCGGGGCAGTGTCAGACTCAGGGACAGAGGACAGTGCCCACACCCCGCCTCCTCCCTCCCCACCAGGCTGCCCTCGCCAGCCTAGGAGGGTCGCCCCGGGTCAGCTGTGTCCAGGCACGGCATGGACCTTGGGCTGTAGGACAGTGAGGGGCCCTGCGACCTGGAAAGCAGTGTCCCCAGCCAGGCACCCCCATTCTGCTCCAAGCTGTGACCCCCCAGCCACACTGGCCTGCATGGGGCTGCTCCCTGCTCTTCCTGGCTCTGCCCATCTCCTGGGTGCCACTTAGGTGTGCTGGGGCCGGCCAGGGACAGAACAGACCTGTCTGCCCACCTGGGCCTCCTCAGAGGCCTGTGGTGACCAAGCCAAGCTGTCCTCGCACCCCATGTGGGGAAACGAGGTCCAGGAGCCCAGGGGCCTTGCTCCCTCCTGGAGGCACCAGGCCTAGCTGCAGCTCCTCCCAGAGTGTGGGGTGTGCACTGACTGCCCCAGCTGCTTCCCAGGGACTTGGGTTAGGGGCCCCCTACCCCCAGTCTGCAGCCTGGTCTGGGTTCCCTGGGGCCCCTCTGGTTCAGGAGCCACAGCTGTGTCCCCCCAGGACAAGGCACTCACTTCCTCCTGGGACTGGAAGCAGAAGCCTGGATAGCTGCCAGGGTGGGGTCATCAGCAAACAGGCCTGGCCCTTCAGGGGAGCAGGCGAGCCACGTGCAACCCACCTCCAGGCTCCTGCCAGCCTGCAGCACTGGGCTCCGGGCCTCCACTGTGGGGTCAGGAGCTGCCTGGCTGTGTACGAGAGAAACCCACATGAACAGACATGGAAAGGAGACTTCATTTTCTTGCCTAAGGGAACCCGAGTCTTGAGACTACCCGGCCCCTTGCTGCACCAAGCTTGGGCTGGGCCTTTGTCCTAAGAGCCTGGGTGGCTGCAGAGGCTCCAGCCACTGCCTCCATCACCCCGGACGGCACACGGGGAGCAGGGGCTGCTTTCCTAGAGGCCCATACAGTAGCGAGGCTGGGGCACATGGCCACACCCTGGCAAGGGATGCTGTCGCCCCGGGGCCTCCCGGGCCAGGCAGGAGGGGCTTCCTGCTGGCTTAGAGCCTGAGTCCCGGCCTGCAGGTTGCCCAGCATCCCATGCTGGACTGTGCTCTCACTGTGTGCCGTCCACACTGGCTGCCTGTGCCCCTACACATTCCCCCCACTGCCCGTGGTGTCCCTAGGGACCGGACTGCCCACCACGGCCCCGCCCCACAAGTGGCCCCACCGGAACTTCGTGTGCCCAGCCGTCCTGGACACCACTTGGCTCCACCCGGAGCTCCAGGGGTCTCCTCCAGCCTGAGACCATCTTAGGGAGCAGCCTGGGGAGCCAGGGCAGTTCGTAGGGGTGGACACCCCCCCATCCATGGGCGAGCAAGGATTCCCTGCAGAGCTCCACACCTCAGGGGACACGACCTCGGTGCCCACCCCTCACCTCCTCCTGGGCAGCTGGGCGGCTCCTGGGAAAGAGGATCCATCACAGCTGGACATCAACTGCTTCTCGGGGCCTGTGACTAGGTTCTGGGCATGGTGATGTGAGCAGGTGTGTTGGGGGAGAGGGGTTCTAGGAAGGTGACACATGGGGAATGTCCCAGCAGGAAGATGCACAACCCTCCTTCCTGTGGATTTGTGATGCCTGGAGCCCCAGCAGCTACGCTGGGATGCGAGGCAGCCTAGAGGACCGAGGCTTTGATGTTGAGCCAGAAGCTGGAAAGAGGCGGGATCCTGCTGTGGCTGTGTGGCCTCGCCACAGCGTGGATACCTCTGGACTGCTGGCAGAAACTCAGCCACACCCTGAGTCTACAGCACACTGCTGGTTTTAGTTTTATATAGCAAATCCTAATGCTAAACCCATTCCCATAAGGGCTGTCCACTCAAGCACCGAGGCTGCGGCCTGGGCCCTGTCCATCCCCTACTGCCAGCCCTGTGCCCCACGGATGGCCACTGCCCACCCCCAGGCCCACTTGGCTGGGCCTAGCGCCTGCCACCCCTGCCTCCTGCCCAGGGACCCCGGCCCCGGCCCCTGCCTCTGTGAGACTGGGAACACTGCCCTGGGGCCGTGGGGCCCTGACCCACCTCCCCAGGCGCGGCGGTTCAAGAGACAGCCACCGCGTGCAGCACCCAGCGTCGCAGGTCTGCGCTGATGGGCTGCGATTGCAGGTCTGCCACAGGGAGACCAAAGCCGGCTCAGGGGTTCTGGGAGCAAAGGTGGGGTGCGCTGAAGTCAGGTTGGTGCCAATCCGAAGCAGATCACTGTAAGCTGTTACCTAACACTCAGCAGCCACTGGGAAAATAGCTCACAAATGGCAAAGGGGGCAACAGGGAGCAAAAGTTCCAAGGGATTAACAGGCAGCAGTGGCTGGCACAGCCCACCGTGCCAGTCCCAGGGGAGAGCGCAGATGCGCTGAACGTGGAAACTGAAGGCACAGATCAAAGTGTGACCCGGGTCAGCCAGGGTGGGGAGCACTGGATGCGCAGGCCCGGGACAGGGTGGGAGGGGCCTGCACGGTCATGGAGAGGGCTCAGGCAGATGGCCCTGGAGACCAGAGGAGAGCAGGTGGGGGTACGACACAGTGCCACCCCCAGTGGGGAGACGGGGACAGAGGACCCTGGCCCAGTAGGGCAGGCGGGGCATGTTCAGGGTGGGATGTAGCCTCAAGGGCAGCTCGGGAGCATGGGAAGGGCTCAAGTCACACGCATGCTTTCCTTGGCAACGGAGTGAACCGAGAAAGCAACAGAGGAAATTTGGGAAATTCATGAGTATGTGGAGACAAACAACACACTCCTGATTAATCTAACAGGAAAAAAAATTGGAAAATACTTAGGTTTAAAAATGTAACAAACCAGCCGGGCATGGTGGCCCACGCCTGTAATCCCAACCCTGGAGAGGCTGAGGCAGGAGGACTGCCTGAGTCCAAGCTCAGCCTGGGCTAGAAAGTAAGACCTCATCTCAACAAAACAAAACAAAAAACAACAAACAAAACAACAACAACAAATTTAAGGGATGAACAATGCTTAGATGAAAATGTATAGTTATGAACACTTTTATTAAAAAATAAAGATTTCCAATTAATAAGCTAACCTTCCACTTTAAGAAAAAAGAAAGAGAAAACTAGATCCAAAGTAACCCAAAGGAAATAATGAATAATGGAAATCAGTGAAATAAAGAATAGAAAAGTAATATGGATCACTCAAAACCAGAAGTTGTTTCTTCAAATGTATCAACAAAATTATAAATCTTTATTTAGGCTGACCAAGAGGAAGGGGGACGGAGGGCGGAAGGCAGAGGGGAGAGAGCACTAAAATAACTGAAATCAGAAGGTCCTCAGGCCAGGGATTTAGCTCAGTGGTTTCACCACCTGCTGCACAAGCGCAAGGACCCGAGTTTGATCCCCGGTACCAAAAAAAAAAGTAAGTGGAAGACGCACACACTGAGAACCCAGAACTGTCAAGGACCACTCGAGTACCCGGAAGACAGCGGCAGTGCGCGTGCCGAGACTTCGTGTTCGCATGGCAACACCACGCCATCCCTATCAAAATGCCAGCTTTTTGTTTTCTGGCGAAAATTGACAAACTGACCCCAAAATTCATTTGGAGATTCAAAGAACCCAGAAGAGCCAAAACCCTCTTGAAATATTACAGCTGAAGATTCGTGTTCACCAAATCCAATAACCCAGCCCGCAGTACTGATGCAAGGGTGTGCAGGTCGAAGGGCCAGAAATCGGTGCCCAGAAACCCCGAGTCCACCCTCAGGGCCACCTGGTTACCCGCGGGGTGCTTAGAGGGATAGGGGAGGACAGGCCTTCAACAAGTGGTGCTGTGACACCAGACAGTGACCAGACACACAAGACGAACTGGACCCCACCTTGCGTATGGAAAAGGAGCTAAAGCTACCAAACCACACAAGAGAACAGCAACAACTCTCTGTGACCCGAAGTTCTGCAGTGGTTTCTCAGATACCAAAAGCACAAGGAAGAAAAGAACAAAAAACAGATAAACTGGACTCCACAGAAGATGGCAGTATTTGTGCTCTAAAGGGTTCTCCTAAGAAGGGGACAAGGCAGACCGGCGGGGAATATGAGAATCACTCAGGAGGACAGAGCCCAGATAGCTACACTCTTACAACACAGAACCAACGGCTCCAGCAGGGTCAGGAGATGCGAACAGATATTTCTCCCAAGATGAACAAATGACCCTTAAGCACATGAAGGGATGTTCAACATCACTCATCAGAAAAATCAAATCAAAATAGCTACTCAGAGGCCGAGGCAGGAGGCCTGCAAGTCGAAGCCCAGCCTGGGCAACAGTAACTTAGCAAGACCCTGTCTCAAAATATAAAACTTTAAAAGGCTGATTAAAAAAAATTATTTTTGGTACCGGGGATCAAACTCAGGACTTTGCGCTTACAAGGCAGGCGTGGTGCCTCTGAGCAAAGTCCCCGGCCCAAAAGGCTGGTTATTTAGTTCAGTGCCTTGTATTTGATCTGCAGTCCAGGAAAAAAAATAAAAGTCTGCTCCATCCCCATGCCACTAAGACTGCTAACACCAAGAGGTGACTGACGAGCCAGCAGCAATGTGGAGAAACTGGACCCCCAACTCCGCTGCCTGGAGGGCACAGGGGTGCGGCGGGTGCCGAGGAAGACGGAGTGGGGTCACGGCGAGGTGGCACCTGTGGCCCAGTGACCGCACCCATGCACAGCACTGCTGGGGCCCTGGGAGCAGCCCAGGGCAGCGCCCGAGGCGGCACGTGGTAGACGCCGGGACGTCACTGGGGGTGGCACGTGTGACGGCAGGAAGAGGGACCAGGGAGCCAGAGGGGGCCCGGTGCATCCAGGACACCCGAACTGGCCCACCAGACGCGCACAGGGCCGTGTGGGGCTGGGAGGGCGGAGGGTGTCCTCTCGCGACAAAGCACCATGGGCCGGAATGCAGGTTCCCGGGCCGCTGTGCCACGCTCCAATTCAGACCGCGTTGAGAAGCAGGCGAGGCCCTGGGCCCCGTGCAGCCCAGAGCGCTCCTTCCTGGGGAGGTGGCAGGGCAGGGCAGGCTGCAGAGCTCGGCCCAGCTCTCAACGCATCAGAAAGCACACAGGCCTCGGGCTGCCCCCTTGGCCGAGGCCCTGGGCACCACTGGACACAAGGAAGCACGGCTCACACCCGGTCCTCGGGTGTGCACGGAGCAGGCAAGGCAGGCCCAGCACTAGTTCAGCGCGTAGTTGAACTGGTTTGCGAACTTCTCATGCTTCTTCCGGTCCATCTGGTTCATGGCAGCAGCCACCCTCTGCACTGCTGCCCTGCGGGACAGCAAAGCGAGGCTGGTCAGGGGCTCGGGCTGGGCTCCGCGCCATCCTGCCGGGGAAGCGGGCCCCGGCCGCATCTCCCCAGCCCTGTGCAGCAGCCGGGACGGGGAGGCCCAGGGCTTGGGCCAGCCTGGGGCGGTCGAGCCTTTCTGCAGACTCCAGGCTGCTGTGAGGCGCCAGCTCCTGGCCTTGCTCCTGCACAGGCCTTCTGTGCCCCAGAGAGCACAGGAGAACGTGGGACACCGACTCCTCAGCCCCGGGCACCTGGGGCAGACCCCTAGGAGCCCGCTCGCTCCAGAGCTGCCCAGCCCTGGCCCCACTCCCAGGAGCCTTGGCCTTTCCCTGACCCTTGCAAGGCTGCTGTCCCACAGGCCCCTGGGGCTGGGCAATGGCAACACCGCAGGCAGCAGGTGCCAGGCACCTCAGAGCCCTGGCACTCACCTTGGCAGGTGGCGGCAGCCTCACAGGCCCTAAGGACAGGAAACCCAGAGGGCACGTGGTGGAGAAGGGAAGGCAAGGCCTGACAGCAGTGGAACACTGGCCCAGGCTGGGCACAGACATGGTGCCCACACCCAGGCAGCAGAGGAGATGTGCGCAGTGGCAGCCCTCCCGGAGGTCAGCAGGGGCAGTGTGGCACTAACTAGGGGTGGCAGGCAGGATGAAGGGCACGGTCACCCCACCTGCCTGCCTCGGCTACCAGGAGGGAGAACAGAGGTGGCGTCCTCAGGAGACACACAGGGTGTCGGGGGCAGCTCTGGACCTGTCCAGTGCACGCCCCACTCCACCCCAGGGGATCTGGGGGGCCCCTGGGGAGAGGCCTGTAGCCTGGGGGCACGGGAGGGGCACAGCAGCGGCCCTTACTTGGCAAAGACCTTCTTCCCGAGGCGGGCCCTCGAGGTGCTGGCCTGCGCCCGCAGATCTGTGAGTGCTGGGTACTTCCTCCTCTTCCCCTTGCCCTTTCCGCTGTACCGGGCCGAGCCGAGGTCGGCCCCTGTGGCCGCTTCCACGTCCTTCATGAACTCCGGGTCCTGCCAGTCTAAACAAAAGTGAGGACTTTAGAAAACGCCAGTGCTAGCCCCAGCCCTCCACCCTGTGTGGCACTGTGTGGCCCTTGTCCTGCTCGAGGGGCTGGGGCTCCCGTGGCGCAGCTGGCAGGGTGAGAGGGTCCGCGTGGCAGGGAGGGGGTTGTTCCAACATCCTGCGAGGCTCCTGGGCCTCCACGGCCGTACAGCCAGGCTGTGCCCAGAGCTACTCCTGGCGCAGCCCGGACTGCACTGCAGGCCAGCGGGCAAGGCCACAGCCAGGGGCTGGCGTCCTCAGGTCCTGGGCAGCTGCACCTTCTGCCTCCCCCAGGTCAGGCATGGGACACAAAGTGACCCAGCCTGCTCAGCCCGGGGCAAGCCTGGCTGGCAGACGGGCCCCTCACGTGCTGGCAGAGGGCTGGGGAGCAGCAGGGGACAGGGTGCCTGCAAGGCCAGGCCACGGGGCTGTCTGCAGGGGAGAAGCCCGGCCCAGACAGACAGATGGCACAGCCTCCTCCAGCTGATTTTTTGAAGTGAAGGAACTCGGGGCTGCAGGACTCAGATACAGGGACGATTAATCCAAGATTAAGGAAAACTGTCTAAACAGTTTATCTCCCAGTAATAAGAAGGCGTCACAGTTTAGGAACCTGGTGAATGGAGCAATTGTTTAAACACAAGGAAAAAACGCCGGCCTCCAGTGGAGATGGAATGGGCACCTCAGGAAAATGAAGGAGCAATTTAAAAGCCTTTGAAGAAAATCAATAGACGCCGGCCGCACGGCCTTCCTGGCGCTGACGGGCCCTGGAGCGCCTCGTGCATTGTCACCGAGGTTAGCGCCAGGGAAAAGAAAATTGCCCCGTGTGCGAGGGAGGCGGGATCAATACTGCAGTTAGTAAAGAGACGCTATTTCACATCTGACTGGCCAGCGGCGTGGCCGCAGCCTGATACCTGTTTGTTAACAAGCCACCAAGGGCTGGAAAACCAGATACTCTTCAGGCTGACACAAAAATAGGCACTTAATTTGCTCCCGAGTGTGAGCCACCAGGGAAGGGCTCGGCCCGGAGATTAACAGGTCAGCCCTGCCGCCACCCTGGCCCAGCCAGCCCAGGAGACAGCGAGGTGGGCCAGAACCACCCTTCAGGACACGCCCGGGCCTGGCTGGGGCCTGGGGGTGGCTCACCACTGGCCCTGCTGTTCGGGGCCCCTGTGGCTGGGCAGCCAGCACAGGGCAGCACCCACTCCTGGTGCCAGGCCGCAGCAGGATGCCAGGGTGGGCAGAGGCCAGCAGAGAACCCCCGCCACACCCAGGTACAGGCTGCCAGAGTGGGTGTGTCCCCACCTGCCCCAAGCTCCCTGCATACCCTGGGCCCCCAGTGCCCCTCGGTCACGGGGCTCAGGGATCGTGGTTCTAGCGGGTGGCCCGGGCCAGGTTTGGGGCTGTACCCACCCCTGACCTACCCGGCCGCTCTGGCTGCTGCAGCCGCTGCCGCTGCTCTCTGGCCCTGTCCTCTGGGTCAAGGGGCTGTCCCGTGTCGTCTCTGGGGATGATCCTCCCATGGAAAGGGCACTGCAGAGCAAGCACACAGGCTGACGGCTGGGACACGCCTCCCTCCGAGGGGGTCCTGGGAGCTACAGGGCCGGGGGCTCTGTCATCCTCTTCATCTGAGAGCAGGGGTAGCAATGCCACCCAGGCCTGTTGGCCCACGCCTGTAATCCCTGCACTCTGGGAGGCTGAGGCAGGAAGATGACAAGTCTGAGCCTAGTCTGGGCAACTGAGGAGCTTGGTGAGACTGTCTCAAAATAAAAAAGGGCTGGAGAGGGAACTTAGTAGCGGGAAGACCCTGGGTTCAACCCCTGGCACTAGAAAATAAAAAGTAAAAATGAAGGGACCTGGGCCTCCAGTCCGTTTGTCTGCAGCCACTTCTCTCACCCTGCTCCCTCCTGCCCAGGGAGTCCCCACTGGGGGCCTTGGCCTCCCGGTTCTCCAGGACCCAGCCCTTTGGCATCCCTGGCTCCACAGGACGTCCACATGAGGCCAGGCGGCAGGCCCCGGACACGGCTCTCTAATGATGGTGGCTGAGCAGCCTGACCACCCGGGACAGCCTGAGCCCCAGGGGCTTCTCCACGCCACCGTGCCCACCCCGACAGTCACCCTCTCCTTTCTGGCTTCACCCACAGCCTCACCTTCAGCCGGTCCTGGCGCTCACAGAGCCGGCCATCGGGCCTCGGGGCCCGACAGCGGTGCTGCACAGGCTCGAACCTCCCTGCAAAGGTGATGCAGCGGCTCCGGAGCAGCGCACGGATGTCTGAACTGTCTGCCTCCCCCTCCACCTCGCTGGGCTTCCAGAAGCGGTGCTCGGAGTCGGCTCTGCAGAGCAACAGCCTGGTAGGGTGCCTCACAGGGCCTGGAGCAGTCAGCTGCTCCTCCCCTTAGGAAAGCATCCCCTTGGTGGCCCAAACCTGGGCACCACGTGAAGCAGCTACAGGACCAGGGTCCTCCCCACTGTGCTGTCCACAGGCCCGGGGCCCAGGCTGAGCCCTGCTGGAGTGGCCACCAACTACCTCTGAAGGGTGGACGGCTGCTGGGAACAACCAAGCCGACTGGCCCCACCCTCAGCCTGCTGTGCCCCTCTGTTCGGCAGGCAGACAGCGGGCCCCAGGAGGCCCCGCTCCACACTGCAGCCCAGGAGGGGCCTGGATGCACGTGACCAGCTGCTGGGGACACCCAGGGACCGAGGTCGGCCCCAGCGTGGGTCCCTGCACCACTGCAGCCACTCCTGGGACAACTCCGTTCCTCAGCCACCCGGGCACAGTGAGGTTCAGATGTGGCAGCTGCTTCCCAGGGAGCACAGGCCACAGGCAGCACCAGGTGGGCGGCAGGGAGCAGAGCATGGTGCAGCCCCCTTGCTGGGGCCTCAGCACTGTCCACGGCCCTGGGGGCGCTGGGGCGGTGGCCACACTTGCCCAGCGTCTGCTTGCAGGCTGGCAGTCACTGGTGGCTCTGGCCATTTGCCAGCATGGGCACCTGGTGGTCGTGTGTGGGATGGATCTCTGGGCGCCAGGCCTCTGTTGACAGCTGAGCAGCCCACCTGCCTTGCGCTTGGGCATCCCCAGAGAAGCAGGCCCCCTGCAACATGGCAGGGACAGGGGCTTCCTGTGAGGAGGCCAGGCTGCAACTGTACCCACCACCCACCCCAGCAGAACCAGAGAAGGCCGTGGTGAGGGCACGGGGCTCATGGGCATCTCTGCCCTGGACACTCCAAGCAAAGTGTCTGGGAGCCCTCGAGGCACCAGGACCCTGGCCAGGGACACCATTGCCTGGTCCCCTCCTCCATCAGCTGTACATCTGGCATCAGACGCCAGCACTGCCTCTGGCCACAGCACAGGGCAGTGGTGGCGAACCTACGGCACCCGTGCCACAGCAGGCTGTCCGTATCACAGAAAGGTCTCAAAGGTTTGCCATCAGTGGTTTAGGTGGACACAGCTCCTGCAGTAAGCTGCCCGCTGTCCGAGCCTGGCCGTGGGCTTGGGCCAGGGCCTCTGCTGGCCTGGCAGGGAGCCTCCCGGGAGGAAAGCGGGAGGCTGCACTCCATGTGGCAATTGCTACCTGGCTCCCACTGAAGGGACTGTGCCAGGTCAGGACCCGGGGCTACTCCCACATGCTGTGAAAGGCCGACCTTCCCCAAAGGAGCAGCAAAGGGCTCAGGAAGCCCAGGCGCCTGGCTGGGCCTGCTGGGCCCCAGGAACACTGCGCCCCTTCACTCACTTGAACATCTTCCCGACCATCTGCTGCTCCTGGCCCCAGTAGCACAGGTCCACACCAAATGGCACAACAGGCGCCCGGGCCTGCTCTTCTGCTAGCTTCTGGGCCTCCACAGGCCCCAGTGGAGCCCTGGGGCAAGGTAGAACGTGATGATGACCACCCACGGAGGGGAGGACTGCAGCCACCACCCCTCCCACCCTCCTGTGCAGGCACAGCCTGGGTAGCAGGAAGGAGCTGTGGCCAGAGCCATGCGGGCTCAGGCCTTGAATGCCCTGGCTGGACGTGGCCTCTGGCCACAGCCCCTGGCCACTCGGGTGCTGCCTGACCCCTGCTCCCCAACCTCAGAGCAGTAGCCCAGCCTGGGGCCTCTCAGAGGGTGAGCGGTGGCCCCTAAACCCTGGCTGATGCACTGGTGCTTCCAGGCACGTGCCTAGTGCCATTCCAGACAGATGGCAGCCAGCGGCACCCAGCCAGGGCTGCGCCTCAACCCCAGGCTGCCCCAGGACCAGGGGCCTGGAGCCGACCCGGGCTGGTCATGCTCTGGACCAGCAACAAGGACACCTGGAGTCACCTGGCAGGAGAGGGCAAGGCTGGAGGGAGGCGGTCCTGCAGCCAACACAACTGGGCAGCGGCAGAGGTGGGGTCCGATGCCTCCTCCTCCCTGTGGGTCTTCCTCCTCGCCTGAGCACCCCGTGCAGCTGCGTCTTGCTCCAGGGTCTGCAGTGGGGCCTTTGTCTCCAGCCCTGAAAAAGACACGTGTCCACCCTTGACCTCCATGTGGAGCTGGGACCTGAGCTCTACGCAGCTGTCCCTTGGGGCCTAGGCCTGGCCGCAGGACGCTGCACACACGCATGAATGAGTGTCATCGTCTGATGGCCTGCGAGGCGGTCCTGTCGCCACCACCTCTTGGGCAAGGGCCACACTCAGTGGGATGCCATGGATGCAGGGCAGGGACCCAGGTGGGCGCCACCCCAGCCTGCGCAGCATGGCCATAGCTGGTTGGCCCCAACCCATAAGCGACCCCCACGAGGACCCAGGGCAAGGCTGCCCACGGTGTAGACGGGCCACCCAGGAGCACAGTGGACATCCTCGCCGAGCCTTGAGTCAAGAGGGAAGGCGACAGTGCTTCCAGCTCTGTTCCCAGCCATCTCCTGCCCTGAGACCTCTGTCCTGGGCCCAGCCCTGGCCGCTCCTGGCTTAGCTGTGGCCTCTGAGAGGTGCCAGGGGCAGCTGGAGCTGGCCTGGCCCTGGAGTCAGCCTCCCTGTAGCTGCTGGGCAGATGCCCAGGTCCGGGGGGTGTCACAGTGGACACCCCACTGCCACCAGCCAGACAGAGCCACAGCCCTGGCGCTTCACCAACTTCCCCGTGGGATGCGGCAGGGATTTCACGTCCACAGGAAGACAGGGGCAGACAGGATGCCATGCTTGGCCCTGGCTGCCTTACTCTCCTGTTTAGGCGGGACCTGGTCCAGCTCTCAGGCCTGCCCGGCCCTCAAGGCTCCTCTCGGGTGAGCACGCCAAGTGTTAGGAGGTCTGGGTTAGGACTTGTCCTGGGGGCAAGCACCCTGGACCACAGCCCCTCCTCCCAGGTCCCACCAGCCAGCTGAGGGTACAGCGCAGACCAGGAGGAAAGCTGAAGGTTCCAAGAGTATGAAGCCAGGGAAGAAAAAAGACATATGAGCAATGTGTCCCAGGCCAGGCAAAAAATAGCACATTCCACATTCATAAGAACGGAGGATGCATGCAGGGCACGGAAGCGTGGCAGCAGAGGCACGAGGGGTACATCCTACCCTGAGGACAAGGCAGAAAAAGGCTGGGGAAGTTACTCGCTGGATGGCAGAAGGGTAGAGGGCGGCAGCAGCCACGTGAGCAGCACGTTTGGAGGTGTGATGGGTGGACCCTCGAGGACCAATGTCCTTCAGTCTGGGATCCAGGAGGAGGGAAAAGCAGCCGGAGACAAATTCTACAAGCAGAGGGTTTACTGGGTACCAGCAGAGACAGGGCAAAGACTGGCTGGCAATGCTGCTGGAAGCCGAGTGCAGCAGACACAGAGGAGCTGCAGGTTTAAAGACACCCAGGGGCCCAGTCAGTGTCTCCCATGAGGAAAGGGAGAGGCAGAGGAGGCGGGGGTCTAGCTCAGCGGGAAATCGTGTGCTCAGCTCACAGGTGGCCTCGGGTTCAATCCGCAGCACTGCAGAGTATACAAAGAAACCATGAATGACAAATCCACATGGGAACCTCTGAGAAACCAGGAAGGACCAGAAGGAGAAATCCTGCTGGAGATGAGCTATTCTAGCAAATAAAAAGTGGAAGAGAAGGGCCGGGGATTTAGCTCAGTGGGTTTTGCCGCTTGCTGTGCAAGTGCAAGGACCCGAGTTCGATCCCCGGTACCAACCCTGGCCCCCAAACAAACAAACAAGTGGAAGAGGAAAACCAAACAGTAACAGCAGTCACAGCAAATCAAAGAGCAAGTCCAGCTGGCAGAGCATGGGGGATCTGAGGGAGCAGCAACCATCAAGCACCTGGTCCAGCCCCGAGGAAAGGCTGGGGGTCCCATGCTCCTGGCCGCAGAACTGAGAGCTCGGGGTGCAGGGGTGACCAGTCACCACACAACCGAGAGCCGAAGATGGCAGAGGGGACGTCACATACCCGGAGGTCTGGATTCTAAACAAGAAGAAGTCTGGGATGCAAGTTAAGGCGGCACACACGTGGAGGGGACATGAAGGCTGGTACCGTGGACAGAGCTGCCGCGCAGGTGCAGACTGACTGCTCAGCCCTCGGCAGGGTGCTGCTCGGGGAGGGCGGTGATCCCTGGGTCCACCTCACAGGATGCCCTGGCAGTCCCGGCCCAGTGAATAAAGCCACTGTTTACCCTGCTGGAGGCTGCTTCTCAGTTGAGGAACAGGACAGGGACCTCACGTGGCCTACAAAGCCAAGAGCACTTCCTATCCAGGCCTTGTGGATAACGTGTGCTGACCCCTCTCAGAGCAGAGAGCACGGACGAGGCCATGGAAAAGGTTAACTGGTCGCTGTCAGCCCCTCAAGGCCCCTGGAGCTGCAGGGCCTGGGCCAGGTGTGCTGTGCAAGTGCCAGCGACTCCCGCTGTCAATGCCCAGGTCGGCCCACAGAGACCTGGAAATGCTGGCCCAGAATGCGGGCAGGGCACCAGCTGCTGGCCACACATGCACACACACGTGTGCACACACAGCTGGGGCAGCAAGACTGATAAGTGAACAATGTGACATTTAGATAGATACAATCGCAGCCAGAGATCAATATGAGAATTCCTGAGAGTTACAAGAATGAAATATATTTTTCATTGATTTGTTGTTTTAAACCATTAAGAAGATGGGTAAGCGTGTTAGAGCAGGGTAAACACTCAGGGCACCCAACACACTACCATTTTCACACTGTCGTGGAAAATCAATCTCACTGACAGACTTTCCAAGTGAGCCCCGAAGCAGAGAGCCCTCTGCAGGCCCTGAGCCACGTCCAGGGAAGGGCGAGGGGCAGCCTGGCCGCCCAGCGCGGCCTGCAGCATCTGACCCGAGCACAGTATCTCCTCTCAAATGTACTCCTGTGGTTGCTTTTAGAAAGAATCATAAAAATGTCCAAATCCCCTTTTTGTTTAAATTGCCCAAGTGGCACCTATTTGCCTGAAGCAGACAGTGTGGGAGATAAATCGATAGCAGGAAACGGAGAGGCTGGGGCTCCGCACAAAGTTAGGCTGCCGAGCCTGACATTATTGATTCTACCCCGTTCAGCTGGCCTTGTAATTAAAATGTAAATTTGAGAAAGAGATTATGTCCTGACAGAAATGGTAGGATTAAGGGGAAGATAAAAGCCCCTCCGTGAAAATGCAGAGAAAGAAATGAGAAAGAAAAGAGCCCGATTTCCTCAGCCGTGTGGATTTAGACTAAATCTAACTACTTCAGATTCACCTACGTTTAATTGAAAAAACAGTGACAGAATATAAACTAGTATTATGAACTGAGCTCGCCTGGCAGTTTCTGTGGGCTCCGAGGCCTCCAGAGCTGCAGAGTGGAGGGCTTATTCCGGGACTGACCCGCTCAGCCTCCCGAGCCTGGAGTCGGGGCCCACGGCTCCTCCTTTGGGTCCCCCGTTTTGGCCTTGAGCTGTGCAGACGGCCAGACCCATACACAAGCTCGGTGGCCTGCTGGAGACCAGGAGAGGGCGCAGGTCAAAGGTGGAGTGACAGCCTTTCCCAGAGACACCGCCAGGGTCTCTGCTCCTCCCTCCCAGGTCCTCACAGCTAGGACGGGCCAGGGAGGATGGACACCAGGGCCCGGGATGGGGTGGCCCACAGCCCCTGCTAAGACCGCAGGGTTTCTGGACCGGGGCCACCTGGCACAGAGGCTCTAACCCTGCCTGGAGCCAGGCTGGGGTCCCAAGCCCGGGGGCACCGGGAACCCTGGGCTAGGACATCGCTGCAGCTCGCAGCCCCAAGCAGGAGTGCAGGGCCCTGGGGATCAGCTTTGGAGGACTCGACTGGCCGGCAGGCGCAACCTGCAGGGGCCCAGCCTGGGGACACAGGACTGGCCAGGGCCCCATTGCTGCGGCCATTGGGGATGTTTGTGCAACGTTTCCTGAACATAAAGTTGCCGGCAGCGTGAGTGAGCACCATGAACAGAGGCTGCTGATGCTCCTTGGATCCCTGGCTGCTTCCCGGCCCCAGGCCGAGGGACACTCATGCTGTGGTAGACAGAATGCGCTGTCCTCAGAACAGCCCTCCTGTCTGCCACTCACTTCTGGGCCTGCTCCGCGTGGCTGGAACAGGATGAGGTTTGAGGAGAGCGGCTCCCACCATCCCAGCCCCATCAGATCCCAAGTTCTGCCCGAAGGGCCTGGAAGCAACTGGATGGGACAGACAGAGGCCTTGGACAAGGAAACCCTGGTCTGACCATAGCCAAGGGGCGGCACTGGCTGCCAGGCTCCCCTGGAGACCCTGGAAGGTCCAGGCTGGCCCAGGGCATGGGGTGGGAGGACCTCAGGGGAGACCAGGCCCCAGGCGGGGTGCACAGGTGCCCGCGGAGAGGAGAGGGGCTGGGCAGGCCACAGCTCACCTGGCCAAGGGGCAGAGCATCCTGGCAGGGAGCTCACAGCCCCCAGCAGAGCGCCCACACTCCCTGGCACCCAGGCTCAGTGGCCAACCTTTGGTGAGGCTGCAGCCACTGGGATCTCAGCCCAGGCGGGAAGGGAGCAAGACCCCGCGGTGAGACTGGCGTGTGGGCCGGGGGGCTGGGTCACAGGAGGCCCCACGTCTGCGGAGCCCTGTGAGGGCACAGACTGGCCGGTGCGAGAGGCAGGCTGGGCTGCGCAGGCAGGCAGGCAGCTGTGTCCGGGTAGCAGCCCCGTCCCCCTAGGCACCGTGGGCTAGCCGGCACAGCCGGCCTCTTTCCGGGCTCCACTGTGTGGGGAGATGGGGCTGTTAGCAGCTCGGCCGTGCTAATTTGGCATGACACCCCTAATGGGTCATGTCTTCACACTCCAGTTGGCTCATCATCTAAACTCTTCCTAACAAATCTACATTTCATCTCAGACTCCAGTTCCAACCGACTTGGCTACTTTGTGACAAAAGGGGAGGCCGTTTTATTTGCTTCCCCTGGGCATAAGCGCCTGCCACCTGTCGGTGGCCCACGGCCCACGGTCCTCCTCTCCAGGGGTCGGGCTCCTCCGCCACACCTCTCCCTAGGGCACTGGGCGCGGCTTTCAGGTTCCTCTGCAAGGGTGGGAGCCTCTCCTGCTGCGGTCAGGGCTCCACAGCTCACTCCCGCTGCCCAGCCGTGGGCCGGGGAGGAGGCTGGGGAATGGGGGTGTCCCTGGGCCCAGCAGCTCCCCTCCATCACCCTGTGGGCCCGCACGAAGTCCCTGGCCATGGTGGGGCGCTGTAGGAGGGGAGATGTCCTCCTCAGGCAATGCCAGAAGCAGTCACCACACCGCCCTGGGCATGGGCCAGCGGGACAGGCCAGGGGCCGCTCACCAAGGCCATGCCCGGGCCGCATCCCATGGGGCCTCCTCCCAGGCACCCCGGCCACGCCCGCAGCTCACCGTACTCGGCCCGGAGGTGGTCGGGGATGTGGGGCTCATAGCCCTCCTTCTCCGGGACCTCCACAAAGTCCTCGTCATCCTCATCGTCCTCGTGCCTCAGCACTGCTGTCTGCGGAGACACCCCGAGTCACCCCCAGGTGCTGACAGACAGCCGCCCCCACACAAGGACAGCCGCCCGGCGCAGACTCTCCTGCAGCTCAGGCCCCAGCCCTGTGCTGGTCTCCTGAGCTCCCACGGGCGGTCAGCCTGAGGAGGCCACAGCGGAGCCTATCAGGCTGGAGGCCTGGAGACCTCAGGAGGAGCTCTCTGGCGCCCACGCCCTCTTCCCCGCCACCTCGGTGGGTGGTGCTAAGGCAAAAGGCCTGGCCTGCCCAGTGCTGCTGCAGGTCGGGCCATGGCTACGCGGAGTACATCACTGCCAGGGCCACAGCGGATGGGGGCAGCCAGGGCCCACACCCAGTCCACAGCTGCAGGCCCTGGTGAAGGAGGCATCCAGAAAGGCCTCTGTTGCATGAATGCCAAGCAGGGGGCTCCAGCAGGTCACCACAGAAAAACTTTAAAACAACTTGGGCACCTGGCCCTCAAAGGCGCTCGGTCTCGGTGCTGCCTCCTGAGGAGTACAAGAGATCGAGCAGGGGCTGCTGCCCTGTGTCCCCCTCAGTCACTGGAAGCCAAGCCTAAGCAAGTGGCAGCTGGCTGAGAACAGGACTGCAGCGGCCACTGCTCACCTGGGAGATCCCGGCTGGCAGACGCAGGGCCATGGAGCCCAGCCTGGGGCCACGTCTGGCCAAGCCTTAGGCTGGGTCCTCCAGCCGGAGGCTCCCACCACCCCGAGCATAATCAGATGCAAATGCACTTTGTTTAGGTGCGGCCCACGGCTGTGCATCTGGGAAGCACAGGAGACATTAATCATCGGAAACTGTAATTTTTGTTATCAGTCTAACACTGATCAAAAGGGAAGCCTGTCTCCACCGCTGACCTGTGAAACGTCCCAATTATACTCTTTGGAAATGACAGGGGCACTTAACTCCCGAGCTGAGCAAATGACGACGATCAATCACGTTTGAATAACAATGAGCCACGGACCTGAAAATTATTTTTGTATAGAATCTACCCAGGAATTTATGAAAGGTGGAGAGCAGCCCAAGGTTTTAGGGCATTACGGTTCCCGACTCGCGCAGAGTGGCTCACACACTAAACAGAATTTATGTGTTTTAATTTTCTAAAAGGTAGATGTGGACTGGGTGCTACAATGCATAACATATAGTGCCAGGTTTTAAATATGGGGGTCATTTTCATAAAATATTATGCTTATTGCTTACACCCTTGAATTTCACCAGGGACTTTTATCAAATTTTCATTTCCTAAAAAATATTCAACTGCTTAGCTAACTGTTGGGAATTATACCTCTTCCTCCCCAACTGAAATCGTTTATTTCTGTGATTAAATTAGAAGTCCTGGGTTCCTCTTTGTTCCTAAATTAGCCCTCATGAGGCTCAGGGTTCCCTGCCGGTCTCTGCTCTACAAAGACCCTGGGGCTTTCTCTCAGGTGGAGCACACAGCCCTCCACTCCCAGGATGTACTTTGGAACTCAGAGCCTGGGCCATTCAGACCACAGCAACCGGAATGCAGACTCCGCTGCCAACACTGAGGTTAAACTTGAAAGCCTCCTGCTCAGGCTTCTGTTCCCTGCTGGTGCACAGGGAGGCTGCAAGTTCACAGTGCACCGAGTTCTCCTGGACACCTGTCAGGTGTGCTGGACGTGTGGCACCTGCCACGGCATTGCTGCTGTCGAGGAAGGCAGAGGAAGCGCTAAGCCAGCAGCTGCAGGGACACTTGTGAAAAACTGGTGTGGTGGAGCACAGCCCGAGGCTAGCAATGAACTGGGTGGGGCCCACAGCCCTGTGGTGGCGACCTGCCCTCAAGGTCACAGCAGCCCAGGAGGGGCCACACACAGGGGCGCCGGCTGAGGTGCTGGGAAAGCTCACGCCCCGCAAGGGGGCATCAGGGCTGAGGCGGTCTTCAAGATGGGCCGGACTTGGTAATTTCTCCGGAGCAGTCTGCTTCGAACCCACCCAGCACAGAGCCAACCCCGCAAGCACACCAACAGGAGCAGGCGTGGGCTTTGACTGGTGCCGCCCCAGCCCTGGAGGCCTCGTGCCAAGCTGGTCCCCAGGCGGCAAGTGCTGACCCCTCCTTCTTCCCGTCCCGATGCGGGGGCACAATTTCACACAATGGATTCTCACCCACAGTTAAAAGGATTTAGAAAAATGAGTCTCCACGATCATAATTAAACAAGCAATAAAATGGCTAAAATATACAACACAATCAGTTTACAGGGGAGGGGCAGTGAGATTGCTAGTTATTTGCGAAGGAAAGGGAAGCTCAGCGTAGTGCCCGGGAAGCGGGCGCCCACCCAGCCCATGGCCTGCAGATACAGCTGGGACCATTAAATAAATTTTGTACGATCTAATTAACTTGGTGCGCAATCTCAATTACTTTTCACCCAAGAAATCACTTTTGTTCAGTTTTATGTGTGTCTATTTCCCTTTTAAAAAAAAATGATGTAAGGCCTCGTCAGACAAGTGAGTTCCAAGCTGCATTTGTCTTTCAGCGGCTTGATGGCTATGCATTTAAAAACCCATTCTATCTTATAAACTAAAAATTAAACGTGCTCAGCTGTGATGGTCGTCATTGCATCTGCTATTTATATGCTAATGCCCTCCCTGGAAGGCCGTGCAAATTGCCGGCCAGGCCAATATCTCATGTGCATCTCCGGCTGCCAGGGACGCACCTTCAGAGGACAGGGTGGCCACGCTGCTGACCACGCGGGCACTCGAGAGCAGACATCTGCGCCAGGCCCATGGCAAAACTGCAGGACGCGGGCAGGTCTGAAAATCACACCGAGGTGAGCCATCGACTTCAGGAATGGCTCTTAAGTCTGTGCTCACTGACAGGATCACAGGCCAACACTCCGCAGTGCAGAGGCACAGTCCTGGAGCTGCCTGCGTGCACAGCAGGCTGCTGGGACCCAAGAGCTGTGTCCAGCCCACTGGGCAGCCTGAGGCAAGAGGCCCGGTCGCACACACGGGGAGGCCCCTCTCCAGAGCCAGCAAGGTGGGTGTGGACACTGCCGACCACGAGGGCTGAGGCCCAGGCAACGCGGGCCAGGTGCCGGGGGATTCCGCGCTGGATGTGTCCCCTCAGAGTGGAGTGAGTGGCGCAGAGAGGCAGGTCATGACATCGTGGGGTCGTCTGAAACTTACACAAACCGACATCACACCCAATGGAGTGTGTAATCACTTCAGAGGCACCGCACTACAAGCCTAATAACTGCGACCCCCCACAGGCTCCACAAAGCCTGGGCAGGGTAGGAGGGAACCCGCCAGGCTGCTCCAGGAGCCCCATGCCTGACAGGGGACAGGGCGTCCATCACAGCCTGCTGGCTTGGGACAGTGGCCAGGGTGCAGCAGCAGGCCAGCTCCAGGGAGCAAGAGAGCGCTGCTGGGCCAGGACACCAAGCTGCGCATGGCAGACACCAGGCGGCCTTCCTGCCAGGCTGCAAAGGCCAAGCTCACACAGGTCTGCCAGCGTTCTCATCCGTAAAGGAGGTGTAAGGAGACAGCCCATCCCACGGCTGCTTCTGGAATCAGAAGCTTAATGCGAGGGCATCTGAAAAGACCAGCTCAGGGGGCTGGGAACCTTCAGAGGGGGCGTGCCCAGGGGACAGCGGTGGCAGTGGCTGGCATGGGTTGGGCCAGGACTGTGATACTCTCCCGCCCTCAAAGTCTGGCCTGGAGGGATGGCGCCCAGGCCCCAGCCCTCCCCAGCGAACACCAACGCGCGGCTGTGCTGCAGGCTCGGCCTTCAGTGTGATGAAGAGGGGGTTTACCGGCCCTGCTGCGGCACGGCACGAGGCTTCCTGCAAGGCTGATTTAGTTTCCCTGCCTCCCCTGCCTGAGCCTGATGGGTTCAACATTTCATTCCCTGGGGTTTCTGCTTCTGTCCTTTTCACCTACAGGAGGCCAGGAGCCCCTAGGCACCCAGGAAAGCGCCCCCAACACAGCAGGGCCTGGCTGGTTGCAGCACACAGCTGGGTGTCCTGCAGCAGGAGGCGCCGGCACAGCCAGGCCCAGAGACGCCACTTGGTGCCGTGGCCCCAGCAAGGGGGAAGGCCGCCGCCAGTGATGCCTCCCGACCCACGGCCGGGGAAATTAGTATTTTGTTAATTACACAAGGAGAAATAACTCGTGATGCGGGCTACGTAATTAAAAGGCAGGCAATTTTAAAGTTTTCAAAGGATTTTTATCAGTTTAACGAATGAGGCAGCCTTGGGTTATTCCTGCTCGTCTGTAACGGAGCCGGGTGGAAACTAAATCTGCCCAATGAGCCTCCACATCGATCCAGCTCAGATTTATCCCCGCTGGCCTCCGACGGCTCTGATGGAGACGCTCTATAAAACAGACACTTAGGCATATTTAAACCGGCTTAAGTATTTTTTGAAGACAGAACATCTATGTCAAGAGGAAAGCGGTATTACGCAGCAACCAACGACAGCAGAGGAAGGGGCCGTGGGAAGAGGTGCCTCGTGTGCCCCAGGGCCGCCCATGCCCACCGACGGCTCTGCGGGGTCTGGGCCATTGTCATCTCAGCCTGACAGGTGACGTCATAGTTCCTTCGGTCTCTTACACATTTGTTAGAAGTTCTAAGATATTTAAATCACGCACTATTGAATTAGGGCTGCCTGATCAGCCTGTTCTACACGCAGAGTTAACGATGCCCATCCCGTGCTAAATGGGGAAACACCGATGGAAATGATTGAAACCCTCCATAAATTTTATTTGAAAATTAGTGAAGAACACCTCGTTCATAATTTCTAATTAAAACACCTCTAATGAACAGCCATTCATTCACTGGTCCCACCTGGCCCGCACAGGCCACTGCTGAGCAGCAGCCCTGCAGGCGCTGGGGAGCGAGCGGAGCTGCAGGAATGAGATGGACAGATACCTTGTCTATTCTGGGAAGCGGCACTCACCCGGGCCAGGCGCTGCCACTCTCAGCCCCAGCCAACAATCACCTCAAATGCAGGCGGAGGCTCACTCCAGCCTTGGGGAGCAAAGTCCCGAGGACTTCAGGGCACTGCCTCTTGTTAAATCAGTCTTTGGAGAAGGGCCTAGCAGGTGACAACAGAGCAGGGTGCCATGACAGCCAGCGAGCCCTGCACCCTGAGGACAGCAGCAGCCCATGCCCTGCACTGTGGCCTGGCAGGAGCCTGCAGGCCGGACAGCATGGCGGGAGGGGCTGGCCCCCACTGCAGGACTCACAGACAGGCCACAGTACACCACTCAGGCCCGAGGGAGAACAATGTGTGGGTTAAGACGGGGCCTGCAGGAGCAATGAGGTTTAGGGGACAGTGGTAGGCTCTGCACTACACCAGGTCAGGGCTGCACTCCATGTGAAGCTGTGGCGGTGGCTCTAGCAGGCCCAGGCCTGACACCACTGTGTCCCCGTCCTATAAGAACTTGGAAATGGCCCAGCCCTGATGGGAACCATGCAGGTGTACCCGACCCTGCTAACCAACAGTGGGGCATGGCAACCCCAAGCAGCTGGCAGCAGGAAGCTGAGGTTGCAGGGGGATAGGGCAGCTGGTGGGGCTTGGGCAGGCAGTCAAGGAAACCAGAGAGTGTGGTCCAAGGCCTCACTCAGTCTTCCTGGGAGCATGGCTGTCCCAGCAGGTCGGGTGGCGCTGTGGGCAGGAGGCACCACGCAGGAGGGCCTCAGTGCCCCGTGCTCTGGGGACCCAGCCGCAGCCCCAGAGGTGCTGGCCTGGAGTTGACCAGGAGAGTGCAGGTCTGCTCTACCGCTGGTCCATTTGGAGCCTTGGACACAGAAGCATGGGGTCTGACCAGCCCTGGCTCTGTTGCTGGCCCTAGAAGGTCCACACAGGTTGGTGATGTCCAGGCCTGGCAAGACCAGACTGTGCTACCCTGAAGCCCGGTGGCCATGCCCTGGAGCACCAGCTGCCATGGTGAGGCCACTAGCAACACGACCACCATGGACAGAAGACTAGCCTGGCCTGGCCCAACCCTGACAGGAAGAACCGGGTGCACCTCAGCACAAGGCCATGTCATAGGCTGGTCCTTAGGCACGAAGAAAGGGGACCCCGGGACTCCAGCACCAGAGCCAGCCCCGCTGTCCTAAGGACCTTGCAGCATCTTGGCTGTCAACCTGCCTACAGGAGCAACTACCTCCTTCACACCAGGAAATCACTCTGCACTGCGCTCAATTCTTGCATCAGTAATTGTAAGGTACCACGAAGCACCCACAAAATGGCCAGCACAGCCTGCCGCAGCCCAAGCGCCCCAGGGTCACCACAATGCTTGGATTTGCAGGTTTAAGAGAGGAGCAAGACCGCCCTCTGCTGGCCGGGTAGCGATCCACGCAGCCATGCTCAGATAGGACCCTCTGGACTCCAGGGTTGGGGCCACACCACCTGCCCATGGGGCACTGCCCGGGCGCAGTCTGGTAGTCCCTGAGAGCTGCACAGGGTGTTGCTCTCCCTGGGTCCTAGGCTGGGCCTCTGGGTGGCTCCAAACGTGAACGTTTCCTCAGCAAAAACAGTGCTCTTTCCACCTGAAAGTGACCGTCAACAGTAGGGGTGGCAGGGCCAGCATGCCCCACTGGGAGCCTGGGCTCCCAGGGAGTGGCTATTTGGGGTCTCCCTCCGTCTTGAAGCAGACAAGAGATGCCACAGGCGTAGGAGGGTGGTCAGCTGTGCGTGAGGGCCCAGCTGTGGTTCCCCTAGATCCAACAGTGCTAAGTGCAGCCCCGCTCCCTGCAGGCCACTGTGGAAATCCCCTTGGGACCCCAGCACCCCTGAGGCAGTGGGGACCCGGTGCTGGTCCCAGTGCACTGGCGCCTCCCAGCACACAATCCCACAACAGCCATCGCCAGGTGCCCTGTACTCAGGGGTATGAGGGGCCCAGCCCTCCCCTCAGGAACCTCGGTCCCTTCTGGGGCCGAGGTGCCACAGGGTCCAGCAGACAGGAGCCTCAAGTCTCCCCGACAGTCAGCACAGTGCCCACGCTCACCCTGGGATCTGCCCTGGCTGACTCTGGTGTCCCCAGGACCCCCAACTCTGTCAGGGTGGAGGTGCGGAACCACACAGGGGATGAGCAGAGAGCACTGGCAGCAGGAACATCATGCCCGGTGGTGCACATGACTCGAGGGCAGTACCCACTGGAGGCCACCCTACCCTGCACCCCTCTGCCCCAGGCAAGGCTGTCTGGGGCTCCTACTGCACACGTCTGCACCGAGAGGGAGGAACAGGGTCTTCTGGAGCCCCAGCCGCTCTTGCTTGTGCAGGACCAAGTCAGACCCAGACTAGCACACTCTCAGCCCACACGTACCTGGTGCTGCCCACTGTCGGGCTCAATGTCAAGTTCCTTGTACTTCTGCAGCACGAACTCCAATTCCATCTTCAGGTCAATGGCACGCTTCAGGTGTCCACCATGGGCCCCAGCTCGGGTAAACCGCTGCAAAGCCAAGGGAGTCACCAGGGCCCATGAGGAAGCCGGTTTCCACACCGGGCTCTGTGGGAAGGGACGGAGCCCTCCCAGGCAGGGTGGCTCACGGCCTGGGCTCAGGTCCCCCTGATGATAAGCCCTGTGCCTGGCCCTTTCTGCACATCCTCCTTTGATCCCACAGCCCACCGTCCACACTCCTGTTGTGCCCGGCCTCTCAGCTAGCTTGGGGCACCAAGGGTCAAGGGTCAGGTGCCTGCCTTACCTGAACCCAGGAGCTCACAGCCGGAAGGAACTTGTTCCGGATCAGCTTGAGCGCGTCTCGGGCAGCGTGGAGGACAGCAAGGTTGTCCTCATTCTCCTGCACCCTCAGGCTGTCTGAAGGAGGCAGGGGGTCAGGCGGACCCTGTTAAAACCCTCTAAACACACGAGGTGCCTGCTCCCCCATGCATGTGTCCCCAGGAAGGAGACTCATGGGGCCTTGGACAGGAGTGTGTGGCTCCTCCCCGAGGTGGTCCTCCTGCTCTGACACCCCTTGCCACCCAGAGGGTGAGCACGGCAACAGCCCTCTGTCCCAGGGGTGCATGGCCATCTTGCCACTCAGGCTGGCCCTGCTCCCAGCGGGGGCTCAGCGGCCACCTGGCAGCTACGCAGCCTCTCCTCAGGCAGGTACCCACTTACACATGGCCTCTGGGGCAGCTTCCCCACCACAGGCTCGTGGCGTCTGGTGAGCAGCCATGCACTACACCAAGACAGCCTGCAGGAGGGCAACCTGCCTCCTCACGCCTGGCACCACGGCCAGAGGGTGGGGTCCAAGGGCTCCCACAGCGGGCACCTGGCTGCCTCACCCTGGGGAAGGGCACCTGCTCTACCAGCTCCAATGGGCAGCAGCTCCAAAGAGGGTGACTCGAAGCCACTGGACCCTAAAGCTGCAAATGCGCAACTCCATCACCCGGCACGTCAAGACAGGATGGAAACACCTGGGGTGCCACCCACAGGCCTGAGCTCGGCTCACCACAGGACACCCAGAAGGGTGGGGCGGGAGGATCGGGCAGCCTGGGGGACCCCTTACCTGAGGACAGCTCCACGGCCAGCGTGTACTTGTGAGAGCCAAGCCCATGGCTCCGCACAAACTCTTCCACGTCACTGTCCTCCTCCTCCTCCTCTGACGGATCCCCCGGTGCTATCTGGGGCAGCCCCTCCCCACTACCAGCAGCTCCTGCGTGGTGTGCAGAGGCAGGCAGGTCTCTGCTGCAGCATGGCTGCTCCTCATCCTGGGGGTCAGGGCCAACAGATCGGTGAAGGGCAGCCCAGCCAGGGCCCGAGGCGTGAGGGGAAAACTCCGAAGCTGGAGGGCTTGGACCCAGGTCCAAGGGCACCAGCAGCTTGAAGCAGCTCTCCACCTCCATCAGACAGCGGCCAATCTCCTCAGACATTTCTGCCAAGAAAGAGCCTGCTGACTAAGACTAGCAAAAGGGAGCCTGGCCCAAACTACCAGGCCCACTCACTGGGGGGTACCGTCCAGCTGCAGGTGAGGGAGGGGTCTCCTTGCCAGGGAAAGCCAGCACCCCGAGGGCTGGGTCACAGCAGCTCCTCACCACCCCACAAGCCACTGGCAGCCATGGGAGCGCACATCACTGCCACCACCACGGGACACTGTGCCCCAGTACGCAGGGCAGTCACACACCAACCACCCTGCACCCTCCCCCTGAAGGCAGCCTCCCCATCCCCGGGCAAAGCTTCTCATCTGAGGGTTCCCCCGAGCCCGGATTCACCCCTGGGCTGGCCGGGGGTGGCCATGGGGACATCTGCACCCAGGACAGGTATCTGTGGGGGCCCCGCAGGCACGCAGACCTCTAAATGTGCCAGTGGTCTCAGCCTGTTTTGGGGGGCTCTGCAGGTGAGCAACTGCACCCCTAGGCCTTTGCACCTGGGTTGTGATGTGCACCAGGGCTGGCTGACAGGAAGTACTGGTGCAGACTCTGGGAAGGGTGCTGGTGAGAGCGAAAGGGACCATGAGATGAGTGGGTGAGAAGGTGCAGCCAGGCCACCTGGGGCACCCAGCCTCTACCAAGTCCACCCCAGCCTCACAGCAAATGACCACAGGTGAAGCCAAGCCCCCAGAGGCCAGGAAACCAGGCGGCCTGCAGAGGCGCAGCCCAATCCAGAGCCTTCTGTCCAGCCTGCCGGCCTCCCGAGGCTCCGAGCAGAGGCAGTGGGAGAAGACAGGCATGGGCCCTGCCTGGAAACTCGCCTTCCATCTCCCTCTCGGCCTGCTCGGCTCTCTCTCTGTAGATCCTATCCAAGTGCTTCTGCTTTTCTTCTTCCCGCTTCCTTTCTGCCAAAGTCCTGGCATTCACATCCTGAAAATCCACCTGAGAAATTGACAACAAAGACAGGGACTGCCTGGCACGCACACGTACACACAGACAGGCCCATGGAGGGCAGTGTGCACCAGGGGCCCCAGGCTTGGTCCACAGCGTTTTAAGCACTTGACTTTGCTGCCTGGCTACGCACGTTTGCCACCTGAGGTAAAAGTAAAAACCCACCCAGGTGAGGCAGTACAGGTGAAATCCTGGCAGTCTTGGAGGCTGAGGCAGGAGGAATGCAACTTAAAGCCCAGCCTCAGCAACTTAGTGAGCCCCTGCCTTAAAACAAAAAAATGTAAAAAGGGCTGAGAATGTAGCTCAGTGCGAAAGCCCTGAGTTCAACCCTCAGTATGGGAGCTGGGGGGGTGGGTGTAGAAAGACTTCCAGCCCCCAGCTGAGCACAGTGGCACACCTGTCACCCCAGCTACCCAGAAGGAGGAAGCAGGACTGCTTAGGCTCAGGAGTGGAAGGCCTGCCCGGGCAACAGCAAGACCATCTCAAAATTTAAAAATGGACAAAAATAAAAGAAATAACACTTTCAGGGGCCAGCGAGACACAGGCTAGCAGCAAAGCGGCCTCAGCACCATCAAGGTATGAGCCTGAGGTGCCTGAGGGTGGCACGCGGCTGGCCCACAGGAAGGCCAGGCCATCTGCCTGCGGAGGAGCATGGCGAGCTCTGGGCAGCGACGGGGTTGCGTGAGACAAAGGAGCAGACCCTGGATGGGTTCATCAGACCCAGGACAGCCTGAGCCACAGTGGGTTCTGAAGGGACTGTGGGTGTGAGGGTGGGGCAGGAACCATCCCAGGATGGGGTGCACGTGTGACCCTGGCACCTGGAATGCTGCTCTCCCCCAGGCAGTTCAGCAGCTCTGCCCACCTGGCCTGCACTAGACTCAACAGGGAGCTCTTCCACCCCACCACCCAGATCTGCCGATCCGGCCCTGGGGAACCCGACAGCACTGGGCAAGACCCACTCACCTTTTTGGTGTGTCTTAGGAAGTGGTAGCCCAGGGCTAGCTTCTTATAGGCCTCGCCGAACTGCTCATTCCACCCTTCCACAGCGTGCATGGCTGCCTGCTTCAGCCTTCGGGCTGCCTCCCTGGGAGGTGGCAGGGGCTGCTGGTGGTCCGTGCCCAGTGTGAGCTCCAGGAACTCCTGGAAGTTGGAAACGAGCAGCAGCCTGAACTGGTGAGACCTGGTGAAGAGCTCATCCACAATCTGGAAAGTGGAGAGGCGGATCTCGGCATGGTCCTGGCTCAGCTGGGTCATCAGCAGGCGGTAGGCATGGCTGAGCTGCTCCTCTGAAGACCTGGGGTCACAAGTCAGCCTGACTCAAATGCCCAGCACGTGCACGAAGGTCAGGTCAGCCTACGCTCCTCGTGCAGGGACACATACGTGGAAGGGACGGCAGCCACAGCCCAGTCTCCCCATCCCCTCTGGGAGCTGGGCGGGCACGCCCCCAAGGGCCAAAGGCCGCCACTACCTGGCCTACTTCTGTGTGGCCCACACACCAAGAATATCCTCCACACTGTTGGGTTTTTTTTGGTACCGGGGATCAAACTCGGGTCCTTGTCCTTGCCGGGCAAGCGCCAGAACCACGGAGCTAAATTCCCAGCCCTGTCCTCTACATTCTTAAGGGCTGAACAGCTGGCGGCGGGGGGGTGGGGGGGGTGGGGGGTGGGGGGAGAGTAGCTCAGACTCAGAAGGCTTCCCTAGCACATGCAAGGTTCTCAGTTTGACCCTAAGCAACACAACGTGATACACGTAAGAGTATTTCTAACATGTAGAAATCACGATTCAAAGATCAGTGGCTGTCAATGTTCTCATCGGAATACGGCCCACCTCTCCGTTCACACTGCCACAGCTGCTTTCAGGGTTGAGTGGTTGCAACACAGGCCTCACAGCCACGCAGCGAGGCGCCCTTTCCAGGAGAATCGGCAGCCCCTGCCCTGCCCTCAGGTGGGGATCCAGCCCTGGCCCCCCTACCCCCCCACCCCGTGTAAACCAAAAACAGGTTTTCGTGGATGCAGGCAAAACTTGGTCAGCACTGCAGTTTTTTACTGAAGGATGCACACTTTTTCATTTAATAAATGATCACTCAAATTCCTTTGCTTTATAAACGAATTAATCAGTAACCCTAGGTTCATGTTCCAGCACCTACAAGCAAGGCCTAGCAGGATCCCTATAGACATTTCCTGGGGGGCTCACCCTAAACACACGGCGGGTGGCGGTGTACCCCAGTCGATGTGCGGGAGGCATGGGTCAGTGGTGGTGCTTGCCTAGCACTCTTGCAGCCCTGGGTTCCATCCCAATCCACAGCCAAAAAAAAGGCAATCACTGCACCATGAACCTTCTTTCCATGTTCCAACAATACGTATTTAACCGTACGGCTATCTGCGCACCGAGGGCTTATCGTTTATGTGCTTTGTAAGACCCCCAAGTGGGCCGACCAGAAGTGGCCTGAGGAGAGCCTCTCTGTGCTCCCCGACCCACACACTCGCCCGAGCCCTGGCTCTGCAGAGCCGTGGTTCATTCCGGGTGGAGGCAGGCAGAGACAGCTCGCACAGCAGAGGGGTGCTGTACTGCAGGGACACCACAATCTCGAGATGCCACGGGCTCACTGCGCAGGCTACCGTGAAACGCTGCCCCACAGACATACTTGCAAATTTTCTTCAGTTCTTTCATTTTCTCAGGATTCGGCTGAGGTTCTCCGGAAGTTGTGAGCTCTTCTACCAACACTGGAAGTTTCTGATCCATATCTAGGAATAGGGAGCACAGAGATGCTTAATTACCAGCTGTTCTTTAGCTTCTTAGTTTTACTATCGAATGTTTACCGAGCTCCCCCCAGTACTGGGCACTGCAGAGGTGCCCAGGCACTGGGGTCCCTACGCCCCCGCCAAGTGGGACGACTTCCTGGGAAACACGACCACCAGGGGGCCACTGGGGCGAGTCCAGCAAAGCCTCTCGGTGTAACTAGAAAGTTTCAAAGATGAAACGTCTGAGCGCCGCCGCAGTCCACGTTCCAGCAAGGCACCTTTCTCTCCCGGCTCCCCCGCACGGGACAGCGATGGACGCTGCCAGCGAGCTGGGGGCTGAGCGGGACCCCACGATCACTGCCCCGCCCGAGCCCGAAGGCAGAGGCTCCGCGCGGCCACACCTGCTGCCCCGACTCCGCAGCCTGGGGACTCCCAGGCCCCTCCGAGATGACCCCGCCCAGGTGCCCGGCCTCCTGGGAACCAACCGCACGTCAAGGCACCCTCTCGCTTCTCCCCGCCCCTTCCGGTAGAGGCGGCACCGGCCGGTCACATGCCCAGAGCTCAGCGCCCATTGGCTCGCTCTTGCTGCGCGGCGCGGGCAGAAGTGGTCAGCAGGGTGGTGACCGCCCTCTCCCCGCCCATTCCGGCGAAGGCTCTGCCAATCACGTGCCCCGAGTAGGGCGGCCACTGGTTGGGGGCGCAGGCGCGAGGGCGAGGCGAGGCGGAGTTCTGCGGGGTGACGTAGGCGCGCTCCTGGAAGGGCGGGGCGGGGCGAAGGAGGCGGTGCGCGAGAAAAAGGAGGCGGGAGGGCGCCGCAAATCCTTAAAGGGGCCGCAGCTGCTGGCGCAGTGAGTGGACGCCGGGCCGCGGGGCCCCCGGGACGCTGAGGCCCGGTGGAAGGTGTCGACTGGGCCTCGTTGCCACGCCCGTCTGAAAGCTCGCACCTCCCCCGCACGGCCCGGAAGGCGGACCAGGTGGGAGCTGGCGCGAGGCCGTGGGCGGCTGGGCGGGCGGGCGGAAAGGATGTCCACCGAAGCGCCCCGCCCGCAACCCCGACCGCAGCCTCGGTGCGCACGGCCGGCCGGGTCGGGAGCTCCATTCCGCGCGGCACCGTCTGCAGGGAGGGAGGGGCCCCCAGGTCCCCTGCTCCCGGGGTTGTCGAAGCGCGGGCCCTGCGGCCGCGGCCTCGCCCTCGCCCGCCCCCCTCCGCCCGGTGCGTCCCTCCCCACGCAGCGACTTCGCGTCCCCTCCTCCCTGCCACACTCCCTGTGGTCGCCAGGTGGCCAGTGAGGGTCACCTGCAGATCACAGCCCTCCCACCCTCTCCTAGCAGCCAGCAGCGTGCGGGCGTCCGACCTTCTGCCCCCCTGGACAGCAAGCACAGTCACCCCAAGTGCAGTCCATTTGTGAACCCCGACAGCCCCACCTTCGGAGCAAGCCCAGGGCCTGAGCGCGTCCCACCACCCAGCTCCTGCTCTGTGCTCTCTTTCCCGCATGTGTCCTTAGTGCACCCGCACAGCGCTCAGGGACCCTCAGAGGCTTCGGTCAGATCCCATGGCCCCGAGCTCAGGAGCGCTGCCCCTGCCTGCCTGGACTTGCCGGCCGGAACTCCCCAGGTTGGGCCTTGGGACCTGCTCTGCTTGCAAGTCTGCCCTGCACCTACTCCCACGTGAGAGCTCACACCCTCCGCTCCTGGCCCCTTTGCAGTAACACGCCCCCCCCCGCCCCGCCCCTTTACTACTCCGCAGAGCCCTCAGCGGTCGGTCGCAGGCTTGCTGGTCTCCGTGGTTTCCTCCTCTTCTCCACCCCAGGGTCTGCTCCCTGACAGCAAGGATCCTTGTTTTATTCCACGAAGAGCTCTGTAAATGATAAAATCGTGCATACATATATTTCATTTGAACTTTCTTTTCTAAATCACTGACTGCAAAAATGGATTCTAGGATATGTCCCATGTAGAAAAAATTCTGACCAGAGAAGCCCAAAGGACAGGGCGAGAGAAATGGTAGCATATGTAGATCGGTGTGTTTTGGGGGGGTTTTTTGGTACCGGGGATTGAACTCTTTGGATCCTTGTGCTTGAGAGGCAGGCGGTGGAACCACTGAGCTAAATCCCGGCTCGGACCGTTGTGTTTTTACTTGAAGTGGTTGTTATAGTTTAGGTGTAAAATGTCCTCCCCAAACCCCATGTTCTGAGGTAAGGCCTGGGTGGAAGGGGTGGGTCACTGGGATGTGACCTGGAGGGGTGCATTCTTGTCTTCAGCTGCTCCCCACTCCCTGCTTCCTGGCCACCCTGTGGTGAGAAGCTCTCCTCCACCATGCCTGTCTGCCATGCCATTTCTTCCTTGGAACCAGCCGACCACGGACTGAATCTCCTGAAACTGTGAGCCAAAATACACTTCTCCTGAGTTGAACATAGTTGCAAAACATCCCTAGAAAAATCCTAACAGGCCAAACCCTGCAGTATATAAAAGCTGTCATACAATACGAGTATCTGGGAGTTACCTCAGCAATGGCAAGAGTAAGGACCTGAAATCAGTGTAATTGTCCATATGAACAGAATAAAGGTTGTTATTACATAAAAAAGTTTTGACAAAATTCAACATCCATTCATGGTTATGACTCTTAGGAAACGAGAGTGGACTTCCTTAGCCTGATAAAGGACATCTGTAGAAAACCCACAGCAAAGGCCACGCTTACCTATGCAAGACTTGCTGTCTCCGCCCTGCTGGAACCTCCACTCCCGCTGCACTCAACCCTGCACTCAACGATGCCCTGGAGCCCAGAGACTGCAGTAGAGGAAGTGAGAGGTGGAGCCTTGGAGCAGGGACCCAGACCATCAGGAAGTGAATGTGCAAGTCTTGGTTTGTGTATCTGTGGGTTCCTGCTGCTGCTGCTGCTCAGCAATACACAGGGGAACTGTTGTGTAGAGGGAGGCTGAGACAGGAGGATTACAAGTTTGAGGTCAGCCTGGGCAAGTTAGCAAGACCTCTATCAAAAATAAAAGAAAACAAAAAGGAAGGATCTAGAGAAATGTGACTTTCAAGAGTATTCATACCGTAGCTGGCTGTGATGGCACATGCCTGTAAGTAATCTCAGCACTTGGGGAGGCTGAGGCAGGAAGACTGCCACAAGTTCAAGGCCAGCCTG
The DNA here is from genome assembly GCF_053883595.1 of Heterocephalus glaber. Lineage (NCBI taxonomy): Eukaryota > Metazoa > Chordata > Mammalia > Rodentia > Bathyergidae > Heterocephalus > Heterocephalus glaber. The sequence goes on along the minus strand of NW_028258325.1, from coordinate 805,512 downwards.
AACTACACAGTGAGACCCTGCCTCAAAAAAAAAAAAAAAAAAAAAAATTAGGGCCAGGGATTTAGCTCAGTGGTGCCGCCACCTGCATTGCAAGTGCAAGGTCCTGAATTCTGTCCCCAGTACCAAAAAAAAAAAAAAATGTAGTAGACTCGAATAAGCCAGACACAAAAACACAAAAACTGCAGTTTTCCTTAAGATGTGTGCATTAACATATGTAATTTTAAAATTAAAATTTTAAGACATTAATCAACAAGGCCTGATACCCCAGTGCTGGCAAGTGCTAGAGGATGGAGCAGGAGGGCCGTGCAGTGCCAGTACCTGTGCACAGCGGGCTGACGGCCTCTGCCAGCTAGGCTGGGCCCCGTGCTGCTCTCCACAGTGCTCCCGAGTGTACACCCCACGAGCCGGGCTCGAGTTCACAGCGGTCCCCTGAGGGACACCACACTCACGCTCCAGTGCACCGCCCTGGCAGAAGGCGAGCCCTGGGGCCCACGGGAGCTGGCTGGGAAAGGACCCAGGGCACCGGGGAGGCTGGCACAGACTCCAGGTGGACACGTGGGAGCCTGTCCAGGACTGTCCCAGGTGCCTGGGGGCAGGAGCACCACCCTGGCACACACAGTGGGGAGTGCGGTGGCTGAGGAAGCTCCCTGAGCTGTGGTGCAATAGGGCCCTGTGGGCATCACTGCCCACCCCTCGCTCGAGTAGGCAGAGCAGGTCATGGACCCCACTGAGGGCAGAGGTGCCAGCCAGGGCTGTGTGGCCAGTGCGCTGAACAGGTCTCAGGGCTCCCTGATGCAGAGCACTGGTGCCATGGGGAGTGGAGGCCACCAGTGGGCCCAAGGGCTCTACCTCTGCCAAGGCCTGAGCTGGTTGGCACCTGAAGAGGTTTGCGCATGACCTGCAGTGGGTGGGTGCTGGTGCTGAGGGCGGCAGCCACAGAGCAGGGGTAGAGATGGCAGAGAAGGGTGGCAGAGCAGCTGCTGGGGCTGGCGGTTATGGCTCAGGGCCCCAGACCAGCCTGCCTGCTGGTGTCCACAGGCTCGGCCTCTACCCACTGGACGGTGACCACACAGGCCCCAGGGACCTGGGCTGCAGCCGACAGGAGTCACTCGAAGAGCCCACCAGGCTGGACCTCTCCCCCGGGCAGGGCACTGGCTGGCCCAGCAGAAGCCTCAGCAATGCTGCTGTGCCCAGGAAGCCCCTGGAGGCCAGGATGGCAAGCTCCCTCCGGGCGTTCACCTCGCCTCCCAGCAGCACAGAGCCCTTCACCATGGTGACAGCAGCGAGAAGCCAGGCCCTGTGTGTGGCTATGTGTGGCTGCCTAGCCCGCAGCTGGCAGGGAGAGCAAAGCAGACCCTGGAGTCAAAAACACTCACACAGAAATGAGAAATAGAAAGCCATTTTATTAACACGTTTTACATTTACAGTTTATTAGCTAATCAACATCAACATGCAAAAATAAGCGCTAGATACAAACCTCTACAATATGGTGCGTGAACTACAGGTTCGTGTGTCTGAAACCCCTCAGTACTTGGGAACAGCATTGAGACTCCAGGGTTACCGAGCCATCAGCAAGGCCTCTGCAGAAATGCGGTCCAGTGGATTTCCACGTGGTACATTCTCGAAGCAGGAAGTAAGGCGACGCAGAGGACGAGACCCGAACCTGCGCACACGGCGGCCAGGACACTGAGCCCTCCAGCCCTGGGGGCGCACAGCTCTGGGTGAAGTCGGGAGAGGCCCCCGCGCTGTGTCAGAGTCCTCACCCCGGCCACGGCCAGCACTCAGGAAAGGACCAGCCCATTCCTCAAGCTCCCGAGTCTCATCGTCAGCAGGTGGAGGAGACTGAGAAACACGGGAGCTCACTCCTGTTTTTGAGATGTTCCAGAGTCCCTCACTGTCAGGTCAGTCAGTGGAGAAGCTCCTCTGAGAGGTGCAGTACTTGTGGAAGCATCAGAGTTGACGTATGTTACAAAATCCTACCGATCAAAATGTTGCTTTCAATTACAAACTCATCAAATCTTACTTCCTCTCTCCCTAAGTATTTGTTGTTGCTCACTGATCTTTGGTCGCAAGAAACAGAAACTCCGCGGCAGGCTGGGGTCAGGGACAGGAGGAGGGTGCGGCCCAAGGCGTACACTTGAGAACTCAGCCTACATGATGTACACCTTCTCGGCCTGTGAGAAGTGGAAGACTTCTTTGGTTCTTGGGCAAACAACTTTATCATCTTGACGGATAGAAAGCAGAGACTGAAAAAGACCAGGAATACATTAGGACAGGAAGTGCAACGCCTTGAGGATTTCCAGGGAAACCCATGTGAGGACCCCCAGGGAAGAGACCCCACATCCTGCACACACTGTCTGGGGTGCACTTGTCACAGAGCCTTGGGGCTGCTCAGCTGCGGCTCTGGCCTCATCCATCTTGGATCGAGGCAAGTGCAGCCCAGCACCCGCCCGCCCTGCCCAGGGCAGCCTGCAGCACCCTATTCTCTCACGTTGTAGCCGTAGACGTAGCCGTTGGGCAGCATCATGGGCGGGTTGTTCTCATTCATCACATCGCCAGAGATCTTGCAGACCAGGCGGGAGTTGGCACAGTGGGCCATGGGCAGGGGCTGGGCCAGCTTGTTCAGGGAGCGGCTGCACACTGGGCAGTCAGGGCTCTTGGAGCTGCCGTCCTCCTTGTAGCACTGTCTGTGCACAGGGTTAAGGAAGGGCCAGGCGCCGCCGGGAAACAGGCACGCTGTGGCACTCACCACAGGCACCATGCGGAAAGCAAACACGGCTAATGAGGGTATGCAGCTCTGGGCAACCAGACAGCATACTGCAGCCTGACCCCCAAAGCAGCCATGGCACCTTGACCTGCTGGCCTCTGGCAGGACCTGAGGCTTGGGCCCAGGTCCCTCAAATTCCTACAAGGATCTGTACTGGGCTTGGAGGTCACACAGGGTCAGCCGCCTGGCCCCAAGGACTCCTGGGAGCACAGCAGCACCAGGGATCAGGAGATGAAGCCACATGGGCCCACAGACTGAGCTCTCAGACCCCCTAGCCATCTCAGCATTGCACAAGCTCAACACAGGGAAAACGTGGTCTGCACGTGGGACGTGGCACCTGTCCTGGGGGTACTGTGCTAAGGCATGAGCACGGCCAGGAACCTGACCACTGGACAGGGAGGATACGGTGTCTTGATCGCTGAGAGGCCAGCCTGCAGAGTGAGCGTGAACACAGAGCTGTTCCCCAGCTGGTGCAGGCGGTAGTTGTCGTATCGGAATTGCTGGATCAGCATCCGCCACCGAGCCGGGTCCAGAAGGTCCTGGAAGAGACAGGCAGGGGTGCTGGGAACCCCTGGGGAGACCTACAGGGACACCTGGCAGTGCAGTTGTGGGGTTGAGATGCACAGACACACCCCAGCCTGACTCAGCACCCCTGCAGGGCCTGTGGCCTAACTTTCTGGAACAGCTGCCTGTCCACACGCCCACTGGCCTGCTCTGCAGTGAGAATCCCAAGGCCTGTGACAGACAGGTCTCCCAGGTAGGAAGCACAGCAGGGCAGAGGGAGCCGCAGAGTACCACAGCTTCAAGGGAGAAGTCATGCTCCAGAGAATAGCACTGGATGGAAAAAAGCAGCTACAACTACCTCTGCTGAAGATGGAGAAGAGAAAGCCAGACGTGGGTCATGTCCAAGAGACAGAGATGGAGGGAGAGGGAGGGAAAAGGAGAGAGACACGGGGCGGGGGGCAGACAGAGAAGCTGCGGGGCACCGGCCACTCATCCTGGGCAGTGGGGGCAAACCTATGGCACCTGTGTGCAACAGGCTGCTTGCATCATTGAAAGCTCTGTTACTGTGTTTTTCTTTTAATGAGTTGTTTTCTCTAAAACCTCGGTATTTAGGTTTAATTGCAGTGTTGGCATTCTGCGGCAAATAAGGGTTTTGGGTTGCAGTTTGGGCTCTCATCTCTAAAAGGTTCACCATCACTGGTACAGGGTAATGACACAACTTCAACCGTTCTTTCGGAGTCTTATTTTTCATCTTATTCTTATGAGAGGAAAGTCTGTCTGGGATTAGACCGACAGCCCAGAAGGCTCTCACAGAAGCGATAGCTCGTGGCTCCGTCCTGAAGCTTTTCGTACCAAGGCCTCGCAGCCCCTGCCTCCCGCCAACAAATCCTTGCTCCAAGTGTCTGGTGACCCAAGACTCAAAGGCGGGGCATTCTGCTCTCTGGGCCCAGTGACTGCCGCGGTCCTTTTCATCCAGGACACCTGCGTTCTCAGCTCTCCTTTAAGCTCACTGTACCCCAAGCCACCTGCTTCCCACGAGCCAACTTTGCCCCATGTGAATCTTGGTCTCTGTCTTCCCTGTCACTGAATTCCTCTGAGATCATGGACGGGGAAAGACATATGTGATGGGCTCTGCCTGTCACCCAGCTCGACTTGGCACAGGCAGGAGGTGGCAGTGCATGCAGTGGGACCATGGCCGCCTCAGGGAGGAGGGATAGACTGACCACACTGCAACCCAGAAGCATTGCTCAGAGTGGGCGGGCCTCTCCTGCTTCCTGACAGTCTCCTCCAGAGCAGTAAGAGAGACCCAAGAGGCCGATTTAAGACACCAGAGTTCAGATCCAGCACCTGACCATCTGTGAGGGGCTGTGTGAGTTCCGGCAGGGCAGGAAGCTCCAGCAACAGCTTCGAGGACCTGAGACCCAACCCTGCAAACCCTGTGAGCAAGGAACTGCCCTTCCACCCTTCCCAGAAACTGAACACAAACATGGAGCGCACCAGGCCCGAGACTCAGCCATGTGCTCAGGGCCAGCTCAGTGACAGGCCAGGCCCCACGGCAGCCCTCGAGCCCAGAGCGTAGGGGCCTCCACGGGGAGGCAGCAGGCCCTCCAGGGAACCAGACAAAGGGGACCGTCGCTCACTGAAGGAAGGAGAACCCCACACAGAAGGGGTGATCTGGACAACGGCCCCCTGATACCCACAGCAAGCACCAGACACGGGAGAGAGACATGCAGGAGACACCAGGGCTGCAGAGCTCCTGAGCCCGGACCCATGTCCCTCTGCAGGGCATGTGGCAGCCCTGCCCTCATGTGGCACAGGGGCTACCTTGTACGGGGAAATGTGCGTGTCTGGTGGGAAGGCCAGCATGCCCATGACCTGGCGGACCTCGTCCAGCTGGCTGCCCTCCGCCTGGCTGAAGTGCTTCCTCGCGTGTCTGAAAAGCAAACGTTGGCATGCTTCAGTCTGCATGTCACCGCTGAGGGCTGTGCTGATGGGCCTCACATCTGAATCAGGCACAGGAAGCCCTCAGCCCCCGAGAGCTCTGGCGGGCAGGGCTGTGGTGCCCCTGACCCCTCTGTGGCAGCCCCACTCAGGCCTGGACCAGGCCCTGCAGCTGCCCACCCACCCGCAGCTCTGCCTTGTGTGCTGGCAGACACGTCGTGGTCTTCCCGTGTGATGTGCACAGCCGGTCCCCCGGGCTGCCTGGCGTTGGTCTCCGAGGTCCACTGGCTGGCCAGGAACTGCCTCATACACCCCGGTCCTCTGCCACCTCTGCACTGAGCCCCTCAGAGTAAGCCCGTCCCCATGGCCAGTGACATGGTGCCTGTGGCCCTGCATCCCCACACTGTGAGGAACAAGACATGCACTAGGGAAACAAACCTGACACCCAAGGGGACGCAAACCTGGATGGGGCTGGAGGTGGGGGAGCGGCAGGGGCACCAAGAGGGCACAGCGAGGAGTCGATGTGACAGGGCTCGAGGGAGCAGGAAGGGAGCCCCACAGCGGCCACCCGCCGGACAAGCAGGGAGCGAGAGTGACACGAAGGGCTTCTCTTGTGCCGCGGCGGGCACCGAAGCCAGGGCCTCGCTCTAACTCAGAGCTACATCCCCAGCGCTTTTTAACACTGCATTTCGAGACCCAGCCCCACTAGGTCACCCAGCCTGGCCAAGCCTGAGTTGACCGGGTGTGCCACGTTGCCCGACTGAGGTTTTCCTTAGTGTGCAAAGTACACGTGACACCCGGGGGGCTGCACACTGCACTCGGCAGGCCACGCTGCAGGGGGGTGTCGGCCAGCCCGCAGCCCACCTCACACCCACGCCCTGCAGGTCCATGCACACCTGGGCACCGGGGTCAGGCACCTGTCCTACTCATTTATTAAAAATGAAAGTCCAGGAGTCAGAGCCCAGCCTGGGCACTGGGACATCATCTCCAAATACATTCAGTTTTAAAACAAGAATTTTTGTTTTTGGAACTGGGGATTGAACTTGGGACCTTCTACTTGTGAGGTAAGCGCCAGAACCACTGAGCTAAATCCCTGGCCATTAAAATAAGAATTTAAAAAATATTCCAAAGCAGTCCCAGCAGCTCCTGCACCTGTGTCCACCACACCATTTGCCGACCCAGCCCAGGCTGCTTCCCAGGGCCTGGCAGCAGGGAGACCACCTCCCTCTGCTCACACACGGAAACCCACCCTCACTGGCCAGCCCCAGTCCCTGCTCCTGGAAAAGCAGCCTGGGGCAGAGCCCTGCTCCAGCCCTCCTGAGCCCAGCCCTCCCACCCGACCCTCCCCAAGCAGCTCACAAGATCCTCCAGTCAGTTTCTGCCTCCACCCCGGGACCCTGCAGAGCATTCTGGCCAGGTTATCCTTGTGACTCAATGTAGAAATAGTTTTGCTGTTTTTCTTATACCCACTTATGGCAAGGAAATTCAGGAAATAGAAGTAAAGTCCTTCAGCACATCTGCCTACCCTGCCATGCTGGGGCTTTTTTTGGGGGGGTACTGGGGATCGAACTTGGGACCTTCCGCTTGCGAGGCAGGCGGCAGGACCACTGAGCTAAATCCCGGCACCCACCGTGCTGTTTTAAGAGTTGCAATGGAGTTTTTCTCCCTGTTGGCCTGCTCGTCTCACCCTGATGACGTCCCAGGCACTGCTGTCTGACCACTGGGAGCACAGAGCAGGAGCCCAGACACCCGGATGCCCTCCTGCTCCCCTTCACCCCTCCAGCAGGGCCAGACACCTCCGGGACACCCAGGCTGTTTGCCTGCAAGGTAGTGCTAGGGTGGAGAAGCAACAGGCACTTCGAGGTGGTCCCGTCCAGGCAGGGGCTGAGGTTCTCCAACTCCCTGGCTGACCTGGTGGCCGAGACCCTCAGAGGGAAGCAGGCAGGCGGGCCTGGCGGGTGGCACCCTGTGGACACAGGCGCCAAGGAGCAGGAGTCCTGACAGGAAGGGGACACTGTCCTTCCCTCACAGCTGCACCACCACCACTCGGGGACAATGCCTCATCGCCTGGCAGGCCCTGTGCCTGTGGCTGCACAAGTGAGCTCCTGGCCGGAGTCATCAACCCAGCACAGCCCGGGGCACAGGGCAGGACGCCACCTCGTGGCCTCTGGGTATACCCTGCACCCCACTTGCACCCAGCACTGCCCGTGCCTGCTGGGGCACCTTGTGGGAGGCTTCACTGACACCCTCCCCAGCAGACCCTCCAGCTGGACCCAAGTCTCAGACGGGCACCATGGGCCAACACTTCCACCAGAGCTTTGCCTAGCACCCCTGCACTGGGCGATCTCTGTCCTTGGTGCTGTCCTCTCTGCTCCAAGCCCTGGGCTTAACTGCACAGGAGCCTCAGCAAAGCTGCAGTGAGAAGACCCGAGTGCAACGACACCACCCAGGCCAGGCACCAGGCACTTCACCAGGCATGGCTTCCCATCTCAGGGCCTCTGGCTCATGAGAAGCAGGGGGACGTTGGGGTACACCCTCCTCCTCTACCCGGACACCATGCATCTGTCCAAAAGAGGCCGAACAGGCTGGGTGGGACTCCCCAGAAAGAGGGCTACAGCCATTGAGTACTCCTGCTGCTGGAGTGATGGCACCACCCAAGGGGGAAGCCTGACCCAGAGCCCAGGCCACCGGCTCACTGGATGGGCCCCCAGCACAGCCACATGGGGCTGGGGAGTCCCACCCCATCTCAGGCACGGCAAGATGCAGCTGCCGCATTGGCAGGGCATGGTGGGGAGGGAAGAGAGCCGCCCAGGGCATCCTGTCTTCCATCACAAACCCCAGTGTGTGACCACCTACCTCACGGCATCCAGGCGCTTGTTCTGCCGCACGAGCTCGATAAACTCCTGGATCCTGAGGCTGAACTCCAGGCAGCTCTGGGGACAGATAACAGGAGTCTCAGATGGCAGCACAGGCTCCCAGGCAGCACTCACACGTTCCAGGCAGGCCCTTCAAAGGACGCCAGAGCCCTCAACAGGCACCACCCTAGAGCAGATGCCTCCTGGGGACCATCGTGACTCTGGCTGATGGGCCAGACATGTGGTGTGGCCACGGTGATGTGGACACTGTGTGTCACCCTGGGGGCGCAGGAGTGGAGACACCGCCCAAGCTCCCTAGCCTGTGTTGAAAGGTGTCACCAGGCATGGGCAGAGGCCAGAGACCTGGGGGAGAACTGCAGCTCTCACCAGGGCTGCATGGTGCCTGGGTCACCCCGATCACCCCAGTCACATGAGCACCCTCGCCTCCCCCAAATGCAGCCAGGCCTCAGACGCAGTGCGCTTCCCATCTGCCCTCCTGGGTACACCGCTGCCCATGCCATGGCCTGTGCTGGGGGATCCAGACGACCCCTCGTCTTGATGCCTGCAGGAGACAGTGACCCCATGGTGGGTGCTGGGTGGGCCGGACCATGGTGGCAGCCAGGAAGAATGAAAGACATACAGGTGAGGGAGCCAGGCAGATGCCAGGGAAACACTGAGGCAGTGGCAGGAGGCCACTAGTGCAGAGGCCCAGTGCCTTCCTGGGGCAGGAGGCTCCTGCCTGACCTGAAGGCTGGGCTGGCCAGGACCAGGGAAGGTGGGGAAGGCGGCTGTCATAAAGACAGGAGCCCAGGACCTGCAGGAGTCGAGAGCTCTGGGTCAGCCCACGGGAAGGGAGCTCCATGCCAGAGGGGAGGGTTGGGCAGCTGGGAGCCTAGTGCTGTCTCTAGGGGCTGCAGTGACTGACGGATGTTGCGGAGCACAGGGACAGGCAGTCTACGGGGAACCTGGCGTGCAGATCCAATCTGGGCAGGAAGTGTGGCTGGGGTCAGCAGGATGACCTCCAGCAATCGCGGGGAAAGCGGGCCCCACACTCTACTTCCACTAGCAGCAGCAGCCAGCGACAAGCAGGCCACGGGGCCCTACCCACGGCCCCATGGCATCTACTCAGCCAGTGGGTCAACCAGCTCAGCATCTGCACTGACACCCAGGACTCCCAAAAGCTCACCCAGGCCCACGGCGCCTCCTCACCAGGCTCACTCGTTCCAGGGACCCCCAACCCCTCGCATAACCAGCTCCACCCCGGCCACCACCTGGTGTCCCCATGCCGCTCCACACCCATGGCACAACCATACAGGGTATCTGTCACCTGGACAGGAGGTGACACGGTGGGCTTTCCTGTCCCCTCTGTACCTAGGCAGAGGAGCAAAGGGCCTCCTCCAAGCTGGGCAGGAGTCGTCTGACTGCCAAGGTGGGGCCATCGCTGCAGGCCAAAGAGAGGACAGCGCACCACAGGGCTCTGGGAGGGGCCCATGGGTGAGTGGACAGCAGCAGGGTGCAAGGGAGACCCATTCTCCTGGCCCCACCTACTTTCTAGGGCACCCACTGGCTGTTGCAGCTGCAGGTGGGCACAGCAGCAGGCTCTGCCTAAAGCAGGAAGAAGCACAAAGCTTCACAAAGCTGCACAAAGCTCTGAGAGGAGCAGCACTGTGTGTCCACACTGTCCTGGTTGCAGGGTACCTGCAGACAGTGCCGACAGGGAGGTTCATCTGCACAGTGGGAATCGGCCTCAGCCCTGATCTATAGACCCCACAGACCCGAGGCCTCCGTGCTCCCCCTTACGTGTGACATGGAGACACACAGCACCCACCCATATCCCTGCTTCAGGGCTCCTCAGGATCTAGGCACCCAAGTCAATTCAACAGACAATCACTTGCTACCCTGTTACTTTAAGCTCACTTCCAACTCAGTGGAAGTCAGGTGTCAGAAGCTTTTCCTGCCTAGATGTGCCCCGCTGTGCTCTGAGCGAGCTGTGAGCACACAGTGTGGCCCTTCCCTGGCTCCTGCCCCCCTCGGTGTGTGTGCGTGTCATATGTGCACGTGTGGACTGCCTTGCTGCCCAACCTGACACGGGACATGACCTCGCTCGGCTGCCGTGTGTGCAGCCAGCACCCCGTACCGTTCAGACCTGCATGCCTGGGGCTCCCCGTGGCCACACGTGCACCTACCATGGGCCCCAAGAGACATGCTAGGTGCCGGGGCCTGTGGAAACAGAGGTAACTCTCATGCCAAACGGAACGCCGTCCCTGAACAGAGTCCTTGGGAGGGAGGGATGGAGCTGTACCTTGGCCGAGGACTGCAAACCAATGCTCCTTTCCTTTCAGGGTTTCCATACCAAGATCCTCAACCTCTTTAGGGGAGCTGCCGGCAGCTCTACTCTCTCACTCATCTTTGCCTCGTGCTCACCTTGGAGGCCCTGAGTGGCACAGTGTGTGTCACCCCAACAGGCTCGCCAGGTGGGGCACAGCAGGCTCACTCAGGAAACAAAACCGTCTCTCCTGTGGAGGCAGGGGCTGTGGATGAAGGTCAGCCCTTCCGCCAGCACTGGTACGACACCATCCTTCAGTACAGTTGAACCTGTGGCTCAGGCCACCGTATCTGAAAGCTGCTGTGGCCTCTAGGAAGTGTGCATCAATGGAAGCCACAGCCCACAGTGTGCGGCCCATGGGATGACTACCTCTGGGCTACTTTTGGTGGGTGCGAGTGAGCGGGGGCGCCCAGAGCCACGCGATGCAACCACAGCAGCCACTAATGTGCTGCACACACAGTGGGGCTCTGTGCAGGCCCAGCTCCCCCAGGGCCTCAACAAACCTGTGGAGGAGCCAATTCCTCCCCTGGGTAGAACACCGCCCTGAACACCCCAATCAGTATCGCCAAGGACCACAAACCAGCAGGCAGGGTGTGCTGGGCTCTGGCAGGTGGTGCAGCCCTCCGCCTCTCCCCGCAGGGGCGCCCCAGCCCCACCCCAGGGAGCCCCCAGCACCTTCATCTTCCGGAGCCGGGACTTGTTGTCATGGCACCAGGCCAGGCAAGTGGTTGTCTCGCGCCTCTCCAGGGACTCTTCCACTTCTTTGGCTGTCAGGAACATCTCGATATTCACTAGGTCCTGGGGAAGGGGCAGCTGGGTCAGAGCACGCTGGGCATCGGTCCTATCCTCCCTTCCCAGCCCCGAGCCCCCAGCAGCCAGTCCCGGGCTGTGCTTTCAGCAGGTGCCGGGGAACTCACACAGGGCAGACACCTGCTGCTCCAGGAGCCACACCACACCTGGGTACGACCTCCCAGGCCCCCAGCATGGGCTACAGTCCTCCAGGCCTCTCGCACAGGTAAGGCCCCTAAAGGAGGATTTTGCTTTCTGTGGCAGAAGCTCCCAGCAGGGAGGGGCCGGCAGTGGCCTCACTGTGAAACCCAGACAACAGCAGCAGGAGGCGGAGAGCCCACGGGGACACGGCCCGCTCTAAGGGCTTCTCTGCAGCCCACAAGGACAGTCCCAGGACACAGATGGGTACCCGCCATGCTCCACCACTGTGCGCCCTCCACCCACGAGGCACCATGGCAGCAAGGGCTCTGCCCGGATGCAGACGGCCACCGGCCCGTGCGGCACCCTGGGCTGCCCCATCTCAGCCCCTGCCCGAAGACCTGGACCAGAGCACCCAAAGCTCGTTTCCTGCGTTTTCATCTCATCACGTAGTTCGGGCTAGCCTCGAGCTGTGCTGCGATCTTGGGGTTTACAGGCGTGTGCCACCACACCCGGCTACTTCTATCTCATTTCCAAAACGTAGTGTTTTGGAGGGGTACTGGGAGGGAGTGGGGCTCCCGACGCCTCAGAGCCTGTGCTCCATGGGACGGGCCAAACACAGCCACAGATGCTGTACTCGGAGGACCCTCACGGGTCCAGGCCCCCGGGATCGCGGGGCCAGGACTACCAGCAAGGACCATGACAGGAAAAGCAGTGCCCACTCATCAGGTGGTAGGTGGGGACACAACCTGAGGAAAACAGAAACTTCAGATGCTACTTGTGTGTCTGAATGGATTCGAGCAAAGCCATACAAACGGAAATCAGTGCCCGTGGCTCCTAGCTGGGCAGAAAGCAGGGCGCCTGGCCAGCACCCGAGGGCTGCTGGGACTGAGGTATGGTCAGAGTCCTCATCAGCACCACAGCCGGAGCCCCCATACCACACCTGCAGGACAGGTGGGCTCTCGTCCACACAGCCACAGCCAAGGGCCGGCCGGCATGGGGTGGGTGGGACACGTGGAGCCCCTCTGCTAACACGGTGAAGATGAGCCCGTAAGTGACACAGTCAGTCAATGTCCCACCCGTACTGCCCCTGTGTCTGACAAGCAGTGAGCAATACAAGCTAAAAAGCACACTTCACCAACAGCACAGCAGTCACAGCCAGAGTTATAAGAAAATTAAAAGGAAAGCAAGCAGCCCACTCACAGGCTCAGTACAGGATGCTGCTGGGTCCAGTGCACTGGCTGTATCTGGTCATGGCTCAGGGCAGTGGAGTGAGCAGGCCTCCCGGGGCTGAGTGGGTGCCACCGCTGCAGGGCCAGCTCTTTAAAGGGTAGGCCGCCCCTACCAAGAGCACGGCATAGTGACGACAGTGCCTCGGGGAATAGGAGCTGAGAGGACCGACTGCTCAGTGTGCTACATTAGATGGCTTTGTCTGGCTCAGCCACAGGCCCTTCTGCAGCAGTAAGGCCCTGCCGAGATACTTCCAAGGTTTGTTCCTTTGTTCTGTCCTTCCACACAGGACAGCCAATGTTTGGCACAGGGGCTCCCACCTGGATCTCGGCACCGCCTCCCCAGGGCTCCTAGCACCAGGTGAGCCTTTCAGAGCTGCCCTAGGTGTGAGGATCCTGAGCCCATTCCTAACCCTAGCAGAGGGAGCCCTGGTCCTCACATGTCGTATCCCCAGCACACGGCAGCTTCAGCCTCCTGAGCCCTTCCAGCTCCCTTCCATGCCCCCTGTGCAGCTTCATTCCCATCCCCACACTGTGCTCCTTCATGCTGGCCTTGATTACCCACCTCGGGTTGCAGGGAGAGCACAGCCAGGTGTTCAGGACGGTGACCATGGTGAGCACCAAGCAGCTGCCCACCCAGGACGGGCCAGGCAAGAGAGGCAGCAGGCCTGGTGGCCAGTGGAGAGGGGGTGCAGCGGCACAAGGGAGTGGACACAGAAGCTTCGGAGAGCCAGGGACAGAGAGGAAGCTGGTGCGTGTGGCCCACCGACACCAGAGGGGACCTCGAGCTGGCCACCCCAGGCCCAGCTTGGACATACCACACCCCCCAGCATGCAGCAGAGGCCACGCAGAGCACATCTGGCACAGCGGCCCTGACAGCAGAGGAGAGGAGGAGAGGGCTCAGCCGCACCCAGCACTGAGGAGGCCTCCTACACCACCAGGCACCCACAACACTGGCACCAGCAGAGCCAGACAGAGAACTCACTGCTCGTGAGAAGCCGGAGCCCTGACAGGGAGCAGACAGGAATGCGCCTGTGCACACCCCTGGGAGGGAGGCCGGGCAAAGCCCTTCCCCTGACCCAGGGGGGCCAGAGCCGCTCCTCGGGCCTGCAGGGAATGGGGGCCCCACCTCAATGCCACTCTGGCGCGCCAGCTTCACGGCTGTGTTGTAGTAGCCGCAGCGCAGCAAGTGCTCCACCATCATGCGGTCCATGCGCTTCCGCTTCCACAGGCTGGCCGCCGCCGGCTGGTCACTGCTGTGCTCCTTGAGGTGCTCGATCCTGCGCTTGCACAGCTTGGCGCTCTCATCCTCCGCTTGGATGGACTCCACCGCCTGCCACAGGAGAGCCACATCAGGGTGGGGACACCCACAGCCCCACGGCAAGATGGGGACGCAGGTGCCAGTCCCGAGGGCTCGTGAGAAGACAAGCAGGGACTGCAGAGGCAGAGCTGGGGCATCAGGATTGCACAACAGGAATCAAAGGGACGGGGTGGACGTTTGTGCCTGGGCCGGGCTACATCTGGCCAGCAATAGCTGGCAGGCATGGGAGGCCCCACCACCTGGCCTGGTGCTGGTGCCTCTCTCAGCTATGCCAGTTTATGCTTTCTGCTCTAAGCTGTGTTGCCAGGGGCTCGAGATCTGAAATTTGTTATCCTGCCCTGGTTAATGTTTATCATTATGAAGTGACTTTTAAAATCTTCTCTACCATTTTTTCCTTAAAATCAACTCTGTTTCAAATCAAACCCTAAACAGCAATGTTTTCCAACAGGGCTGCCTAGCACAGCTGCCAGGAACCGTGTTCCTGAAGGCAGTGGGTGCACCGAGGGTCCTCGACCTTGCTGGCCTGTGAACACTGCCCGGCTGGTGCCAGGCTGGTGCTCTCGGCACGCCCTACTGTGAGAAGCCCGCTGCGAGGCTGCTCTTCCCTCAGGAGTGGTCTTGGTCTGGGCTTCAGGGTCACCAGGTGAAGACCCTGCACTGCCTCTTTCTACTGCTGCTGTTCAGCGGGTGTCAAGCAGTGGTTGCTGGTCTGCTCCCTCCGCCACCCCTGCTCCACTCTGGCCGGGACCCGGTCAGAGGCTGCACTCCACCCCACTCCTCCCTGCCCTGCACCTCCACCATCTCTGTGCTGCGTGAGACGTCTCCTCAGACCCATGCTCCAACTCACCAGCTCCTCCTCGAGCTCTGTCTCGCTGCTAACTTGGAGAAGCCAATGGAGAAGCAAACCCTGTGCTTTTCATCTCGGTTGTTTGACTCTCTCTCCCTCCCCGCCCCCGCCACGGTGAAGCTGGGATCAAACTGGGGGCCTCACACACGATGGGCAACACCATCCTTGAAGTGTGGTGCGCGGGCCCTGCGGGTCTCCATCAGGTCCTCCCTTTCCACCGCCCGGGGTCACTGTTCCTTACCCCACCTCTGGGCCAAAGCTCCCGGGCAGCAGCAGTCCCTGGTCTTTCCAGCTCCCTTATCCCTGCCTCCAGTTTGGACTAGTGATTCTTGTATGCCACGTGAGCTTGCTGACACTTCCAGAAAGATGTTTCAGAGCATGCTGCTTTGGGGTTATCTGTAGTAGGTAGATGAGTCCAATGCCTCAGCCTACCAGTCCCAGGAACCAGAAAGCTTGTGTGCACTTCCGAGGTGAAGTCTGAAGATAACAAGCCAAGCTGCCACACAGCCAGCCTCCCGCTGCAGCCCCGGGGACAGCAGCACCCACCTTCCGCTTGAGGACGCTGAGCTTCTCCACCACGCCATCCAGGAGGCTGACCACAGAGTCCACGGCTGGGCAGCCGCTCAGGGTCTTCTCCAGCTCGGCCACCACCATGGTGACGTGGCTCGTCTCCCGGTCGATGTTCTTCTGGGCGGCCCGGAAGCGTTTATTCAGTGTCTCGTAGGGCACCTGGTCAGGGAAGGACAGTGAGAACTGTGGACCGGCATCACACCGGGCCACAGCACACGAGCTCCTCACAGCGCCTGCGGAGGCGATGCCGCCAGCCCTCGGCTCCCACCGAGAAGGTCCGACACAGAACTCGACCAGACCTGCAGACCCATAGTGAGAGGAGGACGTGCCAGGCCCTGCCCTGTCCACGGACGCCAGCAACCCAACTTCCTCAGCGCGCGCTGACACAGCCGCCCCGAAGTTCACTCAAAAGCACCGATGAGGAAACGACCGACAGGAGACAGCGCGGGTCGGGCTTTGCTCCCCAGGCACAGCAGAAAGTGCACCCAACCAAGAGGCTAAGCCAAAGCCATCGACGCCAGGCACGCACTCCTCCTCCTGAGAGATGTCTGCCCTACTCGAAAACTCCTTTCTTGCTGGGCGTGGTGGTACACCCCGCTAATCCCAGCACTCCGGAGGCTGAGGCAGGAGGATCCCTGTGATGTCGAGGCCAGCCTGGGCTGTATAGTGAGTTCAAGACCAGCCTGAACTACACAGTGATGAGGCCCTATCTCAATGGGCCCCCCAAAACAAACAACAAAACAAGAAAAAATTCCTATCCCTACAGAAAACACGGGACATGAGGAAAGGTAAAGAAGGCTAACACTGCCTGGCTGCTCCTCTGGAGACAGCACCGGCAGCCTCCCCGGCCACCAGGCAGACGGGGCCCAGCCCAGCTCCAGTCTTAGCATGGGGCTGCGAGGAGCTGAGCATGTTCATCCTCCGGAGGCCCCAGCAACAGGGGGGACAGACGGTGGGGCAGTGATGGCAAACCTTTTAGAGCTTTCAAAGGTACAAACAGCCTGCTGGGGCACGTGTGCCATAGGCTCGCCGCCACTGCTCCAGGGCCCTGTGGCCCACCAACATTGGCCTGTGGCAGCCAGCTGCTGAGGAAGGAGGCTACAGAGTGGGGTGATGGCAGATGTGGGAAGAGGTCTGCCCCAGGCTCTTCTCCCAAACCCCACTATTCTCCTGGAAGACGGGACACGGGATGGCGGTAAGGCCAGTGCTGTGCTCCAGCCACCACTTGGCACATCTCGCCCACCAGTGCACTCTCTACCAGGGTACCCTGTGGACTCAGCACAGATTCTTCCCATGCACGCCCGTCTCATGGCAGGAAGATGAGCCACACTGGCCACATGGGGAGGGCTGAGTAAACAGTGGGCATCACCACTGCAGCCAGGCAGGGCCTCGTGTGTGCTGGTGACCAGGTGACCATGTGAAGCTGGGAAGGGACCGTGCACTTAGCACACAGGTGTGTGGTGCACACGGGGCCGGTGGGGTGTGGCTCCACTCAGGCTCTCCTGGGCCAGGCTCAGCGCTGTGTATGGCGGGTGCTGCCTCTGAGCCCTGTCACCCCACACTGCCTGCCCTCAAGGCAGCATTCTCCTGAGGATTCAGTGCTGCCTGCAAAGGAGCAAAGTCCTCTCTTTCCTGTCCACCTCCAAGGGACCAGAGGCCCAGGGGACAGCAGCACAGCAGGCCAAAGTGAGCAGCCCACGAGGAAAGTAGAGGGGCAGAGCCCACCCAGCCTTGCTGGGTGGGGCTCCAGACTCCCCAGGCACCCAGCACCCTGTCTGGGCCACACTGTCCTGCTAGGGAACAGAACATGGGCTGGAAGGTCCCAGACTAGATGCACAGCATCCCCCAGGACCACCTCTGGATGCAGCGGCTCCCTGCTGTGGTGGCGCTATGTGAAGGTGATCACCAGGCAGGCTGGAGAGGGCAACGGAGGGGCGGCCCAGATCTTCACAGCTCTTCCACATGAGCCTGAAGTCACTTCAGAGTAAGTCCAAACAAAGTGGGAGCACAGGCTGGAAGGCGACCTCTGAGCAGGAGGAACTCAACCTCCGGGACACGGGCCAGTGCAGAAAGGAGCTGCACAACTCTGAAGAGGGCGGTGCTGGGTCCTGCTGTCACACTCTGCACCAGGAGACACACAGAGGTGCAAGGTGCTCCCCAGCTCAGGCCCTCCCACCTGTCTGGTGCCCAGAGCCACCTTCCTGGGCCATGTGGGTGCCCTGTAGGCCCTCCGCGGGAGAACCATGGGCCGAGCCTCTGACGCTGATGCACCCTTTCATAAACAGTTACACATAATTACTAAAAACATGAACTGAAGCAAATCCCCCAATAAACAAAAGCACCACAATTTTATCACCAGATTCACACATTAAAACTGTATCTCAATAAGCATAGTCAAGACTCACGTAACTTGGGAGCAAGGTCATGAACAGCACACACTGCACAGGTACATGAGCAGCCGGGAGAGAGCCCCTCACACGGCCGCTGCAGACACCATACAGCAGCGGCCCAGGACAGCGGCTTCCCGCAGACCTGAGGCTGCTCCTCCTGCACCTCCCTGCAGTACATAGACCCCAGGATTAACTGTATCTGACCATGTCTGACCCACAGCCAACGGCAAAGCAAGCCCCCAAGTCTGGGCCGTCCACGTCTAACTCTACCCAAGAAGGGGGTGCTGTGGTATGCACCGCCGTCCAGTCCTGGCAGCGTGTACCCTGAGCTGCAGCCCAGCACAATGACCTCCTGATGAAAGACACCAATTTGGCACCTGGCGCACTTTCAGGGAGGCGAGAACAAAGCAACAGAAAGCACTGTCGGTGGCCTCGAGGCCCACTGTGCCCGATCACAGCACGGCCTGCATCCACGTGGCCCACAGCCCACACAACACAGGTGTCACACGGGTCAGCTGCCAGGACAACTCCTCAGTGCTCACTGACAGTTTGTGAGTCCACTTCAGCCTACAGAGGACCCTGGGCCCTCGCTCCCTGGGCAGCCTGGGTTCCACTCCCGAACCCTGACCTCAAAGAGCCCAGGCTCAACTTCCTGCAGTCACTGCTCCGGGTAGGACTTGGCCTCCCTGCGCTTGGCTCCTGGGGCGGGGCCCAGGCACATGCCTCACCTGCACAGCTGCCCTCAGTCATGTCCCAGCCCCTCAAGTACCTGCCCTGGCACCACGACAAGGGCACAGCAGTTCTTGGGGTGCTCCTAGGAGCTACCTCCCACGTGCAGATACGGAACAGGACAGGGGCAGCTTCCCATACCTTCTTCTGCTCTGTGCTCACCTCTCAAGGAAATGGGGCAACCTGGGAAGCAGGCCTCTCTCCTCTCCTCCCCAGGGGACCCAGCACAGGACACTGTCCTGTTTAAATGCTCTCCCCTGGACTGTCCCAGGCTGACACTGCCCACAGCTTCTTCCCCAAGGGCATTTGAAAATGAACAAGAGGAATTTCAGAAACGCTGAAGACTCTAACTTAAGCCAAATCACCATTCAAGAACAAGGAGAACACAGGACGGAGAGTTCCACAAGCAAAGCCCTTCCTGGGAGGAGAGACACTCAGAGACCAGGCTGGGTGAGGCACAACAGCAAGCATGTGACACGGGAGAAGCGGTGCTGGAGAAGAAACAACGCAACACTGCGCCCCTGGGAAAAGGGGCAACACAGCTGCAGATGTGGCAGACCTACGAAGAACCAGGGAAAATGGAACAAAATGTTGTTTCCTAACAATAGACATGGGATTACTGCAAACGTACAGAGGGCTGTATACCAGGAAACAACCAGCACAGTGAAACGCAACCTCAGAGAGACAGTGCGCAAATCACGCATCTCACAAGCAGTAGCCACAGACTGCACAAAAAGTATCCACGAGCGCCAGGATTTAGCGCAGTGGTGTCGCGCCTGCCTCGCAAGTCTAAGGTCTTGAGTTTGATCCCTGGTACCAAAAAACCAAAAGAGTAGCCACAACTCAACAGCAAAGGGCCACTGGCTAAAAAGCAAAAAAGACTTTGGACAGACTTCTCCTTAAAGATGATGCATGTGGTGCATGGTGTGCACACCTATAATCCCAGAACCGGAGGGCTGAGGCAGGAGGATCACTGAAAGTCCAATGGCACCCTGGGCCACACAGTGAGTTCAAGGCCAGCCTAGGCTATAAAAACAGACTCTGTTTAAAAAAAACAAAAGAAGATACAAAGCACATGGAAAGGTGTTAACCATCATCGCCGGTCACCATGGAAATGCAAGCAGAAACCACAGGGAGTATCACCTCGTGCCTTTCAGGATGGCTGTTATCAAGACCAGAAGGCAGGTGCTGTTGCGGGCACTGCTGGTGGGCACGCAAATGGCGCCGCCATGAACTCAGCACAGCCACTCAGAAGACGACCACAGCAGCCCTACCGCCGCGTGTGCACCAGAACTGTGCGCAGGGTCGAGAGCCGTCTCCACACAACGGTCACTGCAGCAGCACTCAGCAGCCCCTCCACGCCCAGGAGAGAGGAGCAACTGGAGCAGAGGGTAACACCCAGGAGTATTACTCAGTCTTGAAAGAGGAAATCCAGCCGCATGCTACAGCACGGACCCGGACTCAGGGCCAGGGCCGTGGTGTTAAGTAGTGCAGTCACAAAAGCATGAGCAACGCTTCCTCTTCTCAAGAGACAGGCGAAGCAGCCAAGCTGTTGGAGGCTAGAAGTAAACGTAGGCACCCGGGCCAGGGGCAAGGAAGGAGTCACCCTCAGGCAAAGCTTCAGTTTGGCAAGACAGAAAGTCCCTTTGGCACAGTGAGACACACAAGGTCAACCTTCACGGGTTTGCAGTCAAGATGGCTAAGATGCTCCATGTCACGTTGTGTTTTCACCACAAAAGTCCTGAGACTCCAATAATGTATGGTCCTCATTTCAAGACCTCTGTAACACTGTCAGATCCATCCAGTGTTGTGCCAGACTGGGGAAGGAAACAGAGATCAAGGTGGTGGGGGAGCCAGGAATGGATCCCCACCACAGTCACATCTGTCCAGCCAAGGCCAGGGCGGGGGTCTGGAAATCCAGAGGACAGTGACCCTCAACCTGCGCCTTGCAGAATCTGCAAAATTCACCCCAAAATGGACCACAGGCCCCAGTACAAACGCTGATGCTGGAAAACTGCTTGAAAGAAACACTGTCATGACCCTCAGATGGCACAGGTTTCCTAGAAGGTACAAAATATGCTCACCGTACAAGGAAACTGAGCGACTGAGCCTTACCAAACCCGAACTCCTGCCCTTCAAGTCACACGCAAGCAATGAAATGAAAACAGGAGCCACAGGCTGCGGAAGCATCCAACACAGCCCGGTACAGTGCCCTCCCTCCTACGCCTCAGCAGGAGGACAGCAATCCCAGCTCAAAACAGGCGCGATTTCAGCATCAATGATTTCACCACTCCAGGCACAGCATATCTGCGTCTGTAATCCCAGCTGCTCGGGAGGCAGGAAGACTGCAAGTTTCAGGCTAGCCCAGGCAACTCAAGAGACTGTGTCAAATAAAAAGGGCTGGGGCGATAGCTCAGTGGTAGAGCACTTGCCCTGCATGCACGAGGCCTTAGCAACCCCCCCCCCGCCCAACAACAAAAAGATGACATCGGACCAGATACAGGAAGGACCAGCAGCACTCAGGAAGCTGTCCAACACCAAGGGTCGCCAGGGAAATGTGAACAGGACGGGCAGCTTCATGGCCCACAGGGCCCAGACAGTTAACCCAGTGCTGAGGAGGGGGCCTGCCCTGCAGGATGGACCTGGTCCAGGCCGCTGAAGACTGGATGGACTGAGCAGGCTGGGCAAGGCCCTCCCGCCTGAGGTGCAGCTGGGTCACTGGTCTCTCAGGAAATGTGGGCTCTTCTTGGCTCGCAAGCCTGCTGCCATGGTTCAGTTCTCCTGGTCTCCAGCCGGTAGACCACCAAGCCTGGGGCTGTCTAGCTCACAGCCATGCGCACCAACTCCCGGGTTTAATCTACACACGCACGCACATACCCTACTGGTCTTGTTTCTGGAAAACCCTGGTTAGGAGCAGGGCAGTACAGAATTAGGCTGGCAAAGCTGGGCACACGTCCTCTGTTGCTGGGGGTCATCTCGTAGAGATGAACACAGACCGTCCATGGAGACGCCCACAGCTCAAACGGGTGTCTACAGGGAGAGCAAATGAGCAGCAGTCCCCATCCCAACAGACCAGCCCAAGTATGAGGGGCCAGGATTCGTGGAAGGGGTGGCAGAGCTGACCTGGGGCTGCATTCTCCGGTGGGCAACACCCTGGGGTGCATCTGGCAGGGAGATACTTGGCTTGTTACAGCTGGGGCAAGGTCATGAACTGACCAAGCCACAGGAGAAAATCAAATAGAACAAAGAAAACTAATCAATCCACCAAAAGGAAAGAAATGAAGACACTAACATACAAAGTCTGATTAAAAATATGGGATGTATTTAAATTAGAAAAAATTATTAACAGTAAAACACACATTGCCATGAATCCCTTGCAAAAACTCCCCCTGCTTCACGAGTATCATTCAAAGCATGATTAAAATTCCTGTGAAGGCTGCTACTGAGCGGCACCCAGCAGAAGGCAGCTCCTAAGAGCACGACGCTGGGTCCTCAGCCACCTTGTTCACCAGAACTGGCACCCTGCAACTTCTGGCTCTCCCCAAAGTCAAAGCAACCATGAGGAAAGTGTTCTGAATTGATTCAGGACACTGAGGCAGCCACAACTAGAGACACTCACGAAAGAGGCCTCCAGAGCTGCTGCAGAAGCCAGCAAGCACGGTGGGATAAGCGTGTTCTAAGAAGAGGGGCTATTCTGTGGGAGATTGGTAGCAATGTGTCTTTTTCTCTAAAAACTGCTTGAAAGGTAAACAGTCACTGAAATTTTTATTATACCTCATTAAAAATAAGAAATAGAAAACAAAATAATATAGTGAAGATAAATCCACAGCATTACTATCATGATGGAACTGGTCAGCAATGGGAAAGGAACTTCTATACACACTTTCCAGAAAAAGAAGCAGACAAAAAATAATTAAACAGGGCCAGACATGTGGCTCCATGCTGGAGTACCTGAATAGCAACCACGAGGCCCTGAGTTCCGTCCCCAGAACCATCCATAAAAAACGCAAGGGCACATCCTGCATAACTACAACATGAGCCACAAATGCACAGAACTTCAAAGTGTCTAGCAGCCACAATAAAAAGTAAAAAGATGTTGGATGTAGTGGTGCCAGCTGATAATCCCAGATACATAGGAGGCTGAGGCAGGAGGATCATGAGTTCAAAGCCAGCCTGAGCAATTTAGTAAGACGCTAATCTTTTTTTTTTTCTTTTTGGTACCAGGGATTGAACTCGGATCCTTGCACTTGAGCAGCAGGCAGCAAAACCACTGAGCTAAATCCCCAGCCCAAGACTCTGTCTAAATAAACAAATAGTAATATATTTTAACTCAAAACATGCCAAATATTTTCATTTGTATATTTAATCAAATAATTATCAGATGTTTTACTTTTTTCCCCTTTGTACTAAATCCTTGAAAATCAGGCTGTTCTAACACAAGTCACACAGCATTTTGCATCAGCAACATTTCAAGTGCTCCACTGGGCCATGTGGCCCCAACTCAGGCGTGGGGTGGGCGGAACTGGGCCTTAGGAACTCCTGATGTGTGCTGGGCATGCAGGATGGGACAGGAGCTACAGAGCTGGGCCTTACTCTGGATGTCACTGCTTTATGTACCCACAGAGCTGTTTGTGGATGCAGAACTGCACACTGTGCCCATGCGCCATCAATAACCAGGCAGGATGAGTCACAAACACAATACAGCAAGCCAGTCTTTCATCCATGTAAAACTCACAAGAGTCAAGAAATTCACCCTCACAAGGTCAATTTAATGGTTTTTAGTGTAATTTTGAGGTTGTACAATGGTCTCCATCTTCTGCTTCCAGAATATTTCATCTCTCAAAAAGAAACCCCAGAGCCAGGGATTTAGCTCAGTGGTTTCGCCGCCTGCCGCACAAGCGCAAGGACCGGAGTTCGATCTCTGGTACCAAAAAAAAAAGGAAAGAAACCCCAGGGGCCAGGGATTTAGCTCAGTGTTTCCATGCCTACCTTGGAAGCGCAAGGCCCTGAGTTCAGTGCCCGGTTCAGGGGGGCGGGGCACAAAAAAAGAAGGCCAGGGATTTAGCTCAGTGGTTCCGCAGCCTGCCTCACAAGCACAAGGTCCTGAGTTTGATCCCCAGTACCAGAAAAAAAAAAGAAAGAAAGAAACCCACACTACTGCAGTCCACCCCTCCCAGACCTATGCCATCAGCCATCAACCTGCTCTCTCTCTGCAGATTGGTGCACTTGGGACTTTCGTGGATGGCTTTTTTGCATAACATGTTTTCAAGGCTCACCCATGGAGTAGCAGGCACCAGGGCTCTGTTCCTTGATGGTTGGGCTGTATTCCATGCATTTTGCATACGTGGATGGTAATTCTGGTAGCTTCTGCTGTGCGCTATGTGAATAATGAAGCGATGGACATTTTCCCCTGGGACAGGATTTCCCCTTGTCTAGGGTTACATCCCACAGGGGGCAGACAGTAACTATGTGTGACTTTGTGACAAACCCTTTCCCACGGTGGCTGCACTGCTTTGCAGTTCCAACGAGCACCAGAGGACCTTGATTTCTCCACACCCAACCTGGGTCGCCCGGCACTCTCCTTACTGCAGCATCCGAGTGAGCAGGGGTGAAGGACTCTTGCTGCAGCTTCAGCATGTGTCTCCCTGGTGCCTGTGAGGCCGGCATCCTGCCAGGTGCTGGCCAGCCACTGTGGTCTTCTGTGCTCACCGAGCACTGGGCTCTGGACTTCTTCATATATTCTGTATGCCAGACTCACATCAGATGGATTACCTGCAAGTATTATTTGTTCCGCGAGCAGTGCCTCAGTCAGCTCAGGCTGCTGGCGCACACACCACAGGCCACAGCTGACACAGCAGTTCCTACACTTACCCCTCACTGTCTGGAGACGGAACTGTTGGTGCAGGTGCCGTGTGCGTGCGTGTGTGCACAGCATGCTCTGCTGTCCTTTTTTCTCTTGCCATGAACAGGGATCCAACCCAAGACCTTGCGCTAGCCAGGCAGGCGTGGCACCGCTGAGCTACATCCCTGGCCTGTCCAACTCAACTGCCCCGGCCCCAGCTCTGGAGCACACGCTTCTCAGTTTGACAACATCCAAGGGACAATTTTAGGTTGGTTCCTGTGCTTCAGGTGTTCACTAGAACACACACTTCAGGCTTCACTAGAAACCACAGCCTCACCCAAGGTCATCAGGATGAATGGTTCTGTTTTCTTCTAAGAGCTTTATAACTTTAGCTCTTTCGTTTAGGTGTGAGCCATTCTGAGTTAACTTTTTTGGTATGTGGTGTAAGCTAGAGGTCCAACTCCATTTTTTGTATGTGAAAATCCCGCTGTCTCAGAATTTGTTGAAAATACTATTCTTTGCCTTGGCACCCTTCCAAAAATTAATTACTATAAATGAATGGGTTTATGTCTGAATTCTCAATTGTACTGCATTATACTATATGTGTGTTCTCTGGCCAACATCACAGCCTTGATTATTGTAGCTTTAGAAGAAGTTCTGAAATCAGGGAATCTGAATCCTAAGACTTTGTTCTTTTTCAAAATTGTTTTGGCTATTCTGGGTTTCCTGCATTTCCATATGAATTTATGGAACAGCTTACCAATTTCTGCAAAAATAGCACTTGGGATGTGTTGAATCTATACGTCAACTTGGAGAGTTAATAGTTAAACAGTTAAGTCTTATTCCTAAATATTTTACTGTTTTTGGTGCTACTGTAAATCAAATTTTCTTAATTTTTCTCTCTCTTTTTTTTTTTTGGTAGTAGTAGAGATTAAACCTAGGGCCTTCATACTGAGCTACATCCTAGGCTCCTTTTTTTAGTATTTATTTATTTGGGGACAGAGACTTACTAAGTTGCCCAGGTTGGGCTCAAACTTTCAATCCTCCTGCCTCAGCCTTCCCGAGTGGAAGGATTACAGGCATGGACTACAACCCTGGAACTACTCTGCAACCCTGCTGAACTAGCTTATTAGTTCTAATTGCTTGTGTGTGCACGTATGCACATGTGTGTATTCCTTAGGAGTTCCATATACAGGATCACGTCATCTTTGAACAGAGAGTTTTACTTCTTCCTTTCCAATCTAAATGGCTTTTCTTTTTCTGGCCTGTCTGTTATGGTTTAGCTCTAGAATGTCCCTCAAACTCTCACGCAGTCAGAGGCAAGGCTTTTGGAAGGTAACTGGACCATGGGGGCCTTGTGCTCATCAGCAGCTGAGCATGCTGTTAGGAGGTGGGTCACCAGGGATGTGAACAGAAAGGGCTGTCTCCCTCCCCAACACCTCCCTTCTCTGCTTCCTGGACACAACAACATCAGCTCTCCTCAGTGCCAGGCCAGCATGTTGGTTCTATATTTAAGCCTGCTACCCATGGACTGAAACTTCTTCTGAAACCATGAGCCAAGCAAACCTCTCCTTTAAGCTGCAGGTGCTGAGTACTTTGTCTCAGTGAGGAGAGACTGTGACACTATATCCCATACTCTTGCTGGCCTTGGGGGAAGGCTTTGGTTTCCACCACTAGAGAAGTCCTTGGCCAGATTGAAGAAGTCCCTTCTCACCTACCATAGTGCTGTGTGCTTCACCATGAAAAGGTGCTGGACCTTGGCAAGTGCTTGTCCTGCGTCTACTGAGCAGAGGTACAGTTTTGCTGATTTCTGCATGCTGAACTAGCCTTGCATTGATGGGCAAATGCCACGTAGTCACCATCTGTCATTCTCCCTACCTGTGGCCAGATTCAATTCGCTATCATCTGTTGAGGATCTTGGGATCCACAGTCATTCATAAGGAATATTGTTCTGGTTTCCTTGTCTGGTTTTGCTGCCGGCATATTACTGGCTTCACAGAACCAGAGAGGAAGTGTTCCCTCCTCTGGTTTTCAGAAGAGCTTGGTATACATGTTTAATACAATTTGCCACAAAGCCATCTGGCCTTGGGCTTTTTCTCGTGGGAAGTTTTAAAACACCCTCTTTACATTTTACAGGGCTGTTCACTCATCATTTTGTAACCTACAAAAATAATTTTATATAGTTTAACCTAGCTCACCTTCCTTTCCACACTTCCTATTTGTGTCCCTGCCTGGCACTCCATGGAAGGAGAAGTCTTGGTCTTTCTTACAGATTTGATTCTGCTCTCTGGTTCACATTTGGTGGATTTTGCAATCTGTTATTTGCTTTTAAATTCTGATTATGCGAAATATTTAGAATTTTATTTATCAGACCTCAATATTTCCTTGGTAATCTGTTGCCAGACAGCTTTTAGGATCACAGGATCTCTCTACTTGGTTAGCTGATGTTCAGTTGTATTTCCCTCGGTACATCTTTCCCTCGGTGATTCATGAAGGTAATTCCGCTGTCCTCACTGACGCCAGATCAGCAACCAAGGAGGCTGAGGCTGGCAGGAAACATCGGCACTCACATCCCACCCTACGGCTGCCTCCTGCCCTGGGTCGCCTGCTCTAGGACCCGTTCCCCGGAGCCTTCTCTAGTGTTTGCTTTATGTCTTCTGACACTGTTTGCTGACAAGAAAGATGGATTCAGTTTGTCATCACAATGTTTTCAGCCACTTTTACCAACACAAAGTATTTCACAGTTAAGAAGCCTGGGAGCAGGCTGGAGATGTAGCTCAGTGTCTAAGTGCTTGCCTAGCAAGTATGAGGCCCTGAGTTCACTCCCAGTACAGAAACCAAACCAAACCCCAGCCTCAGAGGAGGTTTCTAAGTATTTACCAGCAAGTAGTCAGACCTTCTTTAGCATAACTGCACCATGCAGCACATGTCCCGCTTCCCAAGGGACACACAACATTCTCCAGTCACAGGGCCTGGGTGCCTCAGTACACCCTAGACTAGGGGGCTCACCCAGGGCAGGGACTGGGGGCTGTGCTGAGATGCTGAGAAAGCTGGGGTGAGGGGGGACCCGCAGGCACCCCATGCTCACTCCTTCTGTTGGCGAGGTCACACACCCACACCGGCAGAACCCTGTCAAGCTGATCATCCCCTCTAGGGAGGGAGAAACACCAGGTACTGCAGATCTCCAGTCAGCGGGATGCATGGGGTATGGCTCCCCCGTCCCCAGCGTGATGGGACAGACAGCAGTACCAGCATCTGCATGGTCACACCCCTACCTCAGGGACAGCTCAGTGACCCAACGCAACACAAGCTCATGTGCACCAGCAGCCACCCACACACCCCGCCAGAACAAAGCCTGCCTCTCCAGGTGGAAATGCCAGTGCTGCTCCTGGGAGGCGGTCCCATCCCTGGCTGTGAGGTCAGCAGGGCCCGCTCTTCTTGGTGCTCCCCCTACTAGAACAAACACCGAGGTGAGCACACGATGTACCAGGACACTGTCACTATTCCTACCCCAGGACTTGCCGGTCTCCGCCATCAGACCTTTTCTCAGGGTTCCCCAGCATCATCACCGCTGCCCACGACTCCCCTGGACGTCTGCTCCCACCAGGAGGTTCTGTGCGTGGGCATCTGTCCACAAATCATCCCAGCTGGCCACCACGGTGCAGAGGGCAGCAACTGACTGACCACTGTATGCTGTGACCCCACTAAGCTTTCTCTAGAGGTGCGCTAACCTCTACTTCAATTCTTACTGGTTTGGCAGCAGTGCTGGAATAATTTTCAACACTCCATTCACTGACTGGACTCATCTCTGTCCTCCAACACAGTGCCATCCCCAGCAGTCACAAACAAGGCCACAACACAGTCCAATGCTTGGCAGTACCACTGAAGGGGGACAGGGCACAGAGGGGGCGGGGCGGCCTACTTCAGCAGGGCCACCTAGCAGCTCGCCGGAGCAAGGGAGTGAGAAGAGGGAACTCTGGGGCCATCAAAGGAAGTGCATGCCACGGGTGTCCACAGCAAGAGTGTCCAAGCAGAGTGGAGAACAGGCAGTCATGAAGGCCTGGGCCACTCTAATGACCTAGGCCTTTACCTCAAGACAGATGGGAAACCACAGGCACAGGGACCCCATGGCCTTCTGACCTGGTGGCTAGAGGGATCCATGGGCAGGGACTGGCCAGAAGGCCACTCCACCCTGTGCAGAGGGGTGGCACCCCTGGCCACGGTGAAGGAGAAGGGCAGGCGGCTGGATCCTGCAGGCATTCTGAAGAGGTGTCATCCTGAGGATGCCGTGCGACCCGCTGGGCAGGGTTCTGGTGCAAGGAGCTCCCCTGTGGGATCAGTAGTGCAGCCCACGAGACCCAAGCAACCAAGGCAGGGACCACCAGGGCCAGGCCCTGTGCCCCTAGGCACTCCAGTACCAGAGGGGAAGGGGTATCTGAGCCCAGGGAGGCCCTGGCAAGCACAGTGCCCTGGGAGCCAGACAGGTGTGTGCTTCAAGGACAGAGCATTGTCCGTGGCACCTCAAATAAGCACCCAAACACCATGGCAGTTACTGGTGCCCAGACACAGCCCTGGGCAATGAGAGCAAAGGCAGTAGGTAGCGACTCCAGGGCCCACGGGCAGGGCCAGCGAGTCAGGTGATCTGTGGGGTTGATCCCCTGGGTGACAGAAGACAATAGTGCACATGGTCAGTGACAGCGGGAGAACAGGGAATGTGAGCAGAGATGCCAGCCTGGGGGAGGTGAGCTGACTTCTCCTCAGTCCTGGAAGCATGGGCAGCAGGGCAGGAAAATAGAAACCAAGCCATGGGCAGAGCGTGTGAACAGCAGTAAGAGGAAAAGTTTCATGAAATGGTCCCTGGGGTGGAGGGGCCTCCTGTGAGCAATCAGGACCTTGAGCATGGCAGCCTCTGTGGGGAGAGCGGACCGAGGCTGGACTCTGCCAGGAAGATGGCTGAGCAGGCCAGGTGTGGTGGCACACGCCTGTAGTCCCAGAACTCAGGAGGCATGGCAGGAGGATCACCATGAGTTCAAGGCCAGCCTGAACTACACAGTGAGACTCTGTCTGAAAAAAAGAGAATGCTGGGCACAAGGACACAGCAAGGGCACAAGGCTAGAGCAGGGTGAAGAGAGATGTGCAAAAGGTCAATCTCACCCAGATGACCACGCGTGCCAGCAGGACTCTGGAATGCAGCACATGAACAAAAGCGAAGTTTCAAGGAATTTTCCAAACAGACTGTGGAGAAATTCATTTACCCAACAGCTATTTATCATGACTCTGTGCCAGGGACTGTTGGAAGTGAAGTCCTGCCCCAAGGGCACGAGGGCAGAAGAGGTGTCTGACGGGAAGAAGATACACACAGTGCAGGCTGTTCTGTCAGGCTGTGCTAGAGCTATAACGAAGCCAGACAGCGTAAGGGACAGACAGCAAAGGGAGCGCAAAATCCCAATTTCACTTAGGGTTGGACCAGGCCCTCAAACAGGCTACACTTTAATGCTCAGAAGGATTGTGAGAAAGCGCTGTGCAAGCAGCTGATCCAGTGGGCAGTTTGTGTCCCACTCTCTCCTGCCAGATGTGAGAGCTGCAGCCCCAGAAGCACTGTGGACTAAGGGCATCCTAAGGATGACCATGAAAAACAGCAAACAAAAGCATCCCTCGATGGGGGAGGTAACTGGGCGTGTGGCTCAGTGGTAGAGCACCAGCCTGACATGGAGGGAGGGAGCGAGCAAGAATGGGTGCACACCAAGATCTTGGTCCATCAGAACAAGTGGCAGGAGGACGCCATCTTCACCCGGGATAGGAGAGGGGACAGGTAAGAACTGTAAGAAGTGGGCCTGGGGGCCCAGGGATTTAGCTCAGTGGTTCCACCGCCTGCCTCGAAAGCGCAAGGTCCCGAGCTGGATCCCCAGTACCAAAAAAAAAGAATTGGGCCTGGAGCGCTGGGGCCAGGATGCGGTGCATTCTGCACAGGGTTACTCCAAGCAGCCTCCCAGACGCCCAAAGAGAACACACACAGGGTGGCTGTCTGCTTGAGCTCTGAGGCAGGAGTTCAGGAAGAGGCCTGGCTGCAGGCACGACCAGAGGACAGACACTCCAGCTGCCTTTAACGCTCACCACAGGACCATGACCTGGTGACGGGAGTGGAGAAACCAAGAGCAGAGAAGACAGCGAAGGCCCTGCAGGTTGGGCAGAGGGAGTGACGAGACCCTGAGAGGTGCCAAGTGGGTTACGCACACGAGGGCTGAGGGATTAGCTGGCTCTGACCAGTGGACACACCCTGCAGCAGAGGGCAGACTCATGAGGGAAGGAGGGCAGAGAGGAGTGGCAGCTGGGCACTGGCACCCCAATGAGCCAGGCAGCGAAAAGGGGACCTGTAGACCAGGGTGGGGAAGGCCCACAGCAAAGGTGACCCTAACATAACAGGGCATGGGGGAGCATGCGGGGCAGAGGGCCTGAGACGGACAGGTGAGCCACCAGGGAGGACAGGGGCTTCCCAGCTAGAAGGCAGAGCCAGGCCCCAGCACAACCACATGTTTTCTTCACCCAGCAGTCATGAGTCACCATCACGGTGAGAATTCTCCTCAGGCCCTAACTGACCAGCAGCTATTGTGGCAGAGACCAAGCTCTTCAAGGGGAGGTCAGCACCCAGTGACCCCTCCTCCCTAGAGCCCCAAGAAAACAGTGGTGTGGGCCAGGGATTTAGCTCAGTGGTTTCACCGCCTGCTACACAAGCGCAAGGACCCGAGTTCGGTCCCCGGTACCAAAAACAAAAAAGAAAGAAAGAAAACAGTGGTGACGGTGCAGCCTCCCTTCCCTCCAGGGCCCTCGCCAGCCAGGGTCGCCTCCGTCCCTGGCCTCTACACCACAGACCACACCGCTGGCCCAGGTGCTGACGCCTACACCACCCTGGGGAACTGGGTGCCTCCTGGGGCAGAGCCTGCCAAGGCCACAGCACAACCCACACGACTCCCCTGACCACCAGCTCAGGTGGAGCATTTCCGAGGGAGTCCCACCCCTCCCTCTGCCTGACACCCCAGGCTTCCTTGGGGTCTTTAAAGGATCTCAAGGTTCGTGTGCACTTGCTCTGCCTGTCTTGTCCCATCCTCCCAGGGTCCTCCCAGTGTCTGCCCAGGAGGCTCCCAACAGTTGCTGGAGGAACACACAGGCCAGGATCTAGGCGCCAGTGAAAGGCAGCGCTGAGCCATGCCCAGCTCTGCTGCCCACTGGCCACTCTGGGCCTCATTCTAGTCCTCCCTTAACATGGCCCACCCATCCTAGGGAACCAGGTATTAGAAAAGCTATTCTTCTCCTAACTCAAATTTTGCTTAAAATAATATTTAAAACCAAAACCAACCCAGCAGCCAGAAGGAATCCAAACCTGCATCCCCACCTCAGTCAGCGCCTGCCCTGGCAGTGGACACAGGCAGCACACAAGGCCAGCCAGGAACCAACAGGGGATGTGCCAGCATCGGCTCTGTTCTGCCAAATGTCCCACTAACGGTAGGGAGACAAGAATGAGGAGAAGGTGGAGGCCAGGAGAGCAGGGCAGGGCTCTCTCGGAGGGAAGGGGCTGCAACTGTGCCCAAGGGGTGGGCGGGCTCTGGGGGGCAGGAAGGCAGTGCCACTCTGCTTCAGACCAGAGCATGTGGTGCTCTGAAGGTCGGCCAGTTTCCAGCCTGGAAGAGAATGGGGATTAGGACTTTTGCTCAGTGCCCAGCAAGAAGGCAAGAGAGAGGACCAGGTGGCATTAGGGTGACTGAGCCTCCAAGCGGGGAGGAGGCGGCTCTACTTGCACACAAGAAATTAAGACCTGGTCCAAGGCCACTGTCCAGGGCACAACACAGCCCCAACCAAGCTCCACGTGTCTCCAAAGTCACACACTCTGCGGTTACCAGCATTTCTCACCCTTGAGAACACATGCTCCTCCCCAATCCAGCCAAGACCCAGTTTGGAAAACTGCACTATCAGCTCTCACCCGACCATGTGCTTGGCACGCAAATGCTCTGGGTCAAGCACACAAACCCAGGCCATGCAACTGCGGCCGTATGTGGCCAGCCAGGCTGTCAGCAAATCCAAGGCAGAAACCTAAATAGGCAAGAATGTAAGAAACCACACCCCAGCTCATCTGCAGTGAGGAGAGGGCCCTGCCCTAGGCCACCAGACAGACACCCACCTGATCTGGGTAGCCATGGAGAAGGTCAACAGAATACTATTTTAGTTCAGCCATCTGAAGGAGAAAGAAAGAAAGAGAAGGAGAAAGAAAGAAAAGAAAAAAGAAATAATGGAATGATCCCTATGCAGTAGAGTAAGTTGGAGGGAAAAAAATCAAATTACTTTTATCACCAGCAAAAACTTTCTAAAAAGTAATTCACACAAGGACTTCCAGAGGGCCACCACCTACAACCTGACACCAGACAGCCTTTGACAGCAAAACAACTCCTGCAACTCCAGACCGGAGGTTCTCACAGAAACACCTCTGCCCAGGAGACTCCTGGCCATGTCAGCAGACATTTAGGGGACGCTCCTGGAATCAGTGGGCAGAGGCTGCTGAGCATCCTATACTCATGGCCCCCACAGCAGGAGCCACACATCCAAAAGCTCCCAGGACCACAGAGAGGCCGATGCTCCTCCACCCACTGTGATGGCAGCTGAAGTCAGGGCAGGCTGGCAGCCACATCCCAAGCTGCTCCATTCCCTTTCCACTTCACCAGGAACATGAAGAGGAAGAGAAGGGCATGCAGGTGTCCAGGACCCACTGCCAGCAGGAGGCCGAGGAGGTAGGTTGAACCCACATAAGGGCTCTTGCCCCTGAGAGTTTGAGAAGGAAAAGCAGTTTAATTCTCATCGGGTGAAGATTCAGTCCAGTGCCCGCCAGCTGCCATCACCCTGCAGGGCACATGCCCTGCACTACAGGGGCCCAGCACCCAGCCCTCAGCCCTCACATGCTTCTGACTACACTGTGTGTCCCTGTCCCGCCCCAACCCCACCTGTACCCAACTCTCCTCACGCCTGTCAACAGGACAGCTCTGGAGCCATCAGCGTTACCCATGTTGTTTTATTCTATGTTAACAAACACTTGTAACTCTAGAACCTCTGGTGCCCCAGTTAAAACCTCCTTATCATCTACCATCTAACATCTACCACTCGTGAAAACAGCAAAAATACATGAACTCAGCGCTGATACACTGTCAAAAGAAATCATTACAAGAATGAAATCCAAAGGACCTGGAAGGGAAATGCTACTATTGTACTTTCTGGGGGAAAAAGCACCTCTCCTTTCAAAAATTCTGCTTTAATATTAGTTTTTATTTATTTATTTTGCAGTACTAGGGATTGAATCCATGGCCTTCACACTGAGCTACAGCCCCAGCCCCTTTTTACTGAAACAAGGTCTCACTAAGTCACTAAGTTGCCCAGGCTAAATTCAAACTTTCGATCCTCCTGCCTCACCCTCCCAGAGTGTAGGATTACAGGCATGCACCATCATGCCTAGCTTTTTAATATCACTGTAAAAAAGACAG
The DNA here is from genome assembly GCF_053883595.1 of Heterocephalus glaber. Classification (NCBI taxonomy): domain Eukaryota; kingdom Metazoa; phylum Chordata; class Mammalia; order Rodentia; family Bathyergidae; genus Heterocephalus; species Heterocephalus glaber. The sequence goes on along the minus strand of NW_028258325.1, from coordinate 771,743 downwards.
AAAAAAAGATTTTCAAAAATACGACAAGCTTAGGGCCGGGGGTTTAACTTAGTGGTTCCAGCACCTGCCTTGCAAGCACAAGGTCCCGAGTTTGATCCCTGGTACCAAAAAAAAAAAAAAAAAAAAAAAAAAGCTTGCCTGAAATCAGAGCACCGCCCTTCCGTACCTACCTAAGTAGCTGTGTACCTATTTTAATCAGAGGCTGAGCAACAGCTTTGGAATGCAAAGTACATTCATGGTCATCAGAAAAGACAGGACTTAAGGATCCTTTTCCTGACTGTACATTTCCTTTTCCAGTGCATTTAATGGGCAACGGAAGAATTTCTGGAAAACTTTCCTGCCCGGTGGTTCCCACATTCACCGGCCAAACTGAAAACAACAGTAATGCACCAACAGAATTCTGGTCCTTGTACATCTGTTCAAACAGGTCTGAAGGTGCTGGTGATCGACCAGTGTTTTCCAGGTGAGTATAAAACCAACAATCTACATCCTGCAGTGGTCTGCAAAGAGAGCTGGTAATGCCAGCAACAGCCCCCCATTCTCTTAATCAAATAGAGTGCAGGATACAAAACTACCATGAAACATAACTGCTCCCCACGAAGGAGGAAGACAGCGCCTCACCTCTGCTTCCCTGTGAAGACCAACCTCACCAAGGCAGTAAGACGTCAGCAGTGACCACATCAACAGGTGCTTTCCAGGGAGCTCCAGTACCACCTTGAGCAGTAGGTGGTCACTCGCTGTGCCCCAGGGGGAAGGGTGCTACAAGAGCTTCCATCTGACAAGAGACAGCATCACAGTTAAACTGGGGTGGGGCCCGAAGGGCTCCGGTCCCAAGCTCTATGGCAGCTGGCTAAATTGCTTTGGGGCTGAGAATACACATTGGCCTGCATCCACCACCACCTGTCATCACGGAGATGGACGGTGTCATCAGGTGTTCCGGCTGCAAAGAAGCTACCTGGCTCTCAAGGAAGTGACTGCAGAATCCCAAAGCTCAGCCATCTCTCCTGGGAACGTCCGACCTTGATCTCTGAAGGGATTTCCTCACTGGAGCATATCGAGCACCACCAAATCCTCTAGTCATTACAGAGCCCGCACCGGCTTCCTGCCCGGGAGATGCGCCTAATGGAAGCGACCACCCAAGGTCACGCCCCCGGCGCTCTGGCAGGCGATGCCCTAGGGGTACGGCGAGCCCAGCAAGATGGGTTGGCCCCGGGGGGCTGGGGCGCCTTTCGAACCCCTAATTAAAGACCAGAGGCCAGCTCGCCACGCCCAGCTGGAGCTTGGGGGCGGGGGGAGGCCGGACGCCGCCGAGACCCACACCCCCGACGCTGGCCCCGAATCGCAGTGGCCCCCGGCCGCAGCCTTAAGACCCGAGGGTCGTCCTCGGGCTGTGCCGAACCGTGTCCAGCGCCCCCAGCCCCACGTCCCCGAAGCCCCCGCAGACCCCCCCCCGCGGCCAGCCCTGGCCAGCCCCGGCCCCGGACCACGGCCCCGGACCACGGCCCCGGCCCCGGCCCCGGCCCCGCCGGCTCCCCGCCCCTCGGCCCCCGCCCGGCCCCGGCCCCGGCCCCGGCCCCGGCCCCACCGCCCCCTGCGGACCCCGCCCCCGACTCCGCCACCCTAGCCGCGCCCAGACTCAGCCCCCGGAACTCCTTTGGCTCTGGCAGGAGGCCTGGCAGCCACCCGGGGCACGCCGCAGCGCGCACCTTGAGGGTCGGGTACTCCTGCACCTTCAGGGTCATGGACAGCTGGGCCGCCGACTCCTGCACCGCCATCTTGGGATGCCCCAGCGGAGGAGGCCGGCGCGCGGCACCACGGGTAGTGACGTATAGGCGGGCGGGGCGAGAGGGGTAGGTCGCACATCTGTACCAATCGCGTAGCCCAGTCGCCCGGCTGCGAAAGAAGGTTCGGACCAATCAGCGCCGGCCTTCCTCAACTCGGCCAATCGGCGGCAGTCCTGGAGGGCGGCTTCCTCTTGGTGTCTGCAGCCCGGGCAGTGGCTTGCGAGTTAGGCGCCCGGGCGAGCCTAGGGTCCTCGGGCCGGCGCTGTGGTCCGCCTGGGAGGTCACAGTCTGTGGCAGTCATCCTTTCTGGAGTCACCTTATCGTGGAAGTCACATCGAGGTCACACTCGTGGCCATCACCTCTTGTGGCGGTCGCCCCTGCTGGTGGCCACCCCTCCTGGCACTGGCTTCTCGAGGCTGTCAACACGCCTTGATCACTCCTGCATCGAGGGACTACTTTGCATTCAAAGATTACCGCTTGCTGGAGTCCTGGAGTGGAGCCCTCGCTTCCCTGTTGGAAGAGCAGAGCCCCGGCTAGACGGCGACTCGGAAGGGAGAGTTCCAGGGTGGGAGGACCTGTGCTCCTTGGCCCTGCCTCCAGTGGTAGTTTTGTTTCCTCCCTTCCACATTGGCATACTTTCAAGTTTCACCTGTCTTTCCTGCCCCCTTTCAAAAATAAAAATGAAGGGGCCGGGGATTTAACTCAGTGGTCCTGCCACCTGCCTAGCAAGCGCGAGGTCCTGGGTTCCATTACCAGTATCAAAAAAAAAAAAATTAAGCTTCATTGATTAGAAAATGACTTCCTCATTAAGCCCTCTCTGGCGTTTCATAGAGCTCATTTCTACGCGATGTTTCAACATTAGGTGGTGTTAGATGAACCAAGCTGGAAGGACAACGCCAGCCCTTCCTTTACGGCCATGCACAGCCAGTGGTGGGGTTGAGGCATGCAGGAGTCCACGTGTGGCTGTAGCTGCATCACCCAGGTGTTGCTGGACATATTGAGGCCAATCACACAGTGACATGCACACATCTTGACAATGCAGCGTAATGCATTTTCGCCCAGGGTTGTCTCCATGGAGCAGCCACCCCGGTCACCTCAGTGCTTAAACTAGGGTGTGGTTCGGAGGGTCTCAGAGATGTCAAAGCCGCCCTTAGCACTCCAGGGACCCCCAGGGCCTTAAGAGCTTGGGCCCGAGCCCAGGACAAAGACCTGCACTTCAGGTTCCCCATCTCTGGACTCAAACTTCTGATGAAACCTTCAGACCCGAAATCTGAGTGGCCCAGTATGAGCAGCTGGCCATCTGGGTCAGGGTGCCAGAGAGGAGGGCCAGAGAGCCCCACAAGTATCTCCTGTGGTCACCTTCTGGAGGACCTTCCTGGCTCCCTTGTCTCAGCCCGGGAGATGTGCTATCACATCCATCCTGGTGACACTGCAGGGAGTCTACACCATTGGCCCTGCTTCCATCTCAGAGCACCTCATACTTAGAGGTCCCCTTGTCCATGCCACTGAGCAAGGGACATGCACAGAAGCCACTGCTGTGGTCCTGGGTGAAGAGAAGCAGCTTTGCTACACCCGCTGGCAAGGAACTGGGAGCTCTGGGCTCCAACCTGCCTTGCAGTCAGTTAGGGCCGGGGAATCCACAGGAAGGGAGAGGAACCTGCAGTCACTGGATGCAAGGGGGCATGAGGGATGGCTGCAGGGGGGAACGCTCAGCGTGCCATCTCATAGGTGTGTGCTTTCCTTTGTGGGGAGCACTCTCCTGCTCCGGAGATCCAGAGCCCTTGATGGCAAAAGGTCACAGACCGGGCAAGCTGACCTCTGCATGCAGTCTTTCTGGAAAAGCCGGTTTCAAGCCATCCACAAGTGGATTCTGGGAAAGCAATTTAAGCTCTTTGTTATTTGAGGAATTATGTCTGCAGGAGTCCAGGCTGTGGGGAACACAACAGTGGGAAGGGATCTGATCCCTTCACAAGATCACACTGCTACTGGACATGCTGTGTCCACTCCCCTGCTGGGGGTTCTGTGAGCTGAAATGCCTTGGGTTCACATCTCTTGGGAGGAGGCTGGCACCTGCCAGTTCTGTTTAAAAGTATAATGCTTGAACAAAATCTGTCTCTCACATCAGAAAAGACCACACGTACAAGTGGTTTATTGGCAAAAAAATAACGTGATTTTATTTTCCCTTAAAATTATTTAGTAATACAACCTATAATTAGTTTCTATGATTAGCTAGGGGTTGAATCCACCCAAACCACATAATTGTTATTTTCTCAACATCTGCTTATAAATGTTTCCTAGGAAATGGCCTCTGGGGTGGCTTGTGGCCAGAGGCCAGAGGCCCTGCCTGGACAGCTAGGCGCCCAGGGCAGCCTCAGGCGTCCTGAGGGGCTCTGCCAGGATGGGCCCTGGGGTCTGAGCTCCTTCCTGTGCACAGAGACTGCAGACGTTCCTTCTGGAGGGCAGTGTGGGCCCTGAATGAAAGGCTGGGCTCGGGACAAGGGGCAGGGTCCTGAATCCTGAAAGGCTTCTCTTGGAGTCCCTGCCTGGATCCTTCGCTTCCCTGTTGGAAGAGCAGGGCCCCGGCATCCGAAGCCAACTTGCACATGGGAGGTGCAGCCCATCTGGGCGCTGGGGCACCAGAGCCCACCCATAGAGACTAAAGGGATCAGGAGGTGCACAGGGGCGCCCCCTAAAGGAGGCAAAAGCCAAGGCATGGCTCACCCACCCTGTGGTTCCCTTGGCTACAGGTTTTGGGGAGGGGAATGTGATCAGGTGACAGCCTGAGCCCACTGGTTCACTGAAGGTATCTTCTTACCTGGGGACCAAGAGGGTGGAATTCACCTGCTGTTTTCCTGCCTCCCAGCCACTGAGCCCAGAGATAGCTGGAGAGGACACCCACAAAATAGCTACTAAAACTGTGCATCCACAAGGTCGTGATGAAAACCTTGCAAAGGGCAGACGAATGCAAGTGACACCCCTGACGGCAATGCCTCACCTGGAGGATGACAAGGCGCCCCGCTGGAAGCAGGAAATTAATTCCTCTCTCCAGGGTCAAAGAGGAGGCGGACCACGCTGCAGTCTCTGAGAGCAGCGATGACAAAACAGTTCCCGAGGACGAGGACATCGTGCACTATGCCAGGGGAGGGCCCACAGTGTGAGGAATAAATACAGGCCAAGGTGCTCCCCTCAAAAGATAGGGGCAGCCTGGGGTGTGGTTAGGGGCAGGACATGTCCCACTGGAGCCAGGCACTGGGGTTCAGGCCCCAGCAACACAGATGAAGGGAGGGAGGGAGGGAGGGAGGGAGGGCGGGGGAGGGAGAAGCAAGGAAGGAAAGGGTCACCACAGCAGAAAAGCAAGCAGAAATACAAAAAATAAAGACGTTTTAAAATGGTAGAACCAAGTACATACATATACACATAGAGAGAGAGAGAATGATTGTTTAGAACGTAAAATAGACAATCCCATCAGCTGACCTGATTTTGAAGAAAGCCACATGTCACACATGGGCAAGGTGAAGTGTGACAAAGGGGAAACTGTCCCAGCATTACCGGAATTGCAGATCTCGGTTCCGAGTCATGCCATGGGCTGTGCAGTCCTCCAGGACGTCCTGCATATCTGCAGCAGCTCCCTGGCAGAAGGGAGCCAGCCCACGGGTTCTGCACGGCTGCTCCTCACGTCCACACCTTTCTGAGATGTGGGCCTAGGAAGCAGGTGGTCGAATCTTGCTGATTCGAAGCTAGCTGGAGTGAGGATGTCACCTGTCTATGGTCTACGTTAAGGGGCTGCTGCAAACTGGGCATGGTGGGATCTGTAGTCCTAGCTGCGTGGGAGGCTCAGGCCGGAGGGTCACTCAAGTCCAGGCGTTTATAGCAGCTTGGGCAATAGTGAGCCCCTGCTCAAAGGGGAACAGAGGCATACATAAATAAATCCATGTTTAAAACAGTTCATTATTTTGTTTTTACACGGGAATATCATTTGTCCATGGCAGAGTGCCCAGAGCCAGTGTCACTGTCCCCACCATCTGCTTCTGCTCTCTCACGCCCACAGGCAGCTGAGGGTTCTTTCACCAGACTCAGACAGAAATCATGAATCGGCAAACTGCAGCGCTGCGAGCCACCATTGTTTCGCCTCTGCTGGGTGCTGCTCTCTGCTGCTGATCTTCCTTGGTGGCTGTTCTCTGAGCTCTTCAGAGTTTATTGCTCTTTCCTTTAAAGCAACGGTTCTGTCCATACTGCTCAGGATAAGAATCCCAAGTGGATTTACAGGACTTTCTAAGTGCACACTACCTGAGAAATAAATCACGAGCAGACTTATAGGCTCACTGGAGCCAGGCTTTATTTAAACAGAACTTGCGCTGCACCACTGGGGAAGTCAGGATGCCAGAGGGAGCCCTTCCCAGCTCATCTCAGAAGTATGAGGGAGTTCCGTGTATACAGCAGCTGCAGGCCTGTGATTGGTCCAAGTAATTCAATTTACTTCTTAAATTTGAGCCTGCTTCAGTCAGGGCAGACATCTTGGTGGGGGGCATTCAGGACAGTTGTTTGATTGATGGTAATAGTGTCTCCATGAAAAATGGCAGGGCTGAAACCAGGGACTCTTACGGGAGCCAGCTGTGTTCATGACAGCTCAGTGGGGTTGGGGGTTTGGGGATGTTAACAACAGGCCCAGATCCCCCCGACCTCTGCCACTTTAGGGGAGGTGTGCCCTCCCCACTTCTTCAGTGTCTGGAGTGGTGGGAGCAGGAACAGGGCACCACAGCCACCAGCCAGGCTGAGCCTCCTGTCAGAGTGACCACTAAATCACCTGGGAGGACAGTGAGGCATGCTCTCCTCTACCATCTTTGGGTGGATCTGAGCAGCAGTGGAAAGAAGTCTGATTTTGTGCTTTTCAAGTAACCAAGGTTGGTGAGCAGATCCAAGGCCCCCTGGGCTGTGAGGCATGACTTCCCTTCCCCTATGAGCTTCTCACATGTCTGAGGTTCCCACTGACCTTGCTTTCTGTCCCTAACTGGGAAGCACATGAGGTCCAGTGTCCATCCCAGGCTCTGCAGGGCTGTGCTGGAAAGACAGTGGGCAGCTGGCATGTGCTGGGGCCAGCCCAGGCAGATAAGAGGAGGAGAAACTGAGTCCTGAGCAGCCCGAGCCTATGCTACATGGTGCAGAGGAGGCCAGAAGCCAAAAATGTACATTTGGTCTGGGCCACAGTAGAGTGTCCCTGAGGCCACACCAGGATGAGGGGGAGGGGGGAGGCACTGCACCCCAGAGCAGTCCAGCTCTGGATCGGAGGGAAGACAGAAAAGGAGAATTGTCCAAGAAGCTCCACCGTGGAGGAGGGAGACGCCTGCATGCAGGGTGGGGGGACCCAGGGTGGTGCTTTGGGTGGATGCACGTCCGGACCGAGGCTGGTGTTGGCCAGTGCAGATACAGCAGGGCCCAGATGCCTGGACTCCTCCAGAGGCCAGAGGATGTTCTGCCTGGGAACATGCCCACTGTCCCTGAGCCCAGGTCAAACTCGATTTCTAGCTCTGAATGCCCGCCCCCCCGGGTGGGCACCCTCTCGCAGCCTTGTCTTCTTCTTTTTTTTTTTTTTGGTACTGGGGATCGAACAGAGAACTTGCACTTTCGAGGCAGGCGCTGGAACCACTGAGCTAAATCCCTGGCCCATGCCTTGTCTTCTTGATGGCCGACACCAGGTCCTGGCTGCAGAGGGGATCAGTTGTCACATCAGGGATCCTGCGTTGCATCCTCCCCGGTCACCAAGCCCCTCCCACCGGATCCAGAGACTCCCAGCTTGACCCTGGAGGCCGGACAGAGGCAGGAGGCTTGGGAGAAGACACTCTGGCCCCTTCCCCAGGCGGCAGCATTGAGGGGCTGGGGTGGAGGGAGGGCTGGGGCCCCATCAGGGCACAAGAGGCAGCCAACGTGGCAGCCATGGTGTCCTGGGCCGTTGCTGTGTGGCCTGGGCTCAGGCTGGGCTGGATTCCATCTGTGCTGTGAAGCAAAAGGTACGACAGGGCCTCAAAACCTGGAGCAGGCTCCCCGTGTGCCTCCCGGCCTGCAGTCCACAGACCCGAGCTGGAAGCAGGCTTTGAGTCTGCCTTTTCCTGCTGGCTTTTTGCAGCCCACCCAAACATCTTCAGAGGCACTGCTGCTGCCTAGCAGCTAATGGCCACCCCTCGGGCCTCTCCACAGACTGTGCCCCAGGCAGCAGGGCTGTGTCACTGTTACACTGTCACAGTGCAGGGCCTCTCTCCCTGCAAGGCCCTGTGGGATGGACCCAGCAGAAGGCCACAGTCGGTGGCTCTGAGGGAGAAGGAAGAGGCCAGAGCAGGCGGAGGAAGTCACTGACCTCTCTGTCCTGTCTCTCTGCCTGGCTCAGAGCAGATCCAGGTGGTGGGGACCGACAGACCTCTTAGAATTCTTGGGAAGACAGTGTGTTCCTATCTTGCTGCAGTTTAAAAAATGAAAAAACTATCACACATAAGTGCACAGATGTTGATATTCTACACCAAAACAGTTCCAATTCTGTGGATACTGCCAAAGAAGGCAACCAAACCTACATTCACCTATCTTCAACAAGTCAAAATAGGGATTTAATTTGTTGAGCAATAATTTCCTGTGATAGGAATAATAAAAATAGTGAGACTTTTATCACAAACAGCAGAGGTGCTGGTGAGGATCATTCCTTGCACAGGGAGAGACTCGGACCCGGCTGCTGCTGTGGGCGTCACGGCAGAGCCGCATCGTAAAGCGTGTTTATCAGTGCTGTCGCCCCAACCTTCCTGTGGCTGGAGAAAGCCTCATTTTGTAGTTTATCACAAAATGCCAGGTTTGCTCAGCATGCAATTTAATCTTATGCTTGGAGGCGTCCATGTTACTTGGTTATCATGGAAATATTCTTTAATAAAAATGTATGCCTAGTGATCTCTATTTATTAATTTGGCTCATCATTCCACCCATCACGGCAGGCACCGGGCATGCCGTTTGTCACAGTTACTGGCCACTTGGTGTCACAGCTCTGCTCTCCCGGGCGGTGTAGGAGCAGACGGCAAGATCTGCAGAGGGGGCACTCCGGGCTGCCCATTGTTAATAACCACACAATCACCACTGCTCCAGCCTGTGAATCACCATAATTAAACGTCTTTCTTAAACAGGTGCCTTTCATCCTCCCAGAAGGAGGCTAAAGCTCTGTGCTGAGGTCGGGACTGAGCATGTCACCCTTCACATGCCAGGGCTGCATCCAGGCTGAGGGACAGCAAGGCACCACCTCCCAGCAGAGCCCAGGGCTGCCTGCGGAGGCCAAGGTCACAAGCGCCTCTGGGAGGGCCGGGTTCTGAGGAGCACCAAGCCCTTCTGGAGAGCAGCTCCCAGTGGCTCGGCTCAAAATATGAGATGATTCGATAGGGAACCTATGTTGCTCACACATAAGTGAACAGCCCTAAATTGTCTCTATCAATAGTGATTCGTCATCAGCCCGACCCACTGGGCTGCATGCTTCTCCCCAGCCCCTGGGGAGGGGCAGCCTCTCCTCCCCAGGACGGTGGCTTCACACTCCTGCCCCCATCTGGGGAGAGCTGTGGCTGGGTTCTCTGTGGGCACTGGGTTGCGCAGGAGAGGGGACCCTGGAGATCACAACCTGTCCCCGCCTGCAGGAGCTGGACTGGGCCCTGACCTCTGTGCCCACCCAGCTGGAGAAGGGGGCTGCAGACCCAGTGGACCCCTGAAGGTGATGCTAGTAAGAGGCCTCAGACTCCAGCCCCGCCACACCTGAATGGAAGCCCAGGACTTGGGCCCAGCCTGGAGCAATGGCCTTGGGCCAACCTTGACATCTGTCCTGCAGGGCACCAGGCCCTTTGCGTGCAGCTGTCCCTTGGGGCCTTGCATGCAGCAGTGAGAACACTGTTGGGGCTTAGACACACCAACCGCATGTCCTGGCCGCCCTTGGCAGCTGCTGGGGATGAAAACCTCCAAGGCCACGTACGGTGGTGCCAAAAGGTCAAGGCTGAAGTGCAGCCCGGCAAAGATGGGCAAGGCTCAGAGCTGTGAGCTGCAGGACGCCGAGGAGAAACTAAAGGAGCCCTGAGGAGCTGGAGAGTGGGCCTGTGGCCCGACTGGGCTTGGTCTTCTGTCCTCTCTCTGGGGGCTCCGGGGGGACCCTTTGTGCCGCGCTGAGTGTCCTCGAGACCTCGCACGCATGTCACGCTCTGCATTTAGAGGACGTCTTGCTGGGTCGCAGAATGAGAAGGCGATCAGGAATGGATCTTCTCTTCACACCCACGCCCTGTCCTTATTTCCAGCTTCTACAGCTATTCCTCACTTAACGAGGAACACGGTTTAACGACTGCTGTTCTGACTTAAGACCCGCTGCTCGACTTAGACCCATCTTTGTTTGGGTCCACTTCTGTACGACTTGTTGGTAGGGCCTCAGTGTATTTTTCTGTACAGTTCACCCTGTTGGCACGGTGCTGTAACTGTTGCTGACTGTACCGTTCAGCACTGCACTTTATGTTCTGTTCTACATCACAGCACTGCATGGGAGAGTTACGGAAGTCAGAGCAAAGCCAACGAGCTGGTGTGTCCTTGGACCTCTTCTTTGTTCTGAATACTGTAATGTACACACTCTACACAACTCCTCATTTGGTGACCAATTCAGTTAATGACTTAGTCTCCAGAACAGGACTCGGTCATTAAAGGAGGAACGGCTGTACTGTATTGTAAACCCAGCAGAGTGATTTTTTTTTCTGTCAGCAGCCGTAGTGTTAGAGAAAGAATCTCCTTCCTGGCAGACAGATCCCCTCTCACTGTGCACGGGAAAAGCAGGTCAGAACGCTCACTCTCAAGCTCCCTGCAGCTCCCCATCCTGCTGCAAATCCAGCCTCACAGCACCTTCCTCCTCTTGGCCAGAAGCCAGGCCCGCATGCCTGCTGTCTTCGCTCACCTGGGACTCCGCTGGGCGTCTTTGAGCTTGAGCTGCCTGTCACTGGCTAGCGCTCTAAGGAGGCGTTGCAGTCTCCTCTACATTTCTGAAGTCTCCTTGCCACTCCTGTCCCCAGCTGCTCTCAGGATGTGCCTCGGCAGGGGGCCGGTGCAGTTTTCTCCACCTGCCCGCAGGCTCTGTGGGCCTCTGGTTTGGAACCTGTCTCTGCTCACATCAGAAAGCTCTTGACGGTTCATCACCATCCATCTCTCCCAGTACAAATGTACTCCCTGTAAGCTTCTCCTCTATTTCTGGGGGTTGAGTTACACACACATTGGACCACATGGACCTTTGCTTTTTTTTTTTTTTTTTTTTCTGTACTGGGGGCTGAATCGAGAGCCTTCACACTGAGCTGCATCCACAGCCCATTTTATTTTATGTTATTTTTAATTTTCAGACAGGGTCTTGCTAAGCTGCCCAGGCTGGGCTCAAACCTGCAATCCTCCTGCCTCAGCCTCTCCGAGTATTGGTTGATGGGCATGCACACCACACCTGGCTTCTCAGATGTCTTTATTAAAACTCATTTTCCTCCTTGTGTTTCCATTTGGATAATTCCTTTATTCTTGTCTTCCAGTTTGCTGATTTTTCCCCCTCTGATGTAAAGCTCATTTAATTCTTTATTCCTGGTGCCATATTTTTATTTTACCATAATTTCCATCTGGCACTTTTTTTTTAAAGTCTCCAACTGACTGCTGAAATCTCGTATTTGCTGCTGCCTGGTGTCCTCTGCCATGGTTTCCTGACAACCGTGTGCTCACACCGAGACCTGGAGCTTTGCTTCCCTCACCTTGACTGGGGGTCACGTTTCCCTGCTTCTCTGTGTGTCTTGTGACTTTTTGTTTTATGCTGCTCACCGTGGATAAAGATTTGTCAGACAGAAGTAAGGGACGTTTATCTCCCCCATAGGACAGGCTCCTTCTTGGTCAGGACTCTCACCTACGGGGTGTAGCCATTGATCTGCAGATGCCCTGGGTCTGGACTCTGGGGTGGCTGCAGTTAGACTGTGCTCTCCACCAGCTGAGTTGTGAATACCAAGGAACACGGATGGGAGCGTCCCCTTCTTCGGGCCCTGGGGCCGGGTGCTGTGGGGCCCTCCAACCTCTGGGCGCTCCACGGCCTGGCACCAGCCTCCCCTCACCGTAGGGTTCTCTCTGTTCACCTCAGCCCACCACACAGGGCACCTGTTGCTCTCCACCCTAGGCTTCCTGTGGCTAGGGACATCTCTATCAACCTGTCCTGTCCCCAGGCCTCAGAAATCTGTGCCTTGTCCCCAGCCAAATCTTCAAATGTGGGAATGAGCTGAGACAGACTCCTGGAGAGGCCGGAATGAGGGTGCAGACCCCAAACCTGGGCCATGGAGTCCAAGTCCACGGGTTCCTCCTGCACATTCCTCTTCCTATCTGCAGAAATGCAAGCTTCTGTGGGTCCCTTCCCTCCCAAGAGGCCTCGGTACCTTCTGCAATTTCACTCATCCAGGTTCTTGGACAGAGTGGGAGCAGACGGTGATGTCCGGCTGGTTCTCGGGGCCACACAGGGGACCCTCGGCCACAGATGTCTGCACCCACAGGGCGAGGTCCCCTCTGCAGACGCTGATGGACGGGTGAGGCCAGGGCCAGGGCTCAAGGCCAAGCTTTCATCCTCGGGCTGCTGTGGTGGCGCCACACTTCCCGGGCTCTGTCTGACTCTTGCAGATCATTTGGTTGTAATGAATTTTTTGCTACAATAAGAATATATTTATTACCATCTGCAGCTGAGTGTCCCCTTTGTTTTCTAAGGATAATTATTCATTCTAGATTGTCCACACTGCATGCCTCCCTCCTTGAATTATGACTGCATTCCTGTGCTCCATGGACAAGGCGCTCTGGCAGGATTTTTAAATTTATGGTGTTCACTTAAATCCACAGACAGAATTTCACTTAGAAAATTATTCTAGGGTGCTAAAAACAATTAAAAATTACCTTATCAAAAATAAAATTCCTGGGCTGGGGATTTAGCTCAGTGGTTCCACCGCCTGCCTCGAAAGCCCAAGGTCCCAAGTTTGATCCCCAGTACCATAAATAAATAAATAAATAAATAAAATTCCTTTATAGGAAATTCCCTTATAGACTTCAAAAGCAGCTCACCGATAGAGCAGTAGGCCTGAGTTCAATCCCTGGGACTGCAAAAAAAAAAAAAGAAAGAAAAAATATAAACAAGCAGTAAAGGAAAGACTTGTGATGACAAAGGAGCCTCCCAGTGCTCTCTTCTGTGGAGTTCAAGCACCCGCTAGCCAGGGTTCAGCATTTTTTTTTGATGGTACCAGGGACTGAACTCACTTACGCAGCAGGCATGGTGCCACTGAGCTTCAGCATTTTAATATGTAAAGCTCATGTCAAGCTGGTCACAGTCCCCTTGGGAGAAGCAAGGGTGCGGCCTGTGGTCACAGCAGCGCAGCTCCATGTGGCATCAGGATGCAGCCCACAGCTGGCCACATGCTCTGCGTAGCAAGGACCCTCAGGGCCGGGGACACGCTCCCATGCTGACCACATTGCCAATGCCCCAGCCTCCACTCCCTATTGCCAGCCTGAGCCTGTTCCCCTGATCCTGGGCCCTGGAAGGGTGGGCTTGCCCTTAGCCCGAGAGGCAGCCTGGGGCTGGCTGCTGTCAGGAACTGGACAGAGCCTGGGCACAGCGTGGACACCATGCACGTGAGGCCCCCAAGGGGCAGGAAGGAGGCGAGGGTGGAGAGATGAGAGGTGTGCGGGCCAGGCAGAGGCAGGTACTGTGCTGGCATGAGCCCTTTGCCCTGGTGCCTGGAGGGGGTGGCCGGCAGGCACCTGTCCTCCCCTGATGGATTTTGGCAAAGCAAGGATGGTGGCCCTTCTGTCCCGAAGCCCCTGAGGCTGAAGGGGGGCAGTGCTCACAGTGGGAAAACAGAACCAAAGCCAGGGTAATGTTGCCAGTGCAGCTGGCCAGGCCCCAGGCCACGAGGCAGAGCTCTGTGCAGGACACAGAGACGCAGCATGTACCATAGAGGGGGAGACTGGCCTGGGGACTGGGTGGTCACAGCATCAGAGGCACAGGGGCAGGCTTGAGGATCAAGACAGCACTGGCTCCCCAGCCTCGATCTGCTCACAGCAGCAAGGAGGAAGCCGGCAGCCACCGATGATGAATGTGGGAAGCAAAACGGGAACCACAGTTAAGCCACTAAAAGAAACTAAGCTCTGACAGCGCTCAGGGCATAACCTCAGACTCATTCACAAGGGAGGCCAGCCAGGCCTTTTCTGTTTTTACGAGACATCCAGGAGAGGCGAGTGCACAGGAACTGAGGATGCTGAGACCTCTTCTTGGAGTGCTGCGCACCACACAGCCCATCTGGAGAAATGTGCATGCCGGTCCTTCGCCCATTCTGAAGCGGGTTGTTTTTCTTCTGGTTATTGAGTTGTAGGAGTTCTTTGTATTCTGAATATTAACCTCGGGTCTGGGGATTTAGTTCAGTGGTTCTGGTGCCTTTCTCACAAGCACAAGGTCCCAAGTTCGATTCCCGTACCAAAAAAAAAAAAAGGATGTTAATCCTCCATAAATAAATATGTAAACTGAATACGAAGCTCTTGTCAAATTGATAATTTGCAATTATTTTTCCCCTTTCTGTAATCTGTCCTATCCCTTTCTTGATAGCACCCTGTCATGCAAAAGTTCTTAATTTGATGAAGATCTATTTAACTTTTGGGGGGACTGGTATTATTTTTTGTGCTTAAAGTCATATTTAAGAGGTGTGATCGAATACACAAAGAATGTTTAAATTTAGAAATGTTTACTACAGTAAGCGAAATGTTGCCATGAATCTTCTTCACTTCAAACATGTTTATCCTATCATTCTTGCCACTTTCTGAAGCAGTTCTGGAAGGTCACATTCATGAATGTCTCTATAAGGTGTGATAAAAAACTCCTGAGACCGCTGCTGCCCAGTGCCATCCAAGAGAAAGCCAGGCTCACAAAAACAGGACCCTGTGTCCTCATTCAGCCCACTCACTGGATCTGGCACTGTGCAACTTCCGGCTCTTCCCCAAAGTCAAAATGACCACGAAAGGCAAATGTTTTTAATGGATTCGGGACACTGAGGCAGCCAGGACAGCACAAGTAGACACTCATGGAAGAGGGCTCCAGAGCTGCTGCAGAAAGTAGCAAGAAAGGTGTGGGTAAGTGTGTTTGAAGAGAAGGGGAGGATTTTGAGGGGGTTCTGGTCATCATATTTTTTTACCACACCCCATTTATACTTGTTACTAAGTCCAACATGGTGAAGGTTTCACCCAATGTTTTCTTCTAGGAGTATTTTGTGGGTTTTTTTTTTTTGGTACCGGGGATCGAACTCGGGTCCTTGAGCTTGTGCAGCAGGAGGTGAAACCACTGAGCTAAGTCCCCGGCACCATTACTCTTTTTCAATAATGCTGAATGGAGTCCTTCAGGCTGAGATGGCAGCTGCTAGACAGTAATTCAAAGCCATGTGAAGACATAAAGACTGCAGTCAACGTAAATGTATGGATGGTATTTAGGGTTTGTAAGTACACTTTTTATTTTTAACATGATTAAAAGAAAAGGCATAAAACAATTATTTATCTTGGTTATTGGGCAAAAATGTAGACAGATGTAATTTATGACATCAACAACAGAAAAGGGGGTTAGGCTGAGTAGAGCAGAATTTGATGCTATTCTAGTGAAGCTGGTATCAATTCAAATTGGAACGTTATAACCGCGGGATGTTATATAATACAATCCCTAGGGTAACCACAAAGAAAATATAAAGCTATGCACTAGGAAATAAAACATTGCGCTACACAAGACAACTAAACACCAAGGAGCAGCAACGAAGGAAATGAGGGATACGACGGCCACCAGCACAGTGCGGATGGACAGCAATGCAGACAGCAGCCTCTCCTACAGCGCCACCCCACTGCTGCCGGGTTGGCAGAGTGGGTCAAACACAGGATCCCACCATGTGTCCCCAAGGATACAGAGAGATTGGGCGTGCTGAGACAGAAAGAGGCGTCCCAAGCACAGAGGAACCAAGAAAGAGCAGGGCAGCTGTGCTGGTGTCAGGCAAACAGACTCTAAACCAAAACCCTTGCGAGAGACAGAGGCCTTTGACTGTGGATGAAAGCTTACATGTAGGAAAGAGACATAACATTTAGGTGCCCAGTAACTGATCCTCAAGTATGACATAAAACTTGACAGAATCAGAAGAACTGACAGTTCTACAAAATAGTTGGAGATTTCTCAATAGTGGACAGAACACCCAAACAGAACACAAGCATGGAAATAGAGGACTGAAGTCCACTAGACCCACAAGACCTGACAGACACATGCAGAGCACTCTAGCACCATCAACAAAATACACACGAGATTTTCTCAGGACACATGAGGCATCAGCCCACAGAGGAAGCTCCAACAGATTTTAAAAGATAGATATCACACAAGGCATCTTCCCTGGCCATAGCAGGATAAAATTAGAAATTAACGAAGAAGGAAAATTGAAAACTTCACAAAATTGTGGAAACTAAACAGCATTCTTAGCTGGGTGTGGTGACACATGACTATAAACCCAGCACTCTGGGAGACTGAAGAAGGAGGACCACAAGTTTAAGCCCAGCCTGGGACATTTATCAACTTAGTGTGACCCTGTTTAAAAATAAAAAATATAAGGGCTGGGGATTTAGCTCAGTGGTTCCGCCGCCTGCCTCGCAAGCACAAGGACCCAAGTTCGATCCCTGGTACCAAAAACAAAAACAAAAACAAAAAAACCCTAAAAATAAAAAATATAAAATAATGACTGGGGATGTAGCTCAGTGTGAAGGCCTTGGATTCAATCCCCAGAGCCAACTCTCCCTCTCCCTCTCTTTCTCTCCCTCTCTCTCTCTCTCTCTCCCTCCCTCCCTCTCTCTCTCCTCTCTTAAACATCTAATAAATCAATGAAGAAATCACAAGGGAAACTGGAAACACTTAGAGAGGAATGACAATGAAAACACAGTATGTCCAAACTTAGGGGACACAGCAGCAGCAGTGCCAAAGGGGAAACTTACTGCTGCTAATGTTGAGGTTAGAAGAAGAAAGATCTGAAGTTAATAACCTAAATTACTTTTAGAGACTAGAAATTAGCAAACTAAACTCACAACTACAAGAAGATAGGAAATAGTAAACATTAAAGCAGGGATAAAGAAAATGGAGAAAAGCAAAAGTTGGCTTTTAAAAAAAATTTTAAAATTGACAAAAAATTGGCTACACTGACAAGGAATAAAAGGAGGAGGATACAAATATCTAAAACCAGAAATGAAAATGAGGACATTACTACCAACCTTATAGAAACAGAAAGTGCTACTAGAGAATACAACAGACAACCACACTCCAACAAACGAGGTAACATGGAAGATAAGGACGAATCCCCTAAAACACACATTTACCTAAACTTAGAAGAAATTAAAAATCCCAACAGACCCATAGCAAAAAAGCAATTGAGTCAGTAACTAAAACCTCCCAGCAAAGGTGGCTTCACTGGTTGCTTCGACCAAATAGCTGAAGAATTAACACCAAACTTTTCCAAAAAATTGAAGGACTTCCTAACTCATGTTACACAGCCAGCATTACCCTAATGCCCAAAGCCCATGATGACATCACAAGAAAAGAAAATGACAGACCAATATCTCTTATAAATATAGATGTGAAAGTCCTCAGAAAAATATTAGCAAGTTGAACCCAGTAGTACACTAGCAGGGTTATTCATCATGACCAGGTAGGACTGATCTAGCAACGCAGAGCAGGTCAACACAAGAGACTCAACTCTCGTAAAACACATGGCTAGGATGATGAACAAAATGCTGCATGATCAACTCAACTTGTAGTAGGATAAAGGAAATATAAGTGGAAAGCAGATACCGAAACTCTATTTTTGTCTCCCTTGTTACCTTTTAGACAATGGAGTACTACTCTGCTATAAAGAAAGATAAGCTTGAGACGTTTCTAGCTAAATGGATGGACCTTGAGACCACACTCTTTTTAGGGGGTGGGTGGGTACCAGGGATGGAACTCAAGACCTTGTGCGTTCAAGGCAGGCGGTGATGGCACCACTGAGCTAAATCACCAGCACCCTTGCTACCTTTTAAAAACTCTGAGTCAGATCCCTGCTTAGATCTGTGCATAGGAATCATTTAGGAAATCATTTAGGAAAAGTTGTAAAACAAAGTCATTAGCCCTAAATTTACCTGACCTGGCTCAAACTCCTTCAAGACTGCAGGCCCCAAGATAAGAGAAGCCGAAGTAATTTTAGGGTTTTCAGGGGCACTCAGTTGCCATCCAGTTCCAAACCCCTTGGAGTGATGCCTAGGCATCTCCAAACCTGTAATCGCCTTGGGTTGTAGGAAAAGCAGGGCCTGGATACCACCCCGTGGAGGCTCACCCCTCCCAAGCAAGGACAAGCGTCCCAGGGAGACCGCAATGCCCTCCAGCCACAGGGTTCCTGCAGAGCTGAGACTTCAGCACCAGGGCCGGATGGTGCTGGGCCAGGCCCACCTTGGCAGAGCCTTAAAAAATGACTTCCTGTTCTTGTGAGCAGCCTGCCCGAACACTTGCATCAGAGTGAGCCCTGTCCCGTTGCTCGGGCTAGTCTCTTCCCCGTTTTCCCTAACTTTCGAACACTGCCTGTGCCTTATTCTCTGCATCCGGAAGTTCGTTTTCTGTGACCTGAGTGAGTCAAGGACCCACTGGGCAGACTGAGTTGGGGTCCCCATCTCCTTCCCAGGGGTCTCCTTGGACCACATCCAGTGACAGATGCCAAAGCAAAGGCATCTAACGAGAGCCGGCATCCTCAGGGCATCTGGAAATGAGCATCCCAGAGACGCCTGCTTTCTTTCGGCCTGCGATGTGGTCCTGCAGCAGCCAGAGGGAGGCGGCTCTGTCTTCACATCCCCTTCACTGTGGCTCGGTGCCTCATCAACACCACCAGAGGCGACCAGGGGTGACTTTGCTCAGAATTCTGTACAGATATCCCAGAAGCTGTCACATCAGCCTGAGGGTCACAAATCCAGTTTGAGCCCATGCAGTGTCCTGTTCCAAAGGAGCAGGAGGGACGAGGGGGAGCCTGGTATGGGGACACCAAGCCTGCAGGGCCTGATGTGGGCCAGTGACTCTCAAGTACACAGAATGACAATTTGACACATTGAAAGATTACTTCTTCTTCTTCTTTTTTTTCCTTAAATTCTTTTATTGGTACATTTTAGGTAAACAGTACGTTTACATTTATCACTGGGTGCTTGTACCTGTACAGGATGCATCTTGGTTCTTATTTTTTCCCCATTCCCTGTGTGTCCTCCCCCCCTCCACTCAGGCACACACAGAGCCATAGCTCCGTGTGCCACTGGAATCCCAGGGTGAGGAAGGAAGGAGTGGGCTGAGGAAATATTTGCCCAAGTGATGGCCAGTGACCCCCCTCCACTTGGCAGCTCTTCCCCCTTACAGCTTCGAGAATCAAGCAAACCCAGACAGGATGAACCCCAAGAAATCCACACCAATCAAGACACAGGAACAAGCAGCAATCTGACACCCTCCCTTATGACCCACAGTGATGGCGCCTGTAGCTGGGGATTTAGGGAGGGACGGGTTCGGTGAGTCACAAGGTGGACCCCACAGCAGCAGCAGTGCCTCCAGCAGGAGGCCTTCCCACCCTGCACAGACTCATGCTCAGGGATATACTGTGGGAAGGCCGAGCAGCCCAGGACAGCACACCAGTCCCAAAGTATGGAAAACTAAGGGTGAAGGAGACCACAAGAGTGAGGAGAGGAGGTGACATCCTGCCCACAGGGGGAAGACGGACCCAGCACCAAATGACAGGTGCTTTTAGGACCAGGAAGCCAGAGCAAGAGCCAGGGGGTTTTTAAGTGCTAAGAAAAAAGCATGGTCAACCTAGAATTCTATGTTCAGTAAAACATCTTCAAGGCCTGGAGTGGAAATCAAGACTGTCAGAGGAAGAAAAAAATCAAGAATTTTTTCCCAAAATCTTCATCCACAGAACCTGCAGAGAATAAGTGAAAATTCTTTTTTTTTTGGTACCGGGGATCAAACTCGGGACCTTGTGCTTGTGAGGCAGGCAGCGGGACCACTGAGCCAAATCCCCAGCCCAGCTCTGCATTCTTTTTTTGGGGGGGGGGTACTGGGGATCGAACTTGGGACCTTGTGCTTGTGAGGCAGGCAGCAGAGCCACTGAGCTAAATCCCCAGCCCTAGAAATTCTTTTTTTCCTCTTTTCCTCAACACAACAAGGTTTTACTTCTGCAGAAGGGTTGGAGCATGCTCTTAGCATGAGTAGCAGCTAGAAATTCTTGATAGGAAAGAAAAAAAATTTTTTTTGGTACTGGAGATCAAACTCAGGACCTTGCACTTGTAAGGGAGGCACTGTGCTGCTCAGCTAAATCCCTGGCCCAGGAAAGAATATTTTATTTTCACTATAAATTTTAATTTTTGATATAAAAAGCTAAAGATATATATCAGAAAACAAAATACAGTGATCAAATTCCATTTTGTAAATACTTTTGTTAAACCCTGGAATATCTCAAAGAAAGAAGGAACAGAAATAATAAAAATATGGGCAGATACAATACACAGTCCTCTTAATTTTCCCAAGTTATGTTTGATGGTTAAAGCAAATGACATTTTTAAGATTATTTTATTATAAACAGGTGAGGTGAGTGGACCCTAGGGGTATTTTCCACACTCAAACTGGTAAAAACTGATTTTTAAATGTGGGGGCCATATACTCACTACAGTAAGTCATGTCCATGTAAGGTAATTCTTAAACATTGAAACTATACAATGAGATATACTGGAAAAGTGGAATTCTAAAATATGTTTAGGTTGACCTAAGAAGACAGAAAAAAATCAGGAAAACAGAAAACAGAGAAAATAAACAGAAAACCAAAAATATTACAACAGATTTAAACTCTAAAATGTCCATGATTGCACTAAATGTAAATGATTTAAATAAACTAATCCAGGCAGAATGGATTCAATACCTAGCCCAGCTATATTCTAGCTACAAAAATTTACTTCTAATACATCAATAGAGGCAGGTTTTAAGCAAAAGGTTCATGACGTTCATAACGCTGTGCCAGCATTAATCAAAAGAAAGCAGCCATGGCTATGTTAATGTCAGGTAAATTGGACTCTAGAGCAAAGAAAATTACCAGAGAGGGAGGGACACTGATGACAAGGGGATAACTCAACCAAGAAGACAGACCAGCCCTAAATGCTAAAAAATACATGGAGCAAAAGGTGATAGACTTGAAAATAGGGATACGGTTGCACACTCCAACACAGCGCCCAACAAATCATACAACAGCTATTCAAGAAATAAGCATGGAAGAGCCAGGCCCAGTGGGCCACACTGCTTGGGCCAGTACTTGGGAGGCTGAGGCAGGAGGGTTTCAGGTTAGAGTCCCTCCTGGGCAATTTAATGAGACCCTATCTCAAAATTAAAAAAAAATTTTTTTAATGGTTGGAGATGTCACTCAGTGGGAGAGCTCTGGGTCTAATCTCCAATACTAAAAAAAAAAAGAGAGAGAACATGACACATATTCAGAGCCTCAGCAACAGGGACCAAGAACTCTGCATATGAAATAGATCATCTGAGTCATCTGTAACTATTAAAGAGATTGAATTTGTAATTTTAAAGCCCCCAAGAAGGAAATCTTCAGTCCTAGATTGTTTCACTGCATAATTCTTTCAACATTTAGGGAAGAATTAATACCAAGTCTACACGATCTTTTCTAGGAAATAGAAAAGAAGGTAGAACTTCTTAGCTTTTTTTTTTCTTGACACAGGGTCTCACTGTGTAGTCCAGGCTGGCCTTGAACTCACGGCGATCCTCCTGCCTCAGCCTCCCCAGTGCTGGGATGACAGGGTGCACCACCACACTCAGCCCTCAGCAATGTGTTTTATGAACCCAGAACCACACTTATACTCAACCTGAAAAAGATAATATAGGAAATGAAAAACTATGTCCTTTTTTTTTTTTGGTACCGGGGATCAAACTCTGGTCCTTGTGCTTGTGAGGCAGGCAGCGAAACCACTGAGCTAAATCCCTGGCCCCGGAAATGAAAAACTATGGGCTAACATCCCTCCATAATAGAGATGGAAAAATCTGCAACAAAATATTGGCTGGAGGTATTTGGCAAATCATAAAAGAATCATAAACTATGACCAACTAGGCCAAATGAAAGATTGTTTCAATATCTGAAAATCAATCATATGATACACCGTATCAGCATGCTAAGGAAGAAAAGTTACAGGAGCATCTACTGACACAGAAAAGCATTTGACAAAAATCAACACCTATGCATGATAAAACACTCATAAAAAGGGGCGGGGGATTTAGCTCAGTGGTTCTGACCCCTGCCACGCAAGCACAAGGTCCCGAGTTTGATCCCCGGTACAAAAAAAAAAAACCACTCACAAAAAAAAGAAGAATGAACTTGATAGACGACATCTACAAAAACCTGGAGCTCCCGCCTGCCTCGCAAGTGGAAGGTCCTGAGTTTGATCTCTGGTACAAAAAACAAAACAAAACAAAAACCTGGAGCTGACATTTACATCATGGAGAAAGACTGAATGCTTTTCTCCAAAAACCAGAAACAAGGCCAGGAGGTCCCCTCTCACTACTGGCATTCAAGATAATGCAGAGCATTCCACTAGTGTACAAGACCACAGAGGAGTGCGGGAGGCAGACAGACAGGAGGGGAAAGTAAAACTCTCTATTTGTGGAGAGCATGGTTGTCCATGTCGAAAAGACATGTATGAAAAGAAAATAAATAAAACCCTGGAACCAATAATTGAGTTCAGCACGTTTCAGAATATTTATTTTTGTCGCATATTCAAAAATCAATTACACTTCTATATACTAACAATCAGCACACCAAAATGGAAATAAAAATAAATCCCATTTATAAAACCATTAAAAAGTTAGGCATTAAACCTAGGATGAAATCCACACAGCACTGATGAAGGAAATCAAAGCTCTGAACAGACAGACGCACACACGTGTGGGCTGCAGGACAACGCAGGGACCTGGGCAGGCTTCCCAGGCAGATAGGCGGCCCACACTACTCCTGTCAAAGGCCCAGCACACTTTGTTTTATGGACATAAAGCTTGTGTGGAAATGCAAAGGAACTGGGACAGCTAAAGCAGTTTTGAAAAATAAAATGAGTGGACTCAACATAGTCTTTTATTTCAAGATTTCTAACATAGCTCCAGTGAACAAAACGGTGGCAAAACCACGGTGGAAGAAAACACTGACCCGCGTCACAGAGTGGGGTACCCAGAGGTAGCCCCAGACACTGACTGACTTTTGCCAAAAATGGAAAATCAATCTAACGCAAAGAGAAAGTATTTTCAAAAATGGCACTGGAGCAACTGGACAACTACGGGAAAAAACAAGCAGCAACAAGAAAACACCTCCTCCCCTCAAAAAGCCAAACAGGCGTGGTGAGGCGCATCTGTAGCCCCAGCACTCTGGGAGGCTGAGGGAGAGTTCCAGCCTGTGCAACCTAGAGACTTAGTGAGACCCTGTCTCAAGACGAAAATAAATACACACATACATAAATCTTTTTTAAAAGCAAAAGCACATTGATGAAAGCATCATGCCTTAAAAATTCATTCAAATTGATCACAGTATTTATTTAAATGTAAAATGTAAAGCTACAGAAAGCACAGGAGAGAATCTTCAGGACCTAGGGCTTGGTCAAGCCCTAGGACACCACACACAACCCACAAAATAAATGTTAGATACATTAGACTTTGTCAAAGTTAAAATCAAAGAGCAGGGTGTGGTGGTGCTCGCCGTAATCCTAGCACTCAGGAGGCTGAGGCAGGAGAGAACCACGAGTTCAAGGCCAGCCTGAACTACACAGTGAGACTCTGTCTCCAAAAACCAAAAGAAAGAGCATAAATAAAAATGAAATCATTTGTTCTGTTAAGGATCCTGCTAAGAGGATGGAAGACGAGCTATAAGCTAGAACAAACTGTAGTTGCAAACCACAGAGCTGTAGGAACTTGCACGGGGGACAGAGAAAGAATCTGAAAACTCAACAGTTGAACAGAAAACACCAGAATAGCAAAGGGCCAAAGCCACAAAAGGCCTTTTACCAATGGGAAGACAGAGCCGGCAGACCAGCGCGTGGAAAGACGGCCACTGTGGCCTCGCCCGAGGGGCTCACGGGTGCGGCGGGACGCAGAGGGGGCTCTTAACGCACTGCCCAGCAAGCACGGGTTGGGCGCTTCTGGAGAGCCGGAAAGTGCATCTACGTGAAAACCCGGGACCAAATGTCACACTGGGGCAGGGGCTGGAGGCAGAACGTCTCACCAATGTGACCCGTGGACAAACTGCCCCGAGGCCCTGCAGGGCACCCGGGGCTGGTGGTGAGCAGTGAGGGCCCTGCAAGCATGCCCGCCCCGCTGCAGGCCCTCTCCACGGGCTCCCAGCGCGGCTCGTGGACTCCACCCTACATGCAGCTCAGGCCCGAGGCCCGGGGCTGGGTCCTGCAGTCCACGTCCCTCCCAGCCCAGCGGCCCCGTTCCCGTTCCCACGTCGCGGCTCCTCGTGGCCTTCTCCCCTGGCACCACACGCCCTGCATCTGTACCCAGGGCCGTTCCAGGGCACCGGGGCTCTCAGCTCCGGGTTCCCCACACTCACTGATCAGGGCCTGCATCGCCGAGGAAGCCCGCCGAGCAGAGGCCAGCCAGGTCGGGACCACAGGCCGGGGCGGAAGAGGTGGGGCCTCTGTCCACCCCTGAGCCTGCAGCCCAACACTGCGAAGCCTCTGGCAGAGGGGCGCAGAGCGCCGGCTCTGTCTGCTCTTCCTTGCGTCCAGCTGTGGCCCCTCACTGGAACTCACGCCATCCACGTGGACAGCACTCGGGACCACGGCCACGCAGGGGTGACGTGGTGTCCGCGATGAGCTTCCACAGCAACCGGCAGCGTGCCCGGGGTGAGCGCCCTCTGGAGGGCCATTCGACGTGCTCCCAGAGCTTTGGAGGCCCGGGCACCTCGCGCACCTCAGGGGACACCCAGACAGCTTCCCTTCCAGCCCCTTAGGCCCAAGAGCGGGATCCAGACTGCTCAGTCCCATGGCTGTGGATGCGACCTGGCCACTGCCCCCTCCCACATCAGAGTCGCCAGGAGACTTGCTTCACTCCAAAAGAAGCAGGGGTTTTTGTTTTGTTTGGGGCTGGGCCCGCGCCCATTTTATTTTTTGAGACATGATCTTGCTAAGGCACTATGTGGTCCAGGGTGGGATCAAACTTGGATCATCCTGTCTCAGCCTCCCAGAGTGCTTTGGTGGTTATTTTACTGTCACGCATTTAGCATGAAGCTGAAAGCCACCCCTGGCCCAGAGGGACTCATCACGTGGCACAGCCTCCACTGTGTCCCCAGGGGAAAGCAACAGCGACCAACAGGCACTCGACTCCACCTCTCCCCCACGTGTCCTGGAGGGTGTTTTCGGAGCTCCTGCCAGGCCTGAACATCCTCCCTGAGCAGCCTCGGCCTTCCCCGTGCCCTGCATGCAGCATTTGCGATCCCCGTGTGTCCAGGGACGCCGGCTCTCAGATGCAGGCTTCACGCCTGTCCTTCCTGAGGCTGCCTGGCACTGGGCAGACCTTCAAGCCTTGGTTTCCTCCTCAGATATAGGGAGCAGCCCCTTCAGCCCAGATACCTCCACCGAGAGACATTCACTGCATTTCCTGGTTGTGTTCAGAGCTGTTTTTATCAGCTTCAGCTTCCTAACAAACCCAGCACATCTTCCCTTGTCATTCCTAGGAACCCTCCTCCTGCCCTGGGCCCAGCGTCTTCATCACTGCAACCCATGCTTCCCCCTCAGGACCGAGGGCTCCCCAGACTACAGCCAGTGCTAAGCAGGACAGAGGTGTTCTGGAAGGATCGTGCCCTGGGCAGCGGTGCTGGCCAGGCCTTGTGTGCCCCACACCACCGGTGCTCTTGAGCCGCCTCCCAGGCCAGGCCTCTTCCTGCAAGGAGCCCTGGCCTGGCCCCTCCACCCCAAGAAGCCCTGACCTGTGCTGCTGGCCTGGGGCTTTGCTCCTGGGTAGGCTGCTCTGCCCATGTCAGCCTTCTGTTTTAGGCCAATCTTGTGGCTGCAGATGGGAAGACAAAGCCAGGTGCGTGCCAGGATCCCACCAAAGCTGTGCAAGGGGCTGGGCGGGCAGTGGGTGGAAAGGCGCCTGGAGCTTCGGCAAAGGGCCAGGTGTCAGGAAGGCCGGGTGCAGCTGCACCACTTTTATAACCCAATAATGGCAACATCACTGCCAGCCAATCACCAGGAGGCTTGCCCATGCTAGGCCCCACCCAGAGCCCTGGGTCACATGGTATGGACCCTGCCCACCCGAAGTCCCGCCCCATTTCCTTGGTGGCCCCTGACTCACGCCCCTGAGTCTGCAGGGCCTCTCCTGTTGGTTCTGAGCACTGGGGACCTCAGGAAGGTGCTAGTGAAGGGCGGCCTCTCAGAGGACAGGGCTTGTACTTGCAAGGTTTGGGCTGTAGGGTCGTGGGCTGCCCATCTGCAATGTGGAGGTGCTGGGCTCCTAAACCCACCCACACTAGGGCCCAGGATGTCTGCTCCTTCCAGGGCCTGGCTACCAGAAGAGACCTCAGCCCTGCTGTCGTTTTCAAGACTTCTGCAGGTTTGTACTTCAGACTGGTCCTGAGCTCACTGTGTACCCCTGGCTGGCCATGAATTCACAGTGATCCTCCTGGCTCAGTCTCCTGAGGGCTGGCATAACAGGTGTGCGCCACGATGCCTGGCTGATCCAGTCAGTGTCGACCTTCACACCTTTCCGAGGGGTCAGTGCTTTCATCATCTCTGCGTTAGCCAGCTTTCCATTGCTGAGACAAAATACCTGACACAAGCAAGTCAGAGGAGGAAGTGTTCGTTTTGGCTCATGGTTTCGGAGGTTCGGTCCATGGCTGCTGCCTGTAGTGCTTCTGGGTTTTGGTGAAGCTGATTGTCATGGTGGGGGACATGCTGGGGCACAGCTGCTCAGGCCATGGTGGCCCAGTGAGCAGCGAGGTCAGTGTTATAACAAAGCCCCTCCCCTAAGGGCCATCAAGTGATGCCACCAATGGTCAAACATGAAGTCAGCCCCATGGTCCAGCCACCCGCAGCTCCCTCTGAAGGCTGCACTGGGACCTGGGCTCCAGGTCTCAGTTTGGGGACTCAGCCCCAAGCTGTCAAGTCAAGAGCCCATCCTTCAACTCCAGCAGTCAGCTGCACCCGCTTAAGGCACAGTCTCCCCGTCACACAGAGAAGCCCCCGTGACCTCAGCTTTCCTTTCCGGGTTCAGGTCCCTGTCACGGGGAGAGCTCCCGTGACATCTCAGCTCTGAACTGGCCCCCGGAGCGGGCCTCCTCACCCCACCTCCCATCAGCTGTGCTTGCCCTCCAGGTCCCGACCTCACCCTTCGCCTCGGAGGGGGACTGGCACACGGTCCACGCCACTGCTCCCTCCCAGCCTCACAGAAGGGAGGGCAAGTCTGCGCTTCCCCTTCCCGCACTCCTGAGGAAGTGGGTGTGGTCCCGACCTCTGATTCCAGGAGGGGAGACATAGCAGAATGAGCAGCCACCCAGCCAATGCCCGCCCTGCCGAGGCCTGTGCCCCTCCCTCTAGTGGCCAGGAAGGCAGATGTGAAGGTGCCACATAAATGCCACGAAGCACCAGGTAAGAAAAGGGGAAATTCTGAGCAAGCCCGGGAGCTCGGAGGGGCAGAGGTGGGAGGAGCGGGGGCCTAGGCACAAGGAAGGGCGGATTCCCAGGGTCTGGCTCGGGCCAGGCTCACACGTGCAGCGCTCTGCAGAAGGTGACCCCAGGGCCTGGCGTCTCTGTGACCAGAGGCACCTCAGAGAGAGCCCTCCCCGGAGCCCACCCTCAGGCTGCCCAGACAGGCTGCACCGCCAGTGCCCTGCCGGGTGTCCTTTAAGGTCCCAGGGCCAAGTCACCCCGTGTCACAGCGGAAGTGAGGTTGAGGCCCGGGACACTCTGTCCGCGCTCCCAGCCCCTCTGGATGCCTTCCTTGGTCGTGCCATGTGACTTCTGTAATTAGTTATCTGTGTACGCAATGCACGTTAGGACAGAGCTCACTGCTTAAACACCCAGCATCTGCTGCCCCGGCCGGCACTCTGCGGTCAGGTGTAGTTCGGCTTCCTGAGCACCAAGCTTCTCTGGGGGCGAAGCTGGCAAGACCCCGGCGCGGGTCCTCCCACCCTGGACGCCGGCTCCCTCCCCGCCAGCCTCTCCGGCAGCTCTCTTTCACACCTGCACCCTCAGACCTGCCTGCCTGTCTGTACTCTCTTCCTGCCATCCGCTTCTTTTATTCTTTCATTTCCTGAAGCGTCAACCGAGTTTAATTTGTGGCCTCCTGTTGGATGGACCCACCTTCCCAGGGCTTCCGGGAAGGCTTGTCTCTGTTATCCTCACTCTGGGACAGTGAAGGCCTCTTCCAGGAGCGTCAGTGCAGGAACGGGCCAGGGCTCCACGAGAGCTTCCTTCTCACTTTGTGCTGCTTCTGTCCTGGCTTCTGTCCTGGGTTTTAAGGCCACCACTGGTCTGTGCTCAGGTTTCATGGTAACTTATCTGCCACAGGAGCGGTGGGGCCTGTGAAAATCCCACCATCGGCCGGCATGGTGCACACACCTGTGATCCCAGCACTTGGCTGAGGCAGGAGGATCACTATGAGTTCCAGGCCAGCCTGGGCTACACAGAGACCCTGTCTCGAAGAAAGAAACCAAGAGGGCCGGGGATGTAGCTCAGTGGTTTCACCACCCACCTTGCAAGCGCAAGGACCTGAGTTCGATCCCCGGTACCAAAAAAAAAGAAAAAAAGAGACTCCCACAATCTAAAGTCCCGCAGGCTCTGAGCCCTGGCTGGTCCAAGTGGGCCCCACGGCGGGCGCACTCCACTCACTCCTGGGTGGGGCCCTGTCCCAGGGCCGTCTCTGGGCCGGGACGCTCCTGCCCCAGGCCGCTGCCTCGCCTGCCCTGCGTGCGCCCACCTCTTCCCATGCAAGGCTGCTGTGTGCAGCTGCCGCTTCACTTCTCCCTTTGCCACCCCCCCCATGGTCTGAACATCTGTGCTCTCCATGACCCAGGGTGAAACTTAATTGCCTTTGCAACCATTCTAGGAGGACCAGGCTTCAAGGCCTCAGCCTCCGGGAGTGGATTAATGCCTTTGGCATGAAAGTGGTTTTGTTATAAAAGGCAGTATCACCTGGTGAGGTGGCACACGCCTATGATCCCAGCACTCTGAGAGGCTGAGGCAGGAGGATTGTAAATTCAACTCTAGCCTAGCAATTTAGTGACTTAGCGGAACCCTGTCTCAGCAGAAAAAATAAAAGTGCTGGGGACCTAGCTCTAACCTCAGTGCTAGAAAAAAAGAGCACCCCTCCCTTCCTCCATGTGAGGACTCAGCCTGCAGGCTCTCGCCAGACGCTGGCACCTGGCTCTTTGCCCCGGCACCGTGAGGCAGTGCATTTCTGTTCCTCATAACACCCACCAGGGGCATCGGGTCCCAGGGACACACTGACCTTGGCATCATCCTGCATCCCCTACTCTGTCATCGAGGAAGCTGGGCTCACCTTGTGGAAAGAAGTCCCCAGCAGGCCTGTGTGTCCCCAGCGCTGTCCGGCACTGCCGTCCTCGGCCCCCCATGGCTGTCTGCAGTCGCTGCATGTGGCCAGGGGCCAGGTCTCTCTCTGCCGCACAGAGGGGACCCCAGGGCCTCGAGGGGGTCCTGTGAGGGGCATGGCTCCTCCGTGTCTACAGATACTCTAGGTGGAAATGTGGTCCAGGTACACAAGGGGTACTGTTCAGTCGTAACCAGAAGAGATACTGCCCTTGGCTGCAGTGCAGCTGAACACGGCCGTGTGCCTAGTGCCTCCTCCGCGGCTGGTGCTGGTGTGTGTGAAGAAACCGCCATGCTGAGCCCCAGGTCTGCCTAGGTAGAGGTTCTAGTCTGATCTCCTGAAGGCCTTGGTGCCGCAGTGCATCGAAGGGAAGGGTTGTGCGTGGGCGTGTGTGTACATGTGCATGCGTGTGTGTACATGTGCCCTTGCATGGGCATCTCCTCTGGTCTCTCCCTCTTTGTTCAAGGCCACCAGCATTCACTCCTGGGTCCCTATCCTGACCTCACCAAATCATAGCCACCACCCCATGGTCCCACCGCTCAACCCCTCAGTGGGAACACCTAACACCTCCCAGTGGAGATGAAGCCACCCAACCAGGCTCACACTGGGAGAAACCTCAGCACTGTCTCTTCTGTCAAAAATATGAATAAGACAGTCTCCACCTTGAACCCCCACTTACTCTGGACTTACCCTATCCCCCTTTTTGAGCACACTGAGTTTCAGAAAAAGTTTGTTCAGTTTAGAGTCCAGAGAGCCACCAGCAATCCCTTGAACTTGCTCCTCTGGACTCTCCTCTCCCTCAGATGACACCCTAGCAGCTCCTGGGACGGTCCCACCCTTGGCAGGGCGATGGGCACTGTGCACCCGCTGTGACCCCCAGCAGGCCCAGGCAGGGCACAGTGCACAGCCCACTCAGCAGGGGGACGGCAGCACCTCCTCTCCAGCCCGTGTGCACAGTGGGGGGCCCTTCCTCAGGGGTGTGGCCTTTCTGCTCCAGGCCCCACACTAGGGAGCAGCTAGGGCTGGGTGGCTGGTACCCCAGCTTAGGAAGCAGCACAGGAACAAGGGAGAGATGGCAGTGCGGGAGGAGCAGAGACAAAGCCCTGACAAGGTCCAGTTGGAGGCAGTGGGGGTGGCACTGAGCCCGGGCCCCTGACTCCTGCAGCTCTACCCAGGCTGTTTCTCTGTTGAGTGTGGCTCCAACCACTTCCTGAAGTGGGATGATCTAAGAGAAACCATTTCAAGGCCAGGGTGATTGCTTGTACGATCCTGCCTGTTGGGCCTGGAGCCTCAGGTGAGGTCTGTCCCATGGCAGGGGTAGCCATCAGCACATCCTGAGTCAGGAGACCAAACCAGGACTGGCAATTTCTCGAAGCAGGCTGCTCCTGCAGAGGACAGGGCCCCCAGGACCCCATGCCCCTGCTGCCTGTGGTGGCTGCTCCTGGACCACACTACACACAGAAGACAGGATGGCCAGGTGGGGGCTGCATCTTCTGCACCCCAAGGACCATGCCATCCCCCCGCTCAAGCCGGGTCACTGGCCTCCAACAGCAGCCTCTTATCCCCTGCATCAAGCCTGGCTTTGGAGTCCCCTGCTCACTTTTCTGGAGTCTCGGGTCTCTGCAGGTTACCTTCCTCCATCTCCAAACTCCGTGGACACGTTCTGAGCATCCCCAGGGTGCTTGCAGACACGTGGTATGGACAGGAAGTGGGCCCTGGCTTGCCAGGGCTGTGGGAACCTCTGCTTCTCAGCCCCAAACACACAGCGAAGCCCTCCTCTCCGCACCCAGACTTCCTCAGAGCCACTGAGCACACCTCAGTGAAACCAGCATTTCTATGCATCATTCAATTTCATGCCACAGTTTGGTAAATTACACAATTACCTGAAATCTCTGAGGACTCAGAATAAAAGACAAGGATGCATCCACACAGAGGACTGCATTGCCCCCAGCCATCAGAAAGGTTCTGCAACTCCTCCAGGGACTGGCTGGGAGTGGTCACAGTCTGTCCTTGGCACTAGTCAGTGCTTGCTTCTCTCAGGGGCCAGCCCTTCCTGCGGCCTGGTGGGGACAGCAGGGCAGGGATGTCCTGCCCTCTCACTGGCTGGCCTGTCCTGTGGTGCTGACTCAGGTCTTCAAGCAGTTAGCTAAGGCTGGGTGGAGGGAGTTCAGGGTGCGTGTGGCCCTGGATGCAAGAGGTAGTCCCAGGACTCGTGTGTTCAGAAGGGAACATCCCTCCTATACTCCACTGGGAGCTTCCCACCTCAAATACTGCACACAGGGCAGGGTGCAGTCCCTGCCCACAGGGGCTGGAGAGAGGCAGCACGCAGAACATGTGCAAAGGCCCAAGGGCAGGTAGGAAGGAGGGAGGTAGAGGTGGGCAACGGTGGCCAGGAGTTGACTTAAACTAAGATCTGCACTGTCCTGGAGTGGAGGGGACAGGGACGGAGTGACTTGGTGAACCCGGATACTTGGGAAGGGAGAGGCCAGGTGGGTCTGGCCATGGGGTGAGGGGCTGAGGGCGCCAGGGGTCTCAGCACTGGAGGTGTCACACGGGGAAGGGACGACCCAGGAGGACCTGGGGACTTGAGAAGGGGCTGGGCCATCCGGGGAACCCGGCTAGGGGGTACCTCTCCACAGGACAAGCCCGGGCCCCATGCTGTATGGTTTTTTAAAACGCACGGGTGACAGGACGGGCTCCGGAGCCCTCCCGCCGGGGCTCAGGGGCACTGCTCGACCGTCGCCCGCGCTTGTGGCCCCTGGGGTGGGGTGGGGTGGGGTGGGGTGGGGTGGGGTGGGGTAGGGTAGGGTAGGGTAGGGTAGGGTAGGCCCGGGTGGGGCCTGCGAGAGCGTGGCCTGAGCCGCCCGCGTGGCCCTGCACGCCGTGGCGTCGGCAACCAGCAGACCAACCGAGGCTCCGCCCGCGCGCGCGCCGCGTGTCCCCGCCCGCTCGGTCGTCGGAGCGCGGCTGGCGGCGGCGGCGGCGGCTCGGCACGGCGGCGGCCGGGCACAGGCGGCGGGCGGAGCAGCGGACGGCGCCGAGGCCGCCCCAGGCGCGGGGCTCGCGGCGGTGGAGCGCGCCGGACTGGTCGGGGCCCCGGCGCCGCCTTTCAATGGGCAGCTCGCACTTGCTCAACAAGGGCCTGGCGCTCGGTAAGGCCGCGCGCGCTTCCGGCCGCGGGCGGGGGCGGGGGCGGGGCGGGCCGGGCGCGCGCGGGGGGCCGCTTTGTGTGCGAGTGCGCGTGCGCGCGGGGGGGCGGGGCGGGAGGGCGGCCGTGCGCCTGCGCGAGCCGCTGCGTGTAAGGGCGCGTGCGCGTGCGCATCCGCCCTCCCAGGGCCTGCGCAGGTGACAAAGGGGCCGCGGGCCGGACCTTCCCCCCGGCGGTGGCCCCGCCGGACCCCTGGCTGCCGGCCTCATGCGGCCCTTTCCTGCCCCACTCCCGGTGTGGGGCCTGCTCCCGCGTGGGCCGGCCCTGTGCGGGGAACAGCGGGGACTCGCTTTGGCCGCAGGCCTTGTGGCCCGTCTGCCTCCTCCGTTTGTGCAAACCCTTCAGTCTCAGGGCCTGGCCTCCCCGCTCAGCGGCGGTCTGGACCTGCCGGATCCCGCGCCCCAAGGGCACCTTCCCTGCCCGCCTGTCTGGTAGCCAGCAGCGGCCCGCCAGGCCTCGGCCCTTGCCAGGCGTGGTTATTTCGCGCCGCGTCGCCCTTGCCATCCGGAAAGGGGAAATTCCGGGCGTGGCCCCCAGAGCTGCCGCCAGCCGGGCCTGCGGGAGGCCGGGCCTGCGGGGGACCGGGCCCGCTTTGTAGGCAGCCCCCTGGCCCGGGGCCAGATCCTTGTCCTGATGAGTTTCCTCGCGATTGGTTAGGACGAAAATGCCTTCTAGGAAGGAAAACCGGAGGAGATTGGTTTTCTTCCGGGTACCCTGAGTAGTCAGGAAGGTGAGCCCACGGAGTCAGGTTGTGAGTGGGGCCCGGCCGGGGTGTCAAGGGGGTGCGAGGCCGTTTGTGTCTTGGGGGCCGAGCTTTTCCCTGTCCGGCGCCCAGACGCCCAGGTCCCTTTGATCAGTCAGGCACAGAGCGCTTGTCATTGTAAATGACCATAAAGGAATGCCACCGGCTAGGGGGTGCCAGTCAGGAACTTAGGTGTCTGCCTGTGTCATCCTTGAACTCGTGGGGTCCTTCTGGAGAAGTGACCCATGTGGGCAGGAGCATGGGCCGAGCCTGCCCTGACCAGTACGTGGCCTCTGGGTGTCCGTGGCCCCACCTGCATCTTGGGGTACAAGTGGGGTGTGCCAAGCCCAGGAGTAGGTTTGTAGGCAAGGCAGCAGGCAGTAAGGGTGCATAGTTACGGTGGTCATTCAGGATGACAGCTGCGGCCTGAGGTTCTGGAGTTCTTATCAGGCATGGCCTGCACATCTGCGGTGACCCTTGGCACAGTGCTGGCTTCTGTCATGCAGTGTGTGCCAGGGCCTGTAGATTTTTGTTCTTTTGTGGTCTGGGCTGGCCTCAAACTTGTGATCCCCCTGCCTTGGCCTCCTGAGTTCTGGGATCACAGGCACGCACCACTGTGTCCAGTTTAAGGGTCTGTGCATTTCTGCTGGGCCCGGCAGATACTCTGTCCTGTCTCCAGGGCCTCTGTCCTTGTCGTTCCCTGTCCTGACTGTCACCTGCAGTCCTGCAGTTGGGTCTCAGCTGGGCTTCTCACCACCCTACTTGGGCACCATCTTGCCCTAGCTTTTGGCTCCACAGCCACTTTCCCTTCTCTGTCTGGTTTGATCACCCATTTCAGAGGACGTGCTGTGACTCTGGCGTCTTCCAGGTTTGGCGAAGGATGCACACTGGGCTGCTCACCTCACTGGTCCAGCTTTCACTGGAGTCTCATCCCACCTGGACTCTCCTGTTTAGCTGTAACCAGAGTGGCTCTGGTCCTCTTGGACTCTGGTCTGTTGATGTCTCCCTCTGGACTGCGGTCTTTTCTTTCTGGTCCCTTTCTTTAGCTTGAGGACACTGCAGTAGGGAAGGGAGGCTTGCCTTGGCCTATGGGACTGGGCCTGGTGCTTGTCCAAGTCAGGGCCCATCCTGTAGGTTCAGCCCAACCTGTCTCTGCCAGAAGCCAGCACTCTTTGGACATTGCTAGTGTAAGGTTTGGTTATCTGACCAGCTGTCTCTTGGCTCAAGGTCAGTGAATCTTTGTGGAGGAGCCACAGTAGCAGAGGTGACCGTCTCTGCAGAAGGACCCTGGCTCAGAGAGGCCTAGTGCATCCTTTGGGGTTCCAGGGTGGGACTTGAGCCAGATTCCTGGCTTCTGCCCCAGGCTGGCGGCTCTTGTGGTGCTTCTGTGCCTGTCATTGTCATCTGCCAAAGCTCTGAACTCCGTGTGATAGGAGTGACCTAGCCGGAGGTGTTTAGAGCCACTGGCTGTCCCACTTGCACAGGTGGGGAAGGTAACAGACCAGATCCTGCCAGTTATGAGGGGCCTGCCTGCTCTTCCAGTGAGGGCAGCATTCCCTCTTTGTAGCAGGGAGGAGGAGTCTCCGGCACCAGGGCTCTGGAAGAATTTACACACAGGACGAACAAAGTCCACCAGCATCCCCAGAAATGGGTGAGGCAGTGAATCCACCTTCACACTTTCTGCCTGGTGTGTGAGGTGCCCCTGGGGCACATGGACATCACCCCTGTGGCTCACAGGGCCCTGTGTTTTTGCCCAGGCACTCCGAGTTGCCGTAGCCCCTCAGGATTCCTCCTTGGGGCCTTGGCCCTGGTACCTGTTGCCTGGTAGGGCCACAGTTCCTGCCAGGTAGCAGGCAGCTCCATCTTGGCCTGTACCAGGTCTCATCTCTCTATTTCCACCCTGGCTGCATGACCAGGCCCTGGTCTCTGTGATGCCCGGGTAGCCAGCCACAGGGTAGCCTAGTGACCTGAGGAGCTTCTGGGGGCAGTGCTGGCATTGGTGCCCAGAGGCAGGGAGGGCACTAAGCCAGGAAGCTGCCGGCAGGGCTGGGGGTGACAGCACACGGCGAGAAGGGCCTGTTCCTGGTTATCGCTGAGGAGTGGGATGGCCGTTCCCAGGACGGGGTCTCAGTCAGGCCTGGGGCTGGAGAGGCTGGTGCCCCGGCTGTGGGGCAGGCGGCGCTGTGGCCAAGGACAAGGACCACCTGGGGGGATGTTTCGGGCAGCTGAGTGTGGGATCTCCTGGGGCTGTGAGGGGCACGTGTGCCGACCCAGAGCCCAAGGTCTGGCTGGTGGCTGTGCAGCCTGGTGGTGGAGGTGGCTCAGTATGGGCCATTTGGTCCTGGGACCCCCTTGGGGTCCCCGAGGGCCTCAGTGAGCAGGGCCCATGTCATCCTTTGGTTCCCTGGACCTGTTGCTTCCAAAATCCTGGAGGCTGCTCCTTCTTTCCTAACCCATTTTTTAAAAAGTAAAACTTTAGTTTTAGAACAGTTCTGGGTTTACAGAAAAGTTGCACAGGTGATCCTGAGAGTATCTGATACTCACACCTATTTTCCCTAGTTGCTGTCCTACCTGTGTGTGATGGGTGTCACAGCCCATGGTCTGTGTGGGTGAGTCCTGGTCTCCCCAGTGTCTCTGAGACCCAGCGCTGCACTGTCCTCTGTGACTTTGCTCTGTCTCCAGGTGCTTGGCTGGCAAAGCCGCCCACTGCCCCACAGGAGGTTTGGGCAGCTCGGTGGCCTTGCCTTGGGGCAGTGTTTGCAGCGCAAGGAAGTCCAGATGCTCTGTACCCAGCAGGTCCTCTCCCCCAGCTGAGTGGCCATGTGACCCTCAGGGAGAGCATCCAGTGCTGACGCCACAGGGGCCTCCCCAGCTGTCCCTGGAACTCAGGGCTGGTTTAGGGGGCTTGTGACAGGACCAGCCATGAAGTCAGAGGGGCCACACCCAGCAACCCTGAGCATGCTCCTCACCCTGTGCGTTTTGTGCAGCTCCCTATGCACACTCAGCCCTTGCTTGTGCATACTCTGCACCTCCAGCTGGGCCACAGCCCTGCCTTGGCTAAGGCTGCCATGCACTGGCATCTTACCTGGGTATGAGCGGCCGTCCCCATGGCATCCCGTCCATAGGTTTCTTCACAGGCATTACTCACCCTTCAGCTGCCCACCCTGTCTGCCTGTGTGAGCAGAGCCACTTCCCAGATGGGTGTCAGCCTCTGTCCACCAAGGCTACCTCCCTCTGAACCAGCCAGGTCCAGGTTCACCTAGGATGGGGTGTTGGCGCTCTGCTGGGCAAGCTGTTGTTGAGTGGCCGGGCCGTCCCTGGTCTGTCATCTGGGTTTGAGTCCTAAAATCACTGGGGACCTCCAGGTGGCTTGCCCTGGCGATAGGTAGTCAGTGTCCCTGCCCGTTGAGGACCTGCAGTGGAGGCCTCTGATCTCTGGGTCTGGTCTTGTGGCAGTGCAGGGCCGCCTGGCCATCGAAGGCCCATGCCAGCCACCACTGCTGAGATGGAGCCTGCACCAGCTATGAGGCCCACCACCCTGGCAATGCCCCACTCAGGTGGCAGTGGCCTGGCAAGGGGCGCACGCTCAGTCCCAGAGTCCACAGAGCATACCTGCACCCCCTCTTTCTGGGGTCCTGGATCTGGCAGAGACTGTCAGGCAGATACCTGCCCAGGACGTCATGTAAATTCCAGGTGGCACCTGGTCCCCCTCCTGCTCAGCCCCCCATAACACAGTGCCCGTCACTGCCACAGCTTCCAGAGAAGTCCCGTGGGTGTCGGTGGATGGAGAACCCAGGGCATGGTCTGGGGCCGCAATGAGGCTGGTTCTCAAGGGCTGCAAGAGTGCGTGGGGCATCAGCCGCCTTCCTCCTAGCCGCGGCAAGGGGACAGCCTTGCCTCTCAGGAAGGGCAGGGCCTTCCTGGCCACTGTGCATGGGAGTGTAGGGGCGCTGGTACCTTGGGAGGGCACCGCCTTCTCCGGGGTCCTCACAGGTGGGCACAGCCCTGGTGCCCCTGACCCGCCTCGACTGCACAGGCACGAGTGTGTCACAGCAGCCTCCTGGACCACGCCGGGCCTGTGGGGCCTAGCAGTGCCCTGGAGCTGCTTCCTGTGCTCCTGGCCTGCTGTGTGCCATGAGTTAGAGCCAGCTGCAGGTGACCAGGGAACACGTAGATGGTTAGATTACCTGGGCCGTGGGCCGTGGGCATGGGGCTCATGGGATCTCTTTGTTTTTGCCAAGTCTCCGCCACGGGTGGGCACTGTTGCCCTGTGAGATGGAGGACCCTGATGTGCCCTGAGGACTCAGCCCTTCCCCGGAGCCCTGTGCCTGTGCCCCAGCAGGGGACAGGTGGAGACAGCTCCTGGCCCCCACTTCACTGGGCTCTAGGACTGCAGACTCCTGGGGCGTGTGGCTCAGTGTGGGTCCATGCTGGGTCCCAAGGTGAAGGCTGCTGTCCTCAGGGCTACCTGCATCCCCCTGCCCTGTGCTGTTCCTGGATACCGCCCCAGTCAGGAGCAAGGGCACTGTCTACAGCTGTCTCGCAGCCCCGCCACGCAGGCCTTTGGGAGAGGAGAGGGCACGTGAGCGGGTGTGCACAGCTGTGCAGGCAGCCTTGGGCACAGCAGGTGGCATTCCTAGCCTTGCTCATTCAGAGCAGCTGGTGCTGACCCGAGTGGGTGTACACTGGTGTGCTGATCAGAGGGTATCGATTTGTATTGATGAGGTTACCCGCTGGGCCTGGCCTGTGGTGCTGGGGGTACTGTCTGCTCCCCCATGTGCTGGGCACAGGTGGCCTGGCCTGGCTTCTAGACTCTCCTCTTGCCGCTGCTTCCATGCCCTCTGTAGGGAGTACCCCCACCCTGCCCCTGGGAGGATCATGCGTTGTCTTTAGTGAGACACCACTCTGTCCCCAAAGCTGAGTGTGTTCTGGAAGCCGGCAGCAGCCCAGTGTGGGCACGTAGAGGATATGGGGAAGGGCTGAGTGGCAGTGGCCCAGAGCTCACTGGGCTCCATATCCTGCTGGTGTCTTGGACTTGAGGCTGTGTGGTCCTTTTTGCAGAGTTCCAAGACGAGCCGCCTGCAGCTGGTCTGTCTTATCTCTGTCACCTGTGTGGCCGCAGGGCTGGCCAGGCTAGGGTCCTGGCACTGTCAGTATGGGGCCCGGCTGTACATCAGGGTTGGACCGTGTGTAGTGTCCTGGTGCGATGAGCAGGGACACACCCCGAGGCTGGAGCTGCTGTGCGCACCTGTAGCCTCAGCCCGCTGGTGCGTTTGGGTGCCATACCCATGCCCCAGCGGCTGCCACCCCCGGCCACAGCTGAGCAGTGTGTGGGGACCGAGTGGCTAGGGCTCGAGTTGGATGCCTCCTGCAGGAGCAGTGGGGACTAGGGGTGCTGGGCAGGATGCTGGAGAGCTGGCACCTGAGTGACTTTGTTGGAAGACTAACGTCTGAGCTTCCCAGAGGCCAGGGACACTCACTGAAAGAGAGAAGCTTCTGGAACCAACACCAGCCCTCTTTGTGCAGGCCGCACCCTGGTGCCTCACACATTGGTCCTGGGATGCCGGTGGCTTCCCGGTGGCCCCAGAGCCACTCCCAGGTCCACATTGGGATGCTGGGGTGGGGCCCAGTCTCAGGCCTGGCCATGGCCTGGGAGATCCTCGCTGGTCTGCAGTGGGCACTGTGCTCCAGGGGCCCCTGGCGGGAGTCTGGCCGAGTTTGCGCAGCAGCATCTGCTCAAGGAGCTGGCTGGCCTGGGCGTGTGTTAATGTGTTTCTTGTGTTTGATTTTTAGTCAGACTTTGAGCGGCGCAGGCTCCGGTGGTTGTCGTGGAGCAGCAGCCTCCGAGCTGTGGCTGGAGACAATAAGACGTGGGATGAGGCTCCGTGACAGGACGCAGTTCTGCCTGGGGACTCTGAAGACAAAAGGCTTTGGACAGTCGAATTCATGGTCGTGGAAACCCAGCCCCAATTAAGCAATGTCAGGTTGGTAGGGGCTCCCTGAGCCTGGGCGGAGTGAGGCTGTCTCTGGGACCTGCAGAGGAGTCTCAGAGGGCGCTGTCCCCTGGGGCTCGCTGTGGCCGAGGTCCCTGTGCCCAGAGCCCGACACTGCCCCACAGTGTGTGGCGGCCTGGGCTGGGCCCGTTTCTGTTGCGTCCTGAGAGGCAGGGGTGGTACTGAGGCCAGGTTAACCTGCCGTGGAGTGGCGTTCATGGGGACCACAGAGCCGCAGGGAGGCTGTGTGTTTCTTGTGTCTCGGGCTGAGCAATGAATGTGTCATCCCCAGCCCGGGTCATGCTGCTGCTGCTGCTGCTGCTGCTGGACGCACCTTGGCACAGGTGGCTCCGGGGCTGTGGCTGGGACGACCTGGCGCTGGAGTCTGGGCAGCTCCCTGATTTGGGGAGGAGCGTGCCGGGTGCACAGAGCTGCAAGGTGACGTGGGCCTCTCGTCTGCCCTCCCCACGCTCAGACCCTGCCCGCCCACGTAGCCTGGGAGTCCTTGCTGAGGCAGCGCCGTGTGCAGGCTGGGTGTGTCACTGGTCTCCCATGAGGTGTTGACCACATCCTGGGCAAGGTCACTGCTGTGCTCCGAGGACTTGCCCTGTGGCCTCAGAGCATTGTGCTGTGGGCTGTCCCTCTTCTTGGTTCTCACAGAGCAAAGCCGAGGGTGCCAAAGGGGCTGTGCCCCAGCGCCTGTGTCACCTGCTACCACCAGGCTTTTATAGGAGTAGAGGCCGCTGTCCAAGTCCGGGTTGGGAAGGCGGCCTGTTGTGGGTTTGTCTTTCTCTGCCTGGGTGCCAGGGCAGCTGCTGTGTTGAGGGCTGTGGTGGAGAGGGTGTCGGGGATGGCGAGCCACAGCTTGATCTTGCACCCTGGAGGAGACCTGGTGCAGCACTGTGGCCCCTTCCTCTCTGTGCTGCTGGTGCGGTGATGGAGGCATTGCCCTGGGGGAGGCTGGGAGCCCTTGGGCAAGGTGCTGCCTGACTCCCCGCTCTGGGCCAGTGAGACCCGCTCATGTGTGCACTCGGGCCCTGCTCCCGGCCGGAAGCTGCATGGGTGGGGCTCGGCAGGCCTCCTTAGCTCCTCTGGCGTGGTCCTGCCAGGCATGCTGCTTCCTGCTTACGGTGCCCCTACTGCCCTAGGGCTGGCTGCCGGCCACCCCATCCTCGAAGCCTCTGGCTGTGCTCAGCAGGGCCTGCTTGGTGGCTCTGGCTCCTGGTCCCCCCCGCACCCTCTCCATCCACTGCCCTGATGCCCCTGGGGACGTCGTTCTCCTGGGCAGGGTTCGTGAGTTCTGTGGGATGAGGGGCCACCTCTGCCCTGCAAGGTGCAGAGGGTGTTGGGCAGCACTTGGGCCACTGTCCTTGGAAGCCTTTTCTTCACCTTGGGCCAGTAGTGCTCAGCTCTGTTACATCTGGAAGGAGTTGGCTTTTTAACATTCCTTTTTTCTTTTTAGCAGTACTGTGGATTGAACCCAGGGCCTTGGTACTGAGCTACACCCCCAGCCCTTTTTATTTATGTATTTCCCTTGAACCCTAAGACAGGGTCTTGCTGCACTGCTAAGTTGTCCAGCTGGTCTCAGGCTTGTAATCCCCTCCCTCATCTCCCGAGTCCTGGGGTCACAAGTGTGGCCCTCTGCACCCAACTAGTAACATTCACACCCCCTGTGGCATTGGCGGTGGAACCCAGGGCCTCACACATGCATGTTAAGCAAGAGCTCTACCTCAGAGCTATTCTCCAGGCCTAGAAATTCTTACTTGTGTTTGGGGGCAACGGGCTTTGGAGTGTATTGTAGGCATTTTCTTTCTTTACAGTTTCTTAACCTTTACACCTGTGGAAGGGGGGAGCGTCCTGTCCCCTGACCCTCTGGGCAACTACACAGCAACTTCAGGCAAGGAAGCAGCCATGGGGCCTTTCTCTAAAGTCACGAAGCGGTTTACACAGCCCTGTGCTGGCGCCACAGCCCAGCCAGGGACTCTGAGGTCCTGCCAATCTGGGTCCAAGTGGCAGCGAACTGTGGCAAACACCAGTTTGTTGGTGACTCTTAGTTTCCTTTTTACGAGGACCCTGAGGATAGGAAGCTCAGGCAGCACTGGGTGGCTGGGGCTGCAGAGAGCAGGCTTGAGTTGAGGTCCCCATTCTGTCTTGCAGGTGTCCGACCTCCGATCATGAACGGGCCCCTGCACCCGCGGCCCCTGGTGGCACTACTTGACGGTCGGGACTGCACAGTGGAGATGCCTATCCTGAAGGATGTGGCCACGGTGGCCTTCTGTGATGCACAGTCTACGCAGGAGATCCACGAGAAGGTAGGGTCCACGGGGTCTCCCATGTGGCAGGAGCCTGCACACCCTGGGCTCCTGAGCCTGAGTGGCCCCATCATTGTGCTTAGAGCTGTTGGGAGGTAGAGGCGGGGATGACCCTCGCACCCCGATCCACTTCCATCCTAGCCAGTTTGCTGCTGACAGTGGACCTGGCTTCTGGCAGCCACCACTGGGTGCCATGTGTGTGAATCCACCCGGCACCCTGTATCACATGTCTTCTCAGGGTGCGGGCATGGCAGGCAGCACTGGGGCAGCTACCATGACTCGTGCTTGCTCAGAGCCATGGGATCCCAGGTCACATGACAGGTGTCATCACAGCTAAGTGACTTCGAATAGTCTTTCCACTAGAGATGGCAGCAGAGCCGTAAAGTTCTTTCCAGTGAGCTGGGGTCAGTCTGCAGCCGGGAGGGCCCAGGACCTGCAGTGTGGACAGCCATGGCCCTGGTGAGCCCATGGCTGGGCTCAGCTTTTGGCGGCCCCAGGATCTACAGGTGCATCTGTGGTCCAAGCAGAGACCAAGTCCATGGACCAAGGCCACGTCTGTGAATCGAAACACACCTGGCATGGTCACCCTCAGCTGTGACCAGCTGTGCCAGACCATGGCCTGGTTTGCTGCTGGCCGTGCCCTCGGCCTCAGGGTGTTGCTGCAGGTCATTTCTAGGTATGGTGTCCATGCTACGCTGTCAGATGCCTGGTGGTCACAGAGGTCAGACCCTGTGAGCAGACTCTCCGCCAGCAGAGGCACTAGCCGCTAGGACGCCTACTGCTGGATGCCTACTGCTGCCACAGCAGACCGAAACCAACCTTGAACATGCTGAGAGGGGACAGTAGATTTGGAAGAGAAAACGAGGAGATGCAGAGCAGGAAAATCCTGTGGCTGCAAGAATTTTGGGGGACATTTAACTGCAGGTCAGCGGGCAGGACGAGGGAAGAGCATGAGAGGGAGTAGCTAACAAATCTCAGGAGATGGGGCCGGGCTGGAAGTAGAGAAACTGAGGGATGCATGCGCTGGATACCAGGCCCCATTCCCGAGTGCCCGTGCCAGATTCCTGCCCACTGAGACACCAGTGTAGGGCACAGCTGGTATCCACAGACACTACACCAGGGACAGCAGCTCAGCCCACAGGCACCCTGGCATCGTCCACACCACGGCCCCCACAAGGCACTGCACGCCAGGCAGCCCGCCACACACCACTGAAGGCAGGCTTATTCCTGGGGTCCTGCACCGTGCAACTCCCTTTCCTGGGGTAAGGGAACTGCTGTGTCACGAGGCCATGTCAGGGTGTGGTGGCAGCAATGTGGATGGACAGGCAGTGCCATCACATGGGAGAATTGCACAGTGCGCAGCTAACTGAAGAATTAATGGAACAGGAGCAGGCAGGAAATACCCACACTCATAAGCGGCACTTAAAACAGTTTTTGCCAGTGAATTTGAGACGAGAAATCATGACATACGAACGGACAGATCAAAGTAAAATCCACATTGCTAAGCAGAGGTTCCCAGCATGAGGGCAGACCCTGCACCTGCCCTGCCCGATGGAGGCACTGTGTCCTCTGGAGACCAGTGACACCCAAGGGGTGTGCAGGAGCTGTGGGAGCTCCTGGGGACAGGGAACACAGATGAGAAGTCAGAACTGTAACAGGAAGGCTGAGGTGGCGAAGGACGTCTCGGGAGATGGAGCTCTGAGCAAAACTGAGTTGCTAAGGCTCTGTGCCCAGGCGGAGTCCCCTACTTCCTGGTAGGTGTGTGGCCTTGAGTAAGGACTTTATTTCCTACATCTTCTTGCTGTTAAGTGTGGCCAGGTGATAAAGTTCCATAAGGGAGAGGTCAGGGGAAGCTCTGCAGATTTCCCTTTTTCTGCTGACTGGAAACCGGACGCTGGCTTGGAGCCTTGGAGCCATGGTGGACCATGAAGGGGAAGCAGTGTGCTGGGAGCAGTGGAGCAACAGGACAGGAGCTTGGGGACAGCCAGCCAGGGATACCAAGGCCTGTTGCTCCCATGTGAGAGGGAAATCAGTGCCTGCCTCGCGTCTCAGTTGCTTGGATGTTGCTGCCTGAGTGCTACAGAAGGAGACTGTGACGTCATCTCACCCACACAAGCACAGGATGAAGAACATCTCCAGAGTCTCACTGGACCTAGGAGGCATCAGGGTCCAGGAGATGCTGGAGCTGGGGGCCAGGTGGGGGTTCTGCACCGACACAGGAGCAGCAGCCTTAGTGGCACACACCCCCAGGGGCACAGCTTCTGGCCCAGGATGGCCCATCTGACCAAACTGAACTGCCAGGAGCTGGGGTCTTGGGTCTGGACACACCCATCAGAGGCTGGGAGGGGGTTAGGCTGAGCTCAGCAGGACTGCACGGGTCCTAGCCGACACCCAGCCAGTGCCAGGGCCCTGGCGGGCAGCAATGAGAGGGAACCCAGGAGTGACGGGGGCCACCATGGGGCATGGGATGGGCAGGTCCTTGTCACGGAGCCCTCCTGCCGGTGTCCTGGGTACTCCCCTGCCCTGGGCACACCTAGCCCTCAGACCCACCCCTGGTGCCCCCGTGGTAAAGCCGGGGGTACAGGATGGGGCCTTCAGGGTGTGGGCTGCACTGAGCCTGATGTGGGCTGTGGAAGTGCATGCATTCTCGCACAGGGGAGCGCTGCATGGACAGCCCTGGGAAGGAGAAGGGCAGCGTGCTGAGGTGGCCGTGAGAGCTCACGCAGCAGGTGCACAGGCCAAGGGCCCTGTGAGGGATGGGGTGTGTGGAGCTCCTGGTGCTCACCGGA
This sequence comes from Heterocephalus glaber, assembly GCF_053883595.1. Classification (NCBI taxonomy): domain Eukaryota; kingdom Metazoa; phylum Chordata; class Mammalia; order Rodentia; family Bathyergidae; genus Heterocephalus; species Heterocephalus glaber. Next base: position 727,233 of record NW_028258325.1, on the reverse strand, counting down.
GATGCTCCCAGTGGCCTCCATCAGCCGGGCCAGGCTTCGCGGTGATGGGTTTCTGTGAAGCCAGTGTGGGTGTGATGCTGATGTGGTGGCAGAGGCTCAATGTAGCCATACCTGGGCGAGGGCAGGCAAGTGAGCGTGATGAAGCCCTGCGGCACATGGAGAGATGCGGGAGCCGGGTCTGTGTGCTTCCTGTGGAGGAGCAGCCATGGCCTCCTGATGGGGCAGAGAAGACCTGAAGGGAGCAAGGACCCTGTAGATGGCACAGGGCCCAGGCTGCAGGGCTGCAGCGAGGTTCCTGGCAGCCTTCAGATTCGTGTCCCAGGCCTTCATGGTGCTGCAGTGTCAGGCATGTAGGGAAGGAACAGGGAAGCAACCTCCTGAGGGATGCCGGTGGGTAGGTTACACTCAGAAGCGCAAGTTAAAGCAGCACAGCGATGCCGTTTGCACCTGAAGAGCCTCAGAACGCCAGTGCTGGGTTGGGAGTGGCTGCTGGTGTCCACAGGGTGCTGCAGCAGTGGACACACAAGAACTCACTTCAAGAAAGTGATCATCCAGCTTGATCACAAAGAGCCGGTACACACTGCAAAGCATGAGTGACGATGCTAGCACTGCAGTGAACACTTGGGAGAAGAGCGAGCTGCCCTGCACACATGCATGGTGTTGAGGCCACGGCCCAGCACCTCTGCACAGCATACGGGAGGGCCCCACCCGGTGCCCAGGCCCGGCGCCCAGTAGTCCACAGCTCCAGGGCCTCATCTAATGGGGACCTGTCTCCCCTATTTCTGCTCTGCACAGGCTTTCCTGCTGCGGGCACCCGTAGATCATCTGGTCATCCCAGAGGGGCCTTCCAGGGTGTTTGTGACCTCAGCCTGCCCATGCCCCTGAGGGTGCTCTGGCCTCTAGGTCCACAGGGGTGATGCGCCTGCCATCTCCTCCAGTGCGGGACAGGTGCACTGCCCTTGGGAGGCGATGGCCATGGCTCCACTGGTGTCCTGGGTGCCCAGGGGCCCCTGTAGGCCAGGAGGAGAAGCGCCCAGGGTGAGTCACTGGGCTTGGGACTTGCTCTGCTGGCCATGTCATCAGGCCCCTGGGTGCCCCAGAACCAGGAGCCTTGGGGTCCTGTACACGGCCTCCTCAGTTGCCTGCATGGACCTGGGCTGAGGTCTCGGGGTTGGGGATGGGCAGGACTGGGTGCGTGTGGGGAGGTGTGGCTGTGGTGTGCATGGGACAGGGCTGAGCATGCGTGGGGCTGTGCAGGAGTGGGCGGGCCGGGCTGTGGGGGAGGTCACCCTCCACAGGTCCCCTCCAGCCCTGTGAGCAGGACTGGACGTCGGCTTGTGTCTCCCAGTTCTCAGGCAGTGTCCCACTAGAGGCCCTGCACGTGCACAGCCCTGCGGCCCACTTGGCTCACCTCGATGGGCTCCTTCTGGTGTCCTCTCCGATGTCCATGCCGGTGTCTGCTCGTCTTCCTGGCTGTCCTTTTGCCTCAGCCCCTCCTGGTCCCTGTGTTGTAGGCCAGGCCCCAGGGAGGACACTCGTGGCTGCTGTGTGGCCTGCCCAGCTGCCTGGTCCTGGGATCCTGAGCCCAGGCTGGGAGCTTCATGAAGGCCTGAACTCCTGGGCCAGGACAGCACCCGGCAGGCCGGTGCCCCTCAGTGCAGTCCTTCTCCCTCCTGCAGGTGCTGAATGAGGCTGTGGGTGCCCTGATGTACCACACAATCACACTGACCAGAGAGGACCTGGAGAAATTCAAAGCCCTTCGCATCATCGTCCGAATTGGGAGTGGCTTTGACAACATTGACATCAAATCTGCCGGGGACTTAGGTAGGAACTTGGAACACTCCTGTGGGCTTCCTCAGCAGGCCCCTCTCCACGCCTGGCTCCGTTCTTCTGATTTGATGTCACAGAGCAAGAGTCCACTGGGCCTGCTAGGTTGGGTTGGTGATGGGTTCGGAGGACGCTGCTGGGAGGTGGCAGCGGCAGCTCAGTGGCTTGGACCGCGAGTCTTAAGTGTTCAGCAGCACAAGGTCTGGCCGAGCTCCACGCCCACCTGTGCTGTCACAGGCCTGCATCGCATCACAGACCTCCTCGCCTGGGCCTTGCTGGCAGTCACCAGTCTGCCCGAGACACAGAGCGCACATGCACACACAATCGGGGGCTTGTGTGCCCACAGCACATACCTGCACACACATACATCAGTCTGCACGTACACTCGGGAACCTACACACACACACATGCATATGAGGGCTTGTACGCTTACAGCAAACAATGCACACACCTGTACTTGTGCACACAAATTTGTACCTGTATACCTGGGTGTATGCATGTGTGAGCCTGCTCACACGTGCTACCCTGCGCCCAGCTGCATGCAGGCTGTTTGTCTTCTTCTGTCTGTGTCCCTGTCTGTGCAGGTGGCAGATGATGAAACGGGCTTGGTCTCACAGTGCCTGCCATTGGCGCCCGTCACCTGACGCGTCAGCGAGGGCGGGAGCTTGTTAAAAGACTCTCCTGTGGGCGCTGCAGGCCTGGGTTGGGAAGCCAGCTTTGCCCTGCTGGTCCCCTCTGCACTGGTGGCCTCCTGGGCGGGGCAGCAGGCACGGACCCCGCGGCGCCACCTTCCCTGTCCTGTGATCCCACGGGCTGGGGCTCCGCCTACCAGCCAGGGCCCGCCAGGACCTCCCAGCCGGGGGCAGTTGTGGAGTCTGGCTGTGTGGCTGGTTCCCACTTGCTCTCCCATTATGTGATGAAGAAGCCATTTTGGGGTGCTGCCCGGGTCCTCCCTGGTCAGAAGGTGCCTTGAGCACTTGGGATGGTTCTCAGGGATGCAGCCCCATCTAGCACCTGCACATGTGATGCAGACCTTCAGCAGGAGGAGCAGCAGAGGCCCCAGCTTGGGTGGGAGTGGGATGGGCCTGGCTGGTAGAGGGACTACAGGAGAAAGGGGCTCTTTCGGGGGACCGGGCCCAGGGCAGGGGTGGCTCATGTGCCAGGGCCCCTGAGGGTGGAGAAACCTGTGCAACTTGGAGGGCCCAGGCCAGGAGAGCCAGCCTGATGGGCAAGCGGGCCTGAGAGCAGCGGGGCTCAGAGGGCAGGGAGCGGGGCTGGAGCCAGCTTCCTCAGGGCATCCCTCTGCCTGTCCTCGGCCGTCTGCTGGTGAGCAGTCACCACCATGGAGGCCGCAAATGTGGCCTGGATTGTGTTTGGGCTGGAGACTGATCAGACCCTGTGCACGTGGGCTCGCTGACACCTGCACTGCCCTCAGGCCGTATGACAGGCACGCATCTCACTGCCCTCGGTGGCACAGCGTGACACCAGGGTGCCCACCACCTGCAGCACGGGGGTCTGTGCTGGTGCATGTGGTGGCCACACATCGTCCTGTGTCCCTGCAGGCATCGCCGTGTGCAATGTGCCTGCTGCATCCGTGGAGGAGACAGCAGACTCGACCCTGTGCCACATCCTGAACCTGTACCGGAGGACCACCTGGCTGCACCAGGCCCTGCGGGAGGGCACTCGCGTCCAGAGTGTCGAGCAGATCCGCGAGGTGGCCTCGGGGGCCGCCAGGATCCGCGGGGAGACCTTGGGCATCATTGGACTAGGTGCGTTGGTGCATTGGCGCATCGGCCCCGGCTCCCCATGGCAGCCCGGCCCCGTTAGTGCTGCTGCCCCACAGCCTGTGCAGGGGGAGCCAGAGCTCTCATGGGCCGCAGGACCGGACCCAGGCCCAGATGGGACAGAGGAGGCACAGCTCGTGGGGGCCACTGGGGTGTGCCTCACACAGGCATCACGTGTGCACACCCCACTTGATGTCACGTGCAGCATGCGTGGACCTGTGGACACCACACACGGGCGTCCCATACGTGCACGACCCCTTGTGAGGCTGTGCTTGTGCTGCTGGGTGAGGACAAGAAAGCCTGGGCCTCCTCCACTCGACCCACCCACGTCCTTGACCCCCAGCCTCAGCCGAGCATGGTCTGTTCTGGAGAGGCCTGGTGCCACGGCAGCTGTATGGCAGCTCGCGTCCACAGCGGTGCCCTGCATGGATGGCTCTCTCTACACTGCCAGCCTGTCACGGACAGCCTTCCTCTTGCTGCCCCTGTGACCTCAGGCACCCCTGTAGATGGTCAGAAAAGGGAGGGTGACGGTCTAGGTCATCTCTGGATGCAGAGATGTCGTGTCTCTTTTTGTGTTTTCATTTCAGTTCTCAACTGAGGAGCTTTCTGGTTTGTTCAATATATTTGTAGGTTTTTTATCTTCTGGGGCTGGGATTAAACCCAGAACCTAGTGCTTGCTAATAAACTCACTACCAGCAAACCACAACACCAGACAGGTGTTAGATATTTTTAATGTTGTTATAAATACATATTTTATCTTTGTTTTCTAGTAGCTAGTGTTGTTTTGTTTTTTGGTTATACTAGGATTGAACCCAGGGCTTTTGCACTGAGCTACATCCCCAGTGTTACTACTTTTTATTATGGGACAGGTTTCATTAAATTGCTCAGTCTTGAATTTAAGATTTTTCTGCCTCAGCCTCCACAAGTGCTGTACTGGGATTACAGGAATGTGCCATTACAGCCCGCGTCAGCAGTTGGGTCTTCGTGGTTAGAGACGCACTTGCTCTCTGTGTGCCGACCCCTAACCACATGCTCTCTAGATTCTCGTTTGTCCGTTCTCTGGGTCTTCTGCGTGTGTTGCTGGGTGGTCTGTGGGTAAACACAGGTGCATCTCCACTTCCCCGCGTCCATGACTGTGCCTCCTTTCATTGTTTGTTGCCTCTTGTGAGGCCCTGTGCCAGCAGTCGTGAGTGTGCCAGTGTCCTGGTCCTGCCCAGGGGAGGGTCTTGCCATCCTTCTCTGGGGTGGCGTTTGCAGTGGCTTCTGTAGAATCGCGAGTCCGACGTCACACAGCTGCCCGCTTTCCTGTGGAGTAGTGTGTGTGCTGCGTCTTAAAATCCTCCTGTCTTTAACTTACTGTTTTTGTTTTGTAAAAAAGCTTTAAGAGTTCTTTGCTCTCTCGGCTTTGGTCTGTGGTTTCTACTGACTTTGGGGTCCTGTCTGAGTTTGCTGGTCCTTGTCTTGTGGTGAGGCCCATCCAGCAATTCTTCATTCACATGTGAGTTTTAGTTTTAGAACCTTCTGCTTGGTTCCTCATGGAGTTGCCATTTCTCTGCTGGAATTCACTGTCTTCTCGTCTGTTTCTTCACATTTGCCTTGGGTTCTGATCCCAGATCAACAGTTGTGACGTTCTCCAGATCTACCATCTAGACATCAGCAATCTACCGCACTGTGGGTTTTCCTTTCATTAGAAGCTACGTCTTCTGTCTGCTTGTGTGTCATGATTTCTTGAGATCTGCAGCCCTCGTGTCACCCAGGACGTGCTGTTCTCTGCTCAGTCAGGCAGTGCGGGGGACTGGGGAGCTCTTGTGCTGTCCACTTGCCTGGATTTCAGAAAGTACCAGGCACCCCCAGGGGCACCTGCAGCCCTGGCTGTGCCAGGGAGATGCATCTGTCTACCCTGTTGCCTGCATTCCGTGACAGCACGGGCTGTCGTGTGGCTGGCATCTGCTCTGCCTGCACCGTGTGCCCTTGAGCACCCCAGCAGGTCTGCTGCCCCTGAGGAAGGGCTCACTGCCCCTAGGGGACAGACAGTCTTCTGCAGACCTGGGTTCCTCAGTCTGCTCTCTGTCTGCCCCTCGCTGACCTGTGCAGCGACCTCGAGGGCCCTCAGACGTCCTAGGTCCTTGGCACTTGCAGTTTCTGCCATCTAGGTCCCTCCTGTCACCTTGGAATTTCTCACGGACCTCCCTGTCCATGCACGCCTGCCCTGGCCACCTTCTTTAAAAAAGTTCTATAGGGGCCGGGGATTTAGCTCAGTGGTTCCACCGCCTGCCTTGCAAGCACAAGGACCCGAGTTCGATCCCCGGTACCTAAAAGACCAAACCAAAACAAAAATACCAGTAACCCTTATGGGCCGGGGATTTAGCTCAGTGGTTCCACCGCCTGCCGCGCAAGAGCAAGGACCTGAGTTCGATCTCCGGTACCAAAAAAAAAAGTCCTGTGGCTCACCAGGCACGTACCTGAGTCCTGGCTGAGCTCCTCTCCTTCCAGTCAGATCAGCATGTTCTCACCCCGTGCTGGAGACCTCCTCCTTCAGCGTCTGGCCAGCAGCCGCTGACGTCGTCCTCTGCTGTCCCTGTGTGGTGGGGTGGTGGGCAGGGCTCCTGCCGTGGAGAGTGTGCTCTGCCTGTGTCTGTGGGCTGAGAGCCCGTCTGAGCCACGCTGTGTGCAGGTGCCAGAGCTGAGGGCTCAGTGACACTTGACGAGTGAACCTGGGGGTGGGGAGGGAGGGCCACGGACTGGGTCAGCTGGCAGGTCCCAGGCCCTGCAGTGGGTGCTTCCACCGCCCAGCATCCCTGGCTCCCACCCTCGGGAGCGGATGCTCTGTGTGAGTGCATGGGCCCTGCCATGTGCCCTGCCATGCCCGAGCCTGGGGACGCTGTTTCTCACTCCGCCTGCTCCACAGGTCGAGTGGGACAGGCAGTGGCACTGCGGGCCAAGGCCTTCGGCTTCAACGTGCTCTTCTATGACCCGTACCTGCCGGACGGTGTGGAGCGAGCACTGGGGCTGCAGCGTGTGAGCACCCTGCAGGACCTGCTCTTCCACAGCGACTGTGTCACGCTGCACTGCGGCCTCAACGAGCACAACCACCACCTCATCAATGACTTCACTGTCAAACAGGTGTGTGCAATGGGCCTCTGCCACCCCACCCCACAGGCCCGCAGATGGCCGCAGGTGTGCAGCCGTGTGCTCCATGGGGCTGTGCACCCACCCTGTCTGCCCCACACCCTGAGCCGCACAGGACAGAGCCAGGTGCTGTCCGTGGACGGTGTGGCACACGGGCGCTGGGTAAAGCCGCGGGTGCAAGGCCACAGTGGGCAGCAGCTGGCCGTGAACAGCGCTGTCGACCCAGGGCCCATGGTGGGTGGCCGAAGGGGAGTGGCTGTGCAGGCCTTGGGAAGTGCGCTGCCTGGACCAGCAGCTGCTACAGCCCACCCTGGATGTGGGCCCTGCGCCAGAGCCCTGCTCTGGGAGACACCTGAGTGCCTGGCTGTCATCCTGGCACAGGGCCCAGGGAGGGCCAGGTCCTTGTGAAGGGCGGACGTGCAGCTCAGGAGCTGGGCTGGGCTGCGTTGGAGTGGGGGGAGGCCCTCCTGGCGCTGGGGTGGGGTGGGGTGGTGCGGTAAGCAAGGCGAGGGCAGCCCTCATCCTGTGGTGCTTGTGCTTGCAGATGAGGCAGGGGGCCTTCCTGGTGAACACAGCCCGCGGTGGGCTGGTGGATGAGAAGGCGCTGGCCCAGGCCCTGAAGGAGGGACGAATCCGTGGCGCAGCACTCGACGTGCACGAGTCCGAGCCCTTCAGGTGCCAGCTGTGTGTGACAGGCAACAGCACTCTCCAGCCTCAAACTTGTGGCTGGTGTTGGGGAGAGGCTGGTATACTGGTCAAGGTCATGGGCGTAGGCTGTGCGGGCAGGAGCAGGCCGTGGAAAGGCCCTTCTGACCCTGACAGACACTCTGGGCCACCATGGCAGGAGGGCACGCTTGGGGTGGCACTGGGGTCACCATGGGGCAGCCAGGAGGCAGCTCCAGGGGCCTTTGGGACGTGGGAAGTTGCTGTCCTAGAATGGAGTGGCTCCCACAGCCTGTGCCCGTGGTGGGGTGAGGTGAGGTTCAGTGCCCAAGGTACGCAGTGGGCTCGGGGCCAGGGCACTGTGGAGCTGGCCACTGCAGCAGCCTCTGGTCTTGCTCGGGCCGATCTTCCTCTGGGGCCTGCAGTGTCTCAGCTGTCAGCCAGGGCCGAGCTAGACGGCTGGACTGCACCATGCCAATGGTGCCCTCCTGTGCCTGAGGTGGCTGGGCCTCGCCCCCACATCCAGGGACTCCAGCAGCAAGAAGTCTGGGCTGAGTACTCGGCCTCTGAAGGAGAAGGCAGTGGCTGGGGGGCCGTGTGCTGGCCCCATCCCATTAGGAGCACACGGCCGGTCATCTCGCCTGGAGCATAGGACAGGCACTGGCCGTGCTGCCCCAACTGACCTGTGTGCTCAGTTTCAGCCAGGGACCCCTGAAGGATGCGCCCAACCTCATCTGCACCCCGCATGCCGCATGGTACAGCGAGCAGGCATCCATTGAGATGCGCGAGGAGGCTGCCCGTGAGATCCGGCGGGCCATCACAGGTGGGTCCCACCCTGCCGGCCAGGCCCGTGCCAGCTCGGGGCAGCAGCACTGGCTCTCGCACCTGGAGCCCCGAGGGGCATTGTGTGCACTGAAAGTGGCAGTGCTCGCTCTGAAGTCCTGGCCGGCTGCATCTTCAGCGAGCTATGGGGCGACTGAGTCCTCGGCGGGCAGGACCCAGGCACTTGGGCTGGGAGGGAGCCACTGGGGCCACAACCCAGGGCCCTGCGGGGCGGTGCTCCAGGGGTGACCCGGCCCTGCCCTCCCCTCCCCACACCCAGGCCGCATCCCAGACAGCCTGAGAAACTGCGTGAACAAGGACCACCTGACCGCGGCCACTCACTGGGCCAGCATGGACCCCGCCGCCGTGCACCCTGAGCTCAACGGGGCTGCCTACAGGTGAGCGGCAGGGACCACGAGACCTCGGGGCTAGCCAGGCACAGGGCGGCGGGCGCTGTGGACAAGGGCCGTGGTGGGAGGAGAGCCTCCCGAGGGCGCCTGCGGAGCCAGTAGGGACACTCGTGGGGGCGGCCCCCACCCCGGGACCTCACCGCCTCTCGCTCCTGCCAGCAGGTACCCGCCAGGTGTCGTGGGCGTGGCCCCCACTGGCATCCCTGCTGCTGTCGAAGGCATCGTCCCCAGCGCCATGTCCCTGTCCCACGGCCTGCCCCCCGTGGCCCACCCACCCCACGCCCCTTCTCCTGGCCAAACTGTCAAGCCAGAGGCAGACAGAGACCACGCAAGTGACCAGTTGTAGCCCGGGAGGAGCCCTCCAGCCTCAGCTCCCAGCGGAGGGCGCTGTGCACCTCAGGCCGGGGCACGCAGAGGTGGCACCCGCCCGGTGGTGGCCCCAGCGCCCAGAGACTGGCTCGGGGCGTAAGCCACGCAGCTCCTCGTGTCGACTGTAGTTGTCTCGTCCCGTGGCTGGCTCACTGTCCTGTGTCCTTTGCGTTCCTCGTTAAGCAAAAGAAGTTAGTAGTTAATTCTATCATGGATGTTCTTGTCTGTGTACAGTTCTTAGAACATTGCAGAGGATTTGTTTGCTTAGCTGTCAACATAAAGAAAACCTGAGGGAGCATTCAGCAAGTCAGTTTGGGTTCCTTTTCCTTCTCTATGTGGAACGTGCCCCAGCGAGGCGGTCGGCACACTTCTCAGGACAATGAATCCTTCCCGCGTTTCTTTTTATGCCACACAGTGCATTGTTTTCTACCTGCTTGTCTTATTTTTAGAATAATTTAGAAAAAACAAAACAAAGGCTGTTTTTCCTAATTTTGGCATGAACCCCGTTCCAAATGCAGTCGGCATCTGGAAGCAGCTCAGAGGAGGTCAGAGCCCCAGTGTGCTGCCAGCCCTGACGTCTGTCCTGGGGGAGGCGTAGGGTCGCAGCACCCCCGCCTGTGCCGGTGCCGTCCTGCTGATGTGGTAGGCTAGCAATATTTTTGGTTAAAATCATGTTTGTGACTGTAACCATTTGTATGAATTATTTTAAAGAAATAAAAATCCCAGAAAGAGCCAGCATGCCTAGTGTGTGCTTTAGTGGCTTTGTCTCACAGCCCCTTGTGGGTCTCTGTCCCGCCTGCCGCCTTGCCCACCAAGGCCCGCCTTGGCCTCTCAGGAACAGGCAGCGGTCCCTGCGTGTGCTGAGCCACGTGCACGGGCACAGGCCACAGTGACGGGTCCATGCTGTGTGGTTCTTCGCCCAGCCAGCGGCCCCCACGGGACTGGACTGGCCAGCCCCATGTGCACTGCCTTGTTGGCAAAGTTCCCCTCCAGCAAGCCTGTGGCCAGGGAAAAGTGGGGTACCTGGAGTGGGGGAGCAGATGTCCAGGCCCCTGCTGCTGGAGACGGCAGGAAGCTGCCACGGGCACCATTACAGGCTGCAGGGACATCATGCCTCCCTTGATTCTGGGTGTCCCCGGGGACGTGCCAGCCTCTGGGCTGCCTTGGAAATCCTCCTGAGGCTGCGCTAGGACGTGTGTCCCTGGCTTGGCCTTGCCCCTCGCCTGGCCAGGCTAGCTGCCCAAGCTCCTGTGCCCCTGTGGCCACAGCATCTTGTCCCGGGACATTGGCCCCTAAGGCCTCTGCTTCGCCGGCCCTGCCAGGCACGGTGTCGGGCTTCCCAGTTGTTTTCTGTGCCCCTCTGCTCGCTCTGCCTGGTGGCTCCTGGCTCAAGCTCACCTCCTCGTGGTCCCCGTGGTTTTGCTGTGGTGAACACAGTGGCCAGGACCTCTGTGGCCACTTCCGGTCCGTGCATGTGATGGGCCCGCACCTGCGTACACGTGGGCTGGGCACAGGAAGCGCTGTCTGCCCGCTGCTCACCTTTCCTGTCCTTTAGCCAGCAGCTGTACTGGGGCTTCTCTTGCGCCTGGGCCTGGGGCTCCATGCTGTTTGTCCTCTTCGGGCTTATTCTGGTTCTGGAGTGGGCAGCTTATGTCTTGCCAGTCACAGGGCTGGGCTCAGGCTGACGTGTATGTCACCCACGCCATTGGCAGGCCGGGGCCATGGAGCCTGCCACAGCACAGGGCCTTGGTGTGGCCGGCGAGGTGGGGCATGGGAATGTGGAGGTGGCCCAGGCAGGATGGGTGAGCAGTGTGCATGCTGAGTGACCTCGGGGCCCCCAGGACCAGGACGAGTGGTGCCCTCCGTGACCGGCAGTGAACGCTGACCATCCACGTACCCTGAGTGTACGTGTTAGAAAAGAAGAGAGGCTGAAGTTAAGAGAGGTTATGTGTACCTGCTAAGCAAATGAAAGCAGTAGAACAAAATTTAAAACTTAGGCGGGTGGATGAAAGGAATTGGAAATCGGTAAAATAGGTTAAGTGGTAGGATCGGGGAATTCAAGTTTGCAAAAAATGTTGAAATTGATAAAACTGTCCAGATGCAAGAAAAAATACAGAAACCAACACAGCAAGTCCCTGACTTGCGAATGTTAGAGTTGCAAACCTTCACAGGTGTACTGTGTAAGACTCACTTTGTCTGATGACAAACGAATCCAACTTACGAACATTCTCCTAGAACGGAACTCGGGGACTGAGCTGCATCAGGGAAAAGAAGGACGGAAACCTGTTACGTTCTCATAGTCAAGGTGACAGGCTGTGTATGATGAGTACTGCTGAAAATTGTGAAAATGGAGAAGAAAAGAAATATCACCTGCTACAAGGTGTTCAAAACGCGGAAAGATCAGGAAGCTCTGTAAGTATTAAAGAATTGAGCTTGAGTACGATTTCCTCAAAGAAAGCTCCGGTGAAGCTGACTCCCCTGCTCAGTTTGCAAACCCTCCACCCAGAGCCGCCCGCCGCCGTAGACGTCAGAGCATGGACACTGCCCCGTCTGGGCTCGCTGGGCAGGTGTGCAGAGCTCTTGGTCCACATCTGAAGAGGGCCCTTTGCACAGACTCAAACCCCAGAAAGTCCCAGGACCCAATGTCTCAGGAGGAATCCAGCCACCACAAGGGTAGCTGTGCCATTGCTGAAGTGACCCCAGGCCCCCAGGACCAGTGCCTTGAGGTGATGTGGGCATTGAGGCGGCCCCACACCAGCACTGTGTACTACTGCGCTGGGTACTCAGGTGACCAAGGCGCTTCTCGGGACCACGGTGGCCTATGGGTGCTGAGGACCCCCAGTCCCTCAGGAGCAGGCCCTCCGCCCTGGCCATACCTGACTGGGCCTCTGAGCCCACACTGTGGCCACTGGCCTGGAGGCTCTGTCTCCACTCCCTGGGGGACACAGCCTCGTCTGTCCAAGTCAGTGGCTTGTCCTGCTCTGCCAAGAATGCCAAGACTGTCTCCACTGTGAAGGATGGTGCTAGGGAGCCAGGATGTGCAACCATGACTTCAAGTTGGAGGGCAGAGGGGCAAGAAAAGTCAGAGGAGGTTTTCTGAGCCATGAAATGAATCCCATCGATGCCCGTTGCCCTTGGAGGCAGGAGCCTGTACCGCACAGGTCTGAGGGTGCACAGGAAGGGGAGCGGCAGGCAGGGCCAGGTCCCTGGGCCCGGCCTCGCTTCCTGCATCTGTGAGATGGTGGATGTGGCCAGAGCCCCATGTCATCCTGGGGTTCGTGGCTGACACTGGGACAGGAACACACTGCCAGGAAGAGGGGCTCTGTGTGCACCTGCTGCCACACGTCTGCACAGATGCCCCTGCCATCAGCCAGCGCCTGGACGAAACAAGACTGCGAAGGCTGTGTCACATGGCCATGCAGGGGACGCTCAGACATGGCCAGTGTGCTGGGAGAGGCACCGGATGGGGCAGGGGGTGGCAACACACCAGGAGCCGTCCTGCCCTGTGCTCCTCTACTGAGGCCAGTGAGAAAGCAGTTGGGCTCCGACGGTCAGAGAGCGATGGGCCGATGAACTGAGAGCCCAGGGGAGCTGGGTGTGCATGTGCACAGGCGAGGGTGTGTGCATGTGTGTGCACGTGTGTGCACCGATGCTTAATCAGTGCGGTTTTATGCTGCAGGTGTAAAACTAAAGCTAATTTACCGAGGAGGTGGGACTGCAAAGGCAGCAGAAATGGACTGAGCTGTTTGGGCCCGGGCCACTCTTGTTGCAGAAAGGGCTGACATGGAGGCGGGCAGAAGCCTCAGGGCAGGCTGCAGCTCTCCCGCTGTGCGAGGGTCCTCTGCTCAGCACCGGTATGAGGAGAGCGATTTTGTGTGTGCAGGGCAGAACTCAGGGCAGGTGTTGTGGAGGGCCCTGGGGGTGGGCAGCAGGCCACGCCTGTGTGTCCATGAACACCTGCTGTCCTGTGGCCGCCCTGCACCCTGGCTGGGCAGGGGAGGGAGGGAAGAGGAGGCCGGTTGCTGCTCTCAGGGCAGGCAGGGGCCGGGAGGGCGGAGGGCCATCGTGGGGCAGCCTGTGCAGGCAGGGCAGGGAGCCAGCCTCCTCCCCATGGCTGCTGGCGCCCGCCCTGCTGGCCCTGCCCTGGTTCCGGAAGGCCCCACAAAGGCCAGGAAGCCGCCCCCAGCTGCCCTTGGCCGGGCCCCAGCAGCACTTGCAGAACTGATTTTCCAGCAAAAAACAACAGCACATCAAAGAGCAGTGGGCGGAGGGCCAGCAGCCAGCCTGGCCCGCGCTCCCACCGGAGAAGCCATCTGGTCCCGTGGCTGTGCTGCAGCCCCTGTGGGACCTCAGCGGCCCCCAGCCCCCTCCTGCCTGGCCTCAGCCACGGCTGCCTCGCCAGTGGCCTGGGCTGGGACAGCCAGGTCAGGGCCCCATGGCCCCAGGCCAACACTGGGAAAGTCCCCCTCTGTGTCCCCACTCGCTGCCTCTGCCACTTGGGCCCAAGGGCCTTCTGCTCCCTACCAGCAGCCTGGGGGCTTCGTGTGCAGGACTTTAAACATTTCTGAAGGGTCATGCACGGGAGGCACCAAGCTCTTCCGGGGATGGGGATGGGAACCGTGCAGCACTGCCAGTGGCCCCTGAAAGTCCTAAACGAGAGCAGGAAAATGTTCTCCCCTCTCACAGGGCATGGTCAGTGCCCTCAACTGCCTTGGTGACACCAGCACTGGGACCTGTGTGGACCCCTCGGTTGCACACGGCCCCAGCGTGCCGTTGGTCCCTGCCTGTGGATCCCAAGAGGACCGATGTGCCCAGCGTGTTCTGAGGGATGGAACGGGGACCCAGCCTCCAGTGTGTGGCCAGGGGCGAGTGCCTTGGGCGGGCTCCGGCACCTGTTCCTCAGCCCGGGCGGAGCCCTGAGCTGCACCACGCACGGCCATGTGGAAGGGAGAGGGCTTCTGCGCCCCGCACGCGCGCGCCCTTCTCCTTGGGCCATCGCACTTCCTGTCCTGGGAGCGCTGTGTGCTTTTCGCTGTGGGGCTTCTGGCTGCCCTGCCCTGCTGACCTGCAGGAGCTCCTTACATGCTAAGGATGTCGGACGTCTCCTGGAGTTGTTCGAAGTTTCCCGCTTTTCGTTTCCTTGTTTACAGGCACGGGTCTCATCCCCCGTTGCTGGGCAACCAGGGCCAGGTATGTCTGCCCTTGCTCCTGGGGCTCCCATAGTTCTGCAGATACCTCTGTGGTGAGCTCTGGGGACTTGGGTGTCCCTGCTGCACTCCCCAAGAAAGGAGCAGGTCAGGTGCCACTGCGTGGGGCTCAGAGCCTGGTCCTGTTCCCAGGCTGAGCTGAAACCATGGGATCCTTTTCACCTGAGAGGAGCCCGAACCACCTGGAACAGGCACAGTGCCCCTGGAGCCCCAAGGCTGCCAGTGGAGCCTGGTCCTGGGAGCCAGGCTGGGTGGGGCCGTTCCTTGCTTTCGAGGCCATGGCAGCCAATGACTAGATCAGTCAGGTCCTGCTGCAGGCTGCAGGTGACTGTTGGGGACAGGACGGGAGCTGGCTTCCTACTCAGGACAGGGGGAAGCCTCACTCCTATGGCCTCCATGGCGTGGACTCCCCAGACCCCATCCAACGGTGCCCAGCCCCTGTCCGAGCTCAGATGTGGGGTAGGCTGAAGCAGAGGAGGGTCCTGCCTATGGGGTGAGGCCCAGTATCTGTGCGCCTTGTCCTCGCAAGGTCCCAGGAAGACACAGGACGGCACTTCCTATGTCATGAGGATAGCAGAGCAGATCCAAGGCCCTGCAGCAGGTTCGGTGGCCCTGTGCATGGGGGACACACAGCTGGGACCCCAACGCTGGGACCCCAATGCTGGGACCCCAACCTTGAGCCCAACAGGAGCTGGGACAGTGTGAGCTAAGGGCTGCACTGGTCACCCGCACGAGCCCCAACACCTAGGCAGAGACCTGCCAGGCCCTACAGGCAGCTGGCCCGAGCCTGGGGCCCCCACCTTTTCTCTGTGCAGTCTGGGGATGTGGCCCGTACACCAGGCCCAGAGGTGTTCGGCCTTGGCCTTCCCTCCTTGGCTTCCAGCGCTGCCTGCTCAGCCATCAGTATCTACTGTGGACCTGTGGGTGCCGCCAGTGCTGGATCAGGCCTGAGCTGAGAGTCCTCCACCCTGCAGCCCCAGCGGACAGCCAAGGCTGGACAGGTCACAGTGCCCCGTCCCCAGCTGGAGCCAGGGTGGCCGAGGCTGGGCCCACTCAGAGAGGGGCCGGGGTTGACCAGGGCCAGAGGGGCTGTCCTGCTGGGCCACACCCTCCCTGCCTCCTGCCAGTGTCCTGCCTGGGAGCCCTGTGCATGGGGGGGGGGTCACAGCCCCTCGGCCTTGCTGGGGTGGGGTGTAGTTCTGAGCAGTAGCCCCTGGGCCAGGGATGGCTGGGTGGGGAGCCCAGCCAGGCCACAGGCAGCCTCTGAGGGCAGGCACAGAGCCAGGTTTCCAATGGCAGTGGGGAGTGTTTTAGCAGGCATGGAATCCTGGAAATTGCTCAGGAAAAACCCTGTCCTCGGGCCAGCCAGCCTGGCCGAGGGGGAGGGGAGTGTGGCCTGGGCACAGCTGTGGGGTAGCCACAGGACCTTGTGCTGGCCCAGGCTCTGCAGGTGCGCGCAGCGGCGACAGGGTCTCTGCTCACTGTCAGGCTGTGCTGGCCCCCCACGGCTGACACTGGCCACTGTGTCGCCAAGGCCCCTTCCTCCATCCCCTCTGTCCCCCGACATCCAGGACATGCCAGGGTCCAGACTGAGCCTCAGTCAGCCCCCATGCTCGCCCCACAGCCCCGCGGGCACTCAGGTAGGGCTCCCCAGGCCTTCTGCCCCTGCTGTTAGGCCAGGTCACTCCCTGGGCTGGCTGGTTCAGCCTGGCACACGGCCCGAAGGACAGGAAGCCCTTAGGCCTCTGCCCATAGGCCCAGCCACTCCCTGTCATTCACGTCCTTCCTTACCTACTGGGTCTTCTGTTTAGTACTGGGGATCGAACTCAGGACCTTGCACTGAGAGGCAGGCACGGTGCCACTGAGCTACACCCCCAGCCCCTCCCTCACCTGTTGTTCTCACCCCAGCCAGGACCTGATCTCCCAGGGAGGGTGCCGTGCACTGGGCGCCAGACAGACAGACGTCGGGCAGTGCCCAATACCTCCAGGCAGCCTTGGCTGCACCCAGGCCACGGAGAGGCGAGGTGAAGGCTGGGGTCCCTGACGGCCTGGGAGAGACGGAGGGAGGGTGCTCGGGAGCTGCGGCCAGGGCTGTCCTGGGTGGAGCCCAGAGCTCTGTCAGCTCTGAGAGGCAGCCAAAGCCTGGTCAGGAGATGAGAGCCACACGCTGCCTCCCCAGCCTCCCCAGCCTCGGGCCCAGGCTGCCCCCTCCCGGCCAGGCAGGGACCTGGGGAGGGGCTGTGGAACCACTGGGAGCGCTGAAGCAGGCAGGGTCAAGGGCTTCCTGTTGTCCCAGACCCTGTACCATGAGCGCCCCCACTCCGGGGGTCCCCATGACCCTCAGAAAAGGAGGCGCCCTGTGGATTTCTGTGGCTGGGGTTTCTGAGGGAGCAGGGTGGGGCGAGGCAGGCTCGGAGCCTGTGAGGACACAGCAGTGTCCTCCCTGATCGGCTCCAGATGACGTCCGGCCCCTGGGCCACCCCACCCTGTCTGAGGCCACAGTCCCCCAGCCACTGCTGGTAAATAGCTTGGGACGCTTGGGCCCGGCCTCCAGGAGGAGGCCAGGAGGCCTCTGCATGCTGGGGGCTGGGCTGCCCACATGGGACTAAGTTCTAACATCCACTGAGTGCCTCTGTGGCAGGCACTGGGTCTAGACCAAGTGCACGGCTCTGTGGCACCAGCTGCAGCCTGAGTATCCCCTCAGAGATGCCCCACGCCCAGGGGTGCGGCCCCCAGCCCGGCCTGCACTCAGCACCCAGAGCCTCTTCCCGGGACCGGGGTGCCCTATCTTCCCACAGACAGCTCTCTACCCGCTGTCCCCAGAACTGTGCCAGCCCAGCTCAGCCAGCACTTCGGGGAAAAGGCCCAGGAAGCATGGTGTCCCCTGCCTCACCTGGTCCAGAGCCCCAGAAAGGCTTGGCACCCACATAGGCCTCCAGGAAACCGAGGGCACCAGCAGGGTGGGAGGGCACAGGGTGGCTGTTCACAAACAAACACTCAGAATCAGCATCTCTTACATCAGACATGCCCACCTAGAAGACACCATGAAAGAGCAATGAAGACTACAAACCACTGGGCATGGGCTCCCACCTGGTATCTCAGCTACTGAGGAGGCTGGAGCAGGAGGATCCCACGTTCTAGGTTGGCCTGGCAACTCAGAGAGACCTGTCTCAAGACGAACATGAAGAAGCCTGGGTCTGTGGCTCAGTGGTAGAGCACTGGCCTAACCTCCGTGAGGCCTGAGTTCCATCCCCAGCACTGAAAAAAATATATGTATATGAGCAAACCAGATCTATATGGAAAAAATCCTGATGCGTTCCCAAGGGACAGAGGGTCCAGTGGCAGAAAAGAATGTTTGTCTCGGGCAGAAGACACAGGTCACAGCTGCGTCATTCATACGAAGCAAACCTCATGATCAGACGCGAGCCGATTAAAAGCACCAGAGAGGGCTGGGGATTTAGCTCAGTGGTGCCGCCACCTGCCCCGAAAGTGCAAGGGATCCGAGTTCGATCCCTGGTACCAAAAAAAAAAACAAAAAACACCAGAGAATTTTTCTGTTACCTTGGTGAGTTTTATGAGGTTAATATGAAAAAACAAACGAGGAAGGCTAAGGAAATTCTGGAATAAAGGAGCAGCAAGGGCTCGATCCCACTCTGTGTCAGCATCTCCCGTGGGGCTGCAGCCAGGCACCCTGTGTGGAGCTCATCACAGACAGATCAGCACGCAGTGGCGACCTGAACACAGGGGGAGGGACAAGTGTGCGGGGTAAGTCGCAGGTCGACAGTGCCGGGCTGCCTGCTCTTCCGTTTCCACCCTGCAGGCCTGGTGGCAAAGATGGCTGATGCCTACTGAACCTGTCCAGCGACCCTGGAGCATGGGGGCCTGGGCAGGGTGGGGTCACCTCCAGACAGAGGCGATGGACCCCAGCGAGCGTGCTGAAGAGCCTGCGACTTGGCGACAGAACCTCGGACAGCGGAGGTTATGTGAGCAGAGGACTCGAGCAGGCAAGGCCCCCAGGGCTGACACCGCAGGGTGCAAGCTGGCAGGAGGGTGTCTGGGAGACGCCATGCAGAACGAAGCATGACGACGCCCCACACCCACGAGGGATGGGGTCACAGGCCAGAGGCCACAGGGAGGAAACCGTGGCCCAGCCACCGTGGTGGGGCAGGAACCGGGCAGTTGACCTGGAAGTGACTGGCAATTGTTCAGATGGCACAGCACCGCCCGCAGCCCAGCGATTCCATCGCAAACATCTGTCCACACAGGGGTCTGCACAAACCATCACACAGCATTGTTCACAAGCCTAAGAGCAGACAGTGGAGATCCCTGCTGAGGGACAGCCACACACCCTCCTGCCGCACGGGCGGAGCAGCTTCCTGTGAGAAGGAGTCGGTCTTGGCCCCCCGTGCAGAGCAGCCACCCCCAGACGCCAGCCCTGCACTGAGCGCTGTACCTCAGTGTCTCAATCTGCAGGCCCGCACCATAAAGTAGGGCAGTGGCTGCTGAGGGCTGGAGGGGCCTGGGGGAAGTAGGGTGTCTTTGTCCGTTCCTGATGCTATAACAAACATCAAGATGGGTGAGTTCCAAACAGCAGTGGCATCCTCCTCACCAATCTGGGCTCTGTCTGGGGAGGGCCTGTTTTGCCCTGGGTGGGTGCCAGGCCACAGGCCTCTGCAGGACGCAGTCAAGGCAAGGAAGCACCAGCCTCGAGGCCTCACACTGCCCTCCCTGTTGGGGCTGGGCCTCCTGAGCACCGGTGAGGGCTCTTCTGGCCCAGGTCTCCCTCTGGAGGGACCGACGGCCCAGGCCTGGCCCACTGTGTGGTCTGGAAGGAGGTAAGGACCATACAGGACCAGCCCACTGCATCTCACTCAGTCCCTCACAGACAGACTGGGCTCTGGACTTCTGGTGCTGGACAGGTGAGGACTGTTAAGGCACTTGGGGAGAAAGAACACACTTCGCATGTGACAAGGATGAGGTCTAGGCCAGGCATGCCGCGCTGAGGTCTGAGTGTTGTGTCTCCTAAAAGCCCAGGCAACTTCGTCCCTAGATGCAAGTGCTGGGCGGAGCCTGCTGGGAGGTGGCAGGCTGTGGAAGTTCTGTCCTTGAGGGCCTGGCAGAAAGGCTGACAGGGAGACGGCTGCATCCAGGCAGGGCCGTGGGCAGGGCTTGCTTCCTGCCTGGGGGACACACACGCAAATGCCTCCAGAAGGAAGAAGAGCCCTTGCTGGATGCAGAGCCAGCCTGTGCTTGGCCCTGGCTTTCCACCCTGTGAGAAGTGAATTTTTCATGCGATCTGTCACAGCGCACGAGCAGCCTGAGACATGACTCAAGCTGCAGTGGGAGCCACTGCCGAGGGCAGGGCAATGGCAGCGCTGTGCCTGGCACGTGCCCACCACACTGCACAGTGCCCATGGGAGGTGGCTTTTACCATGGAAGCCCGAACGCTTCCTGCACTGGCCTGGAGCCCACTCCCAGGCACCCCTGGTGGAGGCAGCCCCAGGGCAATGGATGCAAACTCCAGGGTGTGGGGTGCAGGGGTCCAGCCCCCACCTTCTCCTGGGGCTCAACTCCCTGCCCCACAGCCCTGGCCACACACGCCTGCCTGACTGCCGGCACAGCCTGGGCCATCCAGGGGTGGGCTCCAGGCTGGGGGCTGTCACCCTTTCCTGTGGCCTGGAAGGGGATGGGCTGGGCAGAAGGAGGAGGCCTCGGGGGACAGCGGGCAGGGCCCCAGCTCCCACAGCTGCGTGGGCGCTGTGACTGCCCCTCCGCCCCCAGCACAGGTGCCTGGGCCCATCCTCAAGCTGAGTGGGGCTGGGGCCCAAGGGGATAGGAGGGCCAGGCAGGGACAAGGGCTCAGGGATGGGGGCCTCTCAGCAAAGCACAGCCCACTCTGCGCTGCCTCAGGGACATGAGGGTCTCCACGCGCTCACATGACCCCTGAGGGAAAGGAGCAGAGGCCCCCAGGAGACAGGGCCTCATGGCCGCTGGGGTCAGGGCCCGGCTGATGTGGAGCAGCTGTGTGCCGGGGTGGCCACTGGGGAGCATTCCCCATGCCTGAGCTCATGGCTTAGCAGGCCCAGCAGAGTGATAAGGTCACGAGGGAGAAGACACAGGGCGGGTGGATCGGGTGTGCAGCCAGCCGCCCACGCCCACGAAAGAGCCTCTCAGGGCCCCAGGCCTGCCCCGGCCCTCAGCCCCAGGCTCATTCCGGCCCAAGGACCCTCCTGCCTCCTCCCCTGAAATCCAAGGCAGACTTCACTTGGAACTCCACCACCTTCTCCCACTGACCTGACTCCCCCGGCCTGTGCTTCCCAAGCCCTGGCACGCTGGACAGGGCCGGAGGGCCTCGGTGTGTGGAGCACGTGGGGACCCAGGAAAGCGCGTGCCCATCAGAGCCAGTCTCAGGCGCTGCCCGGGTGGGCTGCCATGAGCCGAGGTTGCCAGTGACCCTGCGCGCCAGGCGGAGCCTCGCAGGCTTCAGGCCAGCTGTGGGCCAGCAGTGACAGCGACGCGACACGCACTCCTCTGCAGACCGCACGTTCTTCTGAGGCGTTTGAGGTCACTTCCCTGAATCCCAGAGTTGGGCGCGGCCACTGGGTGCCCGGGCGTTGGGGGGGCCAGGCCGGCGCAGGGTGGGGGCCTCTGGCTTTGCGTCTCTCTCCTCCCGCCACCCTGTCACCCACAGAGCAGTTCCCTTCTTATTTCTGGAGGAGTGGGAGTCACAACCTCTTGTATGTTCATCTTATTTTAAATTTTCGTATTGATTTAATTTTTAAATTACAGTTTGAAGGAGTCTCTAGGTTCATAATCAACAAAATAAACTATTGCACTTGTTTTTTGTAATGTTTCTGTCATTCATTTAATTTTACTTTCTTATTGCATCTGCTAGAGCGGTGATGTGAACCTTTCAGGGACTGAGTGTTCAGACTGCGACTCAAAACCCACTTATTTACCGCAAAGTGCCCACTCTGCTGCTGAACCTGGACACTGAGGCTTCGGTTTAGAAAAGCAACTCACCCATCTGTGCCGTAGATCCGCCACCACTGTGCTAGGAAAGGCGGACAGCCTCACAGACACGGCCTGTCGGGAGCCTGTGCCATCCAGGGGCTCATCCTCTGGGAGCGGAGCCTGCGGGTGTTTTCCACTTTAATCATCTTCAGTATGAGCAATGGTCGCCGGGCTTGGTGAAGCTGCACATCCATCGATTTGGCTTTCTCGATCTTCTGTGCTCGTCTGTTAATGACGTGGCTTTGACTATCACTGAGCCATCTCCTGAGGACGACCCGGTCATGATACTCAATTCTGCAGATCTCTTATTGGAGTCTGTTTGCCCTTCTCTTACTTAGATTTGATTTTGCATCTTCATTTTAAATGATATTTGTCCTGCCAGGTATGGCGCGCGCCTGTAACCCCTGCACGCTGGGAGGCTAAGGCAAGAAGATTACAAGTTCAAGTCCAGTTTAAGAAATTCAGCAAGATCTTGCCTTATAATAAAAAATAAAAATAAATGGGCCAGTGACACAGAGCAGAGAGAAAGCCCTGGGTTCAATCTCCAGCACCTCCAGGGAAAAAGTGACATTTGTCTAAAGGCTTTCTCCTTGTGTCCCACATCTGGTTTAGGTATTAAGTTATACTGGCTGCATGGGACGAGCTACAGATTTTCCATCTCTGCATGCTTGGAAGCCGAGATGACGCTGGAAGGACTCCTCCAGCGCGAGGTTAGGCCAGAGTTGATCCGAACATCTGTTCCTGGTGGCTTCCCTCGCTGGTTCATTTAGAATCACCTTTTCAGTTTCTCGTCTTCACTGAGTCATGTTTTCCCCAGACTCAAGGTCACTTTGGCAGCTTATAGCCACTAGAAAATGGCCTGCTTTCTGCAGTCTTGGTTCCAAGCCTGGATCCGCATGCAGCAGTGGGTCCCTTCCTGTCCCACAGCATATGTGGTATCTTAGCATCCATGCGAGCATTCTCAACGTGGACAAATCCTCCACCAGGCTCTGGGCAGGGCTGGCCAGTCCTATTTGATTTTAGGGGGAAAACCCCAGCCATTTCTCCTTTTACTCGTTTTCGCTTCGCATACTTTCTTCTGCCTTTTATAATGCATCCTACTGTTTCATTCTGTCTCCTAAGGATGGACACGAGGCCCTCACGTTCTGACAGTGACTGCGGGGTGCTGTGTGCTATGCCGGCAGAGCCCAGCTCTGGGAAGACCTGGGGTCTCCACCGTGTCCCCAAGTGCCGTGATCGGACACGAACCTGTCTAAGCGTCCTCAGTTTCGGGGTGGTTGAGTTTTGGGAGGGGGCGATGGTGATTGCTTGTATTTTAAATTTTGTTGGATTATATTTTTATTTTAAAATTTGAGAGAGGGTCTTGCTGAATTACTAAATTGCCCGCAATGGGTTCAAGCTTGCAACTCTCCTGCCTCAGCTTGCAGGGAGCTGGAGCTACAGGTGTGCATCACCTCGCTCAGGTGGAAGGATTGAAGTATCTGTTATTCTACTCTCTGGTCCACTGAGGTTTTCTTTGCAGCCAGGTATATCCCAGACACCGGCTTATGAAGAGCCTGCCTGCTCCTGGTGAGGAACGTGTGCACTGCCATCTGCAGTATGGGACCCTGCTGGCCCAGGGTCCACCATGGAAACTCGCTGGGCACGGCCTTCTAGCTGGCTTTATGTGTTTAGCTCCTGTGTTTTTGGCACGCAGAAGTTTGGGGCTTATGTCTCGGTCTTGTTGAGTGACACCACATCTGATGCACATGGGGCTCTGTGCTTGCTGCCCCTCGCCTCGCCTGCCCTCTATGCTGGCTCTGGTCTGAAGCTGGCCCCTCTGTTCCGCCTGGTGGGTGTGGGTGACCTTGCTCTGCTGTTTCCCATCACACTCGCAGGTGCTATTTCTGGGCTTGTGTGGATGCCTGGTCCAGGGATGACATTCCCTGTCCTCTTCGACTGGGGCCAGAGATGGCCACCCTGGGGCAGCCTGCTCCTTGGCCAGCAAGTGGGGCACACAGCTCAAAGAGGAGGGTGGGCCTCAGGGCCTGGAGGGTGTGGTGCTCAGCCCGGCCCTTCTGGCATCATTTCCTTTGATCCTGCTGGTGCCTCACTGGCTTGCAGCGTCTCTGTGGGCCCCCAGCCAGCACCGTGAGGTGCACTGTCCCACAGCTGCCTCACGTGTCAAGGAGGTAGGAAGTCCTGACGGGGGCCTCACCACCCCAGAGCCCAGCAGCACCTACATCCAGAGAGGCTACGGCAGCCTCCTGAGGACACACAGCTATGCGTGACCCCAGAGCACAGGCAGGCTCTGGGGACCTCGGAAGGGTATGGGTACCAGGCTCACGGAGGGTCTTTGTGGCTGCACAGGAGAGAAAGTGTGGGCAGGTAGGGAGAGCGGCAGCCCTGGCCTCCACTGCCCCATGTCTGTCTGCTCTGGTGTCAGCCCCGGGACCCCAGCGCAGATCACTGACTTCACCTGCAGAAGGGGTGCACACTGCCTGCCTCAGTGCTGCCTCCCGTAGGGCGGTCCTCATGGTGGGGAGGATGATGTAGGTGTCAGCCAGTCCGTGCAGCTGTCCGAGGAGCCATCCTGAATGTCCCTCCTGAGCACTCACTGGGTAGGGTCCTGGCAGTGGCGGCTCTTGGGAGACCACAGCCGGCTTGTTCCATGCCCAGTCCAGGGGCGACCCTGGGCAGTGACCAGCGCCCTCAGTATTGTTGTCAGCCACGGGAAGTTGGCTGCCCTAGCCCAGCTGCTCTCCACAGGCTTCACGTCGAGGCCTTCGTGCCTGGCGGGGGGCTGTGTGAGACAATGTCACCGCCACTCGGTGCAGCAGAAGGATGCAGTTGGGTCCACCTCCCGCCAGGCAGCTTGGCACTGAAGTGCGAAACTCAGGGACCAGCTTCTCTCTGGCCAAGGGACTTCAGGACGGGTTTTTCCGAGGCCCTCGGCGGTAGGCCTGGTGTGCTGGGAGCCTGTCCTCTTGCCTCCCCAAGCTGGCCCCCGGAACCCCCGACCCCTGGCACTGCCTGGGGGCCCTAGCACGCCTTGGGGTGCTGGGGGACAGCACTGGTCCTGCTCACTCTCCCTGTGGGTGGCTGGGGGAGGTAGGACTTTCTTATTTCCAACAAGGAGACTGTCTCCACTCCATGCTTTAAAGTTCCTAGAAGGAAGGGGAACTGAGTCTTCAGGGAACATGGGCTCAGCCGCTATGTAGGGCAGTCCTGGCAGCCAGGCTCTGTCCGCTCTGCCACAGGACAGCAGGAGGGTCCCATGGGTGGGAGACCCTGGATTCAGCGTGGACCTGGGGGTGGGCAAGGAGCCCAGAGCAGCCAGGCTGAGGCTCCTGAGAGGCGGCAGGCCCGTCTAGGAGAGAAGGCCTCAGAGCGGACACAGGCCATCCCCACAGCCCCCCAGATGTGACGACAGCCCGAGGCCAGGCCAGGCCGAGGCCAGCAGCTGCTCGGTGTTTTTCCTTCCACACCCTCTAGCCCTTGGTGAGCAAGCGCCGACCCACATTTCCACTGTGCTCCAGAAGTAGGCCACAGGGAAGGCCGGAGCTGCTTCCAGCCAGGGCGGGGGGCAGGTGGAGGGTCTTCCCAGGGCTCTGGCTGCACTGGGCACAGAGCTGAGGAGAGGGGCCTGTCCCCCAGGCTGTCCCTGCAGCCACCTTCACCTGTCCCCAGAACCTGTGGACCCACAGGGCAAGCAGGGCCAGGGGAAGCAGGGGCTTCCTGCTCTGGCTTCCACACACAGCCGAAGGTGGACGGGGCGGAGCTGGGAGGTCCCGAGGGAGTGTCCCAGTCCGCAGGGGCTGACGCTGGGCTGGTGACACGGGGCTGGGAGGGAGCTGAGCCCTGTTCCTCTGGGGAGGAGCCAGCTGCCCTGTGTGCTCCCCTCTGAGTGCGGGGCTGCTGAGGAGAGGGGCAGCTGTAGCATTTTGCATCTGGTCAGCAGTGCACCGGGCCCAGGCTCTGCACTTCTCTGTAACGCTTGTTACTCTCTGTGTTTTGCTAGCAGACACGTTAATGAGCGTGAGAAGGCATCTTGTGGTGGTTTGGGTTTACATTATACTCGTGATAAGGTTTTTGTTTTGTTTTGTTTTGTTTTGTTTTGTTTTGTTTTTCAGTCTGGAGGTTGAATTCAGGGCCTTTACACTGAGCTACATCCACAGCTTTTTTAAATTTTTTGTTTTGAGACATAAGCTGCTGGCCTTGATCTGTAATTCTTCTGCGTTAGCCTTCCAGCCAAGTTTTCCATGTGCTAATTGGCCATTTGTGTATCATTTTTGGATAAACAACTGTTAAGTTTTTCCCCATTTTTGAATTGTGTCCTTCAGCTTTTTGTTGTTGAGTTTTAATTCTGATATATTATGGATATTAATACTTTATCAGAAATATGACTTGCAAATATTTTCTTCAATCTTGTGAGCTGCCTTTTTTTTTTTTGGTACTGGGGATCAAACTCCGGACCTTGCGCTTGAGAGGCAGGTGGCGGCACCGCTGAGCTAAAGCCCCAGGCCCATGAGTGCCTTTTTATTACATTGATATTGTCTTCTACGCACACATACTTTATTTTCACGAAATCCACTGTGCTTTTCATTTCCTAAGAAATCACTGTCAGTCCAATGTTGTGAAGCTTTGCCTTGTCTGTCCTTTCAAGAGTTTTATAGGCCAGGCATAGTGGCACACATCTCTTATTCCTGTTAGCTGGGAGGCTGAGGCAGGAGGATTGCAAATTTGAGGCCAGCCAGGGCAAGACCCTGTGTCAAGATAAAGGAGGCCTGGGGATGTAGCTCAAGGGTGGAGGCTAGCCTGGCATGCACAAGGACCTGGGTTCAACCCCCAGTAATATACGCACACACACACACAAAGAGGTTTATGGTTTACCTATGGAGTCAATGCAATCTCTATAAAAAGAACAATGGGATTAGTGTGTTTGAAGCAAGAGGGAATGTTTTGAGAGATAAATGGCAATGTGTCTTTTACTGTAATAGTTTTTTTTAAAAATTAAACATTCATGATGTATATTTTCTGATCAAACTTTTTATTTTGGTTTTCTCCTATTCCTAGTTTGCCAAGAGTGCTGCCATTATTTGAAAGTATAAATTTTGTTAAATGCTTTTTTCTGCACCAATTGAGAAGACTATGTGAGTTATTTCCTCATTTAACCAATGCGATGGGTTACACTGACCTGTCTCCGTACGCTGCCTGAGCCATCTCACCATTCCAGACACCAGCTGCTCTTGGTCATGCTGTGTAACCCTCACGTGCTGTGGGATTTGGTTTACTAGGGCTTCATTGAGGACTTTTGCATGTGTATGCATGAGGAACACTGGTCTGTGGTTTTCTTTTCTTGTAGTGTCTCTGTCTGGCTTTAGCATAAGGGTAATTCTGGCCTCATAAAATAAGTGTTCCTTCTTCAAATTTTTGGAAAAATTTTAGTAGTAGTACTACTTCTTTAAATGTGTGGTGGAATTCAGCAGTGAAGCAGTGAGGCCATTGGGGCTGGAGAATTTTCTTCTTTCTTTTCTTTTTTTAAATTTAAATTTAAATTTGAATGTTTTTGGCTTTTTGAGACAGATTCTCGCTGTATATCCTAGGCTGGCCTCTCCAACTCCTGCCCATCCTCTCGCCTCCCAAGTGCTGGGGCCACGGGTGTGCTCCACCACAGCCACACAGCGAATTTCTTTGACGGGAGACTTTTTGTTACGGACTCAACCTCTGTGATAGTTACAGTCTCGTAGAGATTTTCTATTCTTCATCGTTTAGTCTTTCTTGGCAGGTTTGGGGTTTCTCTGCATTTGTCAGTTTCACTGAGATCATCCAATTCATCGTCCTACGGTTGTCACAGTTCTCTTTGATCTTTTCCATTCGTGTACAATCGGTAACAATGCCCCAGTTTCATCACCGATTTTATAATTGGAGTCTCCTCTCTTAGTAGGCAAGTTGTCAATTTTGTTGATTTTTTTCAAAGAACCAGCTTTGGTTCCTTTGCCTTTGTCTCTTGTTTTCTCTTATTTCACTGATCTCTGTCATAATCTTTAGTGTCCTGCCTTTTGTTAGCTTTCGGGTTAGTTCTTCCTTTTCTAATTCCTTAAGTTGTAAGGTTAGCTGCTGATTGTAAATCTTTGCTGTTTTTTTTTCAGTACCGGGGATCGAACTCAGGTCCTTGCGCTTGCACAGCAGGTGGCGAAACCACTGAGCTAAGTCCCCAGCCCCTCTTTGTTATTTTTTAATGCAAGTGTTTATAGCTGTAAGTTTCTCCCTTTGCCCTTCTTTGACTATAAATTCTGGTAGCTGTATTTTCATTTCCATTCATTCCCAGGTATTTTCTCCTTTTTCTGCGATTTCTTCTCTGACCCACTGGTTGTATAAGTGTGGTTTAATTTCCACAAATTTGTGTTTCCCAGCTTCACTTTTGTGTTGACTCTAATTTCATCCCCTTGTAGAAGACACTGCATGCACCTCCTCTGTGAGATCTACTGAGACTCAACCCCTTTCCTAACACAGGTTCTGACTGAAAAACGCCTGGTGCTGGGGAAGGGGCTGGGTGTGAGCTGCTTGGGTCTGCAGATCTTATTAGCTCACTGTGCTGTTTATGTCCTCTGTGTCCTTACTCGTCTTCTGGCTGATTGTTCTGTCCATTATCCAAGAGAGTGTACTGAAATCTGTTGCTGTGGAACTGCTGCTTCTCCCTTCATCTGGTCAGCTTCTGGTTCATGTATTTTGATGGTCTGTAAATGGTGTATGTGCTGCTAAAGAGAGCACAGGATGGTCTGTAAATGGGCATAAAATGTTTGCAATTATTCTTTTTGCTACATTGAATTTCTTATTAAAATATAATGTACTTGTCTCCTATACTCTTTCCTGCTTTAAAGCCCGTTTTGTGGCCACCCTTCTCTCTTCTGGTGACTATGTGCATGGAATACCTTCTCTGCCTGCTGTCAACCAGCTTGTGTCTCTGGATTGAATGAATCTGTTGTAGACAGCAAAGAATTGGAACATGTGTTTTATCCATGGCATGAAGCTCTGCCTTTTAATCAGAGTTTAGTCCATTTCACTACAGGAATATCAGCAGGAAAGACTTACTTTAGCCCTCCTACAACCTGTTTTCAACTAGCCTTACAGCTCTCCTGTACCTCTTGTCTTACATTACTGTCTTTGTGGGTAGCTGATTTTTTCAGCGACAGGCTCATGTTCTGTGCTCATTTCCTTGTGTACATTCTATAGCTATTTTATGTGTGATTACCATGGAGATTATATTAACACCCTAAAACTATAACACTTGGGTTTGAATTTATACCAGCTTAACTTCTATGACATCAAAACTCTGCTGTCTTAAAGAACCATCCCTGCCTCTTTCAGTGGCTGATGCCACAAATTAGATCTCCATATGCTGTGTACTCAAAAATAACTTAATTCTTTAAAATGTATTAGACTCTTACGTGCAAAATGAAATGTGGAATAACAAACTAAAGTTACAATAATATTATCTTTGGACTAACAATTGTTTTGTTTTGTTTTTTGGTACTGGGGATCGAACTCGGGTCCTTGTGCTTGCGCAGCAGGTGGCGAAACCACTGAGCTACATCCCCGGGCCTAACAATTGTTTTTTAATGTATTTTCTCAGTCACTTAGACTACGAAGAGGTGGAGTTTCGGCCTCTGTCACAATATCAACTTTCCTGGTGGTCCACGTGTTATCTGTCTTGAGAGCTTCATTTCTTACCAGCTCCAAGTCATCATCTGTGTCCTGTCACGTTGCCCTGCAGGACTGCCCTGAGCATGTCAGATGCCTTCAGCCATGGTATAATGTCTGACTTCTGTCTGCTCCATCATTTTCTTCCTTTTATTTTTGGTACCGGGGATCGAACTCGGGTCCTTGCACTTGCGCAGCAGGCGGTGAAGCCACTGAGCTAAATCCCTGGCCCTCAAATCATTTTCATTACTGTACTTTTCAGCTCCAGAAGTTCTTTTTGCTTTCTCTCTAGATTTTACATCTCTATGGTATTTGCATTCTGTTTATTCATCATGCCATTGGCCTCACCCAAATCTTTCCTGGGCATCTCCAAGGCCAGTTGTTTTAGCCTGCCCAGCAGATTTGCCATTTGCTCTTTTCCAGGGATGGTTTCTACTTTTTTCCCCCCTTAAATGCATCATAAATTCCTGTTTCTTTCTAGGCCTTGAGATTTTTATTGAAAACTGGACATTGTAACCCATCAATGTCATAATTTCTAGGAATCAGATCTCCCCCTCGCCCACGGTGTGCGCTGTTCCCATTGTCACTGTGTTGTTCTGTTTAACTGCCTGTGAGTGGGCTCTGTGATGAGCCCAGGGTCAGCCCTTGGTGCAAGCTCCAGGTCCTCTCTGTCTTTCCTGAGTCTGCCTCTGGCTGTGGGGATCCAATGTCATTTTTTAGCTTTCCCCGCATATGGGGTTCCTCTTGAACTGCCCAGTCTTTCATGTCCGGCTCCCTAAAGGTGAAAAAGAGAAAATTGAAAAGGGGAGGCAGGGCACTGGCCCGAGCAGCCCTTGGAAACGCAGGTATGGGGATGGCCACCTGCCTCTGCACAGGGCGATCCTGGATGTGTGCAGGACAGGGTCCTCTCTTGCTGCCCTGGCTCCTGTGGGCCAGTGCCACCTCCTCCAGGGGTGTGTGTGGCTGCCTGCAGGAGGCTGGGGGAGGGGGATGGGCAGTGGTGACTGCAGAATGTGGCTGTTCCAGACTCCAGCATCCCAAACAGCGGCCTCAGCAGGTCCTGTGGGCAGGTTGTAAAGGGGCAGAGAGATAGGCCCCCTGCACCTTCTGCCCACTGTGTTCCCTTCATGTACCTGTGCCACTCCCTTGACTTGCTTTCTCCCTTCATGTGGCTTTGGAAAACTGCCCGTGTCTTTTTGAGACAGGTGAAAAGTGCCTGGCTTTCTCACCCCCCACTCCACTCCCTGTGCAGCCAAAAGGGCTGTGTCTTGGCTGGTGGCTGTCACATCTCTCCCTCACTCCCCTTTGCTCCCCTTCTTCTCCTAATGACCTGGGACAACTTGCTTGGTGTCCCCCCTGGAGACCTAGCAGCCACCCTCTTCCGTTCCACTCAAACACCATTACAGCTCCATAGTCAGCACCGCGCCCCCACCCACTTCAGATGCTGCTATTGCCTCTGGGGAAGGGAGGTGGCGCCCTGGCATGGCTAAGGCCAGGGCAGGAAGGATCTGGCCCACTGTTAATAATCCCAACCCCAGAGTGACCATTATAGAAGAGTCTCAGGCTCCAGCCCCACCCCCTGAAGGTTGTCCTGGAGCCCTGCACCAATCAAGGGCCTGCACTTGGACCAATCACAGGCCTGCAGCTGCTGTATAAGCAGCACTCCCCAGCCATTTCTCCCATCAGTCTAGGAGGGTTCCCTCCAGGGCACTGCCCCCCTAGTGCTGCAGTACAGGCCCTGTTAATTAAAATGAAGACTCATTTGGGGACCTGCAGACCTGCTTATGATTTATCTTGGGCAGTGTGGGACCCAAAAGTCCTGTAAATTGGCTGTCTGGCAGTAGCAGTAGCCAGCAGCTGCCTGTGTCAACTGTCAACAATCTAGCAATATCTGGTGTCACCTGGTGACATCACGATTTTCATCTGAATCAAGGAAATGAACCCTAGGCTCACTGGCCACACTTTCATTTCAACCTCAAATTCTCCCTTTAGTGGTTTTGTGGGGCAGGCTTCCTCATGAAGAATTCTGGTTTTGAGTGCCTGGAATGTCTTCATTTCCAAAGGGCTGACCATTCACATATGGACCTCTTGGATGACATTCTTTTTTCCTAGCACTGTGAAAATGTCGCCCCTTGCCTCCTGGCCCCATGATTCCTGGTGTGAAGCTAGGCCTTCATCCACACTGAGGAGCCCTTGATGTGACTCAGTGTGGGTCTCTGTGTGGGTGTGTAGGATAACGTTCTTCCCAGATTGGATGATTCCAATGACCTATTTCCTTTTGGTGGATTATTTATTCCATCTGGTCAAATCTCCCATGAGCTCTCAGTTCAGTTACAATGCTTTGCAACCCTGGGTTTTCAGTTTGGTTCTCCTCTGCAGCTTTTGCCCTTCACTGGCATCTCCGCTTGGTGAGCACCACGCTCTCACTGCGTAGACACCCACAGCTTCCTGGAGTTCTTGGGCACACAGTCTTTGTCCAGCGTGTCCAGCACCTGAGCTTCCACAGAGGGCTTCTGCAGGCAGCTGTGTTCCCCAGGTGGCCATACGTCCCTGTTTTTGCCCGCTTCATGTTTTTGTTGAAAACTGAACATTTCGAATAATATAATGTGGTAACTGTAATTAGATTCTCCCCTCCCAGGGCTTGTTGCTGTTGTTGCCTGTTGTAGTCTGTTTTTTGAATTCTGTAAAACCTGTATTCTTTCCTAGCTGTGGCCAGACTCTCCTTGGTTAACTCAGCAGTCGGGTCATTATCAGACAGAGCTCTCCTCAACTGTGGAGCCTGTCTCCAGGTCTGTGGGGCTCTGCGGGCATGGCAGGCTTATCTCTGGCACATCACTGGGCAGTGCACTCCTCGGCTCTAGCATTCACTCCTGCTTGCAGGCCCAAGGCCAGGCAGAGGGGAGAGTGCAGGGTGGCTCAGGGCTGCCCGGGCATCTGCACAGCCCCGGGGATGTATGTAGCCTTCAAATCCCCAAGAGTAGGTTGGAATTTTTTGAAGCTCCCCAGGCACACCCCATTTTCCAGCTTTCTGGTTCTGAATCAGAACTGCATGCAGAACTCAGTCTGGGTCAGAGGTACAGGAAGGAGCAGCCTGGGAAGGTGGGTTGGGGCCAACTCAGCACTTTGGGCTGCTGTGCGGCCCTGGAAGCCCAGTCCAGGTGGCTTTCAACCAGCAGTGACTCTGCAGGCCACTTAATCCCCTGCAGCAAATCCCTGTCTGTTGGCCCTGGCTGGGTTTCCCAGATCCCGGATGGAGCCCAATGCTGAGTGTGCAGGGGGCCAGGAGCTCCTCTGGGTTGGGTGCTGACAGGGCTCTCCCCAAGACCTCAGGGCAGGAAGAAGACACCTGGAAAGAGCAGTCTTGGAAGAGGATCTCCGAATGCAAAGGCCCCAGGCACGAGCAAGTGCAGGGCTCCAGGAGGTCTGTGAGGGCCGAGAGAAGTCAGGGAGCAGAAAGCAGAGAGCCAGACCACACGGCCCCATTCCAGGGACATTGAGGCGCCAGATGGGAGCGGCCTGTAGGGCTGAGTGTGGACAGAGACCGGTGCTCCTCCGGAACCAGGCCCAGGTTACAAGTCTGCGGAGCAAGCAAGGAGACGGTGCCTGTGGTGGGCGTGGCTCTGGGGGTTCTAAATGTGTCCGGGGGGGAGGCTCCAGGCTGAGTCAGCGGTGCCCTGAGGCACAGGCCATGTCCTGAAAGCCACTGTTGTGCAAGGGCCCCTCCCTGTCTGGGACCCACAGGGTCCTGGCTGGAGCCCCAACAGCCCTTTAGAGCACTGTGGGCCCTGGGCCCCTCTCAAGGACCAGGTATGACCAGCGCCAGCCTGCAGTGCCAGCTTGTGCAGGAACTTGAGCGCTCCCCAGGGCTCTGCGGGAGGCCACGCTGAGCAACTCCCTGGGTGAACACTTGCCTTTGAAATCTGCCAAGGCCTTAGGGCGTCCTGACGCACAGCAGGACAGGAGGGTAGGGGGCAGGGGCTGCTGCTGTGGGCAGCTTGAAGACAGGAGTGAGGTACTGGCCCTGTGGACCCTGGCCCATGGGACCACTCGCACTGCCCTGGACACCAGCTCAGGGAGTGTCTGTGGGGCGACCTCCAGGAAGGCCCTGTCCTCAGGGGACCTGGGCACTAGTGTCAACACACTAACCAAACATGCACTGCATAGCAGAGCTCAGTCTACACCTGGTTTCCTCCCAGATCCCACAGCTTTGGGTCCCCTGGGGTTACTTCTGTGTCCCCATCTCTGAGAGGCAGGAGTGCTCAGCACCTGTTGAATACATGAATTTGCTGCATGTACACATGTGAGTGCGTGTGTGCCCCCACAGCCAGGCGCACAAGGAAGTGCTGTCATTTGTGAGCGAGCACAACTTGCTGAGGGCTATGGCCACCCTCCTCTGATAAGGCAGCAGCTCGCTCCCTCCCACACTGCCGCAGAGCTGCACTGTCCCCACACAGCCTACCGAGCACTGGACAGAGGCATGGGGCACAACAATGAAAAGAGCTGTACAAATCCAGGCCCTCGTTCTAAGGATTTTTATCTTGAAGCACACAGCTGCTTTTTAATAAGACATGCCACACATGTTAGCATGTAATAACCCTACTTGGTTAGCGTTAAGTGAATTAGTGAGTGTTCTGAGCCCGTGCTCAGATTATGGTAAGCATCAACAGAAGGAATCCACACACACGTGGCTGCGTGTCCTGGGTGACTCTGAAGAGTGGAAAGAGGCGGTGGGACCAGAGGCCCAAACTCCAGACCTAGAGCCGCCTGCCGCGGGAATGGAGTCTGGATACTGCGTTCTCTGTTACTTCTCCGTGGTTGTGGTGTTTACTTGAAATGCAGGTTACGTCACTGGGTTCATTGGCATTCAGTCCTTGCTGGATTTATCTATTCTCTCTCTCCATCTGAGTCTGTGAAACACTGACAGGGTTCCAAAACTCAGAAGGAATTTTGTTTAGCTTAAAAGTTCTCTGGGGATTCTAACGAGCAGGGAGGGCTGGGCAACTGAGCAAGACAGCTCCCTCTCCTCCTCCACAGCTCCCAGACCCCATGACAGGGGCTCTGGAAACAATTTCCTGGCACTGAGCCACGATGAACTGTGGCATCTCCTAGTGACTCTCGAGCAGGGGAGGTGGTGGGGGCCTCAGTCAGCCCCTGTCCTCCAAAGTGCCTCAGTGGGGGTGGCCTCAGAAGCTGCCAGCACACGAATACGGGTCCTGGGAGGGTGGTCCCTTTCTGTGGCCGGCCCTCGACCTGGACTCAGTTCCCCCAGGAGGGACGGATCCCGATGCCTCCAGGAAGCACGGACACCCCTGCCCTGTGCAGCTTCAGGCCACCACGGGAGCGAGGTGATGGTGTCCGGCTGAAGCCCAGAGCCCACCCCCGCACTGCAGGTCCGGCCAGGAAGGGGTGCTGCAGCCACACCTGCGCGAGGGCCCGTGACCCTGGCTGGGCCCCTGGGACTCGGCCTGGCTCCTCAGAGAGGCGACCGCCTCCACCCCATCCCCCAGCAGGGAGGAGCAAGGGAGGGTGGTGGGTGGAGGGAGCGGGGGAGGGAGTGAGGGGAAGACAAAGCGGGGTGGGGCTACCGGCCTGGCGGGGAGAGCGAACAGCAGCGCGGCAGGCGGCAGTGGGAGCCCGAGCCCAGCCGCTCTGGGAGTCCCCTCTCCCTGGGCCGGGCCAGCCGGGCGTTAGGGGAACAGCGGGCAGGCGCCAGCTGTCAACCCCACTGCTGCCCGGTGAGTGCTGCGAGAGCTGGGGCGAGCGAGCTGCCTGGACCAGGCAGAGGTGCGGCCTGGGGTGGGGGTGGCGCTCTGTGAGACCGGGTGAGCCCTGTGCTCTACGGGACTTCTCGGGACGCTTGGCGATCTGGTGTGCTTTGCCTCCCGGCAGGGTGTCTAGAAGTGACGCAGCCCTCCCTCTGGAGCCATGGGTAGCCCGGCCACCACTGCCCTGCACAGGGCTGTCTGCACGCTGCTCCTGGCCTCCCTGGGCTGTGTCACCGGCCAGCCGCTGGGCGGGGAGTCCATATGCACGGCACGGTCGCTGGCCAGGTACAACCTCGCCTTTGCGGGCAAGTGGAGCCAAACAGCCTTCCCCAAGCAATATCCCCTGTTCCGGCCGCCTGCACAGTGGTCTTCGTTGCTGGGTAAGGCCCCCTCGGCCCCTAGCTTCCCCTGCTGAGAGGACACAGGCCCCCGACAGCTCCTGACAGCCACACAGCATAGCACATCCAACACACCTCAGCATAGGAAATATCTGTAGGCTGGCGTGGTGGTGCACGCCTGTAATCCTAGCACTCTGGGAGGCTGAAGAAGGAGGATGGATCGCAAGTTCGACTCCACCCTCAGTGACTTAGTTATTTAGTGAGACTCTGTCTCAAACTAAAAAACAATAAAAGAGCTGAGGATGTAGCTTAGTGTGGAGGCCCTGGGCTCAATCCTCAGTACAGAGAAAGAGAAGGGATTGGGGGGGGGCTTGCTAAGCACCTACAGTACGCTAGCTAGTGCTGCCCTGGTTCCAGGGTGTGGGGAGGCAGGATGGCCACTGTCAGGGGAAGGCTGGCTGCTCACTGTCACCAGCCAGGTGTCCAGCAATGTGTGGACGCAGGCTGTCACCACTGTGCCCTGGCTGGGGTGGGTGTGGCTCCTTGCCTTTCGGCTATGGGAGCTGCTGCTCAGGAAGGAGGATGTGGTGTTTCCCTCGGGTGGCTAGCTGGGGGCGCCTGTCCTGGTGGCAGCTCACG
Organism: Heterocephalus glaber; assembly: GCF_053883595.1. NCBI lineage: Eukaryota > Metazoa > Chordata > Mammalia > Rodentia > Bathyergidae > Heterocephalus > Heterocephalus glaber. The sequence continues at coordinate 691,583 of NW_028258325.1, read as the reverse complement.
TGGCTGGGGCTCCACAGGGACAACGCACAGCTCTGACTACAGCATGTGGAGGGAGAATGAGTACGCCAGCAATGGGCTGCGGGACTTCGTGGAGCAGGGCGAGGCCTGGGCCCTGATGAAGGAGATCGAGGCTGCCGGGGAGAAGTTGCAGAGCGTGCATGCAGTGTTTTCAGCCCCTGCTGTCCCCAGTGGCACAGGGCAGACGGCCTCAGAGCTGGAGGTGCACCCCAGGCACTCGCTGGTGAGCACGGTGGGCGTGCATGTGTGTGCGTGTGTGCACGTTTGTATGCGTGTGTGCATGTTTGACGAGGGGGACAGCCCCACGGCTGCATGGCTAAGCCTCCTCCTGTACCCAGGTGTCCTTTGTGGTACGCATTGTCCCCAGCCCCGACTGGTTTGTGGGTGTGGACAGCCTGGACCTGTGTGAAGGGGGCCGCTGGAAGGAGCAGGTGGCCTTGGATCTCTACCCACATGATGCCGGGACAGACAGTGGCTTCACCTTCTCCTCCCCTAACTTCGCGACCATCCCGCAGGCCACGGTGACCGAGGTAGGTGGACCTGAGGCTCCTGAGGACAGATGAGGCAGGGGCTCTGGGCACAGCCTGTGGCTTCTGTCTAGGGAGCCACGTGGGGCCTGGCCAGCACCGCAGGGAGAAGAGGCACACTGGTGGTGCACAGAGCCCCTCCTGGTCTCGCTCCACAGTGCCTGGCAGTCGTCGACAGTGTCTATAGTGTGATAAAAAAATAAATACAGTAAATGTTTAAATTTAAAATATTTATTCCAGTGAAAGACACACTGCCTGAATGCCCCTCACAATACCCCCTCACTTCAGACACGCTTGGCTCATTGTCCCTGTCACTTTCTGCAGCAGCTCTGGAGTCTTCCTTCATGGGTGTCTTTAGTAGTGCTGTTAAGGTTGCCTCAGTGTCCTGAGTGATTCACAACAAGGACCTTCTGTGGTAATTTTGACCTTGGGGAAGAGCCAGGGGTCATGTGGTGCCAGATCTGGTGAATGAGCTGGATGAGGACACACCCTAGGGTTTTTCCAAGCCCAGACCGGGCTCTGCTTTCTCGCATTGTCCTACTGGACACTGGGGCTAGCCCATCGGGCCTCACACATACATGCAGGTGGGCTTCTTGGACCCTGAGCCAACCCTTCTCTCCTCTACCTCAGATCACATCCTCCTCGCCCAGTCACCCAGCAAATTCTTTCTACTACCCGAAGCTGAAGTCTCTGCCACCCATGGCCAGAGTAACACTGGTGCGGCTCCGGCAGAGCGCCAGGGCCTTTGTCCCACCTGCCCTAGACCTGGTCAGCAGGGGCAATGAGATCACTGACAACCTCTCAGGTAACCTGGGCCACATCTGCTATTCCTATGTGCTGCAGGTGGGTGGTAGGGAGAGCAATGGGGCTTGGAGAAGGCAGAGAAGCCCACCAGCTAGCACCAAGGCATTCAGGGTCAATGGTGGACCAACTCAGCTCCCACCATTAGACCACCACAGATGTTTGCCTTTCTGAGTGGACCACCACCTGGACAGACAGACACAAGTCACATGTTTGTGGCATCAGCCACATCAACTCACATCATGCCACCTGCAGGCAGACTGCCCGAGAGAGGCCATCAACCCACCCCTGGGCTGGGAGTGACAGAGAGGACAGGGTGGGCATGGATGGAGCTGGCTGGCCTGGCCTGGGGACCCCATCATGGAGTGATGAATGGCAGAGAATTTTGGAGAATCCCACCCAGAGAGCTCCCACTAGGTGGGTGGGACCATGCTGTGCCTCTTCTCTACCTAGCACCCAGGATGTCTGAAGGGTACCACAGAAACATGGGAATTAGCAGGTAATTTAACTATAACCACAAGTGGATGATTTTAAAATATACAAATATAACGGAAACGGGATACAGGAAAAGGAACAATGACATTGAAGTGCCAGGGGCACAAGCCCCATACCCAAAGGGGCCACTATCACAGGTCTTCAGAAACAAGCAGACTATGAAGGTCAGGGCAGCAGGAGGCCCGGTGCTGTCACAGACCGCCCCTCCCAGAGTTCCTGCGGGGCACTCTCTCCTCACCAGCCCAGCGCAAGGCCCCTGCAGACTTAGCCTGGAGAGGCACAGCTTGGCCTGTGCTCCATGACCCCGGTGTCCACAGGGGCCCCTCTGTCCCTGTGCCTGTGACAGGTCCCTGTGTCTGGTTCAGTTCCAGAAACGCCGCTGGACTGTGAAGCGTCCCTGTGGTCATCCTGGGGCCTGTGCAATGGACCCTGCGGGAAGCTGGGAGTCAAGAGCAGAACTCGCTACGTCCTTGTGCAGCCTGCCAACAATGGCACACCCTGCCCCAGCCTTGAGGAGGAGACCGAGTGTGTCCCTGATAACTGTGTCTGACCTAGGTCTGGATCACTGAGGACTCCCAGGCGGACAGGCCGAGGGCTGACAGGGGGTCCTGCACGACCTCCCTCGGAGGCAGCCAGGTGATGGCTGCGACAGGTCCCTTCTGCAGGCGTAGGAATATGGAGCCCATGAGTCTCCGCTCTACATCATGTCCCTGTAATTTATTGCTGTTCCTAAGGCTGCCTGTGATGCTGGCAAGAGGACGCATCCAGGAGCCCTGCACCCACAAGACTGTTAAATACCTCGGACCTGGTGCCTAGGCCACCACAGCACCCCCTCCCCCGGGGCAAGGTGGCCCCCATGCTGCTCCTGGTACTGAAGCTGGGTGACACCCAGGAAACACACCGAGAGGGATGGTTTTGGAAATATGGCGCTTTCATTTATTGATTTCTGCATCTGAATAAAGGCCATCTGTTCCCGACAAATGCTGGGGCTATTCTCCCACCTTCCCTGGACAGCAGACAGCAGAGGGCGCTGGGTGCATCCACACAGAAACACTGCAAGGCGCCCAGGACACTGTCCCATCTCCAAGGCGGGACAGGCACCTGGTGGGAAAGGGGGAGCAGGCTTGTGGGGAGCCCTGCTGAGGCTTCGGAAGCTGGCAGTCAGCAGAAGCACTGCCTGATCACCCACGGGCCCAGGCGTACTCTGCAGGCAGGGAGTGACTGCAGATCAGGAGCAGCACTGGGTCACCGTGGCCACAGCCCTCGCTCTGCTCCCTCCTGCAGGGGATGGCTAATGGGGCCACAAACATTGTCTCTCAGGATCTGAGCTCAGGGGCCTCACCTACAGGTGCCCTGGTTTTAGTCAACATCCTTTGCTGTGACAAAACACACGAGATAAGCAACTTGGAAAGAGGACGGGTTTAGTTTGGCTCATGTTTTGAAAGTTTCGGGGCACATCCAGAGACTGAGTGCTTCCAGGCCTGTGAGGAGCCAGCACATCAAGCTGAAGGGAGGTGCAGCTCATGGACAGGATGAGAGGAGGAGGAGAGGCCCTGGGTCTCACTATCCCTGTCAGATAATGTCCCCAGTGACAAGGACCTCCCAAGGGCCCATCACCAGGACCTCCTGTTAGGCCTCACAGCATAAAGGCTCCACAGGCTCCAAATAGTGCCACTCTGGGGACCACAACTTTAACATATGTGCCCCTGGAGACCTTCCAGATCCAAAGTCCAAGCTCTGGAGATCCTTCTGACCTTCCTAGGCCACTCCATGGGTAAAGGGTGCTTGCTGCCTGTCCTTCACCAGCTTTGCTCTTTCCGGCAGTGCAGAGCAGCTCTGCACCGAGCCTGCACTGGGCAGTGTAGGGGAGACACTCTGAGGATGGCCTTGTCCCTCAGCCCTGCCACAGCCTGGACCTGGAAAGTGTCCTCCTTGCTCCTAGAAACCTTGAACACTACTGTTTCAACTAGCTAGGACCCTCCACCTCTGATGCTTCCAGAGTCAGGCCCCAGGCCCACTGCCCACTACCCTGTGTCCTGTCATCCTTGAAAATTTCAGGCTCTAAGATAAGAGTTTATGTGGTGCCATGGCTTGTGTCTAGATGTTCCTCCAAAGCCTCATGCAGTCATACAGAGGTGGGGCTTTTTCAGAGGTGGCTGATCTAGAGTGTGTGATTAAAATTCAACATCCCTTCATGATAAAAATTTAAAAATGGGTGCAGAAGGGCTATAAGTGACAAATACATAGTTTATGTATTTATAGGAACAAGAGAAGAATTTCTCCTTTTACCACCATTATTCAACATAATTTTGGAAATCTTTGCCAGAGCAATAAGATTAGAAAAAAATAGATGGCATCCAAATAGAAAGGCAGCAGTCAGATTATCCTTATTTACAGATGACATGGCTGTGTACACAGAAAAACTTAAAGACTCTACCAAAAACTGTGAAAACTGATAAACAAAATCAAGAGGTTGTATACAAAAGTGACATACTAAATTTAGTACCTTTTTTATATACTAATAATGACATTTCTGAAAATGAGATCAACAAAACAATCCCACTCACAATAGTTACCAAAAAAATCACTTGGAAATGAATTTAACCAAGGAAGTAAGTGGTTTCTACCATGAAAATTACAAAACATTGATAAAAATAAAATGAAGAGAAAACATACAAGAAAATGGAAAGACATCCTATGTGCATGGATTGGAAGAAAACTATTAAATATCTACATTACCCAAAGCAATGTACAGATTCCATGCAATTGTATTAAAATCCCAATGATATTCTTCTCTGAAGTAGTAAAACATCTCTAAAATAATTTGTATGGAAAAAAAATCCTGAATAGCCAATGTAATCCTGGAGTGGGGGGAAGCTGGAGTCATTACACTACCTGATTTCAAAATACTCTACAAAGCAACAGTAGAGACAGGCATGGTGGCACACACCTGTGACCCTAGCACTTAAGAGGCTGAGGCAGGAGGACTGTCAAGTTCAAGGCCAGCTTGGGCTACATAATGAGATCAAGGCCAGCCTGAATTACAGAGCGAGACCCTGTCTCAAAACAAAACAAAAATAAAAACAAACCAGTTGACAACACAGCATGACTACTGGCATAAAAACAAACACATAGGCCAATGGAACAGAATATATAGCCCAGAAATAAATATACCTGTTTATAGCCAACTGATTTTCAATAAAGATAAGAACCTACATTAAAGAAAGTCTCTTCAATAAGTAATGCTGCAAAAACTAGAACTCCACATACAGAGGAAAGAAACTAGTCCCTATCTCACCATATATATATATATATATATATATATATGAAATGGATCAAAGATTTAAATGTAAGACCCACATTTATGAAACTACCAGAACACAATATAGGAGGCATGCTTCAGGATATTGGACTGGACAAAGATATTTTGTAGTTTTTTGTTTTTCTTTCCAGTACCAGGATCAAACTTAGGACCTTGCACTTGACAGGCAGGCGTGGTGCACTGAGCTATATCGTGGCCCTGGGCAAAGATATTTTGGATATGACACCAAAAGCGTAGGGAACAAAAGGAAATATTGACAAATGGGATTACAACAAACTAAAAAGCTTCTGTACAGCAAAGGAAATACTGTAATCTAGATTAAATAGGCAACCTACAGAATGGGAGAAAATATTTGCAAACCATCAATCTGACAAGGGATTAATTTCCAGAATAGGTAAAGAACTCCAACAACTCAATAGCAAACACACACACACACACAGACACACACACACACACACACACACACACTCCAATTAACATTTCTCAAAAGAAGATATTCAAATGGCCAACAAATATATGAAAGTGTTCAACATCACTAATCATCAGAGAAATGCAAAGCAAAACCACAATGAGATATTAACCTTACCCCAGTTAGAATGGCTGTTATCAAGAAGACACATACACAAAAAATACTGGTGGGGATGTGGAGAAAAGGGACTCTCACACAGTGTTGGTGGGGATGCAAATTAGTATAGCCATTATAGAAAACAGATGGAGTTTCTTCAAAGAACTAGAAATAGAGCTGTCGTGTGAGCCAGCAATCCCAGTACCGGGTATACAGCCAAAGGACAAATCAGCTTGTTGAAGATACATCTGTAATTGTATGACTAAAGCAGCATTATTCACAACAGTGGACCAACCTAGGTGTCCACTGATAGATGAATCAGTAAAGAGAATGTGGTACATATACACAATGGAACATTATTCAATTATAAAAAGAAAGGACTTGGATGGAACTGGAGGACAATATGTTAACTGAAATAATCCAGGTGCAGAAAGACAAGTATATGTCCCTTCTTATGTGTGGAAGCTAAAAAGCTGATCTCAGGAAGCAGAGGTAGTAACAGCAGTTAGTGAGGCCTGGGAAGCGTGTAGGGAGGAGAGGTAGGATGGCTAATGGGTCCAGGTGTATAGGTGGACAAGAGGAATGACTTCTAATGTTCCGTATCACAGTAGACAACTATGGTTGACAACTACCTGGATATTTCAAAACAGCTAGCAGAGATGATTTTAAATGTTCTCAGGACAACTGTACATCTGACAGACATGCCATTTACCCAGATATGATCACACAATGAAATATAACAAGTACCCCATAAACATGTATAATTATGCATCAATTACAATTTAAAAATTAAAAGTAATAACTGTAATATATCAGAAAACATTAAATTTTAAAATTCATGCATTACAATGGCACCTTGAAGAAGCCCCTCTGGTTACCACAGGAAGTGCTGTGAAAACAATACACTGCTGTGAAATCTGACAGTATTAGAGGAAGAAGCACGCAGCCTGTACAACCTTGATTTCAAGGTGACCAGGTTTTCTTTGCATGAGCTTCTCAGGAAGTACTGAATCGAAGGAGAGAGCAGGGATGGGTGCTAAACCCTCAGGAAAGGGCTGGGAGGGGCCCTACCGAAGTGGAGTCAGGTGGCAGGACCGAGCCCACTCCTGGGCTTCTGGTCACTCAAAGCAGCAGCATGGCAGACACTTGACCTCAGTGGGAGGCCACTGTCATGAGCTGAGCTGAGTCTGACCAAACCTCGCGCTCTGTGTGCCAGTGTGAACTGGATGAAGGACTCGCTCACCCTCGCCACCCACGGCCCAGGAAGCAGCAGGCTCTAGAATCAGGAGGTGTAGGTGACACAAGCCCCAGGAGACTTGGTACACACCGCAGTGTGTGCTCAGTCATCTGAGGACACCAAGCCAGGTGAGCCTGGAAGAGAAGGCTGGCTGTGGAGAAGGGATACCCTACAGAGTAAGAGAATCAGCAGGCGCAGCAGCCAGTGGACACTGACACAGGTGAGTCATCTAGAGAGACCTGTTAAAGAAGTCAGGGAAATCTGACTGTCAACTGGGGATTAGGTAACAGTAAGGAATTATTTTTAATTTTGTTAGATGCCATAATGGCATGGTAGTTATTATTTTTTAAAGTCCTTATAGCTGGGTACAGTGGCACACCTGAAATCCCAGCACTCTGGGAGGCAGAGACAGGAGGCTCGTATGTCCCAGCCCAGCCTGGATAACCTGGCAGTACCCTGTCTCTCTCAATCAATCAATCAATCACTAATAATCTTAAAAGGACTGGGGAGGTAGCTCAGCGCAAAAACCCTGGGTTCAATCCCCCGTATCTCCCTAGCGAAAAAAAACCCCAAACAAACCCACAACGGTCCTTACTGCTTAGAGATATACACTGTGGTACCAAGGGGTAAGACTGACTCATCTGGAATGTATTTTAACCACTCTAGGATGAGTCCCCCACCTCCCACTGATTAGGTGAGCAAGACTGTAGTTCATCACAAAATTCCCTAGCTCTGTCTGCATAAATAATTTTCCATAATAAAATTTTGTTAGCAGCAGCGAGAGGAGATGGGGAGTAGTCAGCACATGTGAGCAATGGGCCTGGGTGCTCAGTAGTGAGTGCTTACCCAGCATGCACAAGGCCCTGGCTTCTATCCTCAGTGCCTCTACAATCACCACCACAAAAAAGAAAAAGATACCAGCTGTACAATCATCATGGCAAACACTCAGTGTGTGCTATATGTTGAGGCCAGTCTGTAGGTGGGTGCTTTCACTGTCTCAGTTTTGTACATGAAGAAACTGAGGCAGAGTGACTTGGGACTTTCCAGGGTCACAGGGGAAAAGGGACCAAGGAGGTGAGAACGGTGCCCAGGAAGAGGGCAGGCAGCGGTGGCTCTGATAGGCAACTCTGGTGGGTGTGGATGGAGGTGCCTGCGGTGCTCTTGGAGGGTGTCCCCCCGCAAGCCCCAGTATGAAAGCAGCCTGCAGCCACCCCTCCACACGCACCATTCTTCCCTTTGCCCCGTGAACGCTGCTCGGTGCTTCTGAAGCATTCTTACATAGCACACGTGTGCACACACATACACAGTGTGCAAAACCTGGGGATGTGATGCAAGGTCTGCAGTCACACAGCTGGCCCTGCCGTGCTGCACTGCAGACCCGGGGTATGATCGCTGGGAGGGTAGGTGGGGGACTTGAGATGCCTTTCTCCTGTTCTTGCAGCTTTCTGAAAAGCTACAAACATTTCAAACTAAAAGGTTTATTAAAAAACTCTGGGCTCCGAGGGCCGGGGATTTAGCTCAGTGGTTTCACCGCCTGCTGCACAAGTGCAAGGACCCGAGTTCGATCCCCAGTACCAAAAGGAAAAAAAAAACAAACCTCTGGGCTCTGGAAGTGAAAGAGCAGACTGATCACAGTGACTTCACTCCTCTTCTCATGAGGAACTGAGACTCAGTCAGCTCAGCTCCCACTTCTCCGTCAGGCTCTGTCCGTCCGGAGTACGTTCATTTCCATACCTGCTCCTCTCCCTACCCCGACTCCCATGCTGCCTCTCTTCCCGCCTGTCTCTCCTGGCGCTGACCCCATTCCTTGACCTCCAGGACCCTGTCTCAGGCCTCCTCCCTCACCTCCTGCCAGGCAGTGGAAGTAACCAGAAACTGGTATTTCCAATCGATTGCAGAGGCCTGTTCTGGGCCCTGCCACGCTGGGCACCAGGGCTTCCTCTAGGGGTCCTCCCTGGGCCAACACTGCCTGTCATTCCAACAAACGTTCAAAATCTTTAAAAAGCAGCAGATCTGATGTCACTGTGCTTGGAAAAAAGTCCTATGGTGTCTTTTTATCTTGCTCATTGGGACTTGCTGCGATCACCTGCCCATGTGCAGGCACCGTATGTCACTTCTCACAAAAATCAATTTTACAGAATTACCCAATAGAAGGTAAGCACTAAATAAATAGTGTTGCTTGCAACTGCTCACTTCAAAGAAAGCACTACCAGGAGCAGTGAAAGGAACCAACATGCACATGTTCATACTTCTTTTCTGTTTTAATTTTTCACTTTCAGCTTCATTTTATTTCCACTCAGAGGAACGAGAGGAGAAATGTATAATACAAGACATTCCAAGTGAAACACTGATCACAGGTAGGTAAGATGCGCCTTGTCAAAGGACAAATGCAGATGCTGTTTTACGGTATTATGCTAATCTCCTGAAGTCAGTATTATTCGGCAGTGAACATGATGCTGCGTGGTCATTTCTTGGCAGTTTATCAAGTTAGGCCAAGCCAACGTGAAAACAGCCTTACGAGTGAGTGACTTGTATATTTATAAAGCAGGAGGGTCGGCTTTAGCTTAAGCGGCTACTTCCTCACGCCGGACGGACTTTCCATATACAGCAGGAAGCCTGGCGTGGGCCACAGAATCCAAGCTTGATTTGTGGTTCTGGGCATTAGTTTTCTTTAAGCAAAAGAATATCTGATGCCATCGAGCACATGAATTGTGGCTTAACACTGAAAACACATGTGAGATGTTCAGACCAGAGCGTCCACATAGCCAGGGGAATGTCTGCACATTTCCTGTGCTACAAGCACACCCCACAGATGAGCTCCGTGCACCTCTCAGAAAGAAACAAACTCCCAGCAATTTCAGAATGGTGTGAAAAATCTAGTAAGATACCTAACATTCAAGCCACAATCAACATCAGGTTATCTATCTTCTTTAATGAAAGAAGACCAGCAGCAGCTCTATCTGGAGGTATTCTTCCTAAGATCTGATCGCACGTTTTTATATCCCGTTCAACCTAACAGTGAGTAGTGCTGAATTCTCCTTTCAGCTCATCTTGGCCATTGCGTTTCAGTATTCTGTTTCAGAGAGTAATGGCCCAGCCTGCAATAAATGCAGGAAGCAGGGGGCAGAGAGAGCACAGCACGGGGTGGCATTTCAGGTGAGGAGAACGGCCAGGACAGACGTGGTGGGCACTGAGTGGCAGCCTGCCCTGCTCTCCCAGTCACTGCGGGAGAAGCCTGAGACCTTGAAGTCTCAGTGAGATTTCTGGAACCAGACCCCAGCCCTGCCACCCAGCTCCAGGTGTGAGCCCCATTACCAATCTGCTTCTTCAGGTTATGTGGAGAGTTAATCTTTGTAAGGCTTCTAGAACCTGGCCCACACACAGAGCAGGGAATGTTGGCTGCCTTGGTGAACCGTCAGTGCGCTGACCATTTTCCTAGGAACTCGTGGACTTCCCAGCCTGCATCTCAAGGGGCCACAGCTGGAGTCCCTGATCCCTTGGAGGCACTCAAGGCGGGAAGCCCAGTGCTGCTAGACAGTGCCTGCTACAGTCTGGGCCCTCTGGGGCTGGTGCCTCATCCTGAGTCGAGTCTCTCAGTCCTTGCCTTCTTGGACACCACTGTACGCCTGCTCCTCCCTGGCCTGTGCTGCAGGTCTTTCTCAGTTCCCGCTCTGCAGGGTCCCTGGCACCCTCCCCCACCCAGGTGTGTAGGCTTAGAAGGCAGAAACTATACAATAAACTTGGAACCATAGCAGGTCACAAATTTTAGTTTTTCTTTAAGAGCACAGCGAGGCCTTGAAATCCCAAGAACTACAGACTCCAGACTAGGGAACCATCTTGTGGGTCTGAAAGGAGCCACTATGCTGCCCGGCCTCTGCCCCTGGCCCGGGGCAACTCTGCACCTTTCCTGCTGGGCAGTGATGCCTGCCATCTATAGGGCAAGACCAATGGTCCCACTGCTCCATCCCCTCGCCGTTGCTCCACCATCTGGGTCACCTGGAAGACCCCATACAGTGAGGGCAGTGGCTCATCCCAGGTTCCTCTCCAGGCTCATGTGCCCATGCCACCCATGTCCACTCTGGGGGAGAGCACAGCAACAAAATGTCTGGCTGGGTTCAGGCTGAGCTGGAGACAGGGGCTCAGAGAGGAGGACAGGACAGGCAGGCAGCAGCGAAAGGGTGCAATCCAAGAGAGAAGAGGAATTACCTGCTGACTGGGACCCAGGCAGGTGCACCCGGACGGCAGCTGTGTGCAGGCCCAGAGAACAGGCTGTGGAGACAGGCAGAAGAGTGGGGGGCCCTGGAAAAAATGGGGGACACAGAAGAACAGAGGGTTATTATTCAATATGGAAAACAGGACACATCATAGGAAAGCGTATAAAGGGAGAAAGAAAACTGAACTTCTCAACCCAACTACACAAAAAATTGCAGTGAGTCACAGTACAAATATGATACAAATGATAGTGAGAACAATTTTCCTCAGGTCAGAGAGGCCCGAGAGGTATGCAGCAAGGGTCACGGGGACTGGGGCAAGGGGACATCCTGGGGCTTGTGGGGACTGCGCAGGAGGGCATCCCAGGTCTCTTTGCTGGTTCCTTGCCACTCACTAATGTGGTCACTGCTCTGTGCTGACACGGACACCAGTTTAAAGGCACTGAAGACAGACTAGGTGTGCCCACTCTGCCCACCTCTATACTCTCATAGCCCTCTGCAGCCCAGTGTGTGGGCAAATGAGTGCTTTTGAACAGAACTGCATTGACGGGTTACAGAATTAACACCATAGTTTTTTTGTCTTTGTGGGTTTTTTTGGTACCGGGGATCGAACTTGGGTCCTTGCGCTTGCGAGGCAGGTGGCAGAACCATTGAGCTAAATCCCCAGCCCTAACACCATAGTAGTTGAGACTTCTGACCATGCTGAGATGAATCCACTAGCTGGTGTTTAATTTTAAGCGTGCCTGGATGTGCAGTCCCTAACTTCTTGGCTTGGCTGAGGATTGTGACACATGCTCCCTCCTAAGTTCATGTCTGTAACCTATGATCCTGCATCCTACTGGAAAGGAGTGGCAGCCATCTGGCACATCCTGCTCTCTGTGAAGCTGTGCGCCCGTCCTTCTAGGTGCTCACAGCAGTCTGGCTTCACCCAAAACTGGGCTCCAGCTCCCCTGAGCACTGGAATCACCTCCAATCCACGTCCATCTGTTCTCCCTTCTAAAGACCGCCTTCCTCCCTCTCCTCTGCCCACTGCTCTTCTCTAACACCTGCCCACCAAGCCATCGTTCTAGACGCTAGGAATTTAAAACTTCATGATGCTTCTACTCTTGTGGAGAGAAAAAGACTAAACAGAAGTATAGAGCATCATGCCTGCAAGTGTGGTGAGAAGGCCACAGCGAGAAGCAGACAGGGAGCTGCCAGCCTGGACGCAGGAGGACTCCCCCTGGTGCTGTACGGTGGCATGGTCGGTGACTCAGCTGTTTCTTCACTCTGCCCTGGGGCTATCACCTGCCGTGCAGCAGCAGGCACCTGGTGTGTCCCAGAGTTGCCACAGGTGCTCCCCAAGGCCAGTTCCCACCCTGCTGGACCCTCTCTGACTTGTTCACTTGGCCTCTGAGTACCTCTCTGTCAAAGCCTCCTAGAGAAATGGGTGTGACCAACCCCTCCCTAAAAGGAAGGGACAGCGCCTGAGACGCAGAGGCTTGAGCTCCAGTTCCCACCAGAAGCCAAGGAGGCAGCACAGGGCTTGAGCACCAGCCAAGGGCCCCACTGGGACAGGAAGTCCTTGCTCTGGGAACCTGCCTAAGACTCCTAAGCCAGGCACCTTCTGGACATTTGATTGTGTCTGTCTTAGCTCCACTTATGAATGTTTCTTAACAGTGAACTACAGGGCGCTGAGTGACAAATGAGATAAACAGCTGGGCTGGTGAGACTGGGGAAAATTAGACAAACAAGGAGATAAACCTTGCCGTGGCTACTGTAAACCTTACCACTCCTGCCTGGTGAGTTTCAAACCACTTACTCACTGGTCCTGGGAGGTTTTTTTTTTTTCAAGACAAGTCCCTTATCAAAGGCAGGGACTGGTAGAAAGGGAGAAGTGCCATGGGGCATACATCAGAATGTGGAGACTGTTTAGTAAGAGAACACTTAGAACTCAAAACCAATCAGCAAACAATTCTGCTCCTAGATGGTCCCTTTGAAAGTGTCCCCTGATATGACTCACGCAGTGTGTCAAAGGACTGATGGCTTTGGTCTCTGTGTGTCTGAGCATAAGTCTTAGTAAGAGGAGGAGACAGGAGGGGAGAAAGCTCCAAGTTAATTGGGTGTTATCTATCATTCAACATCCAGTGGGGCAACAGACCCCACCTCAGTGTCCTCGCTGAAGCAGAGCCTGAGCCAATGATTCAAGTTCCAGAAGGGAAGGGAGAAGCTGCAGGGTAGCTTCAGGTTAACTGCAGAGCCATCCTGAGCTTAGGAGCATAGGGTAACTACAGTCTTATGCTCCAGCAACCCAAAAGATGTGAAAGCAAAGTCTCAGATAATTTGATGCCAGTGGTCATAGCAGCATTCATTATTCACAATAGCCAAACTGTGGAAATAATCTGTGTCCATCAACAAATGAATGGATAAACAAAATTCAACTGCTTCTACTTAGTGATCAGAAGTGACAAATAAATAAACATCAATGTGAAGGTAAAGATATTCACCACCTCTACACTGGAAATGACAACCTAGTAATGGGAGGGGTGTCCCAGGTTCAAGAATAGAAGAGCAAGCAAAAATCGAACAGCTGTGTCCCAGGAGAGACGGCCTCTACCACCAGGGAATGGATGAGAAGTTACTGGAGTCCACTGGTCACTGGGGAAACACAAGCCAAGCCCACTGAGATGCTGCTGCACACCCATCCAATGCCACAGCGAGGAGGACAGGAAACGTGTGCAAGCTCTGACACACCGCTGGGCCTGGACAGGTACTCCCGTTCTGAGATCTACCAAAGTTCAAAATGGGCACACCATGGGGCAAGAGAACACAGGAAATGTGTGCAAGTGTTACCCGAAAGAGTCTCCACAACGGCACTATTTACAGTACCCCAAGCTAGGCACAGCTCCAGTGCCCACCCATGGACAAATGTAAAGAAGTCATCTATTCCAAGAATGAACTATTAAACAGCAATGACAATAAAAGATCCAAGCCTACATGCAACAATCCGGATGAAGCTCACAGGCACAATGCTGGTTTTAAAAAGCCAGACATAAAGTACATATATTTATGTAAAATACCAAATCAGACAAAAATAATCTGCCTTTGAGTTGGTGGAGGGTTGCCTTTGCCGGGGGGTTAGTGAGTGACCAGTGGTGTGAGCCTCCGGGATGTTCCAGCCAGAGTGTTTTGGTTTGCAATAATGTGCAGGCTCTATGTTGATGATCTTCCCTCAACAACTTACTCCTCGATTCAGTCTCGGGAGGGCTCTAGGGAAACATACCCTTCCAGGACCCAGAACACCCAAGAAAAATCAGTAGATTCACAACACTCTGGAAAGCAACTGTTTTCCATGTGCAGGTGCCTGTCATCAGTTAATCAGAACACCTGGGTACAGCCAGGTGCCAGCAGCACAAATGGTCCCAGGAGACCCCAACATAAAGCAAAAACCTCAGGAGCCACCAGACAAGACTCTTTCCTCCCAAGTGACAGAGGGAATTTACAGGCCCTTTTCCCTTGGCCTGGAAGTTCAGTTGAAATGCCACTGGTCATCCTGGAAGTCCTTAAGCTACTTCCAGGACAGGCAAGGCAGTGAGATCAATGAGAAAGTGGGCCCAGGTCCTGAAGGCTGGAGGGTATATTCATAAATTTGGATATCATCCTAAGAGCAATGCGGAGCCACTGAAAGTTCTTAAGTAAATACAGTACCTCCCCTGTCACTTGCCTTGATGAGCCTTACATAGAAAGGGTTAGTTATTGTGGTTAGCACATTCTGGGTCATCACTTGGGCCCAGCAATGTTCTCAGGGCTGTATTTTAACTTGTATCTCCATAACTACCCTACAAAATAGAGCAGAGCTACTGTCCCCTGCTTACTTCTGAGAGATCTCACACACTTGCCCAAGACCGCACGGCCTCATGTGTTGGAGTCAGGAGTCAACCAGACCATGGGCTCTGAGCCACCATGTGGAAGGAAGGTCCATTATGACCCATTCATCTGTCAGTCAGTGGGGCACCACTCCTGTAGGCCATACTCTACTCAGCAGTGGGCAAGGGTACTGGATCTTTCTCACCAACAGACCTCTATTTAGGTTATAGATCAATGTTTAGGATGTGGAAAAATGATCACAAAAATTAGGGGAAAAAACCAAGATAAATTACAATCTTATTTTTTTAGTAAAATATATAATATGTACTTGCAGTAAAAAGGCTAGAATAATGTCAAATGTCCAGAATTTGTAGGGGAGATTTTGCTTTCTACAATTCTCACAATGAATGCTCTTATTTCTCTAATACCAACCCAAGTGATCCACAGTTCCAGCCTCAAAGACTCTTTTTTTCTTGTTTTGTTTTGTTTTTGGTACCGGGGATCAAACGCGGGACCCTGTGCTTGCGAGGCAGGTGGCAGAATCACTGAGCTAAATCCTCGGCCCTGAAAGACTCTTAATCTGGAGCAAATGGGACACCAACTCACAGGGAAGGGCAGACTGCCGTGTCTGTTCAGGAGGCCAGAAGAGACGCATTCCAGTGGCCTGGGAGAAGGGGACACTCACCTCCCACAGTACCGAACATGGCCTGGCATGGGCAGCCTCCCTGAGTCCACCACACTGAGAACCCAGGAAGAGGAGATGTGGCCAGCTAGCTTGTGGGACTGGTTCAGCACACACGTCACAATGCCAGGCCTGTAGCATGAGTGTGGTGCCATTTGTGGTAGCCATGTTCTTAATTTGGGATTCAGCCCTGCTGAAGTGTAAAGTATCCATGCTCTGCCACTTACCCAGATTTTAGGTAAGTAATTTAGCCTCTCCAGGCCTCAGGCTCCTCATCCATTAAACTGTATTCTAGCTACTTTACAGGATGTAGCATTAAGTGGGATAATGGATAGGAAAATACTTAATACATTCAAAGCTCTGCAGTAGTGTGCAGATTTATCAAGTGCTTACCACAGAGCTTACAATGTTCTAAGCTCTGCATTAAGTGGTATACAAATATTAATTTGTTTGCATTTCATAACCTAAGAGACATATACCATTACCATTTTGGCTTTCCCAATGGGGAAACTGAGGCTCAGGGCAGTCCAGTGTCTCACTCATGATGGCACACCTAGTAAGCTGCAGCTCTTTCCTGTCACACGCAGGGACCATGCAGTGAGAAGTGTGACAAGGCGCCTTGCCCTGTGGGTGTGGGGTTCTGTGGGATGTTTGTTACCAGGTTCTTTGACTCATACCATCTTTTTTTGTTTTGGTACCGGCGATCGAACTCCGGTCCTTGCGGTTGCGCAGCAGCGGCAAAACCACTGAGCTAAATGCCCGGCCCCTACTCATACCATCTTGACCTCGCTCCTACCTTGCTCTGCAGTAAGCAATGCTTCTCTTCTGCCATCTGCTGGCAGCTCAGAACATGACAGGGAGGGCCAGGGTGTGGCGGCATGTACTTAAGGCTAGAGGATCAGGCAAAACAAGCAGAAGTGACCCTCTTCTGTTCTGACAACTCAAGGCAGAACCATGAACATTTTGAAATGGCCCAATTGGCACTCAATCGAAATCCTTTATTGAACATGTACTGTGGGACTCATTTCCATTTATTCCACAAATATTTATTGAGCCTCCACCGTGGAGGCAAATGCTGCCTTAGGTCAGGCCTCAAAGATTCAGAGGGATGAAATGCCCCTTGCTCTGCAGTACCTCAGAGTGTGGTCAAGAGGCCTGGTTTGAACCTGGTGTGCTGACAAGAATGCTCTGCATGGACAAGCCTACAGTTAGCAAGAGTGGATCCTAGAAAAATAAGGGGGTGGCCACTAACAGAACGGAGTCACCCCAACGAGAGGGAGACAGAAAGAATTGCAGGAGGGCCCCGACACTTGGTAGTGGAAAATGGAGACCCTTCGTTTCCATGAGGCAAGACAACCATCTTGGGTAGGGCTGTGCTGCAAGAGACCTGGGAGGAAAGACACGGCATAAGCTGTTCTAGAGAATGAGGAACAGGGCAGATGTCCAGTGGTTGATGCAAGCAACGTGTCCACTTGCTGTGAGCTTTCTCCAGGAGACTGCCACTGCTTCTGCCAAGGTGTCTGGTCCCCTTCAGGACTCTGCCACTGGAGCAGCTGAATGTCCCATGTCCCGTGTGCACCTGAAAGAAGTGTGTGTCCTGCTGCTGTTGGGACAATGTCCTCCAAATGTCAGGCAGGTCCCGTTGACAATGATCTCTGATCCTTCCACATTCTTTTTGGTACTGGGGATCGAACTCAGGACCTTGCACTTATGAGGTAGGCACGGCATCACTGAGCTAAATCCCCAGCCAGCTTCCATATTCTTGCTGATCTTGTCTAGTACTGAGAGAGGATGCTGAAGCACCAACTATGTGGATATGTCTGTGTCTCCTTCAGGTTCTCTCTTTTACCTATGTGTTCTGAAGCTCTGTTATTTGATGCATTTAGCACAGTTATGTCTACTTTATCATTATGTAACAGCTCTCGTTGTCCCTGGAGATTTTCTTTGCTCTGAAGTCTGCTTTATCTGGTATTTACATGGTCACGCAAGCTTTTTGAAAATTCATGTCAGAATGGCATATCTCTTTTCATCATCTTATTTATTTATTTATTTGTACCAGGGATCGAACTCAGGACTTCATCATTTTATTTTTAATGTGCCTATAGCATTATACTCAGGGTAATTTTCTTGTGGACTACCTAACTGGGTCATTTAAAAATCACTTGGAGGGCCGGGGATTTAGCTCAGTGGTGCCACCGCCTGCCGCACAAGCACAAGGTCGAGTTTGATCCCCAGTACCAAAAAAACAAAAACAAAACAAAAATCATTTGGACAATCTTTAATCCGTTTAGATCATTACATATAATAGTGAGTTCAAGATTTAAGTCTGTCATTTTATTATTTATTTTCTTTTGTCCTCTATTCTTTTCTTTTTTAAATTTTATTTTATTGGTGCATTTTAGGTATACAATATAATGACATTCATCATTGGAAATTTTCACCTTTACATAATCTCTCTTGGTTCTTATTTTTCCCCCTTTCCCTGCCCTCCCTTCAACCCCTCCATCCCTCCTTATTTACAAAGACTTTGTTTCCATTTTTTCATATTAATTCCATTCCCTTCTTTCTTTTCCCCTTTCTCTTTTTTTGTTACAGTTTTCATTTCTTCCCTCCTTGTGGGTCACTTGAACATTTTATAATATTCTGTTCTGCTTTATCTGTAATGTTTTTTAACTACATCTCGTTCTGTAGTTTTGTTAGAAGTTGCCCAAGGGATTACCACACACATACTCATCAGTCTACAAGCATCGATAGTTTGCCATTTTAAGAGAACCACAGAGGGCCAGAGATGTAGCTCAGTGGCACCGTGCGTTCCTGGCAAGCATAAGGTCCTGAGTTCGAACTGTGTAGCAAAAAAAAAAAAAAGAAAAGAAAAAGAAAGAGAAGCATAGAAACCTTAACCCCCAATCTTCATAGTCCTCTTAAATATTATCTTTACACTGAAAAGCACATCAGAAAATGTAGCAAGTTTGGTCTGCGTATCAGTCAGTGCTTACTAGAGAAACAGGTTTAATGCAAGGTATACAAATATATAAGAATTTACAAAGACCGGCTTACAATGGCCATCTAGAGTCAGGTGTGGAAGAGAGCCAAAGGTCTTTCTGTGTCCTGGAGATTGGAAGGATACAGCCGAAGGCCTGGAGCTCACTGTAGTGTCCTGTGCATGTCTGTATCAGGAGGCCAAAGGGTCAGCACTGGAAGCCGGATGACATCCAAGGTGAAGGCAAAGACTGGAGCCCCTCTGAAAAAATGGAAGCCAGCCTTCCCTGTTCCCCTTTCATTCCATTCTGGCAACAGTCCTCCCCCAGATGGGTCTTGCACGCCCAGAACTAGGCTGAAGCAATCTAGTCGGGTGTTTCTTACTCAAATTGACACAATCACGTAACTGTCAGTTTGTAACTGCCATTTTTAAACTGTCAGTTTTTTAAATGGAGAGTAGTCCATTATACATTTCCCCAGATATCTACCATACTGATGTCCCAAGTTTCCTTTCCATTCGAAGGCCTTCCATTTCCCTTCTTTTACAGCAGGTGTTCTCATGACAGATTCTTATTTTTCCTTGATCTAAGAATATTTCACCTGCATTCTCAAGGATATCTTTTGTTAGACATACAATTGCTTGGCAATTGCTTCATCTCAGCAGCTGAAGGGTGTTGTGTCTGCTGGCACCCTTGTCTTTGGGGATAAATCTGGTATCGTTCATTATTGTTGCTGCCCTAGCTATCATGCATTATTTCTCTCCTGCTATTTTCTAGATTTTTTTCTTACTCGTTAGTTTTGAAAATTTGATGGTGATGTATGAGAGAATGGATTGGGGAAGGGATCCTGTTTTGGGTAAGCTGTGCTTCATAAATGTTTAGATTTATATCTTTTACCAAATTTGGGGAGTTTGCAGCCATTATTTCCTTCTATGTATTATTTTAGCCCTTCATTCTTTCTTCTGTCCTCTGGACTCCATAAATTCTAGACCTTTGATTATTGTTCCATATGTCCAGGAGACTCTTTAAAATCTTTTTTCTCCTCTACGGTCCATATTGGATTATTTCCATTATCTACTGTTTTTGCGGGGAGGGCTGAGACAGGGTCTTGCTATGTAGCTCAGGCTGGCCTCAAACTCACAGCAATCCTCCTGCCTCAGCCTCTTGAGTGCAGGGACTACAGGCCTGTGCCACTGTGCCCAGCTATTTCCATTTATCTGTTTAAAGTTCAGTGACTCTTTTCTCTGTCTTCTGTTTTTTTTTTGTTTTGTTTTGTTTCATTTTGTTTTTACTGGGTCCACTCATTGAGATTATTTTTCAAATTTTTTTAAATATTCTATTTTTCCTGTCCTAATGTGTCTGTCTTGTTCTTTTTTATATCTTCATTTCTGCTGAGTTTATTCTCCCATTTATTTCAAGAGTGTTTATACTACTGATTGAAGCATTTTTATGACAGCTGCTTTAAATTGTTGGATAATTCCAACAACAATGTCATCTTGCTGCTGGTGTATTGGCTGTCATTCTCATTCAAGTTGAGATTTTGTTGGTTCTTGGAATCATGAGCAATTACATATTGTATCCTGGACATTCTGAGTATCATTATGACTCTGGTTCCTCTTTAATTATATTCTACTTTAGTGTGAAGTCACTCCATGTAGATTCAAAACACACATTCTAGTGTTAATTTAGTTTTCTGAGACTTTGCACTACTATTCTGGTCTGCCCCTCTAGTGTGCTGCCTAGAGCACAATTTGAAATATGACCAGTAATCTACCTACGACTGGATTCTTGAGTTTCTGTTGTATTGATTCTAGCCAGTTTGACTCATGTGCTGCTTAAAGATGCACCCAGGACCTTCATACACAGGTTTGCTCTTTTTCTGAAGCTCTCTCCTCTCTGTAGTCTTCCCCAGTTCTCTGGTGCAGAGGAAAGGTACTGACTACATTGACTCTCACGTAATGCAAGGTGGGGACGTGGCTAGGTTCCACTCCAGTCTCTATCACTGAAGCTTCCAGTAGGGAAGAGTCCACTTTCTTTCAGGGTGTTTGTCCTTCACAGCATCCTATTCCTTTGATTTGATACATCAGGGTCTCTCTCTTTCCTCTCTTGTGTGCAGCTGCAGGTTACACATTGTTCTGGTGTCCAGACCAGTTGTGTATTGAATCCTACAGTCTTTAGCCAGCCGACCTTCTTTTCTCCACCTTTCAGAGTCTTTAGATAGTTGCCTCACATATTTTTTTTCCCTTAAATTCTTTATTAGTACATTTTAGGTATACAATGCGTTTACATTTATCACTGGGTGCTTGTACCTGTACACGATGTAGCTTGGTTCTTATTTTTTTCCCCATTTCCTGTCCGCCCTTCACCCCCTCCACCCTTTCCTATTTACAAAGACTTAGTTTCCATTTGTTTTCTTTTCTCATAATTTTTCCTTTCCCTTCTTTCCTTTCCCCTTCCCCTCCCACCACCTCTACCCCTTTGGACCTTTTCTTCCTATTTAAAATTATCAATTATTGATTTTAATCATTTTCATCCTTATTTACACTTTCAGTTTCTCACACTAGAGAAACTATTCGGTATTTACACATGTGTGTCCTATTTATTTCACTTAAGAGTATGGCCTCAATATGCATCCACTTAGCTATAAATGTCTCTAGTTTCTCATTCTTTATGCCTTAGTACTCCATTTTATAAAAACCCCACATCTTCTTTATCCAGTTTCCAGTTGATGGGCACTTGGGCTGTTTCCAAGCTTTAGCTCTTACAAACTGTGCCACTCTAAACATGGGTGCACATATATTGCTGTGGTATGATTCTTTTAATTCTTTTGGGAAGATACCCAGCAGTGGAATAGCTGGGTCAAATGGGACCTTGAGTCCTAGTTCTTTGAGGTATCTCCGTATGGATTTCCACAGTGGTTGAGCCAGCCTGCACTCCCACCAACAATGGAGAAGGGTTCCTTTCTCCCCACACCCCCGCCAGCATTTGTTATTGTTTGATTTCTTGGTAGCAGCCATTCTTTCTGGGGTGAGGTGAAATCTCAGTGTTGTTTTCATCTGCATCACTCGAGTGACCAGTGATGTTGAACATTTTTTCATATATTTATTTGCTGTTTTTACTTCGTCTGAGAAATGTCTGTTCATTTCAGATGCCCATTTTTGAATTGGGTTTTTGAATTTGGGGGGTCTGATTTTTTTCAGTTCTTTATATATTCTAGATAGTCCTTTGTCTAAGGTACAGCTGCTAAAATATTTTTCCCACATTGTAGGTTGTCTCTTAGCTCTGTTGCTGGTTTCTCTGGCAGTTCAGAAGCTTTTTAATAAGATGAGATCCCAGTTGTTGATTCTTTCTGCTGGTTCCCGTGCTACTGAGGTTTTGTTCACAAAGTCTTTTCCTATGCCAATGTCTTCAAGAGTTCTACCTAACTTATCTTCCAGCAAGTTTAGTGTTTCTGTCTTAATATTTAGATCTTTAATGCACTTCGATCTTAGTTTAGTGCATGGTGATAGGTATGGGTCTAGTTTTAATCTTTGGCAGGTTGAAATCCAGTTTTTTCCAGTACCATTTATTAAATAGGCTATCTTTCCTCCAATGAGGGCGGTTGGCTCCTTTGTCAAAGATGAGGTGGCTGAGTATGTCTGGAGTTGTTTCTGCATCTTCTAATCTATTCCACTGATCCTCAGGTCTGTTTGCCAGTACCATGCTGTTGTTATCACAGTAACTTTGTAGTATAGTTTCAAGTTGGGGATTGTGATACCCCCTGCCATGTCTCTGTTGCCTAGAATTGCTTTTGCTATTCTAGGTCTCTTCTTGTTCCAAATGAATTTTTGGATTGTTTTCTCTAGTTCTGTGAAGTATATTGTTGGAATTTCAATTGGCATTGCATTAAATCTATATAGCAGTTTTGGAAGTATGCCCATTTTCACTATATTTGTTCTTCCTATCCAGGAGCAAGGGATGTCTTTCCATTTTCTTATATCCTCTTTGATCACTTTTTTTCAGAGAGCTGTAGTTTACAGTGTAGAGGTCTTTTGCTTCCTTTGTTAGATTGATTCCTAGATATTTCCATTTTTTGGATGCTATTGTAAAAGGAATTGTTTCCCTAATTTCTCTCTCAGTGAGTCTGTTTTTTGTGTATAAGAAGGCTATTGTTTTCTGAGTGTTGACCCTATATCCAGCTATTCTACTGAATCTGTCAATTAAGTCTAGAAGTCATTTGGCCCAGTTTTTTGGGTCTTCTATGTAAAGTATCATGTCATCAGCAAATAATGACAGTTTAACTTCGTCCTTGCCTATCTTTATTCCTTTTATTTCTTTCTCTTTTCTAATTGCTGTGCCTAATGTTTCCAGAACTATATTGAACAGGAGTGGTTGCCTCACATATTTTGTGCATGTTTTCAGTTGTAACCAGCAGGAGGGATAGGATGGGATGGGTCCATTCCATCTTGTCAAGAACCACTGATATGTTTAAAGAGCTTCTTGGAGTGCTCTGAAAAGCACTGAAATGCGCTATATGTACAGTCCACAAACTCATGGTTGGGGCAGGTAAGCCAGTACTATTTAAAAATAGCACGGACTGAAGCCACTGCAAAACACAGGCAGGGACTGAGATGCTCACACCCTTCCCATCCCAGGAAATGCGCCTTTTAAGTGTCTCCAAAGAGGACTTCATCTCCCAGGGGCTGCCCTTCATGGTCAGCATCCATGGTCAAGTTTCCTTCTCACTCCCTGTCAGGGACTCATCCCCCTCTTGACTTCCAGGGGCCCTGCAGGAAGGCCTCAGGGAGTATTGAAGTTAAAGCTGCAGGCTTTGCAGTCAGACTGGCTCAGTTCTAATTCTGCTTCTACACTATAGCATCTGTGTGAGTTTGGGCTGTGACTTCACCTCTTTGAGACCTGCTTTCTGAACTGTAAAATAGGGACAGTAATGGTGAATCCAACACGTTTTTACAACCTCCACCACTATCACTTTGACTACAATGACTCATTGCTTTCCCCCCGTAATTTTTCTTCCTTTCTCTGCACAACTGGGAATAAAGATGTTTTTTTAAAAGCACATTGTTTCACTCCTCTACCATTTCCCCAAGTCCTTACAACGAACTTGTGGTCCTTCATGACCTGGCCCTGCCACCTCTCAACCTTGTTCTGTACCTCTCTCTGTTAACCTCACTCTGTTCCTTGAATGCTCTGAAGTTCTGCTGCCCCCAGGACCTTTGCATATACTCCTGATTATAATAATCTCTACCCAGATGGAGGCAGCATAATGTGTTGCTGAGAGAGAAGGCATTTGATTTATAAAAAGCAGTGTATGTAGATATATTTATAATCTTTATACTTATGTGTTATAAATATATTTAAAATTGTGTGTATATATGTATCACATTTAATACTAATTATGTACCAAACTATTCCAAGTGAGGAATTTACACATTTACAAATTTTCATGACATCAACCCTCTGAAGGTAGATACTATTTTTATATGATGAAACTAAAGCACAGAAAAATTTACTTATCCACAGTCATGCAGTTAGCAAGTACTAGTCAGGATTCAAATCCAGGCAGCACACTGCCTTTCCCCTCACCCTTGTGAATATATATATATATATTTTTTTCACTCTTCCATTCCTCAGGTCTTTCCACAGATGTCAAGGAGCCTTGTCTGACTTCCCCTCCCAGGGACTTGCTTTTTCTTAGTGCACTTAACACCTTCCACATCATATATTTATTTGCTTTTTCTCTGTATCTGTCTGTTTGAAAGCTCCATGGAACCAAGGACACTGCCTATTTTGTCATCTCTGTCCTCAGTCCAGAACAATGTTCTGTGGAAGGTGGACATTACATACTTGTCAAATTTCTGGGTGAATAAATGGATGGTTTCCTCCGAACACATTTTAAAGAATTAAATGAGATGATCCATGTTAGATACTTAGTATAGTACCTGGAATATAAAGACTCAGCGCATGTTGCTATTTTTTTCTTCTCACCAGACCTGTCAAGGGTCTAAAGCAGAGTTAAGCTGTGTGGTAGCTACCACTTAGTGAAGGAAGAAAGCTGAAGGCTGTCAGTGTGAATCCTCAGGAGGAGTCTCTGGAGGCAATCAAAGGATCCAACACAACTGTACCATGTCTCCAGAAGGAATTTTGCTGGAAGTGTATGGAAGCAAGATAGTAAAGGCAGGAAAACTACTAGGGGATGTTGGAGCAGTCCAGGAAGTATGTGTCTCAATCTTGGCCTACATGGAGTTTACATTATAGGTGGAAATCTTTCATATGCTTCAACAGTCCTCAGAACTCTGAGATATTTTTCTTACTAGGGAACTGAGGCTGTGTAGTGAAGCAGCTCATCAAGTCCCCTAGTCAGCAAGACTCAGAACTGGACCAAGACCTCCAGTCGTCCTCTGTGTTCCAATATCCTACTTTTTAGGAAATCTGATCACAAGAAAGCTATTCAAACTAACAGTATTTAGTGATGTAAACAAATTGAGAAAGATAAATGTAAGTTAGCTGTAATTGCCTATTACTCTTTTCCACATTTTACAATAAATTTATTATATTTTTGAAATAGGGACTTTCAAGATACAGCAGTGGGACCTAGACAGACATGATTTTCTTGAAGCTGCTCCTGGTTTGGGAATGTTTGTGACTATTACATCGTATATGGAGGAGGTAAACAATCTTTTATATTTTATTACTAAACTTTTCATCCCCTAATAGCCCCTGCCTCCCCACCAGATTTAGAAGTTCTATGTAAGCACTAGTTAACAAGGATGTATGATTTTCTCCATAGAACTGGCTAAAGGTATGACACACAGATGTAGGAAGTGCCTGCCCTCAAAGAGTCCATAGCCTCAGTGGGGAACAGAGACGATGTCGGCACACTAAGGTTAAGAGGAATTCAGTGGAGGCCCCACATTGGTCCTCTGGAGTCTCGCCAATGTAAAGGGCCAGATGACCACCCCCTCTGCTTCTGTTCTGGAAGAGCCTTCCTCAAGTAATGCAGCAGCCTCTGGATCTGTCTGACCAGACAGACCTCCCCTCCCTGGAGGTCAGTGCAGGAGAAAAGTTGGCCTGGTCATGTGGAAGAATGTGGGTCTCAGAGTCAGAGCCAAGTTCAAGGCAGGCAGTCACCAAAGTGACAACCCTGGGCAGGTCATCTGACTGTGTTGGCCCCCAGTGCTCGCTCTCATCTGTGCAGCGGACGTAACAGAGACCTCCACTCCAGAGCTGTGCTGTGTTTTGCACTGTTCAGTCTATCCGCTTGTACTCAGTTGTCCTGGAAATGTGCAGAGGGGTAGAAGGAGGGTGGTGGACTGAAGCCTTGTGGAACAGGCCAGGCCTCTAACTCACCGGGAGAGGATACTCGATGTAGTCAGGGCAAAGTCCTACTCTCACGACAACTGAGTGATCGTCGGCCAACCTCAGACTAGACCTTTTGACAGCCCTACTCCTGTGGAGCCTGGGAGCTGGGCCACAGGTCCAGTCCCGCAGGGCTGTGGGGCACAGGACTCTTCTGTTTTAACTCGCCTCTCGGCACACTTGGTGTCTCATGGACAAGAGGTCCACTGGGACCACCTTTGTAGCTTCAGTCACCTGTCAAGACAGCTACTTTTTCCTTCCTACTCTCCCATCACCTGTGCTTCTTGCAAATCCAATTCTCTCCTCTTCTTTCTCAATCATCTTTAATGACCAATATGAAAATGTCTCTGAAGCTTATTAAATCTAGCGTTAAAATTTTAGCTGTTTTAAGAACTGTTAGATTAAAACCTCGGCCATTATTTTTAAAAGACAGAGATTCATTCTTTAAAATATACAACTTCTTCCAGGTGTGGTGGGACATGCCTGTAACACCAGCACTCTGGGAGGCTGAGGCAGAAGAATCCCAAGTTCAAGACCCACTTGCGAGACCCTATCTCAAAATACGAATGGCTGGGGATGTAGCTCAGTGCAGAGGCCCTGGGTTCAATCACCAGCCCTGAAAAAAACATTACTGGACCAGGACCAGTGACATGTACCTGTAGCAGGAAGCCGAGGCAGGATCACGTGAACGCACTTTTAGTTAAGGCCAGCCTGGACAACAAAGTAACAGCATGTCTCTTAAGTAATTAAGTAAATTCACAGCTGCCTGAAACAATATCTCCTTTTAGAAGGGAGGAGAAACACTTTCGTTCACTCCGTAAACATTCAGCATACATGTTATGGGATTGATATACCCTAAGTGTCTTGTTGGCCTAAGAGAAACAAAATTCTTGGCCACGGGCCTTGAGATGATCAGGAACAGCTCTCATTTCAACACTGATTACATCCCAAGAGCCCCAGCTAAGTTTCCTCCTAGTACCCCACACGTACTCTGTTTCTGCTTGGGCCAGTGTGTTCAGAGCATAGGTTACTCTCTGTCACTGGCCCTGATCATACATGCATATGGGAATTACCTAGCGGGGGTGGTCAGGGCCGACAGTAACAACAGCTGCAAGCCACACACATCTCTACATTTCTGTATTCTTTTTTCCATTTCCAGTGTTTGGTATGTGAAATTCTGGTTCTGAATGACTTACAAAATGGTATACTATCAACATGTGGTAATACTGAGATTTAAACTCAGTTGTGCTTTCTTCCAATACATCAAGCTAATAAGCCTTCAAAAAGGTTTGCTGAACTGAATATTCACGGGAACAAGACTATGCAGTGCTTGAATACAAAAGTCTTGGAAATGCAGTTTACTTGGTAATGACTAGTCACTGAATACTTCTTTAGGGAAGAGTTCTTTGCTATTCATACAAAAAAGGAAATAAATTATAAAACCTGACCCTTGGCTGTAGTCTTATTTGACAAACTTTCTCTTTCAATGGCCTATTAAAAGAAATTAAGTACAAGATTCTTTATTTTCTTCAAATAAAAACTGAAAAGATATTTTAAAAATATTTTAACTTTCTATATATGTAATATATATCTCTTTTCAAGATGATTTAAGATTTTGCCTTTTAGAGCAGTTTTAGGTTCACAGCAAAACTGAGCAGGAAGCACAATACAGAGAAAGTCCCTGTCCTGACACACACAGAAGTCCATTACCATCAGTAATCCCGGTGTGCTACAACTGATGGTCTACACTGACATGTCACTACCACTTGAGCCCAGAGATCCCACTGCATTTGGCATTGTACACTTCACGGGTCTACACAAGTGTGTGATGATGTGTACCCACTGCTGTACACTGACACGGCGTAGTTTCACTACCCTAAAAATGTTCTGTGCTGCACCTCTTTATCCTTTCCTCTCCTCACTCACTGGCAACCACTGATCCTTTTATTGTCTCCATAGTTTTGCCTTTTTCAGATTTCTATGCTGCCACGCGTTTGGAATCAGTGTGCATCCTTTCTAGGCTCTTTTGCAGTCTTTTCAGCGTCTCTCACCTAATATTTGTTTAAGGTTCCTCCGGGTCTTTTCATGGCTGGACAGCTCATTTCTTTCTAGTGCTGAATAATATCCTATTGTCAGGATGTGCCACAGGTTTTACACTCACCAATAAAAGGACATTTGGCTGCTTCCAAGTTTGGGTAATTATGAATAAAGGTGCTGTAAACATCTGTATGTAGGTTTCACTGTGGACCTATGTTTTCATATTATTTGGACAAATGCCAAGGAATGTGACTGCTGGATCATGTGGCAAGCGTATGCTCAGTTTAAAAAAATGCCACCTGCCTTCCCTAGTGACTGTACCACTGCGTTCTTACCAGCCGTGAATCAGAGTTCCTACTGCTCCACATCCTTGCCAGCACTTGGTGGTTTTCAATGTTTTTAATGTTGGCCATCTAACAGGTGTAGAGTGGTATCTTGTTTCAATTTGCATTTCCCTAATGACATATGGTGTTGGACATCTTTTCATATGCTTATTTTCTATCTGTATGTCTTCTTTGGTGACTGTTTAGATATTTGACCATTTTAAAATTGGGTTGTTTATTGCTGAATTGTAAGAGCTCTTTGTATATTTCAGATAAGAATCCTTTATCAGATATGTCTTCCACAAATGTTTCCCCAAAGTCTGTGGCTTATCTTTTTGTTCTCTTAATATTATCTTCTGCAGAGCACTAGCTTTTCCCTTTTTGAGTCTACCATATCAATCTTTCTTGGGTCATGCCTTTGGTGTTGTTTGTTTTTTCATACCGGGGATAGAACTTGGGTCCTTGCGCTTTCGAGGCAGGTGGCGGAACCACTGAGCTAAATCCCCGGCCCTTGCCTTTGGTGTTATACCTAACAAATCATTACTAAATCCAAGGCCATCTAGAATTTCTCCTGTTAATTTTTAGTTTTATTGTTTTGCATTTTACATTTAGGTCTATGATCTATTTTGACTTAATCCTTATGACAGGCATAAAGCCCATGTCTAGATTGATTGGTTTTTTGCATGTGGATGTTCAGTTGTTCCAGTATTGTGTTTTGAAAAGACTATCTTTTCTCCATTGCATTGTTTCTTTGTCAAAGACCAGTTAACTGTGTCTATGTGGTTCTGTTTCTGTCCCAATAATCCATTTGTCTATACTTTTATTAATACCACAGTGTTGTGATTACTGTAGCTTTACAGTAAGTCCTAAAGTGTAAGTCACTCCTTTCATCCAGTTCCTGTCCCTCAACATTGTGTTATTTTTGTGAGTCTTTTGCCTTTGCATATAAACACTAAAACCAGCTTGTCAATTCAGTGGTATACCTCGTAGTCCCAGGACTGAGTAGTCTGAGGTGGGAGGATCACTTGAGCCCAGGAGTTTGAGACCAGCCTGGGCAAAATAGTGACTCTTTAAAAAAAAAAAAAAAGCTTTAAAAAAAGGTATTCTGCTTCTAAGAAAGTGTAGAGAACTGGAATAACTTCTCCCTTAAATGTTTGGTAGAGTTCACTAGTGAATCCATCTGTACCTGGTGCTTTCTGTTTCAGAAGATTATTCGCTCTTAATTCAACTTCTTTGATTCTTTAAACTTTGTACAAATTTTAGCAGACTGTGTCTTTCCCGAAGTTCATCCATGTCATCTACATTATCAAATCAGTGGGTGCAGACTTGTTCACAGCATTTCTTATCTTGAAGTGTCCATGGGATCTATAAGATGTCCTGTCCTTAGTTTCCGATATTAGAAATTTGGGTCCTCTTTTTTCCCTTATTTTAGCTAGAGGGCTACTGGTTTTATTGATCTTTTCAAAAAACTAGTTCTTAGTTTAATTTCTCTCTATTCCTGTCTGTAACCTGTGACAGTAAGCCAGATTGTCAACGTGATTGCTCGCCCAGGGGATCCAGGGTGTGTCTGGCTGAGTCACTGGAGAGTGACCCTGGATGCTGGGTCTGGTCACTGGCCCCTCCTCTCTGGCACCGCTCCCTTCTCTGCTTCCCAGCCAGCGCGAAGTGAGTACCTTTGCTGCACAGGCCCTCTCACCATGCTGTGTTTGCACTGGAGCCACCTGACCATGGACTGAGACTTTTGAAATCTTGACCAAACTACTCTCCTCCTTTAAGCTGCAAGTGTTGGGTGCTTGGTCCCAGCAACTGGAAAGCTGATCAATACATAATATCATTGATTTCTGCCCTAATTTTTATTTTTCTTCTGCTTACTTTGCATTTATTTTCCTCTTCTTTTTCTAGTTTCCTAAGATGGAAACTTGGATCATTAACTTTAGATCTTTATTCCTTTCTAATATGTGTTCAATATTTTAAATTTCCCCTTAGTCCCTGTGTCATGGTTTGGGTCTAGATGTCCCGCCAAAGCCTCATGTGGTCACAGGAAATTTCAAATCCAAACCATAACAGTTGGCTTTCCTTAAACTTAATCTTCTACTGAAAGGTATTAAAATTACTTCAAGCCAGGGATTTAGCTCAGTGGCACCACGCCTGCCTTGCAAGCGTAAGGTCCTGAGTTTGATCCCCAGTACGCCCCCCCAAAATAAAAAATAAAATAGTTACTTCAAAAATACAATTTTCCTATTACAAATGCCACAATGTTATATTTTTACATATAACTTTGTCTACATGTGGATATGTACAGAATAAATTTCTATAGGTAGAGTTGCTGGATCCATGATGATATTCATCGTAATTTTTAATACATATTGCCTAATTCCTCTCTAAAGTACCTGTTCAATTTACAATTCAGTTTTACTTGGAGAATGTTTATTTCTCCACACTACCACAATACCTTTGGGGGGGGGGCTGGGGGTTGAACCCAGACCTTCACACATAGTAGGCAAATTGCTCTACCGCTAAGCTACACTCCAAGCCCTTCTTTAAATTTTTTATTTTGAGATAGGCTCTCACTAAGATGCCCAGGTTGGCCTCAAACTTGCAATCCTCCTGCTTAATCCTTCCTAATGGCTGGGATTACAGGCATATGCCACTGTAACCTGATACCCCTGATTACTATTAAATCTTTACCAATCTGGCAGTAAACAAGAGATGTCTTACTCTAGTTTGAATTTTTTTATTGCTTAAATGCTGAATATCTTTCATGTTTATTAGCCATTTAACTTCTTCTTTGGGAACTGCATAATTTTAATAGATTTATAGGAGGAAGATTTTTAAGAATATAGAGAATAATAAGCTTAAACTATGGAAATCCTCTATCCTAGGTATTATTCTCAAAGTTATTTGGCTCACAAGGGACATTCTATTTTACTTCATATTCACCTGGAGAACATATCATTTGTTTAGAGTCTAATTCTACAAGGCTTATGTCATTTGGTGGGAGTCGGCTGGTGAGTATACACCTCTTATGTCCTTGCTGATGAACACAGCATCACATTATTCAAGCATGACATTGGTATGCAGGACCATTACACACAGACTGGCTAGAAATTTACTGATGTCCTGGGCCCAGTACTCAATGCAGTAACCAAAGAGGGAGCTGGGGGGCTTGGAAGGCATTCAAAGGAGAGCCACGAGGTTGATTAAAGGGTTTGAAACATAAGAGCTATGAGGGAAGGTTAAAAGAACTGTGATTATTCAGGCTTGAAAACAAGTGAAGGCTGAA
Organism: Heterocephalus glaber; assembly: GCF_053883595.1. Taxonomy (NCBI): domain Eukaryota; kingdom Metazoa; phylum Chordata; class Mammalia; order Rodentia; family Bathyergidae; genus Heterocephalus; species Heterocephalus glaber. Next base: position 659,902 of record NW_028258325.1, on the reverse strand, counting down.
GAGTGAATTAATAATGGAATTCTAACAAAACACTTACACAATAAATGGTGGTTGGCTGTTTTCTAAGTGTTTTGAGAATAGACGAAGAGAATTTGTATTTTAGCACAAGAAATTCAGTTATATATAAAGAAAAGTTCCCTGATCACATAAATCAAATTTTCTCAGTACCAAAGGCATTTGTCTGCTACTAAATTTGATGTTCAGAAAGGTATAAATATACTTTCAGGTCAATAGGTTACTATTCACTGCATTATTATTACAAGAAAGACTACAGAGTAGAACAGATAACAGAGTAGTCCAAGAGGGGGAAAAGGGGGGAGCACAAAGATGAAGTGGTGTTCTACTCATGAAAAGGGGGAAGAAGGGAAAGGGGAGGGAGGGAAATGGAAAGACATAAAGACTGGCAAAGCAAGGCAGAAATGTGGACCTGTTTCTAAAATATGCCATTTCTTCCTTTCTACTGCTTGTACAGCGTATCCACTTAGATATTCGAGTTGGAGAACATGACCTTGATGCAGCAATTGCTCAGGCAAAGGACAAAGTTAATGAAGTTACCTTCAAGCTTGAACATCTAATTGAACAAATTGAGCAAATACTCAAAGAACAAAACTATCAAAGGGTCAGTCTGCCTATTCAGCTTATTTTATCTCTTCCTGCCAGGAACACATTTCCAAACACAAAGCCTCTAGACTAAGGAAAGAATAAACTGCCTGTTCCTGGGTCTTTTCAGGCTAGAACTGAGAGGCTATGCAAAGAGTAGGGAGGGAGCAATCTTTCTCCCTGTCTGCTGGACCAAGGGCCCCTCTGGGGAAGGGAACTGCAGCCGGTTCACTCTTTATCCCCACACTGAGTAAGGCGCCAGCAGCAAAGGGTGGGAGCTTATAGAATGAACAAATGAACGCCTCCAAACACCCTCCATATATTTGAAGAGCCTCAAGTACGCCCACTTTCTAGATCATAATTTTGTTTTTGGAGTCACTGTGTTCAGTGGACACTGGTCAGACAGGGGCTCCGATCTGCTCTACCACATAGTAATTTTGTGTCATCTTTAAGCCTCAATTTCTTTATCTGGAAAATAAGGTAAGTACAAGTATGATAATTACATAAGGCAAGTAAGTTCTTGACATAGTGCCCAGCATAAGGGACTCAAATGATGAAAATCTATCTCCGCTGGGTAGGTAATGTTGCTTTGCCTGATGGCTGCAAATAATGTGTATAAAGTAACATCAAATTACTGATATTTTACACTGAAATATAAATATGTTCTATGAGATTGCTTTTTACTCTTTCATACTTAGCTAAACACAGGTTAGCTAAGTTAGCTGATTTTGGCTGAGACTGCACTTTGGCAAAAGACACAAATTTGGTAATATTAAGTATTAAGTAAGTAACCTTACTCTCAGAATCACACATTAAGCCAGACTAGACGGTGCACATCTGTAATCTCTGCCACTCCAGAGGCTCAGGCAGGAGGATGGCAAGTTTGAGACCAGCCTTGGCAATTTAGCAAGGCCACATCACAAGATAAAAAAGTTTTAAAAGGGCCAGGGATGTAGTTCAGTGGTAAAGTGCTTGCCTAAAGCTCAAAGCTCTGGGTTCATCTCTAGTACCACAAAAAAAGTGCACATTTAGTACTGTAAGCAACTAAATCCATCTATTTCTCTTCTGCATAGGACCGAGAAGAAAACTTTCGGACGACCAGTGAAGATACAAATGGCAATGTTTTATGGTGGGCTTTAGCACAAACGTTCATCTTTATTTCAGTTGGAATTTTCCAAATGAAATACCTTAAAGATTTCTTCATAGCTAAAAAACTTGTTTAGAATATTATCAATAGAGACAAATAATTTGCATAATGTTTGAATAAACCAAAATAAATGCACAAATGTGCATCACTTTTATGATTTTGAAATATCAGAGGTTGAAATTAATGTTATAGAGTTGCAACACTGATAAAATGTTACATCAAAAATGTAGTTTCTGGGCTGGGCGTGGTGGGCACAATCCTAGCACTCAGTAGGCTGAGGCAGGAGGATTGTGGTGAGCTCAAGGCCAGCCTGAACTACACAGCAAGACCCTGTCTCAAAGCAAACAGGCTGGGGATTTAGCTCAGTGGTTCTGCCACCTGCCTCAAAAAGCACAAGGTCCCAAGTTCAATCCCCGGAACCAAAAAAAAAGAAGGCACTCAAAGACTTTGGGCCGGGGGTTTAGCTTAGTGGTTCTGCCACCTGCCTCGCAAGCACAAGAACCTGAGTTTGATCCCTAGTACCAAAAAAAAAAAAATGTCAAAGCAAACAAAAAATGTAGTTTCTGAATTTGATAAAATGAGCACATTGTATTTCAAACCTGATATAAATCAGTGCTGTGCAACAGAAATAAAATATGAGCCACATATGAAATTTTAAGTTCTCTCATCACTGCATTAAAAAGGATTTTAAAGAAAGGTAAGATGAACCCTAGTAGCATATATTTAACTCAATACATCAAAATACCGTCATTTTAAAATGTACTCAATATAAAGTTCCTCATGAGATATTTTAACATTCGTTCTTCCTGTCTTGGAGACCAGGGCTGTAGGTTACTCACAGTTTGGTCCGGTTTGGACCGCTGTGTTTCAAGGGTGCAGTGTCCTCGGGAGGTCACAGCCATAGCTCTGCAGGGAGCGAGTGCATGCACTCCTGAGGGCGTCCACCAAGGATCATCACCTGAACCTAATTCCCTGGAAGAAAGTACCTCTACTCTACCAGTCCTTGCAGACTGTCTGGTGCCATGGAGGAGATCTGGCATCTTATGAGAGGGATAAATGGTATTTCGAAAGCAACCGTGTGTGTGTGTGTGTGTGTGTGTGTGTGTGTTTGTACGTGCATGATGTTGGGATCCAGCCCAGGGCTACACATGTGTTAGGCAAGCGCTCTAACACCGAGCTTCATTCCCAGCCCTTTAACTTTCACATCTGAAATAATTATAACCTTAATGGAAGCTGCAGATGTGAAGCCCTCCCGACATGTTATTTGTGCTCAGGAAGCAGCCTGGCAGAGGCTAAGCCCTTTCCCACGCCACCGTGGGGGCCGCAGGGCCCCTGCCTCGCCCTGCTCGCCGCAGTCCTTCCACAGGACTCCGACTCCGCGGATCCCGCTGTCGCCACTCACCACCTACCTTCCCCGCGCAGGGTCGCAGGGACGGAGGCCCGCCCGCCCAGGTCCTCTGCCCATCTCGCGTGCCCACCGGGCGCCACCTGGGCCTGACAGGACAGCTGTCCCACAGGCGAAGGTGAGGACTGATGGGGTAGAACGCCCAGTGCCAGGTCCTCCGGCGGACGCCTGCCCCTGCAGCCTTGTGGGCAGGGACGTTGAGCTCCATTTTCATCAGTGGGTTTTGGCGGGATGCCTCAATGCGGACACGCAGCTGCCCAATGTGCGCAGGCGCAGACCACTTCGCCTCACGCCTTCATTGGTGTCTGCCGGCGCCTGGTTTTGGCGGGGTGTCTCAGTGCGCAGGCGCGACATCCGCAGTGCGCAGGCGCTGAGCTGCCCACCGCGTTTGCGGGCCTCAGTGGCCTCGCAGACTCGCCGGGTATGGCCAGCTGGGTGTTCTGTAACCGCTGCTTCCAGCCACCCCACAGGAAGTCATCCTTTAGCCTGACCAGCTGCGGGCACGTGTACTGTGACGCCTGCCTCTGCAAAGGTCGGGGCAGGCTCGGGGGTGGGAACACCCAGGGGAGGCCCCGCGGCGGGACTGACGCCCCAGCCGGCAGGGCGCTGTGGCCGAGCGCCCAGGGCCACGCGCGGCCGGGATTGATACAGGCCGCAGGACCACGGGTGACCAAGACCCCGAGTGTGGAACGATCCCATAGAAAGTGGAGTCGGTCACCTTGGCAAGAATGGTTTTGAAGAAGATAAACAAAGCTAGGAAGAAGAGGTTGGGTAAAAGTAAAATGAAGGAGCTGAAGCTCGGCTGGACCAGGGACCGCTGTCCCCGGAACTGCAGAGGATGTCGTGAGAGTGGTGGGGACGAGACGCCTTTGAGGCCAGCAGCGCCGTGCTGCAGTGCCTGCTGTAGGGCCCAGGGCAGGGGCTGCGTCCCCTGTACTTATGGCTCTTGAAGCCTGAGGCCAACACAAGATCTAGTAGCTTGAGGTGATTTTTCCAAAAAGCCACAGTCACTGTGTGTTGAAAGCACACCAAGGGCAGGGCCCGCAGAAATAAAATGGTGCAGAGGGATGGGGCTGTGGGCAGAGCCCTGACCTGGCTGTCCAGGACCCATTGCTCATAAGCCCTCCTGAAATGCTGTGCATGTCTTTCTAGACTTTTCCCTATAGATGCAAGTGTTAAACACAAAAATTATACTTGCATATGCCACTTAGTAATCTACCTTTATTATTTTCTGGGGCTCTTTCTCTGTTGAAATAAAAATGTATCATCATTTTTAAGGTTGTGAAATATATATTTTAGTTCCCATACCTTAAAATTATTTGATTCCCTGCTAAAGGACAACTGCTGTCGTTCACTTACTTTTTTTTACCTTGAAGTTCATTCCGAGGGATGGGGTTGCTAAACTGGGCGTATGCCCATTAAAGTGAACCAAACTTCCCCCCAGGGAAGGCATGCCCATTGACTGAAGGACCCAGCGTTGACTTGGGAGCACCTGTTGTCCCCTCATTAGTGGCCTGGCTTTTCTTTTCTTACATTTATTGGCTATTTACTGATTGCTATTGGAGTCCTCTCACAGTCTTTTATTGGAATATTTGTTTCAGTTGTCTTAGAAGCACTATTTGTCAGCTATCAACTACTTTGTCAGTGAGCTGCAAGTGACTTCCTCTATAGAAATCTCTCAATCCTTCTCCCAAAGCAGAATGCTTAGATTTTTATGAGTCAGCTCTGTAATCTTTCACTGCAGGATTTCTGGGTGTGATGGTGTATAAAAGGAATTTCATTTCTCCAGAGTCCATAGTGAAAGAGAGAGGGGGAGGAACTGGTGTCTTGAATGTAGTTTAAGAGGAGAGGGGAGGAAGCCATTCTGGAGGCCATTGGAAGGGGACCATGCTTTCCAAACCAGGCCACCACACTCTTTGAGGTGGTGTGGATCTGAGGTGAGTGTGACTCAGAGGCAGCTGCCCTCTCAGATAGAAAGAAAGGAGGCAGAGTGAATCAGGTGGTTATCTGGCTCTTAGGTCTGGAGGAGAGGATGGGGAGTTGAGGTAGATTGTGAGGAGGGGGTTTGTTAGGGGGTTTTTCATTTGAGCATCAGCACAGGGACAGGGTGGGGGGAGCACTGAACAGAAGGTTCTTCCAGCAGTGCTACAGACCCAGCAGTGTTGGAATCCACACATTTGTGACTCCACATCTCAAGTGGGTTTGCCCCAGTTCTTGGCTGCACTGGACACCAGAAGGAAAAGAAGACAGCAGCAGGGCCTGCCCAGCTTTGGGGCAGGTATACTTCCTGGAAAGATGAGGAATGTGGAAACTGTGGGCTCAAGCTGGCTAGTGAAGAGCTCACAGGCATGAGAAAGTGGCAGGCCTCAGGGAAGGAGTTGAATGTAGGAAAGAGTACTGTGTTTACTGATGATGCCTAGGGAGGCAGCAGAGGTGCTGATTTGGAGCTCGGGACCTCCATGTGGAGAGCAGGTGGGAACAGCAAGAAGGCAAGCCAATGGAGCTGGGTCTCCAGATAATGATTACAATCCATGGAGAGAAAGATGGTGACGTAGGGCTGGAATCCCTCTGGATCTGTGGGAAAGAACTGGAGATTGGGCAGCAGATTGCTGGATGCTAGCAGGTGGAGCATAGTAACCTGTGCTCAGGCCTAGAGCTGGTCGCAGGTAGCAGGAGCTCAGGTAACTAGGCACCTAGTGCATGAAGGAGTGGTGTGTCCTGACGTGATACCTTGTGTGGTGGAGAGGTGAGACTGAGAGGGGCAGAGAAAAACTCATCCTTTGGGTGGAGTTGGAGCAGCTATTTTCATATTAAATATAGTCAAATTTTTAAAGTGAGATACCACTGTAAGACCTAATTGTAATGAATATAAGGAATAGATTTTTTTCTCCAGTGCTGAGAATCAAGCCCAGGGCTCACTTAGGCCTGGCAAGCACTCTGCTGCTGGGTCACATCTCCAGCCCTGGGATACAGCTGACCTTAAGTGTTGTCCATCTTTATGGCCTTGTTTTGCTGCATATTTGCAAACCAGGAGAAAGGGGTTGTTGCATAAATCACTGAACTGTATGCATACCTACAGCGTCATTCTCTCCCTGAATATAAAACCATTTAGGTGCCATAATCTTGCATATCTCTTGAAGAAACATAATTTAAAGACTGCATTTATACACATCTAAAAACTAGTATAACATAAAATCTGTTCTTATTTTATAGGCAAAAAGGATGAATGTGTGATTTGTAGAGTTCCTTGTCGTACAGTTTTACTCACAAAACATGTAAGTTGAAACCTGTTGAATTTGAGTATTTCTCTCAATAATATTTCCTTTCAATTTGAAATTTAATTTGTAGTCAGTTGTGGTATCTAGATTTTCCATTTGTTTGGTTGGATTAACAGCATATTGTGAGACTTCTGAAAATCAATGTGGAGTTAGGATTAGGTTTCTAAGACCTCACTAACTTCCTCTCTCAGCCATAGATTGACTTACTTACCACCTCTTGGACCAAGCTGTGTTCCTGGGAGTGAAAATGAGTTAGAAAGATTTCTTCAGCACAATACCAGCTCTTTAGGATGCAGTGGAGTTTGGTTTTTCATTGAGGTCATATGTGTGTAATTCAGAAGGTTTAATGACAGAAACTTAAAATCAGGTACAGTACTGCTGCCTTTGGCTTAAAACCATGCCTTTGGTTCTGTCTAAACTACATTAGTTTTTCATGTTCTTTGGTACAAACTTAGTTACAAACGATTGTTCTCTTCCTCCTCACTCTCTAACGTGTATGTTTGCTCTAATATCTTAAAATGTCATAATTCTTTTATTACAAATATAAAACAAAGTTACACAGAAGTTCAGACAATACAGAAAATTAATCTGAAGGTTCCCCAAATCCTGTTTCTGAAGACAACAACCTAGACTTCGGTGCCTATTGTGGTTTTTATGATTTACAAAAGTGTTTCCCAGGTGACATTATATTTGGGGCACCCTTTTTTTTTCCTTAAATTCTTTTAAGAATTTTGGTACATTTTAGGTAAACAATATGTTTACATTTATCACTGGGTGCTTGTACCTGTACATGATGTATCTTGGCTCTTATTTTTTTTCCCATTACCTGTGCGCGGGGCACCCTCTTTTAAAATTACTACATAATATGTATTTCAGCATTTTCCTTTTGATGAGCCTGTGGGGTTTTCGGCTTTTCAGTTTCAGAAAACCTCACAATGAACATTTTTTTTTTTGGTACCGGGGATCGAACTCAGGACCTTGTGCTTTCGAGGCAGGCAGCAGAACCACTGAGGTAAATCCCCGGCCCCACAGTGAACGTTTTTTAACAATCTCTCTGCATTTGTGAGAATATTTTTTGTTGCATAAATTCCTAGAAGTGAAAAAGAAAAGGAAAAATATTTAAGTGTTTGTATCTGTAATAGAAAGGGCCTATTTTCCTCCAGTGTGAGGCAGCATGAAGTCCCAGGAACCGTCTGTTTCTGCCATGCACTGCTCTGCAGCACTAAGCCGTGCCACACAGTCAGGCTCCAAGTGGAGCCTGGAAGGTACCTGACCCTTTCTCTGCCTTCATGGGTTGAATGTTCAGGTCACTTGTTTTATTCCTTATTCCCTAATAAATGTAACAGAGTTGTTTGCCAGGCACGGTGGCACATTACTGTGGTCCCAGCACTCGGGAGGCTGAGGTAGGAGGATCACTGCAAGTTTGAGACCAGCCTCGGCTACATAGTGAGTTCAAGGTCAGCCTGAACTGCTGAGTGAGACCCTGTCTCAAAAAAAAAAAGATGTAACTGAGGCTATCCATTTCCTTTTGTGCATTGTGTTTCTAGGTCACTTTTAGTACTGCTTTTCTGAATCATTTCTAAATAATCTCTAATTTGTTCTCTCTTTTCTTTCTATCTCTCTTTCTCTCTCTTCCTTTCCTTTCCTTTCCTTTCCTTTTTCCTTTCCTTTCCTTTTTCATTTCCTTTCCTTTTTCCTTTCCTTTCCTTTCCTTTTTCCTTTCCTTTCCTTTCCATTCCTTTCCTTTCCCTTCCTTTTTCCTTTCCTTTCCTTTCCTTTCCTTTCCTTTCCTTGTACCGGGGATCAAACGGGGATCCTTGCGTTTGTGACGCAGGCAGTGGAACCACTGAGCTAAATCCCTGGCCCTTTATTTCCTTCCTAACTCAACAATTATTTGAAAGAATACCCTTTAATTTCTAAATGGTTAGATCATGAGTCTCCAACCTTTTGGTTGTCTGGGCCAAAAGGAATTGTCTTGGGCTACATATAAAATATATAATGTAGTTAATGAATGTAAGTAGAAGAATTTCCTTTTAACAGTATTTTTATTATAACATTTTTTAGGGCCAGGGATTTAGCTCAGTGGTTCCGCCGCCTGCCTCGCAAGCGCAAGGTCCCGAGTTTGATCCCCGGTACCAAAAAAAAACCCCATTTTTTTACAAGAGGGTAACATAACCATAAAACTAGTGGAATATTTGACCTTGTTTTTGTAAAACTAATGCATCCATGTCTACTTCAATGAAAGTTATTGAAATTCTCAGTAAGTTCCCAAGGTGTTCATCAGGAATTTTTAATCAGTTTTACTCTTTGTATTCTTTGCCCCTGAAAATAGTTGTTCACAAATGTATGTAGTGCCAAAAAGCAATGGGATGAGTAAGGCATGATTGTGAAGCAAGGAATATTTTTCCTGGGAAGGTAGGTCTTATAAAAGCCTAGTAAAGAGGATTGGGGATTTGGCTCAGTGGTGCCGCCGCCTGCCTCACAAGCACAAGGTCCTGAGTTCAATCCCTGGGACCAAAAAAAGTCTAGTAAAGAGACATAATCAGATTTTTCTTTGACTTGAATGTCACTCTGCTCTGATTTATATCCAAATATTAATAAATAAGCAACCATTTATTTTTCTAGCATTAGCAATGTTGTATATGTAATCATGACATCATAAACAAAAAACTGTTTGTCTTAGTTAACTTTTCTCTTGGATGAGACAAAATACTTGACACTCACAAGTCAAAGATTTATTGTAGCTCACAGTTTGTAGAGGTTTCATTCCATAGTAGACTGGCTCCAAGGCAGAACGGCATGGTAGGAGGGCATCACAGAGCAGAAACAGTCCATGGGAGGAAGCAAGTTTCCCTTTCCTTTTTATCCCATCTAGGCTACAAGCCTTTTGGATGGTACCACCCACACCCAGGGTAGGCCTTCTCATTATCCGCACCTAGAACTATGATAAACCAATTAGTGAACTAATCCATTACCATGCCTTCTTAATCCCAGTATCACACACCCTAGGTCCAGCCACCTCCAAAAAGCCCCACCTATGAATGCATGAGGCTTTGGGGGGACATCTAGATAATAAGCCACAATTCTGTTTGATACATTTTGTACTTCCTCTGTCCCTGCTGCTAAAAAGGAATTTCAATTTATTATCTTGTGAAATAAGAACAATAAAACAACAAGCTCAATTTTAATAAATAGGAAAATCTACATATCTGCTTAATAACAGCAAATGCTTATGTTAACTGGCATACATATGTGTAGGTGGATTGAACACTGTTATTGGCAGTCACTGTGTTTCTCTTGCCGTGTGACATCTGGTATGCACAGGTTTCTGTCTGTGCCTGTGTGAGGTGAGCACAAGCGGCACAGCCAGCACTGCCCTGTGCCCTCCCTGCACTGCACTCTGGTCAGCTGTGCAGTGTGTGCCTGACTACTGAAAGCTGTCATGAAAGAAACCAGTAAGAACCACATAATGCTGTTAAAAGTGTATGATCCTGTGAAGCTCATTACCAGCTGTCCAGGGCCCATGCAGACCATGGGTTGGACATGCCTGGGTTAGATTTAGCTTCATGCCATTTTCATGGTTAAGTTTTAGTTTTATGGCATTGTGAGCTGAGAGGGTAACTATATGGTGTCTTTTTTAGTCAGCAGGATTCTCATTGTGGTTTGCATGTAGAGTTCTGCAGAAGCTTGGAAAGCATGTCTTCTGTTCTCCATGAGGGAGTGAATGAGGGAAGCTGTGGCAGCATTGAAGTGTGGCTACTTCTTTCTCTGGACCCCTGTTCTACACCATCACCTGGGGTGCTCCAGCAGCCTCCTCAGGGTCCACATCTCCCTCACCCATCTTCCTTCCCTGTGGGCCTTCCTGCTCTGCAGCCTGCAGCTGGTGGGCTCTGCCTGGGTGCAGATCAGATCCAAGCCTCCATGAGTTCCACCTCAGGGGGAAAGCCAAGGCCCCTGGTGCTCATGGCTCTGTGGCCCGGCCTCTGTACCCTCTTGGTCTCCAAGCTAGTGTCCCCAACCTGCTACTGCAGCTATGGAGCCTGGGGCTTCCACCCAGTGTCTGGCCTTTTGCTGCCTCTGACTGGAACATTCTCTCAGCATTGCTCCATCCTCCACAGCCATCAGGTCTCTGTGGAGAGTCATCTTCTTGGAGACTGTCCCCATCTGTGCTGTGGAATAGCTGTGTCTGTCTGTGACTATGACCTACAGCAGGAAAGACTAGTGCAGCACAGGGTCTGCTCTGTGAAGTGTCACAAGACAGTGTTTGTCTCCACTAAGTGTACCATCTTCTGATGGTTTCTACTCTGATCTGTTTCTTTAAAACAAAAGTTGTGTTATTAGATGATTTTACCTGACTAGCGGTGTTACACATCACTATACAAAAGGTACCCCCAACTCTGTTTGCCCATATACAGAATAACATAACATACATTCATCAATTTGCCATGAAAATGAGCATTATGGCTACACACTGGAAATAGAGCACCACTGCACTGAGCCTCTGTGGGGAGCAGGAAATGGAAGCTGGTGCCTGCAGGACAAGATGGGCCTGGGCCTCCAGGAGGAAAGGCTTTAGAGAGTCCAGAGCAGAGATGTGGTCCATCTCCTGAGGAGCCATGAGAAAGGATGCATTCAGGCAAGGCCTACCTGGTCTCTAGCAGAGGTGGAAAGGAATAAAGATCCCCTGAGACTGGAGAAGCCAGTTGCTTTTGACTCAAGTGGTAGAATTTTTTTTTCTTTTGGCAGTTCTGAACAAATTTAATGAGCAAGTCATGACAGGCCTGAGGGAGCTGGACACTTGAGCCACTGGGAAATGGGGTGAAGGAAGGTTGCTGAGTATTCCCAATTGTTGCCTTCAAACAAAATCGGGTGTGTTCAGGGTGGTATGGCCGTAGACTCAGTTGCCACCTTCAAATGGTAGAGTCATTGATTGATGCTACATTGTGCAGCTGGTGGTGGAAAGAGAGTCGAGCTTTCCTGCTGACGTAGGCACCAGCCCCTGGAAGGAAGCCCTCTCTCAGCCGCGACGGGGACCATAGCTGGGTTGGGCTCTAGAGGGGCAGCAGGATTCTGGCCTGCTCCTCTCTCAGTCTCCCGATGTCTCCAGCATCCACACCAAGGGAAACACCAGGCCCCCTTCACACCCACCTCAAGAAAACTGGACTGCTGGGAGTGGCCAGGAGGGACCCAGAGTATGGTGTCTAAGCCCCCTCCCAGTGTAGGCAAAACTACTCAAGTGGTAAAAATTTTGTCTGGAATTATGATAAGAGTTATGTCTGTGATAAAGGCCCCAGCAGCCCAGGTGGATGCTCTTCTTGTTCTAGTCACTTTTTCGTTCCTGAGACACTATGCCTGACACCCACATCTTAAAGAGAAAAGATTTATTTAGGCTCATAGTTTGTAGATGTTTCAGTCCATAGTCGGCTGGCTCCAAGGCAGGACAACAGAGGAGCATGGCAAAAGAGAGCTCATGGCTTGGCACACAGGCAGCAAAGAGCAAAAGGAGGAGCCAGAAAAGAAGATAAACCTTTCTAGGCCACACCCTCAGTAACCTGCCTCTTCCAACCAGCCCAGACCTCCTGACAGGAAGTCAGCTATAAGCTGTAATCCAATCACTGTCCTGTCGAGAAGCCCTACCTGTGACCACATGAGGCTCTTGGGGAACAGCTAGATAGAAACCAGCACACTTGTCATGCCCTTTCTATAATCCCCAGTGAGCTAGCCAGGATTTGGAGATGTGCATGTGGGTGTGCCCCAGAAGGCAGAGGGATTGCCCCTCCACCGCAACCCTCCCAGAGAAGGAGCCCTGGGCCCTTCTTTAGACGCTGTGTCCACTCTGCATTGCTGGGGGTTTCTCTAGTTGTCCAGCCCCAGGCCCTTTTGGATGTTGGTTTGTGGCAAGGACCTAGGGATGTGCCTGTCTTCTAGTTCAGGGGTTGCACACTATTATGGTTTAAATGTGAAGGGTCCTCCAAGCACTCATGCACTGAGGCTTTGATCCACAATGCAGCAATGTCCAGTGGTAGGGCCCTGACTTCATCCATGGGTTAATCCATCAGTGAGTTTATAGTTAGTGGGCTTAATGGGCAGGGCCTAGTTGGATGAGGTAGGTCACTGAGAGTGCATTTTTGTCCCAGCTCCTTCCTCTCTGACTCTCCCCTCTCTTTCACTGTTTCTGGCAGCCATGAGATGAGCAGCTTTCCTCCACCATGCCCTTCCATCGTGGTGTTTCTGCATCACTAGACACAAGGAGCATGAACTGAGACTGAGCCAAAATCTTTCCTCCCTTAAGTTATTTCAGCTATTTTGTTCCCGCAACAGAAAAATGACTGATACACTAAACTGGGACCCAAAGAAGAGGACAGCAACTCACCTGGCGACCTGAGCTTGCCATGTGGCAGTGCCTTTCAGGTGTGCCAGTGGGGGAGTGACTTTCTGTATTGGCAAGAAGGAAGCAGATACCAACAACCAGAATGAAACCCACGCATGTGGTTGTCCTCCGACCTGTTCCTCTCCTCCTGGTACCCAGAGTGATGAATACAGGGGGAGCAAGAAAGGCCACTTATGGGCCTAGCCCACAAAAGCAACCTCCTGGACAGCCCTAGGTGTCCTGCAGAGGCCTGGGCCCAAGGCCCAGAGTGAAAGCTACTGAGTATGGGCTTGAATTGTCACATGGGCAAGGGACAGGTGTCCCCCACAATGAGCCACTGCATGGGGGTTGTCTGATGTACCCATTGGCCTACATTGGTCTTTGGATGCCCATATAAGTTTAGGAATAACTTGTCAATTTCCACACACACACACAGAATCCTGTTGGGATTTTCATTTTGCACTTAATAAGATGACATGAAGGGAATTGGTACATATAATATTGACCCTTCTAATCCATGACTGTGGCATTTGTCTTGTTTACCTGTAAGTCCTCTGATTTCTCTTAGTAATGACTGCTGGCTTTCTTTAGACAGGCTTCCTGCACCCCCATCAGCACCATGGTGATGGTGATGGTTTCTAGGCTTTGATGATTTGAAGGTCTGCTACAGTTTTTAAAATTTTCATTTTCTCAGCACTTACTCCTAGTACATAAAGTATAGTTGATTTTATTGACTTATACTAGAGATCTTGCCAAATTCACTTGATAATCTCTTGGTGTATGTGAAGCTTCCTCTAGGGTTTTCGCATTGGCACTCACAGCCCCCAGTTACTGGCTGGCCCTCCAGCTGACGCAGAGCAGGAGCTGGTGCCAGAGCTAACCATCTCTCTTGACTTCGTGGCCAGCCTTCTCTGCTTCACCACCAAAGAGTATATTTTGTGTACACTAAGTTTTTTGCTTGGGTTTTTTTTTTAAGCTATAAGTGGTGTAGAGCTTTTGCTTTTTCTACAGCTAACATCTTTCCTTTTTTAACCTCACTTTGTTAATGTGATGAATTGTATTTATTTAAAAAAATTTTAAAACCCTATTAGATTCCAGAAGTAAATACAAAGGGGTGATGTGGCACAGCTCATGTAAATGGATGAACTCGGTTACTACTGTTTGGCTTGGAATTTTTGTTCATGTGTGAGCTGGACCTGTAATTTTCCCTTAATATAATGTTCTTTTCAAGTTTGGTTAAGTCAGTTATGGCTTCATTAATAACAAGAGTTAGAATTTTTTCATGGTACCGGGCATTGAACCCAGGGCCTTCTGGCTTTCCCTGGGCACAGAAGGACGTGGCCCATGGCCCTGTTTCCCTTGGTGCCACCCTACTGAGGTGAAGTGCTGGCGCCACCTCTGGTTCATTCTAGACCTTGATGTGCAGTTTTTTAATCAGTGGCCAGAAGCTTTAAGTGACAAATAGTGAGCCCTTGGCTTTTCTTTCAGACCGACTCCAGCATCCAGGCCTTCTTCATGGGTATAGACAGCTTGTGTAAGAAGTATTCACAGGACACTGCCCAGGTAAGTGCTGCTGAGGGGGCTTGGGAACAGACATGCAGGCCTGTCATCTCAGACGGTGTGCACTGTGTGCTCTGGAGGCCACGCCCTTGCAGATGTGGGGTCAATGTGTATTTTCTGCCTTCTCTGGGTTCTTTTCACCTTTGCAGTGGTGAAGCACCTGTGCTTCAATCTGGACAAAGCCCATGTGATTTATTTTGATGTCACACTGAGACCCACATGGGCTCAGTTCAGCCCTGGGCCCTTTTAGGCAGGATGCCCCAGGAAGTTCAGTTCCTGAGAACCTCCCTCTAGGCCAGGTCTCTGGATTCAGGATAGTAGGTTTCTTTGTGAAGCTATCCTATGCAAATAGCACCCAGGGCTGCAAGTGCCTGCTCTCACCTGTTTGGTGGTGCAGGGCTGCACAGGCGCCTCCCTCCTGACTCCCTCTTCCTGGCTTCATGTCACCTCCAGCTGAGGCAGGTGGCCTGGGGGAGTTTGTGCCCACCCCACCGATGTCCTCAGCCACACCCCATTTTCTAGGCCGAGATCAGCCAGGTCTGTTCCGCCGTCCTCGCTCTCTGGGAGCAATGCCTAAATGGTCCTCACAAGGACCCCAGCTCAGATTACACCCAGCTGTGACCTTGGGGAAGCACCTGAGACTGGGTTTAGCTGACATAATGGGTTTATTGTTTTAAAGACTCAATAAACACTTTTAAATTTCTGTCTTAATTTCTAATGGATAAATAGTGACAGATAAAACCCACATAAGCAAAGCTCCTCAGATCCACAGACCAGAACTCTGAGTCCTGCCATAGGATGGCAGCAGAGATCTCAGCAACAGCCACCTCAGGGGCCTTTGCTGTCCCCTTCCTCAATTCCTTTGGGACAGACAGATGTCTCCTGCCTGAAGACCTCTGTGAGAGCCTCTGTCACAGAGGCCCTGGCCGAGTAGGGCTCATCTGTGCTGTGCAGGCCGGGCTCTGACCCAGCAGGGCAGGAACTTGCTGGTCTGCAGAGGAAGAACCACCCTGGGTGTGAGCAGAGCTGTGGGCTGAGGAGTGTGCTCACCTGGGGTGCCTGCCACTCCCACCCCCAGCACAGACACTTGCTGTCTGCCCCAGTCTGAAACCTGGAGATGCTGCTTCTTGGAGGAGACTACTCTCCGTGCAGCCTGCACTGTCTCGGATCTCCATTCCCTGCCACAGTCTCTTCACCTCATGAACTGTGGACAAAAGTATGTCAGCCCTGGGCAGCTCTAAATAGATCTGGTCCAGTGCAGCCTCCACTTCCTCTGCCCTGGGTTGACTCGATCTGAGAAGCATAGATCATATAAGAAAAAGATGTAGGATTCTTTTTTATTTATTAATAAAATCTCCCTTCTGAGGCCATACCCAGGGTCTGTAGCCCAGGCCAGAGAAACCCTGTGGGTAGCATAACACTGAAGGCCAGGGTGAGACCCCAGCAGATTGCAGACCCAGGGACGTGGACATATGGGGTCCAAGCTGTCCCCTACTCCCCTGCTCACAAGAGAAACCCTGAACCCACATTCTGCCAGACTCATCCCCTCTGCAGCTGTCCCCATCTCCCTGGGTTCATCTCCCCTCTGAGCTTCTGGGGATCCAGAGACACCATGGTCACAGCCTTGACCTTGCTGCAGTCACACCTACCATGGCCAAGACAGGGTCAGGCACAGAGGCTGTGTGCTGTCCCCACCAGGGCCCTTATCCAGAGAATGGTAGTCCCCTGCACCCCAGTGCCCACCGCCAGGCCCATAGACCTAACTGGTGTGGACATCTGCTGAAAAGTGTCAGGCCCCTAGTGTCCCCAGGTACCATGCCTGTGAGGTATGGGCCATAATCCAAGGCCCTGCCTGCACAGATGTGGGACAGGAGACAGGCAGCCAACTGCCAGCACTCTTCCTGTTACTGCCTGACCACAGGTGCCTCGGGCAGGAAGGGAAGGGCATGAGGAGTCACTGAGGTCCTAGAGCTTTGCTTGTCCAGACATGGTGCCATTGGGCTCCCCAGAGCCGGGCACAGGTGCCAGCACCCTGGTTCTCCCAGGAGCCCACAACAGAGTCAGGTGGGCTCAGCCTCCCCACACTGCCATAGGGAAGCACATGAGGATGTGGCTTGTGTCACCTGCAGGACTCTTCAGCACTCCTCATGGTCTGCATGAGCAGCACCTGGGCTGTGCCCACCTTGTTGCAGAGCTGATAGCTCTTCTGGGCCTGAAACTCGGCCACTCTGAGGAAGATGTCACTGCTGACCCAGAGGTGCTATCTCCACGGAGGAGATGGGGCTGCAGGCCCAGCTTGTGCCCATGTCCCTATCCACAGCTAGATTGTCTTCTGTTCCAGGCTGCACACTGCTCCCTCCTGTCTGTGCATGAGCAGATTGCCAGGCTTGCAGGAAGTGACTTTAAATGCACTTTATCCACATTTGGCCCTCTGTCTGCAGGCCGTGCCTGAGTGGTGGCAGAGTTAGGTGACATGGGACAGTCCAGTGTTTGAAGTGGGTGGGCACCATCATCTGAGCCTTCACTTACCAGAAACAGCTGCCTCCTCCAAGTTTCAGACCACTGTTTCCTCCCTTGCATTGGAGCTTCTGTAAGGAAGACCAGGGATGGGACAGGTTTCAGGCACGGCTGGCTCTGGCAATGCAGACAGGTCACGGGCAGTCTGCCTGGGCTGCCTTCTGCTTTGGCTCTTCCCCACTGGCCTGGGCCATGGTTCCTCACTTGGTGCTGGTTGGTCAGTCACTGTCGTCAGAGTGACAGCACACTGTGGCCGTCCCAGCTTGGACAGGAGAGGCAGTGGGATGACAAGCAGTCATGGTATCTATCAGGAGGGCTTCGTAGAGAGCAGGCTCAGTGGCCTCTGTTGGACACATTCCCTACTCTGGGAACCTCAGCACCAAGCACCCACACTGGGCAGCCCTGACGGCAGCACCCTCACCCGACAGCACCCACACGTCTCCGTGGAAGGAGATGGTGCGCAGCCACGCACTCCCACCTTCCAACACCACCACCTCCCCGCTGACATGTGTCGCCTGTCAGATTTCAGAGTTCCAAGACAAGCACAGGAAGAGGCTGCTCGCCTTCTATCGAGACAAGGTAAGCAGAACGATCTGCTGCCTGCTGGACCATTTGGCCTCTGACCCAAGTCTCTTGTCTGACACCACCCTCTTTGGGGGCCCGGTAGGAGACTGCTCTTCTTAGCTTTTCCAGTGTGCGGTGTTGTCGCTCTCTCCCCTTGCCTGACACCTGTCTGCAGTTCACTCAGAGCATCCTGGGCCCCTTGGTTCCTCTACTCAGCTGTCCAGGGTTTTGTTTTGTCTGTGGTGTTGGGCATGGAGCCACCCAGAGCCCTGCAGGTGCCAGGCAAGTGTGAACTGCCAAGCAGCCCCAGCCCTCTTTGAAATTTTACTCAGAGGCTCAGTCACTAGTGCAGACTTCAGACTCTGAATCCTCCTGCCTCAGCATCCCAAGTAGCAGGATGCTACTGTGCCTGAATATCTTGGTTTTTAAAAATGAAAATCCTGGGGCAGGGTTTTGTTGGGTTTGGTGGGTTTTTTTGGTTTGTTTTTTTTTTGGTACCAGGTATCGAACTCAGGTCCTTGTGCTTGCAGGGCAGGTGGCTGAACCCCTGAACTAAATCCCCGGCCCCTGAAAGTCCTGCTTTTAAAACTCTGGAGTTTTTGGAGTAAATTAAATGAGGACCCTGGCTTTAAGGCCATGGAACTCTGGAGCCCCTTCCTCAAATCCAGAAGCTATTGCCTGGCCCCACTGCTACTTCTCTGTGTGTGGCCATCAGAGGGGTACGGGGTGCTCAGGTTCTGTGCACAGACCCTCCAGCCTCAAGCAGCCACTCCATACCACACCCGGCAGTGCCCCAGAACCCAGCCAGAGGATGCTTGCCTTGTGCTGAGCTTTGGCTAAGCCCTCTGTTGTGTTAATGTCTTCTGCCCCTAGCAGACCTAGAGGACAGGCAGTACTGACCCCACTGGACAGACACCACCATAGGAAGGAGAGTTAAGTCACGGCCTCAAGCCCTTGCAGGTCTGGGTCCAGATGTAGGCCCAGGCCCTGCTGTATCACAGGCTGTGCTTAGAGCACTTGTGTGCAGTCAGGTGTCTGGCTCAAGGCCACTGTCCCTGAGGAGCACCTGGCAGAGCTGAGCTCTTGGCTCCTGTCTGCCCATCTCAGCTGCATGCTGGGCTGGCACAGGAGGGCTGGGCTGTGTCCCCAGGGCCTGACTCAGCTCTGCACAGATGGCTCCCAGGGCCACACTGCTGAGAACCTGATGAGCTGAGCTCAGTGTGTATTCTGTAAACTGTCACTTGGCATGAGTCCATCTGGTGACAGAAGTTGTTCCATGTGTTTAGATCTCACAGCTGGAAGAGTCACTCAGGAAGTCAGTGCTGCAGCTGGAGCGGCTGCAGAGGTAAGGACCCTGGCTGCCCCTCCCACTCAGACCCCTGGTTGTCACAGGGCACAGAGGAAAGGGCTCTTCCAGGTGCTTAGAATTTCCGGAGCAAAAGATGGCAGAAGGGAAAACAAGGAAGGCAAAAAGGAGAGGGCTTGTGCAGACAATGAACCTTGATTTCCCCTACTCTCGAGTTGGAGGCAGTGGGGCCAGCAGATGTGGCACCCTTAAGACTCCTCTGGAGCGTGCTGTCTGCATGCCCACTGAGAACAGTTGGCTGTTTCAAAACCCTCTTATGCTTCCAGTTGGGATAAGTCCCACTTCTTTCAAGTGAGATAACTTTTTGTCATTTAATTCATTGTCTTTATTCCTCTGTTTAGTATGAAATCATCACAACAAACAGCTTTCAGCACCATAAGGAATTCAGTTGCAAGTGAGTAAAATAAAGCTGGAAAGGGGAAGAATACAAAGATACGTGCTGCCAGTCACACTAACCATGTACTAACACGAAGATGTTTTATCCTCACTCCTTCAGCAAAGCCGGATGGGTACGTGTGGCTGCCACCCAACACATCAGCCCCTGACAGGTGTGTGGACTGCTGGGACAGTGAGACTTCGGGCAAGTTGTGGGGCCGTATGTCCCGTGGGCCCTCCTACATTTCACTTCTCAACCTGCTACCCCTTCATGTCCTACTGATCCAGAGCCTGGACAGTTTGCTGGGCATCTGGCTCCCTTCGTGCTCTTCTTACCTCTGTGTGTGACCCAGGTCCCTGGGTCCACACTGTGATCCTGTCTGGCCAGGGCACTGTCCCTGCAGCCATAGCCACTGGCATGGACACAGTTACATGACCTGGTGTTCTGGGAGCTCTAGCTTCACCAGGGTTGCAGAGCCAGAGTGGCTGGCAGCCCCTCCCTGCTTGGATATGGAGGGGCTGGCCATGGGCACCCATGGGTGCCTGTCACAGGTGCTCCTTTACCTGGCGGATGGCCCCATACCTAGCTGGCAGACCTGGGACCAGGTCCCTCAAGTAGAGACCTCATTTAAGTTGCTAGATGCCCAGGTTGCTTGTTGGTACATGCCTGACCATTGCTCTGGCCCTGGGAGCCTGACCTTGCCTCCCCATGTCCTGGGGAGAACACTCCAGGGGAAGGAGCAAGGCTATGGTGCCATGACGCTAAGGGACTGACTCATAGAGATCTCCAGATCCCAGTGGGGAGCAGAGCCCTCCACCTTGAGCTCAAAGGCAGGCAGAGGACGATGCCCAAAGACCATTTCTTTCCTGGGTCCAGGGTCCCATGCACCTAGGTCTTCCCAGGGGAATTCTCACTGGTGGGCTAGATCCAGCAGGCTCGAGTTCTCTGGGGTCATGCCATGACCAAGAGGTGGTCCCTGTGTCATGACTGCACAGGCCACGTGGGTGGGGTCAGTGGGGCCATCAGGTAGGCTGTATCTAGCTGTCCTGCTGGAGGAAATTATGGTCAGAGGTCTGGATCAACACGCTGAGGACCTGGGGAGGTAGAGCTGAACACAGAAGGGGGACGGTTTGGCTTATATTCCATATGGATGGGGGGCCACATAAAGTGAGAGAGTTCGCTACACATGGGCTGGGTCATCAGAGCCACCTTTGGACTGCTGAAGCTGTTGAAGAGAGGTCACCTCTGGGCTGAGGAGAGCTGGGGGAAGACAGGCCCACAGGAGTTTCCCTGACAACCTTTGGGTGAACAAAGGACCAACACGGGTCCAGCACCAACAGCATAATATAGGGGCCAGGCAGTCCATGTTACCAAAGGCAAGTGATATTCCTGCTGGCAGGGGTCTAGTACTGTGCCTGCAGGTGGGAGCTGGACGAGCTGAGGGCTGGGATGGGATGGAGCAGCAGGAGCAGGGAGCTGCCAGGTCCCATGCTTTGCAGGGTGCTTTGATTGTATAGACAGTAGGCATCCAGTAGCTTGCAGGAAATGATTGGTGTAACACCTCACCCTGACAGCACACGGGAAGAAGGAGGCTTCAGATACACATGGTCTTGCTTGGTACAGTGTGCTTAACTGATGTTTTTAATTATAGTTAACTCATAGGCCAAATTAATGCATTTCACTGCTTGACAGGGTGGAGTCAATGGAGATTGACCTTACGCCTTCCCCAGTGAGGAAAGTAAGTACCTCTGCTGCCACTGTGCTGTGCTCCTGTGTCACATACCTAGTGCTTAGCTGTCCTCAGTGCTTATAAACAGACCTGGTCACTTAACAGCAGACTGACCTCTAGCAGTGCCTCTGCCCATATCTGGGGTCTAAACTCAACCCCAGGGGACCCTCAGGAACGCTGTGTTCTGCCCAGACAGCCAGCCCCATGACCATGGGGAGGGTGGCAGGGTCCTGTGCTGCAGAAGCAGCAGTGCCAGGGGCCAGAGGAAAACAGAAACCCTGTCAGTCCAGAAAAAGAAGTGGGTTGGCAATGTGAGGACTGCAAAGGAGAAGGACGCAGCTACCGATCAGAGAGAACACAAGGCCGAAGCCCAGGAGGCTTCGGTGGTCCCATCACCTGCCCAGTCCAGGCAGAGCTGGGTGTCCTGTGTGCAGCCGGCCAGGACAGACACCGGACAGCTCCAAGAAGGGGTGGAGACAGCAGAGTGCGAAGTGCATGGCCAGGGCGGGTGCTGTGATAGTGCTCGGTCATTACCCAGTCTCTTTCTCAAGAGCCTTCCTGGTGCTGCGATCGGCAAGCACCGATCTATGTGCTATGGAGCAACTGTGCTTCTGGGGGTGCCCTCCCCATAATGGGCAGAGCCCAGATTGAGCAGAGATGCAGGGAGACCCTGGCGTGCCCACCCAGAGCTGGGGCCCCATCTGCTGGCCACAGAGAGCAGTGTGCACCCTTCTCTGCACATGGACATCCTGTGACTCCTGGGGCGGCCGGCAGATGACTTCTGCATGGAGGCTGTGACTCTGAAGGAGCGTAGGACTCCCACTGTGCAGGTGACCAGTACTGACGGGTGTTTTCCGAAAGGTGAGGCCATGACTCAGACATGATGCAAACTTCAGTCATGGAGGAGGAACCAGTAAATGTGAACACTGGTGGAGGGGTCAGGGCACACTTGGGTCAGGGACCCAGGAGCACCCCCATGGGCCCACGGCAGCCCAGGATGAGATGCTTCATTGCAGGACAGCTCAGACCCACAGGGCTCTCATGCCTTCCTTCTGACAGCAAAACACTCTGGCTTTCCTGGAGCATATGTTCTTGGCAAGAAACCTCCAGTGAGCAAGCTGTAACTAGAGGGCAGAAGATAGTGTATTTTGACCATGTCCCTTGAGCCAAGCCCATCTGCTGTCCTGGCTCTAACCCAGCAGGAGTCAGGGTGAAGTATGGCCCCTGCCAGGGCATTGGGGTGGGCGACACTGTGTGCTGGCTCTCCCCTTTGTGTGGAGATGTGTGGGAGATGCCTGTGAGAAAAGAGAATTTGGAAAAGCTGCTGTGCCTCCCCTTGGAGGTCGGCACTGTCAGAAGGCCGAGAAGCACTGTGGTTCCCAGGAATGCCACTGAGAGCCTCCGTGCTCCCCAGGTAGCGCCATGGCCTCTGCCACTGTGGCCCCCTGCATGACCAACAGAGCAGAGTGACCGTGGAGGCCTGGGCACAGCCCAGTACAGCTGCCAACATCCCAGACCAAGGTGGCAGCTCCCAGACAAGCCCAGGGGTGCAATATCATATTCCAGAAGCCCAGACTGGAAATGAGGGGCAGAAGTGAACAGCACCCCTCCTCAGGTGCCTACCTCTGCCTCTGCCACAGTGAGCCCCACGGCCACCAATCAAACTCCCTCTGTATGGCTCATTAGCCTCTCCAAACTCATGTTATAGCTATTACCAGGTTCTCCCCCAGATGGGGCTCAAGCACCAACCCACAAACATGAGCCTATGAGCCTTTGTAAGCTCGGGAAGAAGCACTTACCTCACCCTAGACCCAGCTCTTCTCTGTGAATTTCCAGTAACCTCTGGAGGGTTGATATTCACGGGAGTGCACACACCAACCTAGCTGTGGCTGTGGAACCACTGGAAGGACTACTGGAGCATAATGTGTGGATCTTCTCATGGGTTACCATCCAGTCCCAGACCTATTGGAGACACTGGGCACACTGCAGACTCAGACTCCTGGGCCCTTGGGCTTGGTGGGCAGCATAGATGGGGGCTCCAGGGGAAGAGGGAGGACCAGCCAGGCCCAAGGACACATGGAAGTCAGCTCCAAGTGGAGAAGGGGATGGCAGGCTTCTCTTTGAGAGCTGTATTAAAGGCATTACAGACCCTAGGAAGGAGCCAGAGTCCCTGGAATACACCCACCCCTGACAGGTGGGAGGAGCACCCAGACCTGCCCAAGCAGGGACATCCTTTGTGTCTTCGAGTGCCACAGAGGCTGTGGCACAGGAAGGGAACCCCTGTCCCTAGCTGCATCTGCATCAGCTGCCAGGCTGGGATTTTGGTGTGGGCCAGTCCCTTCACAGTCAATGTGCAGGACCAGCAGGACAGCATCCAGGGCTCAAAGTGGAGCCTCCAAGGACACAGGCTCCTCGGGTGGACCTGCCTGCAGGTCACAGGGTTTGTGAGTGGCATGCCAGGGAAGGTGACACCGAGGACTTGGCAGGCACATGTGATGATGGCAGAGTCTGGGCCTGATGGGGAGGTGAGAGGCCAGGCCAGGAATCCAGCCTTGGGGAGGGGCTGACGAGTGACCAGCAGAGACTGTGGCCACCAGACACCTCAGGTCGTGTAGGGCAAGGGCTCACAGCTGCAGTCAGTCACACAGAGACAGTGACAGCCTTGCCTTGACGTGCTCAAGTGGGGAAAAGGGGTGCAGGGGGCCCAGCACAGTCTGCTCCACAAGGAGGGGTCACTCGGGGTAGTATGTTGCCTGCCTTCCTCTCCTGAATTGCTGAAAACACTTGCTGGGTCCTGTGTCCATTCGGTGTCGCAGGACCTGGTGGGTCAGGGAAGAATCGGGAATCCCACCCCATGTCAGCCAGTGGGACTCGTGTCCACATGGAGCCAGGGCAGACGGAACTCTGCCAGGCTAAGGAGAAGGAGCTCACAACATGGGTTCTTAATGAACAGTGGATTCTGACCCCACAAGGGGCAGAGTAGAAATCTCACCAGCTGTTTTCTCTTGTGTGCTTAGCCTGAGGTCACGGTGGGCCCTGTGAGAATCTCCGTGATTAGTCCGCCTCAGGATGGACGCATGGGTGAGTAATGTTCCCATAACCTCCCTCGGATCCATGCACCAGTGCACATGCATTCTCTGAAAGCTGTGATAATCAGAGCTGTCAGACTCACCCGGGGAGGCTGAGCTGCCCTGAGCACCAGGCTGTGCAGCACTGGGGCCTTAAGGGTGAAGCTCACCGGAGATAGAAGCTCTTCTTATAGTTTTAATCAAAAGTTGTGTGGCTGAATTTGCCTGTTGGTATTCAACTCGGGTCAGTAGTCCTTTTCCCTGCAGACCCAGGCTTGATGAGCCCTCCAGGCCTCAGTCTGTCCCTCCCCGCGGGCTCCCCACTGTCCCTGTCCTCAGCCCCTCAGGCCCCGTCCCTCCTCACAGGCTCCCCACTGTCCCATCCTCTTCAGGGCTGCATGACTGCCTGTTCTCTCCACTCCAGTGTGGGAGCCCTCATAAGAGCCCAACTCTAGGGCCTGTGGGCTTGTACCACAGAGCTTGCTGAAGGAGCAGAGCTCTGAGCAGTGTCCCCTGCCTGCCCTGCGTCACCAGCAGCCTGTACAGGTTGCTTCCCCCATGTCAGGTTCTCACAGGGCTGCTAGCTACTCTGTGGCCCTCCTGGGCTCCCAGGACCACCCCTAACCAGCTCGCTCCCCTAGGTGTCCACAGACACTGTTCTTGCCAGGCTTTCCCTGCTCTTTGGGTTCTCCCTCCCCCTCCCCCTCCCCCTCCCTCTCTCTCTGTCTCTCTCTCTCTCTGTGTTGAGAAGCTATGCAGGGGCCTGGCTCACACAGCCCAGAGGCTGAGCACCACCTCAACCCCTTCTCAGCAGTGTCCACTGTGCTCTGTGCCTGCCAGTTTGCAAGGAAAACATTTTGGTTTTCATTCCTGTGACTGCTGATGATCCTGAGTGTTTCGGTTCTATTCACCCCTTGTTCTTTTTCTGATTTACCTGTTTCTGTCCTTTGTTCTTTGTGTATATGACATCCTTAATATGAAAGATATTGATCTTTTAGCCAATTTTCTTTGTTATTCTGTATTTGACTTTTAGAAATTTAGCATTTTTAGCCAGGCCTAATGGTACATGCCTGTAATTCCACCACTCAGGAGGCTGAAGCAGGAGGATAGCCGCAAGTTCAAGGCCAGCCTAGGCTACATGATGAGTTCAAAACCAGCCTAAACTACATAGCGAGACCCTGGCTCAAAAAACTATAAAAAAAAATTTTAAATAGAAATTTAGCATTTTTAGTCAGATACAGTGGTGCATGCCTGGAATCCCACTCTGGGAGGCTGAAACAGAAGGATCATAAACTTGAGCCCATGGGACCGGGGATTTAGTTCAGTGGTTTTGCTGTCTGCTGCACAAGCACAAGGACCTGAGTTCAATCCCTGGTACCAAAAAAAATAAAAATAATAAACTTGAGCCCAGACTGGACAACTGAGCAACACAGTAAGGCCCTGTCTCTAAGATACAAAATAAAGGGGCTGGAAATGTAACTCAGTACAAAGGCTCTGGGTTCAGTCCCTGGTACCCCACCAAAAAAAAAGAAGAAGAAGCTTAATGTGTTTCTGTACTCAAATCTATCATTACTGTCTTTTTTATTTTATAGCTTTTTGTGCTGAGGTAGGTTTTTTTTGCATAACTCAATCATATCTCCTAGGTGGTTTCTGTAGACTTCATTTTTCACAGCAGTTTTGTGTTCACAGCAAAACTGAGATGAGAGCACAGAAATTTCCCACATATTTCCTGCCCCTCTCCGTTTGTAGCCTCCCCATCACAGTGCCTCCCACAGGATAGAACTTTGCTGTAGTAGATGAAGCTGTGTCCACACCACATTGTCCCCCATATCTGTCGTTTGATGCTGTGTGTGTTATGACCACAGTGTCGTGGAGGATGTTCACTGCCCTGAGAGTCCCCTGCACTCCACTCTCACCCCTTCCTCCCCCAGAAACACTGGCCTTTCCACTGTCTCCAGAGTTCCTTTTTCCAGAAGATCATCCAGCTGCACACTTGCGCGGAGCCTCTGCAGTGGACTCTTCCTCAGAGAGATGTGCATGTATGGTTTCTCCATGTCTTTTCATGGCTTTTAGCTCATTTCTTTCTAGTGTTGTACGCTAATATTTCATCGTCTGGGTGCACCATAGTTTATTCATTCACCTACTAACGGGCATCTTAGTTGTTTCCAAGTTTTGGCCATTATGAAAAAAACTGCTGTAGATGTCCATTTCAGACTTCATGTGGACACAAGCCTTCAAGTCCTGTGGGTGAATATCAAGGACCATAGTTACTCCTGGAACCTGTGACAAGAGCAGGTTTGGTCTGGGAAGACACTGCCAAGCTGCCTGACAAAGTGCTATCCCATCTTGCGTTTCCACAGCCATGAGTGGCCCCTGGGGCTCGGCATCCTTTCCAGGGCCTCAGATACACAAAGCAAAAACTTACAGATTAGAAGGGAAAAATCAGCTCAACAATTTCATTTTGAGATTTCCATGCTCTTTTCTAAGAGATAGTAGAACAGCTAACAAAAAAAGTTGTAAAAGGAAGTGGGAACAAAAATATATGAGACATACATAAAACAACAAAGTGGCAGGCACAAGTCCAACTACATCAGTAATAGCATTTAACAGAACACATTGAAGGCTACAGTAAGCAAGCACAGACTCAAACTGGCATAAAAAAGATCTAGAAGGATGCTGTCTATAAGAAATAACACTCCAAGGGCACAAAAGGTTGAAAGAAAGTTATAGAGCAGATACATCAAGGAATAGCAACCAGAGACTACTGAAGTAGCTGTTATTCATATCAGGCTCAACAGGTTTCAAGACAAAACTTGTGGCTAGAGACAAGGACATTTCATGATGGCAAAAGGATCTATATATTAGGAAGACATAACAGTTATTAGTGTAAACACACCAAAAGAGGGCCTGAAAATAGATGCAGCAAAACTGATGAAATGAAAATGAAATCATTAATTCAACAATCATGATTTGGGTATAAAACAACTAGATAGATAATTACTAAGAAAATAGAGGATTTCACCAGTACTCTTGACCACATTGGCTTACGTGACAAATATAGACGCCACCCGACAAGAGCAGAAAAATATTCTCTTTGGCTACAAATGGGACATTCTTCAGAACAGACTGGATATTAAGACCTAAAAAAACTCCCAACACATCTTAAAGGATTGGAATCATACAAAGTGCGTTCCCTGACCACAGTGAGATTAAATTGGAAATGAACAACAGAAAAAATCTGAGAATAAAACAAATAACACACTTCAAACTAATCCATGGGTCAAAGAAAAAAATCACAAAAGAAATTAGAAAATATCTTGAACTGAATGAAAATATATGTTAAGTTTATGTCTTGCAAGAAAAGCCATGTTTATAGCTTTAAATGCTTGGGGAGAGATCTTTTGAAAATAGTACGGGAACCAAGAAATGGGGGTTGGGCCGTAAGGAAGAGTTAAGATGTGGTATATATGTGCATCAACTCCCCATGAGAAATGTAATCAGCATGCAGTGCAAATGTATTAATAAAAAGGTTTAAATAGAATAAGGTAAAAAATAAAACAGAGGCCAGGGATTTAGCTCAGTGGTTCAGCCGCCTGCCTCGAAAGTGCAAGGTCCCGAGTCCGATCCCTGGTACCAAAAAAATTTTTAAATAAAATAGAAAGGACAATCTGAGCTCAGTAAGCTTAAGATACTAAGCAAATAGCACAGATAGAACTGATAGAGATGATTAATGGAACCTAAAGTTGGTTCTTTGATGAAATTACCAAAATTGACTCAAGAAGAAATAATAAATCTAGGTAAACACCTATCAAGTGAAGTTAAATTGATGATTTTTCAGAAAAAACCAATTTCCCAGTGGCTTCATGGGTCAGTTCTTTCAAACATTTAAGTTCTTTCAAACAATCGCAGTCCTACATGAACTTGGGAAATAGATCAGACACTTGTCAGTTCCTTTTATGGGCTCAGTAGTAGCCCTGTAACAAAGCTGAAAAACACACAAAAGAAAACCCACACCAGTGTTCTTCCTGAGTATAAATGCAGAATTCTTTAAAAATACATTTGACGATCAAATCTAACAACATATATTTGATCCTCGGTACCAAAAAATAAAATAAAATAAAAATCTAACAACATATAAAAGATGTTTTACACCATTTCCAGGTGGGATTCATCCAAGTTATTTATGTTGATTTGGCATCAGAAGGTCAGTTAACATCATAAAGTATGTTAATAGAATAAAGGACTAAAAAAAAAACAACTTAAAATCTTTTCAATAAGAAAAGAACATGAGGGGCCGGGGATTTAGCTCAGTAGTTTTGCCACCTGCTGCGCAAGCACAAGGACCCAAATTCGATCCCCAGTACCAAAAAAAAAAAAAAGAACTTACCAAACTTTAAAGAAAAAGACTTGCCAAAGTCTCAATGAAAATGAAGTAAAAATTTCCTCAACTTGATAAATAGGATCTTTAGAGAACCTATTGGCCAACATCATAATTAATGTTGGAAATTTTTTAAAATTTGTTTTTGCAGTACTGGAAATTGAACCCATGGCCTTGCACATGCTAGGCAACTGGTTAACCACTGAGCTACAACACCAGCCCTTTTAAAATTTTATTTTGAAATAGTGTCTAAGTTTCCCAGGCTGGCCTTGAACTTGGAATCTTACTGCCTCAGCCCCCTGAGTAGCTGAGATTAGAAGTGTATACCAATACATCCCACAGTGTTCAAAGAGTGGATATTTTTTCCTCTAAGGTCAGGAACAAAGCACAGATATCTACTTCTGCCACATCTATATGAATTGTACTGAGCTTCTAGCTAGTGCACTGAGGCAAGAAAAAGAAACACATCAAAGCTGAGTGTGATACCACAGGTCTGTGACCTCAGCTCCTCAGGAAACTGAGGCAGGGGGGTCATGAGTTCAAGGTATTCAGTGAAACTGGGTCTCACAAACAAAACAGAAAAAGGGAAAGGAAAGAGAAAAGGCATATGGGTTGGAAATGTCACTTTATTGGTGACAACATGGTATATGTAGAGCATCATGAAGAATCTACATGAATACCACAGGGTAGCAAAGTGGCAAGGTGACAGGCTACAAGGACAATACACAGACATCAGTTTTATAGCTGTATGTCAACAAACAGTCTGAAATTGAAATTAGTTGATTAGAACTGAAGGTTTTCCTGCTTTTTCACAAATACCATACTATGGTGATTTTTTTTTCTTACAATGTATTTTAAAATCAGATGGTATAAACCTATTAATTTTTTTCTTAATTATGAAAATACTTTTGACTATTTTAAGTCCTTTGCATTTCCATATAATTTTCTAAATCCTTTTGTCAAATCCTACAAAGCCTGCTGGGACTTTGATAGGATTGCTTCTGAGTTTGTGCATTAGTCGGGAAGAATGACCATCTTAACAATTTGGAATCCTTCATACATATGCTGAATCTCTCTTTCCACTTACTGTATCTTAGATTTCTCTCAAGAATCTTTTGTAATTTTCAGTGTGCAAATCTTTTACTTTATTGATAAATTTTATTATTTTGTACTGGGGATCAAACTCAGAACCTTGCACTTGTGGGGCAGGCAGCAGCACCACTGAGCTAAATCCTGGTCCTATTTATGTCTAAGTACAGTAAAACCTTGGTTTGCGAATATGATTCATTCAGGAAACATGCTTGTAATCCAAAGCCTTGTATATCAAAGAGAATTTCCCCATAAGAAATAACAGAAACTCAGATGACTCACAACCCAAAATATTCATATAAAAATTACTACAGTACTGTAATATAATACAAAATAATAAAGAAAATACAAAATATTTTTTAAAATAAATTAACCTGAACTTATCTTCAAAAACCTTCATGGCTGGTGTGAGGGAGACAAAAGAGAGGAGGGTCATTGTGCAGGACGACTTTCACTATCACTAACAGTATCACTGCTGTCTGTTAGCTCAAAGGAATCTTTCTTTTCCTGCAGCTTTAATAGGAAACCTATCCCATGACATTTGCTTTTGAGGATTTCATGGAAATTTGACATTGCATTGTCATTAAACAGATTCTTCATCAGTGGCACTGCTACAGCCGTATTCAGCTGGTGCAGCTTTTGTACTGTTTCCCACATTTTACACATCTCTCTAACCTCATTTGTAGTGACGGTTCCTCCACCTTTTTCTCCCCCTGCTCTGCAGATGTGATCTCTTCCATAACCTCTTGTTGGGAGACGATCACCCACAATCCCACAGTGAGAAAGCGAGAACCACCATTGGCTCAGCTGTGATCACATGACATTCAGCATCACGTGTTACTCATGTTGCAAGACATCACTCATTTATCAAGTTAAAATTTATTAGAAATGTTTGCTCATATTACAGAACACTTGCAGAACAAGTTACAATCCAAGGTTTTATTGTATTTTATTATTTTTGATTCTGGAATTTTCTTCATTTAATTTTTAGATCAGTTGTAATTTGCAGTTATTTTTTTCCATCCCTTATTTTCAACCTGTTTGTGCCTTTGAATCCAAAGAATGCCTCTTGTAGGGCCGGGGATCTGGCTCAGTGGTTCCAGTGCCTGCCTCATGAGCGAAAGGTCCTGAGTTTGGTCCCTGGTACTGGAAAAAAAAAAAGGAATGCCTCTTATAGATAGCATACAGTTGTGATCTTGCTTTGGGATCCATTCTTATAATCTGTGCCTTCTGATTAGATTGTTAGACCATTTGATGTTTATGATTATTACTGTGATTTGATTTATGCCTCCAGTCTTGCTATTTTTTTATGTATGGTAAGATCTTTTATTTGTATACCCTTAATTGCCTTAATTTACATTCAGTATTTTTAGGGTTCCATTTTGCTATGGATTGAATTGTGTCCCCTCAAAATTCATATATTAAAGCCCTAACTCCCAGTGTGACTGTATTTGGAGACAGGTCCTCTAGGAGATATTAAGTTACATGAAGACATAAGAGTGGGCCTTTATTCAATAGGATTAGTACCCTTGTAAGAAGAGATACTATTCAATAGCAGTAAGGACAGTCTTTTCAAAAAGTAGTACTGAGATATCCTCGTGCAAAATAATATAATATAATATAATAATAATAATACGCTTACCTAACACCATACAAAAATTAACTCAAAATGAAAAAAACACCTAAAACTACAAAATCCTTAGAAGAAAACATTGGGGAAAAGCTCTGTGCCATTTGGATTTGCCAGTGATTTCTTGGATGTGACATCAAAGGTACAAACAACAGAAGAAAAAGTAAACTGAAAATTATAAAAATTTAAAGATTTTGTGCAACGAAAGACACTATCAGTAGAGTAAATAGGTAACCCATAGAATGGGAGAAAATACATGCAAACTGTAAATTTGGTAAGAGATTGAGATCCAGCACATATAAAGAACTTCGAAAACTCAATAACAAAAACAATCCAGAAATGGCTAATGTGCTAAATTTTGTTATGTGTATTTATCATAATTTTTTATTTTATTGGTACATTTTAGGTATACAATATAATGACATTCATATTGGAAATTTGCACCTTTACATAATCTCTTTTGGTTCTTACTTTTTCCCCATTCCCCTGCCCTCCCTTCAACCCCTCCATCCCTCCCTATTACAAAGACTTTGTTTCCATTTTTTCATTTTCTCATATTAATTCCATTCCCTTCTTTCCTTTCCCCCACCCCTCGCACTTTCCCTACCCCTTTGCCCCTTTTATTCCTATTTCACATTATCTATTATACCTTTTAGTCCTTATTTACACTTTCCATTTCTCACACTAGAGAAACTATTTCGTATATACACATGTGTCCTATTTATTTCACTTGAGTTTTGCCTTAATATGCATCCATTTATCTATAAATGTCTCTAATTTCTCATTTTTTATGGCTGAGTAATACTCCATTTTATTTAAAAAAACACATTTTCTTTATCCAGTCTCCAGCTAATGGGCACTTGGGCTGTTTCCAAGCTTTAGCTATTACAAACTGTGCTGCTGTGAACATGGGTGCACATATATCACTGTGGTATGATTCTTTTAATTCTTTGAGGAAGATACCCAGCAGCAGGGGAATAGCTGGGTCAAATGAGACTTCCAGTCCTAGTTCTTTGAGGTATTTCCATACTGATTTCCACAGTGCTTGCACCAATGGACACTCCCACCAGCAGTGGAGCAGAGTTCCTCTTTCCCCACAGCCTCGCCAGCATTTGTTATTGGTTGATTTCATGATAGCAGCCATTCTTTCTGGGGTGAGGTGGAATCGCTTTGTTTTCATTTGCATCTCTTGAAGGACCAGTGAAGTTGAACATTTTTTCATGTTTATTAGCTATTTCTACTTTGTCTGAGAAATGTCTGTTCATTTCAGATGCCTATTTTTGGATTGGGTCTTTAAATTTTGGAGGTCTGA
The DNA here is from genome assembly GCF_053883595.1 of Heterocephalus glaber. Taxonomy (NCBI): domain Eukaryota; kingdom Metazoa; phylum Chordata; class Mammalia; order Rodentia; family Bathyergidae; genus Heterocephalus; species Heterocephalus glaber. Next base: position 627,513 of record NW_028258325.1, on the reverse strand, counting down.
TTTTTTAAGTTCTTCATAGCTTCTAGATAGCAGACCTTTGTCTGAGGAACAGCAGGTGAAAATTTTTTCCCACATTGTGGATTGTTTCTTCACACTGTTGGTGGTTTCTCTTGCTGTGCAGAAGCTTTTTAAGAAGAAGAGATCCCACTTGTTGATTGTTTGTGCTAGTTCACAGGCAACTGAGGTTTTGTTCATAAAATCTTTTCCTACACCAATGTCTTCAAGAGTTCTAGCTAACCTCTGTTCCAGCCAGTTCAGCATTTCTGTTTTAATATTTAGATCTTTCATCCATTTCAATTTTAGTTTAGTGCATGGTGAGAGATATAGGTCTAGTTTTAATCTTTGGCAAGTTGAAACCCAGTTTTTCCAGCACCATTTATTAAAGAGGCTATCTTTCCTCCAGTGAAGGTGTTTGGCTCCTTTGTCGAAGATGAGGTGGCTGAGTGTGTCTGAAGTTGTTTCTGTATCTTCTAATCTGTTCCACTGGTCCTCAGGTCTGTTTCTTTGCCAGTACCATGATGTTTTTATCACTGTAGCTTTGTAGTATAGTTTCAAGTTGGGGGTTGTGATACCCCCTGCCATGTCTCTGTTGCCTAGAATTGTTTTTGCTATTCTGGGTCTCTTCTTGTTCCAAATGAATTTTTGGATTGTTTTCTCAAGGTACGTGAAGTATGCTGCTGGGATCTCAATTGGAATTGCATTGAATCTATATAGCAGTTTCGGAAGTATGGCCATTTTCACTATATTAATCCTTCCTACCCAGGAGCAAGGAATGTCTTTCCATTTTCTGAAATCATCTTCAATCTCTCTTTTCAGAGTGCTATAGTTTTCCCAGAAGAGGTCTTTGATTTCTTTTGTTAGGTTGATTCTTTGGTACTTCAGTTTCTTGGATGCTATTGTGAAAGGAATTGTTTGCCCTATTTCTCTCTCAGTGAGCCTGTTGTTCATGTGGAGGAAAGCTATTGATTTTTATGTGTTGACCTTGTATCCAGCTACTTTACTGAATTTGGTTATTAAGTCTAGAAGACTTTTGGGGGAGTTCTTGGGGTCTTTTATATAGAGCATCATGTCATTTGTAAATAATGACAATTTGACTTCTTCATTTCCTATCTTTATTCCTTTTATTTCTTTCTCTTGTCTAATTGCTGTGGCAAATGTTTCCAAGACTATATTGAACAAGAGTGGTGATAGTGGACATCCTTGTCTTTTTCCTGATTTTAGCGTGAAGGATTTCAGTTTTTGACCATTTAGTATGATACTGGCTGTTGGTTTTTCATAGATGACTTTTCTCAGATTGAGGTAGAGACCATCTATTCCAATTTTTTGTAGGGTTTTTATCATAAATGCGTGTTGGATTTTGTCAAGTGCTTTTTCTGCATCTATTGAGATGATCATATGATTTTTGTCCTTGGCTCTATTGATATAGTGTATTACCTTGATTGATTTGCATATGTTGAACCATCCCTGAATCCCTGGGATGAATCCCACTTGGTCAGGGTGTATGAGCTTCTTGATGATCTTCTGCATTCTATTTGCCAGTATCTTATTAAGGATTTTTGCATCTATGTTCATTAGTGAGATTGGCCTGTAGTTCTCTTTTTTGGTTGGGTCTTTCTCTGCTTTGGAGATCAAGGTGATGCTTGCTTCCAGGAATGAATTTGGGAGTATTGCTTCCCTTTCAGTTTCATTGAAGAGTTTAAACAGTAGTGGCAGTAGTTCCGCTCTAAATGTCTTGTAGAATTCAGTGGTGAAGCCATCAGGACCCGGGCTTTTCTTAGTTGGTAAGTTTTTAATTACATTTTTAATTTCATTGATATTGGGCCGTTTATAATTTTTAGGTCTTCTTTGTTCAACTTTGGTAATTCATACATATCTAGGAATCTGTCCATTTCTTCTGTGTTTTCAGTCTTATTAGCGTATGGGTTCTCGAAGTAGGTGTTGATGATCCTCTAGATTTCTCCTGGGTCCATTGTAATTTCACCCTTTTCATTCCTAATTGCATGGATTTGGGCCTTTTCTTTCCTTTTTCTGATAAGGTTGGCTAAGGGTTTGTCAATTTTGTTTATTCTTTCAAAGAATCAACTCTTGGCTTCATTGATTTTTTTGCATTGTTCTCTTAGTCTCCATCGCATTGATTTCTGCTCTGATCTTTATAATTTCCTCCCTTGAATGAAGTTTGAGTTTGTCCTACTTTTCTTTTTCTAGAAGCTTGAGGTTCACCATCAGCTTGTTTAATTGGGCTCGCTCTGTTTTCCTAATGTGAGTATTCACTGCTATGAATTTCCCTTGTAAGATTCCTTTCATTGTGTCCTATAGATTCCAATATGTTGTATTGTCATTGTATTTAATTGAAGGAACTGTCTGATTTCTTCTTTAATTTCCTCTGTGACCCATTGGTTACTCAGAAGTGTGTTGTTCAATTTCCATGTGTTTATGAAATTTTTGTGGTTTCTTTTGCTATTGATCTCCAATTTCATCGCACTATGGTTTGATAATATACAGGGGATAACGTCAGTTCCTTTGCACTTACTTAAACATGTTCTATGAGCAAGTATGTGGTCTATTTTGGAGAACGACCCGTGTGCAGCTGAAAAGAATGTGTATTCTGATTTGGTGAGGTGGAACACTGTAAACATCTGTCAAGTTCATTTATTCAAGAGTTTGATTGAGTTCTAGTATTTCATTACTTATTTTTAGTCTAGTTGATCTATCTATTTGTGACAGCGGGGTACTGAGGTCCCCCACTACTATTGTATTGGTGCTTATTTGATTTTTCATGTCCGTCAGTATTTGTTTTATATACTTGGGTGCCCTAGTGTTTGGTGCATATATGTTTATGATTTTCATCTCTTCCTCTTGGATTGTTCCCTTTACAAGCATGTAGTGTCCTTCTTTGTCTCTCTTAATCAGTGTTGGTTTGAAATCCACTTGATCTGCAAAGAGGATAGCTACTCCTGCTTTCTTCCAGGTTCCTATTGCATGGAGTATTGTTTTCCACCCTTTAACTTTCAGTCTATGAGTTTCTTTTTGAATTAAATGTGTTTCTTGTATGTAGCATATTGTTGGATCTTGCTTCTTGACCCATTCTGCCAGTCTATTTCTTTTGACTGGTGAATTGAGAACATTAACATTGATGGTTATAACTGATACATATTGGCTTATCCTTGTCATGACTTTTTCTTTTTGTTGGATTCTCCCCCTTTGCATTTAATTTCTTGTCATGCCCAATGGGTTCATTCTGCTGTGCTTCCTGGGGTTGTGATCCTCATTGTCTTTTCCTAGAATATTGTCTAAAATTTTTTGGAGTGCTGGTTTGGTATTCGTGAAGTTCCTAAGGTGCTCTTTGTCATGAAAGTATCTTATTTCTCCATCAATTTTGAAAGATTGTTTTGCAGGGTACATCAATCTGGGTTGGAGGCTGTTTTCCTTTAGGGCTTGAAATACATCACTCCAAGCTCTTCTTGCCTTGAGGGTTTGTGTTGAGAAGTCAGCTGTGATTCTGATGGGCTTTCCTTTGTGTGTGATTTGTTTCTTTTCTCTAACTGCTTGTAGAATTTTGTTCTTCTATTGGGTTTCTGGAATCTTAACTATTATATGCCTATGTATAAATTTTTTTGATCAAGGCTAGCTGAAGACCTGTATGTGTCACTTATCTGTATGTCAAGTTCTTTTCCCCTGCTTAGGAAGTTTTCTGCCATCACTTCTGTGAACAGTTTTTTTATGTCATCTGCACTCTCTCCTGTTTCTTCATTGACTCTGATCAGTCTTATGTTATTCTTCTTTGCATCATCTAGCAGCTGCTGGATTGATTTCTCGTGATCCCTTACTATTTTAAAGATATTTTTCTTTTCCTGGTCACTAATTGCAATCTTATCTTGTATATCTGAAATTCTACCCTCACTTTGGCTCATTCTGCTGCATAAACTTTTAATAGAGTTTTTCTGTTTTATGGATTCCATTTTTTTCCATGTTGGGATTCCATCATGTTCCTCAGCTCCTCTACTTTTTTATCTGTGTCCTCTCTAGATTTATTAATCATGTCTTGCACTATGGACACAATCTCTGCTGATATCTGAGAAATTATTTCTGATTTCATTTTTTCCAAATCCTCTTTGGTTGCCAGTTCAGGGAGTCCAGGTGGTTGAATATCAGATTGTTCCATCTTGTTTCCCTTTGGGATTGCTTTAGGTGATCTGGAAGTCTGGTTTTGAGACTTGTTTATGTGTCTTCTCATTTCACGGGGGGTGAGGGTGGGGTGCTACTGGCACCTGTGCAGCTCACCTCCTCTGCGCTGGGGGCAGCTCTGCTCCTCTGCACTCAGGGCAGTAGTACGTCGGCCCAGAAGGTTCACCCTATCATAATTTTTATTTAAAGGCAGAGACACCAAAGAGCTCATTTGTTGCTCTCTCTGCATGAACACAAAGGTCTTGGGGTTGAGGCCTCAGGGGTAGAGCACCTGCCCAGCATGCACACAGGCCCTGAATTTGACTCACCACCAAAAAAAGAAAAAGAAAATTGTCATGTGAGAACATGGTAAGGAGGCTACCGCCTGCACACCAGGAGGAAGGTCCTTAGCAGAAACCGAACAAGCCAGCACCTGTGCCTGGACCTCTCAGTCTCTACAAGTGTGGAAAATTAAATTGCGCTTGTCTACCCCACGCAGTCTGTGGTGTTCTGTTATGGCAGCCCAAGCAGACAAGCACACGTTCTTATTCCTCCCTTGTATTTTACCTGTCACAGTTTTCCCAGTGATCACTCTAGGGTGTCCCCTAGACATCACCTGGGATGTCCCCAGAGGCTCCTGTGTTCAGGCAGCCTGACCCCTAGATGGTGGGCCTTGACAGAGGAAGCGGGTCACTGGGCCTGTGCCCCTGAGGGTTTCTCATGTCCTTGGCTTCCCTCGCCTCTCCCTCTTCCTTTGCCTCTCCACTTCCTGCTTGCTAGCTCCCATGAGGTTAGCAGCTCCCTCCACTTTGCCCTCTTCCACATTCACCTCCTGACAGGGCCAGAAAAAGTCACGTGACCAATGGTGGAAACCTCTGAAACCATGAGCTGAGGTGCATCTGCCCTCCGTTAAGTTGATCTTCTTGGGTATTTTGTCATAGCAACAAAAAGCTAAGACAGGCTACAATATACATCTTGAACTTACGGCAGTATATTTGAGCTCATGCTGACTTCGTTCCAGTGAAACATAGCAATGCTCCCATTTCCTCCTCCTGCCCATGTAATATCTGTGTATAGACATACGTAATTTACATATGTTATCAACCCAACAACAGTTTTGTCATTATTCTTTAAAAAAACCTCTTGGGAAAATACACACATATAAACACTTGTCTTTTATGTTATTACCATTTCTAGTGCTTTTCGTCTTTTCTGTTACTTTCTACTTTTATTTCCTTTCAACCTGAAGTCTTTTTGCATTTCTTGTAGGAAAGTTCACTAAGAATGAGGTCATTCAGTCTGGTTTGGTTTTGGTTTTTTGTTTGGTCAGTTGGTCGGTCGGTCAGTCACTTGAGGCAGGGTCTTCCTATGTAATCCTGGCTGGCCTCAAATTCATGTGATCCTCGTGCCTCAGCCTTCAGAGTGCTGGCATACAGGCATGTGCCATGACATCTGGCATTGTTTAGTTTTTGTTCATCTTTGATTATCTTTAGTTTGTCTTCATTTTATTTTTTTATTTTTGGTAGCAGGGATCAAACTCAGGACCTTGTGTTTATGAGCAAGTGCGGTGCCACTGAGCTAAATCCCCGGCCCCTAGTTTGTCTTCCTTTTAAGGGCAGTTTTCACTGAATAGAGTTTCTTGGTTGACTGCATGTCCCTTGCCTGGCTCCACTCTTTCTGTGTCTTTGCTGGACGCTGCCTTCTTCCCCAGGCAGCGTGGGGTGGGTAGAGCACGACAGACCTCCAGGGCAGATGCTTCCAGTCTTCATCTGTCCGGCCCTGAGCTGGGGAAGCATTTCTGCAGTTGTGTCCAGGTTCAGACTTGGCCTGGTAAAGATGGTTTGCCCGTCCCTGCTTCACCCCAGCAAGTGCCCGGGATGGGTAGTGAGCTGCGTGTGGGCACACACACCTCCTGTGTGACGCACAGGTCCCTGGGCAGCATCCTGCCCTGTCCTCAAGCCCCGGCTCCCTGTCCTTCCCACCCAGGGTGGCCTGGTGTCTTTGTGTGTGCAGCACTGCAGATCAACTTGCTGTATACTCAGATGACCAGATCTTCTCTCTGTATGTGTTGTGGTATTTTTTAATTTAAATTTTCAAGTGGAAATCTTTCGGAAATAGTTTTCATAATGTCACTTTCCTGAGCGGAGTTTTCCACACCTAGCCTGAAGGTGTCACAGGCACAGGACCACTCTGATCTGCTTCTGGCTGGCTGATCCCAAAGACCTTGCTCGCCCCTGGTGCCCCTGCCTCTGCAGTGCCCACTGCCCTTCCAGCAGGACCCAGCAGTGTGTGGGCCATGGGTGCAGTTGCCCCATAGGGTACCATGAGCATGGTAAAGAGCCATCCTGTGGCCTCCACAGTGGGCACATCACCTGAGCAGAGGCACCTGTTTATGGTTCCAGGTACTGAAACACACCAGGATTTGTTTAATCAAGACGGTGAGGTCTACTTGAAGGCAGAAGTTTCACCACATCCCAGGGCAGGAGGCCGGGTGCTGCAGCAGCCACAGGGGCAGCCAGCTGTCAGAGGCAGGCAGAACCTTCCTGTGGCACTGGCACAGGCAGCCTGATTGCTTTGCGGGCCCAGGGTATGGCGGCCCCAGTGGTCAGGACCAGAGTCTGGCCTGCTGGGTCTCATGTCGGGTGAGCACAAGATAAGCTGGACCCGAGTCCAAGGGGTTTCCTGGGAGGGTGGTCCTTGCAGGCCAGCAAGCCCCCACAGTTCTGACCACACATGTAAGCCCAGGGATAAAGACAGGGCTAACTCGGCCTGCCAGACTACTCTGCCTCCGAGTGCTCAGCCACCTGGGAAGGCCTTCAAAGAGCAGTGTCCTCCCATGGTCCAGAGGGCAGAGCTGAACCCGACTGGTGTGGTTGCCTGTGACACCCAGAGCACAGGCCAGTGGTAGAGCCACTGTTCTCAGGCGCTGGGGACCAGGCGGGTTCCCCAACCAGGGTGGCCCTGGAACATCATCACTTCGCCCTCCTCTGTTGCCCAGCTGACCAGACCCACGCAGACCCTGCTGTTCTCCATGCTGCTGCAGCCTGTGTGTGCAGGACATGCTGTGTGGCCTCCTGGCTGAGCTGAGAGCTGGGTCAGGGACACTGCAGTTCAGCAGCTCCAGTTCCAGCCCTGACACCAAGCTGCTGGGGCTTTTTGTTTTGGGGGGTTTTGATTTGTTTGTTTTTGAGACAAGATCTCACTATGTAGCTCAGGCTGTCCTTGAACTCAACTCTGTAGCCTAGGCTGGCTTTGAACTTGTGGCGATCCTCCTGCCTCAGCCTCCTGAGTGCTCGGATTATAGATGTGTGCCACCATGTCAGGTGCTTGGTAGGTCAACAGCCTCATGATGCAGGGCAGCAGTTGTGTCTGTCTTCTCCCATAAAGCCTCCAACAGCCTCACATGACACTGTCATTCCTCTACAGGCAGTGTCTCCTACTGGGGCCCTCAGCATTCAGGCCTGACACTTGGCCCAACGCCCAGCCAGGCGAGCATGGCGAAGGCTCTCAGGTAGTGTCCCCAGACGGCGTTTTCTCAGTGGGTGGAGAAGAAACACAGCCAAACTCTCCATGACCTGACTGTGAGAACCAGGACCGATGAGTCTGCTCCAGTCTGTAGTTTTGAGTCAGGCTCTGTATGGACAGCGTAATGTTTTGCATTTTTGAAGCTGTGCTATACCTTAGATGAACCATGTAATGACTGTACGATATTTCTTCATGAGGACAGAACCGGGGTTGTTTCCTGTAGATTTTGGGGCATCAGTGTCTCGCTCCTGTCCACTCTCCAGGCCGTCTGGAGGCACATCCCAGTAGACCAGGATGTACAGAAGCTGGGCCTGGGCAGCTCAGGTAGACCGTGCCTCCAGGCCCGAGGTAAGGGAGAAAGGAAGAGGAAATGGTGGCCCACGGGATACAGACCCGCGAGACCAGGACTCGCTCACTGGACCACAACCTCCTCTTCAGTGGGTGGGTGCCTCACTTGGTCTGAGCATCGAGGGCGAGCCCCTTCCCTGCCCGAAGTTGCTGAGCTCTGCTGCCTGTGGCCTGCAGCTTGTCTTGTCTCATCTCTGCCAGCCCAGCTCCTGGAACTCATGGCCATCCACACCATCTGCCTGGCAGACTCCTGTGACAGGAGGCCTTTGCCCACCCAGGACCACAGCCTTTCCTTCCTCAGCACGCCCTGATTGGCATCACCACTTCCACCTCATTCACTGTCCTTTTTTATTTTTAAATTTCGAGATAGAGTCTGGCTGAGTTGCCCAGCAAGACCCAAACTTTTAATCCTTCTGCCTCAGCCTGTTTCAGGGCTGGAATTACAGTTATGGGCCAGCATACCCAGCTTCTCTGCCCCATTTTGTGATGATTTGTGCCACAGCCCTGTTCTCTGTCCTTCTCTGGCCAAGGGCAGGCAGGGTGGGTCCGGGCTGGCAGAGATGCGCCCATTGCCCAGGAGTACTGGGCTGTGTCTGAGGCGGGCGTGGAGGATACAGCAGTGGCCACTGCCTTGAAAGAGGAGGCTGCTGCTCGAGGTTCCCAGGAAGAAGGGCACACATGGGCCTCAGGAGGGAGAAGGGGCAGGCTGTGTGGGGACAACTCTGCTCACTGTGTGTGACTTACATAAAGGAGGGCTGGGGCTTGGGCTCTGGGCTGTGGGGTCCCTGAGAAAGGCCTGTCCAGGGCAGGCTGTTCGAGGGCTCTAGGAATTAGCTGCATAGTGACTGTCAGCCCGGGCTCAGCACGGACCTTGCTGTGTGCTGAGTGTGCTTTTGACTCTGCTTAGATGATTGTCACCAGAGACATGTGATGCATCTGTGACTCTGTTTGTTGAATTTTTTGCCAGGGTCCCACCTCTGCAGGTGCACTACAAGCTTCCATCGCCAGCTCCGGTGTCCCAGCTGCCTGGCAGAGCAGGGAGAGGGGGCTCCCCTGGCCCTGGTAGCACCCGGGATGGGCCCCGGCCGCCCATCAGCATCCCGGGACTGCTGCAGAGGCAAAGCACAGGCCGGTGCCCTCAGACAGAGGGGAGGCCTGGCAGAGGAGCATTCAAGCCGAGTGCCTGAGCAGATGGCGTCCTGGAGGCCCAGGACTACGCGGGCCCTGGAGAAGTCGTTAGCCTTTCAGAAGCACCGTAGTGACTCATTCTTGTCTTACAGATACACCAGTCCTGCTCTGGAAGGGCTCCTGTGACACCTGAAACTTAAAAACATGTATTTAAAGGAATGAACTCCTACCCCAGCATGTTTCTCATGTGGCATTTGCATTCTTGTGTTCATCCTTGTGAGGTTAGCACCTGTCTCTTGTGACCCCATGTCTCCTGCAGGGCCTACTCCCTTCTGGGAGCTGATGCAGGGGAGATGAGCGGTCCGCGTGCTGCACCTCCCTCAGTGTCTCTCTTCCTGGTGGCTTGTGCTGCTCTGTGAAGAATGTGGCTGTTGCTCTGGCTGAGCTTGTCAAGTAGTGTAACTGAATAAAACAGTCTGGTTGTCTGGCCACCTCTCTGTGCTGTGTTTCAGCACCTCAGACCCTCCTGGGGCCCATGAGCACTGTGCACAGAGTCCCCGCTTTCCAGGAAGGCAGCAGCACAGCACAGCTCTGCCTCGTCCCTTGTGGGGTGGTATCGCTCCTGTGTCTACCTGCAGTGCCCATGCCAGCCTGGGGTACAAGCAGCATGCCCCAGCCCTCCCAGCAGGAGGTGCTCGCACTCCAGAGCCACCCATGGGGCTCCCCACCCAGGCTGAGAAAGGTGTGCAGAGCTAGTTTCATGCCTTCCTTCTGCATTTGCCTACAGACTGTTGAAGAGCTCCGGCTGGCCCACAGCAGCTGTGAGACACAGGCACACAGAGGAGCAGTGGCCTCTGCAGACAGGCCATGCCAGGGGGCCTGTTCCGTCACACTGGCCTCCAGAGCCCCTGGCCTTGGCCATGAGACTCCTGAGCTGGGGCTGCAGGAGGAGGGGAGCCCCATGTGTGCTGTCCTTTAGGAAGGCACTGAGAGTTTACTTCCTCCAGAACTGTGTGCTAGTCAGGCATTCGCAGTTCCTGTACTAACATACGGTTCTGTTGGGCCTGTTCCCCATTTCTAGGTGTTATCCCTAATTCTGATGTTTTCCCTGTGCACTGAATAATGAATATATGTTTATTTAAACACTGGAGTAGAGGCTAAATGTGAAATATAAATAGTAAAAATACCTTGGAGAGCGTCTGCCTCCAGCCTGTCCCGGGTCTGCCACGTGCCAAATGCAGGTGGACTTGCAGGGCCTGCGGGCCAGGCCCTGCCTGTGGCATTTCCCAGGGCTCCTGTGAGAGCCCTCGCTGCCAGATGCAGGCTGCCGGCCACCTCCTCCTCTGTCCCGCTCTCCGTGAGAGCTGGGTCCCAGGTCCCCGCTGGTTGTTGATCTGTGACTTGACAACCTCAGTTCCCACCACTGCTTCACACTGCTTTCTAGACAAAAGCCTCAGTGCTGTGTTCTCAGCCTGTGGTGCTCTGTGTTTCTTGTTTTTCACAGTTGAGCTGCAGTCAGCCGTTGAGGTCCGCCAGCCCTGGGGGAGTGGAGGTGGCCACCCAGTGCCCACTGCCTGCCAGTCACTGTGCAGCGCAGGTCACAGCACCCCTCTGCCACACAGCTGCCAGTGGGATGTGCTCAGAAGGCTAGGGCTCTGGCACGTTTCTCACTGTAATTTTCTGACCTTGCTGTGCTTCTGAGTTTTAAGTAAGAAATTTTTGTCTGAGAAGGGACCCAGCCGGGAGGAATGAAATCCCAAGTTTGATTGATTAGTGGAGTCAGAATCAAGAATTAACAATGTTCTCTGAGAAATAACATGATTCTTGTCCAAACTGAACAAACAGGATTTCCTTCAGGATGTTTGCCACCAACAATGCTGCTATTTGTAAATGGAGTGGTAAAATGGTCACTTTAAGTGCAGTGAGAAAGTTAAATTTCATAGCTGGTCGACAGACAGCTAAAATCTTCTGTTTAACAGCAATGTCTGGCAGCCTCGTCCCACAGGAGGGCACTTGGTGGCATGGCCATGCTGCACCCTGGTGCTCAAGAGGACACCACACCAGATTCCTCTCCGTAAGAGCAGCTGTCTATTCAGTGCTGCTCTGTGCAAGCTTCGAGCAGCCGCAGGAAACTGCAGAGAGCACCCGGGAAGTTAGGTCAGTCTCTGGGCTCCTGGTGCGTGGCCAGCCCTCTACAGGGCACCAGCTGTGGGCACACTCATCAGCACAAGAATCCACTCTAGTCTCTGCTGCCTTCAGGAACTGGGTGCCTAGGACAGATACAGTGGGACCCGGCAGGCTTCTCGGGGGGGCAGACTCCCGTTCTGCTTTGCATAGTGGGCCCACCCCTGCTGTTTGTGCTTCATCCCTCATCCACTAAGTGTGATGCATCCAGCAGGGGCTCAGGGACTATCTGACCCCTCTTCTACCAGCTGGTTCCCGTTTAACACCTCACTTTCAGTGCCAGATTGCACCTGAGGCTGAGGGAGGAAATCAACTCCTTCTGGGGTCCAGCACTGGCCTGGACCTGGGGGGTGAGGGGGGTGCAGGTATCCCCAGGCCCCGCCCAGGCCTTGGAGGACTGAGCACCAGGCCACACTTGTCCCAGGAAAGATGGGTTTGAGGGATGCCAGCAGGGTCCCCAGTATGAAGCCTGAGGGTCAGGGCTTCAGGGGAGACTGGCTAGGGTAGGGCACGGGCATGGGGATGAGGAAGAGACCCTCGATACTCCACAGAAGGGTGCACAGTGTGTGGGCCAGGGCAGTGCCCCCCATACCTGGCTCCTGCCTCATGGACCTCCTCCTCCCCCAGGGAGTTGCTGCACACACAGCAGCCCTCAGGGAATTGCCCATTGACACAGGGCCAGTGAGGGGGCTTTGCTTTTCCTCCTAGGGACTGGTTTTAGTCCAGTTTTGTTCATGATTACATGACAAATGCAGGTGTTCTAGTCCAGTCTGCCACCAGGAAGTCTCAGAGCTCCAACCTGGACCTGGGTCCTCCATACACCCAGTTTTCTCCACATCTAACACAAGCAGGTACCCTGCGAGTGCCCTGTCTCAGGAGAAGGCCACGTGCCCTGCAAGGACTGGTCCCCACCACACTCATGCCGCAGTCAAGTCCACCCACGCAAAGTGCAGACCCCGCTGCGTCCAGGTCGGCTGCCCCTCCTCTGTGTTCCTGGCAGCAGACGTCTGCACGTCGGTCTGGCCACACCTCCTCTGCCCTTTCTTTCCTCCTCACTTTTGTCCCTGAGGCCCAGGCCCTGCTGGAAGAACGCTAGCCCTCTCCACAGAGCCTCTCGGCTTCCACATCAGGTCCCCTGTTCCAGGTGGCGCCTCGCATGGCTCTGTCCAGCAGCTGTCACCCGCCAGACGCACTCCCCACCGCTGCCTTGGCTCCCATCTCTCAGAGTAGAAATCGCCTGCCATGTGGCAGAAATTTCATTTTCAGCTTTAAATTTTCCATGGAGAGTGTAAAGTGCGGTATTAATTTACAGTTGCTAACTGCGCTTTTCATAGTGAAAGCACAGACAGCTAAGCATATTCCCCCCAAGCACACAGAGCAGACTACTGAGCGCGCCACTGGGGCGGCATGGCGATTAACCTCACGGGATCGGCGCCGAGGACCTGGCACCTTCCCTCTGCAGCGGCACGTCCGGGTGGGGCCACCCTGCCTGGGGCCTGGCAGCGGGGACAGGAGCATGAGGAAGGCCTGGGCGGAGGGAGCGGGACCCCCCAGCCCCCCGCCTGCCCACTGCAGCCCCCATGGTGCATTTTGTTGGAAGAACGTTCCAGAAAACTCCAGATCCCCAGGATGATGTGGAGATGGATCCAGAAACCACTCTGCCACCTTGGGAGGCAGAAGTGTCCCCTGGCACCGCCCACCAGGACCCCCAAAGGCTGGCCCCTTGCCCAAGGACATGAGCGGCCCTGAGACATCACTGCCACTCCCCTACAGGACAGAAATTCCTTCAAATCTGAGCAACTATAAATATGGAGGGAGGTTTTGAACAGGTTTTCTTTTCAGACTAAAAGGAAATTCCTAAAATTCTTAGGTGGTAAATCCAGGCCTTCACTCCAGCTCACTGGTGCTGACACTGGACGGAGATGGCAGGGCATTGGCCCTGGAGGTGCAGGTGGCCCTGCAGCCTGACACTGTCCTCACTGTCCCACCCCGGGCCCGCCAGGCCCTCCGAGAGGTTCTTGGCTAATCTGTCTCCATAGCCCAGGAGAGGCACCCACGCCCCTGAGACAGCCCAGCTCCGCCAAGGGAGCCCCGCCATGTCCACCCACTGTGTCCGCGTGTCTTCTGTGATTTCCATTCTGCCAGGAGCATCACGTGCAGAAATGGTACAGCACCAGTGTGGGTGGGACAAGCCAGTTGCTGAGACCCAGCTTCACTGTGGTGCGTGCTTTGTGCATTTGCGTCATCCTCTGGGCTTGCATACTCAAACTCTTGTACACACACTACACACGCAGTTCATTCTGAACCCTCAGTGGCTGCTGATTTCATGGCCCCTGTGCAGCCCCGGGGATGAGGACAGCACTCACGGGACTAGAGGACAGCTCTACCCGAGCCTGCCCGGCCGTGGGCCTCTGGGCCAGTCCAGTGGGGAGCTGTGCTCTGGGAGAGGCCCCTGCACATTCCCACAGCCGGGCTGTGTCTCTGACAAAACAGGCCCATTTCTCACCGTTTCTGGGTAGCCAGAGCCAGGAGGGCACAGGCCTCTGGGAGAGCACTGGGTCTGGCACCCCCTCTGGCGATGTCCCTGTAGGCACTGAGTCTACACAGCACTGACAGGAGCAGCACGGCCTGGCTCCGGGTTTCTTTACACCGTGTCAGGGGGTCCCAGGCTCTGGCAAGAAAGACAGTGCTGCACATCCCCGTTTAGGCCAGCCACCTGGGCCCAACTTGGGCCATCCGGGTCATAGGAAAAGAACCCACTCCAGCTACTGGGAAAGAGCCCAAGGCTCTGACGTCCACTGGTTTCAAGAGTGACCACCCAAACCCAGGGAGGCACAGAGCTGATACGGGCGGGCCAGCCTCTGCCGGGATGGGAGGGCCAGAGGGCCCAGCTGGGATCGCCATGCTGGGTGTGATGAGAAGCAGCCAGGGCACAGGTGTGGTGCTGACGGCCTGTGCAGGCAGCGTGATGAGCAGAACCCACACGTGGCCACATGTGGGGAGCATGGGGTCGGCTGCCATTGCAGCGACGCTCCCTTCGTGCCTTCCAGGGACCCCCATGTGGTTCCTCTGATTTCCCTAAAACTGGCTGTGGCCGGGAGTGTAGCTCAGTGATGACGCCTGTACCTACACTCAATCCTTAGCACCATGTAAAAAATGTGAAAGATCAAAAAACCTTATTTAGGGCCGGGGATTTAGCTCAGTGGTTTCTCCGCCTGCTGCGCAAGTGCAAGGACCTGAGTTCAATCCCCAGTACCAAAAAAAAAAGCAAAAAACCTTATTTATTACCTAATGTATTTCACTGGAAGCAGCAACTTGGGGAGGTGGAAGGGATGGGGTTCTCATGGTCTGCTCTGCTCCCCGGTGCCATCAAGAGGCAGCCCACGGCTGCTGCAGAGGGTGCGCTCTGGGTCCTGGGCTTGATGCTGGGCCCTGCCCCACAGTGTCCACCCAGGAGGTGAACAGAGCCCATGTGACCCCAAGGCCAGGATTGTTGGGGGCCCCACAGGCATGGCTTCGAGGAGGACCAGGCCCCCTGAACACAGGTGGAGCCCAGAGCCTGCTCAGCACCTGGGGAGGGATCAGGTTCATGCAATGCAGCCACTGCTCCAGCCACAGGCTCATGGGGACTGGAGGCCGTGGCTGAGTTCTGCGTCCTGGGTGCGGCACCGAGCCTGGGATGGGGCAGCAGGTCCAGCATGCTCAGGGGGGCATGATGCGGGCAAACCCCAGAGAGCCCCAGTGAGTCCAGGGTCAGCTGCAGACACCCTGAGAACCTGGGCGCGAGACAGGGCTGGCCACAGTTCCTCCTTTTCCCAAGCACAGTGTGCTCCAGTCACCATCACCATTCTTAGGAAAACGGCCTTGGAAGCACTGTGGGCCCTGGGTCTCTCCGCAGACTTGAGCACACTCAGGGCATCCAGCTGATCACAGAGGCCCGGCCCCACTCAGCGGTACGGTGCCAGGCTGGGCTGCGGCGTCCCTGCCCCGCTGGTGAGGCCTGGCTCTTGGGACCCTTGGGGCTGTTGCATCTCCAGCCAGAGGCACACTCTCCTCGAGGGACCGGAAGTGTGCAGCTGCAGACACTTGAGGGTGGAAAGAATTTGGTAATTAGAGTCACGGACCTTTAGAAACCTCAGGAATCCGTCTTCAGGAAATATCTTTTCTCCATCGCAGACACACTGAGAAATGTGATTTCAAATTCTGCTGAGCACAGGCACTGGCTGCTCAGGCCTAGACACCAGGAGGGCCTGGATGTCAGGGTGTGCTGGAGGAGGAGTCTGGGGCCTCGGGTGACAGTTCTACCTGCATGAGCACTGGGGCCCTCAGCCAGGTGGGAGAGCAGACGAGAGCCCAGAGCCCAGCCTGGGAGGATCCAGGAGGCCAGAGGCCAGAGGAGCCACCTGCCTAGTGCCCCAGCTCTGCCCACCCTGCCCCCTAAGGTCCAGGCCTACCTGGGTTGGGCAGGCAGTGAGTCAGCTCAGCTCATGGAGGGGCTGGGTCACTACGAGAGTCCAGGTGACCGGGGGAGAAGAGGGGAGCAGCCCAAGTCGTCTGTCCAGGCTCGGCAGTCGCACAGGGCCAACGGGAGCCCTCAGGTGCTGCAGGTGGAAGCTGGGGCTTCTAGGTTGCAGAAAACAGAGGCCTCAATCGAGCACAGCCATACACCCACGGCCTCCACTCCACAGGGCTCCCACTGCGCCAATGTGCAGACCGCTGAGCTTACCCCTGGGCTGCATGCCTCTGCTCAGCCCAGGCATTCAGCTGATGTGTGTGCATATGTGTATGTATGTGTGTGTGTGTTTGTGCGCGCATGTGTGTGCATGTGTATGTGTGTGCACCAAGCAAGGGATGCAAACTGCCCAGCCCCTGCATGGTCCCCCTCAAGCATGGTCACCTTGGGAGGTGGTAGAAGGTGGGGAGGAGCAGCTGGCCCTGCCCCAAGAGCCCATGGTGTTTTCTGGCCATTCGCTGGGCTCTTCTGCCCAGTGGCTTCCTCTGACTCTGAGCTGGGGCTGCTGTGGGCCTGCAGGTAGACCCTGGGTGCTCCAGCAAGGTGTGTGCCCCGGGCCGTTGCTTCCCTCCTGCAGGGACAGCATCCTCCAGCAGGCTGTCATCCAGTACATCTGCTTTCTCCATTCTACAGCTCAAACTGGACTCTGGTGGCAGAGGCAGGGCTGTCCAGCAAGGCCCTGAGAGGACAGGCTCTGATGACAAGAAAGCAGTGGGCACTGGGGACCAGCATGCTGCCCAGGCCTGCTTCTCTGCAAAGCCAAGTCCTCCCAGCCAGCTGCATCAGGGCAGTGCAGAGGGGCTCGGTGAGCTTCTGAGTCCGGTAATGCGAGAGGCGGCATCAAGTTCTGCCATTGTGGGGATGCACAAAGGCACAGCCAGGACAGCCCTGTTCACACGACCCCCCCGGGGCTGGGGTCACCTTGAGAGGCCCCTCTGGGGACAGGAGGAGGTCCCACGCCTGGGGGCAGCTGGGCTCCACCCAGATGGCTGGGATTCTGGCAAAGCCATCGCCCTCACCAGTCTCAAGCCAGCCCGGCCTGGCCCAGCTTCAGTGGCCCAGGACTCAGTCAGTGTGTGGAGGGCACAGGGCATACATCTGACCCAGGCAGGCAGGGCAGGAGGAGGTAGAGATCGCCAGCTCCAGAGCAGCCCAGGGCTCACACTGCCCTCAAAACTCGTCACCCGCTCCTGCCCCGGGACCCTTGGCCTCCACCCTCCTGAGTCCAGCCTCAGAGCCGTTTCCGACCCCTCTGTGCCCTGGCACAGTCGGTGGAGCTGGGGTTCAGTTTCCCTGTGGGCATTCCCATCCTCTGCCTCCCACCAGCTGGCTGGGGACCTGGGCCCAACGCCCACCTCTGGGGCCCTGGCGTGGCAAGGTCTGCCTGCAGTGAGCCTTGCAGCCACCTTGGAGCCTCCTCCCAGGGGCAGCAGAACACAGGGAGCACCCAGGACACCCCCCTTGCTGGGGCACCACACAGGCATCGCCCAGGGCCTGGGACTCTAGGGTCTGAGGGGTGTGGGGTGTCCTGTGCCCCTGGCCTTGTGCCCTGGGGGAGGACGAGTTGTGCAGACACTGCACACACTCCTGGGAGCAGACACATGGACGCCTTGCACAGTCATACAAGCTCAGTGCAAATGCGTGTGCTCACTCATGTACAAAGGCTCACGTGCACAGGCGCTTTGGCCTCGAGCAGCCATGTGCACAGCTGAGCGGACTGGCTGATGCCATGGCTGGGCATCTTCTGCCCCGCACACCCTTCCCGGGAGAGGCCTGCACCCATGGGCCAGGACCTGTGGCTACCTATCCGCCCTGAGCAAGCGGCTGCCACACCCTGCACCGGCAAACTCCCTGGACAAAGGCTGTTGGCTTTGCAGCCCTCTCCCTGGTGGGCGTGGCACTTCCGCAAGCGAGGGTCACAGCACTTTGTAGTGTGCCGAGAATCAAACAAACGGTAGCGCTTTGAAGCCCAGGCTGCTGGCACAGCCCAGGATCCTGAAGAAGGTCCCTGTCCAGGGTGGGTGCCTGCCCCACCCACCTCTGCCCCAGAAAGGGCTGAGGTCCCCTCACAGCCAGGGGGCCCCAAAGCCAGTAGGGTCTGTTCCCACCCACAGCCCACGGTGCTATTTCCTGATAGAAACTGTGTCCTTCAGCAGGAGTGCAGGGTCCCTGGGACCCAGTACCCAGGTAACAAGCCCCTCCAGGCCCAGCCCTGCCCCGACCCTCTGACACTGTGCCTTGCCAGTCTGGGTCACTTGGTTCTGGCAGCTCTGAGGCGGCCCGGTGCTGGTCAGAGGGTGGGCTGGGGTCTCCTGCCTGGGCACACCTTGGGTCTCGGGCTGGTGATGTGAGGAGCTCCATGTAGAGGCCATGGCTAGGAGGAGCCATGCCAGGTGGGGCCTTCTCGGGTGTGGGGCCCTGCAGGCCCAGGCCTGGCCCCAGAGCTGTGGGTGGGAGTCTTCGTGGCACTGGTGAACAGTGTCGGTACAACTGCTGCATGTACATGCATGCGCGTGCGCGGGAGCACACACACACACACACACACACACACAGCCCAGAGTGCACCCTTCCGTGTAGGGGCCGGGTCCCAGGCATTGGGAGCCATTTTGGCCCAGGACCCCTGGCTCTGGTTCGCAGAACCCCAGAGCATGACTCCACAGGCCACAGGCCACACTCCTGCCCTCCAGGGTGGGCCACAGCATCCAGGGCTCCATTGGTCTGTGCAACCCAGTCCTAGGACCTAGCTGTGTCTGTGCACCGGAGCCTGAACCTCCAGGACAGGGTGACCATCCCCTCCCATCCAGCTGGGCTTCAAGTCCAGGCTGTCCCCAAGAGTCCAGTACAAAGACTGAGGCTGGCCCTGGGAGCCAGTGACAGGAAAGCCACTATGCCCAGGTGCGGCAGCCCCTGAGTGGATCAAAGCCTGGCCCTGCCCGGCAGAGTTGCCAGGGAACGAGCCCCGGTCTGGAGATAAGACCAGCCAGGCCAGGGGCTCTGGAGCTCAGCTTTCAGCCCTGATAGTGTCCTGAGACAAGAAAGAGGAGGTAGCATCCAGCCTGCAGCTGTCCCTGGCCCAGGGGACCCCAGTGGGCAGCTGTGTGCGCTGTGGACCCTAGGCACCCACGAGAGCACCAGAATGCTAGGGGACTCGGAGCCTGAACATGGGTCCTCCTGCCTCAGGCCCACGAAGAAGGGATGGGGAGGGAACAGCAGGGCCTCCATAGTCACTCCATACTCACACATGCGTGGACATGGCACACGCCCAGACCTGCATGCACACAGGCACATCTGCACACACTGTGCCCACGTGGGACTACACATGTGTGTGCCGGCCAGGGCACTTGTATCTACAGCAGACACAAGGGCACACATGCACATACTCCACGTGGGTGCTGCACACAGGCACACGCTGAGAAGCTCATGTCCACACCCTCATTGGTAGCGGGCCAGGTGGGCTTTGAGGTAGGCTGGGCCATCGTCCCCAGATGCTGCTGGATGACCAGCCCTGCTGGCCTGCACAGGAGCTATGCGGGTGGTGGGGGACCCTTCAGTGTCAGTGGGGGCTCCCTGGGCTGCTGTGCTGGGCGCCTGTCCATCCAGTGCAGGGACTCAGAGGCCCCAGGCAAGCATGGAGCAGCACCCTAGCCCATGCCTTGCAGGCTGCTCCTGAGACCTCATCTAGGGCTCCCACTCAGATGTGTCCAGGACTGTCTGCCTAGGGCACCCCTGGCCTCCGGCCCTGCCCTGCCCTGGATTCCACAGCCATCTGCACACCCAGCCAAGGGCCTGGGCTGCCGCAGGATTTCTTGCTCCCTGGAGGCCAGCCAGGGCTGACTTGGGTGGAGGTGGGATCCCCCCACCCCCCACCTCTGAGCTGCTCTGCTGGGCTGGTGCCCGGCGGGCGAGGGTTGCTGGCTGGTGCTCCTCTCATTTCCTCTTGGCCTGCAGGCCCGGCTGCCTTGGGAACAAAGGGTGGATTGTGCCTCTTTCAGGGCCTGCTCTCCAGCCGGGCCTGGGATGCTCCCGGGCTGGCCGCTGCTCGGGCCGGGCCTGTGGGTGATGGCTGTACTTCCAGCCTCGCAGGGCTCCCCTGGCAGACCCTCCTAGGCTCTGGAGCCGGCAGCACCAGCCCCAGGCTCCCCCCAGGCGGCTCTGCAACTGGGAGCCGTGACTAGGCCGCCTGGCTCTCCTTGCCCAGTGCCTGGCTCTGTGTGCAGCTCGTGGGTGCCGCCCGGCCCCAGCAGCTCAGGCCTCTGTGCACCCTGCGCCCTCACCACCGCCCATCCACTCTGCTGCCTGCCTGTGCTCCGGCTCCCTGGGCTGGGCACTGGGGCCCCTGTACTCAGTGTTGGCCTTGGGGAGGCGGGGGAGCCAGAGAGGGCCAAGCAGGGCCACAGCCCGCGCACACTCCCACCACCACAGGTGCATCTGTGAGCCTTTAGTGCAAACCAGTGTATCCAAGCTGTCTGGGCCACTCGGGGCAGAGCCGACGGCAAGCAACACCCCTTCACCTGGCTAGAGCCCCCGGCAGGTGTCCGTCTCTCAGGACGGACTGACTGACGCCAGCGGGGGCACGGACTCCACAGTCAGAAGCACATGGCCCAAGAATCCACGCACCAGTCCTCGCCCTGCTGGCCCAGCCCCTCCAGGCCTGAGGACACCCGGTTGCCCAGCGCTAGGCGTCAGCCTTGGCCCCGACCGAGCCCTCACCGGCTGCGGCTTCAGCTCCCACTGCCGCCATCTCAGGGGCTTTGTGGAGCAGAGTGGGCCAGTGCCATGGTCCTGGAGGGGCTCTGGGAAGGCGCTTCAGAGGATGCTTTTGGAAAAACACTACACACAAGAGCTGTGCATAGAGAAGGAAGTTCAGCTCTGTGGAGCCTGGTGCCACTGGCATCGCCCTCCCGGCCTGGGCTCCCGCCACGCAGGAGGACTCTGAGAGCACCCTGGGAGCTGCCCAGGCACAGGCCAGGCAGAGCAGGAGAGGAGTGGGCCCAGGCCAGGCGGACGGGGCTCCCCATGTTCCTGCGATGCCGGGGGGTGGCAGGAGCCACTGTGACACGGTCACCGCCCACCCAGGTGCGGGGCCTTGAGACATGGAGACCGACTCCCTGGAGACGCTGAGGGTGGCGGGTGGCAGTGGGGTCCCACCTGCCCGGCATGTCTGTCCCTTCATCACCTGGGTGGCCCAAGTTCCTGGAGGTACAGCCCGGCCTGTGCCCCAGAGCTGCTGCTCCGAGGTCCTGGTGAGCAGAGCGCGAGGGCTCCTGAGGTGGCTCTGAGGGGACATGGGGGGAGGGGCCCATGGGGTCGGAGGGACGGGGGTCAGCAGTCCCCAGGGGTACAGTGCTCCTCACCCCAGTCTGGCCCAGGAGTCTGAGGCCTTCCGGAAGGTCATAGAGAGCCACCGTGGGAGGACCGGGCCCCAGCTCTGCCAGGCCTCCTCGTGTCCGGCCGCTGTGGCCTCACTGCCTTCTCCCTCCCACGCTTGCCTGGACCCCGGACATACCGGAGCCCCTGCCCGGGCCAGGCCTGGCACTCTCCTGACGCCTAGGGCAAGGGCAACACGCAGGGCACAGGGGGGCAGCCGTCCTGGAGCTCACCTGAGGGCAGTGGCAGGGGCTCCAGACCCCCAGTGAGCCATATGCCCCCAACTGCCCCACCTCCTCCTCCCCTTCCAGGGCGGCTGCAGATCCCAGGAGAGCGAGCGGTGGTGTCACCTTGCTCTGTGCAGCCCTCCAGCCCTCCCGCCGCGTACCCAGTGCAGGGGCGGGGCAGCCAAGCCCTGCTCCTCACCCACCACGCTGATGGCACATGGGGTCCCATTCTTGGCCAGGGACCTTGGTGAGCCTGAGTCTCTGCTGGGCAGTGCCCCCGGCAAGGGAGTCCAGAGGTGGCACAGAGCTGGCTAGGACACTCCCTCCCCGGCCCCAGCTGTGGGGCATCAGGCGGCAGGCACCCAAGCAGGGCAGCAATGGCCCCTCTGCCTGGCCCCTGCTCCCCAGCGCCACCCTGAAGGAGCATGGCCAGCACCCATCTGTGGCTGTGGCTTGGGCCGAATCCTAGGAGTAGGCTCTGGTGTCTCACTGCCTGTCCGGCCACCGCCACATCCCTGCTCAGTGTAGGGACAGGGAGCCCTCGGATGTCACCCCGGCAGGGGACCCACTCTCTGGCCCCCGCCCCTGCCAGCACCGCTCCCTGGGTCTGGCAGTCACCCGGGTCACTCGGATGTCTGTGTCTAACCAGCCCCTGTAGGTCCTGCCCGGTACTGGATCCTGGGTCCTGGAGCCAAGCCCCCCCGGGTGTCCCTGCCCCTGGGTCCTCGAGTCTGTCCTGGGCCCGGGGCACGACTGATCTCCAGCCAGGCCCTCTGACCTGCAGACCGGGTGGGGCTGTCCCTGTCCCCCCTCTGCTGTCCACTCCCACTCCCGCCCTTCGGAGACAGCTGCGGGCCGGCCCAGGACACCCTTTGAAGCCAGAAGGCGGGGCCGCTGTCACACCCGAGGGTGTCAGAGCCCAGCCGGCCTTTCAAGCTCTCGGCCCTCACAAGTGAGCGGCTTATCACAGCCGGATGCTGAAGGGGGGGGGGGCAGACTGGCACCAGGCCTGGCCTCAAACACCCCCTGAAGATCCTTACCCAGGACTGTGTCCCCTCTTGAGAGGCCATCGGAAGCCACCGGGGTCACCCTGAGGTCACCTCCCGGCCCTGCTGGGACCCTCAGCGCCGGGGACACTGGGGATGCAGGCGCATGCTCTTCTCCATCCCTGCAGCCTGGTGGCTGCTCGCTGACCTTCCTGGGAGGTCCAAGGGCACTGGGGCCTCACTCGGCCTGTCCATGTGGAGGGTGGCGGGGTGGGGCCCTCTCCTGCCGGCCCCTGGTCCTGCTAGGACTCTGCGCCAGCCCCTGGCCCCCAGCACACCCAGCCTCCCGCATGTCCAAGCCCTGCAGGGGAGGTCAGGGCCCAGGGAGGCCCGATGAGTCTTTTGCCCCACGGGTCCTGCTACCCAGCCTGGCAGCCAACACAGGCACAAGGTTTGCTCCAAAGCTGGCCCAGCTCCCAGTGACCTCCCGGGACCCCCGGAAGGGCCCAGCCTGGTCTCAGAACCCAAGCCCGGGGCTCTGCCACCCTCCTGCCCAGACCAGGCAGGGACAAGGGACCTCATGTCATTGCGGGTGGCTCTGGCCTCAGGGTCAAGAGCACAGGCTCAGGGTCTCGACTGGCTCCTTCCAAGCTCCAGGAGAGCAACTCGACTCCTGTACCCACACACAGCCTGGGGGGCTCCGCTGCCAAAGCTCTCCAGCCCTCACGTTCCTGCTCTCCCCACCCCGTGCCTCACTGAAACCCAAGCGGGCCTCAGCAGCCTGCTCTGTCTGGGCCATGCCTGTGACCCCCAGCTGCAGGTTGCTTGGGCCCCTGTGGTGCCTGTGGCCACTCTCCAGGGTCAGCCAGCCAGCTGGAAACGGCCCCATCACCCAGAGGCAGGGCCACGTTGCACAGGTGCCCGGGCCAGGGCGAGTGCCCGGAGCAGAGTCCTGAGCTGCGTGGATGCCCCAGCTCCCACCTTCTGAGGCCGCTTTCCTGAGGGGCCCAGCAGGTTGCCGCTGCCATGGGCCAGCCGAAGACCCTGCACACCAGTGAGACCCTGACCCAACCCCTGCCAACAGTGGGGACCACTGTCCACCATCACGGGGGCCGGGCGGACACCTGGGTAGAGCCCCATGGACGGCGGTGGCCGTGGCCCAGCCCCACCCAGCTGCCAGAGGCCACCGTGCCAAAACCACACAAGGTGGGGCTGAGACAGCAGAATCCTCACAGCCACAGGAGGCCCGGTCAGCCCGCCAGAGCCACTCCCAATGAACCAGTGCTCTTGGGGACACCAGGCCTCAGGCCCTGGGACTCACACCCGCACACACGCGTGCACATGGCAGGCGCAACATGGACCGGACAGTCGGGAGCCGTGTCAAGGAAGAAGATGCACACTTTCTTGTTTAACAAAATAAATTAAATATACGAGGCTTTAGCTCAAACTCTATAGTCACAGAGACCAAGGGCGCAGGGGGCAGGGCTGGCCGCCAGGACGAGGACACCAGTGAGACTGTGCCCAGGCGCGCCTAGGCCTCAGACAGGCCAGCCTCTGGAGCCCAGCCCTGCTCCCGTCATTATTAATATTATCTCCATTCTTAAATATAAATATCAAGGCCCCTCTCTGTGGCAGTGGGAAGGCAGGGGCGGGTCTGCGCCTCTCTCCTCGTTTGGCCAGGGACCCTGGGCCCCCAGGCAGAGGCTGGGCAGGACACAGGCAGCAGGTGGGCAGGGTCCTTCATCTACTCACATGACTATGTCGCTGCAAAGCTGAACAGCCCAAGCCTTTCCAAGGGCATCTCGGTCCACGTGCGTGTGCAACATGTCTGTGTGGTGTGTGTTGAGTCCGTGTCTGGTGTTCTGTGTGTCCATCTGGCAGTGTCTGTGTACCTGGCCTGATCCGTGTGTGTCTCGCACAGGGTGCTGGCTGCTGCTCCCCCGTCCGCCCGCTGGCCTGTCCCTGCACCCACGCTATCTAGCACTGGTAGTGGATGTGCTGGTGCTGGTGCACCTTGCCCTCCATGTGGGAGTGGGAGTGCGTGTGCGAGTGTGTGTGCACATCTGTGTACAGCTTGGGGTACAGCTTGGGGCCGGCCACCGGGCCCGAGCCCCGCGCATGCTCTTCACACAGCCCCACGGCCAGCACAGGCAGGTCCTTGGCCCCTCCGCGGTCCCGGGCCGGGGCTGGCAGGCGGTGGCTGGGCCCGGGCGCCGTGGACACGGGGGCGCAGGGCTTCCTCTTGGCCTGGCAGAGCCACAGCAGCACGGAGCCCAGGATGAAGACGGCGCCAGCCGGGACGCCAATGACCACTGGCCACGGCAGGCTGGCGCTGGAGGATGCGGGGGGCACGGGGGGCCCCGGCGGTTTGGGGTCTGGAAGAGAGACCGAGGCAGGGGTGAGGGGCGCCACTGCAGGCAGGCACGCGCCATGTCTGGCTGGTACAGCAGGCCCTGGCCCCAGGCCCCAGGGGCCCGACGCGCACCTGGCAGCACAGTGAGGAAGGCACTGCGGAAGCTGTAGCCCATGGTGTTGGCGCCCAGGCAGATGTACATGCCCGCGTCGTCCTGGCGCGCGCGCGCGATGAGCAGCTTGTTGAGGTAGGAGCCGTCGGGCCGCGACCACACATCACCCGTGGGCAGCACCACGAATTTCTGGCCACCCACGTCGATGGTGGCGTTGTGGCGGCCCTCAGCGCCGTACTCCACCCGCTTCAGCCACTGGATCACAGGCTTCACGTCGCTGCGCACCTTGCACTGGAAGGACGTGGTGCCCCCGAAGTCCACCGTTGTGTTCACGGGGTGCGTGCCCGTGAGCACGGGCTTGGAGCGCGTGCGCTCTGCGGGAGGCGCGCAGACGTCACTGGCAGCGCCCACCCCGGCCCCGGCCCCCGGCCCCCAGCCCGGCACTCACGGATCACGTCCACTTTGTAGGTGGCGTTGATGGCGCCTGCCTGGTTGGATACACGGCATGTGTATCTGCCGCTGTCCTCGGGCTGCAGGTTCTTCAGGCTCAGGGTCCACTTCTTCCTGTGCTCGCCAGCCTCCGGGCGTGCCAGGGCTTGGTCGTCCTTCATCCATGTGATGTCGGGCCGTGGGTGCCCACTGGCCACACACTTAAGCCGCACAGAGCTGCCCACGGGCCGTGCGATCACCCGGCGCCGCATCTTGGACGGCTGCGTGAAGCGGGGGCGCGCTGCGGGTGCGCGCCGAGTCAGCGGGAGTGTGTGGGTGCCGGGAGCCACCCTGTCCCAGGGGAGGGCACCACCCTCCACTCACCCCACTGCTGGCCAGCTGGGTCTGCCTTGTCCCCTGAGGAACTGCTGGGCCCTGGGCTCTGCTCCCCAGGGCCGACGTCATCTGCAGTGAAAAGGGAGCCACGGTGAGGGGCGCCCATGTGGCCCCGGCTAGGGTGACCCTGGAAGTGCAGCAAGGCCACCGACACTCCGGCGGCTCAGGGCCCAGGGACAGCTGCGCAAGGGCCGCCCGCCAGCCCCATCCCCAAGTGCAGGTGACCCCGACAGTCATGGATGAGGCTGCAGGGCCAACCCCCACCCGGGCTTGGGGGTCTGAGGGGCAGGGGAGGGCAGGGCCGGCGGCTGGCAGCTGCGGTAACCCTAGCCCACATCAAGGGGCCGAGGGCTCGGGAAGCAGACACGGCTCACATGCCGCCCAGTCATCGCCCTCTGCGGGGCCCAGGGCGGGGGGCTCCACAGTCCCATTCCACAACCCAGGGAGGCCGGGTGGGGAGGCTGTGGCCAGGAATGTCCCCACCCACCCGGACGGTGCCCCTCCACTGAGCTGGGCCAATGCCCTGGGCCCTGAGGCTGAGCAGTCAGCCCGGACCCCATACCAGGGAGGCGGGGCCGGGCACTCCTGGTACCACCACGGAGGGGCGTGTCACCAGGGCCACCTGTCCCCTCCCAGGGCCACAGCCTATGGGCAGGAGAGAACAGAGGCCACTCGCCTCCTAAGGCCCCTCTGAACTTCGAAACCTGAGCTCAGCATCTTGCTGTGGGGCACTAAGGCCCACCCTGGCAAGCCCACAGCCGCCTGCGCCCTTGGGGGGACTACCACCCGGCCGCCATGCCTGGTCCTGCCTGGGAATGGGCTGCCCACCAGCAGGCCCAGGCCAGGCCCCCACCCCACCCCGCGCAAGCTGACCACACCTCACTGACCCATCACGATAAGGGTGTAGTTGACACTGAGACTGCCGAAGCCGTTGGTGGCCTTGCACACGTACACGCCCGCATCCTCCGCCTCCACTGCCTTCACCTTCAGCCCCTGCGGCAGCACGCGGAAGCGGCTCCAGCCGCCGTGGATGGTGCGGCCGTCCTTGGTCCACATGGTCAGGGGTGGCGGGTCCCCCTCCACCGGGCACTGCAGCCGCACAGTGCGGCCCAGCCGCGCCACCTGCCTCGGGGCCACTTTGTCTGCCATCCTTGGGGGACCTGCAGGGTTGGAGGGCTCAGCTGGGGAGGGAGGCCTGGGGTGCTCGTGCCCAGCCCCTCCCCTGCCCAGTGAGGTGGGGGCTCACAGCCTGAGCCAACAGGCCCTTCCGCAGCGTGCATGGAGAAAACAGGGGCTCCTGGCTTTCCCTCGCCGTGCATATTCACAGGTCCTGTCCCCAGCTGGAGTGCACGATCTCATCGTCTACTCACCTCCCCTCACCCCCACCTCCACTGACCCCCAGGACCCAGCCAGGCCTGGCTGTGAGGATAGCAGCCTCACAGCCATCGTACACAGAGGACCCAAGTGCAGGACAGCCTCCCGGGGCCAGCCTGGGGGCGGTGAGGCGCCCTACGCTGCCTGAGTCTGAGCTCAGACACCACCTGCCCAGGGCGGCCAGCCCTCCAGGCAGCCCACAGCCCTGAGGTCAAAGGCAGTGTCTGGACAGGGCAGGGCTGGCATGGAGGGGTGGTCCTGGCCTGCCCACTCCAGGAGGCCTGGGGCAGAGCCAAGGCCGGGGCGACCTTCACCCCGCAGAGAGACGCCTGGCTCCTCCCAGCTGCTGGCCCCAGCTGAGGTGCCCGTGGGAGGACACAGGGACAGAGGAAACCAAGATATCAGGCAGTGCGTGGGCCCTGGGCAGGTGACCTGGGGAGGAAGGGTGGACTGGGCAGGGACAAGGCACAGCCGGCGGCACCCCAAAACTCAGCAGCAGCTTCCTCCTGACCTCAGAGCACCCAATCTGACTGGCGACGCCGGAGCTGCTGGCCCAGGGAGGAGGCATCGTGGCAGTGCTGCTGAGGAACCCAGGGTCCCCTCCTTCGGTGGCATCAAGGGGTGGGGCGGGGGGGCTGGGAGAGGGGCTCCTCCACCCCTCACCGGCTTCCCAGGGACTCTTTCTGACCAACATCTCGTC
This sequence comes from Heterocephalus glaber, assembly GCF_053883595.1. Taxonomy (NCBI): domain Eukaryota; kingdom Metazoa; phylum Chordata; class Mammalia; order Rodentia; family Bathyergidae; genus Heterocephalus; species Heterocephalus glaber. The sequence continues at coordinate 599,707 of NW_028258325.1, read as the reverse complement.
GTCTACTCACCAGCACCTCCGTACCATGGGGGCCAGGCCGAGGTTCCCATAACAGCCCCTTCCCTCACCCCTACCGTCCCATGGTCCACCCAGGCACCGGCAGCAGGGCAGTGCATGCACAGTTGCCCCCGGCCCCCAGCACCCACCTGGTACAGACACAGAGCCCCAGACCCCTCCCCAACCCTCCAAGGTCCCGGCCCCAACCCAGGCAGACCCTGCCCACCACCTGTCACTGTCTGAAATTCCACCACTCACAAGGCCTCCCAGGCTGCAGCACCAGGGAGGGACCAGCCCTGCCCTGGCCCCCACAGCCCCAAGGCTCCCCACCAGCCTGGTTCCCCAGGCCCCCTGGGCAGACCCCACACTCAACGCACACCCCTACCCAGCGTGGGCTGGCCCAGAACAGCCAAGGGCCGGGCTGGCTCAGACCCCATCTCAGCCTGGGCAGGGGCAGAGCCCAGGACGGGAGCAGACAGAGCAGCAGGGACCCCTGCCTGTGGCCACACGAAGAGGCAGAGCCTGGGCTGCCAGATGGCCGGAAGCGTGGCCCCAGCCTGCACGGTGCAGGAGAAAGGCCGGCGGGATCCCGTCCAGAGCCGGGCTTACCCTAAAGCTAGCAGCACCCCGCCAGCCCTCCTCTCGTACCCCAGCCCTTGCAGAGCCCTGCAGGAGGACCCGCCTGGCAGGAAGCTGGCCCCCGATTCCTGGGATCTTGGCTGCAGCCCGGCTACCACAGCTCTATATTTAGCCCAGGAAACACAAGCCCCAATTGTTCTACCTAGAGCCACAGGGCCCACTTGGCCAGCGAGGAAACTGAGGCAGCATCCGAGGCCCACGGACACCAACAGCCCCACTGTCCTTGGAGGGAAGCTTGGCAGGGAAGTGGCAGCCCCGCCTGGAGCTCCCTCAGGCAATACTGCCAGTTGCCCTTCCCTAGCAAGCCCCTGAGAAGGCCCAGCACAGGCAGGATGTAGATGGCTGCCAGGTGGGCAGCAGACATGAGGTAAACCAAGGCTAGGATGTGTTCTCACTCCTCTGATGCAGCCTCGGGGACAGCACCTGGGGGCTCTTTCCCTCCCCCTTTCCCACAGGGCCCCCTGTAGGACCTGGCTCCGGTGCAGGGGTGGGGGATGCAGACGGAGCAGAGCCCACCTGAAGGCCCACACCTCGAGCCCAGGCCCCAGGAAGCATGCAGGAGCCTTAATCCCACTTTCCGGAGCTGCCCTGCAGGCTCAAGACCTGAGCTGTAGGAGCTGGGCCCAGCCAGCACTGGTCTCCAGGGCCACCGGGACAGGCCAGCCGTGTCCCCGCCTCTACAGAACTCACGGGGGCAAGGGACAGGGGCTCCGGCAGAAGGCACACGGGAAGGGACAGGCCACCCTGTCCCCGATGACCAGACCAGGTGCGGGCAGACAGGGGTCCCGAGCCAGACACGGTGGGAGTGGGACTGTGCACTAAGCACCCAGCCTGCCCAGCCCAATTCAGTACGCACGAGGACTGCAGGGCCCTGGAATTTCTGACCTGGGAGGAATTCTCTGGCCAGGTGGTAGGCCTGGCAGTGGGTGGGGGCAGCCAGCCAGAAGCCACCGGCCTGCAGCGCCTCCTGGAGAGGCCAGGGGCTGGGGACTCGGAGGGCCATGGTGAGGAGGCAGGTGTGACCAGGTCCTGTGCCTGCCTTGGGGAGGCCAGGGAGAGCTGGCCCAGAGGGTTCCAAGGCACTGCCCAGTGGAGACAGGGTGACCAGCCGGCCACGTGCTGAGTCCTCTCCCAAGGGAACACACGAGCCCTAGCCACAGGCAGGAGGTACAGGCCCCCAAACTACACCCAGGCCACTGCAGCTGCAGCTCCAGAGATGGGGCCCTAGGGCCCACCTCCCCAGCAAGCCACAACCTGGGGAAGAAGGGCAGGGGTGTCCCTGGGAGAAGAGTACAGAGGACCCCAGGTGTCAGGGGCACACGCCCTTCACAGGCCCAGGACACACAAGACCCTTGGGACCCATCATGGAGCCAGGAAGACTGAGGGACAGGTGGCCGCCACAGAAACCGAGGGGTAGCTCACCCCGAAAGCTGGCTGAGCATCCAGGCACTGCCCCCAAGAGCAGCCACCAGGTGAGGGCCCAGGTGGGACTCCTGGGGACACATCCAGCTCCCCAGCCTGTGCCCTCCCCGGGGCCGTCATACCACCCTTCTCTGGACCACTAGCTCCCACAGCCTCTTTCTCGACACAGCCAGGCCACACACAGCTGGCACCAACGTCACCAGACAGGGCCACCGCCTGGGGAGAGGGCACTTACACACCACCGAGCCTCCTGGAGGGCAAGCCCATCGCAAGGCCACTGGAAGGCGAAGCCCCTGCCCGGCACAGTGCACAGCCAGGTCGGAGGGCCCCTCTCGAGGACAGGCCTGGGGCCCGAGGCTGCAGGTGCAGCTGCCCAGCCCTCAGGGTCCGTTGTGCACACACTGCAGCCGGGGCCCACAGCTGGGCTGAGGGGAACAGAGGGGACCCCGCACAAGGAGCCCACATTCCCGAGGACCCGGGCCACACAGCTTCCTCCCTGTCCTCTCCTGGAGGCCTGTCACTCACTCCGAGGCCCTGGACACCTCGTTTAAAGGTCCCAAGAGATAAACTCTCTAGGCGGGATGAGGACAGAGCTGTGCTTCCTGCCATATGGAAGCCCTTTGATGTCAACAGCTCCCAGGGGGCGGACTCTGGGCCTCGGCTACCTGTTGCCGTTGGGAGACCACGGCTGCTGGGCCTGCCCGGCCCGGCCCCCACCCACCACCCTGACCGTGGACCCTGGAACTGCAGCCTGAGGCCTGACCAGAGCAGCGGTCACCTCACCAGGAAGAGCGGGTGGAAGCAGGGAGGGTGTCGATGAGGTCTGCGGACGGAGGACACCTTTCCCTCCGCCCACGTGGCTGTCCCCTGGGCAAGGCAGGCCCGCCTGCAGCACAGAACGCAGCAGAGACGGCCAGCATGGGCCAAGCACCAGGCCCGGCTGCACGCAGGCAGGTGGCCAGCAGTGGGGTGCCACAGCTCACAGCCCCCACCACTGTCAGCAAAGCCCACGCCAGGGCCGGGCAGGCCTGAGGCTGGAGGCCTCCAAGGGGGAAAAACCAACATTTCCCTATCGAGGGCCACGACGCAGGGCAGGCGGGCTGAAAGGCAACTTTGAGAGCCCGAAGCCCCATTGATTCCTTCACAAAGGATAAAGGAGCCTGCGGCCGGCGTTTCCAGGCCCAGCCAAAGACGACTTTGTTCGCAGCTCCCCCTCCCCCAAGGGGACCGTGATTTATTTTCCTTGCAGGAGGGGGCCCCCAGACGTGAAGAGGGAGGCTGGCCCGCATCCCCACCTCAAAATGCCTGGGCCTGGCTCCCGCATGAACACACCCCAGGCACACGCTGGCCAGCCACTGCCCAGGAGGGATGTAGACAGGAGGCCAGGGTGAGCACCACACAGCAACCCACCAGCACCCCCACGGCATGGCAGCACCCACAACCAGGCGCCCAGGGCACATCTGTGGCTCAGCACTGAGCCGGGTGCTGGTCCAGAGGTCAGGAGAGGGACTGGGGGACAGGCTGACAACCAGTCCCTGCAAGGCCCAGCAGCGCACTATTCAGAGAACCTGGCCAGCCGCTCCAAAGCTGTCTGCTGAGAAAGGTGTCTCACTGGGAGCTGTTTGAGTCACCACTGCGAGCAACAGCAGGGAGCAGAGGAAGCCAAGTCCTATCTTTTGAAAACAGTCTAGGACAAACCCACCAAGATTGTGAAACGTAGGGCAAAAGGGAACTCTTAAAATATGATCTGGATTTACAGCGGTGCCCGTCCCAGAAACGGTGACAACCCGGGGAAATGTCTTTCAAAACAGCCCAAACCACGTTCGGCTCTCGGCCCATGGAGGGCCTGCTCACCGGAGGAGCATGAACCACTTGGAACAGCCCTGCCCCTCCAGTCAGCACAACTCAGGAAACGCATTCCTGTACCTCCACTGCAAACCACAGGGCCTCTGCTGTGGAAAGGGCTCTCTCTGGCCCCCAGCACAGAGCCCAGGTGGACAGGGCAGGGGCAGCTCCTCCAGGGCCTGTCAGCGAAGAGCAGGCCGTGCCCACCATGCTGTCCACCAGTCACCTCTAGGCTGGCCAGGGCCCATGGCAGGACAGAGGCCTCCACAGCCTCTGTGGCCAGAGAACAGGCAGGTGCAGGGATGGGGGAGTCCAAGCAGATAAAAGAGGAATCAAAGCCAGGCCGCTGGCTGTGGTGGGGCTCACCCAGCATGGCCCAAGCACCACAGTGCCCAGGACACTGCCCAGCCTGGCTGCACTGGACAGCCCCCACCCTCCAGCCAGCCAGGCCTGGGCGGGTGGCAGAGGGGGGGTACGGTGGCATAGGTCCCACCTGGGCTGCCACCCGCCGCCCAACACCCGAACGTGGCCATATAAGGCCAGGTTGGGCTCAGTGCGCTGCTGGGCAGCGGGGAAGGACCAGTGGACACAGAGGGCGATCCTGAGTGGTCAACACACCCCAGGACCCGCCTAACCCTGGGCAGCCAGCACTGGGCCTGCCTGGCCCTGGAACATGGTGGGCAGGTGTCTGCCAGCACGTACCACCCACTGGCCACGGATGCCCCTCACCGGGCTGTGTCCCAGGGCAAGGCCACCCCCTTAGAGGGCCACACCATGGCCCTGATACTCCAGGTCCTCAGATATCAGCCCAGAGATCAGCCTCATGGTGCAATGGCCTGCATGCTTGGGGATCCCTAGCCTAGATGGGCACCCCAGGGCCCAGGCCTGAGTCAAGGTGAGGCTCAGGCAAAGCCATAATCAGTGTCTCCCATCCCCCAGGGAGGCCACATAGGGTCCTGGTAAGTTCCCAAGGACCCACCTGGGTCCACTGTGACCACAAACAGCCCAGTGCCCCCAAACCCACAGAGTTTGCCCTCCACACAGGTACATATGTGAAAATGTGTGTGCACGGCCACAGGTGTGTCCTGAGCCCACTGGCCAGCGAGCCAATGGACTCTGACCCTCCCTACAGGTGAGGAGAGTCAGCTGGGGGTTCCCTGGGGATGAGCTGGGACTCCCCCGGGGTGAGCTGAGCCTGACTCGGGAGCGAGCTGGAAGTGCCCCGCGGGTGAGCTAGGGGCGTCAGGAGGAATGTGCTGGGGTACATTCCAGGTGAGGCGAGACCACTACACGGGCGAGCAGGGGGTGGGCTGGAGAACCCCGGAGAGAGGGCTGGCGAGGCAGCAGCGCGAACACTGTGGCAGGGGTCAGGGCGGGCGGGAAGGGGCGGCGCCAACACTCACCTCTCGCGGCGGCGGCCGGTGGGAGCGCCCCCAGCAGCAGCGGCGGCAGCAGCAGCACCAGCGCGGGGCTCGGCGACATCTCGAGGCCGAGGCGGAGGTCGGGGTCCGGTCCGGGGCCCCGGGCCCGAGGCCCCGGGCGCCGCGCTGCGGGCAGGAGCGGCTGGCGATCAAAGGCAGACAAAGAGTTCAGGCTAATTACCGAGCCCCGCGCCCCAGCCCGTCTGGGTTCCGGCCCTGCCCGCGGGACACACCGCGCGGCGCGCAGATAATCGCCTGCGCCATTAGCGGACAAATTTGCGCCGGGGCCCACGTGGGGCGGCGGGCGGGGCGGAGCGGCCCCCGCGGTGATCTGAGCCCGGCCTCCGCCCCCGCCCCAGGGTCGCGGCGCCCGCCCGCCCCTAGAGGTCCCGGGCGCTGCGGGGCTCACCTTGGTGGGCAACGGTCAGGGCCGGGCCCGCGGGCAGCGCGTCGCGGTCATCGCCGCCCGGGGCGCCGCATCCCGCCCCCTGCGCCCCCGGCCCGTCCAGGGGCGGGGAGGCGCTACCTGGGCGCGGGCGACGGGGCGGGGCGCCGGTGGGGGGGCGCGGGCGGGCCGAGACAGGCGGCGGGCGGGCGGGGGCGGGGGCGAGGGCCCGGGGCGCCGCGCCGCGAGGCGTCCTTCCCTGCGGGGCTTTGTCAACTCTCCCGGAGCGAGTGCCGAGCCCGCCGCGCGCCCCGCCCCGCACAACTTCTGACCAATCGCCGTGAGCCGGCCCGCCCTCAGCCCCGCCCCACCCGCAACTTTGCTCCAATCGGCGCGTGCGCCAACCGGGCCCGCGGCTTAACCCTCGCCGTGCTGCGGCTGGCGGGCTGACCGCTCCCCGGGGTGCCCCGCCCCTGCGCCCCGCCTCGGAGCGCCCCGCACGGTCTCGCAGGCCCGGACTGTTGACTGCAGGGTCGCCGCGGCGTACACCAAACCCCAGCCCTGGCCACCTCCTGGCGCCCGAGGAGCCCGGAGCGGCTCCCCGCTGACCTGTGCCCTCACCTGGCGCTTTCCTGCGGCTCCCGGCGGTGGCTGTGACCGCAAGAACACGACCCACAGTAAGACAGGACGCCCCCTTGGTCCCCAGCGCGGGCGGGCAGGCATCTTCCTGTCCTGGGACCCTGAAGGGCAGGTGACGTCCCCGACGTGGCCGTCCGCAGTGCCCCACTGGCCCCTCGTGTCCCGCCTCAGGATCGCGTCGCCCGGGCCGCAGCTCCCTCCGCTGAACCGCGACAGCCGAGTCTGTGACCCGGGCCGCGGCCGGACGGGAACGGCCGCCCCCTCCTCCAGGCAGCCTCGAGACCCGACCCGGGCGGCCCAGTCACCTGCCCGCACGGAGCACCACACAGGGGGCTTCGGGGCCCCTGGGGACGTGGCCACCAGGGGTCACCGACGTGGGGCCCCGACTTCAGCGAGGCGACGCCGCCCGGGCGTGAAGCGCTGGCCAGGTGTGCGGTGCCCAGGGCAGGTGCGCCGGGGATGACTCGAGCTGGGCGAGTCGGAAGAGGGAGGTGGGCACGGGGCGGAGAGTGGTCCCAGGCAGGTGCCGCCCCCCCCCCCCCCCCGCTAGCTGCGAGAGGCGGCCCCGCCCCGCCCGCGCCCCCTCCCCCCACCCCGGGCGCAGCGCACGGCTGCCCCCTGGCGGCGGCTCCCGAGCTGCCCAGTCTGCCCCACCCCGCCACGTCCGGCCTGGGCCGTGGTGTCGCTAAGCCGGAAGCCGTGTGCAACTCCCCCACCCCACCCCCCGCGGCCCCACCGCCCCTCGGAGGCAGCCCAGAGCGCGGACCTCGGCGGTGGCAGGAGCCTTACCCTTTTACAGGTGAAGCCAGGGCGGCATTCCGAGCCACATATCCGGCCTGCATTCTGCCCCGTGGCCTAGTCCTAGCCACAGGGTTGACGCGGGTCGCCTGCGCTGCGTGCAGATAAGCCTCAGGGGACTTGCTCTTCCTGCAACCTTTGTCCCCGCAGGGCCTCCAGGCCCCCTCTGCGCTAGCCCATACCCCTTGGTCCCCAGGCCACAAATGGCAGCAGACCTTGGAGGTGGCCTCTTGCAGGTGCAGGGATCCCAAAGAGCTTGGCAGCGAAACGAGGAGCAGGAACCAGATTCACATTCTGAAACAGCCACAAAAGCAAACAAACAAAACACCAGTGACAAATACGTGTGAAAATCCTCCAGACAGGATGTTGGCACAAGGATGGTGATCCCAAGACTCCAGCTCACCACCCAGGTGTGGGGGCCAGGTAGGACACAGGTGGAGGGGTCCCAGAAGAGCACGCAGAGAGCCCCAGATGGCACAGAGGAGCATCCCAAGGCTTCAGTGAGGACAGAGCAGGCCAGACGAAAACACCACGCAGGATACAGGCACCTCCAAAGGACTACAGCCACCTGGGAGCAGGCAGGTGCTGTCCACAGCTGGAGCAGGAAGCCTCGAGATTCAGAGTGCAGAGTAGGAGGTGTTAGGGGTCACCCTAGATCAAGCAGTGCTGGTCCTTCCTAAGGAAGCGTCAGAGCTGCCAGGTAACTCAAGACACATGCCGGAGTGTTTCCAGGAATGCAGGAAATACCCAGCATAAACTGCCTCTCCATTCAAACCAGCAGGTGTGAGAAGCAGCACAAAATTACAGCTCATGCTGGGGGGGCGCTCAGTCCAGAGTGATCTGGCAGAGACAGGCGCAGAGCTAGCCAGTGGGGACATCACATGTTGTCCGTCACTGTGTCCACGTCCAGGATGCTGCTGCTGCAGAGATATGGGAAAGCCTAAAGCCATAGCCCGACTTCTGGAGGTGAAAACGGAGTGCCTGAGATGAGAAGTCGGAGTGGGATCAATGAAAAATTGCAAAAGCAAGGATTGCTGAACTGGACTGAGACAGATCTGTCCAAAATGAAGCAGAAACAGGCTGTGCCACCACGGCAGGCCACGAAATGCCAGGGAAATTGGAATCCACACGGGAAAGGAGGGTGAGGTGGGGAAGAAAAACTACTCTAAGAAAAAATGGCCAGCTTTCTCCAGAGATAATGAAAGTACAGCTGCCAGAAAACAACAAAATCTAAGCACAAGAAATAGGAAGAAACCGACAGGAGCACCTTCAACATCAGCATGCTGAAAACCAGCTCTGAAGAACAGTTCCACAGGAGCGCGCAGAAGGCAGTCCTGTGTGCAGAGCGGCAAAGATGAGGCTGCTCTGTGGGCTGGGGGTGGGCTGCAAGAAGGCCCACCAAGCTGGTATCTGGCACCAGCAAAAATGCCTTCTAAAAACAAAGGCCAAGCAGGGGGGTCTTTCAGATTCGAAAAACCAAAGAGTTCATCACCATGTATCTGCGCTTAAACAAAATGTTAAAGGACATTGTTCAGGTAAATGGATGGTGGGCACAGGACCACAGAGGAACTGAATCCACTCAAAGACTTGAAGAGCACTGGAAACTGACAGCATGAGGAACAGAAAGTGTCCCCTTATTGTTTAAATCTCCCTAAGCCAAAATAGCAACAATACATTGAGGGGTTTTTATCATGAAAATTTAAAATGTCTGCTGGAACACAGGCTAGGAGGGAAAACAGTGTCGGAAGCTATCAAGATATGTGAGCTGATAGGATGCCACCTGAACTTAGACCTTAGACGTGATGAGTTGAAGATACTTAGTATGAAGCAGTGCTGTGGGACATAGCTGGAGTCCCAGCTACTTGAGGCTGAGGCAGGAGGATCAGTTTTGCCGGAGAGTTCAAGGCCTGCCTGGACAATAGCAAGACTTCATCTTTAAAAGAAGTTGAGTATAAATCCTTAAAGCAGCCATTAAAATAACAAAAAAATCTTCAGAGAATGGAACAATGAAGAAATCAAGCAGATTTTTTTTAATTAACCTAAAAGAAGGCAGAAAAAGAAGGGGGGAAAACAAATGAGACAAGTAAAGGACAGAGCAACCAGAGTCGTCACATGTAAATATGATGAATGCTCAGGGTAAAGGCACAGATTGTCAGATTGGCTGAAAAGACCCAATTCTGTGCTGCCTTCTCATATCAAGACACAAATACGTTAAAAGCAGAAAGGTGGGAGCAGATCATCATGCCATTCCTAGTCTGAAGAAACCCAGACCAGTCGAAGTAGATAGCAGGGCAAAGAATATTACTGGAGACCACAGGATCATTTCGTAGTGATGAGCTGGTGAAGCTGTTAAAAGGACATAGAAACCCTGAAAGTGTACGCACCTGACCACAGGTAAGACCCTGCAGCCTGCACAGAGCAGATGCGACCTGGGTACACAGAGACTGCGGCCGCCCTGTCTGTGCAGGTGATCAGTCACCGGAACACAAGAGGCTTGAACGACGCTGTCAACTCAGTTGGCCTAATAAATACTTCAGGACAACTCATCGTTTTCTGGGCAAAAGTCTCAATGTATTAAAAAAAAAGTCATTCAAAGCATGTTCTCTGAGTCCAATGGAATTGTATCAGAAATCCAGCAACAAACTGTGGTGGCACAGGCTTGTAAGCCCAGCCACTGTACTTGGGCAGCCAAGGCAGGAAGAGTCAAAAGTCTGAGGCCAGCCTGGCAACTTAGCCAGACCCTGTCTCCAAATAAACATTGAAAACAAAGGGCTATCACTGTAGCTCTGGTAGAGCCTTGCCAAGTCTGCATGAGGCTCTGGGTTTGATCCCTAGCACTGCAGAACACTTATTTTGAACCGAATGGAAATGAAAGGACAACATACCAAAAACTATGGGATGCGCTGGGCATGATGCATGCCTGTAATCTCAGCACTTGAGAGGCCGAGGCAGGAGGATCACCTTGAGTTTGAGGGCAGCCTGAACTACATAGTAGGTTTGAGAAAGAGGACACTGTCATGGTTTTTCATACATTCAAAAAAAGGGGAAAATAATGAACTATTTTATCCAGATGAATTTGTCAACTTAGAAGAAATGAACAAATTCTTAGGAAGACAGAAAATACCAACGCTCACTCAAAAACTAGATAATCTGATTAGCAATGTCTATTAAATAATTTAGGTTTCTGGTTAAAAAAGCTCCCCACCAAAAAGCACCAGGCCCAGCTGGCTTCACTGAAGTTCTACCAAAGCTGCAGGGAGGAAATAACGCCAATTCTCCAACTACTACAGAGTAACAGAAGGGCTTCTCCCAGCTACGAGGAAACCGAATCCCAAGAAAAGAAACCTCCAGCCCAATACAGTCCTGAGTGTAGATGCAAATGTTTTTCATTTTAACTAATCAAGCCCAGCAGTATAAAAAAGGACATCTCATTGGGCCCAGAGGGGTGTTCCTGGGACCAGGTGGCTTCCCGCACGAATGTGTCGGAGATCTTGTCTGGTGGCACCCAACCCACTCTCAGTTTTGAAAACCGACCCCAATGAACCAGGAGCAGGAAAGAGCTGCCTCTGCTTTGCCTGGCAAAGATACCAACCAAAAAAATATAAAAGGGAAAAAGTACAGCCAGCGCCACACGTAGCTGTAAAAGACAAGGACGCTGCCTGGCACCCAGAACTGGACAGTGCCCTTCACAGCCTCCGCTTGGTCCCACGCTATGGACAGGACAGTAAGTCAAGAAACAGAAATGAAGAGGTCCAGCCTGGGGAGGGAGAAGCAAGATGGCCCTGATTTGTAAGGACAAGGTCATCTACACAGAAAAATCTGTGGAATCAAGAAGGCCACAAGAACACAGGAGTGCTCTTCGCAAGGTGCGAGACAAAGGTCGGTGTGTGAGAGTCAGTCCCACGGGGGTGTGCGGCTAAGGGACCTCCACATGTTGTTGGTGGGACAGGTGAAGCCGTGTAGCTGTTTTGGAAAATAGTCTTGTGGATTCTTAAAACGTTAAGCTCACACAACTCCACCATTCCAGTCCCAGGTCCTGAACCAATGGAGGCAAAGGAGCGGTCCTGGTGGCACACACCTGCAATCCCACCACTCTGGGAGGCTGGGGCAAGACGGTCATAAATTTGGGGTGGGGGAAAGGAAAGAAGGGAATGGAATTCATATGAGAAAATGGAAAACTGGAAACAGTCTTTGTAAACAGGGAGAGATGGAGGGGTTGAAGGGAGGGCAGGGTAAGGGGGAAAAATAAGAACCAAGAGAGACTATGTAAAGGTGCACATTTCCAATGAGGAATGTCATTATATTGAATACCTAAAATGTACCAACAAAATTAATTTTTAAAAAAGAGGATCATAGGGCCGGGGATTCAGCTCAGTGGTTTCGCTGCCTGCTGTGCAAGCTCAAGGACCCGAGTTTGATCCCCGGTACCCCCCCCCAAAAAAAGAGGATCATAAATTCAAGCCAGCCTAGGCAATTGAAGACATTTAGGGAGATCTTGTGTCAAAATTTTTTTTAAAAATTAATAAAGGCTAAGATGTAGCTTAGTGTGAAGGCCCTGGGTTCAATCCTTAGTACCACAAGAAAACACTGTGCACAATGTCCAGAGCAGCTTGTTTGTGACTGCCCCAACCTGGAGACCACCCAGCCGTCATCCACAAGGGAGGGGCAGACCGCTGGCTCCACACCCACATGGGTGACTCACCAGAGGGGACAGGACAGCAGGTGGCTCCACATGCTCACACTGAGACCAGTGAGAAAAGCAACGGGAACCATGGGGTTCATTTCTATAAAATTGTAGGAAAAGCCTTTTTGTCTTACTTTCTTGTAAGACAGAGTCTTGCCCTGTTGCCCAGGCTGGTCTCAGATGCCTGGGCTCCGGCGATTTTCTTGCCTCAGCCTCCCAAGTAGCTGGGACCACAGATGTAAGCCACTGTAGCGGCTACTGAATGCATGTTAATCTCCATTGAAGACTGCGGGCTGGGCATGGGGCAGGAGCAATGGAGGGGGAGGCAGAGGGGCAGGAGACAGCTTTTGGGGTGAAGGGTACATTCCGAGTTGAGGGGAGCAGGTCGGAAGCCATCTTATGCTTCTGTCTGGTTCTAAACTTACTCTCTGAGTATAAACTAGCTTGTGATAATCATACGGCCTGCATGCCGAAAAACTTATCTTGTGACCCTTTTCAAGAAACGTATAAAGAAAAATATATCTTTACCACCATAGGATTAGCACATTATTTATACACCACTATAAGATCAGCACATGTTGTTTGTACCAAACTCCCATGGCCACTGCATTAAAGAGGAACCATCCGGCTGCTCTTCGGCTTGGTCTTCTGGCCCCAGGCACTGCTCTTAACTGTCTTGACTGTCATGCTGCCTGTCTGGAATCCCATCCAGCTTCCTGGCTCTACCGGTCTCTGCATTGCTGTGAGTTCCAGTGCTGCCCACTGGGCCGTCCATGTTCTCACGCGTGTTGGCCAGGTGGAAGGGAAGATCCTGGGCCTTGGTGCCCCTCCAGCTCCAGCTTATGCTCTGGGTGAGATCCCCTCTGTCTTGCTGTGAAAGTGATAAATGCTCAATAAACTGCTGCATTTGGGAGAATGCTAGACCCTTGGGATCTTTGTTTGGCAAATGCACCAACCCACTTTGCTCCTCTGAGCCCCCGGTTGGCCTAACTCAGAGGCCCGTGTGGCCTCGAGAGTGGCCTCCGTGTCTGTTCACAGTAGCAGTCTAGGTGGAGCCAAAGCGCACAGCATCCACCTGCCACGGCCCCACCTGTCCTGTGGCGTTGGCGACACTGAGAGGCCTCTGCGGGAGGCGGTCCGCTGTCCCACACACCAGCTCTCATCGTGGGCCGCGGCCTCCTGTCCCCCCATGCCCCCCATGCCCTCACAGGGCTCTTCCTCAGCACACAGGCACCCCATTCCAGAGGAGGGACGGTGACAGACTGATGGCAAGGGGCACGGGTGCTGCGAGTGACCAGGTCACATTGCTGGGAGCAGCCCTGGTCAGAAGGCACAGTCCGTTTTGGCTGAATAGGTGTCCCCAAATCCCTCCATGGAGCCTGACCCCAACATGGTGCCATACGGGGCTGTTGGAGTCCGACAGGGCATGAGACCCAGGGCGGGGCTGCTGTGTTCACAGAAGAGGAAGGGGTCCCAGTGGCTGAAAGGGAGGTGAGCCCTCTCTCGAGCCCTGCCAAGAGGATCCCTGACCTCTAACTTTGGAACTGAGCAGTCACCAGGTCTGTGTCTCTGCAGCCAGCTAACCAGACAGAGCCCTTCTGAGGGGCACCTGGACCCACGGGGCTCAGGGACTGCTGAGGGATCCTGTCCCGCGGCAGCTGGTCACAGGACGTGGCAGGCACTCTGGGCCCAACATCCCGCTACCATGGTGGATGTGTCCCCCCAGCTGGAGCCAGATGCCTGCTCAGGCCAGAAAGGACATGGCTGGGCACTGACCGGGCAGCTCCCTGAGTCTCCCTGAGGGGATGCCCGGTGTGACTGCTGGCTGAGAGCATTTCTGCTGCTTACTGGAGCCAGGCAGGGACAGGACTGGTGGGCACCTGGTACATGACCTGACCTGGAGGAATCGTGTCCCACCTGCTGGTCACCAAGGCCCAGGAGCAAGGGCCCTCCCTGTTGGTCATGGAGCACCATGAGCAGGCTCCAGGGCTTGGCCCAGAGTTGCTCAGGCCAGCCTCTGCCTTAGTAAGGAGGGGCCTTGGGTCCTGGGGGCACTCCATGGGAGACCCTGTCCTGTGCCCACCTGCGGGGCTTCAACCAGAGGCCATGGAGGGCGCTGACCCTGGGCCGAGTGCCTGAGCTCACTTGGGAGGGGCACGCCCTGTCCTGCATCTTCAAGTCCAGGTGGAGGCCAGGAGGGAGAGACCTGCAGACTCCAAGCACATGCCCAGGCCTCTTTGCCCTGGCTAGACCCCACCCACAGCCCCAACTGGTCCTGGGAGCCAGGCAGGGCTGGTGTCAGGCAACAGCCACTTTGCCCCGGCCTCCAGCCCGGAGAGCCCTCCTCCCTGGACACAGACCTCCAACTGGGGTTCTGGAATCAGGTGGCTCAGGGAAGGGCTGGGATAACCTCAGAGGGAAAATGGCACCTTGTTACTCAGGTGTGGGTGGAAGCAGGGGAAGTCAGGGCTGCCATGGCACTGGCAGGATGCAAAGCCCAGGCCCCTCCCTCTCCCTTGAAAAGGAGACCAGCCTAGAGGAGGGGCAGTTGAGGGCGGGGCCCCATGGCACCCATGCTGCCAAGCAGACATGGGGAGGGACTCAGTGCTGCAGGTGGGCACCCCCTACCCCACCAGCACGGAGGCAGCTGCCTGGAGGGCTGATGCCACCTCTTCTCTGGACCCCACCACGCCTCTACCCCACATCAGCCCCTAGCACAGCCAGGAGCACCAGGGGGAAATGGTTCTGCCTGGGCCTGGGGGACCTGTTGGGGCAGTCAGGGTCTTGGGACAGGGCCAGGCAGGAGTGAGTCAGAGCCTGCACTCACACCAGTGTGTTCCTAGGCTCATGTGCACTTGGGGGACACACAGGGTCCCAAGAAGTGACCCTCAGCAGTAGAGCACTGCTGGAATCAGCCAGCAGAAGTGCAGGTCCATGGGGCTGCAGGCCTCCTGGCCAGGTCCTGGCCTGAGCTGTGTTGTGGGCTCAGAGCCCTAGAGAGGAGCCAGAGTCCCCTAGAGAAGGGCCTGCCCAGGCCACTGGCTTCAGTCTGTGGGAAGAGGAAGCATTTGGCCTCCTCCTCGAAATGCTCTGTTCCTGTCTGAAGACCTTGTGGCCCGCTGCTCAGAGCACCCACAGACTCCCTGCAGGTCCTTCTCTAGTCCCTAGTGCAGGTGGGGCTCTGGGAGGGCCCGGCCGTGTCCTGCACAGCTGGCAGAGCGGTGCTGGATGCTGGACATCATAGCATAACCCGAGGCAGCACCCATCGTAGCTGGGGCCTGGATGGGAATCAGCCAGCCTAAGCTGTCTGGAGCCAAAGCTTCCTTTTCTGTTCCCACCAAGAAGGACCGAGACAGCCTGGCTTCACGTGACAGGGCCATCCGCACACTGTTACTCTCCCAAGACGGAAGACCATGTGGCGGGGTCTTCTCCTCCTCCCCTCCCTGTCTCCACCCCTCTTCTTCTCCTCCTTTCAGTACTGGGGATTGAACCCAGAGTCTTCACACCAAACTGCGTACATCCCCGGCCCTTGTTTGTTTGAGACAGGTCGAGTTACATGGTCCAGGTCAGCCTTAAACTCCCTACGTAGCCCTGGCTGGCCTTGAGCCTGCACTTAGCCTCTTGTATCAGCCTCGAGTGCTGGGATTACAGTGTGCACCACACCTGGCTCCTCCCAGCCCCCCTTTTAAATTTATTTCTTGAGGGTCTGCTAGGTCTCCAAGTTGCCTAGGCTAGGCTTGAACGTGTAACTTTCTGCCTCAGCCTCCCAGAGTGCTGGCCAGGGGATCTTGATTACACTAACTGGGCTCAGTGAGCAAGAGATAACACACACCCTATATGCCCAAGGGAGCCATGTTTCCCACAGGGTGGGAGAGAAACCCTGAAAGCCAGGAGCCTCCCAGGAAGTGTGCAGGACTCAGAGGTGATGAGGGGTATACTGCTGGGAGACAAGGTGTCCTTTTCTGTCATTCCTCCTGAGGCCCGCAGCTGGAGGGACTCTGGGTTGGGGCTCAGCCCTTCCTGGGTGACAGGTAACACTGGGTGGCAGGCCAGGCTGTGGCACAGTGCTGTCCACTGGGTGGACGGCTATCAGACCCAGGCTGCAGAAGCACCAGCGAACCACTGCCTTCTTGGCAAAGGCGGCTCCTGCTGTCACAGCCAGTTCTCCACCTGAAATGCAGCCCTGGACTCGCTGCTGAGCCCCACTGCAGGCCCAATACAAGTCACCCCTGGCCACATGACCCAGCATGGAGGGAACACATAGTGTCTCCGAATAGGAGGCTCAAGCTGCTTCCAAACACTTCTTTTTCTTCTTTTTTGGTACTGGGGATTGAACTCAGGACCTTGCATTTTTGAGGCAGGCGGCGGCACCACTGAGCTAAAGCCCCGCCAAACCACTTCTTACCAAATGCTTCATGACATGTTTCCTCACCGCTGCTGGCAAGAAGGGAAATGGACTGAAGTGGCCCCAGTGGGCCACCCAGAAGGGGACAGTAGCTGTGCCCAGCCCGTGGCTTCCTGCCTCCAGCCTGCATCCCTGCAAATGTCACCAGAGTCCCCACCTCGGCATGGGCTCAGACACAGCCAGGATGGCCACAGGGGTCACACGGACACAGCGGGCACTGCCAGCCTCCTCTGCTGGCCACAGTCTGCTGAGCTGCGACCTCCCAAGCAGTGCCCGCAGCCCCTGCAACAGGTCCCCTCCCCAGGCTGGGGGCGTGGACCAGCACGAGGCAGGAAAGGGTCCTCGCCAGCACCTTTCTTCCCTTGGTCCCAGCCTCCAAGGAGCTGATGAGCAGAAAGGTACTCTAGATGGTGCAACCACTGTGGAAATCAGTATGGAGACACCTCAAAAAATTAAGATTAGAGGTCCCATTTGACCCAGCTATTCCCCTGCTGGGTATCTTCCCAAAAGAATTAAGAGAATCATACCACAGCGATACATGTGCACCCATGTTCATAGCGGCACAGTTTGTAAGAGCTAAGGCTTGGAAACAGCCCAAGTGCCCATCAGCTGGAGACTGGCTAAAGAAGATGTGGGTGTTTTTTTTTTTTAATATAAAATGGAGTACTACTCAGCCATAAAGAATGAGAAACTTGGGCCAGGGATTTAGCTTAGTGATGCTGTGCCTGCCTCGAAAGTGCAAGGTCCTGAGTTCCATCCCCGGTACTGCCAAAAAATATATATATAGCTAAATGGATCCGCATTGAAGTGATGCTCTTAAGTGAAATAAATAGGACACACGTGTAAATACCGAATAGTTTCTCTGGTGGGAAAGTATGAATGAGGATCAAAATGTATAACAGATAATGTGAAATAGGAAAAAAAGGTCTAAATGGGAAGGGGAACTGGGCGGGGTAGGGGAAAGGAAAAAAATGTAAGGAAAGAAAAAAATGGAAACAAAGTCTCTGTAAATAGGGAAGGATGGAGGGGGTGAAGGGAGGGCAGGGGGAAAAAGTAAGAACCAAGATACACCATGCACAGTACAAATTCCCAATGATGAATGTCCTCACATTGCATATCTAAAATATACCAATAAACAATGAATTCAAAAAAAGAAAGGTACTTTAGAGACACAGAGTGGGTAGGGACAGAAGGAGCCAACAGCTGACTGACCACCCAGTGGTAGCCAGGCCCATCTAGGCTCCCTGCCAGTCAGCCTGGAGCTGGCGGCCCTCAGGCAGCAGGGACCTCCAGGTACGGCACAGGGTCGGAGAAGGGGCCTGGCCGGGCCCAGTAGTCCAGGGCTCGAACACGGTAGGAGCCAGAGACAGCAGCTGAGTCTGCAACACCAAGGTACCTGTGGCCTTTAGCTCATGCCCTTGAACCCATCCACGTCCTGAAGCCCTGGGGCCACCCGCCAGGTACGTGGGAGGCCCAGCACAGAGGGGACTAAAGCCAGGTCTGTGGCTGTGGGTGCACCTGGGCTGAATATGAAGAGGTTGAACGTTGACGGCTTCCTGCTGACCAGGTTGTACACCTGGCCATCTGGGGAGAAATGGATCTCGTATGTCCACAGGCACCTGGGGAGGTCAGGTGCAGCAGAGTCGGTGGCTCGCGGAGGCCTGGATGGCCACAACCTCCTCCCGCCAGTCCCCTTCCTGGCACTGGGGTGTCCCTGGCACTCTTCCTGCTACGAGCAGAGGGAAGCCCAACTGCAGAATCCTCTGCAGGTGTCTCACACCCCAGACAAGGCACCCGGAGTGAGAGACCTGGGAAGGGGCAAGCCAGGAACTACGGTGCAGCGGAGGTGGGTGAGGACAGGCGGGCACCAGGGGAGGTCACTCTACACTCACGCACTTGGTGCCCACGCGCTCATCCGACCAGACCAGAGCCAGCTGCCCTCGGGTCAAGGGCAGCACACGGAGCCGGGTCACCTGGGGGCAAGAGGCAGGCGAGGGGCAGGTGAGCCGGGCGCCCTGGGGGAGAGCGGCCTGGAGGGAGCTGGGTGACCTGGGGGCACTTGCCTGGCCTGGCGGCCCCGAAGGGCGCGCGCACACATGCACCAGCAGCAGCGAGGGCAGCGCGAGCTCGGGGCGTAGAGTCAGCCGGCCGCCGACGGGGAAGGGGCGCGGCGCGGCGGCCACCGGGTCCTGGGGACGACGGAGGAGACCAGGTTGGCGCCCGCCTGGGACCCCGGGCTCCCGCGCCCCAGTCGCGCCCGCGCACCTCTGCAGCCCGCATGCGCCGGAACTGCTCCGCCGAGGGGAAGGCCGGGCGGCCAGCTCGGCGCCACTCGCGCTGGGGGCTGCAGAGCCGGTTGTCCAGATAGCGGGTGGTGTAGACGAGCCCTGCGAAGCCGAAGCCGGACGCGTGGCTCGGCTCTCCGGCCCCGCCCCCTACTCAGGCCCTCCCCATCCCTCCCCAGAGCCCGCCCCGCTCACCCGGACCCGCGGGGACCCCGAGCAGGCGCACGGTCACCGGGACGCGGCGGTCCGGGTGGGCGCGGGTGTCGTCGCTGGCGTAGACCAGCACCGTGGCGCGCCAGGCGTCGTCAGGGCCCTCGGGGCGGTGGGCGCTGGCCAGGACTCCCACCGTGTGGTTGCTGTCCAGCACCGCGCCGGCCCGCGACACCTCGGCCCAGAGCTGTTCTCCGTCTGCAAGGCCGAGGGGCTGTCCCTGGGGCACTTCCCGCCACCCCGCGTCCTTCCCGTGCTTCCCGGCCTCTTCCAAAGGAGGCCGGGGTTTTGAGACGCATCCCAAGAAACCGCGCGGCGGGGAACATGTGCTCCCAGTCCTGCCCTCCTGCCCCTGCATCGGGGCCTGGGCCAGGCCACCTTGGCCGCCCGGGCGGTTCCTGTTTCCCGCTCACCCAGCAGCGCCAGCAGCCCCATGGCGGTGAGCACTGGCTTGCGCAGCAGCTGCACGTGCGGCGGCCGCGTGTTGTTGACTTGGAAGCGCGCGGTCAGCGTGCGCTGGGAGAACGGGTGCGGGTGGTAGCTCAGAAAGGCATTGTCATTGCTCAGGAGCTTGTACTGTGCGGTACTGGCGTTGGCGACCAGCAGGTTCTGGTGCTGTGCAATGACCTGCAAATGGCGGCCACCTGGGACCTCAGCCAGCCTAGCAGCCACCCTGGCCCACAACAGGAGGCCCCGGCCCACCTTCACCACCAGGGCTGCATAGGTCACGTCTGCCCTCCAGGGCTGCGGCAGCAACCAGCCCACCAGTGGGTCTGCCTCGTCATTGTAAATGGGGGTGTCCTTGAACTCGGGGAACAGCTGCTGGATCTGGCCTAGGACCACCGCCTCCTGTTCTAGGATGGCTATTGAGCTGCCCGAGCCCTGCAGCAGGGGCAAGGGGTCAGCACTACAGGGCCGGGGCTGGAGGACAGGGAACGAGGGGCAGGCAGCACACCTTCCTATGCAGGGAGATGAAGTCCAGCCGCACACCCTGCTCTCCAGTGAAGAAGTTGGTGCCATGGGCGCAGTGCCGCAGGAGGCCCCAGCTGAGCGGGGACTTTGGAGGCTCACGGAAGGAGTCAGCGGGGCCACCCAGTCGTAGCTCAGGGCTGGCAACCCGCAGACCCTCAGAGCAGGCATCGTAATAGTTAAGGAAGCCTGGATGGAAAGGAGGGTCTGGAGTGTCCTCCGGGCACTGCATTTCCCCCCAGCCCACCCTGGCCGCCCTGCAGGACCCCAGCAAGCATCTTCCACCTTGCTCTGTCATGGACACGTTGTCAAAGTCATGGTGGTCTGGCTCATTCCATGTCTCGAAGTTCCACCTGGAGACCTGTGCCAGCCCATACCTGCCTGCAGAGTGGCCTCCATACTCAGGAAGGCCGAGGGCCAAGCCCACCCACCTCCCAGGGCCGGGCACACAGGGTGGAGGTTGGGTCGGGGCTGGGTGTCTGATTGGAGTGGGCCCCCACCTCTTGGAAGCCCTGGCTCAACGGGTTTATGACAGAGAAGACTCGGGGTGGCCTGGGGGACAGGGAGTCTGCTGGGAGAGCCCCCCCACAGCCTCTCCCGCACACCAATGTATCTCCTGGCCAGGACGGAGACCAGGTCCTTCCACTCAAACACCTGCTGCTTGTCCTCAAAGTCTGTGAAGTGTCCAGATGGGCTGCCCATCAGCTCGAACCCTGCAACACAGAGACAGTACCCACTGCCCACCTGCTGCCCAGCACCACCCTGCCTGGCACCCCCTGTCCTGGGCACACCACCACCAGAAGAGCTGTGAGGGGGAGCAGGCCAGGGCTGCTGCTCACCGGGGAGGAGCTGGTTCTGCTTGAGGAGGTCCAGGTAGGTGTCCAGCTGGGTGAAGTTGTACCTCAGCCCCTGTCCGGCAGCACCCCTATTGAACAGTCAGGGTCAGAAGGATGCAGCAGTGCACCTCGGCACTCTGTGCTGGGGCTGGGGCCACCTGTGGCCAGGGAGGGAGCCTGCCCAGCGCTGCACGCTAGGATCCAAGCTTCTGGACGGGCTTCTCCCTTTGGGAAACACCAGCATCAGGGAGCCTCTCGGCCACTCACGGCCTAGTATGAACGCGTCTGTACAGACACCCACTTGAGCCTTCCAGGAGAAGGCCTGGGGCAGGGGCTCACGATGGCTGTGATGCTGGGGTGGGGGGGCACCTGTCCTTTCCAGCATGTTAGGTGGGGCGGGGTGCAAAGGAGACAGTGCCAAGCTGGAGTGGGGCACTGGGGAAGGAGCCAGGGGAAGCTGGTGGTGCTCCTGGAGGCCAGGACCCCAGATTCGGCCTAGTGGTGCCCTCATCCCTCTCCTGGCCTACAAGGGGCAGGGTGGAAGTGCAGAAAGGGAGATGGAGGGCCTCCCACCATGAGCTGTCCCAGCCTGGGCCAGGTCCCAAGGCACAAGTGTCATCGGACAGCCACCTGGATGTGGAGTAGGACACCAGATGCACGAGGGCTATGATGGGGCTGAAGGGGCAGCAGGTTAGGAGGGAAGGCCTGTGGGACACAGCAGCACGGGAATGTCTGGGGCACTGCTACGTGTAAAGGCCCTGCGGTAGGAAGGGCTCATGGGGGTCGAGAGCAGAAGGCAGCTGTTGGGCGGTGCACATCTGGAAGACAAGGTGTCAGGGCTTGTGGGTATGGGCGCTGACTCAGCACTGGAGCTGTGAATTCAGCTGGATCTGTGGTGGGCTCCCCAGAGGGCACTGAGAGACTGGAACAGATGGGGCCACGAGGTGGCAGGGACAGTGTCCCCTGTGGGATTCAAGGTGAGCTTGGGGTGTCCAGGGCCATGGCGTGGATGTGGTGTCTGGCAGCTGGACAGGGCTGGCTCTTCTGCAGTGTGGAGCTGGCCACCCGAAGCAGCGCAAGTGAGGACACCGTGCTGTGGATGGGGCTCTGGAGAGGGCGGGGCAGGGACGAGGGCAGGGTAGCGTGGTGGACACTTCAATCCATCGCCACCATGCCACAGCCTGGCTAGCCTGGTGCTGACCGGGCCACAGCAGGCCCAGATCCCAAGTCCCCCCTCCTCGCTGTACAAGGTCCAGGGAAGCCTAACACTGGCTCCTCCCGGGACCCTCTGTCCCCTCTGCCCAGCGGTGTCCAGACCCTCCATCCAAAGGTCGCAACCAGCAGCAAATGAATAAAACGTGACCGACGCTTGGGTAACCGTAGGTGCCACCAGGGGTAGCGACGCGCGCGGGCTCTCGGTTTCTCCATCCTGGCCACGACCCCGAGCAGCGCCCATGCACTACAGGGGCCCCGCGTCGGAGGTGTCCCCAGCCTGGGCCTCGCCTCCGCGTCAGCAATGCGGGGCATAGGGCACGCCTGGGGCCCCCAAGTGGAGGCAGCCCTCGCCCCACTGCGCGCCGCCCCGCTGCCCCGGCCAGGGGAGGGGTGTGAGAGGCCTCCACTCGAGCGCGGCAGAGCCTTTTCAGAAAGCCGCACAAGGACCCATTCATGGCGCCAGCCCCCGCCCCCAGCCCCGAGCCGCGCGCGCGCGCGCGTGCGCTCGGGACCCGCTGCGGCCTAGCCTAGCCGGTGAGAGCGCGTGCGCTGCGGGAGGGAGCACGCTGCCGGGGTGCGAGGGGGGACGAGAGTGGGCACGCGCGCACGGGGTGGGGGTGAGGGAGGGACCCGCACGTGCAAAGCGTGAGAGAAGGAAGGGGTCGCACGTGCTCAGGGTGGAGGAGCCACGCATGCACAGGAGGGGGCGAGAACGCGCAAGGTGAGCAGCTGGGCCGCGCGCGCTCCCGGAAGGCGACAGGTCCTGCCCCTGGGACAGTGCCACCCGCCCCGGGTCCAGGCCTGGGAGCAGGAGCTCGGGCCTTCTTCCCCACCCCTCATCCCCGCCGCGGTAGGGGACACCGCTGCTTTCCAAGACAGTGTGTTCAAACTGTAAACGGTCACTGCGGAGACAAAGTGAAGGCAATCAGCAGGCCACACAGGGCTGGACCAGGGACTGAACCGAAGGGCTGCGGGCTGTGGGGGTCTGCCATTCTCGCCCTGAACTGGGTGGATGAAGCCCGACTGCTCGTGCTCATCAGAGGTGGGCACCCGGCAGGGCAGGACCTGCTCCCCGGGGTCTCTGCACCCAGGTGACCCCCACCTCTCCGGCACCAACGTCCTGCCTGCCTGTGAACCCAGGATCCTCCCACCCCTGCCCTCCCCCAAAGGCCCCAGGGGTCCCTGGACTGTCCCCAGGCCCTTCTGTGGGTAACCCAGCAGATCACCGTTGGTGGTTGTCCACTGGCACCGAAGAACCCCTCATCTGCTCCATGGGAACCACTGACTCACCCCGTCACACTCGCCAACACGATCCCTGCAAGCCACAGCTCCCAGCCGCCAGGCACACGATCCCCACCCCACACTGGCTGGGAGGAGGCCTAGTCCGTCCCCCAAGGAGCAGAGGCGATCCCGGGGCCCCCACCTCTCCTAACTTGGGGAGGGAGAAGCGGGCACCTGGCGAGGAGCCCTGGGAACAAGGTGGGGCTTCACCCTGGGGTGCCCAGCCCTGCCCCATGGCCTGCTCAGGCTTCTTCCCACTCTCTCTGGTCACCGGCCCACATGCCACTCCCTCGGTGCAGCTCCTCGTCTTCCTGGGCCAGACCCATGGCTGTGGGGAGCGACGCAGAACGCAGGCGGCCACCAGGAGGAGGTTCCAGCATGGTGCTGGATGAGACCCCTCTCTCTGGGGATTTGGCCCAACCCTCTTCCTCTGACCATCCTGTCCTGGAGCCCCAGGGTCTCAGCAGGTTCTGCAAAAACACTTGGGGATCCTAATTCCCCTCTCAGGGCCCCTGGGATGGGAGCAGCAGGGCTGGCGGCCTCCTGTGCCCAGACCCATGCTGGACCGCCCCTCTTATCGGAGTCTGCAGGGACAGCAGACCAGGCCAGCTTGGACCTCCAGCCCCACTGAAGAGCTTACCACACGCCCATGACACCCCTTCCAGGACAGGAGCGCCCTCAGACCAAAGCCACCCTTGGAAGGGAGCTGAGCTATGATACACAGCCCCCCACCCTAGAGCACCGCACCGGAGATTTATCCAGCTCCAGATGGGGCTGAAGGTCTGAACTGCCACTTTTAAAACCACACCTTGCCCTTGGCATCTTTCATACAGCCCCTACCCTAAGCGTCTCCAGTGCTGGTTTAACTCATTCGAAGGATCACCTACATTGAGCTCGGCCAGTGCTGTTCGTCCTATCCTACTGGCAAGGGCAGAGGTACATGGGGCCCAGGTGCTTGGCTAGTTAGTGGTCCACCCTGGGGCTGGGCTGGAACCCAGGACAGCTGCACAGGGGCATGTGTGGGTGTGCACACTGGCTGCCTCGTGCCCACCTTCGAGGACATGGAACAGCCTCTGGGGACAAGGCTGCCTGGGGCCTGCTGGCTCTGATCCCACCACCGCCGCCGGCTTGGTGTGGGGGCACCTGTGCACTTAGCCTTGAAGCCTGGAGCTGAAGGGGGCCGGGGTGTACCCTGCTCCACCCCTCCTCTCCTGCCCATCTCTCCTGCAGCCAGAGCCCCACTCCTGGTAGTCCAGGAGCTTATCAGAGGCCCCTACAATTATAATTATTTGTGAGCCTCTGATTACAGTACAACTTGCAGGATTAGCCAGTCGGATTAGCCGCTCAGGTAATAGCCAGGCATCAGGGGGAAACCCATGACTCAGCAGTCCTTGGAGTAAATAATTGAACTGACAGCCTGGCACATACAGAGCTAGCTCCAGGAGGTCAGCAGCAGACCCGTGCCGTCTCCACTCTCCCACCCCTAACAGAAGCAGAGGGCTCAGAGGTCCACCCGGCGGGCGGCCCAGGCCCTTGATATCCACAGTCCCAAGCCTGGGAGGGCCCCAGGTAAGACTCATGCACCCTGACAACCCAGCCACAGCAGAGGCAGCTCCTGGGTCGAGAGGCGGAGCAGAAATGGAGGCTGACATTTCTTTGAGCACAAGGCAGGCAACATCTGTGGTCCGGTTCGATACCCCTGACCTCAGGGGAGAGTTCCAGGGACCCTCATGGTGGGGTCTCTGGGGAAGGGGTCATGTTCTCACAACGCTGAGGACTGGGCCACCTACTGGGCTGGGCCCACCAGCCTACTGTCTCCAGGAAGCTGCAGGCCCCAGTGGGGACGGGCATTAAGTGGGGGTCCCGGGTTGTGGCAACAGAGAATGTTTGCTTAACGTTGCCATGAGGAGAACTTTAAAAACAAGTACTTTGGAGCCTGAGGCAGGACAAACCCAAGGCCACTGGTGTGGTCAGTGTGGCCTCTCAGCACCGCCTCCCTGGCGCCACAGAGCTGTCCAGGCCAGGCCAGGTCAGAGGTGCTGGGATGGTCGGGCCGCTATCTGCAGAGCGGCATGCCCGTGCCACACGCACTGCGCATCTGGAAAGGGTCTTTAGCACTTAGGGGAGGTGTCCTGGGGAGACCAATACCATCACCGTAGCTCCTCCACCCACAGCCAGGCCAGGCCCCCGGTGGGTGCACTCTCATTTCTGTCCTGAGCAGGGCAAGGAGACTGGGGCAGGGTGAGCCCAGAGCTGGGGCGGGACACCCACGTGGCTGGACAGGGTGGGGAGAGGTACCCTGCCATGCCCAGAGCCCGGGGTGTTCACAGGAGAGTGGGCAACGGTTTGGGTGGGGAAGGGGACCAGTACGCTGCTGTGGGCACGCTGTGGACAGTGGGGGCCTGCACCACACCGGAGCACTGAGGTGGAAAGGGGTGGCAAGGGGTCAGAGCTGCACCGTTGGTCTCTGGGATTTTCTGGTCTGAGCCCTATGTGTACGGTGGAGGCCCTGCAGGCATCATCTTCTGGATTTCACGGTGGATTTCAGGTAGGAGGTGCAGAGCCCACAGCCAGCACCAAGCCTGGAATGAACATCTGGGACCCCGGCCAGCACCCCAAACCCCCACGAGAGGCACGAGTAACCACATCTTCCCAGAGACCGGATGCCAGCACTCATGACCTGCCATCCATCCACAAGGGGTGGCAGGCCTGGGCCTGAGGCCAGGAAGGGTGGCCAGAGCATCTGCTGCTGCCTGGGACCTCATCTGAACCTGGCTCTTGGGCTCTGAGTGGATGTAGATCTGACTGTGCCCACTTTCCCTGCAGGTTGGCGTGGGGCTTGGCACTACAGAATGGAATCATCCCCTGAGGCCCCACAGCAGGGTAAGGGGTTGGTGCTGGTCCGCCGGCAGCCACCCAAACCCCGAGGCCGGATGGAGACGCTGAAGGCCAGGCTGCAGCAGAGCTGTAGGTGCAGCGTGCCACGGGCATGGGGGCTGGTGCAGGACCTGATCCCCGCCACACGCTGGTTGCGTCAGTACCGCCCCCAGGAGTACCTGGCAGGTGACATCATGTCTGGGCTGGTCATTGGCATCATCCTGGTGCCACAAGCCATTGCCTACTCCCTGCTGGCCGGGCTGCAGCCCATCTACAGCCTCTACACGTCGTTCTTTGCCAACCTCATCTACTTTCTCCTGGGCACCTCGCACCACGTATCTGTAGGCATCTTTAGCTTGCTGTGCCTCATGGTGGGGCAGGTGGTGGACCGCGAGCTCCAGCTGGCTGGCTTTGACCCGTCCCGGGATGGCAACAGCAGCACCGTGAACAGCTCGGTGGCCATGTTGGAGCCTGGTCTGCAGGACTGCGGGCGGGATTGCTACGCCATCCGTGTGGCCACTGCCCTCACGCTGATGACAGGGATTTACCAGGTGAGGAGCAGGTGCACTGCAGGCTGGCCTCCCTTGGGTGCTCACAAGCCACCACCAGGGAAGCTGGGAGGAACTTCAGGTCAGTGCAGGAGGAGGTGCCCTGCAGTCCCAGGCCGGGCCCCCAAGAAGGAGGAGTGAGACGGAGTGGAGCCAGAGCAGGAGCGGGCCTGCCAGCACCATGGGCAAGGTAGCACAGATGAGTAGGGCTGTGACCCACGTGGCCTCCTGTCCCAGCAGCCCCAGACGGGCTGCCTCCTGTGGCCTTCCAGTGTGCACAGGGGTGGAAGTGCCTTCCAATGCCCAGGGCCCCCGACAAATCCCTGCATGGGTAAGACATGAGCACCACAGCCACTGCCCACATGCAACCCACCTTTGCCACAGTGAACGCTGGCATTGTCACGTGCAGACATGTGCAGGACACGGGTCACATGGTGGCATCTATGGACTGGCAGGCTCTGGGCTGTGACTGCACCTCTTGCTGGGTACTGGTGGTGTGGGGCATGGGGCTTCTGCGGGGTGGCCTGAGATCCATACGCTCTGTCCACAGGTCCTCATGGGCATTTTCCGGCTGGGCTTCATGTCCACCTACCTCTCGCAGCCACTGCTGGACGGCTTTGCTATGGGGGCCTCGGTGACCATCCTGACCTCGCAGCTCAGGCACCTGCTGGGGGTGCGGGTCCCCCAGCACCAGGGGCTCAGCATGGTAGTCCGAACATGGTTGAGCCTGCTGCGAGGCCTGGGGCAGGCCAACGTGTGCGATGTGGTCACCAGTGCTGTGTGCCTATCGGTGCTGCTGGCGGCCAGGGAGCTCTCGGACCGCTGCCGGCACCGCATGAAGGTGCCACTGCCCACAGAGCTGCTGGTCATCGTGGTGGCCACTCTTGTGTCCCACTTTGGGCAGCTCCACAGCCGCTTTGGCTCAAGCGTGGCCGGCCACATCCCCACGGGCTTTGTGCCCCCACAGGCACCAGACCTCGAGCTGATGTGGCGCGTGGCACTGGACGCTGTGTCCCTGGCCCTGGTAGGCTCAGCCTTCTCCATCTCGCTGGCCGAGATGTTTGCCCGCAGCCACAGCTACTCTGTCCGTGCCAATCAGGAGTTGCTGGCTGTGGGCTGCTGCAACGTGCTGCCCGCCTTCTTCCACTGCTTTGTCACCAGCGCTGCCCTTTCTAAGACTCTGGTGAAGACAGCCACTGGCTGCCGGACGCAGGTGTCCAGTGTGGTCAGCGCAGCTGTGGTGTTGCTGGTGCTGCTGGCACTGGCACCACTATTCCGGGACCTGCAGAGGTGCGTGCTGGCGTGTGTCATTGTGGCCAGCCTTCGGGGTGCCTTGCGCAAGGTCAGGGACCTGCCGCAGCTGTGGCGGCTGAGCCCGGCTGATGCGCTGGTCTGGGCAGCCACTGCAGCCACCTGTGTGCTTCTCAGTGTCGAGGCCGGGCTGCTGGCCGGGCTGCTGCTCTCGCTGCTCAGCCTGGTAGGGCGCACACAGCGCCCACGGGCTGCCCTGCTCGCCCGCATTGGGGACTCGGCCTTTTACGAGGATGCAGCAGAGTTCGAGGGCCTGGTGCCCCCAGCCGGCGTGCGGGTATTCCGCTTCTCTGGACCTCTCTGCTATGCCAACAAAGCCTTCTTCCTGCAGTCACTCTACAGCCTCACGGGGCTGGATGCAGGGCGCTTGGCTGCCAGGAGGAAGGGGCAGGGCTCGGAGCTGGAGGCCGGTGAGGGGGATCGCATGGAGGGCAGAGATCCTGGGAGCAGCCAAGCTAGGCTGGTGCCCATGGTGGCTGGGTTCCACTCGGTGGTCATTGACTGCGCCTCCCTGCTCTTCTTGGACATGGCCGGCATGGCCGTGCTGCAGGACCTGCGCCGAGACTACAGGGCTCTGGGTGTCAGCCTGCTCCTGGCCTGTTGCAGCCCCTCAGTGAGAGACACCCTTCACAGAGGAGGATTCCTGGGGGAGGAGCAGGAAGCCGAGAACAAGCAGCTGTTCCCCAGTGTGCACAGTGCTGTAGAGGCTGCACAGGCCCACTATGGGCAGCTGGTGGCCACCGACTCTGCCCTGTAGCAGTGCTACGGCCTGAACTCTGGGAGCCTGAGGCAGACCGCTGAGGGTCACCATCACCAAGCTCCTGGGGTGACACCAGGGCCTGAGTCATGCCACAGATGCACCCTGGCCCTGGGGAGCCAGGGAACCCCAACTGGGAATGGGGAGGGCGGCACCAGAACACACATGAGGACCTGGTGCTCAGTGACCTGGAACTCTGCCTCTGGGACCAGCCATGCCTTCCTGGGGCCAGTGCCCACACCGTGCCTTGACCTGAGCTTGGAAGGGCCAGGTCCTGGTGGACACCATTATTAGAACAGAATCCTGCAAGTGTGGAGAGAGACACCCTGTCCCACAGCCCGCCCAGCTCCTGCCCCACCTGGAAGGGCCTGGGACAGCGCGTGAGTGTCTGTCTCTAGAGCCACCCACACCCAAGTGCCCCTCACACCTGGTGCTCGGCCCTGCAGGCCAGGCGCTGGCTCCAAGGCAGTGGGTCCGGCACCAGGGCTGAAGGTCACGCGGCCAGCACAACCTCAGCCGGGGCTTGGCATTCCTCGTGCACAGCTAGACCAGCAACCACATAGCGCACACGAAGCCAGGGCAGTGGACACCAGTCTGACCCTGGCTCTCCAAGGGGACCTCCAGGAAGACGTCAAGGGCTGTCCTCAGCACGCCAGCCAGGACGTCCCCCAACCCCTTCAGGGTGCTCCGACATGAAGTGAGCCCCCCCCCCCCCCGCACCGGCCTCCACCGCCAGCCCCACCCAGCATCACCCACCTGGCTGTGACGAGGTCCAGAAGCCAGTGTGTCCGCACCTGCTCAATGCCGCCATGAGGGACAGCACCCACGTAGGCGAGGTTGAGCTGCTGATCCCAGCTGAGGACGAACTGGTCGGCCTGGTTGTGCGGCAGCGGGGGGCTGGGGACAGACAGGGTGCCCTGCGTTGGTGCCGACCAGGGCCCGAAGAGGGGTACCAGTGAACAATAAACTGCCACAGGGCAGGAACGTTGTGCAGTCTCATCCTTGGGGCTGTCCGTCAGCTCTACCCAACAGAGGACCGTGATGGGCACCACGCTCACTGTGCTGGAGAGGGGAGGCTCCCTGCGTACTCGGGGAGAGGTCAGGTCCACACCCTGGCTCCCCTGGAGGCTCCTGGTCCACCAGGAAGAGCGCCCCCCCCCAGGGCTGCCCCTGGGGAGGAAACCCCGCACCAAGACACAGCTTGGAGCCAATATGAAGGCGCCCCCAAGGTAGGAAAGAGGACAAGGAAATCCTTAAGTCCAAGCGCTGATTTAACATTAAGAAAGTAAAGAGCAGAAACCTGATCCTAAAATAAAGGAGGGGTTGAAAGAATTCGGAAAAATGTTTAAATTACCTATTTTATAAAACAGAAAAACCCCACGTGCCCACCCCTGTGGCGTGGGCGGGGCCTCCTGGGGCGTGCAGCCCCCTCCGGGGACTCCGCTCTAGACGCGCGCGCCAGTTCCCCGTCCAGGAAGTAGCCGGGTCTCCCTTCTGGGGACTCCGCCCTCGGCTCTAACAAACCGGAGACGAGTCCGCAAACTCGAAAATGTACTGCACAGACGACCTCCTCAGGTCCAGCCCGAGACAGCCCACCCCCACAGACCCCCGCCCGGACGCCTGGAGGGCAGGCGGGGCCCAGAGTCCCGGGGCGGGGCGCTCACCAGAAGCCGGTGCTCCTCCAGAAGGGCCGCAGGGGCCGCAGCGCGCGCGCCGCATCCACACGCACCAGGTGCGGGACCTCGGCCCGGGCTGCATCGGGCGCGGCCAGGAGCGCGGCCAGGAGCGTGAGGAGCGAGGTGCGAGGCTGCGGGGGGCGCATGGCGGCGGCGGGGCGGGGGCGCGGGGCACGGCAGGAACGCGGGGTCTGAGCCGCCGCCCGGGTCCGCCTCCGGTGGCGCCCACGTGACGCCGGGCGGGGCGAGGCTTCGGCTCCCGCGGCCCCGCCCGGACCTCGGCTTCCCGGCCCAGCGCCGAGCCGTCAGGACCACGCCGGGCCCTGGGCTCTGCGAGGGATCCCTGCGCGGGACGGATGCGCCGACAGGCCTCTCCGTACGCCGCGCCTCAGGGCCGGTCGGGGGCACGCGGGACGTGTGGAGAGCTGGCCAGGTGGGGACTGCACTTGAGGGGGCTCGGAAGGCTTGATGGGTTGTTGCGGGGGAGACAGCCCCCGGGCTGTGCTGTCCTGTGTGGGCTGTTGTGAAAGGAGCAGGGGACGAGGAGCCAAGTGGCCCTGGTAACGGGCAGCCGAGGGCCGGCCTGGCTTCCCGGGAGGTTTAAAGATTGTTTTAAGATTTGAATCCCGTGCACTGAGCACAGCACCTGGAAGCTCAACAGTGAAGTTCCACAGCAGGGTGAGGGGGCCTTGCCTGCCCGACTCCCCCAGGGCAGGAGTCCCTCCCTGGAGCCTGCAACGTGACCAGGTCCTCAGAGTGTTGGGCTTAAGCCTGGGTCATCAGGCTGGAGCTGGATGGAGGGCAGGTTCACAGATGGAGAGGAGCCGGGCCTGGGGCCACACCTGCAGGTGCCACCAACAAGGAGCCCTGCATTGCTCAGGGAAGCTGAGTGTGCAGAACTGGGGACGGGCCTGGTGCTGTGGAAGGCAGGGCTGAAGGTCACGCAGAAGCAGCAAAGCGCCAAAGGAAAAGACCTGTCCAGAGACCCGGAGAATACAACAGGCGCCTGACAGGAGTTCCAGGCAAGACAGGGACAGGGAGGCAGGATGCTGGGGCTGCTCTCAGAGGTCCCGAGCCACGGCACAGGAAGCATGAGCACCGAGCAGCAGTGCCCGCCTTGGACCTCACAGGTGCACGGGGAGTTCACTGGGCGCTGCCGGGGGACCCCGGTCTCCCCTGGCTTTGGGTCTTACTCTCTCACTCCTGCACGCACTGTGTCATCTGCCAGGGCCTCACCAGAGCCATCGCTGTGCTGCCTCACAGCCTCCAAATCTGGGTGCTGCTCACCCTCCTTCCTGTGTACAGCACCAGCCTCAGGCTTTTTCCTGGAGTAGCAAGAAGCCAACTAACACAGGGCTCAAATCCATGCGCGTGCGGATGAGAGAATCCCGAGGTGGCCCCAGGATGTTGGCGTCAAGGAGATTTCTTTGTTTGCTTCTGGCTTTTTGAGACAAGGTCCTGCTGCACAGTTCAGGCTGGCCTCAAACTCCCTCGATCCTCCTGCCTCTGCCTCCCAAGTGCTGAGATTACGGGCGTGCACCCCAACACCTGGCCCAAGGGGATTTCTGAAACATGTTCTTGGGCAAGAAGGAACATTTCACCAGAAGAGCATCCAGGTGCGCATGTGGGAAACCAAGGCAATGTCTGAAGTAACCACTGTGGGCTGAAGTGGGCTAGAGGAAGGGAACCAGGACTCTAGACAGCAGCAGCGGTGAGCAGGGAGGAGGGAGCCAGAAGCAGCAGGGTTGGTGTTCTTATTCCAGGGAGAGGATAAGAGGGTGTTTAGCATCTTCTTGTGCTGAAACTGAAGGCAGCATCATGATTCGCCAGTTAGAAGAGAAATAGAGTGTAATTCCAAACCAGCAAGGAGGAAATTCAGAAGGGCAATAAAAATTAGTGAAAAATAAATTTCTTAAAGTTAAAGGCTAAATAAAGGAAAGACAGAAGGAGAAAGCCCAGCAGAGCCTGGCAGCATGGAAATGCCTCCCAGGAGTGGCAGGCACCCAAATAAGTAGCCACAAACTGGGTGGGGAATGTTTTAAACAATTCTTTTTTTTTCTTTTTTGTAGTGGTACCAGGGATTGAACCCAAGGCCTTTGCACTGAGCTACACCCCCATCCCTTTTTATTTTTTGAGACGAGTCTCACTAAGTTGACTGGGTTTAAACTTTAAAGTCCTCCTGCCTACGGCTCCCAGGGTGCTGGGGTGAACAATTCTTAAAAGCTTTGAAGGACTGAAAACGCTAAGGAATCCCAGTTAAAACTGAAGAGAGGGAGTTCGGCAACAGAAAGGGATTGTAGCGACCAATCCCTCCAGAGCACAGCCAGGGAAGTGGAGTGTGCAGGGCCCTGTGAGAAGGGGTCGTGGGGACCCAGTGTAGGCACCGAGCTCCAGCTCTGGAGGGATTTCCAGTCATGAAAGCAGTGGCTGAAAAGCTGCATCTGGGCCCAGGGACAGAAGGCTGGCATTTAGGGGCCCCAGAGGGCCACATCTGAGAAGCAGAGGTGCCCTAGAAACAGGACTATCCCCCCAGGGACTGAAGTCCAGTCTAAACCACCCCAGCCCTGAGCCCCAGCAGGCTGCCAGAAAAGATTTGCAGTTCCTGCAGAAGACCAGAGGGGACAACCACACGTCCCCACCAGGCATGCCTACTGCGTGTGGCTCAGCAAGTTTCTACCAGCGACCTGTTAATGACTTAATGATTGCACATGCTTGTGAGTGGATGTTCTGCTCCTTGAACTCGGTGCTGAACCATTCAGAGGTGCCAGCTGATTCTGCCTGCACTCAAATAGTTCTGAAAAGCAGAGCAAAAAGCAGTCATAGGATTGCATGTAAAGAAGGAAATGAAAGCAAATATAACAAAATGTTAGCAATTGACAGACCTGGGAGAGGAAAGTGTGTACTGTTAGCGTAACTACCTGAGAGTTTGAAAATTTTCCAAAATATTGGAAAAAGCATAACAACTTCAAGAAAACCTAGGCAAATGTGTTGTTAGACATTTTAAATAGGTCGGGTTTATTGTACTTAAATCCTGTCACAGAAAAGCTGGCAAAAACTGAATAGATTGGTGTACTGCAGATTAGACCTAACTAGAGAAAGAATTGAACAACTGGAAGACAGTGGAGGAAATTCATTCTGAAACAGAAATGACAGAAACAGCAAAACAGATGGTGAACAGGATGGCACTGTATCAGTAACCCTCAGGGAAGAAGGAGAGAGGGGTCAGAGAGAACTTTCTAAAAGTGATGAAAGCCATGGGCCCAAGAGTGCTGTGGCCCGAGAGGGAAAACCGCAAAAGTGAAAACTTAAGCACTTCAGAGCACAACAGCCCAGGCCAGAGACAAAGGGAGATGTTCGATACAGCCAGAGGGAGACTTGTGTCTGCAGTGCCACACAGCAAAATGAAAGCTGATCTCCAACAGAGGACAATGAAAGAAGGCTTTCGATCTCCAAACTAAGTCACTAGTAACCTAAGAATTCTTGTTTGTATATGTGTATATTTAGTGTGATGCTGGGATCAACTCCAGGGCCCCTCCGCCACTGAGCTTCATCCCTAGCCCCCTTTATTTTTTATTTTAAGACAAGGTCTCACTAAGTTTCCCAGATGGGGTTGAATTTGCAGTCTTCCTGGCTCAGCCCCTCAAAGTGTGTGCCACCACACGTGGCTAGGAACCTAAAAGTCTAAATTCAGCAAAAAAAATAGTTTCAGGCTGGATACGGTGCCACATGACTGTCCCGGCTACTAAGGAGGCTGAGGAGCCCAAAGATCCCTTGAGCCCTGGAGCTCCAGGCCAATGCGGGCAACATGGCAAGGGCTCATTTCAAAAATAAATATGTTATATGTGTATTTTTTTTTTTAATTGAGGTTGAATAGAGACATTGCAGAGAAACAAACTCTGAGAACATTTGTCCCCATCAACTCCAAGTGTCCTTGGAGCAGGAGGGAAACGGCTCCATGGAAGCTCAGAGGTGCAGGCTGAAAAGCCGAAGATGGTATACACCAGGCGGGCGAGTCTACCAGATGGCCGAACAGACTGAGCTTGGTGATGCCTCATGGGCTTACACCACAGCTAGAGGACCAGGCTGTGACAGGACCAGGCTGTGACAGCACCAGACGGGGTCGTGAGTGGCGAGGTCCTGGGTCTTGAGCTCGGAGCCCCAAAGATGACACCCACTGTCCTCCGGGGTGCATGGACTCTGCAGGCACAGTGCCATTAAGGGTTGCCATGAGAGCATCCTGGATTATCCATGGGCAGAAATGTCACCCCTGTGTGTTCCTGACAAGGGGTGGCACAAGCAGTGTGACTGAGAGGGGGCTGAAGTGTCAGGGCGTCTGCCCTGGAGTCGCACTGGGCCTGGCAGCGACTGACTGTCCTGAAGGTGGGGAGCACAGTGTCCAAGGAAGGTGCTGCACAGTGGCCCCCACTAGATGCAGGGGTGGGAGCTTTGGGTTTGTAGTCGGGGTCTCCACTGTGAGGGGACAGGGTCTGTGACCCGCTGCGCCCTGAGCTGGACAACTGCCTGGAACCGGGCTGAGTCCTGTGTGGACCAGGCTGGCTAGGGGCGGAAGTCAGTGCCCTCCTGTAGCTGGGGGCCCCACTGCTGCTCACCCATGGGCCCCAAGGGGCTCCGAGGGCCCCGAGCACCTGGAGCTCCTCTGGCATCCATGCCTCTGATCTGGGTCAAGGCAGGTGGGACATCCAGAGGCCTCGTCTTGGCTTCCCTGTGCCAGGAAGGCCTGAGCGTGGCAGTGGTGGGGGTCAGGCCGGGGTCAGCAAGGGTCTCTGTCTTCAGCCAGACCGCATGTGTTGGACATGGGCCCTGCTGAAGGCCCACAGAGGAGGCCACCCGGAAATTTCCTGGGTCGGGTGCCAGCACAGCGGGGAGTCTGCAACACTGAGGACGACACCTGTTGACTGACTGGGAGATTTGGTAAATGAGGATTGTGCTGCCAGCAGAACCCAAGGTGTCACACATGGGTATCTAGAGTATGTCACGAAGGTGTCAAGGGCACCAGGTCTTGCGCTACAGTTGATGCTGCTCCTCAGTGGGCTCTTCCCACACAGACCAAGTGGGACGCACTCCAGGGGCCCTGGGCAGCCTGCAGTGGTGCACTGTGTCATCTCTGTCCTGCCGGCTGTGGCAGGGCGTGCTGGGGTCCAGGAGGGGAATACTTACCTGCTGCTGCCAAGGACGTAGTGACCTCGGCCTCTGGGCTCTGGGCCTGTGAGATGGGACCAGTGTCCAGCGTCCTCATCCACTGAGACTATGAGGCGCCCTTTCATTTTCCAGGTAAAAGAGCAGGGAAAACTGATTCCCCAGTTTTGGTTATTGATTTTTTTTTTTTTTTTTGGTACTGGGGATCAAACTTGGGTCCTTGTGCTTGTGCAGCAGGCGGCGAAACCACTGAGCTAAATCCCCGGCCCGGCCCCCAGTTTTGGGTATTGAGCCCACAGCTCGCATAGGCTAGGCAAGTAAGTGTTCTACCACTGAGCCATAGCCCAGCCCTTCTTTGTTTTATTTTTTATTTTTTTCTGTACCGGAGATCAAACTCAGGACCTTGCACTTTTGAGGCAGGCGCAATGCCGCTGAGCTAAATCCCTAGTCCAGCCCTTCTTTATTTTTGAGACAGGGTCTTGCTGAGTTGCCAAGGCTGTCCTCAAACTCATGATCCTCCCGCCTCAGTCTCCTGAGTAGCTGGGATTGCAGTTGTGCACCACCACGCCTACTCAAATAGGGCTTTTATTGGCTCCCTTATATCTGAGTTTTATTTTCTCCCATTCCACACCCCCAAGGTGGAGTTTTTGTTTCCATCTTGGGTTATCAGAGGAAAAGGGAGGGTTGAGCCTGCCAGCCACCTCCAGGTGGGCCTTGTTCTGTACCACCCCCACCCCAAAAAACCTTGTTTTCCTCTTAAATATAGTTTAGCTTATACTCTAGGCAGGCAGATCTTTTCCTCAGCCTGTTCTGGTTTTATTCACCCTGTGTTGTTACTTTCTGGTTCTGGATGCTCTAGCCTTTGGGGCCTTATCCTGTTCAGATCACAAACCAACCAGAGAGAGCCTCAGGCATCTCCTTTACCAACTCCACGCTCTACCCCAGGCCCCAAGCCCTGTGTGTTCCTGACAGGCGACAGTGAGAGCAGTGTGACAGAGGCGGCTGCAGCATCAGGGCGTCTGTCCTGGAGTCGCATCAGGCTGAGAAGAGGCGGCGAAGGTCTGCCCTCTGGCCTGTGCCCCACGCCATCAACCCAGACTCCCCTGCAGCTGCCCGGCCGCCCCCACTCCCACCTCTGCTGGGCCCCCCATTTGGGACACCAGAGTGTGCATCTCTCTGGGGCCGCACTCTGCACCTGGCTGTACCTGGCTACAACCCCTGGGACACACTTCAGAGCAAAGTGCAGGCTGCTGCAGGGAAGGAGGAGGCTGGGAGCAGAGCACGACCAGAGGGAGCAGGTTGCGGGGCACCTTGAACACTTCCCAGTGAAGCCTGTGAAGGTGAAGACAGGCAGAGGGTGGGGCACATCAGGGAGACCTTGGTCACATGGCCACACGGCTCTGCAAAACTTGCCAGGGTGTCCTGACACAGCGCTGACCAAAGCAGCCACAGGCTGCAGCTTCCTCTCCACTGCCCTGGCTCTTGGGAAGCGCTGGTGAAGGCTGGCCCTGTCCTCTGGGACTTGGTGGAGTCTATGCAGGTCCCTCCTGGCCACTTCCTGTTCAGTAGGGCGAAGGCCAGACATCCTAGGGTAGGAAACAGCTTCCGGGAATGAGGAGGAGGGAATCGGCAGCTGTGGGACGGGACTGGGATCGTGCTGAGCAGCAGGATGGGATGCTTTGCTGAGGTGCATGGGAGAGGGACCCGGGAGGGCGTGGCGTCCAAGCTGTCCGCTACCAGGTGGGTCGGCAAGTGCAGCTACTGGGGTAAGCCGGGCAAGAGGAGCTAAAGGGTCTCCCTCTCTTCTCCTTGGAAAATGATATTTCACCATTGCTATGAGACAACGAAAAATGTGGATAAAAAACTGTCTTGATGTAGCAGGAAGTGAAGAATAAAAGCCATAGCAATTTCTGGCTGATGCTTGTTAATATTTTTAAAATGTACAATTTGTTATGATTTCTTCTCTTATCCTAAATAAATATATACTAATTATCTAAGTATCATAATTAACCTGCACTTTTTCTCGAAGGGAGCCCCTCTGGGCCTGGGTAGACTCTGCATGCTGACCTGGTCACCTGCCCGGGTCCCTGGATGTGGGGTGGAAGTGGGGACTGGACCCCTGCCCACCCTGGCCTGGCTCGGTGCTGGGTGGCTCCGAGCTGCAGGAGTGAGGGGAGCCATGCAGTCCTAGCACTCGGGAGCGGCTGCCCTCAGCACAAGGGAAAGGTGCACTTGCCACTGCCGCCTCCGCAGAGGGCAGAGGCCGTGGAGGAGGCCGTGTTGGACGGGTGCACGGCCCTGCTGAGGCAGGCTGGGCTCCTTCATAACAGCCCCAGTCCTGACTCACCGCGTGCCACGCCTGTGTGTGATCCTCCAAAGGCGCTCGTGGGTATGGTCAGAGCAGGGGCATGCAGGTTCCTTCCGGGGTGGAACAAGGTCACATGCTGCCTCTTGTCTGCTCCTGCTGTGAACCGGTGTCCTTGTTGAGGTTTCTTTCTTTCTTATTTATTTATATTTTTGGGACTGAGAATTGAACCCAGAGCCTTCAAATTGAGTGACATTCCCAGCCCTTTTTGCTTGTTTTTTCCTTTTTAGTTTTTGAGACAGGGTCACTAAGTCTTTAAGTTGCCCAGCCTAGGCTCTAACTTGTGAGCCTCCTGCCACAGCCTCCCAGAGTGCTCAGCCTGAGGTCTCTTCAGTGGCACATTTTCTGCCTTTTTGAGCTTCCTTTGGTGACAGGAGCAGTGCTGGGTGTCGTCTCATGTCCCTAGCACCAGGCAGGTATGCAGTGCCTTACGAAGGAGAGGGAAGTGCCAAGGACGCTCCCTCCCAGCCTGAGCAGAAGGGACAGGTTCGCAGTGCGTGTACATCCAAGGTGTCCTTCCATGGAAGCAGAAGGCTTAGTGTTAATGTCAATCAGAGGCCAAAACTGACCAGCCTGGTGGGACCCCGCTGTGGCCCCAGCAGCAGCTACATGTCCCCAGGTTCAGTGTCAGTGGTCAATGAGTTCTCCGAGGAGCAGAACTGCCACAGCGACGAGCGTTGAGTGTTGATGTGACTGCCCTGAGAGCCACTTCCAGGATAGCTAAAGAACACCTACAAATCAGTAAGAACCAGAAACTCATGAACAGTCAAGGTATCAGCCCAGTGTTGAGCACAACAGCCCAGGCCAGGGATGCACTGGTATCCACCTGAGCGCTCGGACAGTGCTTCGAGGAGCCAGTCACTAGGTGGCACCCTGGCTGCGCTCCACTCCGGCACCTGCTGGTCCCACAGACCCTGGTTCCTTGGGGCGGAGGGGGTGCCTTAAACTGCAGAGACGTAGCATCTCTGACCTGGAGGCTGGAAGCTAAGGTGAAGGTACCACAGGGCGGGTCCCTTCCCGGGCCAAGAGGGAGGCTCTGTCCTGGCCTTGCTGGAGCTCCTAGTGGTGCTGGCTGTCCTTGGTGTCGGCACATCGGGCTTCACCTCAGCTTCCACCATGACACAGTGTTGTCCCTGCATGTGTGTTGGAGTCCTGTGTCAAAGTTTCCCCTTTTATAAAGTCAGCAGTCCTGTGGGATGAGGGCCTCTGTAAGGACTTCATTTTATTTTTTTGTTTATTTATTTTTAGTTTTTTGAGACAGGGTCTTGCTATGTAGCCCAGGCTGGCCTTGAATTCATGACAATCCTCCTCCCTCAGCCTCCGGAGTGCTGGGATTACAGACATGCACCACCACGCCCTGCAGGACCTCAGTTTAGATTATCTCTGTAAGCCCTGGTCTCTGACCGAAGTCACATTTTGAGGTGTGGGGGGACTCTGTATGAACTTGGAGGGCACAATGTTTCCTCAGAGAGCAGCAAGGGAAATAGGGCCTCATCAGAACCTGACTCCACCCTTGGCACTGTGAGAAGTGAAGCCTGCTGGGTAGAGTGTCCAGGCCAGGTCCTCTGTTTTGGGAGGGACTCAGGGAGGGAAGGGTAGGGAAGGTCCACAGAGTGCCACTGGTCACCTCAGGAGAGGTGACTGTTCCCACCCGTGGCTGCTGTGTTGGGCAGGAGTTTACAGTTCTGTGTTCTAGGGAGCTTAAGGGAGAGTTTGATGGAAGGACCATTTATTTGTACTCGATTTTAATTAACATGCTGCATCAGGAAGTGGAAAGTTCTGGCTGTGTTCTTCCTTTCTGTGACGTCTCCTGTGCACTTTGCTGGTTCCTGACTTGTCCTTGGGTGCTGCCCTTCCTTGAAGTCAGTGCAGTGTGAGTACTGTGGCCTGGTCACAGCCCTTCCAGGTGGAGCCTGGCGCTCAGAGGGTGAAGGCAGAGGGGTGCTGAGGAGACAAGGACAGAAAAGTGCAGAGAAGGGGACGGGAGCACCTTGCTGACTGTCTCTGGGTGCTGGGCCAAGGGACAGCTTGGAAAGGGTGCCTGACTTTTCCTAGACGCCCTGCCAGGGCTCTCTGTGCTGCTGGTTCCACCTGCTGGGACCCTCTGCCCTCAGCTTCCCGGCCACTCAGTCCTGGCTCTGACTCCACCACCAGGGCATTTCCGGGCTCTTTTATCCATCAGTTTGAGGTTAGCCAAGGATGCGCTGCAGGGCCAGTGCAGAGGGAACCTAAGGTCCCCTCCCAGTTTCTCCTGCAGAAGGCGCACTGCTGGGCTTCCAGCACAGCCCCAAGACAGGCAGCCTGTCCCCGCCCCATCTTCCATCAATCTTCCCTTAGAAGGCCCCGCCCACCCACAGGTCCCGCCCCTCCGCTCGGCCCTGCCCACCACGCCTGCGCACTGAGCGGCGCAGTCGGAAGCCGGGCGGCCGCTGAGCAGTGGCGCTGTCCTCAGAGCCGACCCGGCCTCCTGCCCGCCGCAGGGGCTCGGGCCCCTGGTCCGGGGATGGCGGCGGCGGCCGAGCCCGGGGCCCGCGCATGGATGGGCGGCGGCTCCCCGCGGCCCGGCAGCCCGGTCTGCAGCCCGGTGCTGGGCGCCGGAGGCCGAGCGCGCCCGGGACCGGGGCCGCCGGGGCCGGGGCCGGGGCCGGGGCCGGGGCGGGCAGGCGATAGAGTCCCGGGCCCCCCGGTGCCGGGCCACAGCTTCCGGAAGGTGACGCTCACCAAGCCCACGTTCTGCCACCTCTGCTCCGACTTCATCTGGGGGCTGGCCGGCTTCCTGTGCGACGGTGAGCGTGCGCCGCCGGGGACAGCCTGTCCTCGCGCCCGATCGCGCCCGGCCCGGCCCGGGCCTGCTGCTGAGGGTGCGGACAGGCCAGGCCAGGCCAGGCCAGGGCAGGGCCGGGCCGCCGTCCTCAGAGCGCGAGTGCCCACGCCGGGCGGCTCTGCGCAGGCCGCCTCGCCCAGGTGTGGCTCTCAGCCTGCTTGGCTGGGTTCCAGGGCAGCCCTCCCTCCCCTCCCCATGGCGGGCGCTCACCTGCAAGCCTGGCCCACGGAGGGCACGGACCTTCGACGCTAGTGTGTGCTTGCCTGGGCCTTCCTGGGTGGGATGCTACACACAGACGTGCCTCCTGGACCCGGGGGTGGCCACTCTGATTTCTCTGCCGGTTCAGAAACACCGCCCTGCCCAGGTGGCACCCTGAGAGGGAGGGTGTGTGCCTGTAGGGTAAGTCAGCTCCAGGTCTGAGGCTAGACTCCAGGGCTCAGCACACAGGTCAGAGGTGGCAACGGCCGGGCTGAAGGTAGAAGGCTAGACCACTGGATCCACTGTGCAGGTGAAAGGCCTCAGTGGTGGAGTTCCAGGTCTGAGGTTAGGCCCTGCGGAGGTGAGAGGGTGAAGGTAGAGCTGTAACTCCAAGGCTAGACCCAGGATCCTTGCAGAGGTGAGACTCGGTCTAAGGGTAGTCTCTGAGTCCACTGCAGGTGTGACCCCTTCAGGGGGTCCTCCCATCTCGGGCTCAGGAACCCTCTGCTAGTCTGGGGGCGAGGCAGCTTGTGTGTTGCAGAGCTGGCCTGGTGCTTGGGAAAGGACCATAGGCCTCTCCCAGGCAGCGTCTGTGGAGCATGGGGTAGGACCTGGGCAGACAGGGCCTAGCCAGGGTGTGGGAAGAAGGGGTCCGTCTGTGTCCAGGAGCACCCATGGGTGCTGGTTCTAAGGCTGGAGGAGGAAGCTGGGCAGTGCTTTCCAAGTACAGCGAGCCCTGGCTAGGGCTCTGAAGTGATGCCTGACCCTCCTCCTCGTGCGCTCTTCTCTCTTTGCACCCCAGCCTACTTCACTGGGCTTCCCCCAAGCAGTCTGCGGAGGGATTTTGTCTCTCCTCTGCTAGGATTGTGGAGGTTGGGCCACAGCAGGTGGGGCTGAGGGGTCCCCTTCTTGGGGAGCTGCCTGTTGCACGAGTGAGTGAGTGGCTTGAATCCCAAGGGCAGTTTTAGTCCAGGCAGTCTTCACAGTTGTGTCCCTCTGCCTGTGTGGTCTCATCTGCTGCACCCACCTGTGGGGCCCAGCAGGGCTATTGCCCTCGGCCCTGTCCTGGCTCTGAATGTGCTGGCACAGGCTGCTTGCTGCTCCTTCTCTAGGCCACCCCTCTCCAATCTACTTACACTCACCTGCCTTCCTGCCGGGTTGGGGACAGTGCCCGGGCCCCTCCCACCGTCTCGGTGTAGTGCTCACTGCCTTTGAGGCCCAGGGCTGTCTTCCCTCCTGGTGGCTCCCGCCTACTGGAGCACCCATCCAGTTGTCCCTGCCTGGCATGGCTCTGGGGCTCTGAGGAGGCTATGTAGCTGGGACTGAGAGAAGGAGGTCCTGGCTTGCCTCTGGGCCTGCACAGGGCTGAACCAGTTCATGAAGCCACTGCCCGCCTTAGCCCCAGGCTCCCTCATGAGGCCAAAGCAGAGCCTGGGGAGGGCAGGGCCAGCCTCTTGATGACAGGATCCACTCAGCATCCTCCAGGATGGTCACAGTGCCAGTCTCTGGCTGTAGCCTCTGTGGGGATTGCAGCATCTGTAGTGATGTCACCAGGGCTCCACAGTGGTGTGACAGGAATGGCCCCCCATTGCTCAATAGGACTGGACTGGGAGACAGCTCTGGCAGAGTGGCCCACCGAGATGGGCACCTGAGCCCTGCCACGGGATGCTGGTACCTTACTGTGCCCCGGGGCCTCTCCTACTGAGTGGGATGGTGGCTCTCCAGGGGGACAGTGCCAACTCGGAACTCTCCCACAGTCTGCAACTTCATGTCCCACGAGAAGTGCCTGCGGCATGTGAAGACTGCGTGTGCCTGTGTGGCACCCAGCCTGGTGCGGGTGAGTGCTGTGGGCACATGTGTCAGATCCAGGCCGTGGTGACCCCTGGATGACCTTCAGCTGAGTCACACCACAGCTGGGGAGCTAAGAACAGAGTTCTGCTCAGAGATGAAGTGGAAGGAGTTGTCCTGAGAAGAGCCAGTCCCGCTCAAAGGCCACACAGAGGGCTGGAGTCTCGAAAGGAGGGAGCTCGAGGAGCACAGGCGGCTGCTGGCAGGGAGCTGGGTGTGGCTGCAAAAGGCAGTTTGAAGGGTCCTGAGGGATGGGTACCCTGCAGCGCCCAGTCGTGACACTGACCAGTTTCGTCAGAGGTCACCATTGGGAGATGCTGAGCAAAGAGCACAGAGGCTCTCTGCAGTTTCTTACAAGTGCACATGGACAGCAGCTGATGTGACAGGCATAAACGAGCTGGCTTTGGCCACCGCCTTCCCTCTATGGAGCCCTCAGTGGTGCAGTGAGATGCCTGGCTGGGTCTTGGCAGGGCGTGGGCCTCCCTTCTGTGGGTGACAGCAGGTTGAGGAGGCCGGTGGTGTCCCCCGCCGTGCTGGGGAGGGCCCGCCCGTGGGTGCAGCGGTGGGTGGGCTGGGTCGCAGGACTGGCTGTGCAGGGGGCTTGTGCACGCCCTTGCGGGAAGCCCACCTGCTGCGGGGTGCGTTTGGCTGTGGTGTTGCCCCGGGATGGTGGGGGACACCCAGTTACAGGCACAGGTGCAGACGGCCCCAGGGATGGGGTCATGTGTCCCCTGCACTCCCAGGCTACCGCCCCCACCAGGGTGGCCCTGCAAGTGGATGTCCCGAGGCTGCAGTTTTCTTAACTTCATCCTTGTGTGGTTTTTTTACTTTACTAAATTTAAAAAACCAAGTATGTATTTTAAATATATGAATGATGAAAATGTAGAGAATATAGGTATTTAAAAAGAAAATAAAAATCACCTACC
Organism: Heterocephalus glaber; assembly: GCF_053883595.1. NCBI lineage: Eukaryota > Metazoa > Chordata > Mammalia > Rodentia > Bathyergidae > Heterocephalus > Heterocephalus glaber. The sequence continues at coordinate 556,189 of NW_028258325.1, read as the reverse complement.
TTCTGGCATGTCCACACTAGCTCCCTTTTACTGCACATATTTTGACTTAGTAGCAGGATCAGGCAAGCGTCAGGGTGAACACTGCCCTCTCCTCTCCTGTGGGCTCCCATTGAGAGGCAGTAGGCCAGCACATGGTCTTGGCCCCCGTGGGTCCCTGGGAAGCATGCTGAACTCAGCCCAGGGACACGTGGCTGGCCTGCTCCACTTGTGTGAAGTTCCAGGACTCTCTCCCCTGCCCCTGCCCTGCCAGGCCACCTGGGGCCTCCTGAGTGGCAGTGCCCAGCAGAGCTAGGGTACCCACAGAGCTGCGGAGGGGGAACCGTTCTGGAGCAGCTCCAGCAGGGCAGCCTGCATTGGACCCGTAGAGCATGGCAGGCAGACCCTCGGCCAGGGTGCGGGCTGGGCAGCCCAGGTCTGAGGTTTTCTTTGCCCTGCAGGTCCCTGTGGCCCATTGCTTTGGTCCCCGGGGGCTCTACAAGCGGAAATTCTGTGCTGTCTGCCGAAAGGGCCTGGAGGCACCTGCACTTCGCTGCGAAGGTACCACTGACTGCCGGCCTCAGGCAGCCCTTCACCCAGGCCTGGTCTCTGCCACGCATGGTGGCCAGGGCTGTGGGGGATTTGAGCCAGGCAGGGCACAGCTGGGGTGAAGGGAGCCAGCCACAGGGTGGCACAGGTTGGGTTGGCTCCAGCCCAAGTAGAGCCCTGCAGGGAGTGTGGGGTGGGGCGCTGCCAGAGGCGCCTAACCCTGCCCGCCCCCCAGTGTGTGAGCTGCACATTCACGCCGACTGTGTGCCCTTCGCCTGCAGTGACTGCCGCCAGTGCCACCAGGACGGACACCATGACCACGTGAGTGCCTGGGAGCTGGGGCAGGTGGGGCAGGTGGGGCGAGTTCCTGACTGCTCCACCGCCCCCAGGATACCTACCACCACCACTGGCGGGAGGGGAACCTGCCCTTGGGCGCGCGCTGCGAGGTCTGCAGGAAAACCTGTGGCTCTTCAGATGTGCTGGCCGGTGTGCGCTGCGGATGGTGTGGCATCCAGGTGGGCACACAGGGAAGGGGCAGGGCAGCGTGGCCTCCAGCGGGCAGTGGCTCATGCCTGTGTCCCCCAGGCCCACTCGCTGTGCTCTTCGGTGCTGGCCCCGGAGTGTACCTTTGGGCAGCTGCGCTCCATGGTCCTGCCCCCTGGGTGTGTGCGCCTGCTGTCCCGAAATTTCAGCAAGATGCATTGCTTCCGCATTGCCGAGACTGCAGCCCTGGAGCTGGGTGAGCAGCGGGCGGCCTGGGGGTTCGGGGGGCCTGGTGGGGCAGTGAGTGCGAAGGCCTGTTCACCCCACAGGCGACAGGGATGATGGTGTGGATGGAAGTGCGGCTTCGGGCCCTGGCAGGGATGCGCCGGCAACCCCTGAGTCCAGTAAGTGCCCCTCGTGGCCTCCACTTACCCTCTTGCCCACCCCCCAGATTTTTAACTGCTCCCCACTGGCCAGGCAAACAGACCCTGGAGATCTTTGACGGCAATGACACCGTGAGGAGAAACCGTTTCCGCCTGGTCACTGTGCCTCGTCTGGCCAGCAGTGAGGAGGTGCTGGTAAGGAGCACCCAGGGTGCCAGGAGGCCCAGTGCCAGCCCCGCCTGGAGACCTGGCCTCCCACTTGTCCCCTGCTGGCCCCCAGCTCCCCCACACCGGGCCCCACACCTGGCCCCACCTTACCTGCTGCTCTTCCACCTCCTCTCTACACCTGGTCCCCTGCACCCAGCCCCTCTGTCTGCTCCTTCACCCTGTCCCCCCATCACTGGACCCCTCACCCTGCAGGAGGCGGCACTGCGGGTCTACTATGTCAGCGAGGACCCTGGAGACTTTGAGCTTCAGGAGCTGCCCTTGCCCTCGCTGGCTGCTGTTGCCCAGACCCCAGGGAAGGCTGGAAGTGGTGGCCTGGCTGAGGAAGACAGTACCAGGGGCTCTGGGTCCCATGAACCTGAGGCCTGGGTCATCCGTGCACGGCCCCGTGCCCAGGAAGTCCTGAAAATCTACCCCGGCTGGCTCAAGTGAGGCGCAAGGCTTGGGGTCTGGGGTAATGAGGGGAACAGAGGGGCCATGGGCCAAGCTCCACGCCTATCCCCCACAGGGTGGGCGTGGCCTACGTGTCCATCCGGGTGACTTCCCAGAGCACGGTGCGCACCGTGGTGCTAGAGGTCCTCCCGTTGCTTGGACGCCAGGTGTGTGTGGGCTGCCTGGGCCACTCCCCCGGGGCCAGGCCCTGTCCCCATGGGCATGCTGGGAGCGAACCAGCCCCGGGCTGACACCCTGTCCCCCCACTGCACAGGCCGAGGATCCTGAGAACTTTCAGCTGATGGAGGTGCTCATGGGCAGCAGGCAAGGTGAGCCTGACCTGCCCTCTGATCACTCTTGCCTGTGCCCTCGCCTGTCTGTGCCCTGGGCCCAAGGCAGCTGTTGCAGAGGTGTGGGGACGCTGATGTCTGTGCCTCTCTGCAGTCCAGCGGATGGTGCTGGCAGATGAGGAGCTCCTGCTCGAGCGGCTTTGGGACATCCGGCAGGTCAGTGGGGTGGACCCCCGTCCTGGCAGGGCCCTGCCCTCTGGCCCTGCCTGCGTCCTCCAGCAGAGCTGGCCCCAGATCCCCAAGGGGTGACTGCGGACCCAGAGCAAGGCCCCGCGCCCTCACAGGGCGTCCTCACGATACTGATGCCTGTGTGGGCAGTGCTGCCCTGTGTCCCACGTTGAGTCCCTCCTCCCCACAGACGTCCCTGCGGCAGGCCAGCCGGACGCGATTCTACGTGGTGGAGAGCAGGGCCGTGGCTCCGCGTGTCTCCCTGTTTGTGGGTGGCCTGCCACCTGGCCTGTCTCCTCGAGCGTACGGTGACCTGCTGCATGAGGCCATGGCCACCAAAGGTGTGAGCCTGGGTGGACTGGGCTTGGCTGGGAGGGAGCCGACGTGGGCCAGGCCCTCCTACCTTCCCCAGGGCTCTGGGTGCCCTCCCTCTGTGGTCCCTCCCTAAGGTGCCTGCACTCCACTTCTGGAGGCCTGGGGACCTGGGCTGGAGTGGGCTTAGGGTTGCCTGGGCTGGGCCACTGGAGGTGATGCTGCAGGGGTCAGCCTGGTCTTGGCGCTGGGCACTCTGACCCCCGTCTGTCTGTGCAGCTGCCGTGGTGTCTGTGAGCCACGTCTACTCCCAAGGTGAGCTGTTGCCTGGTGACATCCCTGGCTGTGAAGCCCAGGCCGCCCTTCTCCCTGCTGTGGGCTCAGGCGCCTCTGCTGCAGCTGTGTGCCCAGTGACGCCCCTGGTTTTATGTCCTGGTTTACTTCTCATGCTTTGCTGAAACACACTGAGGCTTGGCTGTTGTTTCTAAGACTTGCCCTTTCTTGCTCTGTGCCTTTCCTTGGGAAAGCTTTCATGTGCACCTGGTCCCCCCTTTTGGGTGCCCAGACACCTGTGGCTCCAGGTGGGGCATGGGGGGGTGGGGGGCACCCCCTGAACCTGGCCTTCCATAGACATGCCTCTTCTTGCTGTGGACACCTCCCTCTGGCTGACCTGAGCAGGCTGCACAGGCTGGCCTGCCCTGAGTTTCGGCCCACCTGTTGCAGGTGCAGTGGTGCTGGACGTCACCTGCTTTGCTGAGGCCGAGCGGCTGTACATGCTGGGGAGGGACACAGCTGTGCATGGCCAGCCACTGACCACACTGGTGCTCCCGGATGTGCTGGTGAGTGAGCAGTTCCGGGCCAGTGTTCACACCCCAAGGACATCCACACATCTATGCAGCTGGGCAGTCTCATCTGCTGTCTTTTTTACTTTGCCGGGCTGGTAGGTGGCACCTTGGTCAGCCCTCACAATAACCCAGGATGGACAGAGCTGCCTACTTTACAACAGAGGGTGGAGGGCAGAGGGTCTGCACTTACCCAAGGCTGCTCAGTGGCGAGACTTGTTCCTTGTGGCCTGTGGGGCCAGGGGGACCATCCACTCTGGACCCTGAGACCTCTCGCCTTTGGGGAGGACACAGGACGCTGCTTCAGGTGGCACTGGTACATCAGGTCCTCCAGTGGCTACCTCACTTAAAGGCAGAGTGTGAGCACACTCCCCTGTGCTGTTGCTTGCCCTGGTGGCCTTGGGGCCCTGACTTTGAGCCTTGGGCTGCTTCTGGCCAGTAGGTGGAGCTCCTGACCTTGGAGGCCACTCTCAGGAGCCGGTAATGCCAGGAAGGATGGTTGCCTAGGGCAAGGGGCATGGCACGTGCAAGGCAACCTGAGAGGTTGCAGCCGGACCCACCCCGCACCTGTACAGTGCTCTCCGAGCCTCAGTCTGCCCGCCCTGAGGGTCCAGAGCTGGATGTCCATGGCTGGTCTGCACCCTGACCCCTGGTCCTTGAACCTGTTCTGGGAACAGTGCTAGAGTAGCACGAGGCTGGGGTCTGATCCTGGGGTGGGTGACACTGGGTCCCTCCTGCCTCTGCCCTGGTCATCGCCTGTGGAGGCAGCCCTGCTGGTGTGAGGCCGATACTGCTTTCTTTCTCCTGCCAGCTACCCGCCTTGGGGTGAGTGGGTAAGTGGTGGCCGCAGGCAGCCTTGCCTGCCCATGGACCATGCAGCCCTGAGTGTGTCCTTGCCCCAGCCACGGTCCAGCCCGTGTGCCACCACCCACCCTACGTCTGCACCTAGCCTGTCTGTCTTTCCTTGCCCTGCCCTGTCACAGCGACCCTAGCCCGGTCCACCCTGTCTAGACTCCTGGGCGGTTTCTGGGGCTTGTGTTGGGGAGATGGGTTTTTCCCATGCCCAGGGGATGCGGCAGCCGGCCTGTATACCAAGCCCTGGCCCTGGGTGATGTATGGGCAGGGGAGCCCTGGTTGCTGCTGACCTCCAAAGGGTACGGGGGCTCCTCAAGGCCAGATGGCTGGAGGTGCCAGGCAGGGTCCCCTGTGGCTTCCAGCCCTGTAGGTGGAGCCCTTGGTTTCTGTCATGGTGGGTCTGGCCCTGGCCTTCATGCCCAGAGTTCCGGGTGGCTGACAGCCCAATGACCCTCTTAGAAAAGGTTGTCCCGTGGCCAGTCGTGGGATGGGCTCCGCGTGTGGCCCCGGGGGCTGGCACGTGAGGGTGCAGCCTTATCTTCCTCAGGAGGGCGTCCCGGCCCGGGGGACTGTGGTCCCAGTCTGGGCACTGCTAGCACCTGCCACAGGGGACCTCAGGACCTACCCTCACCTGGCCTCTCCCCTCACAGCACACAAAGCTGCCCCCAGACTGCTGCCCCCTCCTCGTGTTTGTGAACCCCAAGAGTGGGGGCCTCAAGGGCCGAGACCTGCTCTGCAGTTTCCGGAAGCTGCTGAACCCTCACCAGGTCTTCGATCTGACCAATGGGGGCCCACTTCCCGGGTGAGTGTGGCTATGCAGACACACAGAGGCGGCACCCTGCCCAGACCCTGCCAGTCCTCTGTGTGGCTGGAGACAGACACTGGCAAGGGCAGGGCTGCCTGGGCCTTGGTTGCAGGCAGCCGCCCTCCTGTCTGCCGTGGGCGTCCTGCAAGCTGCCAGGCACTTGTCTCCCACCACAGGTTCCACCTCTTTGCCCAGGTGCCCTGCTTCCGGGTGCTGGTGTGCGGCGGTGATGGCACCGTGGGCTGGGTTCTCACTGCCCTGGAGGAGACCCGGCACCGTCTGACCTGCCAGGAGCCGTCGGTTGCCATCCTGCCTCTGGGCACAGGTGGGGTCAGCCATCAAGGGGCAGGGAAGGCCCCCGGGGTCTTTCTAACCTAAGTTGTGCCCAAGGTGTGTGGTGGGATCCCTGTCCCAGGGCGACACCTCTCTGGTAACCCCTCCGTTCTGAGGTAAGGTCTCTCTGGAGGTGCTGTGCAGCAGCACTCCAAGTCTCACCCGTGTTCCAGGGAACGACCTCGGCCGGGTCCTCCGCTGGGGTGCGGGTTACAGTGGCGAGGACCCGCTCTCCATGCTGGTGTCTGTGGATGAGGCGGATGCTGTACTCGTGGACCGCTGGACCATCCTGCTGGATGCTCACAAGGCCACTGGTACAGGAAACAATGCGGTGGACACAGAGCCTCCCAAGGTACTGTGCGGCCCTTGGCCCTTGCCCACAATGCTCCCAGGCTCCCTCCTCCCAGCCACACCTGGGGTGCTGGGCGGCTGAGCAGGGCAGCCCAGGGCAGAGGCATCTGTGGCAACAGCAAGGAGTAGGGCTGGCAGGAGGCAGCCAGACACTGGAGGTAGTGTCCTGGAAGAGCCCTTGTTCCCAGATTGTACAGATGAGTAACTACTGTGGCATTGGCATCGATGCTGAGCTCAGCCTGGACTTCCACCAGGCTCGGGAGGAGGAGCCTGGCAAGTTCACCAGCAGGTACCACGGGGCGGGCTGAGAACACTGCTTGGCCAGGTGCAGCCCCCACCCAGTGATGCTGACTCTCGTGTCTTGCAGATTCCACAACAAGGGTGTGTACGTTCGGGTTGGGCTGCAGAAGATCAGCCACTCTCGAGGCCTACACAAGGAGATCCGGCTGCAGGTGGAGCAGCGGGAGGTGGAGCTGCCCAGCATCGAGGGCCTCATCTTCATCAATATCCCCAGGTGTGCAGGCATGGCCCCCAACAAGACCGCACGGCCCAGGCTGGGCCAGGTGCCAGGCCTAACCTGGGTGCACTTCTGTCTCTTGGGGCAGCTGGGGCTCAGGAGCTGACCTCTGGGGCTCTGACAGTGACTCGAGGTTTGAGAAGCCACGCATGGACGATGGGCTGCTGGAGGTGGTGGGGGTAACTGGCGTTGTGCACATGGTAAGCACCAGGCTAAGGGTAGGCTCCTGTGCTACCCCACAGCCTGCTAAACTAGCTCCCCAACCCCTCACAGGGCCAGGTGCAGGGGGGGCTGCGCTCTGGCATTCGCATTGCCCAGGGCTCCTACTTCCGTGTCACGCTCCTCAAGGCCACACCAGTGCAGGTGGATGGCGAGCCTTGGGTCCAAGCCCCAGGACACATGATCATCTCAGTTGCAGGCCCCAAGGTATGTTGGTGGCTGACTGCCCAGGCAAGGTGGATGGAGCAGGTGGCCACAGCCAAGAGGTGGCTGGGGTGGCCTTGCTGCCCAGGGGGGCCTGGGCCACCTGTGAATCGGGAAGCCACGGGAACCGATGTGGGCAGGCAGCTTTTCAAGCCCTGTGCTCCTCAGTGTAGACACCTGGGCCTCTGGAAGAGGGCCTGGGGCAAAGGCAGTGCCCGGAGGGCTGCAGCGTCACCCTGCTTCTAACCCAAAACCCTCCGTGAACTGGGGCTGAGTGTGGTTGGCTGCCTCTGGGCCCCGGGGCTATAACCTGGTGCCCCCAGCTCTCTGATCCATCCTGCCCCGTCTCGGGACAGGTCCACATGCTGAGGAAGGCCAAGCAGAAGCCCAGGAAGGCTGCAGCCACAAGGGGGCACACTGCCCCTGCCCCTGAGGGCAGCACTAACTAAGGGCTGAGAGGTCCAGGTGGCGCTGGAGCCGTCCATCCGATGGACCTGTCGCGCCCTGCCCACGCCATCTTCCTGGGGTCAGGACGTCTCCAGCCCTTGGTCCCATGCAGTGTCACCTGGAAACCCCTGGGTGGGGGCAGCCCCGGACAGTCCCCGGGACGGGAGCACAGGGCTCCTGGCTGGCCTGCCCCCGGCCCTTGGGGCAGCAGTGGAACGAACTGTTTGGTGGCCTCTGACCTTGTCTTATGCCCCTCAGGCTGTCCTCTGGATGCCCTTTGGAGCGGCCGCTCACCCCCCCCCCCCGCCAGCAGGCAACACGCAGCCCTGGTGGCCATGGGGTGACCTCGCCCTTGCCTGGCGCAGGGAAGGTGGCCTCCCGTCTCCCGCCTTGTCACTGCAGTGCGGTTTGGGCCAAGGGAGGTGGTTGTGGGTGCTGGGCAGTGCCCAGCCTCACCTGAGAGAGGGGTCCGGTCCCCCTGGGGCCAGGTGGGCTTGGGTGGCTACTGTGCAGCAGCTGGAGCGTGGGCTTGGCCCTGAGTGTCCCCCTTACCCCCAGGGGTGAGCATATAGTGCCCAGAGGGGACCAGAAGCAGGGCTTCAAGGTCCAATTGGGTGAACGTGTAAATAACACCTACCATATGGAGGAGTGGATTTAATGTCTTCGTTCTTAAATGTAGCACTTCACATAACGCTGTCTGCCAGCAACCTGTGGCTCTCAAACACCAGTGCAGACACAGTTCCCAGCCCATCCAGGCACCACTGCTGGCTAAGCCCGGCTGGGACAGCCTGGCTGGTGTGAATGAAGCTGTTCTCCCTGTGCCTAAGAGCTCATTGTCACCCCTCAGATGCTGAAGGAATCTGACCAAAAATAAGCAGCCAATGTGGAGAGTCTGCAGAGGCCCTCCCCCCAAAGCAAGGGACCCCACAGGTCCAGCCCTTCCCAGCACTCAGGGGCGCTGGGTTTGCACTGCTGTGGCTGTGACCTGGCTCCTGGGTGTGATCTGCAGCCTCCTAGGAATCTCCATGCCACGCCACGTCCTTCCGCTGCTGCCAAAGCTGCAGACACACGCATCCCGGTTCCACTGATGGTCTCAGTGTAGCAGTTCTTATGTTTACATCACTGGCCATCTTCAGTACAAGTCCTTAGTGATGTAATTAGTTCTGCTTTGACTTTAACCTGCAGGAATTGTCTGTAAATTGTGGTCAGTGTGGTCTGCCTTCTATTTAAGTGAGACTGCCTGCAGTGCTGTGACCCTGGCCCCAGGCCTCTCCTTGTGACTTAATGCTACCTGAATGTGACCTAACATACCCGGGACAAATAGAGTTGGGCTTCAGTGTCCTGTAGTGCCCTTCCTTGTTCTTGTGTCCAGCAACTGGGCATGGGGAGGGGCTGGATGGACGGCAGCCCCAGTGGGGTGGTGCTGTACATGCTGGGTGGGTGGTCTACGTCGGGTGGCCCCTCAGATGGCAACTTCCCAGCCCAACCAGCTGCGTCTCAGGAAGGAGGTGCCACTCGGCTCCAGGCAAATGGGGTGGGCGGGTAGAGTGGCCGGGTAGAGTATCTGGGGTCCTGGGCAGCTTGGCAGACCCCAGGCAGCTTATTCTAGGTGAGAGAGAGATAGGTATCCTCCTGGCAGTGTCTGGGTGAGGAGGGAAGCGGAGAATTACGTTCCTGTGTAGAGCAGCATGCATCCTGTGGCCAGACGTTGGCATTTCACAGCGGAGTCAAGACCCACGGTGTCGGGTGGGATGGGCAGGTAGGGGTGTGGCCTGTGGTGCTAGCGGGACGCAGGCAGGAGCTGGGACTGGGTGTCAGCATCAGCCGCACTGGCCTGGCCTGGCGGGAGGCGTGCTGGCCGCAGGGACTGCAGGCCCCGTAGGGCCACGAGGGCGAGGCGCACGAGGAGGCGCAGCAACAGGAAGGCGAAGGGCACGGAGATCTGCATGAGGTGGAAAATGGTTGTGCTGAACCGGCTCAGCAGGCAGGTGGCAGCAAAGGCCAGCAGGCTGGCGCAGGGGTACAAGGCGAGCTTGGCAAACATGAAGGCATGTTCCTGGCCGCCAAACCTCACTGCTGGCTGTAGTGTCTCTGCCTGGCGCAACAGGGCCGCGGTCCAGATGGCAAACTGGAAGATGCTGGCAAAGAAGATGATGGCGCAGCTGATGCGCACGCGCTCGAGCTCATCACGGGGCTGCCGGGCGAAGGCGGACGTCTGCTGGTAGGCTAGGGGCAGGCCTCCCACGAAGGCCAGCGAGAGCGTGTTGAGCAGCCCCATGACCTGTGTAGCCTTTCGAACATGCAGGAAGAGCGAGTGGTGGGCGAACCAGAGCAGGCCCACCGTGGCAAAGGAGCCGAAGTATGCCAGGAAGTGTGGCCCGTATTCGCCCAGGGCCGCCACCAGGCTGCCGCGGAACTTCTCCGTCACGTCCTTGGGGTCGGGGACATTGTCCTCACTGGGAAGCGAGAACACAGGACATCTGTACCAGTTCCCGGGCCAGGACTGAGGGTCTGAGCATCACAGCATGCATTTCACGAGAATGGCTGGACAGTCGGTACTCATCCAAAACGGATGTCTAACTGGCACCTGTGGGTTCCTGCTGAGTGGCAGCCCTAAGGCAGGGCCAACCCTCTGAGATGGGCTTGGGAGCCCAGGCCCTCCCTGCCTCTGAACCCCTCTGAGAAGTGCGAGCAAGACAGAGGAACCACCTGCTAGGTGGCTGTCCTCCAGCGGTACGTCTGGAGTGGGTTCCCAGGAACAGTACCTTTCATCAGCTGGGTGTGGAGGGGGAGGACAGCAAGGAGGGCAGGATAGAGGCAGGAGACAGAGTCTGGGGCCACGCAGGCAGGGTCTGCAGGGCACAGAGGCTTCCCTTCGGTCAGGCTCCCTACCCTAACCATAGCCCACCGAGCCCAGGGAGAAGCAGGCCAGGTACTCACTGATGTTCCTTAAACTGAGGCCTCAGGAATGAGGAACTAAGAAAGGGTCTGCTTCCAGTTTTTAAAACTTAACAAGTGACAACAGAAAAAGCTACCCAGAGAGTATCAGGAAAGTCAGACTATCAGATATAAAATATAAAACCAGAATGTTCAACATGTTTAATGCAGTGAGAGTGCCCTGAAATGTGAGGATCAGACATTTAAGCAAAGACCTGAAGAGGCAAATAGATCACTTAGAAACAGGAGACATCAGTGAGGTTAGAACTCCCACAGAGCACAGTGTCAATAGTGGGAGGAGGGGGCTGAGCCCCAGGGGTGCCACGCCTTCCAAGGACCCCTCTGCCTGGCACCCCAGCCCCAAACCACCCTGCCTCCACACCCTGGGGGCCTGCCCTCCTTGGAATGGGGCCGCCACCTCCTCCCACAATGCTCTGGGCTCCCAAAGGGGCCTGGAGACAGCAGCACATGGCCGGTGGGTGGGGCGGCCCTTAGCGGGTCCTCACCAGATATCCAGGATGAGCAGTGTGGCCACGATGGCGTAGACCCCGTCGCTGAAGGCTTCCACCCGCTCCTTGCTGAGGGGCTCTTGCAGGTCAGAGGCGAAGAGCTCCACACCATGATCTGGGGGCTGCCTACGGCCTGTGGGCATGCCAGGAGGGAGGAGTCGGCCCTGACCCAGGGGCTGTGGACCATCGTGGCCATCACTACCCTCGTCCCCAGGGACCGGGTTGTGTAGGCCAGGAGCAGATAGGCAGGGTGCTGAGGGTCAGGGCAGCTGGCCAGGGTCACCACATAGTGTGCCCAGCCCCACCCGATGTCCTCAGGGGCCACAATGCCTACCCACAAGCCTGTCCCTGCACCAGCTGGCAGCTTTACTGATGTAGGGGAGGAAGATGACGGTCACCATCAGCAGGTACGACTGCAACGAAACATGGAAAGTCGGCGCCTGCTCCCATACGGTGGGCGCCATGCACCTTGGGACCCAGGCACTGCTTCAAGGGAGGGGCAGCCAGAAAGACAAGGGAGAAACGAAGGTATCGTCTTTGGTTGGTACATAGAACCCCAAGTCCAGGCTACTACGCTGAGCGCAAGGACACCACAGAGAAACAGAGCTCGGTGGGCACAGAGGGGCTGCTTCAACTCAACACATGAGCAGCACCCAGCTGGGAAGAGTGGAGGACCTGAAGACACACACTCAGCAGGGAGGGCACCCAGCACAGGGGGTACAGCCTCCACCACCAGGACCCTGGGGTCAGGATAGTAGGTGCTGGTGAGGGTATGGAGAAAGAACCGCACAGCACAGACTGCTGGTGAGAAGGCAAACAGTGCTGCTACTAAGGTAAACGGCAAGGGGTTCTCAAAAACAAACAAAGAAACCGGAATGGCCACATGAAATAGCAGGTCCACCAGTGGGTGTGTGCCCCGACTTGCAAACAGACGTGACGAGATGGTGTGCACCCGCTTCACAGTGGCACTGCTCACAATGGCCCAGAGTGGGACCGCCCAACGTCCGTGACCGAGAAGGAACAAGCCCAGTGGGCCCCCCGGACAGCAGAAAGGGCAGCTGATCACAGCTCGAGGACGATGACACAGGCCTGCACAGCCTCTCCCGCGTGCTGCTGCCCCCATGCCCCTGCTCCTCACTGCCACCTGCCTGTCCGGGCCTCACCCACTCAGCCCACGCTGGCCACTCCATCCCCACCCCGCTGCTGCTGCTGCTAAGAGAGCACGGCCAAGAGCACCCTGCCCGACCTGTGTCCGTGTCACCTCCTCATGGCCCAGCTGCAGCCTGTACCACCACCCTCATCTCCCTCTGCTGTCACCAGCATAAAATAACATCTGAGGCCACCGGGCCACGAGGCTGGGCCTGGACCTCGGCTCACGCTGACATCCACGGTCCTTCTCCCTCTCAGGAGAGGGCCCCCACCAAGGTACTCTGCTCTGCCTGGCCTCTTCAACCCACCCTGCTCAGCTCCCATCGTGCAGCCCCTGAGGGAGGAGCCAGCCTGGCCAGGTCTCCAGCAATGACTGCAGGGCCACATCTGCTCACCAGCCCTTCTGCTCTACACCTGCAGTCCTCTTCCAAGAGTATCTTCCCAGGATTCAGCCCGCTGGTTAGAAACCCACTGGACAAGGTTCTCATTCCTGCTGAGATCAGCTGTTGGCTTTCCAGCCCATTGCAGGCTGGGGCTTCTGAGCCTGAGCTGAGCTCTTCCCTGGAGTTGTCCCAGCAGCACTCACCATGGGGAAGAAGAAGAGGGAAAACACAGCTGCAGCGAAGCACAGCGCTGGGCCGCGGAGGACAAGGAGCAGGATGTGCTGCCGGGTCGCGGCTCTGTGGGTGGAGGTGCGGAGCTGCGAGTTCAGCAGGTATGGGAAGTGGAAGGCGTAGCCTATGATCAGCACCTGTGGGTGGCCGGTCAGGCCTCAGTCAGTACACCCAGGCAAAGGCTTGGGTGGGACCCCAGGTGGGCTGGCACCCAAGGTGTGCTGGGTCAGGAGAGGGACAGGAACCTCTGCCCCATGCCTGATGCTCCGTGAAGACCTCCAGTCCCAGGTAAGCAGAGCAGGGGCCCTGGGCCACACTTGCAGACAGCCTTGGGCTCCGAAGTAGGGCACTGGCAACCCCACACCCGCCCAGCCTTCTGGCCGGCACCCTACCTGCACAACCCCGATGGCGATCACACACACACAGAACAAGAAGATGCCCAGAGGCACATCAGGGAAGGTCACCATTAAGGAAAACTGTCCAAAAGCAAACAAAATCCGAAAGGTTACCAGGCGCCCTGGCCTGGAGCTGGGGATGCAGTGAGCCTCCTGGAGCCATGCTGTGTGCAGAACAGAGAACCGTCTCAGCTGGGAATGGTGGCACGGCTGTGCGTGCGTGCATGTGTGTGTGTCCACACCCCCAAAGAAGCAATCCCACCCACTGCTTCAGGCCTTATTGTGAAAGTGTCTTCGAGTCTACACAGAATCCCCAGATCTGAATTCTCTGCGGTACACAGGCTGCAAACCCGTCAGTCTGACTGTGAACATCAAACTGAGTGTGAGTATCGGTGAGTGTGCACGTCAGATAGGAGTGCGAGTGTTGAACTGAGCATGAACGAATGCTCCCTTCCGCCCTGGAGGGACGGGGTAGGGGCCCAGTGCAGCAAGGCCTGCCAGGAGCTCGGGTGTCAGGGACCCTCTCCTCTGTGGTCTCTTTGGTTCCTCTCCTTTTTTCAGACTAGGTCTCACTATGTTGCCCAGGCTGGATTCAACGATCCTTCTGCCTCAGCCTCCCAAGAAGCTGGGAACAGTGTGCCCAGCCCAAGTGATCCATCTGCCTCTACCTACTCACCACCCTCGGCTTCCCCTCCTTGCAGCTCTGTGGCCTCAACCCTGAACCAGCTCCTGGCCTGCACTTCTGAGTGGGGACGGGGAGCGGCCGTTACCGTGTAAGGCAGGAGGGTGATGGTCATCATGCAGGCCTAGGGAGGAGGGAGAGAGAGGAGGGTCAAGCTCATGTGCCCTGGGACGGGGCACGGAATGGGGGCCAGGTGCCATGGGGACGGGACGGTGCCCATGGACACCTGTGCCCCAGCTCAGGATGGGCAGGCTGCAGGCTCTCCTCGGCCTCCCTAGGGCAGACCCGAGCTATGGGCCACATGGGCCGTGAGGGCAGCAGCACCTGGTGGGGTTGGTGGGAGCTTCCAGGGCCTGAGGAGCCAGAGGCTCTAAGGGAAACACATGGCCACATCTCTAACTCCTCCTGGGAGGGTCACATTACAAACCAACATCATTTGCAACAGGACACGAAAAACTCACCAGGTTGAGCAAGGCAAGTGTATCGTCTATCTTCCCAACAACCTGAAACAACCTACACAAGGTACAAACGGGAAGAGAGGGGCCATCGGTCAGAGGTGGCACCAACAGGATCAAGCCCACACTGTCACGGGTATTCCTAGTTACATCGTCACTAAAAGACGTCACTTTTGACCAAATATAAAACACTAGTTATCGAATGAAGTTCAGAAAATTCAAAGTCAGAACAACTTCCCTAAAAAGCACCTTCTTCATTCCACGTGCTCTCCTGTTGTTCGCTCCTGGCTTAAATGTGGCTCTGACAGAACCACTGCAGGTACAAATGTGTACACTGGGTAGTCCCGCGCATGGTGTTTCCAAAGCACCCCTGAAGTAGGCTCATCCTGTGGGACCAGGGGCTGGGGCCCAAGCTTTGGGCAGGGCCAGGAGAGGCACGGAGGCTGGGCCGGCCCAGAAGCTCTTAGGGTGTCCTCTGGCAGCCTGCAGTGTGCGTCCCTAGGGCTCCCTCACGCAGTTAACTTACTCTCCTGAAAATGCTCTCTTCCCACTCTTTGACAGGTTTCAGCATCAAACTTGCTCAAGTTGCCTTCAGCCAGGGAAAGATGCGAGCCTGGCTGCCAAGGGCCTGCTCCTGAAGTCTCCAGTGTGGCCCTTGCCCCAGGGTTTCCCTACTGAGGTCAGCCCTGGCTCAGGGCACTGCGTGCCTGCTCAGGGCTCACCGAGGGCTCAGCCTTCAATGAAAGCCAAACAGAGCCACCACCTGGGAGCCAGGAGCTCTCCTGGTGTCCCACCGAGCGGCATGACTATGCTCGCCGGCCAGCATCCTAGAGCGGGAGGGAGCACAGAGCAGCTCCACAAAGCCCTTCCGGCTCAGGTCCCACACTCGCTCTGCTGATAGACTGAACGAGTCACGAAGCTGGGCCAGAGCAGCCGGCAGATTCTGCAGCCACACAGCACTACTAGCCCAGGAGCCTCCAGATACCCACAGAGAAAAGCCCTCCCTGAGACCTGAACATGGGGGACCATGTCACCACAGGAAACAGCCACTTTGCTGAGAGCAGCATGTGATGCAAAATGTGTGCCGTTTTTAGCACAATGCAAACGCTTGGCAAGATCTGTGGCCTTTTCTGCTCCCCAGCATTGCCCGACGAGCATTTCCTTTTGACAGACGGTCTGCAGATGTCCACATCCACACTCTTGCTTGGGGGCCTCCTGACCCTGCTGCTGAGGCTGGCGGTTGGGGCCCTGGATCTTGAAGATGCTTTTCCTCCCCGGGCCAAAGTTCAGCCTCCCAGGGAGTGGGACAGGCTGGGTACTTATAGGGCCCTGGCCCTGCCAACATGCTCTGCTGCCCGTCCTCGCGGGAGTTCCCCTGGCTGTCACGCCTGTTAGGTGTGAAGGCCAGCGGAAGGTGCTGAATGGTTCAGAAGAAGGCCTGCCTGGGCACATGCATGTCCCCTCCACTGTCCCAGGACAGGGCTCAGCAAGAACCTGGGGAGAGGGTGAGGAGTGGCCGGATACCCCAGCCCTTCAGAGAAGCATGTGATACAGTGCAGGGCCTGTGGACACCCTGAGAGCAGTGGGCCCTGTGTGGGTCTGGCAAGTCCTAACTGAGCACTTCAAATTGGACAAGTCCGCCCCTACCTGATGTGTGCCGCCCAGGCCACCGTCACGATTAGAAACGTCATCAGGTAGACAGCGATCCTGGTGGCTAGAAGTTTCTGCATGCTCTTGTCAAACTCCTGGAAAAAAGGGCATCGCTGTGAGAACACAGTGACCCGCACATGACCCAGTGCCCGGCCGCCCTCTCCCTGTTTTGCCCAACCCCACTCCACCCCCAGTCACTGCTGCACTGCTGGGCAGGTCTCCGCAGAGGTCAGTGTTCTGGAGGTTCTTCAGCACCAGCTCCAGGGCAGAACCAGGCATACAGACGAGTCACGAGTGACCAGGCAGAGCAAAAGGGTCAGCCCTTGTGTGGCTGGAGGGACAGAGGAACAATGGGCACCGCTGCCCTTCAGAAGGTCCCTAATCCCCTATGTTGTCACCCTGAGGTTTGAGTTCCAACATGTGAATCTGGGAGTGACGAGAACACTGACAGCACAGCAGGTCAGACCTGGCACTGCCCGGGAAAGTGGTCCCACTCAGCATGGGGCAAGGTGCCCACGGAAGCCCACGGGGCCGCAGGTAGCACCTGCCTGCCATAGGCAACATGGCAACTTGCTGGAGTGGAGGGCATGGAGGGGCTCCATCAGCACAGCGCTCAGCCTTCGCCTCTGAGAAGGGCCTAACTCCCAAGCACCTTGGTCCACATGCACGTAGGTCTGAGTCAGCTACACTGCAGCAATGCTGGTGCTCTTCAAATACCACTGTGCTTCCTTAATTGTGGATGTTCAATGCTGACTGGTCTTCCCTCCCCCCAGTACTAGCGATTGAACCCAGGGCCTCATGCACACTATGCAATCTTATCACTCAGCCATGTCCCAGCCCTTTTTATTTTTTAATTAATTATTTATTTATTTGGTACCAGTGATCAAACTCAGGACCTTGTGACTGTGAGGCAGGCGCTGTGCCACTGAGCTGCATCCTTTTTTTTTTGAGACAGGGTCTTGCTATGTAGCCCAGGCTGGCCTTGAATTCACTATGTAGCCCAGGCAGGCCTCAAACTCATGGAACCCTTCTGCCTCCGTCTCCCAAATGCTGGGATTACAGGCATGCGCTGCCATGCCCAGTCTTGGCTTGTTCTGAAGCCCTCTACCACAGGAGGTGCCAGCTGTTTGGCACTCCCTCAGGAGGTAGCCAGGCCTCATCTCTTTCCTCTGGATATGTTTCGTGAACTCACAGGAATTTCCTGAGAACCAGTGAGGACCAAGAGAAAGCACCGAAAAGCCTGGGTCTCCCAGATGATGCAGAGGCGGAGGAGGGTGAACTGTCCCGCCAACTGAGCAGTACCTAGGGGGCAGCACATCCTCGCCTGGGCCTCACACCCTTGTGAATGCGCTCCAAGCCCACCCTGAGCCTGTGGTGAGACATGTGCCTCAAGACACTCAGACTTGCCCACCGTAGACTCCGCAGGTGCCACGTGCCCCTCAGAGCCGCTTTCCTGAATAGCACGGTCGACTCAGGCTGCTGTGGGCCCTGCACATGTCCCCAGCATCCCACACAGCCCCCAGACTGCAGCGTGGTATCCTTGCTGTTCTGTCGCATGATGCCCTGGTCAGGCAGGGGACAGCAAGGTACAGGTGTGCACCCAAGCACCTCCCAAAGGCAGAGCCACATGCACTGCTCTGATTCAGAAGTGCCACCAGCAAGCTGTCCATGACTGAGATGCTTTTAAACGTCCTTTCCATCTCCCTTCCAGGCTGGCAGGCACAGATGCCAAGGCAGATGTCCCCCTGGGGCTGAGGCAGCTCCCCCATCCCAATTTGCCCTCTGCCCACAGCACCACGAAGCCTACCCGACCCTACCCCGTTACCTGCTCTGGGGAGATCTCCGTGTGCGTCACAGGCAAGATCTGCAGGAACAATGACAGAGAAACAGAGACACTTTGTGGCTGGGCACCTTCGAAGGCAGTGGGGTTTGGGCTCAAGGCACATGCCGGGTGCTCCAACTCATCTGAGTAACTGGGGAAACTGAGGGTTCTGTGAGGGCGGGGGTGAGCTGAGGCAGACCCGACACTGACCATGACAGTGGCAATGATGGACAGCAGTGCATCGCTAAAGCCCAGCATGCGGTGGGAGCTCTGGGTCCCCTCCTTGGCATCCTCATCCCTCCTGCCTGGTGGCGAGTCTCCCTGGGCATCTGGCACCTGCCCCGTGCTCTGAGGCCCAGACATGGTAGGTTTGCTGCCGCTGGTCACAGAAGCCTGGGAAGGAGCACAGGTCTGAGCGTGGAGTGGCGCGCTGCAGGGGGCTGCATCCCTGGGCTTCTACCACCAGGAGAGCAGCTGGGCATGGGGAGTGGGCAAGGGACTCTTCCACAGTAGCCCCTCCAGATTTTGTAGCCTCCAGGCTAAGAGCACCGGCATCAGGCTCCACAGCTGAATTCTGTGACCAGGCAAGAGACTTGCTGTGCCTTAGTTTCCCCTAGAGAAGTAAGCAGTGAAGGAAGACAAGTAAGTGCTCAACACACCATGTCACCAAGAAAGGCCCCCAAGTCTCTGGGTTCAGTGGCAGGCTCTGCCCATAAGGTGCTTTTGTCCCAGGCAAGGAGATGCAGTGTGGGGCTCTGAGGCCACTTTAGAGCCACCCAGGGTGAGGAGCACACACAGCAAACTACCTGGCTACCCTGGCTCAGGGCTCCTGGGTGGTTTCCATGTCCAGCACAGGCCTGGGAAGACAGAGTGGCTGGGAGTCTGGGCCCTGGGCAGGAGAGATACCTGTGTCCAGGTGCAAAGAACCAAGTGCAGTCAAGGTAGCTGGCAGGAGCTGGCTGCATGGGGCTGAGCACCCTGCACCCCAACTGGTCGGGGCCAGGGGACACAAGATGGTCCAGCAGCTGCAGGGCACGATACAGGGCTCCACTAGGCAGTGTGTGCTGAGCCCCATGTACAACCAGGGGAGGGGCAGGAGTGTGGTGGGGTCACTGCTCAAGAGGTGACAGTGCGGACAGGTGGCAGTGGAGGGGTCTGGCAGCACAGGCCAGGAGCAGACTGGGAGGCAGCTCCTGCAGGTGGAGGAGGGTTGGGAGTACAGAGGAGCTGGGCCCAGAGATGGGCAGAAGGCTCCCCTGCCCTTCCTGACATGGAGAGCTGCCTATGGACTGTGGGCTGAGGAAGGCGTAGCCCAGGGAGGGAGGCAGTGCCTGCAGGGGGAGACTCAGGGCTGCAGCACATGGGCAGGAGGCTGGGCTGCCCAGGCAGAGGTCCTGGGCACAGGCTGCCTGTGCCACTGAGGAGGGGTGGGAGCAGGATAGGACACCCAGGGAGGGTGGCTTCCGGAGTGGTGGGTATGGCCAGAGCAAGCAGATGGCTCAGCTGGGGCCAAGAGGAGAGTGGACAAGGTCACCGAACCCAGCCAAGACAGAGCACAGGGACATCCCATGGTCATGCATCGTGCACACTCCTTCACATATCCGGCCACATGCCGTCAGTTTCCCCAGCAGGCACACAGCATTCCTGGTGCTGTGGCCTGTACCCGATGACACCTGAAAAGGGAGTGTTCTTTAGAGCTCCCCCTTGGGCTGACAGCTGATTTAGATTCTTAGATGATGGGGGCCTCAGAGGAACTCAAACCTCTTCAAAAGACAAGGAAGGCAGTTTTCAGGTATCAACATTTCAGATAACCCTCAAGAGAAACGCTGATGAACAGCATCATCACTCCAGGAGTCACCTCTCTGTGCATAAAAGGCATCCAGCCGCATCCTTGCAGCTGACACTGTGGTGGCGCTGTTGCCTTCTTGCCCAAAGGCCTCTTTCTTTTTATAAATTCTAAACTGTACCCGGACCCACATGGCCCATGCGTCTTGGCTGAATTCTTTCATTAAGGGCACAAAGAACTGAGGACCAGGCCGGGGATTCAGCTCAGTGGTTTGGCCACCTGCCTCGACACCGCAAGGTCCTGAGTTTGATCCCCGGTACCAAAAAAAAAAAACTGAAGACCAAGGAAGTGAGGGGCTGGTTCTTCACCATTCAACACCCAGGTTCCAGTGACAACCCTGTCGGACACCCTGTAGGTTCTGAGAGATGCAGACCGGGCATTCGTCAGCATACGGAGTAGCTTCCTGGCCTAAGAAGGCTCCCCCCCCGGCCCTGGTCTCGTCTGTCTTTCCCTGTGTCGTGCTGCACAATTATGCAGTCTTTCACTTAGCAATACATGTGTGGTCTCCCGGAGCCCTTCTGTGTCTTGACAGCTCGTTGACTTCTACTACTAGACAATATTCTATTTCCTGGACCTATCACACTTCATGCATTCACCTTCTGAACATGCTGGCCACTTTCAACAGTGTATTTTGAAGTTCCTAATTTTAACTTTTACTATTTGGGATTGAACTTAAGGCCTTGGCACTGAACTACTTCCCTCGCCCTTTTTAAACTTTTCACTAAGTTTCACTAAGGCGCTAAGCTGCCCAGGCTGGGACTGAACCTGCGACCCTCCTGCCTCAGCCTCTGAGAGTGCTGGGCCGCAGGTGTGGACTGAGCCTGTCTAAAGTTTATAATTTTGATGAAGTCCAGTTTTATCTCCTCTGCTGGTCATACTGTGGTGTTATATTTTAAAATCTCACACATTAAGTTTTCTTCTGTAAGTTTTATAGTTTTAGATTTATGACCTATGTTGAGTTTTTATGTATGGTAAAAAGTATGGATTATGGCTCATTTTTAAACACATGGCTATTTTCCCAGTATCATTTGTTGAAAAAACAACCCTTTCTCTAATGAATTACCTTTGCTCCCCTGTTAAGATATCAGTCGGCCACATACCTGCACCCTTATTTCTGGACTCTTCCGTGCACCTACTTGGGTAGCTTTATATTTATTACGGTGGCTGTACAATGCTGAAGTTATGTGATATAAGTCACATAATTTTGTCCTTGTTCAAAGTTGGTTCCACTGGGCCGGGGATTTAGCTCAGTGGTTCCGCCGCCTCCCTCAAAAGCCCAAGGTCCTGAGTTCAATCCCCAGTAGCAAAACAGACAAAGTTGTTTCCACTATTCCAGCTCTTTCAAAGACCCTAACAAACTTCAGATTCAGCGTCAATATCTTTCTTTTCCTTTGAGGTGTTAGAAATGGATTCCAGGGCCTTATGCGTGCTAGGCAAGCACCCCACCACTGAACTACATACATCCCAGCCCGTGGCGTGCCGATTTCTATAAAGAAGTCAAGGGGGAATGAGATTGGACTACACTGGATCTGTATATCAAGCTTAGAACTAATGTCCTAGCAATACTGAATCTTTCAATTCATGGGTAAGATCTATCTCTGCATTTACTGAGGGTTTTAATTTCTCAGTAATTTTTTTTTTGGTGCTGGGGATCAAACTCAGGACCTTGTGCTTGCAAGGCAGGCGCGGTGCCACTGAGCTACATCCCTGGCCCTCAGCAATTTTTCTGTAGTTTTCAATGTGTAAGTCTTGACCATCTCTTTTCAACTTTATTCCTAGTCTTTCACTTTTTGACACTTTGTAAATGATATTTTTTCTATTTTCAACTCCCAGTATGTTGCTAGTGTACAGCAACAGAATTGATTTTTGCACATTTATCTTGTATCCTACAACCTTGCAAAACTCATTAGCTCTAGTAGCTCTTTCCTGTAGATTACATCTGACTTAAACAGAGCAAATGCTCTCAATTGAAGGGGATTCTGCCTCCCTAGGGGAGGCAAACATTTGGAAATGTCTGGAGACATTTTTGGTTGTTACACATGGTGAGTATGTGACTGGGGGAGGCCAGAGGTGCCAAACATCCCCTAACACACAGGGCAGCACTTCCCACCAGCATGTAAGAATGCTCTATCGGGCCAGGGATTTAGCTCAGTAGTTCCGGCACCTGCCTTGCAAGCGCAAGGTCCTGAGTTCAATCCCCGGTAACAAAAAAAAAAGAATGATCTATCCCAGAACGTTGAGTGCCATGGCTTACTTTCAAGATGAATGTTGTTTCTTTTTCTTGCCTCATTACACTGGCTACAATTTCCAGTTCAATACCAAGTAGCAACATCAGACAGCCTCAGTTTGTTCTTAAACTCATGGGTAAAACATTCAGTCTTATTATTCTGTATGAGGATTGCTATGGATTTTTTTGTTTTTGGTACTGGGGATCAGACTCGTGACCCTGCGCTTGAGAAGCAGGCGTGGCACCACTGAGCTAAATCCCTGGCCTGATAACTATTAGTTTTTCATAGACAGTCTTACCATGTTGAGGAAATGTAATTTTACTCCCATTTCGCTGTTTTGCTTTGAACTCAGGAATGGATGTTGGATTCTGTCAAATGCTTTTTAAAATAGCTCGAGAGGATCCTTTTTGTTGTTTGGTTCTTTTGACACAGGGTCTCACTTTCTAACCCAGGCTGGCCTCAAACTCAACAGCAATCCTCCTGCCTCAGCCTCCCAGGTGCTGAGATTACAGATGTGTACCACAACATCTGGCCTGATCCATTTTATTTTTCACTCTTGTGAATTTTACTATTCATTTTTCAAATACAAAGCCAACTTTGCATTCCTGGGACAAATCCCAATTGGTTGTCACACATTACCCTTTTTTAAATAAGCATCTCTTATCCAAAATGCTTGGAACCAGAACTCAAGATTTGAATTTTTCAAATTTTCGAGAATTTGAATATACTTTATCAGTTGAGCAGTTGGCACTTAGAAGTTTTGGATTTTGGAGAACTTTGTATATTTGGATTAGGGATGCTCAAACTGTAGTGTTGGCTTCCATTTGCTTAAAAATATTTAGAAGAATATTTGTTACCTATGTTCATGATGTTATAGTTTTCTTATACTGTTTCTGTTGTTATGAGTTGGAAAAATATTTCCTTCCTTCAATTTTCTGTAGAAGTCTGTATAGGATTGGGATTATTTTTTAAATGTTTGGTGGGCCTCCCAGGGAAGAAGTTGAAGTTGGAGTCTTCAAGAAATTTTTTTTTTTTTTTTAGATAGGGCCTCATTATGCAGTGCAGGCTATTCTTGAATTTACTACGTAGCCTGGGTGGAACTCAAACTCATAGCAATCCTCCCTCAGCCTCCCAAGTGCTGGAATTACAGGCATGCACCACCATGCCCAGCCTTCAAGGGAAAATTTCAAACTATAGAGTTAGTATTTAATAGGTAGAGAGCTATTGAAGTTACCTATTTCTTGTGTGAGCTGAAGTAGTTTGTGCTTTCAATGAATTAGTTTTTAGCCTAAATTGAACTTATTGGCAAAATGGCACTGTAACATTCTATCTTCTTAGTAGTGTCAAATCTCATTCCCAATAGTGTTAATCTTTATCTTTTTCATTTCTTGTTCAATGTGGCCAGACTTTCAGTGTTACTGATGACAAAGAATCAGCTTTGTGTCACTAATTTTCTTTCGTTTTTGTTTTCTATTTCACTGACTTGCCCTTTTTTATACCTTCTTACATTTACTTTGGGCTTCATTAGCTTTTTTTCTCATTTCTTAAAACAATGGTTGCCGATATAATACCTATCTTTTAGTAATTTTGAAATGTTGTATTTTCATTTTTATTCGGTTCTAAATACTATTTTTTTTCTTTGATCCAAAGGGAATTTAAAAGTGAGCTCTCAATTTCCAAGTATTCAAAGGATTTTTTATGTTATTAATTTCTAATTTAACTCACTGTGGTCAGTGAATATACTCGATAGCCCTGAAGATGACCTAGCTTAGTAAATGTTCTTTATGCTCCGAAAAAGTTTATTCTGCTATCACTATAGGAATTATTTTATAAATGCTCATTAGTTTAAGTTGGTTGATAATATTTGAGTCTACTATATGCTCAGTGATTTTCTAGGTACCTGTCATATCATTTAGTCTGTGTTTTGAGTAACGGTCTCCTTGCATAGTTCAGGATGACCTTGAACTCATTACATATGGGGTCACAGGCATGCGCCACCATGCCTAGCTCTGTCATATCATTAACAAAAGAATATTCTCCAACTCTCTCAACCTCCAACTACAATTGTGACTTGTCTATTTCTCCTTGTAGTTCTATTAGTTCATGTATTTTACAATGTTGTGGTCAGGTGCATATTTAGGATTGGTATACGCTTTTGATGAATTCATCATTATGAAATTAAGTCTCTCAAACTTGGTGATTTCCCTTGCTATGACATCTACTACAGGGGAATCAAGACCACAGATTCAGTTTTAGATACGTGGATATATGTGCGGTGAGGTATCAAATAGTTCGGGAAAGAAGCCTGGAGATGCAGATTTTGGTTGAGATGGTGTTGTTATATATTTACTGTGATGCCAGCAAAAATACTCTATAAATATTTATGAAAATGTCTGAGTAGGTTCTAGTTTCCAAAGCAATTACAGCACTTAGAAACTTCCATTTGGGGCCGGGGATGTAGCTCAGTGGTTCTGGCACCTGCCTTGCAAGCACCAAAAAAACCCCCAAACCTCCATTTGATCCTAGGTCATGCAGTATGAGTTCATGGCCACAAACTCTATCATTAGCTTTCTAGTGAGTTGTTCAGGTTTCTCACAATGGCTGTTTTAGGTCTCTTCTGAACTGCACAAGCCTTAGGGTTCCTGCCTCCCCTGTTACTTTCAGGAGATGCCTTCTTTTCCTTATCAGAAACCAGAAGTCACCAGAATTCCTTGTTTCATTCCAATAAACACAAAATGCAACCTACAACTGCAAGCCATTTTTCCTCCTTCCCTCTGTTCAAAGAAAGTGCTTTTCCTACACCCTAGTATGCTCTGAATGCCCGTGCTCCTATCTTGAGGGCCCGTACTGATTATACCTCTTTTCTGTACCAGTGAGCCTTCTCTTTGCAGGCTACAGCCCATCTCAGAGTACCTGGCCCTTCAAGCCCCACACTCTTCTCCGCACATTTCCCCCGTCACCTCCATGTACTATCTCTTATTCCTCCACTGTGACCCACAGCGTCCAACCCACCGCTGAGATCAAACTGCGCTTGGTAAGCTGCCCATGAGCTCGCTGTCACTAAGTCCAACGTACATCTTTTTATCCTTTTTCTATTTGACTTTGAAGATAGCGGGTGTCAATCTGCCTCAAGAGATTTGGGGTTTTTTCTTTCTTTCTTTTTTTTTTTTTGGTACTAGGGATCAAACTGGGGACCTTGCGCTTGCAAGGCAGGCGCTGGAACCACCAAGCTAAATCCCCGGCCCTTCAAGAGATACTTTTTAAGCTTGAAATCCTGGGAAGTTAGGGCTTTAGGATCCACTCTGCACTAGGGACCAGGTCGGCAGGCGCAGGGCTGCGTCTTACCTCGAGGGGGAAGCTCTGGGTGGCTGCTGGCAAGCGGGGCTCTGGATCCTATTTCGCTAGATGCGACTCTGCAACACAAGCTAGAGAACTGGGCTTGTCAACATTTAAACTTTCAGCCTTTCAACAGATGCAACGAGTTCATTTTCAGCCCCCACCCTGGGCGGGCTAAGAAGTAAACACCTGTGTGTGCAGGTCACCTAAGGGGCATCCCTGGTGACCGGCGATAGGAGCCCTCAGGCTGTCCAGGCCTCCCTTTACCTTGGGGCATCAGCGCCAGCGGCCTCGGCTCCTGGCAGCCCGTGGCGCGGCCGGGCCGGAGGCGACAGTTAAACAGCGCTGCGCGCCCAACGCCCGCGACGTCCGCGCCACCGAGGAAGGCAGGACTTCGCGGAAGGAGACTGAATGCCGGGGCCGGCGGGCGCGTGTCTAGGCCGGCGCTCTGGGGCCAGCCGCCCACATGAGACGCCGGCGGGCGGGTAACGACGGGGCTTGCGACCTGCACGGGTTACCACTGCCCCTCTGCGCACCTCCGCTCTGGTCTGCGCCGCCCGCGAGCAGCCGACGGGAAGTGAGAAGCGGAGCGCCCGGCGCTCCGGAAGTGACCTGTGTCCTTCCGCCCGCCGCGCCGGGGCGGGGCCTCTGCGCCGCGCCGCGCCGTGCTCGCGCTCCTACGTCACGGCGCGGGCGGAAGATGGCGCGGCTCCTTGCCGGCTGCTGCTGATCCGGCAGAGCGGAGTCGGAGCCCCAACTCTGGCCCGGCTCCACTGCCTGCGATCAGCCATCACCATGTCACTGCTGCAGTCCGCGCTCGACTTCCTGGCGGGTCCCGGCTCCCTGGGCGGCGCTGCCGGCCGCGACCAGAGTGACTTCGTGGGGCAGACTGTGGAGCTGGGCGAGCTGCGCCTGCGGGTGCGGCGAGTCTTGGCTGAGGGTGAGGCCCGCGCCGGGCGGGAGCGTCTGCAGGCCGCGAGGAGGAGGATTAGCCTGGGTCACCGGTGTCAGCGTAGGTCAGGTTACGACCGGGCAGGGTCATCACTGTCAGCGGGGGTCAGGTCCGGGCCGAGAGGGTCACCACTGTCAGCGGGGGTCAGGTCACTGTCAGCAGGATCGGGGGTGGCGAGGGTCAGCATTGTCAGTGTGGGCTAGATCAGGGCCGAGAGCCATCACGGTGAGTGGGGGTCAAATCAGGGCGGGGGGGCGGTCACTACTGTCAGTGGGGATTAGATCAGGGCCAGTGAGCGTCACCACTGTCAGTGTGGGGCAGGTCAGAACCAGGGAGGGAGGCTCACCACTGTCAGCCGGGGTCAAGTCAGGGGTGGGAGGGTCATCATTGTCAATGTGGGTCAGGACCAGGAGGGTCAGCAGGGGTCAGATTGGGGCCAGGAGGGTCACCACTGTCAGCATGAGTCAAGTAAGAGTGAAGAGGGTCACCATTCTCAGCGTGGGTCTGGTCAGGACTGGGAGGGTCACCACTGCTAGGGCAGAGATCAGGTCACAGCCAGGAAGGGTCTCCACTGCTGGGGTCAGGTCAGGTAAGGCAAGGAGGGTTTCCACAGCCAGGGCGTGGGTCAGGGTAGGGCAGGGTGTGTCACCACTGGTGGCAGTGTGGGTCAGGACTGGGCCTGGGGGCTGGCTGCAGGGAGGTTGTGGGTCAGGGCCTCTTGGGTTGACTGCTGAGTGCGGGGTAGGTCTGCCCAAGGTTGGGCACTGCCTTGCTGGAGGGACACAGTCAGACCAGTGGGTTGGGAAGGCCCAAAGAAGGGGCTCAAAAGGCTGAAAGTTGGCGTCAAGAGGTGAGCAGTGCTCTAGAGAAGGGCAAAAGCATGGTTCTTTGTATCACATCCATGGCTGCTGTGCACCAGGGGGTTGGACTGGACCTTTGGATGTCAGGACTGCTCTCCTGAGTTCTGGGGTGCTCCTCAGTCATTGGTTGCCCACAGCACTGAGGCGGTGGGAGTCCTGCTGTCCTTGGTGAGGGCAGAAGGTGGGCAGTGCTGGGTCCCACAGTACCTTTTTCTCTTCTTACAGCCAGTGGCTGTGACCCACATAGAGGCTTGCAGGATAGAGGCCCTCGGCTGTGTGTCCTGGGCATTTGATTTGTTTGTGCTTCCTGAATGTCCTCTGCCTTCCTCACACAGATTGAATGTTGGTGTGCACGGGTTCCCATCTCTAGGCTTCCCTTGCCTTGGTCCAGTGGTGCCCAGTACTGTGTCAGGTCTCACCACTTGTAAAGTTTGTGGGCAAATAACACTTGTGTTCTGGGCCTTGAGTGGGCAGAGAGGGTTGAGGCCCTGCTGGGGGCTGCTGGTTCTTGGAGCTGGAAGATCTGGCTCAACATTCTGGTGTGGCTGTAGCCTTGTCATATACTTCCCTCCACTGTGGTCATAAGCGGATTTTGGGTGTGATTTAGTGAGATTCGGCCAGAAAGAGAGAGGTTCCGTGAAGCAGGAAGCTTATGCAGGTCAGGCAGCACCCGGATGCAGAACAAGGAAGCATGAGCTGCGGCGTTGCCGCGGAACTCGTTTCCCTTTGCTCTCTAGGTGAGCCAGGAGAAAAAAATAACCAGGGCAGTTATGAGCCAGACTTCTTCCTTTGCCTTAGTTGTTTAGAGTCTTTTTCTGAATTGAAACAGGCTAAGAAGTCTGTAGTATTTTACGTAAACATTCACCAAGCTTCAGTACTCAGGCAAGTGTGCTTCCCCAACACCACCACTAGAGGGCACCTCATTGTTCAGGATGGGAAGGCAGGGAAGATTTGGTACAGTTGCAGAACTGTCAGGACCCACGGAAGCAGGAGAGGCTTTGTTTTGGGCCAGGATTCTCGGTCCGGGTGTCAATAGGGTGCATTTAGATTGATTTCCAAAGCAGGTTATTAGGTAGTCGCAGTGCACTGACATTGTAGCACATCCCCCTTCCCAAGGATGTGCAAGAGTTCTGATCTTGAAGTTTTTCTTTCATGTTTATCCTACAATGTTACAGTCTTACAGTTGTACATTTATGTCCATGGCTGGCACCATATAGTCCATACAAGTTTAATGTTTTGAGAAATTGTTAAGATAGCCCAGAGTGGTTGTATCTTTTGACATTTCCACAAGTAGTGTGTATACATTCCAGTTGCTCCACCTCCTAAGCAACACTTGGTCTGGTTTTAAAAATTTTGGACATACTGATAGGTTCTTAGAGTATCTTGTGGCTTAAATTTGCACTTCTCTAATGGATCATGATGAAACATCTTACCACGTGCTTAACTACTATTATATCCTTGTTGATGTGTCTGTTTATGTTTTTTGCTCATTAACATTTTTGTTGTCATTGAATTTTGAGATTTCTTTATATTTTTTGGGTACAAGTCCTTTTTTCTCTTTGGTACTGGGGATTGAACTCGGGACCTTGCGCTTGCGAGGCAGGTCGCAGCACCAGTGAGCTAAATCCCTGGCCCTCAAGTCCTTTATTGGGTATGTGCTTTGCAAGCCTAGTTAGTGGCTCTTCTTTTTGTTCTCTGACTAGTGTATTTAAAAGAGCCGATCTTCTTTTTAGATATAGTTCATTTATCCTTTTTTTAAATGGATGGTGTTCTGTGCTTATAGCTAAGAAGTCTCTGTCCTGGTGATATAGAAATACCTGAGTTCGATCCCCAGTACCGAAAAAAAAAAAAAAAAAAAAGAATGCCTTTGCTGCTTCTTGTGATCCAAATGCCTCTCATTTCTTTTTGTGTGATTGCACTGCAGTATGACACCAAGCGACAAGAACACAGCCCTTCTTAGTCTTTGGGGGAGGGCTCACCTTCCCTGCTAGGTAGGGTTCTGCTTTTGTCCTTCATAGATGCTCTCGATTCCAAATTTGGTGACAGTTTAAATTTTAACAATGTGATTTTCTACTTGGAGTACACTGCAAAAATTTTAGCAAAGGCTGGGCACGGTGGCACATGCCTGTGATCCCAGCATTTGGAGGCTAAGCAAGAGTATCATGAATTCAAGACCAGCCTAGACTGTATGGTGAGATTCTGTCTCAAGAAAAATGTTTAGTAAATCAAACCTGAACACTGTCTGCTAAAATCTCAGCAGAGCTACTGTTCTCAGAGGACTGGCTTTTCGCCTTGCTGATTCTCCATTTCCCCTCCTTGCTGATCAGCCTGAGGCTTTCTTTCCCATCATGTCAGTGGCACTGGGAGGTAAACTGGGCTGTAGTTCTTTATGGGAACCAAATTTCTGTCCAGTCACGGCTCTGGTGTTTACTTAGTAAAGGTATTTATTTTTTGTTTTTGTCTTATGGGAGGGTGTCACTGTGTAGTTCAGGCTGGCCTTAAACTCACTTTGCAGGCCACGCTGGCCTCGAACTCACAGGGATCCTCCTGCCTCAGCCTCGAGAGTGCTGGGATTTCAGGTGTGCGCCACCACGCCTGACTCTTAGTAAAGGTTTTCTAAGCTTAAACCGTAGCACTGAACTGATACATATTTTTATTTTCAGGAGGATTTGCATTTGTGTATGAAGCCCAAGACCTGGGAAGTGGCAGAGAGTATGCATTAAAGGTAATGAGGCCGGGGATGTAGCTCAGTGGTTCTGCTGCTTGCCTTGCAAGCGGAAGGTCCCGAGTTCGATCCCCAGCACCAAAAAAAGCAAACAAACAAAAAAGAAAGGTAATGAGAACAGCTGGACACTGGGTTAGTTTATTTACAGATATCTCTAGGACTGTTTTTGGAGGTGGGTCCTTGTTACTCATTTTGTATCTGCTTTACAGTTCAACCATCTGTCTTCTCTGTCTCTAGCTTGGGTTGAAGACACCTTCAAGGTGCTTCTGTCTGGTGGGGGTTGCTGGTCGGCCCTGGAGGGAGGGTGAAAGTGACCTCACTGTGAGCTCACAGCCCCCTGGTTCCATGTGGCAGAATTAGGGTCCAGGAATATGAGGAGTTCAGAACCCATTCATGTGGATTTGTGCTCACAGAGCTTGTGCTGGGGGTCGTGGTGGGATGGGAGGGGTCTGCATGACCTGGGTGCAGGGTGGGGCAGCTCTGGTGTTTCCCTGAGGCACAGGTCTCTCTGTGGGGGCTGGGTGGTCCCAGTGGTGGACTCCGAGGGGCCTGGCTTTGGCAGTCCCGGATGGGTTCCTGTGCCTCTGCCTGGCAGCTTCTCTTGCTCTCCTTGTCTGTCTTGTTTTACTTTGGCTCCTGTTTCTACTCTCTCTTGTGTCCTTGCCTTACAAGAACTGTTCAAGGGTCTCTAAGCTTCTGTCAGGTCAGATGTTAAAATGCAGCCAAACAGGTTGTGCGCTCTCAGATGTAGCGCCTTTTCTTTTCTGGGATGTTTGTCTAAGATAAGGCCTTGTGTAAAGTGCAAGGTAAATGGTCTTCAATCTTTCTTGTGTGCTATTCCCTGACAGCGATTACTGTCCAATGAAGAGGAAAAGAACAGAGCCATCATTCAGGAAGTTTGCTTCTTGGTATCCTTTTCCTGGGCCTGAGGGCTGGTGCCATCTCTTACAGAGCTACCAACCTGCATCAAGCTGTGACCACCAGCTGCCAGAAGCTGCTTTGTGTCATTCTGCATGATTTGTTAAAATTGCCCTTTTGCTTTTACCAGATTTCTTGCAGACCATCTCCAGTGAAAAGGAGTTTTCTTCCTGTTTTGTACTCCCCGGGTCATAGTAAAAAATTCAGATGTATTGGGAAGAGGGGTTGCTGTTCCTACCCCAGAGATCCCCACGCCTGGTGGTGGCCAGGACCTGGGGAGTGCCCTACCCTGCCCCGCCCCAGCTGAAGGCCTGGGTGAGGGCTGTGTGGACAGTCATGGTGCCGGCAGGCCTCCATGTGGCCTCCTGCTCAGCGCCTGCCACACGGATGGTGAGTCTGTGGGCTCTTCCTTCCTGTTCTCTGCCGCCGTGCCCACCCTCCCCGCACGGGGCCTCGCGTCGCTGCTGGCTGGGTCTGCTTCTCTTCTGTCCAAGCTCTGGCTGCTCAGCCGTGGCTAGCGTGGACACAGTACCCCTCACAGCCTCCCTGCCGTGCCGCCCCAGAGCCTCTTCCTGCCTGCACGTCGCTCTCTCCACTGCTTCTCCTGCACCCGGGCTTCTCACGGCGCTGTGTGGCCGTCCTCATGATTCTGCTCAGCTGAGATGTAAGGCAGTCCAGGTATCATGACTGGTCTCTCAGTGCTATGTGTGTTCTGAGTGCACAGAATTGCGGACATGTTCATGCACGTTCTCCTTTAACAAGATACCTGCAGAAAAAACTCTCCGGCCACCCCAACATTGTCCAGTTCTGCTCCGCAGCATCCATAGGAAAAGAGGAATCAGACACAGGCCAGGCAGAGTTCCTGCTGCTCACAGAGCTCTGCAGAGGTAAAGTCCCTCTGGAGCCCGGGTGCTACTCTCTGGTGTGTTCACCCTGCCATAAACTACTCCTCTTAGAAGGTGCTGGTCTCAGCCAGGAGGACAGGCCAGTCGTTTGGCGATCCGAGTCACCTAGAACAGGCTTAGCCGTGTCTCTGTCTGGGCTGCAGGCTCTGGGGGAACAGGGTCACCCATGTCTTCCCAGTGGCAAGGTGGGCCGGCACAGAAGAGGCGTTCAGTGAGCATGTGGGAAGGGAGGGGGACCGTGTGCTCTTGGCAAAGAGAGGAGCCCTTGGGGGCATGTGACCTCCTGAAGGTCACACCCAAGGAGGCATCAGGGTAGGGAGAGGCCTGTGTGTTGAGGAGGTGCCTGGCGGAGTGCTGTGATGGCCTCCTTCACTGTCCAGCACCGCTACTGGGTCCGCGCTCCATCTCAGGACCTGTGGTACTGCGAGGGAACTCGGCTAGGGCTGTGGCACAGTGGCTGTTTGCCTGGGTAGGGAGTATAGGGAGAGGGGGCCCAGGAGGAGCAGTGAGAGAGACTGAGGCAGGGAGCCCATGAAAGGCAACCCAGCCGTGTGAGCACTGCAGCCCATGGGCCACCACACAAGCTGCTCCAGTAGCCAGGATGGGCAGTGACGGGGCCTGGTAGAAGACAGAGGAGGCTGGGGCCTGAGTGCACAGCTGAGAGGAGGAGTGGAAGTCCTGGGGCTGGCTTAGCAGGAGGGAGAGGCGTGGAGGTGCAGGTGGGGCTGGGGCCCTGTGCTGAGTGGCGGGAGGGCAGGTGGCAGGCAGTGGTCTGTGCAGTGCTGGACCCTTCCCTGGCACAGGCAGAAGGTGGGGGCAGACTGGGAGCACCCTGAGTTGATGGCCCTGTCAAGAGGGCTCCTCCCAGCTGTGCCCTCACCTGTGCTTTCCCTCTGCTCAGCCGATGAGCAGGCGCCCTAGGCCCGGGGACACCTGTGTGCATGCAGGTTCACTGCTGTGGCCAGGACCTTGGTGCCTGAACTCCGCACAGTGGCCCTTGCGTGGATTTTTTTTTTTCCCTCAACTTTTTATTCTAAAGTTTTAAACCTACAGAGAACTTGCAGGAGGTGCAGTGGACACACAGGGCTCTCATTTGTATCCTTGTTCCGGATCGTGTTATCCCGTTCTGTGTTCTTGCTTCCATTTAAAGAGAAGTTGCAGAATAGCAAGTCCAGAGATCTTTTTTCTTACGTGTGGCCTAAGTGCAGTCCCAGACTTGTCCCTAAGGAAATCTCTGATGTGACAGCCAGGCTCTGCTGTCTTCAGCTGTCCCAGGGTCTTGGTCATACTGCCCCAGCCCCACGCAGCCCTGCGGCTCAGTACTGTGTTCAGTGTGAGCCTGCCTGTGTCCTTTTTGTTCTGAGTGATACGCGTTGTCTCCAGTCTGCTCTTTTGGGGTACACAGTGTCTGGGAACCAGTTCTGGGGCCCTGAGCCATCCCCACAGGTGGGGAAGATGCCAGCCCTGGCTCTGGATGCCTTCCACTCAGCTTTCACCTGGGTCCTTCCCCTTTGGGGATGTCTGTTACTGTGATTTTCAGTTACAAAAACGTGTGCTCAATGAAAAAGCTGAAGATATAGAGTTGAATAATGCTTATAAACCTGTTGTTCTTGGTTTTGTTTTGTTTTTGGCTCGAGACTGGGTCTCGTTGTGTGACTAGGCTGCCCTTTAACTAGCTCTGTAGCCCAGGCTGGCCACTGACTTGCAATGCTCCTGTCTCAGCTTCTTAAGTAGCTAGAATTACAAGCTGTCCTGACCTCTACACCTGGCTAGGGATTTACTACATGTACTTACTTTTTTAAACCCTCTTTTTAAAATCAAGAGTCTTTTGATGCCAGTAGAGTATGCCCCTTATCCATGAGGACTTTTTCCCAGACTGGCGGTGGATGCCTGAACCTAGGGGCAGGTCAGAGCCCTGATAGGAGCAGCATGATCGTGACAGCCGCTCTGGTATCCAGGACAGCTCCTGAGTCGCTAAGCACATACCCCGGGAAGATAGGCAGGGTGACCCTGTGGGGCAGTGTGAGGCTCCATCACACTTGGGCTGGCACACAGCACGAACGCTGTGGATCGCCTGTGTGTGGATTGTCCCACTCCATGTCTTTGGGCCACAGGTGACTGTGTAACGGAAGCTGCAGAGGGTGGACCTTGGGTGAGGGGTGGCCTCCTCACCCCACCACGCTCGGAGGCTGGGGGCTCCCTTGGCTGGGACAGTGTTGGTGACTCATGGGTGCATTGCTGGAGCTGCTGGGTCTGGCTGAGTCTCACACTGCACGGTGGGACAGATGGCGGTCAGGGTGTGATTCTGCCCACCCTGCACACTTGGCCACTGTGGGTTGAGGCCAGGTGGGGCTCCTGTCATCTAGCATTTTTGCAGGTGCTATTCAAAATCTGTGCCCCGCCCCACCATCATTTGGGAAAATCAGAAGCGTTTTCACTGGCTTTCTGGTTCTGAAGATCCCGGTCCTGGGGGGTTTGAACTGGAGCTATTGAGAAAAAGAGTTCGCTGCTGTGGCACTCCCCAGGGCGGGCCAGTGAAGGATGTGGCAGGTGGAGACTCAGTTGCTGTACCTGGCTGGTGCTGTGGGAAACAGGGTCCAGCTGCCCAGTTCCACCCTCCAAGGGAGGCCCTGCTCCCTTTCTTGGTGACTCATCGTCCTCACGAGGTTTGGTGTCTGCAGGGCTGCGGAGGGTGTGGCCCAGGATGCTTCACAGGGACTGGCCAGTGGGGCCAGAGTGGAGGTGCAGGGTGCTGGAGAGGTGGAGGACATGGGAACTGCTGTGCAGCAGCTTGTCAGGCTAAAGAGGCCTTCAGGCCGGGCTCCTGAAGCAGAGCCAATGGCTGGGAAGCTGGGAGCGCTGTCTTCCTCCACTGCAGGAGGTGCTGAGGAGAAGGGAGAGCTCTTTGGGCATTCCTTCCATCACCAGTAGAGTTTTATTTCTCTTTGTTTTGCAGCATGGGGATGGAACTCAGGGCCTCTTATGTGCTAGGCAAGCACTCTACTATTGAGTTATTTCTCAGCCGTGGAATTTTTACTTTTAAAAATAACCCCTTAGGGCCAGGGATTTAGCTCAGTGGTTTCGCCACTTGCTGCGCGAGCACATGGACCCGAGTTTGATCCCCGGTACCAAAAAAAAATAATAATAATAACCCCTTAATTCTCCCCAAGAATTAGCCACTGAGCACAGCCAGGATCACTGCCTGTGCTCCGCCCTCGGGCCTGGCCCTCCTTCCCTGGGCCAGCTGACTCTTCCTGAGCCTGTGTTCTTCCCAAAGCCTCAGCCCCTTAGTTGGTACAGAGACTGGGGGGCAGGTGTGGCTGAGGTGGCACGAGGTTCAGTCCAGCCAAGGTTGAGAGCCAGGGTGGCCTGGCTGGCAGAGCCTGAGCCCATTCCGGGCTCGTAGCTGGGAGGCATCCAGACTTGGTCTGGAATCCCTGCTGTGGGCCTACACCTGAAGCTCCTGCTTGAAAGTTGCATTACTAGAAAGCCTCACTCTGAGCTGCAGGAGACCAGAGACACAGAATCCTATGTTCCCTTTCTTCTAGAAGTTGCACAGGCCTGGAGGTTACTGATGCTGTCCTTGGAGCACTAGCATCCAGACTCTGGCACTCCTTGAAGCTTCTGCTGGCGCTGCTGTGTGCAGGCCCTGGGGTCCCTGCACTGTCTGGGCGAAGCTGACAGGCAGAGAAAGGGGTGCATGTTCAGATGAGGTGGGCAGTGAAGCCCCTGGATGGGGTATGAGGTGTGAGGCCAGCATACTTCGGAATGGGGAGGAGATGCAGTTCCCAGTGTGGGGCCCGGATCTCTTGGCTGAGGGCCTGTTTGGTGGCTGTGGCTGAGGTGTGGAGTGGGGCCTGGAGTGTTCTGGGCAGGGCATCCCGGGGACAGCTCTGTGGAGAGCAAGGTGCAGGGCCACAGAACCAAGACCAGGTTGGGTGTAGGTCAGAGGCCCGTGGCGACGCCATGCTTGGGGCTGCAGCTGACCCTGCGGGACCTACGATGAAGTGGGGTGGCTGGAGCTCAGCAGCCCCTGGAGAATGTGTGGGCGTGCACAGGGCACCAGCAGTGTCCCCGCCCCCAGCCCCAGGTGCTCGGCCCTGGGCCTGGCAGAGCTGGTGCTGGAGAGCAGCTGGGCGATGCCGGGCCCAGTGCGGGTCTGATGTTGTGTGCCATCTTGGAGACGCTGTGTTAGCAGGTGAACACTGTCCGCACCTGTCTACACAGACACGTTGGGAATTCCTGTCTGTCATCGTCACTGCAGGTGCTCCGCGGTCATTCCACATGGCCCAGTGAAGCATGTGCGTCCCTAATTCTCTCTGTGCCCAGCTACATGGGACCTGTTCCCCTCGCCTGGGCCTCCGCTGAATGGCCTTGGTTTTTGTGCTGTTCCGGGCTGCCTCGTCCCTGCCGCCCCAGGGGTGTCCTTGCTGTGACAGCTGTTGCCCACAGACCTCCTGCATCAGT
This sequence comes from Heterocephalus glaber, assembly GCF_053883595.1. Lineage (NCBI taxonomy): Eukaryota > Metazoa > Chordata > Mammalia > Rodentia > Bathyergidae > Heterocephalus > Heterocephalus glaber. The sequence continues at coordinate 520,288 of NW_028258325.1, read as the reverse complement.
AGAGGAGTGGCAGAGGTGGCACCAGCTGAACAGGCCTACTATAGGCGCTGATTGGCCTCAGATAAGCTAGTGGGTGCAAGGCCCTGCACCAGACAGAACCGGGAACACCCCCCACCGCACCCCAGCCAGGAGGGCAGGGCATTTTGTAGGCCCGGAATGATTGAATTCAATTGTCTTTTTTAGGGCAGCTGGTCGAATTTCTAAAGAAAATTGAAGCTAAAGGCCCTCTGCCCTGTGACACCATCCTGAAGATCTTCTACCAGACATGCAGAGCTGTGCAGCATATGCACAGGCAGAAGCCACCCATCATCCACAGAGACCTCAAGGTGCCAGCCGTGGGCACAGGTGCCCTCATGCCACTCTGTACCCTGGTCCCTTGCTGGGCTGAGGACTTGTGAGCGCTGCCCCTGCGGGTCTCAGGCGCTCCTGTCCACTGGGCTCAGGCAGTGCTCCTGCTCTTCTGCCTCCCTGGTGTGGGCATCCTGGCACCCATGCACGGGCCGCCCTGTGTCCGCCTCAGGGCTCCTGCCACGCCGTCCTGTCCTGCAGGGCCTCTGTCTCTGGAGTTGACCTGGGCAGCCCTTCAGCATGGTGGGGTGGGAGTCACAGTCTTGGATATGGTGTTCACCTTTTCCTGATTATTAACGCCAGTGACTATTTCTGTGTTTACAGTCATCAGTGCCTTGTGCTTTAGTTGGCTTCCCTTTAGTTTTTACCTTTTTTCTCTTTCTTCATGGGCTGACAAGTTTGATTCATTGGAGCTCTGTGTGTCCTGCACTGAGCTTTCTAAGGCTGTGTGTGCTGCAGGAGTCTTCTGGTTTTGGCCTGGTTTGTACTCTGCTGTTGTGTTTTGCAGATAAACCCCAGACTTGAGAGAATCATCCAGTGTCCACCAAGCTTTTCCTTGGCCTGACTCTTCACCGAGGCAGATTGTTTGTGCTGAAGAGTTTTTAAGCTGTTTCACCCCCATCTATGGGAGCCAGATGTTTCTTACATCAGTGTAGCACTCTGGCCAGCAAAGCAAACGTAATCCTGGGAGATCAGCTTATGTCAGCCTTTACCAAAGTGTGGTCGGGCAGTGCATCCCTGCCAGGCCTTGGAAGAAGCGCCCCATGCTTTGGGTCTACCGGGCCCCTGCGGTTCCTCCCAGTGCTCAGTCTGCCTTTACTGACTCGGGTGTCACTCACCTGGAACTGTCCGGGTGTGTGGTACAGAGCCTGGATGCCCACCGGGCCTGGTGTCCAGAGCCACAGCTGCCTTATCCAGGGAGGGCTCTGCCCAGGGGCTGGTCGCCTGCCTGGCCCCCTGAGTTTCTGGCCTCTGTGTGCCTGTGAGGTCCCAGGATGCGGGGCGCTGCCTCACGTGCCATGTGGTGTCGGCCTCAGCGCCGTCCCTTCCATCTCGTTGTGCCCTCCGCCTCCTCGGCCCAGGGTCTGGAAGCAGTTTTCCACGGTGTGTCTCTGCTTGGGGAGGTTCTGTCCTCTCTGCCTTTCACCGGGAGTTAGTTCTGCCTTACGAGTCCTCCCATAAAACTCAGATAGCGTAGTGACCCTGGCCTGTCATTGGCCCCCCAAATTCAGACATTTGGAAAATAGGGTCTGAGGTGACTGGTGGCCAGACCCGTCCCTTGCTGCAGACAGCCGTCCGCCTGTGCTGGGCTCCATCAGAGACTCTCCTCTCCCTCCTGCCTCTTGCCTTCCTGTCTTTCTCATGCATTCTGTCATTTCTTTCTCCTCCTTTTGGACTTGGTGTCCAGTGCTTTTGGGTGCTTGTAGCAGGATTATCTTCCGAGGTTCCAGAAGCACGGTGCTGAGCTCACTGAGTGGGAAATGGGGGGGTCTTCTTGGGGCTGTGTTTCTGTTGTCCTTCCCCTGTGGTTTCCACGTGCTCTGTGGCTGCCCTGCTGCCCTTCGGAGTGCTTTGGTGACCGAGTGTCACTTGAGTGCTATAGGAGTCTTCAGGAGGCCAGCAGAACGTTTTTTCCTGTTGCCTCTTGTGGACTTGGGTCCTGTCTGCTATGGGAAGCTCTCTCCTTCTCCTCTTGGCCCGACTGCGATACGGCATGTCCTCTCCATGTCCCCACAGGGCACCTTGTGGTGAGTGTGGTGCTCACTGGGTCGTGTCCTTGGGCCAGCGCCTGTGCTGTGACCAAAGCCTGGCACAGAGGCCTGTCTGCTTCTGTTTGCTCTTTGTGTCTCTATGAGCTTTTGAATGAGTTGTCAGGTTCCACTCAGACTTCTGGGAATTGATTGCAATTTCTGTGACTCTGTAGCAGGGCTGACAGACTGCTGTGAGGGCATTAGGGCTGTGGCACAGCTGGCCACAGGTCTTGGCCGCAGCAGCCTCCAGAATGCTCACCTGAGCAGTGGGTGTGGTGAGCCCAGAGTCTGTGGAAAGGAGTTGGAATCCTGCATTGTTTCGTGTGTCTGAAATGCTAATCTATCTTTGAGCCCCTCCCCTAGGTGTTTAAAAATGTAAAGTCTCGGCCAGGGATTTAGCTCAGTGGTTTCGCCGCCTGCTATGCAAGCGCAAGGACCCGAGTTCGATCCCCGGCACCAAAAAAACCAAACCAAAACAAAATAAAAATGTAAAAACTGTTCCTAGATTGTGGATTGTGGCTAGAGTTGGCTTATGCAGGGTCCCTCTGCTGTCACCCTTAGTGCTGTGACCCTTCATGCTGTGATGTCTTAATGACACTGTGGTACTGTGTCGGGAGCTTGTTAGGATTCCCTTTGTGATTTGTATTTAAATTTTATCTCAGTTGTTTTATGGTTTTCTGTACGAGAGGTCTTTTTGTGTCTTTTATTAGGTTTGTTCGTGGGTTGTTACGTTTAATTTAGTTTCAGGTGACATATGTTCTTTCATCTTTTGGCTTTTCTGGAGGCTCTTTGTATGTCCTGTGATTACTTGGGCTTATCTGTTTGATTTATAGTGATCTTAACTTTTATTTTTCTTAGTTGTGGGTATGTTGCTTCTGATTAGAAACAATTGAAGACGAGGCCCAGTCCCCTTGGAGAAAGGCTTTTGGCTGAGCTCCGTGTGTCCCTCCTCCCCAGCTCTGCCTGGCGGAGTCCCCCCGGGCCTGGGGCACCACCTGCATTGCTGCTGCTGGTGTGGAGCTTGTTGCCTCTCTGCAGTGGGGCTGCAGTCAGCAAAGGCTGTGGCCGGTGTCCTCACCCCGGCCGGCTCGGGCCGTCTGCTGGTCCTGTCTGGCGCACCTGTTATTTTTGCTGAGGTCCGAACTCCCCGTGTCCCCCCAAGTTCATGGACTGTCTTCTGGCATCTTGCAGGTTGAGAACTTGTTGCTTAGCAGCCAGGGGACCATTAAGCTGTGTGACTTTGGCAGTGCCACCACCATCTCCCACTGCCCCGACTACAGCTGGAGTGCCCAGAGGCGAGCCGTGGTGGAGGAGGAGGTGAGGCCGGGGTGGCGCCACGCCCCGAGGAGGCCACACCCTGCCCCTGTCCTCTCTGCCTGTGCTCCTTTCGGCTCCTGTCACCCTCCGGGTGCAAGCTCAGGGTGTCCCCAAGGACCGGGGTGGAGGCTACGGCACCAGGGCCAGGCCCCTCATCGTGCTCCAGTAGCCACAGACCACTGAGTGTGGCGTTTCGGCTTCTTCTCCTTTCGCCAAGTGGCCCTGAGAGTCTTAGGCCTTATTCTCTGGGATTTTAAAAAATTGTTGTAAAACACATGTAATGTGAACCTTATCACTGCAGTCATTCTGAGTGTCGGGTGCAGTGGCATCACGTATACTCGGCGTCACCGCCACTTACCTCCAGAGCTCCTCGGTCACCCACACGTGGATAGCTTTAAAACGTGGTTTAGAAGCAAGCTGGGGATTTAGCTCAGTGGCACCACAGCTGCCTCCCAAGCACAAGGTCCTGAATTCGATTCCCGGCACCAAAAAACAACAACCAGAAACATACCTATGGGACTCATCTCTCCCTGGGAGTCCCTGCTTGAGGCTGGGTTGTACCTACCTTCAGTTGAGGGCTCTGAGGCCCTTCTGGGGCCTCATGGGAGGACAGAGTGTGCCCAGCCTGCAGCAGAGCTTGGAAAGTTGCAGGATCAGTGCAGAACTAAAAACGTTCCTTGCCTGTAACTTCTCTGTGCAATGGTCACGGTTTTTTCTTCAGATCACAAGGAACACCACACCCATGTACAGGACACCGGAGATCGTGGACCTGTATTCCAACTTCCCTATCGGCGAGAAGCAGGACATCTGGGTGAGCCAGACACTGCTGGTGTGAGCCCCGGGGCCTGTGTGCAGCTGTGGCACCCAGCCTGGGCTGTGCTGGTGGAGCCGTGTGCTCCACAGCCCCCTTCCTTTTGCTGACCCTGGTCTTCATCTCACAGAGACTCACTTGCGTGCTAGTGGGGTGACGGGAGCAGAGCCAGCTGGTGTTGCCATGGCTTTCATGGAGACAGCATACAGCAGTGGAGCCTGCACGAGCCAAGTCTGTACCGGCTGCATCTTTGCTGGCCGGCTGATGCCCAGAGCTCTGCTCCTCAGGGCCATGTCCTATTGTCCGAGGGCAGCTCTCCATTCTCGCTGGCAGTGGGCAGCCAGCTCCACAGCAGTGCCTGCAGGGCATCCTCAGGCTAAGATGGGGTGACCCTGTCCACTCGAGATCTCGTCAGACCCTCACAGCTCAGCTCAGCCCCTTCCTCTGCCGGCTGCAAGGCCCCAGTTACCTTCTTGGGCTTTGACCTACTGGCTGTGAAACGAGCTTCCCACGAAGCCCTCCTTGGCTTCCTCGCTGTGCTAGAATGGCTCACAGGTCCCGGGGACATACTGACCTACACCTACTGGTTTATCATAAAGGGTATCCCTGAAAGTGAGTGAGGAGAGTCCCAGGAGGGGCGGGATGCGGATGCCCACCCTCCACATCCACCTGTCTCACCGCACTGTGCAGGCGCTCCCTGTACCCATCCTTTGGTTCTAGTTTAGTTCTGCAGTTCTGGGGACTGAGCCCAGGGCCAGGCCCAACTCTCTGGCCTGTGTCTGTGTGGGGTCTGAGTTGAGCCCACTATGCTAGGGTAATGGGGACCTATACCCTGTCATTGTTAGTTTGTCCCTCAGCAAGTGATGTGTGATGAGTGACCCTCAGCACATGTCTGGGCACAAGGACACAGCTGCCATGCTTCATCTGATCCCCAGTGTGCTGCTCCTGGCAGCTGGATAAGGGAAGTGTCTCAGTAACCACAGGCCCTGTCTGTCTACACGGGTGGATGTTCTGGGCAGAACGAATCCAGGGAGAGGTCAAGTCTGAAAACCACAGCAAAGTGCACCCCTCATGGTGCCTGGGGCTGTGGCTAGGAGTCATTGGGACCATGGGTCCCTGGCATCCGTTTGCCCCTCGTGTTAAGGTCCTTTCAGGTGCCCACTAGCCCACAGATCTTGATGCTTTAGTGTGACCTATAGGAATCTGAGGGGAATTGAGGGGCAGAGGGCACTCGGGATTGAACCCAGCACCTTTGCCTGAGCTATAGGCCAAGCCCTTTCTAAAATTGTTTCTTTTGAGACAGGGTCTCACTAGGTAAGTTGCCCAGGCTGGACAAACTCAGCCTCCCACAGTGCTGGGGGTGCAGGTGTGCACTACCACATCGGGCTGAAGGCGCCCTTTTGATGTGAAAATAAGGGTTTGCAACTTGCCACAGTGAGCTTGAGAGTTCAGTTTGCTGGATGAGAATGGAAGGAGCAAGGCTTCCGGTGTGGTGGATCCCACTGCCGACCTGCTCAGGCCCCTTGACATTTGTGAGCCAAACCAGGGTGGGACTGGTAAAATCGAGGGGATGAAAAGCCTGGCACGTGTTCTCCAGGGCATGAGGATGGATCGCCCTGTGCCTGGCTCTCAGCCTGTGTCCCAGAGACCACTGCTCAGCTTCTGCTCTCCTTGCAGGCCCTGGGCTGCATCTTGTACCTGCTGTGTTTCCGGCAGCACCCTTTTGAGGATGGAGCAAAACTGCGGATCGTCAATGGGAAGTACTCGATCCCTGCAAATGACACACGGTACACCGTCTTCCACGACCTCATCCGTGAGTCCTCCCAAATGTGCTACTGGGTGTCACCACCTACACCTCCCACTGCCACAGCTGTCCAGCAGTTCCCCGTAGCCCTGGCCTTTGTGATCTTAGGGTACTCTGAATGGCCAATTTTTTTGTTTTGTTGTCAGCACTGGGAGTTGACACTATGCCAGCACTGAGCTCTATCTCCAATCTGTTTTTTATTTTCCGACAGGGTCTTGCTAAGTTGCTCAGGCTGGCCTTGAAGTTGAGCATTTCTTGCCTCAGCCTTTCTCAGTGCTGGAATTGCAGGCATGCGCTACTGTGCCTGGCTTGAATGGCCATTTCTGCTGACTGCTCACTTTTATCCTTGCTTTTTTGCTATTCCCGCCCTTGCCTCTGACGTCAGCATGGTGCGTATCGCAGATGGCCTGCTGGTGCTGTCCAGCCTGGGCCTAGGGCTCTGTCCAGCATGGGCCGAGCACAGCTACTGTGTTCTGTTTCAGGTGCCATGCTGAAGGTCAACCCTGAGGAGCGACTGTCCATTGCAGAAGCCGTGCGCCAGCTGCAGGAGATTGCAGCGGCCAGGAACGTGAACCCCAAGGCGCCCATCACGGAGGTGAGGCCCGTCATCTGTGCTAGCCATGCCTGCGTCTCAGGGTGTCGGGTGTGTGTGCTCAGCGTCACCCTGAGAGCTCCTTTGGGCTCTACCTGTCGTACGGTGAGGCCTGCCACAGCCTAGGAGAAGGTCATGTCCTGACTAGGCCACCCCTGAGGGTGGTTCTGTTACACCGTCTTGTGGTCCTTGCCTGGGTGCTGCAGTGAGTGAGATTCTTTGTGCCTTTCATGGTTCCTGGGCTCAGGCGTCTAGTCATGGCTCAGGGTCTCGGGTGTGGTCACTCCCAGGCTCAACCCACAGGTCCAGTGGCACTCAGGGCCTGACAGGCTGGGGAGAGCGGGCAGGCCAGAGAGCACTGGGGGGTATCAGCCAGAAGCCCTTCCTAAAGTAGCCACGAGGTTGCAGGGAGCAGGTGGGTCCCTGGGCTCCTTTGGGTCCCACCTGTGGACTTTGCCACCCTCCCCTGGAGCTCTGGTCCCTGTCCTGTGGTGTCTGGTTCTTTCAGCCTTGTGGCTGGAGGCCACATTTTCTATGGGCTGTGGATGTGGGGGTGCTGAGGGCGAGTGTGCCGTGTGGAGAGGTCACAGTGACTGGCCTGAGTCCTTAGGGATGGGGACCCTGCAAGGCACAAGATTGAGGGTCAGGGTTGTGGTTCCTATGGAGGCATCATTGAGTGCACAGGCTAGGGGTTAAGAGATGGCAGGACATGGAGACACAGGCTGGTGGGTCCTCTCTGTGGGCACCAGCTAGGGGGACTCTGAAGCTGGGTGCCGGGTGGGGTTGGTGAGTACATGGCATGGATGACATGGTCAGGAGTGTTGGGGAGGCAGGGGCCGTGGCTTGGTTTCACACAAGAGCTGCGGGATGAGGGCTGGCCAATGGCTTTGCTCTAGGGTGTCTGGGCCTCTGTGCCTCTGACTCGAGGACCTGTGTGTCACCTGCAGAGGCCCCAGGGTGGGTATGGGAGTTGGGGCCTCACTCTTCCTGCTGTCCAGAGAGGAGGTGCCCCTTACCTTGGGCACGCCAGTGTGCCTGATCCTAGCACTTAGCAGAACCGCTTAAGCCCTCCTCTGCACTGGCTCACTCTCCAGAGAGCCCTGCACAGCTGAGGAGACAAGGGGCCCAGCCCAGCGCCACCCAGCCCCGGCCGGCCCCTGGTGCCCTTGGGCCAAGTGTGCACTGCTCCTGCTCCGTGGGTTGGTAGGCTGCGGACAGGTGGACGAGGAGAAAGAGACTGCAGCCCAAGGGCCAGAAGGATGGACCACAAGCAGGGCTCCACCGAGGCAGGCTCGGGGCTGTGGCAGACTGTGCCTGGTGCTGGTGCTGTGGGGGCTGACTGCACCTCTGACTCACAGCTGCTGGAGCAGAACGGAGGCTACGGGAACCCAGGGCCGTCCCGGGCACCTCCCACTCCCGGAGGTCCTTCGAGCAGCAGCTACAGTGCAGGTGAGACCTCCCGCCCCCCGCAGGGGTAGCCACATCCTGCCCGCAACCTGGAAACCAGGTGCTTGTGCCATGGGCTTCCTGTCTGCTGAGAGCCAGGCTGCAGGGCTGGGGTGCTCGAGGCCCCACCATTACTGGGACTCCAGCTTAACTGAGCTGAGGCGCTCGGTGTGGTGTTGGTCTGACAGGAAGGTTTAGGCCAAGATCAGCTGAGGGCAGTCACAGGGCAGGGACAGAAGGATGGGTCCAGCCCCCAGGGCCCATCCCAGGGCAATCACGGGGGCTCAGCAGGTGAGGGCCTGGCCCTCCTGGTGTCCAGGTTGTTGCTGGGGTTGGCCTGGTGGGCATAGCTGACCTGTCTACCCTGGGGCTCGAGACCCCACAGTGAGCCCGACCAAAGCTTGACCTGCACTGCAGGGAAGCTGACCTCCTGGGGGGGTGTCCAGGGCCCCTGTGGGAGCGGGCTTCGAGAAGCGTGCAGGCAGGAGCATTGCTGGGGGTGGCATCGCAGCCTTGCCCTGACCATGGCTGAGGCCCCTCTCTCTCCTTTCAGGGGCTATGGCAGGCTCTGTGGTTCCCTCCCCAGCTCTCTACTCCCTGGGGAGGGACCTGGGTCCACATCCCAATGGGGCCCGCCTGTGCCACATGTGGCCAATGTCTCCATGGGTGGTGGGGAGAGGGGCTTGTAGAGCCAAGCTCCCAGCCCTCTTGGCTCATCTCAGCTGCGTGGGCCCCTGTGGCATCTGCCCCAGCTCTGCCCCCAGAGCCTCGCTCTGAAGGCCTCACTCGGGACCCTGTGGTTTTAGGGGCCACTCCGTCGGCCAGGGCAGTGTGCCCCTTTGCCCATGCCCCAAGTCCCTGTGACCTGCTGAGACCTGTCTCCCCTGCAGTCCTGGCCTTAGCAGAGTATGACCAACCGTACGGCGGTTTCTTTGACATCTTGCGGGGTGGGACAGAGCGGCTCTTCACCAACCTCAAGGACACCTCCTCCAAGGTCATCCAGTCTGTGGCCAAGTAAGTGCAGGACAGCGTGTGCCAGCCTCTGCTTCCTACCAAGTATAGACGTGGGTGCGCCCAACACCTGCGAGCTGGAAGCCCTATCTGTGGAGCCCTCTGTGTGCTGGCACTGGGCTCACAGCCCCCAGCTCAGAACCTGGCTTCCTCTGCTAATACGCACACGCTAGTGCTATTTCTTTTTTTGGTGTAAACTGCCAGTGTGGTTGTAGGCTGTGGTGACCCCTCAACCCGCTCAGCTCTTCTCAGTTAACATAGTCACCATGGAGACCTGGCCACAGGGCTGGAGCTGTGGCCTTGAGGTCACTTCTGATATGGAAAGCATGTGATGGGACCAGGCCACCTTGCATTTGGGGCTCAGTGGGTCAAAGCCCTGTGCCAGCTCCTAGGGCACAGCCTCAGCTGGGCCTGCCTGGGGAACCCTCGCTGGCCCTGGTCACTGCTGCCACCTGCTGCTTGAGTGCCCTGGCTGTTTCAGGAAACACCACGGTGCACCAGTGCACTCAGGTGTTGGACCTGCAGCCGTGTGGTCCACAGCCTCCTAGACCTGATGAAACTTTGTCCTCTTGTGTCACATTTTTATTCTTCCTTTTGTGCTATAGTTGTCCCTGAGTGTTCACAGCTCTGACAGCTGCATGTATCCACACGTGAGTGTGTGTCGTGCACTCACGTGCCATGTTGTGTAAATGTGTACACATGTAAGCATATATGTGAATGTCCTGCACAAATAAGTGCATGTGCTGCATTGTATGAATGTGTATATGTGTGAGCGTGTGTCGTACACGTGTGTGCTGCACTGTATCTGTGGTGCACGTGTGTGGATGCTGTAAGCTTCTGCCGAAGAACAGAGCTGCACACGCACTCGGTGTGCTGGGCTGACTTAGAGGCAGCAGTGGGCTCCTCCAGCTTTGGCTGTTCCCACAGCGGAGGCCGAGTGTACCCAGAACTGCCCCATGTCCTTGTGCCTCCTGGCAGTGCGGGGTGTGCACCTGAGGGTGTACCCGTCCACACCGGTGGAGCCCACCTGCCAGGCTGGAGGTTGGGATGGGTGTGGACCCTGTGACGTCTGGTCCCTTTTTCGTGCATATGTCCTGCGGTGTCCTCTGTGTGCCTGCACAGTTATTCTCCAGGGTGGCTGGGTCACCGCCAGGTCCAGGGGTTTGTACTCAGCTGCACATTCTTGTGTGTACCTCTTGCTGATACTCATTATGTGTCACCTTGTCCTGGTCAGCAGCTCCTCTGCCGCAGTTTCAGAGCCTCGCGCCTGCCTGCTGTTCTCTCTGTCTCACTTGTCTCCTTGTTCAGTGGAGCTCTGGCCTCAGGTGACCTGTCTGTGCTTCTGTGGTATTTGGTCCTTAACCCCGGACGCTCGCCTTGGTGGCCCGTCCGCAGTGGCAGATGTAGTGTGGCCACCTCGCCCTGGCCCTGCCCAGCAGTGCAGTACAGCTCCCTGTGCCCCACCGGCCAGCGGGCTGCCCTCTCGCTCCTCCCCCAGAGGGTCTTGGCTGTTCTTTCACAGCCATTTCTCGGGATGAGAATGAGCCTGTGGATTTCTCCCCGGTCGGTTAGGGTTTGGCCTGCCCTTTATTGGTTTTGTCCACTACCTTAGGGGATAAGTGGCCTCTGTAAGTTGGCCAAGGCCAGCAGCAGGGATGTGCCTGGCCCTGTGGCTTGGGGCTTCCCTTCTTCCCCCTCTGACCTGCATGGAGTCCATGTCCTCAGGCTGCCTACCACAGTGCCCTACCAGGCCCCTGAGCCAGCAGGACCCGTGCCCACTGTCCATGGTGACCTCACCTTCGTTGCCCTCTCTCAAAAACAGCTCCCACTGCTGCTTCTCTAGGGCCCTCGAGAACATGGGAAGGCCGTTGAAACCTTGAGGGGCTGACTCCTGTATGCTGCCATGTGGGTGTCGCTATCACGTGGCACGTGCACATGCAGCACCCTGCCCACATGTGCCCCTTGGGGTCCAGCCTGCAATGGGGCACCCGCTGTTTGCCAGGACTCAGCTGGAGGTGACATGTGGAGGAGTATTTTCTGTACAGTCATGCACTCTTTTTCTCTGATCCTAGCTATGCGAAGGGCGATCTGGACATATCTTACATCACCTCCAGGATTGCTGGTAGGTTTGCTGGGCCGGCTCTGTGTGCACCTGTCCCCTTGTCATGCATGGAGACAGTCTGTGGGCCTGGGCCAGTGGCCAGCAGAGGCATCCTGGTGCCTCTTCTCCAGCCTCCTGGGCAGCTCAAACTCCACTGGGATGTGCCTGGCCACTGTCCCAGAGGGGTGGTGTTTGGGTGGCCTGTGTCCAGTGTGCCTCCTGGCTCAGGGGACAGACAGCCCGTTTTTGGCACTGTCTGGAGCTCTGAGGTCGTGGGACACGGCTGTGCACATCTAAACTGGGTCTTCAGGCCATGAGTGGTTAGTGGTGCTCATCGTGACACTTGGAGAGCTGCAGCCTCTCCTGAGCCCATGTAGTTGATTGGGGGATCCCCAGGTGGGTGATGTAATCATGCTGGGCTTCCCTGGTAGACGAGGAGGCCGGTATGCGTGGCAGAGTGGTGGGGAGTGAGCCCCCTGCGGGTCCTGGGCGGCTGACGGGCAGCTCTGTTTCAGTGATGTCATTCCCCGCCGAGGGCGTGGAGTCAGCTATCAAAAATAACATCGAAGATGTGCGGTTGTTTCTGGATGCCAAGCACCCAGGTCACTATGCTGTCTACAACCTGTCCCCGAGGACCTACCGGGCCTCCAAGTTCCACAACCGGGTGCGTAGCCCTGAGTTCTGTCTTGGTGTAATGTGGCAGGTTTTTGGTTCCTTTAGTGTGATCAGTCTGCCCGTAGCCGCCCGCTGGACTGACCCTGACCTTACCCCAGCAGCCTGCGATGAGCAGATGGGGTTCTGACTAGGGTGGGCTCTGCAGGAGGCCTGGGGCAGGCCAGGACAACCTTGAGGGCTGGGAGGGCATGTCATTTCAGGGAGGGGTACTGCTCCCCAGAGCTGGGCACCTTCCTTCGTCCCTCTTCTCAGCCCTGAGGGCAACAAGCATCTGACACAGAACCTCCTGTGCTTTTTTGACCTAGGGCTCAGGAAGGGTGGCTCTTTTTTTCTTTTTGGTACTGGGGATCGAACTCGGGACCTTGCACTTGTGAGGCAGGCGTCGGAACCACTGAGCTACATCCCCGGCAGGGTGGCTCTTTTTGTACTGTCCGTGAGTTGTGTCCCGTGTCACGGAGGGCTGACAGCTGAGGCAGATGCCTGCTTGTGAGCTGCACCCAAAGAGCGTGCTCAGGGACCAGCCCACCACTTCCCGGAGGCCCCAAGGGGTGCTGTGTGCAAGTAGGCAGCTGAGGGACAACAGCCGTGCGGTGCGGCTGAGCTCGTGGCCCAGCTGGGGCCTGAGCCAGCGGGACCCCTCCACAGGTCTCCGAGTGCGGCTGGGCCGCCAGGCGGGCCCCAAACCTCCACAGCCTGCACACCATCTGCAGGAGCATGCACTCCTGGCTGCGGCAGGACCATAGGAACGTCTGTGTCGTGCACTGCATGGTGAGTGCACGGGCCCGTGCTCGGCCAGCCTGGGTGGGGCTAGGCGAGGGGCTGTTGCCAGAGCAGTTTCCGGCCTGGGGAGCCGCTGTCCCTGCGGCCAGGAGCTGCCTTGGCTGCAACCCACTGGCCAGCTGGAGGCTGCTCTGCTGCATGGGCACCGACGCCAGGCTCCCCCACAGCCAGGCAGACGAGCCCTGCCTCGGGTTTTCTGCCTGCAGAGACGGGGGTCTAGGGGCCTTGTCGGGCAGCTTAGCTGCTGCCGCGGGCAGTGTCGGTGGGAGCCGCTCGGGGAGGTGTTGGGCCCCTGGCCGGGCCAGCGCTGAGCACGGGGCAGACAGTGACGCTGCCTGGCCCTGCACTGTGACAAGGAGCCCTCACTCTCTGTTGGGCTGGGAGGCCCGCGGCAGAGGTGCAGAGGCGAGCGCCTGAGTGTACCCCGAACTGCAGAGGTGCAGCACATCCTTCCTGTGGCCTGTGCTGGCGGATCATCTGCAGGAAGTGCAGCCCTGTCCCATGCGTGAGTGGCCAGGTACGAAGGAGCCCTGTGTCCCTCTGCCCTAGGATGGGAGAGCTGCATCTGCCGTGGTCGTCTGCGCCTTCCTGTGTTTCTGCCGTCTGTTCAGTACTGCCGAGGCTGCTGTGTACATGTTCAGCATGAAGCGCTGCCCGCCGGGCATTTGGCCGTCCCACAAAAGGTACCAGGATGGGGACAGTGATGCCTGGCTCTGAGGGCCCCCAGATGGTGCTGCCCTTGCTACATTCGTTCACCAGCCCTTCCTCTGAAGGAACAGCTGGGTCAGCGCCACTCGGTGCCAGTTCAGCTGCACAGAGGGAGCCAGTGTGGACAGGCCGCATCAGGTATGCCTGTCCATGTCCTGGGCAGCGGGTCTTCCTGCGGGTGTGGGGCCTTGTGTGGCCCCACTCACCAGGCCAGCTCTGCCCTCCGATGCCCATGCGCATCACTCTCCTCGCTGAGAGGTGCTCTTTCCCCACTGTGTGAAGGCAGTGGCTTCTCAACAGTGCCTGGTTCGATCCCTCTCTGGCTTCTCCCAGGGCTGCTGCCTTCTCCAGCTTCACCCACTCAGCTCCATACCTGCTCTGCAGTGACAGGGACCTTTGGCTATCAGATAGGCAGAGCCACTGCCTGGCATAAATACTCCCTTGATGAGCTTGGTCTTTTTTTCTTTTCTTTTCTTTTCTTTTTTTTTTTAAGGGGGAAAGGTCTATTTAGCTCAGTTTGTAGAGATTTCAGTCCATAATTGACTGGCTCCAAGGCAGGGTGGCACATGGCAGAGGGGCAGCAGTTCATGGTGACAGAAGACAGCAAAAGCAACAAGGGGACCAATAGCATCTTTCTGCCCCTTTTGCCTTATCCAGGCTACTTGGGCAGGTAGCACTCACATCCTTAATCGTAGTGCCCTTGAGCCTAGCATTGTACCATGAATCACACAGTCTAGATTCAGCCACCTCTAAAAAAAGCCCCATCTGGGCCGGGGATTTAGCTCAGTGGTTCTACCACCTGCCTCGCAAGCACAAGGACCCAAGTTCGATCCCCAGTACCCCCCAAAAAAGCCCCATCTAAGACTTCATGAGGTTGAGGGGGACATCTAGACACAAACCCTAACATTCTGCCCCTGGCCCCCTAAGGCTCATGTAATTCCTTTACACAAAAGGCATTTAGTCCGTCTCTGAGAGTTGCCAGAGTCCTGACAGTTTCAGCATTGCTGAAAAGTCTAAGTCCCAAGTCTCTTCTAAGATTTAAGGCAAACTCTTCTGAGATTTAAGGCAAACCTGTACAAATGAAAAGAAAGTTGAACACTTCCAATATTCAATGGCACAAGACAGACATTACCATTCCAAGAGGTACAAATAGGGGGATACAGTGAAAGTAATGGGAACAAAGAAAGTCCAGAATACAGCAGGGCAGACATTAAGTCCCAGAGTTCCATATACAGCTTCGGAGGCAATCTGTGGCGAGATGTGAACTCAAAAGGGATTGGGTGGCCCCGCCCCTACGGCCCTACTTCCAGTGATTATAGCTCCCAAGGCTTCTCTCTCGGGCTGGCTCTGCTCCCTCCTTGCAGTTTTGCTCAGATGATCCATCCTCCTGGCTTCTCCAAACTTCAGGGGTCTCCTCTGGACCTTTGGCCACACACTCACAGCTTCATCCACTGCCCCTCACGAGCACACTGCCTGGTCCCCCAGGCCTTCTTCTGAAATCTGAGTGGAAGCCTTCTTGACCCCACAACTCTTGTATTCTGCATGCGCCTAAAACTAGTGCCACATCCATGACGCCAAGGTCTGCTGCCAGCTGGAGCTGGAGCTATTCTTCCCTCTCTCTTGGCTGTCGGGGTCCAGTGCCTGTGAACCACATCCTCAGGAACAACTTCCCTAGGCTGGCGCCATTCCGGAACATGGCGCTCTGGGCTCTCTTCTCAAAGCAAAGTCTTTCACCTTTGCAATTTTGAGGCTGCAAAGGCTGGAGTCCTGCTGCTTCTGGTGATGCCCTCAGACCTTTTTTTTTTTTTTTTTTTTGGTACCGAGGATCTACTCGGGTCCTTCTGCTTGTGAGGCAGGTGGTGGAACCCCTGAGCTAAATCCTCAGCCCAAGGCCATCTTTTCTGTTCTCCTGTTCCTTTTCAGCAATCAGGATCTCCTTGCGCTATCTTTGCAGTCCACATCTTTACTGGAGCTTCCTTTCTGGCCAAACTCAAAACATTTTAAATCATTCTTCTGGGCTTTGCTCTCAATTCTCAAAATAAATCTGGCCAAAAGCTCCCAATAGTATCCACGCCACTGCCTCAACATTAGATTTCCTTGAAATTTCCTCTACCAGATTAGTTAGTGTGCTGCCCTTAATTTCCACCTCAGGCAAAGTCTCTGGACATAAGCAAAATACATAGAAACTTTCTGCCATAGCCATAATATCTGGAGTCCAGCAGCCAGTGCAGTTCTTCTTCCTAGTAGAAACCTCTCGAGCCTAGTTTTTACCAGCTTTCCGGTCTTCTCCCATACAGCACAGCCTCAGGCGTTCCAACGAGACTTTTTCAGCTAGCATCTCCAAACCTTTCCAACTCTTTCCCTTCCCACAGGCCAGTTCCAAAGGCTCTTGAGCCACATGGCCAGGTAATGTCACAGCAAACCCCACTTCTCGTACCAAATTTTGTCTTAGTTACTTTTCTCATTGCTCGAGCTTGGTCTTGATGAGGACCTAGGGACCTGTACAGATTCACCCCTCCGTGAGACTGGGCCTTGGCATGGCCAGCAGAGGCTCCCAAGAGTGGGCAGCACAGGAGCAGAAGCTGATGTGGTACTGCGGGGAGATGGGGCCCTGCATCATTTGTCTGCATGGTGACTGCACGGTCTGTTGGCAGTGGGCATTGGTAGGTGGTGTCTCACAGCATAAGCAGGAAAGGGGGTACCCTGTGTGCTCATGGCTGGAGCAGAGCAGCACAGCTGTGACAGGCCCGGGGGCAGGAAGGGCCTCAGCACAGGAGCCCAACCATGTGTGCCCTGTGCCCCACCTGTGTTCAGGAGTTGGGACAGGGAGGGCTTCTGGGTCCCCGCCAGGACTCCTGCCCCTCAGGGGCAGAGATGTGACAGCCAGCTGGACCTACTGGTTACTCATCGCTTCCAGACCCCTTGACACTGCCCTCGAGCCACCCCAGGCCCCAGGGTGTCAGATACTCACTGTTGGGGCACATGTGAGTGGACACAGGGGTGCGGTCAAGCCTTGGGGTTGAGGCATGGCACTTCAGCGTCCACAACAGACCAGGAGAGGCAGAGGGAGACACAGGCCCCACCTGATCCTTTGCCCCGCAGGAGCAAGGGGGACTGAGTAGTACTGGGAGCTTCGAGGGAAACCTGGAGTACTGCTTGTGCCCATGGCCCTAGTGCAAAAGGGGAGAGGTGCAAGGTCCAGCAGTGATGTCAGAGGGGAAGAAGATGCAGCAGTGGAGGGAGAAGCCCTGCCCAGCTGCAGAACCAGCCGCACATAAAGACAGTGGAGTCAGAGTCAATGAAGGACCGGAGATGCCAACTCTGCCAGGCCCTTGCAGATGGCAGGATGTACACATGTGCATCCCAGAGAGGGGTGGGAACCCTGGAGAAGTGTTGGAGTTTCTCGAGTTCACAGCCGACACCCAGTGCCTAGGAAGTGCGGGATACCAAGACAGGCATGGGAAGCCGCCCGCCGAGCAAGGATGGTGAAGGAACCCAGCGGTGTGGCCCCGCGTTGGGCTGTGGAAGGCAGGGCCGGCCGTGCAGTGTCTGCAGGAGGAGACTGGATGGCACAGTGGAGGAGGCAGTGGCGCAGACAGATCGCGCAGTGCCAGTGCTGGTCCTGCCAGGTCCCGCAGGCTGGGCTGGGTCCTCCTGGAGACTTGACCTCTGACCCCGGAAGCCTCTCTCCGTTGCTGGACTATTGTCTGGGCTTACAAGGCATGAGCAGTGTTCACTTGATTCTGTAGGAAGAGCCTCACATCCCGGCTGTGTGCTCATTGCCACCTGGGTGGACCCAAATCCTCAGGGCTGCCGCAGTCTTCCACACAGGGGAGCCTGCAGGAGGGTGACGTGTCTCCCCCTGGCACCCCCCATGGCTGCTTCTCCCAGACCCCCACAGAAGGAACCCCACAGTGGGAAACGGACACAAGGTGCCCTCAAAAACTCCCCGAAGGAAAGTCAGAGAAGCTGAATCACCAAACAGATGCAGAATGTATGGTAGTGTGGTAGTGTAGACCTCAACATTCCTTTTGTGATCCGTAGAGGAAGTAGATGGGAATCAGTGGCCAGTGCCCTACCGATGTCGCTGCGGGTATTCTAACGAGAAGTACGTACCTTTCTTTCAAGTACGCAACAAGAAAGATAATTTTGAACCATTACACAAACCTTGACGAGTTTAAAAAATGGGAATCATGTATACAAATGTGTTCTCAGGCCTCAGGAAGTGCAACTAGAACTTAGTAACAGACAGACATCTAGGAAAATGCCTTAATATTTCAGAATTAAACACCTCAATGACCTGTGAGTCAAAGAGGAAGTCTCAAGGGAAATTTAAAAAAATATTTTGAACTGAGTGAAAATTACAGCCTTGAATTTGTGAGAAGCCACTGAAACGTTGCTTCAAGGGAAATGTGTAGCACTAAATATTTGTATTCGAAGAGAAAAGATCC
The DNA here is from genome assembly GCF_053883595.1 of Heterocephalus glaber. Taxonomy (NCBI): domain Eukaryota; kingdom Metazoa; phylum Chordata; class Mammalia; order Rodentia; family Bathyergidae; genus Heterocephalus; species Heterocephalus glaber. The sequence continues at coordinate 502,493 of NW_028258325.1, read as the reverse complement.
AGTGTGTGTCTGGCCCTCGGGACACGTTACTGTGGATGTCTGCCCCAGGTACATCGAGTACGTGTGTGACATGGTGGCTGAGGAGGCCATCACGCCCCACAGCAAGCCGTTGCTGGTGAAGGCCGTGGTCATGAGCCCTGTGCCGCTCTTCAGCAAGCAGAGGAGTGGCTGCAGGCCTTTCTGTGAGGTCTACGTGGCGGACGAGCGCGTGACCACCACGTCTCAGGAGTATGACAGGATGAAGTGAGTGCAGATGCAGGCATCTCTGTTGTGCCCCAGCCCGCTTCTGAGCCCTGTGGGGACAGGAAGCTGTGTTGCATCCTGAGTCCGGGAAGTGGGGCCTTGCATGGGGTGGGGCCCCATCCCGAGCATACCACTGATGACATGAGAAACCTGGGCTCTGAGTAGTTCAGTGCTTCAGATCTCGGAGCTCTTGCTATGGTTCACGAGCCATTTCTCATTCTGTTCTAGGGAGTTTAAGATCGAGGACGGCAAAGCAGTCATCCCCTTGGGCATAACAGTTCAAGGCGACGTGCTCATTGTCATTTACCACGCCAGGTCCACCCTAGGTGGGCGGCTGCAGGCCAAGGTGAGGCCACCTCAGCCGAGTGCACTGCCAGCTCCCTGGGCTCGCAGAGGCCTTGGTCAGGCAAGCTGAGGAGGAGCTGCAAGCTGTCACCTGGGCTGGTTTGCGGCACTCCACACAGTGCCAGCAGAGGGGATTATATCCCAGGCGCGGGACCATGGGGGCTGCGGGGCCTGGGCCTTGGGCCCCCATGCGAGACACTGCTTCTGACCCCACCCCCAGTACCTGGTGCCTCTGTCCTCGGGCCTTGCACAGGGCACAGAAGGGGTCTTGAGACCCGGACCAGGGGCTGTGCTCTCGGCCAGGTCCTCTCTGTGACCTGGATCCCAGCCCCTCTTGAGCCAGGCCCACTCTCTTGCAGATGGCGTCCATGAAGATGTTCCAGATTCAGTTCCACACTGGGTTCGTGCCTCGGAATGCAACTACCGTGAAGTTTGCGAAGTACGTGTGGGATGGGTTGGTGGAATTCGGCCGGTGTGTCAGTCTGGAGGAGGCTGTGGATGTGGTGAGCAGCGTGCGGGTGCTGGTCACACTGGACCCGGGGCCTGCCTGTCCTAGACATTTATTTCCACTGCTCCTCAGGCCCCAGTGGCTTTGACTTCGCACCCTTGCCCTTGGCCTGAGCCATGTCTTTTTCTTGAGACTTTAGCCACGCATAGCTGGATGTGGTCTAACCTTGCACGAGGGTGCTTGCTGTGCCTTCTGAGCACCATCTGTGTGAGGGATCTGCCAGGGACTGAGGCCGGAGCTGAAGTGCTGGCCCTTGGTCTTCAGAGGCAGATGTGAAGCCAGCACGAGGAGCAGGCCTTGACCGGTGTGGCCCTCACTGGCCACTGTGTTCTGCTGCAGGTGTCGGCTCTGCTCTGGGGGCTGGCTCGGTGTACTGCAGCCATGGGCAGCAGGAACGTGTCTGGGCTTGGGCGTTTGGGTCTGGCTGGAGGATCTCCCCACACAGTCTCAGTGGCACTGGGCTGGGCCTTGTGGGAGCGCGGCTGTGGCAGCTCCTCTTGCTGGTGTCTGTTCTTGTCATGTTGGCAACTTTCTTTAGCCCAAGCTGTCTGATTTTTTTTTACCATAATGGAGGCATTCTTTTTGTTGTTGTTGTTTTTTTGGTACCGGGTATTGAACTCAGGTCCTTGTGCTTGCAAAGCAAGCAGCAGAACCACTGAGCTAAACCCCTGGCCCAGAGGCATTCTTTTAAAAGTTCTTTTGGGGCCAGGGATGTAGTTCTGCTGCTGCATCTGCCTGGCAAGTGCAAGGTCCTGAGTTTAATCCCTGGTACCACCAAAAAAAAAAACTTTTAAAGACCAAATGACTGCAGGTCAGGAGGAAGGCATAGGTGAAAGCTCTACATGATTCAGATGGTGGGGTTAGTAAATGGGGCCGGGAGTAGAATGGCTGTGGCCTGAACGTCTCCCCTAACCCTGCGGTGGTCCCCCTCCTGAGCTAGATAGTTAAGGTTCAGTTTGGGCCTGGGACTGTGGTCCTGTCAGAGGAGGGGGGACCAGGCATGGATGCTGTCCTGCCCTTGATACCCAGGACCACGTGGGCACTGCAAGCCCCCAGCAACCAGGACCCCTCACCAGGTGGCCACTGATCATGAACCTCCCAGCCTCACAACTGTGAGCAGGATAAACCTTTATTCTCTGTAAATCACCCACACCTCTGATGTTCTATTATAACAACAGAAAACTGACCAAGGTAGCATATTCAGAAAGACTGGGCAAGATGGGGAACCTCACCAGATCTGGACTATACTGAAAGAGGCAGGTGTGAATTTTAGAACAGAAATCTCACAGCTGAAATGCAGAATTCAGGAGATGGGTTTAGCAGCAGAGCAGGCAGTGAGTTGTAGGAGAATGTCCTTAGCTTGCAGCCCAGAGGAGGCCATAGAGATTGAGATACCTGGACTGGTCTGGCGTGCTGCATCTGAGAGAGAGAGAGAGAGAGAGAGAGAATGGACAGGAACAGCTGCCAGATACAGGACAATGGACGGCAGTGGTTCCTCGACATGGGAGAACAGTTCCCAGACGCTGTCGGCAGTGATGTCCTACACCGATGCGACATTGGGCCATCCTTAGAAGCATTGCAAATGCTCAGGCCTGTGTAGTAAAAAAACTCCTATAAGAAAACTTTACAGTCGTAGACTCCCACAAGGTCATGACCTTCAGACACACAAGGCCGACCGCTGTGATCTGCCGACAGGGCAGCAACTTACCAGCCCTGGAGGAAAGGTGTGGGGCTTCTGCATCCAGTGAAGCTCTGTTCGCCCAGAGCCACGCAGGTGCGTGCTCCAACCAGCAAAGGGCAGTAGTGGCAGCAGTGCTGGTGGCAGAGCCACTGCCTTTCAGGAAACACAGGACGGTGAGGTGCTCTGGAGGCAGCCTGAGTTGGCGAGTAGGCTTGTGATGGAATTAGGGTGCTGATGACTGCAGTGTGAACAGCAGTACAGCACTGGGTTTAGGACTTGCCAGCTACTCACCTGAGTTTTGCAGCTCCAGCAAGCTGAGAGTATGGGCTCCTCTCAGTGCCCAGCAGGAGCTGCAGGCTGGTGAATGGTAGTACAGCCTCATGGTGGCTCAGTCCCAGTCCAAGCCTGCAAGGGCGTGAGCACAGGCACTAGATGGGCTGTTCATGGAGGGCCGTGTGTGGTTGAGGCAACCCTGGAGCGCAGAGCCAGAGGGCTGACCATTAGGGAGCAGGAGTGACTGCAGCCATGGCCCCTGGACCCATGGGCAAGGACTGAGGTCATGTCCCTTTGGGATTGCTTTACAAAGACATCTCGTACTACTGTTTGGACCCTATGTTAAAGACTGGGTCTCCAGTGTGACTCTCTGTACATTTCCCAGAGAGATGTGAGTGAAATACCTGCCTTCAAACTGACAGGGCACTGACAGTCCAAAGAATGGCTTGGAAAAGCCCAGTGTGGCTAGTAAATGAGTTCACTGGGATTTTGGGCTGCAGCACCACTGACGTTGGCAGCCCCCCTTTGCTAAGCTACTGGTTTTTCAGGGCTTAGATCACAATAGCAAAAGCCAGAGCCAAGACCAGCAGCCCAGAGGTGCTGGAGGACAACCTTGCTGGACTGTGGCTGGCCACTCAGGGCCCACTGCTAGGGTGCTCTTGAGGGAGGGGGTGCAGACTTCAAGATGGAGCCTGGAGAGAGGTCGTGGTACCCACCAGGGATTGTTTGCCCCAGCCCCTTCCCCTCTCTCTCACTTCTTGGCCATGCAGTGAGCAGTTTTCCTGCACAAGTGCCCACCATGATGTGCTGTTTCATTACAGGACCCGTTGGCCATGAACTGAAACCTCTGGAACCGAGAGCCAGGGCAACCCTGCTCTCCAAGTTGACATGCAGGTGTTTGTTAGATTAAGGAAAAGCTGACCTTTGCAGCCTAGGGCTCCTAGCATCAGGAGCCCAGTTCTCCTCACCTGCCAAGATAGATGTAGGTGTCTATGTCTGCAGAGGGCCACCCTTCTTCTCAGAGGCACCCCTCAGCCGTCCTCACACGGCAGGGGCGGCCCCCACTGGTGCTCACATTTGGCAGCGCTCCATCTGGAGAGAGGGGGCCGGAACGTTGGTGGGCAGATCCTATCTGGAACCTGTGCCAGTCCTTGGAGGCAGCCTGTGATCAGCGAGAGCCAGGGGTTTCGGGGCCCAGGTTGGACTCGACCCCAGAGAGCATCTCTGTCGGCCAGCCAGGCATCTCAGAAGCTGCTCCGAGCCCTGGTGGAGCCTGTGTTGATGCTCATCCTCCAAGGCTGCGAGCCCTGTCCTAAGGTCCAGGCCCCAGGGGCCGCCCTCCCTGCTCACAGACCCCATTGTTCCCTCAATGCCCTGCAGGCTCAGGGGCAGTCTCCGGCTCCACCAGACCGCAGGCTGGGTGGGAGCAGTGCCCAGCCGTCCACGCTCTGTCCCAGGCTGACCCTGGGTGGCCCACCCGCCTGGCCCCTCCAGCTTCCTCTGTCACTGCGGCCGCCGCCCCGTGTTAGCTGTGCCCACTCTCAGGGGCTCGGCCTGGAAGAACCAAGGGTTGCTGGCCAGAGGCCACGGTGCGGAGCCGTGTCCCAGGCATCCTGTCTCCCACGCACAGGAGCCGTGGCCAGCCCGGAGGAAGGCCAGGGTGATGTGTGTCACCACCCGCCTGTTGAATCTGAGGGAGAGGTGCAGTCAGCCGTCACTCTGCCCCTTGAATGCACCTTCACTGCTGTCCCAGTGTTGGTGACCAGGGACTCACAGTGCTCAGAGGAGCCCATAGGCCGCCTCAGCATCTGGGTAGGGAATGGTCGCCACTTTTTTGCGTTTTTTAGGGTTGGGATTTTTAAAATCTAAAACTTAAGAGTAACGTGTAGTGACTTTCAGGTGGCTTAGAGTGCTACAGAGCCGCTCTGTTGGGGTAGTGCATGAAATGGCTAATGTCACCACCTGCAGGGCCTGACGGGGGTTGGGGGTTGGAGGCCCCTGCCTGCCCACCTGCTTCCCACAGCCCAGGCAGGGTAGGCACAGAGGTGGGCCACCTCCCCCAGCCCCACAGCCGTCTTGCAAGAGATCCCAGAGGCTTGGTTCCATGGCCATCTGGTAATGATTAGGGGTTTCTCAACAGGTATTACCTTGTTTATGGAAAATGCACGTAAGGTTCCACAGCACCTAATCTGAATCAGCTGAGCATCCACAGCGCGTGTGCAGTTAGAGGGACAAAGGCAGAACTATTCTGGGTTGCCTCCCCTTATGACCTCCCCAACCTGGCACAGGCCTGTCCTCTCCAGTAACTTAGGAGTCCTGGGCCTCTTGTGGACTCGGGGGTCATGGGCCCAGCCCAGTCCTCTTCAGTGCTGACAGGCAGGGAGCCTGGATATAACTTAGGTGTGCCAGCCCTTGGTGAGGAGGCGACAGGTCCTGCTCCTTCCTGCTCAGATATGCCACTTAGAGCAGTCTTGGTGGGCACTGAAGGATGGGTGAGCATCTTGCAGGCAGTTCTGATGTGTCTGTGGGACCTGCAGGTATGACTTGGATGCGTGTGACATTCAGGAGAAGTACCCAGATCTGTTCCAAGTGAACCTGGAGGTGGAGGTGGAGGCCAGGGACAGGCCGTGCCGGGAGGCGCCACCTTGGGAGAATGCCAGCATGAGGGGGCTGAACCCCAAGATCCTGTTTTCCAGCCGGGAGGAGCAACAGGAGATCCTGTCCAAGTTTGGTAAGGTCACAAAGGCATAACAACATGTACACTGTGCCCACCTGCAGGTGGCCTGGTTGTGGCCCCAGTTGTGGGGAAGAGCCTACGGGATACTGAACTTGCCCCTGGCTGGGGAGCACCCCACCCTGTCTCGAGCCCTGACCCTGGCACTAGGCCCAGGTTGGAGCTAGGAGGTGGCAGGAACTCCCTCCAGCCTTCCCTGAGGCTGTAGCTTAGGGCTGTAGCATCCCTCCAGCTGCACCCCACGCCATCCCTGACACCACCTCTCCAGGGAGGTCCTTGTCCTCTGGGACAGAGTAGGTCCCGTTCTCCAGAGCAAGGTGGAATTGCTTTGCAAGCACTTTGGCCCGGAGCTGCTGCTGGGGTCTTGGTGGGCCAGGCTATGATCCCCCCACCCCCAGGGGCTCAGTTTGCGAGCTGGCTGACATGGGTGAGGTGCCTAATAACCTTGAGGAAAGTGAAGCTTCGCCTGGGGACCTGTGCTCTTGGTGGTGGCCCCTGCTCAGCACAGGGGTCTCCTCAGTTCAGGGCAACCCAACAGAATAGTTCAGAGTCCCCAAGCAGGCAGGCTGCCAGGCCCTGATTTGTGTTTCTTCCTCCTCCTTATCTGAGGACGGCTCGGCATCCCCAGGAGCCGCACGCACGCCTCTGTGCTCGAGCATGTGTGTGGTGTGTGGTGTGCGCCGTGCCCCTGTCTTGGCTGTGTCTGGGGCCCAGCTCCCCTGCTGTCCCTGACTGTGGGCCTTGCCCCAGCTCATGCGCTGGCACAGCTGGCTAACGCCAGTCCTCTCCTGGCAGGGAAGCCAGAGCTGCCCCGGCAGCCGGGCTCCACGGCTCAGTATGACGCCGAGGCGGAGTCTCCGGAGGCTGAGCCCACAAACTCGGACTCGCTGCAGAGCAGCAGTACAGATGCAAACCACTTCCTCCACACGCTGGACTGGCAGGGTAGGCGCAGGGTGCGGCCCGCCCTCCACCCTCTCGTGGGTCTCTGCCCCGTGGCCACAGCACCTGTTGGGGCGGGAGGCCCTGTCTCCATGGGGTGCGGCGACTGGAGTGGTCTGCAGCCGGTGTTGGACGCCTGTGGTCCTCTTGGGCCAGCCCGTTTTCAATGGCTCATACACTGAGAATTGCTTCTGTGGTTTTAAAAAAATTGAATTAAAAAAACGGTCCACCAAGGCTATAGTGTCAGCTCCAGCCCTCCTGAGGCGTTTGTGACCAAGCCTCTGCACAGGCCCTGCCCTTGGTGCTCGGTGCAGGAGGCCAGCAGAGGGCAGCTGAGTGGGGTGTCATGTCCTCCCCGACTCGTCACCCTCACCCCCACCAGGCTCCCTGCCCTCCCTAGCCCCCCTTGGCCTACACACACCCCATCATCCCAGGGGGTTCCGCCGGCCATCCTCGAGGGGTGCTGGTTGTGTACCCGCTGGCCGAGGCTCAGAGAGTCCCCACAGAGGTACACGAACGGCCCTGGAGAGGGTAGTGCCCCTCCACTGGGGCTCAGGGAGGGTTTGAAGCAAAGCCTGGAACCTGCTGGAGGCACTGGGGCGGCCATGGGGCCCGGCCTCAGGACACACACCTCGGGACACGCACCTCGTCTGCCTCAGAACAGCCTCCAGGTGGGAGTGGGGACCCTGTTGAGGCTGCAGCCCAAGGCAGCCAACCCGTGTGTCACCCTGTCCTAGTCTCGCCTGGCCATACCAGCCTGTGGCGCTGTTGACCTGCCGTCTCTTCTTTTTACAGAAGAGAAAAAAGCAGAGACTGTTGTGGAAGGGTCTTCTAAGCAGAGCCAGGCTGTCCTGGTCGCAGACAGAGACGGCAGTGAAACGTCGGATGAAGAGGCGTCCCCGTTCCCCGGTGGAGACCGCCAGCCTGGCGTCAGTGAGGACCCGCCAGGCCCCATGGCAGGCACCCAGCACCAAGACCTGATCCTCGATGCAGCCACGCCAGCCTTTCCTCAGGAGGCCAGACTGAAGGACGATGGTGTGGACCTCCTCGGGCTGCACTCCCAGGCCAGCCCAGTACCAGCGGCCTCTGCAGAGACCTGCAGGGCCCCCTCCAGCAACACTGACCTGCTCAGCTGTCTCCTGGGGCCACCCAACGACCTGCTGGGCGGCGAGGCCCCCCTGCTCCTGGCAAGCCCGGAGCTGCCTCTGAGTGCTCAGAGCACCCCACAAGGAGCGCCCCCTGCCACGGGTATGGCCCATTCCCCAGGTGAATGCAGCCGGGCTCCCGGGCAAAGGAGCCATCTGGGAGGAGCCGCCAGTGGCTGCGGGGTGCCAGCCCCTGCTCGCTCCCACCCATGCCCACCCAGTCACCCCTGGCTGCCGGCTCTTTCGTTGGGGCCTGGCAGCATCTGCTACATGGTCGTTTCAAGCTGCTGGATGTTGGAGGGCAGGTGTCTGGGCCCCACCTGTGGACAGCAGTGCCCAGGGGAAGCAGCCAGCAGTCTGGGCCCAGGGCAGTGGCTCTGGCTGTGCTTGCAGAGCACCAGGTGCCCCTTGTCAGCACCCGGGTCTGTCTGCTGTCTCCACAGATGACCCATTCGACCCGCTCCTGCTGGCTCCCGACGCCAAACCCCAGCCCTGTTCCCAGCCTGACCTCTTTGGCGAGTTCCTGCATGCGGACCCTGTGGCAGCCCCAGCGCCCTTCCCCTACACCAACAGTGCCCCACCGCCATCCTGCACTGCCTTCCTGCCCTTGGGTGAGTGTTTACGGCAGCCTGCACTCCAGAAGCCATAGTTGCCATGTTGGTTGGGACTTAGCGTTTCACGCAGTGCCTTCCAGCTCCAGGGTGCCAACCAGGCACTCAGAAGGTCAGGACACTGACTTCCACAGGTTTTTCTCAGGCCCAGAACTGTAGCCATGAGAGGCCAGCTTCCTTTGCCTGAAGCATTTGTGGGCGAGGATGCCAGGAGGGGGGAGACTGGCTCAGAGCAGGGCTTAGGAAGCTGAGGCTGGGGAGAGGCAGCAGGAGGCCTGAAGCCTGTCGTGCTGGGGGGAGAAAACCAAGCCCTGGGACAGCGGTGTGGTTCCCAGAGGAGGCCCAGCTGTCACCAGTGTGGCCCTGGCAAGGGTGGTTGTCCTCCAGAGCAGGAGCAGCCTGTCTGGTGGGCTCGGGGTGAGGGCCAACTGCCGAGGACAGGACGGGCTGCACACCCTGGGGTGCACTGGGGGCACCCATGGAGCTTGAGAGCCATGGGAAGGAGGTCCTGGGGCTCTGCGTGGCTGCACAGGGCTCCACTCAGGCAGCACGCCAGGTGTCATTCCTGTGACTGCCCCGTGAGGTTCCCTGCCGGCACCTGCAGTCCTACCGGTCAGCTCGGCCACGTGCTGCATCCTCACTACCCATCAGGCAGTGCCAGCAGTTGGAGAGGGCAGAGTCCACCTCCACTCTGACTGCCAGCCTGAAGCATGCAGGTCGTCAGCCACCAGGTGCCTGAGTGTAGCTGCTCGCCAGCACAGCTCCCTGTGGGCCCCCTGGGCCGTGTGCTCCCTCTCAGCCTCCTGCTCACACAGGACGGGGGTGAGCAGCGGCGAGTGGGGCCTGCAGAGACCACAGTCGTGCTTTCTGTGCCACCTCTTCCAGGAGACCTGCCAGCGGAGCCTGGCCAGGTGACGGCCTCTTCCAGCCACCTGGACCTGCTGGGGGGATGGGATGCCTGGGCCGAGGCTGCTGTGCCCGGACCTGCCTCGGGAGGTAGGACGCACGCCCAGCCATGGCTCACACGAGTGGTGGTGCCCTGCTCCCCGAGGAGCCGCCTGCCTCCCTGCGTGCTGCTCGCCTTGCGGTGCACTTGGCAGGCCCAGGGTCCTCGCAGCACGTTCCCGATGGCAGCGTGGCTGTGGTGCTGCAGCCCTTCTCTCCCCAGGGCGAATGAATGTCTCGGAAGCCTCGCACTCCCATCCTGTCGGCACCTGAAGGCCTAAGGTGCCTTCCGGTGCTGTGTGCGCTGAGGGCTGCATGCACAGTGCCCTCCAGCCCCTCAGCACGCTGGCTGCTTTCCCCTAACCCCTTCCCCTAGGGCGTGCTGGTCAGCTCTCTCCCAGCAGTCGCTGAGCAGTCCCTGCCCTCAGTTTCTCATGCAGTTCGATGAGGATTTTAGACGTCTTACCAATTTAATAGGCTGCTGGTGCTTTTGATTAGCATTTCTTCATTACAAATCAAATTGACTTTTATTTCATAGGTTTCTAGGTACTTGCATTTCTTTTGAAAATTACTTCACTGTTTTTTGCTCCCTTTTCACATGGGGTATTCTGGTTTTTCTTACCGATTTGTGAAACCTCTCTGCCTGTGAATAATCATCCTTTTTTTTTTTAATGGAGCTACATCCCCATCCCTTTTTAGTTTTTATTTTGAGACAGGGTCTTGTTAAGCATCTGAGTTGTTCAGGCAGGGCTTGAACGTGTGACCCCCCTGCCTCAGCCCCCCAGAGTGCTGGGATCACCGGCATGCGCCCCCACACCTGGGTGAATAGCCATCGTTGTTACTGACTGCATAATATTTCGCCAAGGACCAGTGCGACTTAAGATGTTCTCATATTGACACTATTTTAAGGCACGTCACGGATCCTCGCTTTTTAGATGGCTCCCAGCAGTGGTGCCACGCTGTTGGAGTGACATGGACGTTTAGCAGTCCAGTGTGGGCACACTCATCTGCCGGTGCTCCCCGAGGGCCCTGGAGGATTTTCCTCCTGTCTGACGCCCTCCACCCTTCTTCAGGGCCTCTCTTCCCTCCCGGAGCTCAGCCAGTCCCTGCTGGCCCCCAGCCCAGCCAGACCAAGTCTCAGAGCCTGGACCCATTTGCCGACCTTGGTGACCTCCGTGGCCTCAGCTCCAGCCTCCCAGGTAAGGTGAGGGCAGGCCCCAAGCGCCTGAGGGCTGTGTCTGCCGCCTTCGGCTGCCAGGTGTCTTTGGTGCACTTTGTTTTTGAGACAGAGTCTCGATATGTAGCTCAGGCTGCCCTCTAATTCACAGCGATCCTCCTGCCTCAGCCTCCCAAAGTGCTGGGGTCACAGTATGCACCACCTTGCCTGGCACTCTCAACCTCGACTGTTGGCCGGCATGTGGAGCCCCAGGCTGGTGACCGGGGGGCGAGTCCCATCTGGCCGGGTGGCTGCCATCCTCTGTGGCAGCCGGTGGCTGTGAGGTGGCCTCCTGTGGCATGCTGGGTACCGACACGCTATCGCGAGTTCCCCGGCGGCCCTGGTCTCCCTGCCCTGTGCATCCTGGGCAGCAGCGTGGAGTCCGGCGCCGGCCTCAGTTCATGCCCCCTCACCCCCTGGTGTTACCCTGCTGCTGTTCTGTTGTCCCGTCCCAGCACTCTGCCCTCTCAGTGCTTTGTTTTTTAAAAAGCGGTGTGCTGTTCTGAGGTCTCCCGCCCCTCGGGCCTGAGCACGGGCTTCTGCTTCCACCCAGCGTGGTGCTCTCCCTCCGGGGCTGCAGGTGGTGCGGACATGAGGAGAGGACAGGCGAGGTGCTGAGGACTGGGAGGCCTGTGCTGGAGGGAGCCCGAGCGGCCCCCTTGGGCCCGAGAGGCTGAGATGGCCAAGTGAAGCAGCAGCGCTGGTCCCCCCCCACCGCCTGTGCGGCTCCCCCAGACCTGAAGTCGCAGTGCCCTCTGGCCCGTGACAGCCAGGCTGGAGCTGGAGATCGGGGACAGCAGGGAACAGAGCCATGTCACACTGGGACAAAGCAGCCCTTGCAGAGGACACTCACTCGGGTCAGAGGGACCAGCGGACAGAGCAAGACAAGGGACAAGCAGCAGCACAGCTGAGCTGCCCTGGAGGGGACGCACGAAGTGTCTCACTAGCAGCACGAGCTCCCACCTGGAAAGTCTGAAAAAGAAATGCAAGACAAACCCAAAGCAAATAAAAGGAAAAGAATAATTTTATTTTTTTGGTACCGGGGATCGAACTTGGGTCCTTGCGCTTGTGCAGCAGGCGGCGAAACCACTGAGTAAATTCCCGGCCCGCGAAAAGAATAATTTTAAAAAGCTGAAAACCTTTGTTCTTTGGAAGAATGGATAGAATTTAGAAACCTCTGCTAAGACCAGCAGCAACCGAAAGAGTCTTCATCGCCGTGCCCCGCGCAGAGCCCCGCAAGCCAGCAGTGAGAGGGGCTCCCTGCGCCGGGAGCAAAGGAGGCAGGGCGCCTCGCAGGCAGGAGTGGCGGACATGCCTCGCGCCCCACTTCTGTGCACCAGGAGCCCCAGCTGCCAGGAAAACACAGCAGAAAGCAGCCCAGGAGGCTGTTTGAGAGACAGGGAGCCCCGGGTCCTGCAACGGCAACACCCAGCGCCAGGAGGTCTGGGGTGTACATGACACGGCCACTCTTGGTCAGCTTCTTGCAAAGCTGAACTGGAACTAGCACGCCTCCCTGCCAGTGACCCAGAGAAATCCATGGCGGCCCTCCCAGAGAGCTGTCCCTGCCAGTGGCAGCAGGGTGTGTGAGGTATCCTCCCACGCCAGGAAGCTCCCTCACCGTCAACAGCTGACTGATCGTTGGGGATGCAAAGGTCCAGGGTTGGTTTCATTTCTAGAGTGTTCTGAGTGTGATGCAACTGTCGAGGCCCAGGCTCCTGTTGGCAGCCACGGTGCTGCCAGGATCTGCACTGTGGTGGAACGTGCAGACCACACACTGGGGCCATGTGCACGGGGGTTGGCAGAGGCCGCCCTGGGGATGCTGGGTGCAGGGGCTCAGGACCTCGAGGCTTCTGTGATTCTAATTATTTTACAAAAGTTAAAGCATCAGGTATATGTTTGAGGGGCTCGGTCTGCTCCATGTGGTGGGAATGCTGGCCCCCAGCCCCTGTGGACGGGGCGTGGGGCCATCCCGTTGTCTGCCCTTCACGTGTATGAGTGGAGCAGGCCAGCTCAAGTGTCCGTGTGTTCCCAGGCTCAGGAGCAGTCACCCCATCTGCACAGCCGCTGTGTGATGTGTGGCCTGAGTGTGATGTGGTCTCCTCCTCAGGCCCAGCTGCTGGACCCCCACCCGGGGGCTTTGTTCCCAAAACAGCCCCTTCACCCAAAGGCGGCAGCTCCTGGCAGACGAATCGGCCGGCCCAGGGTACCTCGTGGCCCCCCCAGATCAAGGTGCCCCCCAAAACCGGTGCACCACAGAGGCCAAACTATGCCATGAGCTTCAGCGTGATCGGGGACCGGGAGGACAGGGGGGCCCGCGTGGCCAGCTTTGGTGAGTGCCGCCCGTCTGTGAGGTGTGCAGGCTCACCGTGGGGCCCACAGTGGGAACTCGGTCTGTCTGCCAGCATCTTCCCTGGCTGCCTGCAGTCCTCCTCCTCCCAGCGTCAGTTTCTCTCCTGGGCTTGGCAGAGGGCATTTGGGGCCACAGTCTCCTCCTGTCCCTTTTCTATGGAGGCCCCAGGTCAGGGTCCTGTCCTGGAGCAGGTGAGACTGGGCAGAACAGGACGGGCCAGTGTCCCTGCAAAGCTCCTGTTCTCTTCCAGCCCCAAAGCCAAAGGTCTCAGAGAACGACTTTGAAGATCTGTTGCCCAACCAAGGCTTCTCCAAGTCTGACAAGAGGGGCCCAAAGACCATGGCAGAGATGAGGAAGCAGGACCTCGCCCGAGACACGGACCCCCTCAAGCTGAAGGTGGGCAGACTGGGGCTGGCACCCAGCATGTGAGACCTTTGCCCAGAGCAGGCAGGACGGGGCTGGGTCAGATTTGCACCCCTCTCATGTAGAAGATCCACGTCCGCGCACCAGTGGGACAGCAGTGCCACCTCAGGCTTCTCTCCCGACCTGCGACCTCCTGTGTGGGTTGACAGACGCAGCGTGGCCCCGCAGTCGGTGTCCTGACTGAGGGGCGTCCTCATGTGTGGGTTTGGGTGGTGCTGGGTAGCAGGGTGCGAGTTCTGACCGGCCGGGTAACCCACTCGTCCCCCTGGGCCCTGAGCCCTTGGCTGGGACGGCTGTGCTGAGGAGCCAGGGTTTGTGTCCTGTGAGTGTCTGGTGAAGACGGGTCCTGGTGACGGCACAGCTCATCCCAGGACGCTGCAGCTTGCACCTGCCTGTGTGGTGTTAGGGCCCCGGGGCAGGAGTGGGCCGTTGAGATGGGACCCTGCTGGGTGGGAGGGGTGGGACGTGTGTGGAGGCCCCACGGAGCTGCCACAGAACCTGCCCCCGGGGCCCAAGAGTGGTGGCTGCTGCCTCAATTTTCTCCAGCTGGAGGGAGGACAGTGCCCCGTGCGTGGGGGCTCAGAGTGCAGTGTCTCCCCCAGCTCCTGGACTGGATTGAGGGCAAGGAGAGGAACATCCGCGCACTGCTGTCCACGCTGCACACGGTGCTGTGGGCCGGGGAGCACCGCTGGACGCCCGTGAGCATGGCCGACCTGGTGACGCCGGGCCAGGTGAAGAGGCAGTACCGCCGCGCGGTGCTGGTCGTGCACCCGGACAAGGTGAGCAGCCGCGGCGGGGGGGGGGGGGGGGGCAGGTGGGAGGGGCTGGGCAGGGCGAGCCAGGCGGGTGTTCGCTACCTCTTGTCACCCGCAGGCCACAGGGCAGCCCTACGAGCAATACGCCAAGATGATCTTCATGGAGCTCAGTGACGCCTGGTCAGAGTTTGAGAACCAGGGCTCGCGGCCCCTCTTCTGAGGCCCTGGGGCAGCTTGCAGGTGCTCACACGGCCAAGGTGGGGGTCCTGGCAGAGGCTCCCGGGGCGCCTGGCGTGACCCTGCTGCTGCAGCCCGAGCAGCCCAGGCCCCAGCCCCCCGCGGCCCTGTCCCTGCGTGTCCTGCACAGATGCCCTCCCGCAGCGCAGGACGGAAAACATTCCAAAGCTGATGTTCGTTCCTTTTTTTTTCTTGTCCCAGAGGAACAGTGTAGATTTATGCTCCTCCCACAATTGTCGCACTTCGTGATTCTTTCCATGTCTGGTGGCTGTCACCTCTCCAGCACGCTGTCGACTGCGTGTTGTGCTGTCGCTTCCCAGGCTGGAGTGTCCCGCTTTGTAATCAGTCTGATGATCGTCTGTACATAATTAAACTTTTTCTGACGACGCTGTGGTCTCCAGCCTGGCAGGGGCCTCGCCAGGCCATCATCTGTTTCCCCCTAGCCTCTCACCCGCCACTGGACCGTTGGATCTGGACCCTGACCTGCAGCTGGGGCAGACACCAGCGTGGCCAGTGGTGGCCCTGTCCTTGTGTCTGAGCACTGCGATGAAGGATCCAGAGACGAAGCAGAAGGGAGCCTGGGCCAGGGCAGCCCCTCTGCCCAGCCTTACCCACCTTCCTTGGTGTCGCTCCTCGCTGTCTGCCCAAGTTCAGGATCTACCTCCCGCCCGCCATGGGCTGCAGAGTTGGAGCTTGAGTCACTGCCTGGACACCTGCTCTGCTGGCCACGTCTGAGCCCACCCAGGCCGTCGGTGTGGTCCTGGAGGTCACGGGGAGCATGGGGAGGGCTTTGGGTGCCCGGGTGCTGCCCCAGGGCGTAGTGTCTGAGGTTCATTCTCATGGTACCGTGAGACTGAGGAGAGGCAGGCAGGTCCAGGTCACGCAGTGCTGGTGGCAGCAACAGCAGAGGACCCTGCAGTGGGTGTCAGGAGGAAGCGAGCATCCACTGGTCAGGACAAAGTGACTCCGTCTTAAGTCTTAAGATGCACCAGTCGGGCTCTTTCTTGGCCCTGGGTCTGGGCTTAAAGCCCCGCACAGGGCTCTGAGGGTTTAGTCCATTTGTAGTTCGCTGGGAAACCATGCAGGGGACCCTGCCTTGTCACTCAGGGCTGTCACTGAGCTCCAGGCCTTCAAGGCCTAGTTGCACCACCGCAGGCTGCCAGGTCCTGCACGGTGGGCTGGGCTTTTGGGTTTTGTTGCTCCGGAGATTAAACTCCCTCATTATCAGCAATTCTCATGGCTGTGGGCAGTGCATCCCTGCACAGCTTTTAGGACCATGCCCTTGGGGCATTGCAGTGTCCTATGTGTTTGGGGGCCCTGATGTCCCCTTGCCAGCTGGCCACCTGCCACCACCCTGCCTGGAGCCCCCACGCTGGTGTCTGAGGCCCTGAGCCATCCCCATGTGGCCTCTTTCTCCAGAACGTGAGTCATGGAGTCCAGCCAGGTGCCCTGTGGACCGGCACAATACTGCTGCCCAGGCCTGGCCTTCCTGGGGTCTGCGTCAGCTGCCTGTGTGGGGGCCAGAGAGGAGAGTGTGTCGGGAACCAGTAGCATGAGCTCTTGGGGAAGGCTGTGCCCAGAAGTGCTCTGGGACCCGAGAATGGGGATGGGACCAGGAACCCCAGGGCTGCCTGTGGGACCTGCTGAGATGTAGGGAGAGGGCCTTAGGCCACTAGAGGGCAGCATGGGGTTGGGCTCTGCTCAGCCTGTGGCCTGGGCAGCGGGGGCCCCAGAGTCACCACCAGGAAGAGCAGGACACCGGAAGGCTCCCAGTGGTGTCCTTGGAGCCTGGAGGTTTCTGCACCCTGTGCCTGGACACCCCTGGTGGCCCTGGCCATGCAGCCACCTGAGACACTCAGAGCCCCTGGCCCAACAGGCCCCTGTGCAGCAGCCTGATTCTGTCACTGGCACCCGGAAGAGCGACTCACATTTGTTATGCATGGCCACTATTTTTAGTGTTCAGCTCTTTTAAAGAATAATGAGCAACCTAAATAGGTGCTGAGACTCACATCAGAGTCATCTGGATCCGGCGCCAGCCCAGCAGGGCCCACAGTGCTGGGGAGGGCAGCACCGAGCCCAGACCTGCAGCAAAGGCTGCGGCCTGGGGGTCTCTGGGGCCCACTGGGGCCCACTGGGACTGGGGTGTTGCCAGGACCCCTGGAGCTGAGGCAGGCGAGGTCAGCCTTGGGCATGGCTGACAGGCTGGCATCCTCCCCTTCACTGCTGTCCCTTCTTGTGCCTTGGGACCCCTGGCTAGGTGTGTCAGGCGGAACAGGAGGGGTGGGTCCTGGCTGCAGGGTGGGACCAACATCCAGGGAGAATCGAGGCCCAGCCTCCCACCGTCAGTCTCTTCTCCCCGCTGTCATCGTGGACAGAGTCACGTCACACCCCAGGCCACAGTCATGCCCGCCAGGGCTGCCTGAGCTGTGCCTGGCCCTGTTCTCAGGACACAGGCCTGTCCAGCGAGGTTCGGCATACAGTGGACATCCACACACAGGAACCAGGAGGACTTGATGGCGCTGCCTCCGCAGAGCACATGGTCGACACAGATGGCTGATGTCCTTAGGTGGGGACCCGCAGCACCACGCCCACTCCCAGGACCCACGAGAGGCCAGCCAGCGATGTCATCTGGGGGGACCCAGGCCCACACTCACTGCTGCACCCACCTCAGAAAAGCATGGCTCTTCCTACAAGTGAAACCTGGATTTCCTGCATGGCTGTCCCCCATTGATGTTTGCCAAGAGCAGTCACCACGCGATGCGCAGATGTCCACAGCTCAAGGCCACTCGTGTGGATTGACCCCATGGGCACCAGCTGGGTGGTGCCACACAGCAGCAGAGGAGAGCCGGCGGGTTAATCGCAGGCCTTGCTCAGTGGAGGAAGCCACGCTGAGAGGAAGGGGTGTCTGGAAGTGTGAGCTAGTGCCCAGGACAGGTAGTGGCAGTGTCTCCCTGGACCCAGCTCAGGCAGAGCCCTGGGCACCTAGAGGCTGCCTGTGCTGCACTGCTCACTGGGCCCCTGCGTAGCCCTGGCAGGGCAGCCGGGACCCCGGGACAGGGGGAAGAGCCAGGCACAGGCATTGGGGTTCTGGGAAGGTATCTGAGGGCGTGTCCTGCTGCTCCGGGCTGGTGGGACCCCTGAGGGAGGGGCGGGGCGCCTCCCCCCCCCCCCCCCGTGTCTAGCCCCAGACCCCACTGCACACACCCTGCCCTTGCTGGCACCTGGCACACAGCTGTGAGGCAGTCGGCTACAGAGCTCTGGTCAACGACCTGCCACCGGCTCCCACACTCACTCCTGGGGCAACCTGGGGCCCCAGCACTCCACCATGCATGACTGAGTGAGAGGAACTCCCTGGCTTGAGGTAAGAACCCTACTCCTCACTGCAGCCTTGCTGGGACTTTGGGACTTGGCTTCCCTAGGTGTGAGCTGCCCCAGGTCCTGTGCAGGACTCAGAGAAAACATGTCAGCTTGCTGAGGGGGAGCCACTGAGCTGCAGTTCAGGAGCTGGAAGGGCAGGCCAGTGTCCCGGACCCACATCAGGGAGTCTGCTTTGCCCTTGGCCAGGCACTGAGGATGCACCACTGGGCTCCACATCCATTCAACATTCACTCAACAAACACTGATTGGCCTCTCACAAGAGCCCGTCCTCACAGCTCGCTTGTGCAGGAGGACACTGAACAGCAGGAGAGTGGCCGGGGCTCCATCCAGGAGCAAGGGGGAGCTCAGGGGCACAGCACAGGTCTCAACTGCTCTGGGGTCCCTGACTGCCAAGCAAAAGAATGACCAGAAGCTGAATCCAAGAGAGCCTGGCCTCTGGAGTGAGGTCCAGCTGCCATGGGGGCGACTAGGCCAGGCCAGGCTCCCTGTTCAGGGCCCTTCCCGCCTCCCAGAGGATGCGCACAAGTGAGGCCACAGGCCCCAGCCCTGCTTCCCGCCCCACATGCACCCCCAGCTCAGTCCCAGCCTGGGTGCCAGGCTGGGCCCTAGCCGGGCCGTCTCCCTGGAAGTGGGAAGCTGGAGGGAGTGCAGGAGCCCTGCCCTGGCCCACACCCTGGCAGTGTCAGGCTCCGCCCTGCCCCATCCAGCAGCTCCTCAGACTTCTGGCCCCTCGCCCTGGCCGCACCCCGAGTCTTCCTGGACCAAGCAGGGGGTTCCCTGTGGCCAGCCCCACCCACAGAGCTTCCACACCTGCTCGGTTCTGAAATACTGGGGTCTCTGTGAGGAGGGGGCCCAGCCTGACCCCTTTTTACGGCTGCTGAACACTCCCCACCTGCCCAAGGGTGTGCTGTAAACGCCCATAGCTGAGACTTCAGACTTCACCCCCAAACTTGATGGAGCAACAGAGGGACAACTTACTTCTCATGCCACCAGAAATAACAAAATATGTACAGCAGGGCCGGGGATGTAGCTTAGTGGTTTCACCGCCTGCCTCGCAAGTGCAAGGTCCCAAGTTCGATCCCCGGTACCAAAAAAAAAAAAAAGAAAGGAGCAAACACGGGGAGTGTGGTGGAGTGGCCAGAGGTCAGAGTTCAGGGGTCAGAGGCGGAACCCAGACAGGAAAGACCCAGAAACCTTCCCAGTGTCCCTAGATGTTGCTAAGTATGGAGACGCGTGTGCACGTGTGTGTGCTTGTGCATTTGTGTGTGACAGGAACCATGACACCCTGGGACAAAAAGAGTGGAAATGAGTATGTGGGTAAAGGACAAAGGGTCTTTTTCTCATTTTAAAATTTTATGTTTAAAGTAATTGCTAAAGCTAGAACAATACCTGTGTGTGGTAGAATTTGTGACATGCACAGAAGTAGAATATCACAAGCATCTTCCTTTGCACAGAAGGTGGGACATCACCTGATGGTTGGCAGAGATGAGGTAACGCTGCATACTACAAACCCTGGCAGAGTCTTTAAAAAACAAAAAGATGTCACTAAAAATGGAATAAAACTATAGAATCCTGTAAAGTCATCTAATCCAAAAGAAATCAAGAAAAAAAGGAACAAGGAATAAATGGAAGAAATTAAAAATATACAAGTTCAGTTAAAATGTAAGAATATCAACTAAAAGGAAGAGATTTTCAGAATAGACGAAGAGCGATGTCCAGCTATTACACTGTATATGAACCCGTCATAAATATGAAGACAGGATGGAGTGACATACCACACGTTAGTCATGGTTAAATCAGAGTGGCCTTATTAATATCACAAAGTAGACTTAAAAACATAATATTGGCAGAGAAAGAAGCATTGCACAGCGATGCAGGGTCAAATGTATCAGGAAAACATAACATTCCTAAATATGTATGTTCTTTGAAATATGTGAAGCAAAAACTGACAAAGCTTTTAAGGCTTTACAGAGAAATACATTGCCGAAGACTGCTGCAGTCAGGTTCCAGTCCCCGCCTGCCCAGTATGGGACGCAGGCCTGAGAAAAAGAAAACGCTAAGAGACAGGACTGAGAGAGAAAGCGGGGGCCGGGGGACCAATGCGGGTGCAACCGACAAAGGCCCTGGCCAGTCCCAGGCGCTGACTTATTGGCAATCAATTGGGTAAAGGTGAGCTGTGTGCAGTTTCTATAGAAATTGATGTAAACAAGGCTCATAAAGGATAAGACAAAGCATTCTCAAATTAGGAACAGAATAGACAAAATATATGATTGTAATTGGAACATTGTCCTAGTCTGAAGATTTTAGTTGTGGGAATGGAATTTGGGTGTGAGTTACTCTGACCTCAGCACGTAGGTTTTGGCCAGACTCACTTCTATAAACAAGCCAGTTGTGCGGTTCACTCTTCACAGTGAGTTTTGGGCATAATCAGTATTACAGTCCTCTGCAATACATAAATCAACCGTTGTAATTGGCTACCTCTATACCCCTTTTGCAGTAATTAATAGAACAAGTAGATAGAAAATTAATAAGAACATAAAAACCTGAACAGCAAACTGACCTAATTAGATGTTTGTTGGGTTTTCTTGTTTTGTTTTGGTTTTGTTTTTTTGGTACCGGGGGTAGAACTCAGGTCCTTGCGCTTGTGAGGCAGGCGGCAGAACCACTGAGCTAAATCCCCGGCCCCCTAATAGATATTTATACACAATTTCAGCAAAAGACTGAAGATGTCACATTCTTTTTCAGGTGAATATGGAACAGTCACTAGAGTAGACCATAAGTCTCAACCAATTATAAAAGATTGAAATACTACAGAATATGTTCTCTAATCAGAACAGAATTAGAGCTTAGTTGCAGAAAAAATACCTAATCATCACCCCCTTGATACTTCAAAATTAAATAACAGGGGCTGGGGGATTTAGCTCAGTGGTTCCACCACCTGCCTCGCAAGCGCAAGGTCCTGAGTTCAATCCCTGGTACCAAAAAAAAAAAAAAAATCCAAAATTAAATAACGAACTTCTAAAATAACCCAGGGGTCAAAGAAGAAATCATAAAAGAAATTGGAAATATTTTTAATTCAATGAAAATAAACATCCAAGTGTTAAAATTTGTAGGAGATAGCGATGCATAGAGAGGATTTTGTAGCTTTAGTTATCCTACTAGAGAAGAAGACAGCACCAAGAGCAAGCCCTAAGGACGTTGAAGGAGGAAAGCAGTAAAAATAAGCGCATACAGAGATGGCGTGGAGCATAAGCCAACAACGAGGGGTTCACTGGACCTGAACTTTGCACTGTGAGATCAGTAAGTAGGTATCTATTGGCTACTCAAGAAATAAGACAAGATATAAATTACCAGTGTCAAGAAGGAAGGGGGAGGCATTACAACAGAACCTACTGACGTTAAAAGGATAATAATTGATATTAGGAACAACTTTACACAAAAAATTCAGTACCTTAGATGAAATGGACTAATTCTTTGACAGACACAAATTATCAAAACTGACAATGTTTGGAAATGGGATAAAACAATAGGATCAAAACTGAAATACTTTCAGGTCACTTTCACAAATATCTGCACAATCTATTATTTACTCATAAAAGTCCTTGCTGCAAAAATAATTAAGCTCTACAACTTGGTGCTGAAATCTAGGTAGAACTAAGTACATGGGAGACATACCTTGCTCATGGATTAGAAGACTCGAGAATATTAAGAATATTAAGATGTCAACTCAAACCAGTCCATACCTTTGATGCAATCCCAATACATTCCAGCAGACTTTTCCATAGAAATTGGCTAGCTTATTCTAAAAATGAATTTAGAGACATAACGCAGAAAAGCCAAAAAATTTTGTTTTTTGTTTTGTTTTTTTAAGACAGGGTCTCACTATGCAGTTCAGGCTGGCCTTGAACCCACAGTGATCCTCATGTCTCAGCCTCTGGAGTGCTGGGATTACAGGCATATGCCACCATGCCCACCAAAGTTGAAAAAATTTTTGAAAGAGGACAGAGTTGAATCACTTAAATTCCTGATTCTGAGACTTACTGTAAAGCACAGAAGGTGTGGTGGCTTTGGCATCAGAAAAAATGCATGGATCAGTGGAATAAGAGAGCTAGAGTCCAGAAATGGACCTAGGTATATACATGTCAACTAATTTTTTGATAGGATTCCCAAAGCAAATCAATGGGGGAAAGAAAACCGTTCCACCAAATAGTTTTTGAATAACTGAGTATCCTCAGGAAGAGAAATGAAACTCTTACCTCCTTATAATATATACAAAAGTGACTTGGATTATTGCCCGGCGTGTGGATGCATGCCTGCGATCCCACGCTCTGGGAGGATGAGGAGGGAGGATGAAAAAAGACCGGATCATAGACCAAAATGTAAACGATAAGCTACAAAACTTCAAGAAAAGAACACACAAAAAACTTTTTTTTAATTAAAAAAAAGAAAAGAACACAAGAGAAAGCTTTGCAAGCTTGTGGCAAAAAAGATTTCTGAGGTAAGAGTTTAAAAATGAGAAACAGAGTTGAGAGAGAGAGGGACAAAGATTAAATTGAGCTGGGTGTGGTGATGCTCATCTTTGTTCCCGATGTTTGTGGGGCTGAGGCGGGAGGACTGCTCAGGCCCAAGAGTGTAAGACCAGCCTGGGCAGCATAGGGAGACTGCATCCTGCACAGGCCCATGCAACACGAAAGACATACGGAACAAACCAACAACACGGATTCATTACAATTAAGAATGGTTCTCAAGGGACAATGAGGAAAAAAGGCAAATAAAGGACTAGAGAAAATATATGCGGGGGCCAAGGATTTAGCTCAGTGGTTTCACCGCCTGCCTCGCAAGTGCAAGGACCCGAGTTCGATCCCTGGTACCAAAAAAAAAAAAAAAGAAATTATATGCACTCATGTACCTGGCAAAGATTTGCATCTGAGACATGTAAAAGAGAAAGTGTTACACCTGAGTAAGAGGGTAAACCACCCGCTGTTCTTTCGTGCATATCTCACAAAGAAGGTGGGAGCTGAGGGGTAGGCACACAGGGGGAGACCAGCGGTGCCTGCAGTGAGCGAAGGTAAATTCAAGCAGCATGGAGGCTGGTGGATCTCTAGCTTAGAAGCTGTCTGCCCGAGCTGGAGTCTTCGGGTCCGCAGGCAGAGGTGTGAACGGTGCCTCCCTCTCGGAGAGCAGCTGGGCCATTTCAAAATAAGCTTACTTAGCAACGTGACTTAGTTCCACTCCTAGACACCTGCTCGGGAGAAATGAAATCCCATTTCCTCACAATTGTCCTGAGTGTCCAAGGACCTCCGTTCATCACACCCAAGCCAGAGGCGCCAGACACCTGGTAGGGAGGGCATGGTGGCACGCGGTACCCTCAGATGGGAAGGAGGTCAGCCGCAGGCGTGAACCTCTGGCTTTCCACCCCTGCGCCATCAGGGCCTCATGGCTCTGTCCCCGAGGGCCCGAGAGGACAGTTCTCCGGCCTGAAACCTGCCCACTCATGGCCCTTGCCGCCTGCGTCCATCTGCACCTGTCCCAGACACGCATGCAGGCAGGTGGCACTGGCTGTGGGCGGAGAGGCACGTGGGCTGTGGCACCCTGTGCCCTGCTGCTCTCCAGGGAGCCTGGGTAAGCCCAAGTGGTCCTGGAGCCCCCTAGCCACAGCGCCCAGCTGGGACGTGGCCACGGTCAGTCACAACCCAGCCTGGCGTCATGCAGGTCTGGGGGAAGCTCTCACAAGCTTCTCCAGGCCTCACCGTGGTACCCCATCAAGCCTCTGGCCACCCCGTGTGGCCCAGACATGCTCTTCAGGCCAGGCCATGGGGCAGGGCTGTGGGCCCTGTGTGGCAAGCTGTGTCCTCGGGACCTGCCCACACCCCACCTGCACTTCCCTGCCACTGCACTGGCCGGAGTGGGTGTGGGCTCTCAGTGGTCTCCTGGGTGGAAGGGGCGTGCTGCCTGGAGGGCCCATCAGTCTTCTGCCCTGGCAGCTCCCACTGCGACCGTCTGTCCAAAGCCCCTGCAGGGCAGGCTGACCTGGTCCTCACTGCAGATCGGGTGGCTTTTCCCATTGCCCGGCCAATGGCCAGTGAGACCAGTGTCCGGCTGTCCTCAGAGTTCCCAGGTGGAGGGAACACTTGCTCAGCTCTTCAGCTTGGACTCCTCGGAGACCAGCCTAGGATGCAGCTTCCCGTCAGCGTCTGCAGTCTGCTGGCCATGCATGTGAGGAAGCTCAGGCTGCCCGTCCAGGCCTGTGGACACCACACTCGGCCCCACTGGGCCCTGGCCTGCTGTTATGGCGCCGTGGCCCAGCCCCAGTTTCCCCAGGACCTCATTGTTCCTGGCCTCCAGGAGCCAAACCTGTGCCCTCTCATCAACTGCCCACCAACCCGTCCTGTGCTGCTGGTCCCCTACCAGCTGCCATAGCCTCGGGCTGTGTGCCCTGGGCCACCACGGAACGCAGTCCTGGCTGTCCCCACTCACCCATCCCTGGGGCCTGCAGTCTGGAGGAGTGTCCCCACACACGGACCCCCCTTGTTCCACCTACACCTGTCAGGTCCCTCACAGCTCTGGGCTGTGGTCTCCCTCTTTCCATGCAGCACAGCTCAGGCAAACCTCCCAGCCTGGACCTCAGGGGACAGTCCCCGCCTCATCCAGACCCCAGGGAGACAAGGCCCGGGACATGGGACCCAGCTGAGGACACGTGTGCTGCCTTCTGCCCCGGGGGCTCCCGTGGCCCTCCCACCCAGCCTGAGCACCCTCCCCGGGTATGGGAAGGCACAGCGCCTGCATGGAGCCCCCTGAGCCGGCCTAGGCCCAGGCTGGCCACGTGGAACATTCGAGGACCTCCGCTACTTTATCGTTGGCGTCATTATGATTCAAAACCCATGATCCAACACGCATTCTGCTTTTTACCGAGTTGGCACTGTGAACTTTGGAAGAAGATTCCCCAGGGTCAGACGGAAGCAGCCTGCGGTGGGGAAAGAGGATTTCACGGTGTTTGGCTGGGAAAGAGCTCAGTGAGGGGACGCTGCAGAATCCTGTGGAAGACGCAGAGGCCTAGGACGCTGGGTTCAGAGGCGCAGGCCCAGGTGTGGGGCAGCAAGACTTCCATCAAGTGAGGATGGGGGCGAGCCCACGGCCCGAGCAGAGGGCCTTAAGCACCACCCCAGGAGCAGCCTGTGGCCCTCAGGGGCCCCACGCCCTCATGTGCTGGACTCACGGCACGTCCTCTCCGGCTCCACAGCAACCCTTTCTCCCGGGCTCTGTGCCGGGCCGTGCCCCTCCCACCCCAGTCTGGTTCTGTCTTGTGATTTGCCACCTGGACACTGCACATCAGGAGTCACGCCTGTGTCCCTGGCGTGACAGTCCTTCCTTCCAGGCCCGGATGGGGCCACTCCTGGTGTGTGTGGACTGCAGGCTCTCCTTGTCTGAGGGTGGCACGGGGTCTCCTCTGGGGGGTTCTGTGCCTTGCGCTGCTGTGACCTGTGAGCCCAACATGGGTGACATGTCCATCCTCCCATTCTTCCACAGCACCAGCCAGGCCATTCTGGTGGGGGGACCGTGGGCCTGGGATGACCTCCCAGGGGACGTGAGCCGGGCCGGAGCCCAGGCAGGGGACTGGCAAGTCCACCCTTCCTGCCAGTGGCTGAGGCTCTGGGGGCCCCAGAGTGACCATTGTGCAGCTCCTGGCTCCTTCATGGTGGCGGCTGGGCACAGCTGGACCCTGGCTGGTGAGTCATTCACTGCTGGGAAATGGGCCATGGAAGACAGGGTGCTGCATGCTTGGCTCATGTAGGACGAGGCACACTCCTGAGAGAGGCCTTGGGGACTCGGGGAGTCTGGCAGTGAAGGCCAGAGGATGCCAGGACGCCGTCCTCATGAGCCTCTCCCATGAGCCCCCAGCCCTGCCCTGTGCCTCTGAGGTCCTGCAGCTGGGCACTGTCCTCAGTCCACCTCACTGCTCCTCCTGGTACTCACGCCCAGTTGCCTGTGGGGACCGGGCCACAGCTTGGCAGCTCAGCCCCTGTGTGCTACAGCCCCCCGGCAGGGTGGCCCCACCCCAGGGTGGGCTCAACTCATCTGAAACAGCAGTCATGCCAGGCCCCACTCTGTGTGCCGAGGCCTCTCGGGCAGTCCTGGGACTCCAGGCCGAGGGACAGGAGGCAGCTTGCCTTTGATGGCACAAGTTGGGCAGGACAAAGGTGGAGACAGCCAGCCTGCCCTGATTGGTGACCAGCAGCTGAAGCTCCAGACCTGGGCCTGGTCTGCATAGGGCTGCCCATTTCCCATACCGGGCAGCCCTGGGAGGTCACAAAGGTACAGGCCTGCAGCCTGCTCAGCTCACATCTGTTCAGTCCTAGACAGGGTGCTGGGCCCATCCTCTAGCTCCTGGATGGCCAGGTTTCCGCCTTGGCTGGTAAGGGGTCTGCAGGCCAGAGAGGGAGCACCCAAGGCCCACTGCGTGCAACGTGGCCTGTGTTCAAGCGGGTCTGGCCCCTTTGACCTCTGGGCTCCATCCGAGGTTTCCAGGAGGCTGAGAGCTGGGTCTGGGGCCCGGCAGGTCACCTGTGTCCATGGCCAACATAGGCAGGCATAAGGCTGGACTTTCCGAAGGCCAGAGGAACAGGCTGGGCACTCACATGGGAGGCAGTGAGGCCTGGGACGTGGCCCTGCTTAGCGACCCCCACCAAGTGGCCTGCGCCCCGTCCTCTCCCAGCACTCCAGATGCCATTCCTCTATCCCCTGCCGAGTGCCCTGGCCACAAAGGCTGACCGTCCAGGTTGTGGTGTGCATAGAAGCAGGTTACATCACAGGGGTCTTTACCACCTCCACTTGGTCCTGAAAATCCAAACCTGGTGTTCGTGGTTTGGGGCTTGCCTGGCTGAATCCACAGCCCTGCAGCCGGGTGCCTGCCCTGGTACAGACAGGCAGCACATCCAGGCTCCATTCTTGTCTATGTGGTCAATGGCGCTAGTTTCAGCCTATCTTCTCCCCTCCTGATTTTCTTTTTAAGCAGCCTTCGGCATTAGAGGTCTTTGCCCACCAGGCTGGTCCCTGGGTGTTTGTGTCTGGCCACCCACCAAGTGGGGAGGGAGTGGGTGCAGATTGTGCCTGTGCTCTGGGCTCTCTAAGGCTGGGCAAGCCTGGCAGACAACATCTGTGTCCCTGTCTGGCTGGTGTGGGCCTCAGCCGGCCCCAGCTCATGGGCCTAACTGCCCTGTGTCCCGGCCCAGGGTCACTAGCTATGGGCGTTCAGGGCCCTGCCTGTCCACACCGAGCAGACAGTGTGTACCCTCCGCAGCCAGGGCCACATGCCGAGCCCTGAGCCCAGTCCCCACCCAGGACAGTGGGCAGTGGGTGAAGGTGACCCAGGTCTCAACCCTGCTGGTCCCTTGTCTGCCTGGAGCCAGAACCAAGATGCCCCTTCCGACAGACCCCTCATTCACCCTGACCCATAAGGGCCCCACGCATTCCCACCTGCACCCACTCTGGTTGGGCCCCCCAAAGTTCACCCCCATAAGTCAGTGCATCCTGGGGGCACACGTCCAGTCCCTCATGCCCACGCCTGGTAAAATCACCCTTCCGCTCTCCAAACTTCACTGGGATCAACTGGTAAAGCCCTGGCTGCAGAAAGACAGGACTCTGCTGTGTGAATGCAGGAATGGGTGGTGAGCCAAGCGTAGCAGGGCTGGATCCGTCCGCTGTGGGATGGAGGTGAGGGGACAGGAGGACAGCAAGGTAGCCAGGCTGTGGGGCCAGGGCCGTGCAGGACTGTATGGAAGGAAGTGTCCTGGGGGACGTGGGGAGAGCACGCTGGTGCGGGGACTGAGGCCTGTCCAGCCAGGCTCTGGGTGGCAGGGAGGTGGGAACAGGGCCTTGTTGGAGGCCACCGCACTCCCCACTGGGAGCACAAGTTCAGGAGGATGTGCCTGGGGGCAGCAGAGCCCAGAGCCCAGCACAAGCCCCAGCCACAGGCAGGACACAGGACACCAGCGGGCTGACCAGTGGGATTTCGGTCTCTGGCGCTGTGAACCGACAGGCCGTGGGCCAGGCCATAGCAGCGGGAGTCCCACAGATCCCGTGGCTGCGAGGTGCCCCCTCGGCCTAAGCCCAGCTCTGGCAACAAGGACGGCCTTGCACCCTGCTTCTCACACGGTCGCCTCTCAAGAGAAGAGAAGATCTAGAAGGAAATGGTGGCACCCAGTGTGGTGCCGGGTGCTGCCTCGTGGAGTTTGCATTTGTAGTTTCCAGGTGCCACCTCGGGTCGCATCAGTCCTGTGACAGATGCAGCAGACCCCACCAGGGCCGGAAGTGACTCCAGAAAACCCCGAAGCACCCCATCACCTTTCACACCACCTGCTCACTGACCCTCGGCCCCACCTCACCCCCACTCATCCCCCCCAGGTCCCGATGTCACCCTGGGGGGCCTCGATACTTACGGCCTTCCTGAGCCCTTCCAGAAGGGTCCTCGTCATGGCTGAGTCAGGGCTGAATCCCAGTCCAGCGCAGGCCTGAGCAAGAGAGCTGAGAAGGGCTGCGGCTGTGTGGGTAAATGAAAAGGGGGGGGGGGAGGCACTGAGGAGATGGGACAGAGTCTGAGGCTGATGCCAACCTCTGTACTCTGGGCAGTGCCTGTCCCTGGCCACATGGCTGGTTCTGCATCAGCACAGGGTCCCCTGGACCCTGCTCTGGGTCACTGCTAGGTCCCCCTGGCCTGCCTCTGGAGGGTGGGACTGGCCTCGGGGTCCAGCCTAGGCCCTGGATGTTTCTATCCTAAGGAACTTGAGCTTTCCTGGTACCACTGGGACCGAGCAAACTGCCCAAGGCACGGGGAGTTGATGGTCTGGCTCCGTGTAGAGCCACCCCAGGACCTCGTGGGGTGCTGTCTGGGTCCAGCCAGCCCTGGGTCGACCCCCCTGGGGGGTCCACCTGGGGGCTGGCAAGCTGGGCAGTGTGGGAGCAGGTGACCCTACAGGGTGCCTCCAGACCCCAACTGATGCGTGAGGTTTAGGGTGCCACACAATTCCCCGGCCAGCCGGGTGCCACTGGGCCCTGCAGCTTCGGGCGCCCTCCTAGAGCAGGGAGACTGGGCGTTGATGGGGCTCGGGGCTCCTGGGAGCGTCCAGCATCCCCTCGGTGTCTCCCCTGCCTGGGTCACCTCTGTGGGGTCCCTGCTGGTCAGGGAGGGGGCCCAGGGACAGATGATTGGGCTCCTAGGGTGAGGCCAATGCCTCAGCCGCCGGGCTGGGTGATAACTGACGCAGTGTCCCTGCATCGTCCAGCGTGGCCAGGAGCCTCCCTTGGCAGGGGCCCAGCACGCCCAGCGCCCCCACGCTACCGGACGTGTCCTGCAGGACCCGGGTGAGTGGGGGTGGCCCCAGCAGACCTCGTGGTGCAGCCGCAGCCGTGGGGAAACCAGGCCGCGGAGGGGGCCGGCGGGCGTCCGCAGTGACCTTCAGGCGTCCCTGCCCCCTGTCTGACACTGGGCGCGGGGCTCAGCCCGGGACCCCGAGCCGGTCCGCAGCTCTGTGCCCGCCGCGCAGCCCGCTGCCAGCAGAGGCGGAGGGGCGGCGGCCGGGGGTCTCGGCGGCCGCAGGGGCGGGGCGCAGCTGTCCCTCTCCCAGCGCCGCCCCGCCCTTCTCGTCACGCGGGCCGCGGGGGGGGGGGGCGGACCCTCCCAGTGACGCGCCCTCCTCCTGCCCTTCAGCGCCGCCACATGGACCCAGCCAGCCGGAGCCCGCGCCGCCGCTGACTCGCCAGGAGGTAGCTGGTCCCCGCGAACCCCCGCGACCCTCGCTCCCCAGACCCCTCAGCCTGACGCCCCTGGTCCCCCTGCATCTCCTGTCTCCCCTATCCCTCCGCACCCGGAGCCCCCTGTGCCTCTAGATGCCCCTGGGTCCCTGGTCGCCCCCCGGAACCCCGCTCCGCACGCGGCTCCCCTGGACCCCTGACGCCCTCCACCCGCGTCTGGCCCCCGACCGGGCGGGCGCTGTCCACTGCGCGGTGCTGAAGCAGCCCCGCAGCCCCTCGCTGCTTCGGAGCCCCTGCGCCTCGCCGCCCCTGTCTCCATCTCCCCCCTTGCTCAGGACACCCGAGGCCACCAGCCCAGCCCCCTGCCTGCCTGCAGAGCCCAGGTCCTGGCCAGAGCCCCTCGGGTCCCCTCCCCCAGCCAGGGCGAAGTTTGGAAGAGAGCAGCTTTGCGGCAAAGGCCCCACAACCAGCCTCTGGGGTACCCCCGAGTTCCCATGAGGGTCCCCTCGGCTGTGTAGGGACAACCACGAAACAGCGGGCTTCCCCGCCAGGAGACCCCTCAGGGCAGGGACACTGCAGCGCTGTGGCCTTTCAGGAGGGCCCACAGTCACCCTGCTCCTGGCATCCCACCCTCTGTCCCCCTCCGTCCTCCTCTACTCCAGCCCTGTGCTGAGGGTCGTAGGGGTCACTGGAGTCAGCCAGGGACAGAGCCTGGCCTCCAGAGGCAGTCAGCCACCACAGAAAGGGGGCAAGGGCCTGCCCCCTTCCCTGACCTGTAGGCAGACCCTTGGCCCACACGTGGCCAGGACCACCCAGGAGGCTGGGGACCAGAGCCCGCTTTGAGCAAAGCAGCGACCTTCAAACGCCCTGGGCCCTGCCTCCGCCTTGTGAAGGCTGGCAGCAGGCTCCTCTGCGGGCCCCAGTTGTGAGACCCCCAGCAGCAGCTGAAAGCTGCTGCAGAAACCCAGGGCCAGGTGGAAAACTCTTGGGGCCAGCTGGGGTCTGGGGCTGCCCAATCCTAGGTGTGAGGCCCAAAGCCCAGCAGTAGGGGCCCACACAGGCCAGAGGACACAGAGGGTCGGGGGGGTCCTGACCCTGTGCTCTCCCCAGCAGGGACTCCATCTCCGCGCATGTGAGGTCTGACCCAGTGGTCACCGAGGAACCAAGCCATCAGCATGGAGTTTGTGATGAAACAGGCCCTGGGAGGTAGGAGGGCGGGCAGGGACAGGCAGGTGCCCCCCAGCCCGCTGGCAGTGCCCAGTGCTGGGGACCAGGGGACAGAGGGGAGGGTGCGCATGACTCTCTGCACCCAAGTCCAGGCTGGGCAGCTGGGGGGTGGGGTGGGAAGCTGCCGCAGCAGCAGGGTGGCCCAAAGCCAACTGCGGCCTTTGGCCAGGACTCACCTGGGTGGGGACAGCACAGTTCCCAGGGAGCCAGGACTGGCTGGACACAGCACAGGAGAAGGTGCTATGTGACTCAGCCTTGCAGGACGCAGGCAGCCTCTTCTGTGTGTGTTTGGATGCTGGCCTGTGCAGCCTGGGACTGCCACTGAACTTGGGGCCCTGTCCGCACTCAGCCCAGGGCCATCCTCATGGCCAGAGGCCGGGCCAAGGACTGGACCTTCTGGAGGCTCTGGGGAGGAGCAGGGGTCGGGGCAGAGAGGCTGGCAGCTGGTGGTACAAGCACTTCAGGCCGGGGGCCTTGGCACTGTCCTGGGCTGGTCTCAGACCCAGAGCTGCTGCCTGGGGCACCCAGAGCTCCTGTGAGAGGTGCCTGCCCCAACGGTCCCCAGCTCGAGCGGGTCCCAGAGGGAGGGGATGGGGCCACACGGGGCTGAGGAGACACCTGCACCTCCCTCAGGCCAGAGGAATGCTGGCTGCTCCCCCCCTGCCGTGGTCAAGAGGAGGCTGCTGCCTCCGAGGAGGCGGGTGACGTCACTGCAGTGTGACAGGCCAGTACCCTGCGCTGGTTGGGACCCTGCTCCGCTCTTTCAGTCCCTGGCCGCTCCCAGATAATTAATTAAGCGGCTAATTCAGGTCCTGAAGTGGGCTTTGCGGAAACCGGAATAGCTGATTTGCTTGTCTACACAGCTGAAATTAGCTGGGTAATTGCCAGCCTGGGTTCCCTCTTTGTTCCCCGTCAGCCCAAAGTTTCTCCTGCAGTGGCGACAGGGTGGGCTTCGCTGGTGCCCAGGGAGCTGGAGGAGGGAGGCTGGGGCGCCCGGTGCTGTGGCACACGAGGTGGGAGACACATTTGCCCTGGGTGTGCACTGTGATGGACACGCGCTCCCCTGCTCTGATTGGGAGCGGCCACCGCCACTGGGACTGGGGCTCCAGGCTCCTCCCACCCCTGGGCATCACTTTCAGTGCTGTGTGTGTGTGTGTGTGTGTGTGTGTGTGTGCGCGCGCGCGCGCGCCAGAGGAGGGAAGGAGCAGAATCCAGATGGAGGTCACAAGTGGACAGAGGCCAGGGGCAGAGCAAGCCTGACACTGGGCAGCCAGAGGAGGCCCCCGAGAGACAGAGACAGAAGGGAAAGGACAGCCAGAAACAGACCGAGGAAGAAAGGAAATGGACTCGGGCACACAGGGGACAGAGGGACACAGAGGAGGCTCTGACAGAGGGAGGGAGGGACGCAGACAGCAATAGACAGAAACAGAGACAGAGAGACGAGCCCACCAGGAGCAGAGTCTGGCTGGACCGTGTACTAATGGTGGTACTCGGACCTCGGAGATCCAAGGCCGGGGGAGGACCCTGGGGCAATCTTCACCTCAGGTCCCCAGGACGGGGCCTGACTGAACCTGGCCACTCTCGACCTTCAGATTGTCTCCCTGCCTAGGGGGAGCAGCGGGGACACATGGTGTCCGGGGCTCTGGAGTGCCCAGACCTGAGCCAAGCCTGAGGCGCCCGGTTGCTCCTGGCTGGGTGCCTTTGGCCCTGCCCATGGGCACCGCTGGCTCCTGCCCAGGCCTGCCGGCCCAGCCTCTGTGCTGCCAAGTATCCCCTGCCAGGCCGTGGGGACCCCTGGAAGAGCTTGGGACAGCTGGGCTCCATTGGTGCTGTGCTAAGGAGGTCAGTGGCTAGGATTTGGGGGCTGGAGCTCAGCCCGGGGCCTGGACTCTGCCGTCCCCGGAGCCCAGGCCTGGTGCCCCTTGGCCCCAGCTGGCTCTGGCTTCTGTGTACCGAGGGCCTCTGCTCTGCTGCCTAGTGGCTGGGCACTGAGCGCCTTCTGGGGACATGAGGCCACTTGAGGCAGGACAAGGACCCAGCACCTCTCCCTGTCTGCTCTGCCTGGGTCTCCAGGGGGTCTGCTGCTCCCTGCCCTTGGACCAGGTGAGGCCGAGTCCTCAAAGCCAGGGACAGTGCAGCTTCAGTCTGAGCTGGGCCACAGTAAGCAGCAGGGGCAGAGGGGACGTCCAGGGCGTGTGTGAGGGAGATGCTTCTGGACCAAGTAGCCAGGTGACAGGGTGTCCTGAGCTGGCTCATCCTTGCAGTCGGGGACCTGGTGGTGGCAGGTGCCACTCCTGTCCTTGGTGCAGCTTTCATGTTCAACCTGCTTCTCAGTCACAAAGTGGCTTCTGCTGCCCCGTCTGACATCACACCCCTAGAGGGGAAGCTAAGAGACAGGCATCCATCAACTCAGTGGGTGTGTTTGTGAATCTCTTGGGGCTTCTTTTGAGGCATCTTGGGGCAGAAGTGGCTGGGGGGGGTGAGGGCCAAGGTGGGCACCTGGACCCCCGGTCAAGGGGCAAGGTGCTGAGTGGGAAGTGCTGGTTTTCAGGGCCCTGACCATGAGCCCTCAGCAGGCGGGGTGTCCTCCTCCTTCCCTGCCAAGCAGGCAGCGCAAACACTCAGGCTGAAGCACCAACACTCGTGCTTTGTGTGCTCTCAGCTGGGCAGAGTTGCCTCTTGCCCCAAATCCTGGGTGGCTGGAGGACTCTTGAGGGAGGCGCCTCCTGAGCGCTGCCAGATGGCTCCCCCTCAGCTCCGGCCCGAAGCTCTGCCGAGGAAGCCCGTCTGTGTCCCTGCTCACGCAGGATCCTGTGGGGGTGAAGCGTCTTTGGAAACAGCTCCGCATGCATTCGCAGCTCAGGCCTCGCCCTGCAGGGCAGGCTGGGGACACTGGCACTTAGGGCCGGGAGGTTCAGGAAGCTCCATACAGCCTCCATCCTCCAGCCAACCAACTGGCAGACCGACTGGCAAATCACATCCAGGGCTGACTGAGAGCCCCACCCCGCCCAGGGGGGCTCAGGTGAGCGGTGCCCTGGCCTCCCTGCCCCGGGGTGCGGGGCTGTGTGCACCGTCAGTGCTCCCGAGTCGTCCCTGCAGTGCTGCGTGGGCCAGAGTGGGGACCCGGCCAATGCAGGAAGCCGTTAGCCTGTCGGGCCAGACCCTGCCTGCCCGCCTGTGCTGGGGCCTCGGCAGCCTTCGGTGTGGCCCTCACTCAGCAGCCAGTGGCCTTGCCGGCATCCAGGGACCCTGAAGCGGCACCCTCAGCAGCACAGCCTTTCTGTGTGCAGGCTCAGGGCCTCTGGCTCTCCTCGGCAGGGCAGGTAGGGCAGCATGGCGAGGAGAGCCTGCTGGTCCTGTGGGAGACCGGGTCTGGGGCCAATGGTGCTGGATACTGGTGCTGGGTGCTGCCAGGTACGAGTGCTGGGTGCTGGGTTTTGGTGGTCTGCTGGGTGCAGCGCAGGCCCAGGAACTGGAGGACGGGCTGGTTGTGGGGCAGCTGCTGCTGCAGCTAGCTCTGAAGGAGGCTGCCTGGCCCTGTTCCCCATCTGCAGCAGCCACTGTTGGCCTTGTCTGTGTCCTGCCTTCTCCAAGCGCCCCCTTCTGCCCAGCCTCCCTGACCCTCGTCCCCTCCCTTGGCATCCCACCCCCACCGTCGAGGCCAGTGGATGGGCTGTCATGGCGGTGGATGCGCGGGCAAGGGTGGATGCTGGAGTCACAGCCACCCTGAAGCCTGCGGCTGTGCCATCTGTCGCTAGTCCGGCCCTGTGTCGGTCATTAACTGGCATTTTCATCTTGCCTGTCTCCCTGTGCGTCCTCTCCCCAGGCCAAGGTGGCAGCACCGGGAGCCTCAGAGCAGCTCTGGGGGCAGAGCGGGTGTGCAGGGGGGGAAGGAGCCAGGGGCAGGGGCCTTGCTGGTGCTTCAGGCACAAAATCCAGAGGAACAGGTAGGAAACGGGCAGCAAGCTCGGCTCCCAGGCCAGGGCGGCACTGGGGGCCTCAGTCAGCTCTGGAGCCCTGGGCCACACGCCCTGCAGCACCCCAGGCTCTATGCTCCTCAATAGGAGGCTGCTAGTGGGCAAGAAGAGTCCAGGCCAGTGCAGCGGCCCCGGGAGCAGGGTCGCGTCCACACCAGGACAGGAGCGGACGGCCAGGACAGCCCGCTCACGTGGCCCTGCTTTCTTCTCTGGCTGAGAGGTGGCTGGCAGGTGGAATGCAGAGGCTGGGCCCGGACACGGTGCCTGGTCCTGCTCGGCCGGCCATCTCTCCCAGGCCCGGAGGCCCCTGGGTGCAGGTCTGCTGCCTGGCCGGGAAGGAAAGGGATTCTGGTTCTCTGGGGCCAGGACTGTGCAGGGAGGGCGGGTGCTGCCAGGTTGGGCGGCAGGTCCAGCCCCTGCATCTCCCTTTCTCGGAAATTCCTCTAGAAGCCGAGTATGGTGCACTGCCACCCCAGTGACCCAGGAGGCTGAAGCAGAGGGATCACTTGTGCCTGAGAGTCCAAGGCCAGCCTGGACATGCAGTGAGACCCTGCTGCAAAGCACAGCACCGAGCATCCCTCTTACATAATATAAAATGAGCACCTGATCGTTTCTGCCTGGAATTCTACCCTGATGCCTTTCTTATGTTGGCCCCCGCCTGGGGTTTCTGGGGCTGTGTTTGGCCACACTTTGCTCAGAAGCACACAGAGCACATTCCTCTTTCTCCAGGAGGCACCCAGGGAGTCAGCACCCCACTGCCAGGAGGTCCAGCTGACCCTGTTGTTTCTGAGAAATGCTTCCTGCCAGGTGAGGTGGCTCACACCTGAGAGCCCGGAATCTGGGAGGCTGAGGAGGACTGCAAGTCCAAGGCCAGCCTGGGCCACTTAGTGCCTTAGTGGGCCCTGTCTCTTCCGGCATGGAGTGGGCTGAGTTCTTTGAAATCTTATGAACGTTGCAGAATCTGTGTGCCCAGGGCATCTGAATCTTTGCAGGAATTTGTGTACTTTTAAAAAATGTTTTTTATTTTTAATTGGAACACAGTCACCCGTGGAGCCGTGGTCTCAGGCCTGAGTCGTGTCTGCCAGGAGTACAGGGTCCTCTGGGGGTCCTTGCGATGGAGGAGGCTAGAGTTTGTTTTTTTATTAAAATAATGAATGCTAATTGTAGGGAACTGAAGCAATACAGAAAAGTGCAAGGAAGAGGCGTGGATAAGGAGCTCGTCCCGGCTGGAGAGGGGCTGTGCAGGGCGACAGTGCCCACGGAAGCTCCTCCAGCATGGCCACAAATGCGATGTCCCCTACGGTCTCTTTAAAGTGCCCGGGCCAGGTCGCACGGCACAGACCTCTAAGCCCTGACTGCCTGGAAGTTGCTTTTTTAATCTGTATTTTTATTGGTACATGTTTACACTGCACAGTCATCAAATTCCTTGTGTGGAGCTGGTCACCTGCATGGTCCACCCTAATTCCTGTGTGGAGCTGGTTGTGTGCATGACCCACCCTAATGTTTCTTCTTCCCCTCCCTCCCTCCATCCCTGCTCCCCTTCCCATTTGCAAAAGATTTATCTCCTTGTTTCCTGTTATCTGCCTTTTATTTTACTCTGTATTTATATTTTGGGTTTCTCATTTAAGAGAAACTATGCAATATTTAAGCTTGTGTGTCTGATTTATTTCACTTAATGTTATGGTTTCGAGGTGCATCCATTTCCCTACAAATGACTCAAATTTTATTCTTCTTTATGGCAGAGTAGTGCTCCATTATGTGTAAATTCCACATTTTCTTTTTTCATTCATCTGTTGATGGACATATAGGCTGCTTCCAAGATTTAGCTGTTATGAACTGTGCTGCTGTATGCATGTATTACTGTAATAGGATGTCTTTTACTCTTTTAGGAAGATACCTAGAAGGGAATAGCTGGGTCAAACAGTTTCTAGTTTTAGCATTTTGAAGACTCTACATGCTGATTCCCACAGTGGTTTTCCTCGTTCGCGTTCCCACCAACAGTGCAGAAGGGCTCCTCTTCCCCAGAGCCCCGCCAGCATTGGTGCTTCCTGGAGCGAGACGGAGCTCGGTGTTGTTTAACGTGCATTTCCACTGTGGGGCTGTTCCAAGGACCAGGCGTTTTCTTGGCAGGCTCCCAGGCAGGACCTTGGCTCTGTGGTTTCAGGGCAATCCCACCCCAGCACCCTCAGATCCCACGTGGCAGCTCGGCGTGAGTTAGCCGCTGTGCTGCACCAGGGCCGTGGGCATGGTGCTGAAGCCTGCAGGACACCCCTGTGCCAAGCGCCCTTGGGACTTGTGCCTAGTCCCGGGTCAGCTGCGACTGAGGCCCTCGGTGCTGTGCTGCCCGCTGCTCCCGAGCCGGCAGCATGTCCAGCCGCTCCTGCCGCGCAGCTTCGGCCCAGGCCCAGCTCAGCTCTGGCCGTGGCCGCCAGAGGAGGCCACTTCCTTCCTGGGAGACCTGTCTGGCCCGCTGCGGCTCCCCCTCTCCCGTGGGGTTTTTCTCGCCCTCCTGCAGCCCCGCAGCACACTTCCCTGTGGGTGGTGGGCGCAGCGAGGCCTGCCTCGGTCCCGAGATCTGTCCCTTCCCATCGCAGTGGTGAGTGTCCCGGAGCCCCCAGAGCAGCTCTCCAGCTTTCCTCGTGGAGCAGTTTCTGGGTGCGGGGGTGAGTTGATGTCTCTGTTCTCCCTCGAAGGAAGCAGTTGGGCTGGGTGAAATCCCAGGTCTGAAAGGGTTTCCTTTAGAACTTGAAGCCATTTCTCAGCTGTTCAGCTCATCTGTTGCTGGTGAAAAGTCAAAGGCCATTCCTACTTACGAGGTGTGATCAAATACATGGTGAATGTATACATAACAAGTACTACAGTAAAAGGCACGTCACCACGGATCCCCCCACATCCTCCCCTGGCTTTGAGCACACTCCTCCCATCATTCTTGCCTCTTTCTGAAGCAGCTCCAGAGTCCTTTCTCCTGAGCATCTTTACCAGGTGTGAGCAAAGATACAGTCACTGCTGCTGCCAAGTACCACTCAACTGAAGGGCAGCTTGTCAAAGCAGGGCGCTGCGTCCTCATCCACCTTGGGCAGCAGATCTGGCACTGTGTGAGTTCCGGCTCTTCCCCAAAGTCAAAATGACCGCGAAAGGGAAACGTTTTGAACCAATTCGGGAATCAAGGCAGTCAGGACAGCGCTCATGGAAGAGGACTTCCACAGCTGCTGCAGAAAGTGGCAAAAACGACTGGACGAGTGTGTGTGAAGGGAGAGTAGCCAGATGTGGTGGCGCACGCCTGTGAGCTCAGCACTGCTGCGGGCCGAGGCAGGAGGATTGCTGCAAGCTCGAGGCCAGCCTGGGCTACACAGTGAAACCCTGTCTCAAAAAACAAAACAAACAAAACAAACAGAAAGGAAGGAGAGCATTCTGGGGGGTTAGTGGTCACGTGTCTTTTACTATAATACATTTAAAAAAGTAAACATTCACACATTTCTCCATCATACCTCATGCACAGCCTGATTTCTCAGGAGTGTTGACATCCTCCTCTCTAAGCCTGGCTTATGGAGAATTCGAGGTGTGGGCCGTGCTGTGTGTCTTGCTTTCTCCACCGTGCTGGTGGGGCACTCAATTCCACAATGCTTTCCTCTCCCTCTCCTCTGTGCCCCCTGTGACCCCTAAACTCAGCTGTGGCCTCCCCACACCAGTTCCCTGTTTCATGTTTTCTGTTCTGCTGTCCATTTCTCTGTTTTTTATTCTACTTTCTGGGGTAATGCCAAAATTTTATCTTCTAACCTTTCAGCAGAATTTAAATTTTCTGCTATATGTCTTTAATTCCAAGAGCTCTTTTGGGTAAGGGCATCAGCGTGGCTCCCTTTGCGTTCATCTAAGTGGTACGTCCACAGCACAGGGAGCTGCTCTGCGAGGCAGAGATATCACTTGTCACCACTGGCCTGCTCGAGCCCAGGACGTGATGTTTGACCCCATCTCGGTGTGTCTCATCCTGCACTCTAGTCTGGCCTGTTCCTGGCTTCTTCCCTTGCCCAGGACCGTCCCTGGGTGCCTGTCCCCGACTCCATGAGCACCTGGCTGGCCCTGCTGTGGCCAGAGAGCTGCACTTTGGTTTTGATGAGGCTGTGGGTCTCTCTCCCCAGAAATGGACAGAAATAGGCGTTGGGCAGCCCAGGGGCAGATCTGGGAGCAGCTGGGCCCAGGAGGCTGGGGGAGGCTTTTCCCTAAGGACAAACAAATCACCTGTGTCAGTGCTGGGGACCATCATCTGCCAGGCATCGCTGGCTCAGTTTCCCCAAGGAAGCCCCGAGACCCTGCTGTGTCGTGGACCTGCTGGTCCAGCTTCAGTCAGTCAGCCTGGGGGACGGTTGAACGGAGGAAGGGCAGCAGCTGACTCTTGGTCAGGACTGCGTGTCCATGTGGGCAGAGGGACTCTGGCCGTAGGCTTCCTGTGTCTTCCCTGGCAGAGCCAGCGCATGAGCCCGGTGAGGCCTCTTATGGGTCACTGACCCTGGGACCCCACAGCATCAACGGGGGTTAGGGTGTCAGCCACACTGTGATGAAGACCCTGCACGTACACCCTTGGCTTGAGCAGTGTTGAGCTCTTCCTGGGTGCGGGACACAGTCAGGCTGTGTCTGCCTGGAAGAGGCACAGGGCCCATGTGGGAGCAGAGAGGGCACAGGGACCCTGCTAACCCATCCCAGAGTGGTGGCAAGTGTGGAGGGGCACAGGGGCTGTTTCTGTCACACCGAGGTGGGTGCAGCCAGGCTGAGGCAGAGCAGTCCTTCAGAAAGCCACAGTGTCCTGCTGCTGTGTCTGTAGGGCAGACCTGGTCACGCATCTCCAAACTGTACCCTGACAGCGTACCTCACACACCAACTCAGATCTGCCAGTCCCCTCCGACCCAGCGCGGCTATCAAGCTCCTCTCCTTTTCTCGCTTTCTTTCTCTTCCTTTCTTTTCTTTCTTTCTTCCTTCCTTTCTTTCCCTTCCTTCCTTTCTCTCTCTTTCTCTCTTTCTTTCTTTCTCTCTTTCTTTCTTCTTTCTTTCTCTTTCTCTCTTTTGAGACGGGGTCTCACTGTGCTGCCCAGGCTGGTCTCAAGTCTTGGGTCCAAGCCATCCTCCTTCCTCAGCCTCCTGCCCCAATTCCACTTTTAATTACACATTCTGAATAATAATGTGATCCCACATTCTCCACTCAGGCAGCAAAATTTTGAATGCCTAGTAATCAGCATTCATATTTGTTGATGATTGACCTGTTTTAGTTATTTACTGGCCTTCCCCCGTTTGCTCCTGCTCTTCACTTCAGGGTGGTCTGTGGTGTTTCCACTGTGTGCATTCCTGCAGTTGGGCTGCAGGGCTGGGGTGTGGGCATCCTCACGGTGCAGTGTATTTCCTGCCTCTTTACCATCCCTGCAAACTTTGGACTTGGGATCAGGCCTTGTGGATTTTACCTCTTTGGGTGCTAAACAGCTTTGTTTTCCTAAATACATTCTTGGATTTTGTTCTGGGTTGGTCAAGTTACTTAGAAACATTTTGGTTCTTTCCTATCTTGTTCTTACTCTTTGTCAGATGAGTTCAGAGCATTAGCTGAAGGATAATTTTCCCCACAATTGAATCCATGCCTTTCTTGTTACCCTGACCAGTGCCTATGATTATGGCTTTTTCTGTAGGGAACAGGGAAAGGGGACGTTACCAGAATCCCTGCAGTGAGTCCTGGTCTCCTGTGAGCCAGGACAGCCCAAGGCAAAATAATGAATAAAGACAGGAAACCAGACTTAGAGAAGAAGCTGAGCTTTGGGCCTGATCATTGCTGCTCTGAAGACAAAGGCACCCTGAGCGGCCACTATTTATTGGGTTCATAGGGAGTAACAGATGACTCAGGGGTGGTGGTAATCCTAAACTGACAAGGATCTTATAATCAGAGGAAGTATCAGATGTCTCGGAGAGTGGCGATAATCCTATGACCATGAGGATCTTAGGTCATGAGGAGCTTATGTTGATTAGGAAGGTAAAATGAGCAAAGACATTCTTGTGACAGTAGGTGGGATGACTTAAGCTGATAAGGAATTTGTCTCTCCCCAGGTGAAACCTTTCTCTTACTACTTGGTTCTCAAGAATCCAGGATGTCTTCAGTTGATGTAATCTTACCCGTGAGTGTCACAGCATCATGAGACCATTGTGGTCTCAGCTGTGACCCAAGGCAAAAATAGTTATGTTTCAGCACGTCATAGCCAGCCTGTAGGCAAGAAGACCAGGCCTAATCGTAATTTAACTGTGAAATGATTTTTCCCCAAAATTATGTAGAATGGCTCCCAATATTTTTCCTTTCTGTGTTTTGGGAATACTCAGCCTAAAAGGAAGAGGTTGGACACAGAAGTCAAGACCCAACTCTGTTTCACCTCCAAGAAGCCCATGTTAAATCTGAGAAACGAATGGGAAAAGGTGACATGGGACAAGCTGTGCAGTCAGTCAGGAGGGCACAGGCGTCAGGGACAAAGGTCACTTCCTGTGTCAGCTCTCCCACACCTTGCAGCTGAGCTTCAAATGCACAAAGACAGACAAAGCTTAGCAGGGAAATAGACAAACCTGCCATTGCAGGTGGGGATAGATGTGCGACTCCATCACAGATAGACTGAAAGACACGGAAGCTAAAGGGTGTACAAGGCTGGAACAACACAGCAGCCAACTTGACCTACAGACAATTCCAGGTGTCTGAACACGGCCGGCTGGATGTTCCATCTGTCCAAGCACTCCTGCAACAGTGGACCGCATTCTGGGGTACAAAACAAGTCCCAGCGAAGATGAGGGGGTTTGAGTTGTACAAAACATAGCCTCTGGCCACAGCAGAATGAAATGAGAAGTAAACAACAGAAATGTGTCGATAGCTTTCTGTTGCTGTATCTTGAATAGAATAGAAATGAACAACAATAAGAAAAAGACAGTCACAATGCATGGGGCGCTGCTGATGTGGCACTTAGCGGGAGATGAGCACCCGGAAACCACAGAAAGGGAGAGGGGTTGGCACGGCTGATTAGCTTCAGCTTTCAAGGCAGAGCTCGAAGAAGAGCAGCGAGGAGAGCCCAGCGTTAGCAGAGCAGAGAGGGAGATAAAGATGAGAGCGGGAATTAGTAACACGGGGGAAAATAAACCAAAGGCAGTTCTTAAAGGAGACCAACAAAAGTGACAGAGCTATAACCAGACAAATCAGAACGAGGGGAAAGACGCAACTTGACCCACATGGAAATCGGTGTGTTTACATCACCGCAGGTTCCACTTGTACTAAAAGAACAACATGTGAGTATTCCAAACAACTTCAAGCCAATGAATTTGACAACCTTTCTGAAAAAATGTAATTTTAAAAAGTTTTTCTAAATGAGCCAGATTCAGTTCCGGCTACTTAGGAGGACTGCTCGAGTCCAGGAGATTGAGAGCAGCCTGGACAACAGCAAGAGCAAAGCTCAAAGATTACAAAAGCACATAAAGGTTTTGGCCTGGGGATTGAGCTCAGTGGTGCTGTCTGCCTCGAAAGCTCAAGGCCCTGAGTTTGAGCCCTGATACCAAAAAAAAGTTTAATAAAGTAAATAATTAAAAGTGAATAAAAATATAAATCTAAATAAACAAATAAAAAGACATGCACAGATCAAGATAAAATACTAGAAAGTCACATATCTGACAGAGGATTTGTATCTAGACTGGATAAAGAACTGCCACTCAGCAACAATAATCCAAACCCACCCAACAGCAGCCGGAAGCTGAAGGGCATGGGCGGAGCCCCAGGCACAGGGCTCCAAGGCCTGAGTGGACTACGCTTCCTCCCTGAGGGTGCAGTGGGCGGAGGTGGCTTCTGGGCAGACATCTGACTGCCCAGCCGTGGGTCTCAGGCAGCACCTCAGGGAGGAGGGCGCCCACGCGAATGGAATCCAGGGTGAGGAGAATCACACAACCTTCGTGGAGGAGACGCCAGTGTCAGGGAAGCCCTGAGGGTGACCTCTGAGGGGCAGGTGGACTGCAGCAGGGCAGTCTGGGAGCACTCTGCCCTGCCTCTAGTTGTAGTTATCCTGTGAAGAGAAAACCGTCCTTTGAGTCTGTCCTGAAAGCACGCAGTGTTGGAAGAGCTGTTCCCACGAGGAAGACAGGACGATGCACATGCACGGGCGGGCGGGCGGGAAAGCACACTCGAAGCCTCAGCCTCAGCCCGGGAAGCGCGGCCTCCCTCCCTCTTTTTTCCTGTCTTTCTTTCATTCTGAGAATTGAAACTCAGGCCTTCACACAGAGCTACTTTCCCAGCTTTTTTGCTAATTTTTAATTTATGAGACAGGATCTCACTAAGTCACTAAGTTACCCCAGCTGGACTCAGACTTTGGATTCTCCTCCCTCAGCCTCCCAGACAGCTGGGATTACCGGTGTGCACCATGCCTGGCTTGCTTGGCTGCTTCCTGAGTGAAACCTGGACTTCCTGCACAGCTCTGCATCCCTGCTGTGGACCTTACCAAAGGCGGTGACCTCGCAGCGCACGGATGTCCACAGCTCAGGCCACCTGGTGTGGCGGCCCCTGAGGGTGCCAGCCAGGCGGCCGGGGTTAGGGTCCACACAGCAACAGAGGCGCCACTGGCCACGCCTGCAGTCCTGAGCTTCTCCTGCAGTGGTGTCACGCTTGCCCGTAAAGCACTAGAGTGAGTAGACTGCAATCACAGGCGCGGCTGGGAGGTGCCACGTGGGTGCCAGGCCCTGGGATGATGCGCTCGGGCTTGGCCTGTACGCGTCATGCGCTGTCCTGCGCCAGGCACCTGCCAAGGTGTCCCAGCCGTCAGCCTTCGGATGCTCTCCCGGCCTCACCCTGGGCCGAGGGTCCCTCCGTGCGGCCACCCAGAGCCCTTTCCAGAGGGCGGGGAGGTTCAGCCAGACTGGGCGTGGGGGCTGCCCGCCCGGCTGCAGGGCGTGCGGGGCTCCGGGGTGCCTGCGTGCTGTCTGGCTCTAGCACCTGGCTGCTGGGGCACCAGGCCTGGGCACCGCTCTGTCTCTGACTCTGTCTCTGCCTTGGTTCCTCTCCACACCTCCCCAGCTGGCCTGGCATCACATTTATGCTAATTTCATAAAAATAACCCAGGGGATTTCCTGTTTTCCTCCATTCCAAGAGCGTTCTAAATATCGTGGGAATTATCTGTTGCTTGACTATTTGAGCGATCCCATCTGTGAGTTCTTAGACATCGTTCTCAGTTTGTTTTACATTCTTTTGGAAATGCATTTTGCTCAAGGCCCTGGGAGCGAGTCGGGAGTGTGCTGCATCCATGTCCTTCCAGCCGTGGGTCATTTCCCTGCCGTGGGGTTCTCCAACTTGCTTCGTCGTCTCTCACTGAGCCCTGCCTGCCTGTTCTGGGGCTGACTGCCGGGCCTTCCTGAGGGACCCCTCTCCTCACAGGGCAACTCTCCTGTAGGTTCCTGGAGAGGCACGGCGTGCTGCCACCTGTGTCACCTCACTGCCCACAGGGACCTCACAGCCTGTGGCTGGGCCGCGGGTCACAGACTTGCCCTTACTTGAGAGCCATGGGGGCCATCGCTGTGGCCCAACATGTTCCTGAGAGATGGGACCCTAAGTCACTCGAGCGTGTATTTCTGTCTATTATGACAGAGAACAAAACATCACCCTTTTAACTAGTTTTAAAGTGCACGGGTTCATGGCAGCAGACAGCTTGCCCGTGCTATTGGGCCCGTGTCTCCTTCCAGAGGGTCCCTCTCTGTCCCCATGGGACGCCACCCCGTTCCTTACCAACCTGGCGGGCACTGCCCACCCATCTGTGAGTCTGACCAGGCGAGCACCTGTCCTCTTCATTGGGCACCTCCCCTCCCCTCTTCCCTCCTCTGCTGGGTCCCCAGCCTCTCCTCAGGTGCCAGGCCTGTGAGGGCC
Source organism: Heterocephalus glaber (assembly GCF_053883595.1). Lineage (NCBI taxonomy): Eukaryota > Metazoa > Chordata > Mammalia > Rodentia > Bathyergidae > Heterocephalus > Heterocephalus glaber. The sequence goes on along the minus strand of NW_028258325.1, from coordinate 457,857 downwards.
ACCCTTGTCTGCAGGGTGGTGCACAGTGGTTTCCTCCTCTCGGCCTTGAGGACAGCGCTGCTGTGAGCACAGTGTGCAGGTGAGTTCCTGTTCCAGCTCTGCCGTATCTGTGCCAGGGGTGGGGCAGCTGGGTCTCACGATGACACCACGTGACAGAAAGAAAGCAAGAAAGCCTCTGCCTAAGAGAGACAGAGGGGGACCGGAAGTGGGCTGCCCACCAACACTTTTTTTGTAGTAGCCATTTTACTGGTGTGAGGTGGTACCGCAGTGTAGTGTAGCCTCTGCGTGTGCATGTATGTATGAGTGCGTGGCAGGGATACCAGGGAGTGAACACAAGGCCTTTGGTCTGAGCCCCATCCCTACTCTTTTTTATTTTTTATGTTGAGCTGGGGTCTTGATAAGTTCCCCAGAGTGGCCTCAAATTTGAGATCCTCCTGCCTCAGCCTCCCAAGTAGCTGGGATCAAAGTGGACTAACGTGATTGCTCTGTGTGAGCATTCTGTGAGCATGGAAGACACACACGCCGTCTGTTTAGAGTGCTGGCTGCAGCCCTCATCCTCCTCCAGGGCCCTGCCTTGGCTGTGCTGTGGCAGCTGTGAGCATGCTGGGGCTGCTGCTGAAACAGACAGGGCCGCGCATCGGCGGAGAGGAGGCAGGATCCACATGTGCCGGCCTCCACCATGCCCTGCACTCAGAACCTCTCCAGGCTCCCCGCCGGCCTGCTGCCAGCCACTGCCCCAGCTCGGACCCAGGAGGGCACGTTTCCACAGCCACCGACGACAAGGGGCAGGCTGGCTCCAAGCGGGACAGCTGCCATGACCAGTAGGGTCCTGGAAGCCCGTCCCCAGGCCAAGGCGGAGTGGGGGACGCTGACCCCGTCAGCAACACGATGGCCTTTGTCTCCCCGCACTTGAGATGGTTCCAGGCAGCTGGGGCATCAGGGCAGGCGAGCGCGTGGTGAAGACAGGGTTCTTTTCCATACGCAGCCCACAGAGGCAGGGTGCTCTCTTCTGGGTGCCGAGGGGAGGGAGCCCAGCCTACCCTCAGGCTCCAGGTCCAGCGCCACACAGAGCCGCTCGGAGTGCTGCACCTGGGCAGAGACCACTGTGCACGGCTGCTGGGTTCCGGGCCCGTACGGGTGGTGTGAGCCGCCCACTCCTCTCCCAGGGGTGGTTCACACCAAGCGCGGGTCTCTGGTCTCCTCCAGTGTGGCACTGGTGCCTGGCAAGGCCAAGGCATCATGGGGTGGCTGGTGGGGCACCTGGCCTGGGTGCAGCGGCTGGGTGGCTCCCTGCTTCTGTGCCCAGTGGGCAGGGGCCAATCCTGGGCCGATCCCGGTGCTGCCCATGTCTGGTTCTGTGCTGCTCCACTCTGCTGCTCTGCTCAGAGGGCCAGGGCTCAGGCACTGCTGGGGAGGCCAAATCAAACGTTTCTGTCCTGTGGGGGCTGAGTGAGGAGCTCTCAGCCGGAAGGCCTTGTGCCAGCCACAGGCAGTGTCTGCCCAGCCAAGGCTGTGGCGGCCCTGGACGAAGCTGTCCTGCCATGGACCTGTGCCCCCTGCACCCTGGCCATGGGCTGCACGGGGAAGTGACACACAGGCCTGGGAAGATGATGACAGCCACATCTTCCAGTGCAAGTCACAGTTACACGCAGCTGCTGCCCAAGTGTGCACCCACACGTGGACCCACGGCCACCCACACGCACAGCCTCACGTGCTGCAGCTCGCGCCACCGCCGAGGCCCTTCCCTTGAGAGGGGTTGGCACCAGACCCGGGACTCGGGGGAGGGCCAGATGGGAGGGTCCCAGCTCAGCGCTGCCTCTGCCCTGTCCCCAGGAGCCACCAAGGACATGGGGAAGATGCTGGGGGCTGATGAGGAGAAGGACCCCGATGCTGCCAAGAAGGAGGAGGAGCGCCAGGAAGCACTGCGGCAGGCGGAGGAGGAGCGCAAGGCCAAGTACGCCAAGATGGAGGCTGAGCGTGAGGCCATGCGGCAGGGCATCCGCGACAAGGTGGGCGCCAGGCAGGCGAGGGCAGGCTGCCTCCCTCCTCAGGCCCGCCTTGGGGCAATCCCAGGTGGGAGGGGACAGGCCCACTGCAGTGCCCCTGCATCCCTATCTGTTGCTCACGAGGGGGCGGGCACTTCCTGCTCCTGCAGTGGGGCTGGCCTGTCTTGGGGCCCCAGGGCCCTGACCAAGAGGGAGGTGCTGTGGGAAGCAATGGCCCGGGCACCAGGTGGCCTGGCCAGGATTTGCTCCCGTGGCTCAGAGTGTGGGGTCAAGCACCCAGAGGGGGCCAGTTCCTCTGTAACTGGCAGAATGGGTGGGCGGCTGTGTACTCTGGGTACTGAAGCTGGGTGCAGTCACCTGGCATCGGGGACCCTGGCTCAGGTGGAGCTGGCTTTTGACTCTGGAGACAGCCTGGTCCCATCCCTGGCCAAATGGCCTGGACTCTCAGGTTCAGCCCAAGCAGCCTTGGTTACATCTATGTCCCATCTGCGTCCCCAGCACCACTGCCCTGGTGGCTCAGCCCTGCAGGGGCCAGGCCTCGCTGACCTACACCCTCCAGATGCCTCCACGTGGCAGGAGTGGCATCTGCGCCCTGGCTAGAGGGAGGCTGGCAGGGCCTGACCTGCTTTCTGCTGCCTCTCCCAGCCCATGCAGAGCCCATAGGACCCTGGGCACAGGGACTCCCTCCCTCCAGACCTGGACCCGACCCCCAGCCCCCTTACTCCACTGGGCCATGATGCTGTCCTCGGCATCGGGCGACATAGTGGCTTTTGCCAGCTCTACTCTGCCCCGGTAGCCTCAAGGAGACCCCACACAGCTCTTCGGTCGTGGGCCGGGGGGATGGTGCCCTGCGATCCGGGGTGGAGGTGGCCCTTGCTCCCCCTATGTCCAGAGACACCCTGAACCCCCAGGGAGCGGACAGCTACCCCCGAGGGGGAGGGGCCATGGGGACACCTCTGGGACACCCCTCTAGTAGCCTGCATTCTGTGCGCTTGCAACCCCAAATGCAGGCCCCCCCGCCCTGCTCAGGTGGCTTCTTGAACCTGAAGCTCAGGACTCCCAGGACCCTGGGGGCCAGCGGGGTTTGCTGGCAGTGGCTCTGGTCTTTCCAGGCCCCAGGCTTCCCCCACTCTCTCTAGGAGGGCGGGGCAGGGTGGGCATGGAGGTGCCAAGGCCAGGTGCCTCCCCGCTGAAGTTCGTCCCGGGTTCCTTGTCCCCGGGTTCCGGAGCCTGGGGATCTCCCTCCTGTGGCTTCCAGCTCTGGGCGCATCTGTGGGGCAACACACCCAGCTGGCCCATGCTGAGTCTGACTGTTCTTTCTGCACCTTGGAAGAGGCTTTCATTGGGTTTAGGGTCGCCTCGCCCAGGATGATCTCATCTCCCTACTGGGCTTAGTGACATCTATGAAGACCCTGTTTCCAAACACAGTCACGCTCAAAGTTCAAGGTGACACGCTGCACCCACTGCAGAGGGACCCTGGGGACAGGCGGGCAGGAGACACAGGTGGCAGGAGGGGCCTGGTGTCTTGCTGTGCTGCTGAGGCTGCCTCTGGGGAGGGTGCAGGGCCGTGGTCCTGGCGAGGATGCGTCCCGGCCACCGTGAGGGAGCCTGGCCGGCCTGGGTGGAGGACTGGGGGCAGGCCCGCCCCGCAGGGAGCCCCTGCCCTCTACCTGGGGCGGCCCAGCGCCAGCTTCGGGTGCCCTCTCCCCGCAGTACGGCATCAAGAAGAGGGAGGAGCGCGAAGCCGAGGCCCAGGCGGCCATGGAGGCCAGCTCGGAGGGCAGCCTGACACGGCCCAAAAAGGCCGTCCCGCCGGGCTGCGGCGAGGAGCCAGAAGGGGCGGACGAGAGCATCCTGGACACGGTCATCAGGTACCTGCCCGGGCCGCTGCAGGACATGCTCAAGAAGTGACGGGCTGGACAGCTGGGAGCCGGAGCCCCGCTGCCCTGTAGACCCCTCGGAGGCCCCCAGGGCACAGGAGCAGCTCGGCCCCTCCCCACTATAAGCCATAGCCCTAGGCCCACCCCGCCCGGGCCCTCACGCACACCCCTGCCAGCCCTGCCGAGGCCGAGGTGGTCACAGCCCATCTCATGCTGGCCACACCCCACTGCGCTCGCTTCCCCCACCCCCAGCAGCCCGAGCTCACCCCAGGGCCAGCCCCTCGCCCACCCTGGGCTTGGCCCATGCATCACGGGCACCCACGGGGCTCAAACTCAGGAGCACAGCCATAGTCGGGGGTGGGTGTCTGGACCGGGGCAGCAGGGGCGCCTGACCCACCACACGGGACCTGGGTTGCTGGGCCTGAGGGACCCTCTTCTGTCTTCCTGTCGGCGCTGACCACACGACCCCACCCAGGCCTCGCTCTCTGTGTCCAAGGGTCTCTTCCTGTCCCTCCCTCCCTGCTCTGCAAGGCACCTGAGCCTCTTAGGAATGCCACGGCCTGTTCCCATCTCAACCAGGGGAAACAAAGAAACAGGTCTGGGCTTCTCAGACAGGCCTGCAGGGCACACTCAGATCTGCCTCTCCCTGGTGCCTGCTGGTTCCCTGAGGGGCTCCGGCCCTCATCCAGGGACACCCACACCCCAGCGCCTGGGAGGCCTGAGAAAACCAGGGGAGACAGAGGCGGGAAAGAGACCTCAACTGTCCCTGCCCTCCCTCCACAGTGCTGTGCACTGTTCTTGGCAGGCGGATGTGAGCCCCAGGGTAGGGGCTGAGGGGCTTCCTGCACCCAAACCAACAGCCCCCTGAGAGACTTGGCAGCAAGACCCCAGTGCCCTGCGACCTGCCCTCCTGTGCCCCTTTGCCTCCACCCCTGTTTAATTTGCATCACAATATGTTGAATCTCAGGTAAATGAGGTCTTCGGTATTTGATGAGTTTTATCTTGACCAGGAACCCTGTTGGCTTGGCCTGGGCCCTGGCGCTCCCTGCCCACATCAAAACTGCATTCAGTGTCCACAGGTGGGGGCCAGGGCTGTGCGTGACACTGACCTTCATGACCTTACATAGCTCTTAGAGAAGCCATATCAATTAGACTGCAGTACTAACCACAAACACCCTCGTCCAGAGGCGAAGCACGCCGCCAGTGCCAGTGCCCTGCTCGTCCAGTCCTCTGCTCCTCCTGGGTCCATGTCTGTTTAAAATGCTTGTTTCCACGTGTTGAAAAGCCAGCTCCAAGCAGCCTGGGTGTTCTCTCGTGTCAACCCCCGTATCCCATGGCCAGTGCATGGGTGCCCAGGGCCGCTGAGCTTGGCGAGACCATGGGTGTCACTGCGTCTGTCCTTGCACCTGCACCTCCTCCTGCATGTCGGAGGCCCTTGTGTGTTCTCTCTGGATAGAATCACAGCCAATAAATAGTGATTTCACACCGTGTGGCCGTCCATCCAAGACCCCACTTCAGCTGGGTGATGCCTTCCTGCCATCAGGTAGAAGGTACCTCCTCTTGCTAGGGCAACCCCTGAGGGTCCCCAAGGTCTGACACATCCTGCTGAGGGCGAGCCCTGCCAGTCATCCCCAACTGGAAGGAGACCTGTCCTTCGGAGCCTGGGATAGCCCTGGGCGTTCAGACCTGGGGGAGCTTGGGGTCCAAGCTTACACTGCTGTGTCCAGCCCAGTCCTGAGGGTCCCTCTCCTCTGTAGCTCTGGGTCCCACATTCTTCAGGGCTGGGGCTGAGACCAGATGACACCGAACCCCCACCTGCCTCCTCTCAGCCCATCCTGAGGTGCTGTGGCCACTGGTGTCCCCGCAAAGGCCTTGACATCCCTCTTGGGGGCCGTCTCCAGTGAGGCAGCATATCTGGGTGTCCTGTGACCTTCCAGCAAGATTGGTCCAATCTCAGTAGGCAGAAAGGTTATGTGTCCCCCACCCGTGCTGGGGTCTCCCTGGGTGCAGGAGGCTCCTGAGAGTGAATCCTCTCCTCCAGCCCAGAACGATGTCTCCCACACCTGCCGCCCCACCCTGGCCTTCTGGGGAATGTGGGCCCAGGGTGGGGCACTGTTGACCCATCCAGGGGACGGCCCCCTACAGAAGGGACACAGCTGTCCTTCCCACCCACACCCACATGTCAGTCGGGTCTGGACAGCATCTCTGCAGCTTTGGTTGCTGTACACGGCCCCCCCCCCCATGGCTGCCCATAAGGGCACCCAAGTTCACCCTCCACTAACCTAACACCGTGTCCCCAGCCCTCAGCCCTGCCTAGATCCCTCCTGAGCCTGCACAGTGACCTGGATGTGCTGGTTGAGCCGGGGGACTGGTCCTACAGCAATTGATGGTCAGATCTTAGCCCCAGAATCTGGGGTTTGAAGCCTCCAAGTAAACACTGGAGCCAGACCCTGGGACAGTCCAGGTCCCTTCTGCACCGATCTCTCCGGCGATGGGAGGCAAGGTAAATCCGTACTGTCAGAAGCAGCGGTCTCCACTTTGGAGGAAAATGGCCAGGGTAAGAGGGCAGAGAGCAATGCTGAGGGCCGCTGCTTCCTGCGTGGTCTGGGGACCCCAAGGGGAGGGAGCTGGTGTTCAGGGGAAGGTGGCATCCGGCGCAGTGACAGCAGGGGTTGCTCGGTGTCGCTCACCTGGCCGCCTCCGCAGTCCTCGCGGCTCGCATCCCACGTAGCAAAGGGTTGACCCCCACGCCAGGAAGGCGCCTTGGCTCCCAGGGCGGATCAGGCCCCTCCGGGACACCGCGGGAGGCAGAGCCGCTCACCCAGCCATCCGGCCCCCGGGGCACGCTAAACGGCGCCGCAATTAAGGACCGTTTTGTCCAGATCTGCTAATCCGCAGCGAGACAAACCCTGCTGTCCCCGCGGAGCCACCAGGGCCGGAACCCTGGGTCTGGGCCACCTGTCCACACCATCTGGACCCCGAAGGAGCGCCGGGGCGGAGAGGACGCAGGGCCTGACACGCCCCGTGCCTCGCAGCGTCAGCGCCGACCCGACTCCTCCCACCCTCCGACCGAACGGGCCGCCGCGATTGGCTCCGAGGTCACGTGCAAAAGCGCGCATGGCCAATCAGAGCAAAGAGACGCCATTGCGGGCGGACCCGCGGCCTCTCGCCTGCCCCTCCTCCTTGGCCGCCTTCCACGGACTCCGTCCGGGACGGGGTTTCTTACGCCGAACCCTCGGGACCCACGCTCTCAGAAGCATCGCCTCGCGCGCCCCCTCTTCTCCGGCCCACTGTCCTCTGGCCCCGTTCCACTGACTCCCATAGCTGACCACGGCCCTCCAGTCCTACCCTCCACCCTGGCCACGCCTTGCATTTGACTTGGCCCCACCCTCCAGCCCGCTCTTGGCCCCTCCCCTCCCGCGGGCCCCGCCCACTCCTGCCCCTCCCCTCTCGGCCCCGCCCCATCCTCGGACCAACCCCCTTTTTTTTTTTCCTTTTTGAGGAGGAGGGAGTGGCCTGTTTATTGTCCATTGACCCTTGGTCAGTGGGGCTGGGACTGCCTCTCTGTGCCCTGTCTCCTTGTAAAGAGGAAACACTGACTTGGGAATTTCCTCTGAGAAACTCGGGGCCCAGTCTCCCTTTTCTTCAGCTCAGGACCGACCTTTGGACGCGAAAGGAAGACGCTGTAGCATCAGAAGATACTTGCCCCTTATGAGAAAATCCTCTCCCTGATACAGAAGTACCGTTGATTAAAACTCATTGGAGGAAATAGGCTTATTTCCACAGTGGTCCTTTAAACAATGTAGAAAAGGCAGTTACTGGGATAACTTGTGTTTTCCCTCTGTACCTTGACATCCCGAAGCATCTCGAGGCAGCCATGGCTGTGGTTACCCATTTTATAGATGGGAAATTGAGGCAACGAAAGACCAAACCAATTTTTTAAAAAATTAATTTTATTGGTACATGTTAGGTATACAATGTAATGGCATTCATCACTGAAAATTTGTACCTTTAAGTAATCTCTCCTGATTTCCCCCCATTCCCCTGCCCTCCCTTCAACCCCTCCATCCCTCCTTGTTTACAAAGACTTTGTTTCCATTTTTCATTTTCTCATTTTAATTCCATTCCCTTCTTTCCTCTCCCCCACCCCTCCCACCTCCCCTTCCCCTTCGCCCCTTTTCTTCCTGTTTCCCATTATCGGAGTCTGCCCAGTCCTCCCCGCGGGACTCAGTCCAGTCAGTCTGCCCCAGTTCAGTCCAGTGGCTGGGAGGCCCGGGACAACCAACCCCCCAGCCCCTTACCCCTCCAGAATGGGGCGCAGAGGACAGGGACCCTGCGCAGGGTTCCTCCAGGTCCAGCCTTTGAGGCCCAAGGGAGCCTGGGCTGGGGAGCTGGGCTGGTGGGGGCGGTGAGACCACGGTGCCCAGGCCTCCACCTTCCGCCCTTGGGTGGACTCAGAGCCCCTAGCAAGGGCTGCCTCCCACACCCCCACCTGCTGTCCTGGGGGCCAGGACAGGCCAGAGACAAGCTGGGCACCCACTGCAGGGCTGGCTGTCAGCAGCGGGTAGACTGCGGAGCCCTTGGCCGGATGGGGTCCTTGCTTCCCTAGAACTGAGCCTGGGGCAGTGTCGGACCCTGAAGGGCGCCAGGTGCTGAGAAGGCCGGAGTGAAGCAGACTGGTCAGTAGCACCTCACTGGTCGGTGGGTCCACCAGTGCCAAGCTCACGAAGCCCCTCAGCCAGAGTGCTGAGCTGTCCCTCACCACTGGCCCTGGATGCTGGAGGCTGGTGACACATCCCTGCATCCAGACCCAAGGCCCAGTGGTGCCTGGGAAGGTTTGCACCTCAGGGTGGGCATCAGAGCTAAAACTCAGTGAATGTCCACATAATGAGACTATTTCTTGCACCCTTCAGTGAGTCCACTAAGATTCATGCTGCACAAAGAGCAGAGAACTTTGCCTAAGGAGATTCAGGGCCCTGGTCAGCTGGACAAAGGCCTGAAGCTAGGACTGGGGAGAAGCAGGCCTGGCAGAAATGAATGGAAGGGTCTGCTGCCCCTGGCAGAAGGCAGAGGGGCATGGGGTGGGCAGATGGCTATGCATTGCCAGCGGAGCTACAGGCGGGCACTGCACCAACAAACAGGAATAGGAGCAGCAGCTTGGTGGGACTCCAGGAAAAATATCAGAAATAGTTAAGTAATCAAAATTGACCAACCTGGAGAACTCCATCTAGGCCTGGGGCAGGAAGTAAGGAAATAATATAAAGCAAACAAAACAAACCCAGCACAGACTGTCAAAGCTCCATGAGGCAGCTGAGAGCTTGGGAGAGTGGAAGTTGAGCTGGATCATAACCCAGATGGAAGCGCTATGGTTTCTACCTGGGTGTCCCCCCAAACCCTTGTGTCCTCAAAGGCGGGGCCTGTGGAAGGTGATTGGATTATGGGGCACTGCGGCTGGCTTGCTCTTGGGAGGTGGGATCTAGTCAGAGGAGGAGGGTCACTGAGGGAGTGTCCTAGAAGAGTGTATGTCTTCCCAGCTACTGTCTTCTCTCTCTGCTTCCTGTCCCTATGCCCTGAGCAGCTCTTCTCCACCTTGCCCCTGTGCCATGCTGTCCTGCCTTGGGGCTAGCGAGCCATAGACTCAAAGTTTAGCCAAAATAAACCTTTCCTCCTTTTAGTCGTGGGTGTCAGGTATTTTGTCCCTACAACAGGAAACTAAGACAGGGAAGAAAATGGATGGTCTACATGGACATGAATCCTGAATCAGTACATAAGCTAAGTCTCCGCCAGAGGTGTAAACAGCTTATGCTCTGTTCTGCTCTTGAGTTGCCTTCTCAGGGTGCACAGCATGGGAGGGGAGAGGGTGACCTCACAGTGGAGCCACCTGCAAACACACCTTGGGTGATCCAAGTGACCATCAGCAGTGACATGTCACATGATCTAATGTGCTGTGTGGGAAGGCCACAGGGCTTCTGTGGACTTCCTCCCAGAAGCCATTGCCTCAGTCCAGTCATCAGAAAAGCATCAAAAAAAAAAAAAAAAAAAAAAAGCATCTGACCAACTCCAGTGTAGGGTGTCTGTAAAATACCTGACTAGCCCTCCTCAAAACCGTCAAGGTCACCAAAACTAAGTAAATCTGAGAAGCTCACAGCCATGGGAGCCCAAGGAATGTGACAACTAAATGTCATGTGGTATCCTGGGCAAGATCTGGGGACAGAAAAAGAACATCAAGTAAACCCTAAGAGAACATGAAGAGAATGCACTGTGGTTAACAGTAACATGTCTGTGTCGACTCATTCCCAACAGTGACCTTACTGATGGAAGGTGCTAATACCACAGAAGCTGGGCAACGTCCAGGTGCTCTCTGTACTTCCTTTCTTGGGGATTCTCCAAAGCTACACCTGTTCTGAGCTTAAGTCTCTTTAAAAGAAAATTCACTGACTGAAGAAGGAATAATCCAGTTCAATTTACATTCAAAACCAGTAGCAAACAACAGACAGAGAAGAGGGGTCCCCTAAGCAGCCACCCACTAGCAGAGTCCCAGAGCCATGTGGGATGGAAAGTTGGAGGTTCCTTATGAATTTCTCTTCTTCCAACAGGACAAAGTGGGAAAGGTTGCAGGGAGACAGGTTTGGTGAAAGAGAGTCAAAATTCATTTCATGGTAAGTGAAAACCCCATTTTGAATGGAGCAGGATAGAAAGAACCAGCAAGACACCAAGCAGCCACTCTACAGAGAAACAAGCAAACAATTGACTACTGAGTCCAAACACAGACAAAAGCACAGCCTTGGAGAAAAATACCTGGAGAGGAAAACAGAATAGGAACATTAACCCAATAAAATCCAAAGTTCTGAGGATGTGACCAAAAAGGTGTGGCCTGGGCCGGGGATTTAGCTCAGTGGTTCTGTCGCTTGCCTTGCAAGCACAAGGACCCGAGTTCAATCCCTGGTACCCAAAAAAAAAAAAAAAACCAAATGAAAAGGTGTGGCTTAAGTAGAAAGCACTTAATACATCTCTTCAGTGATGAATAGAGCAAGCAGGCCAAAAGCCAGGAAAAGAGATGAAGAAAATTCAAGGAGAACAATCAGAAAACCTGGCCTACACAGAATTTTTCAACCAGTTGCAAAATACACACTCTTTTCAAGTCCATGTGAATATTTACAAAAGTGAACTGTCTACAGGTCATATATCAGTCCCCACAACAATCAGGATTAGGATAAGATGGGACCTGCTATTGCCTCGGGGCACCTGATCTAGATATCAATGGGGGAGGTGATCAGAAAATCTCGTATGTTTGGAAATTAAGCTTCCATGTTTCCATGGGACAGAAGAAATAAAAGTGAACTTGGCCGGGGATTTAGGTCAGTGGTTCCGGCACCTGCCTCACAAGCACAAGGTCCCGAGTTCGACCCCCGGTGCCAAAAAAGAAAAAAGAAAAAAAAAAAGTGAACTGTTGTGTTGTCTTTTTAATGTAAGTCATAATTTTATTGAAAATCTAAAAAATTAAACAGAATTTAAATATATACATCCAGCTCAAAAACTGATAGAATAACAAATAGAATGAAGAAAAGGTAACTTGTGTACAGGGGACAGAAATGGAGGGGAAGGAAGCAAACAGAAAGTACAAGGAAGGTGGCAGGAATAAGTCCCCATATCCAGTCGCGTAAGACACTACAGCAGGTGCCCTTGTGCCCTCATGTACCCCGTCCTGGCTGCTCTGGCCCTCTCCCAGTTGTTGTATCTCTGCTCCACTCAGTACCTGGTCTGGAAGGCTGCTCCATGTGTACAGGAGACCCCGGGGATGGACACCCCAGCCTGGGTCTTCAGCAGCACCTGGCCTTACAGCGATCACCCCACTCTTCAACCCTGAAGAGGAAGTGAACACACAGGAGGAGGCATAAACCTCCATGTCCCTTTGTCACCTGTGAGGCTGGCACACTAAGCCACTTCCCATGTGTCAGCATGCTCCAGTCCTGATGCTCAGGGACATCCTGTAGTTGTCACTCCTCAGGAGTTCAGTGGGAAACTCCTTTTCACAGGATCAGGGCTATGCACAGAGAGGTGGAGAAGGCTCAGGAGGCATTAGGTCCTTCTGTGATCGGGAGGGAGACAACCTGCCAACTGCCAGGCTGCTGCACTCTGATGGCAGGAGGGGCTGTTTGTCACCTCTGGCTTGGTCGACACTCGAACTCAGACCTAAATGGAGGGTGCTCCTCTTTCTATCTTGAACCCTGAGGGCCACCAAGGAGCTTTGGTGACAGTGGTATCCTAGGTGATGGTCTGCCCAGTGGGAGGCTGGCAGCTACTGGAGGGCAGGGCTGTGCTCCTGTCCCTGAGTCACCATCCCTCTGCTGGGCAGACTTCCAGGTGACACCAGGTGGTCTAGGAGCAGGAGCTCTGCATGAATCTGAAATGGGACCATTGCCTGCCAGACGGCGGCAAGGACCGTGGCCAGGGGTGAGTGGGGCTCCAGTCTGCCCGCGATAGCATCTGTCACCTGTGGCCAGCTGAGCCATCTGTCCTTGGCTGTGACATGCAGTGGTGAGGAAACACCCTGGCTAGCCATGTTGGGGCAGAGTCCTGAGGGAGAAAGGGCCATTTAGGTGAGCACCTGGAGGCTGCTGACTGCAAGAGACCCCAAGTGGCCTGAGACCCCGTTTTCTGTGGTAGCAGAGAGAGGACTGTCAGCCAGTAGGGGCCAAGAGATGCAGGGCCACACAAAGAGAGTGGCTGCTGGGCTTTCTGTGCTAGGTAGTGTGAAGAGTCTCACAGATTCCCTGTCCCTTGCTAGAAGACCGGAGTGTCTCTTGTCTGGACTCATGGACAGATGTTCCCAAGACGATGCACCAGCCAAGGGTGCAAGACCCTTACGATGCCACAGGGCCCACCCAATGGGAAGGTCCTGAGCTGTCTCTCAGCGAAAGTGCCCTGAGACACCAAGACTTCAGTCCTGGCAAGGATTCCTGAAGCCAGCCTTATAACATGGCACAGAAAAAAAACCAAGGTCTGCCCCCTGGGAACATGAAGAGCAAGGCCAGAGGCCATCATGGACCAAAACAGGCCTGCAGGGCCCAGTGTGCACAGCCCACACCAAGGCAAGTGTGAAGCCTGTGGCGTCCTGACGCCTGAATGGGCCAGATTAGTAGCTGTGGGCCCTAAGGTCCTCTGCCTGGTGCAGATGACAGAAGGGTAGAACCCAGAATGGTGAAGCCTGGACTTAAAGACCCCACTTTCTGTCAGTGGCTCCCTCTGCTCTGTGCTGGGTGTGGATGGACACAGCCCGCTCTGGTACACAACTGTCAAGCCTACGGGCCGCACTCTTAGTGATGCTTACAGGAGGGAAAGGGGGGAAGTGGTTTCCACTCGTGTGCAGCCAGCAGTGTGCACTAGTGTGCAGGACCTGTGCTGCACTCTGCATCAGAGGTGGCCGTGGACATCTGGTCACCCCCAGGTCCATGTGCCGACAAGCATGGGACAAGGAGGTGGTGGCAGGTATCCATGAGCCTCGGCAAGGCACATGTGCGGAGGGAGAGAGAACCCTGCACATGCGGGTGTTGCCATACCAGCACACTGTGCTCCTCAGGGCAGGTCGGGCACATCCACAGCATCCTCACCTCACCTCAAGCACGTTCACATCCACGGACTCATTCTAGGGCCCCAGCAAATACCAAGCCCCTTGCATCAAGAGGCACAGGATCTCCCTGCAACCTATGCACCTTCTCTAGTACACTGGTCATCTGTAGACCATCTGAAATACCCAACATGAATGCCATGGAAATAGCTGTTACATCACAGTTTACTGTATGCTTTCAGTTCAGAAGGAATTTTTTTCCCAAACATTTTGGATCCATGGTTTGCTGAATCCATGGATTTGGAACCTATGGGCACAGAGCACTGACCATTCCATAACAGATCATGTTTTATACTCTTACAAATATTTTATATAATAAATTTCCAGCCTGGGAGAATTTTTTTCTTCTGCTTTTATTACAAGCATATAATATTAATTGGCAAAACACTGAATACAAGCTTCACTATCATGAAATCAAAACATTAAGCAATATTCCAAAAAAGATTTTAGACAAAAACTAGCCACCGATGGTACAAAAATTACACACCAACACAAAGCATAAAAAATGTAAACTTTCAAATTAAACAGTCAAACTATGTATCTGCGTTATCACTCCCACACACCGGGATAGCTTTCATTAGCTCCCACGCACCATGGGCAAAGGCTCAGCCTGAGCTACCGTCCTGACCTGTCACTGTCGCTTGGGAAAATGTGTCTCTAAGACCCCTCTGAGTCACAGGGATGGATGCGCACACCAACGCTGCACACAAGTCGGGGACACACGCCTCAGCCCACTCTTCAGTGCACTCGCGGATGGGACAGCAATGCACAGAGGCGGCTGTAGCCCCTCAGCCGTTCCCAGAGGGGCACAATACGTGTAAAGATTATGATATAATTTAAACGATGATTTTTCTACTCTACTTACCCCAGTTACTTCCTTAGTGTATTTAAGTATCAAGGCAGAGAAACACATTTGTTTTCATGTTAAGGTCACATGTGATGTGGTGGGGCGTACATGATTTCCTGAGGAAACAGATAAATTGGATTCTTTTGTGATTTAGCTATCTGCACTAAATTTTGAATGTTCTGAAAGCACATTAAATATTTACGTACAATGCAGAAATCAGCTGGCTCATTCCTAGGTCATTCAATCGGATGACACATTTCAGATCACTGTGAATGCCACACTGCGTGTCTCTAGAGACAAAACCAACAACTGTCCAAAGACACTGAATGCCAAGCACAGGCCTCAGAGGCCGGCAGGCCAAGAAGGCAGCACCGTCAGGTCTGCAGGCTGAGGCCATGTGATCCCAGCCCCAGGGCAATGGGCCCAGGGCCCACGGACTTCCGTGGCACTTGCTTCTGAATATTGCTGGCAGGTATTCACACACACACACACACACACACACAAACGCGCGCGCGCGTGCAAACAATCCCAGTAACCGCACTCATACAGCAACAATGAAAAGGAAAAGCCAAATGGGCAAATGCACACATTTTGAAGTTCCACCTATATTCCCTTTCTGTTTAGCAGAATTGATGCTACATCACAACTTAAACATATCGAATAATGCATGTTGGAATCTATTGCACGAAAGCATATAAATGCTCTTCATCCCTATAAAAGCATATGAATTAAAGCCTACTCAAAGTAAAAGAAGCTTGCAAAACATCTTACAATTTCATCTTATATGCCTGTAAATAAAGCTGGACCACCAAAACCAAACAACTGGATGGCAAAATATGATAGAAGGCTTAAAATAGAATAAATAATTTTATAAAGTTAAGTTTTCTTTTTTAACCCCCCAAATCTTAAATTCAATATTATATATTCTATCTGAGTTTTCTATTTTTGTGAAAACAGTGTCCAGCGAGACCACGTGCGGGAGAGGCTGGTCCCACCGCTGCTGGAGGTGTGCAGGGCCCATCTGACAGCCTTGGCTTTACCAGCACAACAGTGATGAAAACGACTTCACAGCAACTCCATCTGCTAAGAAAACTTAACAGGACCAATCACTAGCTGATCCTGGTGTTCATGCTGGAAAAAGTAAGATTCAGCCTTTGATGTCAAATGAGAGCTTACAGGAATAAAATGGACTGTCCAGAGCATTCGCTGATGCAGCTTCCTCCACTCCTGGCTCTGAACTAGGTAAGGCTACGAGTCAGACCTCAGGGCAGAGATCGCTGGACGGTCCTGCAGTGAAGACAGTCGTGTGGTGGAATCTTAGAAAAATAGGTACTTTTGCTGCTTAGGTTTGGTCAGGGTAATGGTGACAGAAGCTGAGTTGCTCAGGGTGGGTGGCACCCGGCTGGAAATCGGGCTGGATTTGACACCCCACCTTGCTGCACACTGAAATCTATCAACTTAGCACCATAGCAAGTCAAGTGACTCCAAAGGTAGCTACAACGGTACAAATATGAGATTATACAGCAATATTAAGTTTGATCTAACGGTGAATTAACTTTATTTGAATTTGGAGGCTCAAACTGTTTAATCCTTCTTCAGTTTCACCACACAGGAAAATACCTAAATTCTAATGTTACACTTAAAACTGCATTGTGATATCGTGGTTTTACAGAATGCTTCAGCAGTACATGTGGTTTGAGGTAGACAGGTAATATTTACTCATAAACCCTTGTGTAGTAACTCTAGAAACGATTTGGATGAGTAGCCAGCTCAGGAAATGGAATAATCCACACAGTCCTGGGCTTAAACCAAGAGGTGAGTTTTGACCAATTTCTAACCAAGGCTTTTGTTTGTACTTTAGAAAGGCCTCGCATCAAAGGTTGCCTCCTCATCACTGACCTTAGGTCTCACTGGCCGCTGTTTCTGACATTTTGTGTATGTGAAACAGGAAGCAGAAGAAAACAAACAGAACTGGATGTTGACAAGCCCAAATACGGCTTTCAAAGCAAATTCAAGAAAGAGTTCTAGTTGCTAAGGGAAAAACTCACAAAAACCTGGCCCCCAGACACATGGAGACCCTCATCTACCCAGCAAGAGCCGGGGTGGCGGCCTCGATGAGTGACCGGCTGTGGCCATGGTCAGCTCATCAGGGAGGGCCTGGGAGGGGAAGGGCAGGCCCAAGGCTGGACAAGACTGATAGGACTCCGGCAGCACTGCAAGCTGCTGTGCAAAGCGGCCCCAGCCCTGGCAGGCCCACATCTGAGCCTTGAAGGAACACTGTTTCTGTGCTGGCAGAGCTTACTCTCTCCTTTGACAAAAACATCTCACATTCAGGAAGGGAGGATCTTGCCTGTGACCAAAAAAGCAACCTTGGCTGGGTGGAGCTGAGCCCAGTCGCTTGGCTCAAAAGCTGCCTTGTGTGGAGGAGGGTCACGGAGCAAAGGCCGCCTCCCCGTACAGGAGGGGACCTGGAGACGGCAGCAGGCA
The DNA here is from genome assembly GCF_053883595.1 of Heterocephalus glaber. Taxonomy (NCBI): domain Eukaryota; kingdom Metazoa; phylum Chordata; class Mammalia; order Rodentia; family Bathyergidae; genus Heterocephalus; species Heterocephalus glaber. The sequence continues at coordinate 441,009 of NW_028258325.1, read as the reverse complement.
AGTGCCGGAAAGGAGACTTCACCAGCAGGTCTCCCCACAGGCTACGCTGTCTGATAAGCACCAAACACAAACCCCACCATCGCTCCCATCACCACAAAAAAGGCAAAGAAAAGCAGGAGATTATAATAGAACGGCACCAAACAATTTGTGCCCATTTTAATCAAAGAAATCTTAAAAAAGAAGAACTGTTTTGCAGGCCAACGCTTAGCTGGAGAAGCCACCTCTGGTCTACCTTGCCTGAGTGTGCCGGAACCTCGACGGGAAGCCGGGTGACGAGGGCCCGGTCGGGCCTGGGTGGTGCTGTGCAAGTGGGAACTTAAACGCTGTGGTACCATGCAAGCCCCTTTTGGTATGCTTTTAAATTAAACTTTTTATATATCTTCTACGTCTTCGGGAAGCTAAAGGCAACATAAATATCATTTACCATGAAAACATGTTTCAATAACTTAGGAAGGACTCAATAAAAGTACAAGTATTTTTGAGGCTTATCATGAAACCTGATCCAGGAACTAAACTGAAATGAGCTGATTCCCAAGACCTGGAAAGCAAGCGAGGGCCATCTATGCCGGAGGGTGGCGCGGACGCCTGTCACAGGTGCTCATCACTCTGCCTGTGGGCCAGAGGCAGAGATGGGCACGTTCGGCTCCATGAAACTGCGAAGTGTTTTCATCCTCTGTAAACGCGTGCTGGTAGTGTCTTGTTGGGTGTGGATTCTTTTATACAAAAGTTATAAATATTCTCTATTCAGAAATCTGGTCCGCATGGCACCCAGATGCAACATTCTACGGCGCAGTCACCGTGGGTGGCTGAGTGCAGCCAGGTGCAGGTGCGAGTCTGCACTGCAGGCTCACAGTAAGTCCATCTTGGGTCTGTAGTGCAGCAGGAGGGGGGCCTTCTGCAAGATAAGGACAAAGGGCCTCAGTGGGCAGTGGCTGGATGCCAGAGCCCACACGCTCATGCTCAGGACAGTGCCTGACCTGCACCCAGGCAATGTGCAAGTGCAGGAGCCCTGGCTCGTCTGGGAACAGGGACCACCTGTGCAGTGCTCTGGTCCCATGCCAGGGTGTGCACCACTGGCTCACCTGTTTCTCCCACCCCTCAGTACTGGCTGTGCTCTGGATCTCACACCCTTCGGCCTCGGCCTTGGTCATCCCAGCCCCTCATCAGGCCTGACCTTTGTCATCCTGAGTCCTGGCCAGCCCCAGCCCCTGGTCAGCTGGGCCATCTAACTTCCTATTCCCCTGGGCAGCAACTTGGCTGAGGAAGGAGCAGCCCCCAGACAAGGACTCCACCATGGTCTTCCTGCCTCAGAAAGGCACCCAAAGGCTTCAGCATCTGCTCTGATTGCAGTGGTCACTGTGGCATCTGGCCCCATGAACCAGAGGGGTGAGTGAGGACCCTGTGCCTGGGGAGCCTGGCTGAGGCGGATGATTTCAGAAAGATAAGCGATTCACAGCAACCCCTGTAGTAATACATGCAGAGGAAGTAAGTACCTTGAAGCAGTCTGGAAATCAAGGTAAGACAAGGGGCAAAACAAGCAGCTCACCTTGAATCTCCACCGTGTGACCACCACGAACTTGAGGGTATGATCCTTGCCCAAGATCTCCTCATTGCATAAGATGTCCAGCTGGGGAAAGGAGCTGTGGTTAGGGACATGTCTGACCCACAGTGAGACCAGCGCCAACGAGGACTGCCCTAGGAGTAAGGCACCCACGTCCTTGAAACGCGCCCCTCCCTCCCCAGGCCCTGTGGAAGAGCTCCTATGGAGAGTCTGCTTGCTGAGTCGTTTACCCTGCCTTATCATGAGCGGAAACCTGGTGCAGACGTATGGTACCTGTCAGAAGCGTCCCTGCGATGGTCACCCCTCCCACGTGCGGTCACAAGCACGGGCCCTGGCCTGGCTGCTCCACATGTGTGGGGAGGCCTGGGTATCCAGCTCTGCTCCTCGTGCCCCAACACTGCACAAGCCTGCGTCCCTGGCCAGGCTCACTGCCTCTGGTGAGGTGGTCCGCTTCGTGGGGGCCTCACTGTACCTCTGCCACCTGGTAGCACCAAGGTACCTGGGGCGCAGGTGGGAGAAAAGTCCACACCCACCCCACCAGCCCATGCCTCAGGGCTATGCTGCCCGGCTGTCTCATCTCACCAAGGGCCTCTCGCTGCAGCAGATGAAGGGAATGGGTCCCCAGGGTTTTTCTCATCTAACAGACTTTATTTTTAAAGCACTTTGAGGTTCACATCAAACTGAGCAGCAGGACCAGCTCCACTCACCCTGCTGGGCAGCCCTACTGTCGATATCCACATCCCCGGCTCCTCTGCCAGCCAGATGGCAGGGCCCCGATGCTGACGTGTGCCCTGTTTCATCTCCCAAGAAGCTGCCCAGTGGGGGTCCATCTCATTCCATCTCCATGCCCCCGCCCCCGCCGTGCCAGCGCCTGGCCTGGGGTCCAGCCGGTACCACTGCCATCTCACCGTCCACTGCATCTACATTTGCCTACGCGCACAGGACGGAGACCCAGATGGTCTCTCGAGTTCCTCCCTTCACAGTGGGCAAAGGTTGCCTCTGGGTGCCTGTGTGGCCACCCGGCCACCTCCCAGTAGACGCAGCTATGCTTCACCACACACAGGGCTGAGCACCGCAAGTGGCTGCTGCTCCCTCATGGTGGGTCCCAGTGACGCTGGTCCTCCGAACCCAGGGGACTATCTTGCCTGTGTTTGTGGAGGTGGTGGTTACCCTTCTCAAAGCAGCCTCCTGGGAGACACGTGACCTCCTGAGGACTGACCACCGCCTGCGGCAGACACACCTCACGCTCCCTGCCTGGCTCCCAGGAGGATCCAGCCCTGTGCCTGGAACCTGGCCTTTCCCTGGGCCTCCTCCTTTTCAACAAGCTTCGAGAGTCCACCTCCACAGAAGCCCAAAGTACAGGCCCCTTCCAGGCCCGCTACCTGCCTTCATCTGCTTCTCCAGAGAAAAGCAAACAGAACAACAGAAACTTAGTAAAAGGGCACTTTCCATCTCCTCCTCCTCTTCCTGCCTCCACCACATCTGGACTTGGTTTTTCCAGTGGGCTCTAGGAAGCAGTTATGCCATCCCAGCCTACTGCGGGGGAGGCAGGGCTAGGCCTGGCCCCTTGATAGCCTCTCTGAGCCCTGGCTCCTGGCCCTGAGACAGTTCCAGAGCCCAGAATTCTGAACCATGTGCAACGGGCCTGAGCTCCCAGGGTGGGGATCCAGGGTGCCTCAGTCTAGAGCTGTAACAGAGCAGCAAAGGCTGAGGCACTGGCAAAGAGCAGAGCTCATTTCTCACAGAGCTGGAGGCTGATGTCCAGGTCACAGTCCTGGCATCTGGGGGCGCCACAGGCTGCTGGAGTGGAAGACGAAGGCCACGCCCAAGCCTTCTCCATGACTGAGGGCCCCATTCCTGAGGGCTAACCTCTCTTGTCCATCTCCTGGCAGCCCCAGCCAGCACACTACACTGCAGCCAAGTTTCCGACACGGGCATCTGGGGCCACATTCACACACACAGAGAGGAGCCCTCCTGCCCTTCTGGCTTCTGGGGCCCCAGGCAGTGTCACTCCAGTCTCTGTCTTCACACAGCTGCTGCTGTGTGTCTCAAATCTTCCTCCTCATGCTTATAATGGACTCTTGTCTTCATATTTAGGGTTCAGCAGAAAATCCAGGATAATTCTTCTCAAGATCCTCAATTTTATCACATCTGCAAAGCTCCTTTTCCAAAGGGGCATCCACAAGTTTGGCTGGGACATGGGGAACAGGTGTTCTTGGCCCTCTCTCACTTCTGTGTCCATTTTCTATACAACCTGAGGGGCTTTTAAAGCTAAAACTCAAACCATGGACCCTGCTTGGGGTTCCCACCAAGGCAGCTCTTGTTGGCAGTTTGCACCTTCACACGAGTGGCACCACCAAGGGTGCTGGGGGCCTGTGCTTGCTCACAACTCTCTGCCACCAGCTGCAGCACTCTAGATGTGCTTCAGTCTCTGTCAGACCCACTCAGCCAGCCAATCATGGAACTAAAGAACAGAACTCATGATGAAAACCTTAAACCAGTTCTAAAGTAATCTATTCTCTCAGGTTTTCAATCTTCATTGGTGTTTCCTGTTGTATTACCTTGAAGGGCAGGAAACAAAATTGAGAGGCTTTTTCTTGATTAAAATTCCCAGAGATACAAGCCGGGTGTGGCAGTGCACGCTTGTAATCCCAGCACTCTGGGCGGCTGAGGCAGAAGGAATGCAGGTGTGAGCTCAACCTGGGCAACTTAGTAAGATCCTCTCAAAGATCCAATCAAATCAAAGCCCCAAAGTTGTTACACACATACTTCCCAAATGAACAACTCGTGCTTGTGTTCACAGTCCAAGGTTACCTCATTGAAAGAGGAAAGGTTGAGCTTCTTGGCGATGAACTTCTTCAGGTGCAGCACGGTGGCCTGGGCTGAGCAGCGGATCCACTTCCGTTTCAGGCCCCGCAGTTTGCTGCTGTTGCACTCTAGGCAGATGCTCACCTGGAGGAGAATGTAGCCTGTTAGCTGGGTCCCCACCGACCCCAAGTCTAGAGTGCTGGCCTCTGAAATCAGACATCTGCTTTACTCAGACTGCAGGAAGACCATACTTCAATGATCTTTTACAGAATCTCTTAGAACCTGCCTGTCCTCTGAGCAATACACCCTCACCAATGGCCTCCTAACACAGTAGCTCTGAGCGTTCTATGTTCGCTGTGGGCACCTGACATTCTGCTTGAGTGGCTGTCCCCTGCAGGGAGATGGCAGCAGTGGCATGAGTGTGTTGAGCAGGTTTATGAGGGCAGCAGAGACAAGCACGACCTAAAGGATGACGGGAAACTGCACGAAGACAAGTGAGTCCTTAGCAGAGGAGAAGCCATGAGCAAAAGCTGAGTCTGGCAGTGCATGGTGTGTTCTGTTCTGGATGAGCAACAGCTCAGCTGGATCAGAGCTGTGTACCCCTCGGGCCACACAGTCAAGTTAGCTAAAAGTGAGGCCAGGCCCCTACCAGCCAGGGATGCCTGGCAATGCAAACGGTAACATGCTTTGGGGAAAAAGCCCATTCCAGGCCCGCTAAAGAAGTACCCCCCAACCCCAATGGCAGCAGCCACACAAACAGGACTCTGAGGTTCTGAAAAACCAACAGAAGAATCAGCAAGGGAATTAAGAGAAATGTGTGTAAGAGATATAGAAAGAAGACTTTAAAATGTAAGAACAAGCAAGCACAGGAGACAATCAAATAACAAGCATTCACTGAAATTAAAGACTCACTGGACGACTTAACCACTTAACCACGGTCTTGGCTACAGACAGATAAAATTCCTGAAAGGTCATCTGAAGAAATTACCCTAAGAAATGCAAAGACACCTGACACAGTGGCCCACGCCTACCATCTCAGAATTCAGGGAGGCTGAGACAAGAGAATGACCAGTCCGAGCCTGGCCTTGACAACTTTGTGACTTGCACGGCCTGCCTCAAAATAAAAAATAAAAATAAAACAGGGCTGAGGATGTTGCTCAGTGTGAAGGCTCTGGGTTCAATCCCGGGCACCCCCTCCCAAAAGTAGTGTAGAGACAAAAGACAAAGATACCAATTCAATGGACAAAGGAAAGCTCAGAGCAAGGAACACAGACGGAGGAGCCCAGTAAGCTCAGGGCGGAAGCTCCTAGGGAGGGAACAGGAAACAAGGGAAAGGTAAATTGAGGGGAGAATGATTAAGGGTCTCCCCCAAACAATGAGAGACACAACTCCTTAGATTCAGGATCCTCAGATTCAGGAAGTAAAATTAAACAGAAAGAAACACACTCCCAACTTAAAGGTTCCCTGAAAGGGGCTTCCCAGCAGGGTGGGCAGCAGCCCAGACAGCAGAGGCCCCACAATCCAGACAAAAACTAAATGATGGTCACAAATTATAATAAAATAAAACTGTCTACAAGCAACGACGCAGGGACATAATCTAAGCCGGGCGTGGTGGCACACGCCTGCAATCCCAGCCCTCAGGAGGCTGAGGCAGGAGGACTAGCATGAGTTGAGGCCACCTGGGCTCTATGGTGAGTTCAAGACCAGCCTTCAGCCTTCAAAAAACAACAACACAGCCCAGGAGGACAGATCCTGAAGCACGATGTGCGACTGCCAAGGAAAGTGAGGCCCCGGCACAGCTGGGGCACGAGGGACCTGCACTTACTTACATGTCTGCACTTTTCCAGATCTAAGTGTTCATTTAAGCACTTCTAACCAACAAGAGAACAGAAGCAGCGGCAAAAAAGAGATGAAAGAAAATTCACTAATTTCCTGGTGCAAACAGCGTTGCCTATGTGAGACAGGAAAGCAGAGGAAAAGACATACAGATGGGAGGCGTAGAGTAAAGCACAAATCAACTCAAATTTAGCAGTGATCACAGGAAATGTAAAATAACTTGCCAGTTACTTACAGTTTGGTTTGTTAAAAAATTTTAAGAAACCAAAACATCAAGTAAATATTAACCTAAAGAAAGCTGGCCTAGCTAGATTAATTTGAGATAAAGCAGGCATCCAGAAAAGACTAATGAGAAGACCCAGTGGGGATGGAAAGCGTTAACCCTACCCTACCCTAACCCTAACCTTCCACAAGGGGCTGGCCCCGTGCAGGCCCTGTCCTCCACGCCCTGAGTGCAGGAGCCCAGGTGGTGACCATCAGGGGTCACCGAACTGAGCTGCCTTGCCAGGGGTGGACTGGCCCTGTCCATGTAGGCCCCGAAGCCCACCAGAATTCCAACCCAAAGGAGAATAGCTACTGCATATTCCCTTGAGAACTCCAAACTAAAGGAGAGCGGCTAGCACAAGTTCCCCAAGCCTCAGGAGCTGGCCCTCGAAGGAAGCTGAAGGAAGCCAGAACTCGAGCAAGCACCTAAGCACCATGTGCCAGGCAGCCTAGAGCGGACAGTGTGCACAGGAACATGAAGCTGCAGTGAGGAGACCTTCAGGCGGAGTCTGAGGCCGTGCCATGCCCACCGACATGTGATGCAGCAGTTGGTGGTGGGTGTTGGGTCCACCAAGGCCTCACCTATTCTCTAGACACAGTGACAGAACTTCCACTGGAACTGTCCAGCCAACTCAGCAGTGGTTTCTAATTTTTAGGTGGAAGACCAAAGTCCCACAATTATCAAGACAGTTCTTTCTGTTGCTTGTTTTTTGAGCTGAGGGTCTGTGTTTCCCAGGCTGTTCTCGAACTCCTGGGCTCAAGCGATTCTCCTACTTCAGCCTTCCAGGCTCTTAGGACCCTGAATTAGAAAAATGAAGGGATACTTGCCCTATTGAAAATCAGAACTCAGGTAAAGTAAGCAACTGCACCTCAGTGAGTATGAGTGGTTTGTGCACACGGGGTGGCGGTAGACCTGTGCACCAGAACAGACCTGTGGAGATGTGCTGTCAGGGAGGCCCACAAGTAAATGTTCAAGGCATCCAATTCACCTTCAGCAATATGGCAACTGTCCTTCCTCCCACACAAACCAGCTCAGTGGCTTACAGCCTGAAGGTGAAAAGCCAAACTAAAATATCTTACCAAAAAATGTGGGTGAACATATTTATGGCCTGAGGGTGGGAAAGAATTTAGGATAGAAAATACCAATGAATTTAATAATGTCCAATTTTAAAACTGTACAATGGGCCCATGAAGAAGGCCAAGAGCACAGGACAGAGAAGCCTGCGATGCAGTGACAGGGCACATCATCCCTACACCATGAGAAAAAGACTGCACGATGCAAAAGTGGACAAAGAACACAAATAGGGAGTTTGTGAGTGAAGGATCCAAGAAACACTCAAGAGATGTTTGACACCACTGGAGCCTGGGTGAACACTGAAAAACAACCGAGGGGCCTGCTGTACGGCCATGTGGAGCACGGGACATCACTGCTCAGTGTATGCAGCTGACCTTCAGAAGTCCCATCATGCATCTAAGAAAATCTGAAAAGTAAATTTCTGTCTGAATGCAGTGAATTGCAGCAGGACCTGTGTTGTTTCTGTGGCTCACTGCTACGCACTGAATGCCAGTAAGAGAATAAGCTCCAGCTTAGCCTGGCAGGAGGAGCCAAGCAAAGCCTGGGCCTTGGCATCATTGCCACTGCACCAGCAAGTTCCACAGGTAGCTTTCGGTTTTTTTTGGTTTTTTTGGTACCGGGGATCGAACTCGGGTCCTTGCGCTTGCATAGCAGGCAGCGAAACCACTGAGCTCAATCCCCGGCCCCACAGGTAGCTGTCAAACATGTCCCCAGCTCACTGTTTCCTGTACTTGCTCAAGACTGCTAGATACCTGCCCAGGCTTGTAAGGCCACTGGGCCCTCATCATTACTCATGCAGAGCCAAGGATGCCGCACCCTGCAGTTGAGTGTGTGACCTCTGATCCCTGCTGCATCTCCCCTCTTAAGGGTTAAGAGGAGGTTCACCTGCCACAGGGCTTCTTGCCTTTACTGCCTTCCCTGCTCGGGCTTCCCTGCCCTCTTCCACTTCGGCAGCTCTGGAAGGCCTGCTCTACCTGCTTCTGCCCCTCTTTCCTTTGTTCCCCATGCAGTGTCCCCTGACATTCTCCCTCCTGCCACACAGCATCTGACCCAACCCCTCCACCAGCTGCAAGGTCCTTAAAGGCAGAATGCCATCTCCCTGGTAGCTGTCAGCACTACTGTTCACACTGGCCTGGCAGACAGATTTGAGCAGAATTTAGAGTAAGTGAGAATAAACTGAACTCTCAAACCTAGGTGCTGGATGGGCCAGGCAAAGAAAGACCTGAGGTAGACATGATTGAGAAACCCTGATGACCTTTTTGTTTGTTTGTTTTTGGTACCGGGATCGAACTCGGGTCCTTGCGCTTGCTCACCAGGTGGCAAAACCACTGAGCTAAATCCTCGGCCCTAGATGACCTTTTCAACTTGAGCAAAGGTAAAGGAGTGGGACTGTATAGGAAAGAACTAGATGCAGGACGCCAGGGCTAAGCTGGGGGGGAGAAATGGAACACAGAAGACCAAGGTCCCAGGTGGAATAGCACAGGAAACCCAAGATGGATTCTCAGATGTCCTACAAAGTTCTGAAGTGGGGGACACAATTCACCTACGAAACACAGGAACTGGTCTATATGGAGAATTTCCACGGAAACTACTTCATTGTCACTTCTGCCTGGAAGACAGACATACAGAGGCCTTGTCGTGTATTTCTGGTTTAGGAAACATTACTCTGAGTCAATAATCCTGATATAGTTTTGTGCTGCTCTGCAATTCATTAAACTGGTTTCCCTCAAGGAGGCAACGACATGGACCGACAGCTTGTTCTCAGGTCACAAGCAACTATGGATAAGTGGCTAAGCTGTGGAGTCAGGCAATGGCCATGCCTCTTAAGACAGATGGGAAGGGGCTGGAGGGGTAAGCACAGCCTATGTAGTGAGAGGCACAGTTTGTGAGAGCCTCCTGATTTCTTAATGAACCAACTCCAGAGCTGCAGCTCAGCTACAGTCCAGTGTGGTCAGGATGCACCATGCGGTGCTCATGGACACCCATCCCGTTCCGTAGAGTGGTCAGGACCCTCTGTATGGTACCAATGGACAAGCACCCACCCAGCAAAAAACCAAGACCAGGGTGCCAGGTAAGCAGCAGATGTAGGTGGGGTGATGTGCACTTCTCTGACTAGCTTTCCATTTCTACTTTTCATGCTTCGTGTAAAACTGTATTATCTAGTCAGTTCATCTAAATGATTTAAAAGTTTACAAGAAAAATTATTTTGAATTTAGAATTCTGTATCTGTCCAAATTACTCAAATGTGAGGGGGACAGTAAATATCATACTGACATGAAAGTACTAAGAATGTTTACCACCCATGCACTGCTCTCGTGTGATGTGAGGACACAGAACAGACCCACTGAAGAGCAAGACAGGACATATCCAACAGTGTACAAAAGAAAAAATAAAACCAAAGCCCACAAAAACTATAAAAATTCTTTTAGCCAGGGGTGACGGTGTATGCCTACAACCCCAGCACTCAGGAAGCTGAGGCAGGAGGATTGCCGTGAGTTCAAGGCCAGCTACATAGCAAGACTCTGTCTCAAAGAACCAAAAATTGTAACAACTAAAAACTTCTTGTTAAATCCAAATAATTGCTAGTATTGTGTCAAAACTTGAGTAAAACTGGGGCTGGGAATGTAGCTCAGTGGCACCGCGCCTGCCTCACAAGCAAAAGATCCTGTGTTTGATCCCTGGTACCAAAAAAAAAAAAAAAAAAACCCCGAGTAAAATTAAATGATAACGCCTTGAATAAAATTAGAAATAAAACTAAAAGTTATCAAAAATGATCTGGAATAAAATTTTTAATGACTTAAAATGCAAGTTTAAGCATGTCTAAAAACCTAAGAGCAGCCATTAGAAGAATAAAAAGATGTAACATTCCCAAACTATTGGAGGAGAAAAAGAGAAAGGAAACTAAAACCCAATCAAAGAGTTAAGAAAGGAAAGAAAAGCACAAGGTCCCGAGTTTGATCCTCGGTACCAAAAAAAAAAGAAAGGAAAAAAAAATACAAACAAGAGTGAGACGGCAGCTACCACAAGACACAAGTAATGAATGCTAACCTCCTCTACTGAAAAGAGACCTTGAGATGGGTGTAAGAGAAGCAGCAACAAGCCCCTCACATCACATATTAGAGTACCATGACACAGAAAAGGCCAGAGCAGAGGCAGCAAGCAAAGCAGCAGGAGCAGTGTCTGTGTCAGTAAGTCAGAGACTGCAGAGAAAGAGAAGAGCCTTGCAGTGGGGGAAGGGACACAAGCCGACTGTACCCTAACAACCAAGCAAACAAAATCTAACCGAGAATGACTGAGACCAACAGGAAGAACAGCAATGATAATGCAGCAGGACTCCACCCAGGCAGGTGCACACACCTGGAGCACCTCCCTGGCCTGCTCTGTACTTTGTCATCTTCAGCTCAACACCTCCACATGCTGCAGCCGTGAAGCCAGTTAGTGCTAGGAGAAACTAGGACAGATATCACTGGCCTTTGCCTTCCTTCACAGGTGGGGAAACTGACGAGCAGCTGCAATTTGTGATGGCCACATGCTGGTTACTGGCAGAGCCATGAGGTGAGCAGATGGGCCTCCAGGGCCAGTGTGCTTAGCCACCACATGGATGACAAAAGCAGCAACAGGAAGAACAGCTGCATCCCAGCCCATCTGTACCAATGGACACAACAAAGAGCTCAGCCCCCAAGCAGAGGTCAGCATATGAAAAGTGCCACCAGAGGGGAACAAGAAAGGACCAGCAAACTGGAAGCCAAAGCAGGCTGCTCACTTCAACATCTGTGAATACTTCTAGTTCAAAAAGGCAAGGCAATGGGGCTAGAGCCTCTTCAGAAATGAAGGTCACAGAGCACTAAGCGTCAGTGCTGGGAGACACATCCAGGAGGGATGCAACCAGCAGCACTCGGGAAAAGAAACAGCCTTGGATGTGAGGAGAGACAATGAACACACAAGCAAAGGCTTAGCTTCAAATATCCAGAAAAGACCTCACATATTCTTTAAGAATTAAATAACTGGGGGTCCAGGATTTAGCTCAGTGGTTCCACTGCCTGCCTCGCAATCGCAAGGACCCGAGTTTGATCCCTGGTACCAAAAAAATTTAAATAATTGATCAAGTAAAAACAACCAATGAAAGAAACCTTTGGAATGTTTGCTGTAAAAACAAAAGAAAAAGGCAAAAATTAGCGGTCAGCAATGGAAAAATTTTAAATTGCCAAAACAAAGACTGAGTAGAGAAGAATACTATGTACAGTTCTACACCGGTCCACAGAAAACCATACCCAGAGATGAAGCATGGACCTGTGGCAAGACTGTAAGGTCTTGGTTGTTCCCCGAGTTGGAGCACAGGTGAGGAACGCCACTACTGCAGACGCCAGCAGGCGAGGGTCTACTTGACTCAAGGGTGTCATGTGCAAAGTCCCCCAAGCCACCCACAGACAATGCCTCTGTCACCTAGACTCAGAAGCAGCTCAAGGCAATCTCTGCTCTTGTTGCCTGTAGGTCAGTCAGAGCTGTCCTCTCACCAGCAAGGAAGGCCCTGTCATCAGGACCCACGTGTGCACAGACCTGTCCCTGTTTCTCTGAATGTCGTTGGGAGTGCAGATGTAGGTAAACTAAAAACAAAGATCTATTCTGGCCCTAAAGCACACTGTCGTGGTAACTGTGTCTCCTAATATGACCAAGCCCAGCCCCACTTTGTGTAGAGACCTTATAAGGGTTCTGTACATCCACCTTCCTATAAAGTCATTTCTGGCCATCTGCTGTAACCATGCCATGAGGCTAGCTCAGGGGAATCAGCACCTCTACCAGCCTTCCTCCCAGGGATGTTCACCAAAGCCCTGGCTGGCTGTGTAGACACAGTTCCCCACCCAGTCCCTGCACCTACCAATCCTCATATGTTGATCTCATCACCTGCGCAGCGAAATGAGCTTTAACTATTTTTTCATCTCATCATCTCAGGCTGTAAGACATTACCTGAGAATAACAACTTTTGCTTTCTTGCATGTCTCATTTTTATTTTCCCATGACATGGGCTAAGGCCTCCCAACTCACAGCTGTTGTGGCATTTTCTTATTCCTCATTTTAATGAGACAATGACTCTATTTCATCATGAAGTATGAGCTACTTTAGGGTCTTCTACAGACCAGGAGTATGAAACTTCATCAGATCCTTCCACAGCATCTGAAGTGTTTTAGTCAGTGCATAGAACTTTGGTAATTTAAGGAAAGATAAAGTGAGGGGCTCAGAGGAAGAAAGTTCTGGGGCATTTCGTCTTTGGTTTCTGGAAACACCACAGCATGCAAACGTGGAACATAACGGTGCTAGGGATGTAGATGCGAGCACCCACCTGCTCATCACTCCTGTGGTAGTCATTGTCTTCTTCCTGTTTCTCTTCTGCTGTCTCTTTGTTTGAACTATCATCTGCTTTGGTTTCACCTTTTACCACAGTAAACAGAAAACATGGTAAAGACTGAGCACCTCTAATTCAAAATCCTAACTGCTCCAAAATCTAAAACATTTTGAATTGTAAGGAGGAATTTCCACATCTGATTCTGTGATAAGCTGTAGTCCAACACAGATGCACTAAAAATATTGTGTAAATGTACCTTCAGGCAATGTAAAGCATGTATATGAAACATAAATGAATTCCTCTCTAGTCTTGGCCCCAAACATTTTGACAGCTTGTCTGGAGCTTCTAGCAGGGGAGCGCAGCTCCTCCTGTACCCTTGAGCGAGGAAACAGTCCTCCTCTATCGGGAGTGGTTGTCCTCCTCCACTGAGCGCGCGGCTTCGGCTTCAGGAGGGCCGCACACGGAGTGCTGAGGGAGGAAGGCGACACCCGTCCGGCCAGCCAGGTCAGCAGGATCAACCCTGGCGCTCAGTGGGGTGACAGAGGTCGCAGCCAGATCGCCCTCGCATCCAACTTCTTCTTTTTTTTTTTTTGGTAACAGAGATGGAACTCGGGTCCTTGCGTTTGCACAGCAGGTGGTGAAACCACTGAGCTAAATCCCCAGCCCTCCCCAAACATTTTGGATAGGGACACTCAACTTGCATTACAAAGTCTAAAATATTATGCTATTTTTAAAAACGAGCATACACTCTAAATGCTTTGACGTTCACTCTCCCAAGAGCGGACGTGAGAAGCCTGCTGAGTGTCAGAGCCACAAGTCTCTCAATACCATGTTCCCCCATGGAGCAGGGCTCCCTGAGGCTAACCCAGGCAGGGTGGGCTTATCAGTGCATTCTCGGGGATACAGAAGGACTGATACTGGTGAGAGGAACAGACAGCTCCTGGAACCATGCAGCGCTCGCCAGAGCAGCCCCTCCCTGGGACATCCCACTCATGCAACCTTACTACACTAATGGTGGTCAACACCAGACTCTCCAGGTCCCAGACATTGCCCATCAGCCCCACCAGCCTGCCCTGGGTTCCCCAGGACCTGGCAGCCGACTCTCCCACTGGTCACTGCCACAATCCTCTTTCATCTTCTCAGACTATCAGGGAAGTCTAAAGTTTTTTTTCTTTTTCTCTTTCTTTTTATTTTTTTCTGTGGTACTGGGGGATGTAACCCAGGGCCTCATACATGCTAGGCAAGCACTCTACCACTGACCTACATTCCTAACAAGATGACAAAATTCTTTTTCTTTCTGGTCCTAGGAATTGACCCTAGGGCCTTTGCACTGAACTGTATCCCCAGGTCCATTTATTTATTTAAATGTATTTCTTAATTTAAATTTGTGACAGAGTCTGGTTAAATTATCCAAGTGGAGCTCAAACCTGTGACCCTCTTGCCTCAGCTTCACAAGTGACGGGGCCACAGGTGTGTGCCAGATCTGATATGGTCTTAATTTCTTAGGGACTTGCATGGTCCACTAGGAAAACACCAGACCTCAGATTCTAAAGTACCATTAACTTTACGCCAAAACCAAATCGTTATTTTGCTGCACTAGTGAGCAGAGCTAAAGCCATTCAGTCCGACTTCCAGCACCTCTTCCATAGGTGCCCTGCTTCCCGCCCGCTGCTCCCCACCCGACCTCCAGGTACTGTTGCTCCCCATGCCACACTTCTGGGTATGGGAAGTGATAAAGGAACCTCCCTGGGCCGGGGATGTAGCTCAGTGGTTTCATCACCTGCTGCGCAAGTGCAAGGACCTGAGTTCGATCCTCGGAACCAAAAAAAAAGGAACCTCCCTGAACCCATGGGGGCTGTCACTTTCTGGTGAAGCCACGTAGGGCTGGAGACAGCGTGAGCCTGTGCAAGGCCCAATGAGCCAGCTGCTGCCACTCATGCAGCACTTGGGTCACTTACCATTCCGGGGATCCAAGTGCTGTTTTGCAGAGCACGCCTCCCCCTTGATGTCGCCTGGCACCTCCATGCCCAACTTGTGATAGAACTCCCTCTGTTTCCTCATTTCCGCTATTAAAAATAAGAGATGATGTGTTATATACATGTACCAACTCCCTGTGATGAACGTAATCACTGTGTACTGCAAACATACACTTAAAAAAATTTAAGCCTTAATTTTCAACAGACAAGGAATTGTAGTAAAGCTCTGTTCACAAACATCATACAAAGGAGGCTGAAGGTTTGGATTACAAAGTTCGAAGGCTACTACTAGCATGGAAGAAGTGCAATGTAAACACTTGGATCTGGCATGGTACACAAGGAGCCACACCACAGGCTTATAGGAACACTGAGGTGAGATGCTGGCACTAAGTGTGAGAATCTGTGTGGACAGACAGGCTCTGTATCTGCTAGACCCTCCTAGGACTGTGATAGCAACCTCCTCAGCCACCTACGTCAGGGACCCTCAGACGTCACTGCAGACAACAGCAGCTGCCAGAGGACTCAGGTGCCCTGGACATCCCCAGGGCAGCCAGGCAATCCCAACATGCTGTTTGGTCCCTCATCATCTCTGCAGCCATGACAGGCAACAACTCTGAGCTGCCTGGTACTGGTCTGCTAGGGTGATGCCCAGGGCAGCCATCGCATCCCAGGAGCCTGTACCTGTGAGCCAGGATTGTGGATGCTAACAAGCTTCCTGTGGGGTGGACTGGAGGGTGTCTGTGTCTGCCAGCAGTGAGTTAACAGTGCCCCCTGGTGTCTACGGCCAGCAGTCACAGCACGATAGTCCGAGGGAGGAAGTAGAGGGACAGAATTTCCTCCTGCATCTGTCCTTCTCTGTTACCAGGCTTTCAGGGCAGCCTGTCCTGTCCTGAGGTAGCCAGCATGTGCCCTGCTAGCTGGACCCGAGGGATCTCCAAGCCCAGCCATGAAGTGAGACCTCCAGAGCTGGACAGCAGGACCAGGCTGGCATCCTGCATACCCCAGGGAAGGACGGGTTTTGTGGGACAAAAACAGCTACTAATGGACATCATCGTCCTCCTCATCATCTGTTTATTTATCTTGCCAGACTGGGGATTGAACCCAGGGGCTTCGCACTGAGCTATATCCCTTGCCTGTTCCCCCTCCCCTTCCCCAGTACCAGGGATCGAACTCAGGACCTTAGGCTTGTGAGGCAGGTGTGGCGCCACTGAGCTAAATCTCTGGGCCCCCACCTACTTTTTATTTTGCAACAGTATCTTACTCTAAGTCACTTGCCTAGGGCCTGAACTTGCGACCTTCCTGCCTCGGTCTCCCAGAATGCTGGATCACAGGCGTGCGCCACCATGCCAAACTTCAACTTTTAGGACATGTTCTGCCATGTAACTTTAATGTTCAGATGCAAGTGATGGAGCAAAAGACACCGGCCACTGCTCAGGATTAAAATAACTACTCAAACCAATAACCTATAAATTGCTCTGTGAAAAATAATCTAAGTATAGATGACTAAGAAAGGTTTCATTAAACTCTTTGAGTGGGGGGGTACTAGAGGATTGAACTGAGGGGCACCCTACTACTGAGCTACAACCCAGGCCAGCTGCATGTTCAATTTTTACTCTGAGACAGGATCTGAGCTGTCCAGGCTGGCCTCAAACTTGTGATCCTCCTGCCTCAGCCTTCTGAGTTGCTGGAATTATGGGCCTGCACCACCATGTCCCGCTTCACTAAATTTTTTATCTACACATCTGTTTTCCCCTACAGACTACAGCCCCAAGAGAGCCTGAGCATAGCCAGTCCTACACTGTGGCAATGCAGGAACAAGGGTACCCAGGCCATGAGCTACACAGAGGAGGGCTGTGCCTGGGGTCTGGCAGAGATGGTAAGGGCTCAGCCGGAGGCGTTCTAGTGCACACTGCACAGCAAGTGGCTTCGCACTGCGAGCTCAGCGCTCACTGCTGTGAAGTGAGGGAGGAGCCGGGCAAGTGAGGCCTCCAGGGGGACCACTGCAGGCAGAAGCCTCAGTGCTGACACCCTGTTTAGTGGCCGTTTCTTTACCTTTTACCCATCAATAGAAAAGCGTGAAGATAGCAGAAATAACAATATCCAACATCAGGGACATACAGGTCCAGAAACACTACACTGAAGCCATTCTTGACGTTACATCTAAAACTATAATTTTGACACAAAAATTCTACTGCTAGGACACCTAAAAATATCCAGGCAGGGCCTGGGATTTAGCTCAGCGGCATAGCACCTGCCTAGCAAACATGAGGTCCCGAGTTTAATCCCCGGTACAAAAAAAAAAAAAAATCCAGGTAAATACTCGCTGAAGTCTTACTTGTAACACTGAAAAGTCAGAACAATTGAAATGTCGGGTGTCTGAGAGCAGGTGCCTGGCCAGGCATGGCGGCTGCAGTGGTGACTCTTCACTCAAGACTTCCCAGCTGTGCTGTACTCACTACCACCAGAGCCACTGGTGAGGCAAAACAAGCGCAGGTGTTGTCCGCAGTAAGCAAGGGACATTCAGCAACAGAATTCTGTAGCTATTGGCAGTGAGCAGCATGGGGTGTACTTGCTGCCCAGGGGCACATTCCTTGATGCATTACTATGGAAGACTGCAAAATGGAACCAGCTGGGGCTCCACCAGTGCAACACCTTACACCAGTAATGTGCTCAATGCACAAACAGCCAGCGGTGCCACTTCCTGTACTAAGAAACTGAAAGCTAGGGGCAGTGGTGCAGGCCTGTAATCACAACTACACAGGAGACTGAGGCAGGTGGATCACAAGTTTGAGGGCAGGCTGGGTAACTGATTGAGATCTTTGTCTAAAATAAAATTTTTAAAAATAGGGCTGGGGACATAGTTCAATGGGGGACTACTTGCCTAGCATATGTGAGTTCCACACAACCATCTTGATGGATGCAGAAAAGGCATCTGAGACCACAGACCACTCCTGGTAAAGTGCTCAGCCCAGCTGGCCAGCCTGATGGAGGTATCCATGGGCCATGGTGAGCATACATGTGGTAGTGAGAGGCTGGGCCCCAGGAACCAGAAGCAAGCCTTTAGTGAGCATCTACCCAGCCAGCACATGGTGGGGTTCCATCCTGGGCCACAGGCATTCCCTGCAAAGGAAGGCCTGAGCACCTGGCCTTGTGGCCAGCAGGCAGAACTGACATTCTGCATAGAAACTCGGAGACAGGGCAGAAACAGATACCCACGATTTTCTACTGATGAAATTCAAAACCCAGCAATGACAATCAAGGATAGTTTGTGGAACAAGAAGAATAGAATCCTTTTTGGGGGATAACACTTGTCCAGCCGGAGTTCAAAATTACCGCTTCCTACTGAAACTGGACATGTGAGGGTTCATCTGTCATGAGATTTTACATGTTATCATCTTGAAAATGTATTTCCACACAGAAGTGCTGTCATCTGTCCAAGGGATATAATGTTGAGTTGTCACATAGCACGCCGTTGTGGGATGCTATGGAATTCTTCTCTTGGCGTTTGTTCTCCATCGAATCATGAGGCTGCAGATTAATCCCTTCGCTTTGAAGGTCGGATGGAAGCCCCTCCACTGCACAATTAAATGTATCCTGACATATGGATGCTTCCTTTGCACTTGTTTCAGTGCCCGGAACACCGCAGCCCAGTGGCAGGTCTTAGATCCCGGGGTGTGCCCTCGAGAGGAGAGTGGGACCTTGGAGCCTCTTTTTCTCTCTTGCTTCCTGGCCTCGAGCTACGTCATTTGCTCTCCACACACTTCTGCAATGGTGACCTTGGCACGGGGCCAATCAACCATGGATTGAAACTTCTAAAACTGTGACCCAAAACCAATCACTTCTCATTATAAGCTGATTAGCTCAGGTACCCTACCCTGATGACAGAAAGCTGACAACACAAGCAGTTGGACATTATGTGACCCAAGCAGCGTTAGTTGTTGAAGTGACTTTTCACACTGCAGTACTGTTTTGCCTTGCGATGTAAGACTGACTTCAATCAGAAACACGCTCATCTTCAGCAAGGCCAATTTCCAGCGCCATTCAGGGTGTGACAGCAGTGGTTAAAGTGCTGCTTCTCATTTACAGAAATGCCAACCTGTACCCTTGGCTTAAAATGAACGGAAAATATTAGGAATGCACATACACTTGGGCACTCCTAAGTCACTGAGATTCACGTGATGGAGACGCCAGGACATTCAGTTTCCAACTGTCAAGAGACTCAGGGCTCTGAAGATAGCCATGGCCACAAGAGTGATCTGACCCACCACAGCAGCAGCAGTCCAACAGTGAGATCCGCCATGGCCAGCACAAAAGATTCCGCTGTTCTCTGCACGATGCCTGCTAATAAATCAGCCATGAGTCTCCAACGCCTGACATTTTTACCAACTTCGCTAACTTCCTATCCACACACCACTGGGAAGGTCTTGGTCCCCTCCCTCGGGCATCTGAAAGGACCCCTGAGGCCACTCCTCAGCATCCCACACAGCACTGACTACTCTGTGCGAGCCAGGTGCCCAAGTCTCGGAGACAAGGACACTGAGAAGTCACGGCCTGGCCCTGCACTCACACGAGCGCTGCCATTCCATCCTCCTCCATCCCGGGACTAACGGTCTTCAATACATCCCTTTTTCTGGACACATTTCTCCCGCTGCTGCAACCCAGCACGCTTTAATGGACTGACTACTAGTAAATAAACCCTTTCTGCATCTGGCTAACAGCTGAGCCAATCAGAAGCTTACTTTACAGCCTCACTTTCATCTATTTTGTGATGAATTCTGCTGGGATGAACTACTGTTTTAAACTTTCACTGTTTTCTTGTGGGCTGAGAACACTATGATGTCTATCTCTGGGCGGCAACCCCAGTAGCAAGACGGCCCGACACCTGTGGCCCACTTTCTCCTCTTTCCTTGTTTGGACATGACTGGTGTGCACTGGCAACACTAAGTCTTAACAGTGTCGACTCAAGGCACTCGAGAGGCTGAGGTTTGTGGTGTGCTGACAAATCCGTGGCCTGCTGCCACAGAAGGGAGAGGGCAGTCAGGGCCTCAGCTAATGAGCATGGCTGTGTTCCAATGAAACTGCATTAAGTTCGTGAACTTAATTTGTTCCACGATTCTGAGGAAGATGACTATATTCGTGTTCACTCAGGGAAGATGACCACAATCATGTTCATCACCTGCTATCGAGTTCACAAACAGAAGCAAAACCTTGCTGAATGCTTCTGTCCATGAACTGAATTGTTCGCAAACAGAAGTGTTCAGGAACCAAGGTATTATTGTACTCATTGTACTGTAAAATTTCATTTCATATAATTTTCACGTTACAAAATATTCTTTGGTCTTTTCCAACTATGTAGAAAACACTCTGATCACGTGCCACGTAACTGCAGGCAGCAGGTCAGATGTGCTCTGTGGGCTTCAGAAAGAAAAACATAGATACTTTTGGCCTACCAAACCACAATAAAATCAACAGGCACTCTCACCAGGGTCTTCAGAATGCCTTGTCTTTAAAGCAGAAGATGCCGGAGGTGGTGGTGCACTTGGGAGGATGAGGCAGGAGGACTGTTGTGAGTTCAAGACCAGCCAGAACTATATATCAAGACCCTCGTCTCAAAAAAACACCAGGATCGGGGATTTAGCTCAGTGGTGCCGCTGCCTGCCTCTCAAGCACAAGGTCCTGAGTTCGAACCCTGGTACAAAAAACAAAACCAACCATACACATAAAACCAGAAGATGACAAGTGTGGTGAATAGCCATCAGCAGAGAACCAGTGAGTTCTCCACAATCCTGTGGCGCATGAATGAATGTAGAAGGCCATGAACAGCATGTGGGAAAAGGGGAGGTAATGCCATTATGTTGAAGAATGGGTAACCTGATACATTTGCCTCTGAAAGACAAGTTTTAAAGTATCACAACAACATGAAGAAACAAACAACTGCATCCCCCACCTCTCACCTGCAAGGGAATGGAAAGACCCCAAGTGAGGCACAGTCACCAGCAGGATGGGGAGGAGCAGCTGGCAAGGGGTGGGGGATGCGCTATGGTGGGACTCAAGGCTGAGCTCTGGTGCATCACTGCACCACCACAGGGAAGTGTCCTAAGGTACCTGCAGGTCCAGGGAGAGCCTCTGGCCTGAAGGATGAGGTTATGACTGCTCAGAAAAAAGACCAACACATGGCAGGCAGGTGGGCATCTACATCGGGGGGGCTGGGCCATGGGACAGCGTGCAGCCTTGGGTTTCCGAAAACAGGAGGTGTGAGCTCACAATCCTGACTCTCCACGCCTCAGCCTCTCCAACTTCAGAGTGCAGTAGCGTCCACACTGGATGGGATGTTCTATGGTGAGGACAGAAGCTGAAGTATCCAGGGGCAACAAGGGGTCCAAGTCATTCTCTGTCTGTACCACCTCACTCAGCAGAAATAACTCAGGACAGAGCCATGGAGCACTGCAGACTGCAGGCTCTGGGCAGCACTGCCCACAGCAGTGAAAGGCCAGGGCCCGGCAAGACCCAGGATCACTCCGGCACCAGTAGCTGTGGCTACCCAAGACCATGAGGGGCACCACAGGGAACCTGGTCCAACCTAGGCTGCCAGACACATGCAAGAGGATTCAGCTTCAAAAGGACACCAACGGCAATGAGCTGAGAATGCGTGACCTGGTGGCTAGAGAGGCTAGGAAGCCATCCATCTGTTACCATGGAAACAGGCAGAAGACTTGGCCTTTCTTTCCTACACAATGGGACCTTAAAGAAACCGAGCAGGGACACAATTTTATGGATGCATTCCAAGTAAGAAATGGAGAAAGAACAGCAGGACCAGAACAGCGCTGCTGTGTCCTGGCATGAACGGATGACAAACAGGCAGCACCCACTCAGGGTGGAAAACCACCTAGAGATAGGCTTGCTAGAAACACGGCCCATATCCAACTTGGATCCACTGGCAATTCTACCAAGTCACGGGATGTGCCATAGCATGTCTTCTGCAAGTTCAGGGGGATGCCCTGGGTCAAGGTACAGACAGAGGCAGAAGGGACCTAAGAGGCCTGGGGGTCCATTCTGGGCACAGGCCTTACGTGGCTCCTGATGGAAACAACTGGAAACAACCAAAACCAAATACATGGTACTCATGGACAACCATAAACGTCAACATTATGGACACTTGCCATTAAGGAATTACTATGACTTTTCTACATGCAATAGGGGATTGTGGTTATGTGTTTCAAGGAATCCTTATTGTTGGGACACAAACTGCAACATTACAGGTGAAACACCAAGAAGCAAGAGAGGACACAGAGGAACCCAATGGGAGCTGCTGACGGAGGACACAGCACAGGGCCTCCTTAGGTACATGTGCTGGTACCTGCATTTAAAACTCTTATAACCATATTGTTAGATCTTAGCATTTTATTTTGCGGTATCCTTTGCCTTTTCCTAGGACTGAAACAGTCTACAAATTAAGTCTATGTATCCCGGGAAAACAGTGGAGGATGCAGTCAAGGAGATGTATGAGTTAAGAGCACAGACACATAAGACAAGGACAGTGGAGAGACCACATCCCCAGCTGTGACCCTGGGCTGAGAGGTTCTGACACTTACCTTCCTGGAGGCCTGGTACCAACTTGTAAACAATGTCCTGCATGGTTCTGTCATGACTGCAAAGAAATGGAACAGGTGGAGTTAGCCAGGAATGTTCATTCTGTAACTCTTACACATTTCCCACTTAACCCAAATTTCTGAATCACAAACTTCAAGTTTTGGTGGGATTTTCCTTCTAGCTTGCAAATATTTTAATATATGTGCTGCCAAAGGGAACACTCCAGCTTGCAAATAAAAATGTCTGATGCCCCTTCTCTACTGTTGGTGGGAGTGTAGGCTGGTGCAACCACTGTGGAAATCAGTGTGGAGATTTCTCAAAAAACTAAAACTAGATGTTCCATTTGACCCAGCTATACCTCTTCTTGGTATCTTCCTGAAAGAATTAAAAGCACCATACCACAGTAATATATGCACACCCATGTTTATAGCAACACAGTGTGTAATAGTTAAATCTTGAAAACAGCCCAAATGCCCATCAACTGACGAGTGGATAAAGAAGATGTGGTTTTTTTATACAATGGAATACTACTCTGCCATAAAGAAGGATGAGCTCCAGACATTTCTAGGTAAATGGATGGATCTTTTTTTTCCCCATTAAAGTTATTGGTACATTTTAGGTGTACAATACAGTTACATTCATCATTGGGATCTTGTACCTTTATATGATGTATCTTGGTCCTTATTTCTTCCCCATTCCCCTGCCCTCCCTTCACCCCCTCCACCCTTCCTTATTTACAAAGACTTTGTTTCCGTTTTTTCCTTTTCTCACATTTTTTCCCCTTCTTTCCTTTCCCCTACCCCTCCCACTTCCCCTGCCCCTTTAGATCTTTTCTTCCTATTTCACATTATCAACTATACATTTTGATCCTTATTTACACTTTTGTTTTTCACACCACAGAAACTGTTCAGTATTTACACGTGTGTCCTATTTATTTCACTTAAGAGTATGGCCTCAATGTGCATCCATTTAGCTATGTCTCTAGTTTCTTATTCTTTATGGCTGAGCAGTACTCCATTTTATTAAAAAACCATACCTTTATCCAGTTTCCAACTTGGGCTGTTGCCAAGCTTTAGCTATTACAAACTGTGCTGCTATAAACATGGGTGCGCATGTATCACTGTGGTATTAATTTTTTGGGGGGGTACCAGGATTGAACTCAGGACCTTGAGCTTGCAAGGCAGACGGTGGAAACACTGAGCTAAATCCCCAGCCCCATCTTTTAATTCTTTGGGGAAGATACCCAGTAGGGGAATAGCTGGGTCAAATGGGACCTCTAGTCCTAGTTCTTTGAGGTATCTCTATACTGATTTCCACAGTGGTTGCACCAGTCTGCACTCCCATCAACAATGGAGAAGGGTTCCTTTCTCCCCACAACCCCAACCAGCATTTGTTATTGGTTGATTTCTTGATAGTAGCCATTCTTTCTGGGGTGAGGTGGAATCTCAGTGTTGTTTTCATCTGCATCTCTCGAATGACCAGTGATGTTGAACATTTTTTCATGTTTATTTGCTGCTTTTATTTCTTTGCCTGAGAAATGCCTGTTCATTTCAGATGCCCATTTTTGAATTGGGTCTTTATATTTGGGGGGGGTTCTGATTTTTTTAAGTTCTTTATATATTCTAGATAGACCTCTGTCTGAGGAACAGCTGGTAAAAAATTTTTCCCACATTGTAGGCTGTCTCTTAGCTCTGTTAGTGGTTTCTCTTGCAGTGCAGAAGCTTTTCAATGAGATCCCAGTTGATTCTTTGTGCTAGTTACCGTGCTACCGAGGATTTGTTCATTAAGTCTTTTCCTATGCCAATGTCTTCGAGAGTTCTACCTAATTTATCTTCCAGCAAGTTTAGTGTTTCTGTTTTAATATTTAGATCTTTAATCCACTTGGATTTTAGTTTAGTGCATGGTGAAAGATAGGGGTCTAGTTTTAATCTTTGGCAAGCTGAAATTCAGTTTTTCCAGCACCATTTATTAAAGAGGCTATCTTTCCTCCAGTGAGGATGGTTGGCTCCTTTGTCAAAGATGAGGTGGCTGAGTGTGTCTGGAGTTGTTTCTGCAACTTCTAATCTATTCCACTGATCCTCAGGTCTGTGTCTTTGCCAGTACCATGCTGTTTCTATCACAGTGGCTTTGTAGTATAGTTTCAAGTTAGGGTGAGTGTGTCTGGAGTTGTTTCTGCAACTTCTAATCTATTCCACTGATCCTCGGGTCTGTTTCTTTGCCAGTACCATGCTGTTTCTATCACAGTGGCTTTGTAGTATAGTTTCAAGTTAGGGATTGTGATACTCCCTACCACGTCTCTGTTGCCTAGAATTGCTTTTGCTATTCTAGGTCTCTTCTGGTTCCAGATGAATTTTTGGATTGTTTTCTCTAGTTCTGTGAAATATACTGTTGGGATTTCAATCGGGATTGCATTGAATTTGTACAGCAGTTTTGGAAGTATGGCAATTTTCACTGTATTGGTTCTTCCTACCCAGGAACAGGGGATGTCTCTCCATTTTCTTATTAAATGGATGGATCTTGAGACCATACTCCTAAGTGAAATAAATCGGACACACATATTTAAATACTGTAGTGTTTCTCTTGTGTGAGAAACTGAAGTGGAAATAAGGACTGAGATGTGTACTGGATGCTGGGAAACGTGAAGAAAGTGTTCAAATGGGAAGGGAAACAAGGGAGGAGGAAGGAGAAAGGAAGGAAGGGACAGGAAAATGTGAAAACTGGGCTGGGGATTTAGCTCAGCGGTGCCGCCACCTGCCTTACAAGCACAAGATCCCTGGTACCAAAAAAAAAAAAAAAAGTGAAAATAGAAGAAAAAATGGAAACAAAGCTTTTGAATATTGGGAGGGGAGGGGGATTGAGGAGGGGAATGGGATAAAATAAAACAAAATTATTTTTTAAAATGTCTGATCCCAAAAGTTATCTATGACCTAAACTAATTCATCATTTAACTTAGGTTCTAACTGCTTACAAACATTTCAAATAATGACAGCAGGTAAGAAGGTTTTTATGGCTTGTAACTAAATGTCCTTCCAAAGCCTCACGTGGTCATAGGTGGGGAGTTTCAAAGGGGCCTAAATCTAGGGTATGTGATGCTAGGATTAAAGGTACCTCACCCTGGTATGGGTGGCACCAATCAGTAGCCTTTGGACACCTCTCAATGTCCACCCCACAGGCCACGCTGGCTATGGGGCTTCTCCTAGGGATGACAGTGTGAGCAGGAGACTCATCAAGGAATCAGAGAGCACACAGAGAGGCATGCTGGTCACAGCAAGGAAAGCTGGAGGAACAGGACCCAGCGGTGCTGTCTGGGAAGCAGGAGGGCTGCTGAGAGATGGCTGCTCCCACTTGTAACCTAGGCCCTTTCTCTGTGGGGATCCTGCACTGTTCATGTGCCCCTAGGTCATGTATGACACCTTGTACAACTGCAGAGTACGAAGCTTGTCTCCAGACTTCTCCCTGCCTCCCCTGAGAGGTGTGGGGGCATTTCATTTCCTGAGTGGACCCCTCCCTGAAGCTCTGCATGAGAAACACAGGCTCCGCTGGGCAGCCCTTCAGCCCTGTGTCCTGCCTCCTGCCCAGGGCCACAATGCTCCACACAAAGGTACGTCCAGGACTACCTTCTGCTTCTAACCTGATGCAGTCAGTTCAGTGCAGCCCTGAAGTTCCCCTGGGGCCTAGCTCACACCTGCTGCCCTTTGGGCAATGAACAGTGTGCGGTGGCTGGGAATACTCACCCGATGTACTGCAGTGGGTGGCTCTGGTGGATCACGATCCTGCAGGTGGGGCAGGTGTTGTTCTCCTCCAGGTACTTCACCAGGCAGCTCCTGCAGACTGTCAGTGCACCCAGATGAGGGGACCGCATGGAGATGGAGCTGGGACCCTGCACCCACTGACTCCCGCAGCAGCTGGGAGCACATTCTACCTCATCCAGTGCACATCTGGCTACCCCCACACAGGGCCCCAGCTCCCACATGCAGGTTCTGAATGTGCCTAGGTGCCCCACCCCCACTTGACCCAGGTTTGGGGGCTACATGGGAAGGGGACAGAGATGAGGCGACAACCAAAGGGTGAAGGGCCGTGAAGCCACCAGAATACAGCTACCATTTAAATTTTTCATTAAGTTGACCTAAAAGATTACATTTTCTTTGTGCAGCAAAACTAGGTAAATATCAATGAAAGTCACCTAAAAAAAGTATGCCTGCCAGTTTCTACCAATACAACTAACTTTAAAATAAAACTTCTATCAAAATTGGCAAGTATTTTCTAAGGGGAAAGTACAAAATTGGAAATCATTTGTACTCTGAATTCACTTTGACAAGGTGCTCCAGGAGGTCTCCTGGTGCATGACCTCTGTCTGTCATCAGCAGCCATGTCCCATCCCAACAGCACCCACCTGCTGTTCCCACACAAGCTGAGAGCCCAGATGGTCAGAACGGGCCATCAGGTACGGTAAGAATCAGCAGATCCCTCTGTCTGAAAGATGTGAGGACTTTACTCCAACTTAAGACACAGCCATGTCTCCCTGCCAGGCATGAACACTTTCTCTCAGGGGCTGGTGTGCTGATCACAGAAAGCTGCTTCCTGCATTAAATGCTCCTAAAGAAGCCTCACTCCAGGGAATTGCCATGGCATTTTTAGTTTGAAGTAATTTTTCCAGCCCTGCTGCCCTCATGCCTAGGCTGAAGCTGCTGGGAAACAGGACAAGCTGCCCTCACGACCATGGCTGGCCGGACTACCGACCATACTTACATGTGTGCAGGCACTCTGTCACTGTTGTGGCGTCGATGAGGTACCCGCTGCACAGGCGGCAGGTGATGTGGGCATTTATGTCCCAGAGCTTGATCTTTCTAGTCAACATCTTTGGCTTCTGCAAGAGAAAGACGCACATTAACTAGCAACACCCACCTGCTGCTAAGTGTGCTGGCCAAGGCTCAGGTGTGGCAATGGCCCCAGCACATGTGTGAGCCACTTGCACTGAACCCACTTCTGCAGCTGGAGGACATGGCCCACGGCCAAAAATCACGCTGGACTGAGATGACCCCACCACAGTCCCCAAGGCACATGGCAGCCATGGGGGAAGCGCCCTGCCCTGGCTCCCAAACCTGTTCCTGAGGGTCTCCGGCATCTCTGTTCCCACATCTTCCTCCCCATCCCACTGAGGATGGGTTAGCCAGGCTCAGTGGCAGGGGACTTTGTGGAGCAGAGGAAGGCAGGCAGAGAAGGGCCTGGCGCTGGGGATACAGGGCTGGACTGCTGGGACACCAGGAAAGGGGAGAGCCCACTCAAGCAGCCGGGGTGGAGGGGCTGGGGGTAGGGCTGCCTGGTAAGAGCACAGAAAGGGATCTTAGTGATGTACTGAACACTTAACAGTGACTCAAGACCCACACACAGCAGAGACCCTGCAGACGGAGCCCCCTTGCCTCCCCTGGGTAGTAGGTTTGGCGGACAGAGCCCCCTTGCCTATGGATAAAGACCCAGCCGGGCCTTACCTCCTCTGGATGTCTGCGAGTTCCTCCTCCTGCCGTGGCATGGAGGCTTCAGGCCACCATGCGGATGTGATGCCTCCACACGCTGCTCTCTGGTTCACTTCTGCACCTTCCCTCTGGCCCTTGCCCTCTTTCCATTTTCTAGCAGAAAAACAACACTGTTACCTCGGTCATGGCACTGATGTGGCCCTTGAATAACCCTGCCACCCATCCCCTCCCTTTGGAGTGCTGAGATGACTCCACAGCCCTGTCTGAAACACAAGAGGAAAACCAGGTACAAAGAGCTCCAGCTAGTGCTTGAAGATGACGTTCCCAGGACCTTCTCCACAGCTCCAGAACTCGCACCAAGCCTCACACTCAGCACACCACATCAGTTCCCAGCCACTGAAGGAAGGAAGGCCCTGCCCTGCACTCACCTGCACGGGAGAGCTGGAGTCCCGGCTACATGGTGAAGCCTGTGGGGAAGGAGACCAGGTGTCACCACGGGAGGACGCAGGGCGCCTTCCCGCAGCTCTGCACCTTGCCTGCTGAAGCATACTTGCTCGTTACTTGTGCAAAACAGGTGAAGGAGAATGAGAATTAGCCATGGCGAGGAGACTATCATGGAGACACCGCGCCGTGTTCCCAAACCCAGGTCAGCCCAGAAGCCACTGAAAATGAGAAGCAGAAATGCAGGCCTGGGGGGGGGGGGCTCCAACACACAGACTGCTTTGGGGCCCTGGAAGGCAGGATGGGGACTGCAGAGGCCCTCAGGGGAGTCCAGTTACAGGGCCTGGGGAGGGGCAGCACGCGGCAAACTTTATTACTGGATTCATGTGAAGCCTGTGATTTCCGCATTCTCAAATCCAGACTGAGTCATCTTCTCTCTGGGTCACAGATATCCTATCCACTCAGTGCAAGTACACTAAGGTCCACGTGGGCACTGGGTCCATCGCTGGGGCTTAGAGTGGGTGCTGCGTTCACAGCACCAATGGCTGAGGGCAACAACAGGGCGGTAGGTATGGCCAGTGCACCCCCGGCAGCATGACCTGGGGCCTGGGCCTGAGTGACGACACACCGACTCTGCCTTTCAGACCAGGCATGCGGAGGCCATGAGGGAGCCCTGGAGCCTCACTGGCCTCCCTGGGTGTTGTCCCCCAAGCTACTCTCCAGGGCTCTGCTGGGGAGAGGCCCAGGGCTCTGGGATGACACAGGGATGCGGGCAGTTCAGAAACAAGCAGCTGTCGCATGCACATCCAGGACCGTCCTCCTGTGCCCACGTGGACATTCCCACCCTGCAAGTTCTTCAACAGCTGCACTTTTTATCAACCAATCTTGAAACTCAGTTAACTTTCACAAAAAAAGACAGTAAAGAAGAGCCGGTCTTCCCGGGACCAACAGGCATATTGATGCATTCAGAAGATGAGCAGATAGGGCGCTTGCAGCCAGGCCTGTCCTGAACTGTCCCCTGCCCAGGATGGTAGCCTCTAAGCACAGGAGAATGCTAGTGCTCAAAAGGTCCTCGTGGGACTGAGGAATCAAAGTTTTAATTGTATTTAATTTTCATTAAGTTGTGGCCTGTGGTTCAATGTGGAGCAGTCCAGCTATGGGCTCTTAATCTGGGTGCCACACACCCCACGGAGACAGCACCTCAGACAGGTAAGTCATCTAGTATGACAGAGGTGGCGAGAATACCACAGAGGTGCTAAGCAAGCAGGGAGGAAGAGCACTGCTGGACTGCAGCGCTGACACATGGCCTTCGGAATGCCCAGCATAAACAGCACTGAGAGCAACTTTATGCCAATAAAAACGGAAATGTATACGAAATTGATAAACTGTTAGAAAAATAATCCATATGAATTGGGGCAAGTAGAGAAAATCCATTCTGTACCTACCATTGAGGCTGAGGAAGTAGTTACAAAATGTCTCTCAAAGAATACTCCAGACCTAGGAGTCTCCAAGGTGGATCCACCCAACCTGACAACAAACCACTTTCTCAATAACAACAACAAAAAAGTATGTTCCAGCTGGGGTGCAGCTGAGTTGAGGGGTGGGGGCGGTGCTTACCTAGCATGTTGGAGGTGCTGTGTTCAATTCCCAGCACCAGAATAAAAACAAAAAAACAAAAAACCTCAAAGCCAAAGACAGGACTTCCAACTTACTCAGAATACTAACTCCATGTAAACCAAACCCTGACAAGGCTGAAGCTGAGAGGAAGATTATAGATCCGCCCAAGCCTGAGTAGAACATCAGCCACCCTCATCTGGCAACACAATAGGCAAGGCCATCTCAACAGGTGAGGTAAATCCCTACCACACAGGAGGGAGCCACAGGAGGAAAAAGTGTCACTTATGACTAAAGGTTAAAGGAGAAAAAACGTGCTCTTCCCAAATGACACACAAAAATCATTTGATAAAATCTATTGCTGCTGAGCTGGGTGGTGGCACACACCTGCAATCCCAGCACGATGGGGTGGGGCGGGCGCCTGAGGCAGAAGGATTGCCACAAGTTCAAGGCCACCCTGGGCTAGTAGTAAATTCCGGGCCAGACTGAACTACAAAGTGAGACTGTCTCAAAATAAATAAATAAAATATAATAAAATCCATTGTCATTCATGATTTTAAAATTCCTCTTTTTTTTCTTTTTTCCTTTCTTGAGACAGGGTCTTGCTGTGTAGTTTAGGCTGGCCTCGAACTCAAAGCAATCCTCTTGCCTCAGCCCCCCAAATGCTGGGATTACAGGCTTGTGCCACCACACCTGATTAAAAAATTCTTAAACTAAGACTAGAAGGAATCATTTTTAATGAAAAAAGCTCTATGAGGAGGGTCTCACTACCACACGCAACTGCTCACAGACTGGTATATGACGTCCAAGCAGCCTTAGACTATGAGTCCCTGGCTTGAACAAGCACAGGGCCCACTGGCAGAGAGAGACTGAAGATGATGGCCCCCAGCCACACCCTGGGCAGGCAGAGTGTGGGGGAGGATACCCATAAGGCTGCACACAGAAGACCACACGGCGATGTCCCCAGGACACGGGGCTCCCCAAGGGCAAGCCTGGCCAGACAGGTTGGCTGAGCCAAGACAGGGAGGCCGGGCTCAGGAGGACCCTCGAGTCAGCTCTAGGCTGGTGGACTGCAGCATATGTGGATATGCTTCGAGGAAAAGAATACCCAACAATCTAAATGGGACAGCAGACAGCATCCCTGGCGGCCAAAGCAGAAAGACCAATGAACCCCCTACTTGCTACCCGGTAGCACCCAACCCCTGTGGATAAAGATAAGGAAGACACTGAGGAGACTTGTGAAACAGAAAATGAGGAGCCATCAACTTCATGAAAGACAAATTCACAGGATCAATGAAGAACACCAGAAACTGAAAAAAAGTCACAGACTGGAAGAAAACACAGATGGTCCCCAGTGCTCCTCACTGTCTTTACCCATGGTGGGAGGGTGCTATCTGGTGTGTCCCCAGGACGCACACACCCTGTGTGCATGTCTGTCTCTTGACTGGAGGCACAAGAATGAGGGAGGCCTCATATCTTGTTTGTTTGGTTTTTTTGTTTTGGTACTGGGATGCACTCAGTACCTTTGGCTTTCCAGGCAGGCTCGGTGCCACTGAGCTAAACCCTTATCTTGTTTTTTTTAATTACAGTACCGAGGATTTACTTTGAGATAGGGCTGCACTAAGTCCCTGAGCGGCCCAGACTGGCACTCTTCCTGCCTCAGCCTCCTAAACCACTGGGATTAAAGGTGTGTGCCACCTGCCTAACTCCCTTCACAATTCTTGAGGGCAGATGAGAGCAGAATCCCACTGTGGTGCTGTGCCCCAAAGCTCCTTCCTGCTCCCTTGACTCTTGAATGTGCTCAAGGGTTCCTCCCAGCAATCTGCACCGGGCTGGGTCTGCAGGCCTTGAGTCTGGTCACCACCTGGTCATGGGGCCCTAATTTACCACAGAAACGTATGTGAAAATTCAAACCTGGAAAATTAAACTTGCCTAAGCATCCGGCTTACTTATTGGAAACCACAAACCATGCTTCCCAGCTGTACCTTACAAAGCCTTGGGAGACAAGAACAGGCACAGAAACTCAGTTTGACCAGATGTATCCATTAAAGGGGATGATGAGCTTGAGCAAGTGACACCCATCAGAGCGGGTGCTTGGAGCACCACCGATCACACTCCAGGCGGGTTCCCAGAGCCTAGGCCAGCACTATCACAGCACTAAAGAGTTTCTAAGAAAGACGTAAAAGCAGAGCTTGGTGTGGTGGTACACACCTATTATCCCAGAATCCAGGGAAGTTGAGGCAGGAGGATCTCCAAGTTCAAGCCCAGTCTGGGTAACTTTGCAAGACCTCACATCAAGATAAAAACTAAACAATGTACTGGTACAAATTCCCTACGATTGGGCCAGGGATTTAGCTCAGTGGTTCTGGTGTCTGCCTTGCAAGCACAAGGACCCGAGTTCGATCCCCAGTACCAAAAACAAAAAAACCAAATTCCCTATGATGAATGTCATCATTATGCATAACTAAAATGCACCAATAAATGTTTTGCTAAAAAAAGAAAAAAAAAAACTAAACAAAAAGGGAAAGGGTTGTAGCTCAATATGAAGGCCCTGGGTTCAATCTTTAATACCAAACACACACACACGCTCACCCAAATGAGCTCTTTCACAAAGTCAACAGGCAGTCACAGACCTGTACCTGTACTGGCCACTGCTGCCCTGCCGGCCTGTGACCTGTCTACTTCAGCAACATGCTCTGTTGTGACAATAGCATCTTCCCCTTCTGTGGCCACCATGAGGGAGTCACTGGCACACACTCGCTGAGGACCTGACTGCCACCTGTCTCCCAGCTGTGTCCTCAGGACTCTCGCAGGTTCCTCCCATGGCCAATGCTGGGACCTAAGACGGCTGTCCTCTGGGAGTGCTCTGATGGCAAAGTTGCCTATGCCAATTAAAACCTTCCCTGAAAAAG
The DNA here is from genome assembly GCF_053883595.1 of Heterocephalus glaber. Classification (NCBI taxonomy): domain Eukaryota; kingdom Metazoa; phylum Chordata; class Mammalia; order Rodentia; family Bathyergidae; genus Heterocephalus; species Heterocephalus glaber. Next base: position 408,117 of record NW_028258325.1, on the reverse strand, counting down.
CAGCAGCATGCCACTCTCTGGGCTGTGCCCATGACACATTACAGGGCTGTGCTGACACTAGTCTTCCAGGGCTGGAATATGGGGGCAGAGGTCCCTGCAGGGCCATTGCAAGGTCCGTGCATGAAAATGATCTCAGCCATGAGTGTCCCACTGGAACACACTGCTTTATATGCACTCTTGACTTGCTCATGGCATGTTCGTGGGTGTGGGCCACATAGCACCTCCAACCTGATAAATGCCAGGCTTATAATACTACTGCAGGCCCCACTCACCTCCTGGTGTGCTCACCCCGTGGGGTCTCTTCCCCTCAAATCTCCACAGGGGCCACGGGTGCCACTTCTATTAAAGAGAATTCAGCAAAGTAATGGGACCCAGTCCTGGGTTATGTTGTACAGCCTGTGACTTTCTTCCTGTCACTTGCTCCCCCTCGGCTGCCTTTGAGAGGTCCCAAGAAGAGGAAATCTGGTCTTCAGGCAACAGCTGTGGGAAGGAGCCTAGACAGGTAAGCTGCCCATGGAGACCTCAGGTGAGGCACCCAGCCAGTATCCCAGGGCTCTACTCACCGGGGCTGCTATAGGGTGACCCATAGTGACTGTGAGGTGACCTGCCTAGACAGGTCTGGGTTCCTGTCTCAGGCTGTAGGGTAACCCACCTGACCAGACCTGGGTCCTGAACCTACAGAGACTGCAGGGTGACCTGCCAGACCAGACCTGGGTCCCTGACCAACGAACATGTAGGGTGACAGTTGGTGCTGGCTTGGGGTACCAAGCCTTGGGGTGACTTATTCCACTGCAACATGTATACAACCACTGCACACTATCACACCTTTAAAATCCACAAATAGAAAAATGAAGAGCCTAATCAAATCTGAACATATACTCAGTATTTCTAGTCTTCCAAAAGTTCACAAAGCAAATGAAGTTTTAAAAACAGTAAAGGATATAAAAAAGAAAGAAAGAAAGAAAGAAAGAAAGGAAGGAAAGAAAAGAAAAGAAAAGAAAAGAAAAATCAGAGGTAAGCACTGGCACAAAAGTCCAAGTGTGACTACATCTGGAAATACAAGTTCCTAGGCTGGCCCGTTCAAGGGCACCATTCAGTTGACAGTACTATGGAATCTAAAAGTGGTTTCTCGATGGGCATTGTGACACATGCCTGTAATCCCACCACTTCTGAGGCTGAGGCAGGAGGATTGCTGCGAGTTCAAGGCCAGCCTGGGCTACACTGTGAGTTCAAGGCCAGTCTGGACTACATAGAGTAACCCTGTCTCAAAAAACAAAACAAAAAATAAAGTGATTTTTCTTGAGGAACCAAGAAGTGAAACCCAGAACCAGCCAGTTCAAGAATCCTTCTTGAGGCCGGGTATTTAGCTCAGTGGTTCCTCTGCCTGCCTCGTAAGGCAAGGACCTGAGTTCAATCTCCAGTACCAAAAAAAAAAAGAATCCCTCTTGGAAGTCCAGAGAGCTTAGAGCTTCAGACTCAGGCTTTATCCTGTTGCTAACTCCCAACGAGCCCTCCATAAGCCCAGTGCGTGCCCTTTACCCCTCTGCTTAGCGTCCACTATCTATCAACAGACACTCCTCGATGACCAGAGGCCACTCTGGGCACTGGGTTGGGCAAGGCCCTGTCCTGTCGGTTCTGTTTTCTGGCCACACATCCCACAAGGTCTGCCCACCCTCATCAAGAGGATCACTCTGCAACCTGTTAATACCTCATGCAGCATCAAATCTCCACCTACTTTTCTTATGATCACTTGCAAACCAAAGAAACACACAGACATATTCTAGATAAAAGGCCACTCAAGTTTTCAGCGAAACAAAGACTGTTCCCCAAGATCCACTAATGCCTTCCCTTCCTCTCTGGAGCAGAGGTGCCAACTTGCCACCCTGCTGCCCAGTGCTCTATTCTTCAGGCTCTGGGCCATCTGCCCCAGCTCAACTCATCTTCCTGCCTACTCCTGGAGACCCTGGACACTGGGTGATCCCTAAGACTGTGTGGAGGAGGAGAGAGACAGGAGGGTGAAGGTGCTGGATACTGACTGAGGCAGAGGCAGGTGAGGTCCACAGCCCAGCAGGAGGGGCACAGAGCAGGCAGGAGGCAACTTTCTGGGTCTGGGCACCATGCACCCTGAACAGGGCACCCCAGGCCCTTGAGTCCTTGCAGTTAGAAGGACAAGCCTGACTTTGCCGGGCAGTTGGCCCCAGATCCCTCCCCAGGTACCTGCTGAAGGTCTGTGGAGCTAACCCAGAAACTTATGATGTCAGGATACTCAGGGGTCTCATGAAAAGAGCGGGTTTTGAACCTGTGGGGGCTCAGGTGACCACGCTTTGACCCTGCATAGCAGGGGGTTCCAGGTGGCCAGCTGTGCAGACTCCGGGCACCTTCAGTGCACTCTTGGGGTCTAGCTGTTCAGAGCTCAGACTTGGTCTCAGAGTTCTCTAATGATCCTCCTTGACAGGACCCTGAATCAGGTGACACTCTGGGGTCCTGGTCATCTGGGATCTTGACCATGTCAGGAGCTTTCCTCATAGTATAACCTCAGAATCCCAGCCTTCCCCGGACAAAAGGCTGTCTCAGAGTCCCAAAAGTGCTGAGAGGACTGTGCCAGGGCTCCTGACCTGTTTGAGGATAACTCTGGTGTCCTGGTACTCCCCAGGGAGCTTGTCTGAGTCTCAACTTTTCCATGGCCTTGTCCCAGCCCTCCTTGGGGCTAGTCCTGGGATCCTGTCCCTTCTGTGTGACCTGTCTTGACTTGGACCCCCCTCAGTGGCCCTGGAATTCTCTGGGCCCTAACCGGTCCTCAGGTCCAGCCCTGCTCGATGACACTTCCCAAGGGTCCAAGGGCCTGAGCCTCCCCATTGACCTAACCTGAGGTCCCGGCCCTTCTCAGAGACCTGTTATAGGGTCCCAGCACTTTGTGGGTCCTGACCAGTCCCAGAGACTGACCCTCCTTGGTGAGTGGCCCTCCACAGTTCTTGCCTGGTCAGGGTCTAGCCTGTTCCGGGTTCTGTCCTTCCTAGGGTCCTGCCTGGTCCGCGGTTTTTAGCCTTCCAAAGTCCTGCCCTCGTGGGATTCAGCCAAGTCGGAGTATTCCATAATCCCACTTCACGCCTGGTAGGGGTCCTGGCTGGTCTGGGGTCCAGCCCAGTCTAGGGTCCAGGCTATTTCGGGTTCCAGCCTGGTCCGGGGTGTTGCCTGGTCCAGGGTCCTGCCTGGTCCCGGTCCAGCCTTGTTCGGGGTCCTGGCTGGTCGGGGTCCTGCCCTTGTCAGGGTCCAGCCAAGTCCAGGGTCCCCTGGTCGGGCTCCAGCTTGGCCCGGGTGCTGCCCTCCCGGGTCCTACCCTCTCGGGGTCCCGCCTCCCCGCCTGCCTGCCGAGGGGCGGCGGGCTCGCTGCCTTCCGCCGGACCGGGCCGAGGCCGCGGCCTGAGGAGCGGGTGCGCGGGCCCAGGCCGGGCGGGGCGGGCTCACTGACCTGCGTCTCGGGCGGCGGGCGAGCGGGCGCACGCGGGGTCTCGCCGGGAGGGGGAGGGGGCGCCGCTCCCTCCGGGTTCCCCCCAAGAGGAGGAGAAAAAAGCCGTCCGGAGTTTAAAACAAAGAGGCGGAAATGCCCGAGCCGAGCCGAGCGCCGGGTCGGGGGCGCCGCGCTCGGAGCATGCGCAGTGTGCGGCTCGGCTCCCACCCGGCAGCCAGGCGGGGGCGGGGCCTGGAGGGGCGGGACACGGGCGGGGCCAGAAGGCGCAGGCGCATGGGGCCAAAGAGAGGGAGCGGGCGGGGCGCGACGGGGGCGTGCCGGGGCGTGGTCACACCTGCGTGGGCGGGGACGTGAGGGCGTGGTCTGGGACGAGGCGGGGACCGGCGGGTAGGGCGTGGTCAGCGGGGACCCGCTCCGCAGGCGACGGCCGGCTTGCAGGAACCGGTCCCGAAACTAGGGGGCGCTCGCCTTGGGCCGGGCGCTGGACCCGGTGAGGTTCCTCAGGGGAGTGCGTCAGATTCTTGCAGCCTCCCCGTCCTGGAAACTAGGCAGGTGTGCTGGGCGCCGTGGGCAGACAGGTGCAGCTCCATCCTCCATCTGTGAGCCCAGACTGGAACCTCCAAGCCGAGTGGGGGGCAACAAGGAAAACTACGTAGTGTCCTTGGGGACAGTGGTGTGGATGGGTCTCCACAGGGGCAGGGCCAAGGTGGATTCACTGGCACCGCGGGACAGCAAGGTGAGGCCCAGAACCCAGATCCCCCCGGGGGCACCCTGGGTGTCCTTTAGTTGTCAGGATACCTCTGTGAAGTTCCTAAGCTAGTAACACCTGGAAAGGATGGGCGGCCAAAGTGACCCAGAGGTGCCCAGGGGAAGTCTGGAGTCCAGGAGCAGCCAGCCTTGGGCAGGGTACCCCAGGCCTGAGCCATGCCCTGGGGACAGGGGAATGAGAACAGCTGTGGGCCCTCCAGAGGCCTTGGCCAGAAGGTGGGTTCACAGTGGGGAGGGGGGCAAAAAGTGCAGATGTGCAAGAGATGTTTGAAAGCATGAGGGTGCCAGGCGAGGCAGTGAGTCAAGGCTCTGTTGCAGGGAGCTGAGGCTGAGAGGCTGCTGTCTTTGGGGTCGGAACTCTGAGGGTGATGCTGATGGGGGTCCAGTGGAGGGAGACTGAGGAGGACAAAAGGCCTGGCAAGAGGGCCCTGGGGCAAGAGGGCACCTACCCTCCATGGGAGCCCAGCAGCCCTTTCAGACTGTAGGAGGGAGACTTGTTAGTGCTGGGACAGCAAGAGGTACAGATGAGCAGCCCAGGCCTGAGCGCAGAGTGACCTTGGCTTGGTGGATGGAGGCCACTTGTGTGCACATGGGCTCTGTGGACAGCATGTGAGACTATGTCCAGAATTCACTGCAGGCCCAGGGTCCCTCCAGGAGGAGGATGCAGACCCAGCATTTGGGCTGCCAGCTGCTCCTCCCAGCGACCTCATCTGTCAGCAGCACCCCAGACCTCAATCCTGAGCTCAGTACCTTCATCCAGCCATCTTTCTGCTGGGATGTCCTCAGAGAAATTCCACTCCACATAACAACTCCTGGCTTTTTTTGCTGGAGACTGTTACCCGCCCATGGCCCCCACCTGCCAGGACTAAGGATGGGACTCTGGGGTCCTCCTCCTGCTCTCCTGCCCTTGCACCACAGTGGCCAGGAACCGACACATCAGAGCTAAGCCACATGGCCCCCAAAGCTATTTTCAGCCATGAAATAGTGACTCCTATAAAAGCTTAACTTTAAAAAAAAAAAAAAAAAAGCTTAACTTTAACCCTGCCCCTCTGACTGCAGCTGGCTCCTTGCCCCAGGGCCTCTCCTCTCCCTGACATACCCAGGACTGCACCTCCAGGCTGTGGCTGAGCTGCTCCCCGCACCGCAGCGTGCACCTCAGTGCCCTCTGGGCTGCTCAAATATCTCCTGGCCACAGGGCCTTTCCACTGATGTGCCTGGCAAAAACCCAGTCCTGGACCCTTGCCACACTGGTGAGACTGTCAGGAGACAGGACTCTGGGAGTTGCTGCTGGGAGCAGAGGGAGTTGAGCAGTATCCAGCAAGCGACATGGCATTTATGCTTAGGCCCAGCAGTAGTCTCCCAGCAGGATGTGTCCCAAAGGTGCACTGGCATTTGGCTCAGTGGTTCCGCCGCCTGCCTCACAAGCCAAGGACCCGAGTTTGATCCCTGGTACCAAAAAAGCCCAAAAAAACCCCAAAGGTGCACTGGCAAAAATACAGAAAAGATGCGGGCACAAAGCCATTAACTGCAGCATGATTTATAATAGACAAAACTGAACCTATCTATCTGACCCCTAGGTGTGATCGGTTGGATAAGCAAGGAAACCCCCACATCTGAGCACCTACACTTGGAAGAGGACACTGTTCAGAGTGACCTTTGGCACCGAGTGCAGGACAGTCCAGAAGTGGGTTGGGTGAGGTGTTGCCAGGTGGAGGACTATTGAATGTGCTGTGCATTTGCCTATGTTGGAAATCCTGTGGATTTGGAGAAGATGGTGGCAGAAGCAAGAATTTTGAATCCCCTCGAGTCCTCCCATAAAACTCAGAGCAGCAAGCAGAAAAACGAAGCTCAAGGGCATCCTCACGAGCAGGTGGAGGCCAAGTCCCAGCCTCACCGCACAGTTAGCACATGTGTGCAAGGCCCTCATCACCCTGTCACAGTTTTTTTTTTTTTTGGTACCAGGGATCAAGCTCAGGTCCTTTGGCTTGCAAGGCAGGCGGCAGAACCGCTAAGCTAAATCCCCAGCCCCTGTTACAGTTTTGATCTGAAATGTCCCCCAAATTTGGGAATTTGTACCCGTAAGAAATAAAAAAGAAAATGTCCCCCCAAAGTCTCAGGTGTTCCAAAGTGAGTTTTTTGGAAGGTGTTTGGATCACGGGGCCACTGTATTGGTCAGGGTCAGGGGCGACTAAATGTGCTGTGGAGGGAGGGGCCTGGTCAGAGGAGGTGGCCCACTCAGGGTGTGACCTTGTCCCTGCCCTCCCCCGCTTTCTGGCTGTGATGGGTTGAGAAACTGCAGTTTCTGCCTTAGAATCAACAACCATGGACTGGGACCTCTGAAACCTCTCCGGTACATTATGGGTGTCAGGTATTTTGTCCCAGTGATAAGAGAGCTGACAGGGCCCGGGATTTAGTGCGGTTCCAGGGCCTGCCTTGCAAGCGTAAGGTCCTGAGTTCAATCCCCGGTACCCCCCCCCAAAAAAAAAGAAAGAAAGAAAGCTGACTAATACACCCTTTCTTCCTAAGCAACTGAGACACTAGACAAAATAGATGAAATTATAATTTTCAGACACTGGACATCAGGTGGTAAAGGCCTGAGAGAGGGATGAGGCAGGGCACTACGGGTGGTACAGCTGGAGCCATAGGGCAGGGGACTGGAGAGGAGGGGCCTCCTAGATGAGAGCTCTGGAGACCCAAAGAGAGTCCCAATCCCTCAGCAGAGGTCTGCTGAACCTGCGTAGAAACTGCCCTGGCTGGGAAGAAACGCCCACATGGAGGGCACACACAATCTGGAGAGCCAGAGTGAGGGGTCCCTATATGTCCACTGGCCCAGGAAGCCCTCATGGCCCACAGGCAGCCAGCATGCTTCCAGCAGTGGACAGCAAGCTAGACTGCTCTGTCCAGCTTGATACAGTCAGGAGGGCTGGAAGGGATCCAAGTATTTCCAGATAACGTAGCTTTGTCTAGAACCACAGAGGAGGGTCTGCTGAAAGGCAGACAGCATGTGCAGGGAGGTAGGCAATGCTGCCTCTGGTCAGGAAGAGGAGCGTAGCCTGTAGGGAGAGGCTGGTCACGGAGAAACAGTGGGGCCAAGCTAACACAATGTTATCTGTTATGGACCACGTGCTGGGCCCTCCAGGGCTGGGAGGACCAGAAAATGGGTGGAAAGATAGATGCCTCGCCTGGGAAAGCTTGCCAGCAAGACAGGTGCGAGCCATCACAAGAATAGGAGTAGCAGTAGAACAAAACTCATCTGCAGGGGCAAATACAAATGTGCAATGCACTTTAAAAACCCAGTAAGATGGCATTGTCGGACTTGGAGGAACCAGCTCCTCAAGGAAAACAGAGGTCGCACCCATCAGCGACACCAGCATCACTAGAAACGTGGTCTGGCTCTGTGTGCCCCTGATGGAAGGACCACACCACCAGCACCCTCAGGGGAAGTCTTGCCAGAAACTCAGCCTGATCCAGGTGTGCAGAGGCTCTGCACCCCACTCACCCTGGCATCCCTGGGAGCTGGGAGTGCCTCTGACTGCATCCTGCCACACCTTCTCTGGCAAAGTAGAGACTCCCAGCAGGAGCAGCGGATCTGCACTGCCTTTCCCTCTTGCCCTCCTCCCCCTTTCTCACCTCAGACCTTCTCCCAAAGAAAGTTCTGATTTTAGTACTAACTGTATGCTCTGGGCTCTGTCCTGCAGACCCTGACTCTGGGGTTCACATCTATCCGTGGGAAATGCAAGACGCGGGGACAGGCATTCTGGGTTGCAGGCAGAAACCCAGGGCAATGGACTGTTTTTGCCACAGGCCACTCAAAAGGGAATGAAGGTATGCAAGGGAAATAATGGGTTGCAAAGGGAGGGGAGGGAGGGTGGTGCCTTCCTTAGGGTCTGACTAACCCGACAAAGTGCATCCCTCAACAATCAGGGATTTTAGCCAGCGAGGTGGTGCCTCCCTGGAGTCCCAGCACCTGGGAAGCTGAGGTGGAAGGATTGTTCAAGGTTAGCCAGGGCTGCAGAGTGAGTTCAAGGCCAGTCTGGACTACATAATGAGACCCTGTTTTAGCCCCTCCAAAGACCTAGGCTTTTTTTTTTTTTTTTTGGTACGGGGGATCCAACTTGGGTCCTTGTGTTTGCAAGGCAAGCGACGGAACCACTGAGCTAAGTCCCCAGCCCGACCTAGGCTTTTTGTATCAGTATCATCCATTGAGGCAAATGTTCTACACTGATGCAAAGTACAGATGATAGGGAAGGGGAGCACAGGCTGGAGACTGGCAGTACGTGGGAATCCGACTCTGATCAGTTTTTTTTTTTTTTTCTTTTGGTACCGGGGATCGAACTCCCATCCTTGTGCTTGCAAGGCAGGCAGCGAAACCACTGAGCTAAATCCCCAGCACTCTGATCAATTCTTCTGTAAACCTAAAATTGCTCTAAAAGTCTATTAATTTTAAAAAAGCAAATCAATGTAGTAAAAACCAAAACTTATATTCTGAAAACTACAAAACATTAGTGAAATAAACTAAAGTAGACCTAAATAAATGGAAAGACTTCTCATGTGCATAGATGGGAAGACATTGTGTTAAGATCCAGTACTCCCCAAAATAATCATCAGCACAATCCATACCAAGGGCCCAACTGGCTTCTTTGCAGAAATAGACAATAAATTGAAATTTGATCCTAAAATTCATATGGCAATTCAAGGGACCCAGAATAGCCAAATGATCTTATGAAGAACAAAATTGGCAGAGTACCACTTCTTGATTTCAAAACTTACTGCACAGGGCTGGGGATTTATCTCAGTGGCACTGTGCCTGCCTTGCAAGTGCAAGGTCCTGAGTTCAATCCCCAGTACCACAAAAAAAAAACAAAATAAAAAAATCTTACTGCACAGCTGCAAGAATCAGGATAGTGTGGCACTGGGACAGAGATAGACACATGGGTCGACAGAGCAGGATAAACCCTCGCATCCACAAACACTGGATTTTCAAGGCTGCCGGGGTGGTTCAATGGAGAAAAGCATTGCTTTTGAACAAATGTTGCTGGGAAAATTGAATATTCCTGTACTAAAGAATGAAACTGCTACTATCCACCATATACAGTTAACTCAAATGGATCAAAGACCTAAACGTAGAAGGTAAAGCTGTGGAAACATTTCTGCATTACTTTGACATGACGCCAAAGCTACAAGTAACCAATGAAAACATAAATGAATTGGGTTTTGTCAAAATTAGAAATTCTGGGGCCAGGGATTTAGCTCAGTGGTTCTGCCACCTGCAAGGCCTGAGTTCAATCCCCAGTACCAAAAAAAAATTAGAAATTTTCCAGTTTCAAAAGACACCATGAGCAAAGGGGAAAAACACAGATTAGAAGGATTTTAGGATGCAAGGGGTTACTTGGTGGCGGTTTACTGGGGGAGTGAACTCAAGGTCTCGCATGTGGTAGGCACCATTCTACCACTGATCTACATCCCTGAGCCTTTGTACTTATTTATTTATTGTTTTGGTACCAGAGATTGAACTTGGGTCCTTGTGCTTGTGCAGCAGGCAGCGAAACCACTGAGCTAAATCCCTGGCCCAGTACTTATGTATTTTTTTTGTGGGTTTTTTTGGTACTGGGGATCAAACTCGGGTCCTTGAGCTCAAGAGGCAGGCGGCGGAACCACTGGGCTAAATCCCGGGCCCCGTACTTACTTATTTTTAAAATTATTGAGACAGGGTCATATTAAGTTGCCCAGGTAGGTCTCAAACTCATGATCCCCCCTTTTTTCTTTTTCTCTTCCTTTTTTGGTACTAGGGATTGAACCCTGAGCCTTTACATCGAGCTACATCCCAGCCCATTTTAAAAAATTTGAAACAGGGTCTTGCTAAGCCAAAGAGTTGCCTAGGCTGGGCTCAAACTTGCAGTGATCCTCCTGCCTCAGCCTTCCAGAGTGCTGGGATCATGACTCAACAGCGAAAAGATGGGTCAGGCGTGGTGGCACACGCCTGTAATCCCAGCACTCAGGAGGCTGAGGCAGGAGGATTGCCGCAAGTTTGAGCCCAGCCTGGGCTACACAGGGAGTTCAAGGCCAGCCTGGGGTACATAGCGAGACCCTGTCTCAAACAAAACAAAACAATAAACAAATAAATATTTTTAAAACAATGAAAAAATGAATACCCAATTAAAATGAACAAATGATCTGAATAGATAATTTTCCAAAGGAGATACACAAAATGGCTAGTGAACACATGAAAAGATGGTAACATCATTAGCCCTTCAGGAGGTCCACATCACAACCACAAGCCAACACTTCATACCCAATAGGATGCCCATAATTTAAAAAATAGGAAAAAATGAGTTTGGGCAAGAATGGAAAGCAACTGCAACTCTTGTGCAGTTGCCGGGGATATAAAATGGTACAGTGGTTTGTACAATTTTCAGTTCCTCTAACGGTTAAATGTAAAGTTAGCATATGAGCCCACAATTTCACTCCTAGGCTTAGAGCTGGAAGAAATGAACACAGATGTCCATGCAGAGCCAGTATGCAGTCAGTCAAAGTAGCAGTACTCAGAAGCCCCAATCTGGAAGCATTCCAAACATCTATCAACTGATAAATAAATAAAATATGGTACATCCATAAAATGAAACACTTGGCAGTAAATGGAGATACTCATATACACACCTGGCATCATCTGTGGGATGGCTGAGGGTCAGCACAAGGCTGGCTGCTGCTTTGTCTCTGACTCAGGGATCTCCTGTCTCTTGTTTGTGTACATGTGCAAAACAGCTGTAGGTCAGTATAGTTGTGCAAGGGCAGACGCCCAGGCCCTTCCAGGCTCTGATTTCATTTTATACCACACACACACACACACACACACACACACACACACACACACATGCAAGCGTTCAGGGGCACCGCACCTGCCTGGCAAGTGCAAGGTCCTGAGTTTGATCCCTGGTACTGCAAAAAAAAAAAAAAAGAGAGAGAGAGAGAAACCTATCTCCCACCACATACCACGTACCCCCCAAATGCAACATTCTCTTAGGCTACACACGAAAACCCATAGCCTAACACAATGCAAGAACGTAAACTAGATAGCAATCTCATTCTAGATCTAGACAACATGGAAAAGCAGCAGACCCTACACAAAAAATTAGACACACACACGATTCTGCCTCACACCACAGACACGCAAATGAGAAAACCGGCTCCTTCAGCCCCTTTGAGAGATGACCAGGTTCAAGGGCAGGGATAGATGGGACCATGGGGTCCTTGGCGGGGGCAGCAAGTTGGCTACAGACACTGCCTCGACTCTGGGGCTCACACAGGCCCCTGTGCTGGACAGGAGGGGATGAGGGCCCCTCTGCTTGGGCCACTGGAGCCTAGGTGCAGTGATCACCTCCCTTGGCAAATCGAAACATCTTGTCACAGGTTTGTGAATGGTCTCCGGTCCTGATCTCTTCCACGCTCTTGAGAATAGAGCCACATCCTGTTTTTGGAATCTGGATGTTGCTGTGCTGACGGCCTGTGCTGTGGGTGTTGTACTGGGTTTCAGCAGCTAATCCAGAGGAAAGGGGCATGTCATCCCGAGACAGAAGGAGGGAGGCATGCCGTGCTGCTGGAGTCAGACAGCCCAGGAGGCTCAACAGGTGCGCGTGGGAAGTGTGGGCCCACAGGTGGTGCCTGCCTGGCAGGCCTGGCATGGAGTGGCCTGAGGCAAAAAGGCTTCCACGCATCCCTTTGTTCTTACCCGGGACCTTGTCAGCCAGTCCTTGTTCCAGGCGTTCTGGGTGGATGGGTTCCTGCCCTCACAGCCCTGGCATTCTTTGGGAGGGCCAGATAAAATCCAAGCAGATAAACAGGAAGTTATCAGCCCTGTCATTTTCCAGGATAGTGGCCTCACCCTCCACCCCCAACTATTTGGCTTTGAACAGGACAATGGGGCTCATGTTAGTCTGTGCCAATAGAGACCAGTTTGGATTTTTAAAAAAGGATATGAAGACATTGAAACACAGGCTTGGCCATAAGAGGGGGTCAAGTGTAAAAGAGCCCCTGAAGGTCATTATCCAAGCGATGCCAGGTGGCTTGTGTGGTCCACAGAGGACACCTGGAGACCGGCCACCCAAAGGTGTGCCAGGTGCTGGGGCTGAGGCTGGTACGTGCACCCGCCCATGTTCCTAGACCTGGATTCAAAACTCCAGCAGCTCGGACTTGTGTTGAAGACGCTTTTGGAGATTTAAACAGAGCTACCACACTGAATGTGAGAGCAGAAAATGGTTGCATCGAAGTAAGCAGAACTCCCATACCGTGGGATTTCTTTCCATTATACTTCTCACTTTGAGATAATCTTGGATCCACACGAAATTGTAAGAAACAGCACAGTGAGGCCCCGTTCCTTCTGCCAGCCCGCAGGGTGACTCTTTTGAAGAGCCCACAGCATGATGTGACATGGGTGCACCCTCTCCACTCACTGTTTACCTCAGGCTTGGCGTGTGCACCTGCACTAGGCCTCATGCTGGGACTGTGTGCCCTTGGCCGTGGTGAAGGGGCAGGACATCGCCACAGGTGCTCCTGTCCTGTCCGGACCCTGAATCCTAGCAACCATCCTCTCTTCTCCAGTTCTAAAGGTCTGCCTTTCCAAAACAGTGACATAAATGGTATGCTAGTCCATTTCCAGCTACTATAATGAAGTCCCTATGGCGAGGTAACTTTGCAAGAACAGAGACCAATGCAGCTCACAGTTTTGGATATTCAGGGGCCTGGTGCTCATATCAGCTCAGCCCTATGATGATGCCATGGTGGGTGGCATTCTGATGGTGGGGCATGCAGAGAGCAGAAATCACATAAAGGCAGGAAGCTGGGGCAAGGACAGAGGCCAGGCTTTCCCTGTCCTTTTTGTTTAGTAACAGTCTTTCCTGAGAAATAACTTGGAGTCCCTTGAAAGCTAGAGAACTGCAATGACCTCTTGCTAGCACAGAACCCCAAATGACCTGAAGACTCCACCAGGCCCTACCGCTGAACAGTCTATCCACCTCAAAACGCCTCCTGGGACCCATATGGCCCCTTCCCATCTCCCAGGTGGGGTGGGGGTATCCCAGTACAAAAACAAAGGTAGCACCAGGCCATGGCGGAAGGCTGTGAGGGGTCCTCAGAGAGGGGCTGTGGTGGACGACTTCATCCTGCAGGTCCACGAACATGTACACATGCTAAAGCCTGGTGCTGCACACTTGCTTGTCTGACAAGTGTCCTGTCTTAGGACACTGGGGACAGACAGGAGTGATACAGAGGGCCAGGCCACAGGGTGCGTGGGCAAGAGGGCAGGAGGCCTCCTGGCTGGAGGAACTCCTATCCCTACCCCAACCAGGCAGCCCCCAACCCTGGCAGAGCCAGCCAGGCCCAGGGGCATGAGACTCCCCTGAACTAACATAACTGCACCTGCCTCGTCTGCTCGGGGGGGGTTTCTCAGAGGAAACCAGATTGTGTGTGTGTTTGCGTGTGTGTGTGTGTGTGTGTGTGTGTGTGCGCATGCGCGCGCACCCCCTAGGTTGGGCACACAGGCCCCCCCATCCTCCTCAGGACCCCTCCCCAGTTCTTGCCTCCCCGGAGCAAGTCTGGCTGTCTGCAAACTGACCACAGCCTCCTATTCCAGGCTAGCCTTCCCCTGTGACATGCTGGGACCTCAGGAATTTGGGGTCCTTTCAAGAATGCAGCCTCTTGCTATCATGAAATCAACCAATAACAAATGCTGGTGGGGCTGTGGGGAAAGAGGAACCCTGCTCCACTGCTGGTGGGAGTGTAGACTGGTGCAAGCACTGTGGAAATCAGTATGGAGATACCTCAAAGAACTAGGACTGGAAGTCCCATTTCACCCCACTATTCCCCTGCTGGGGATCTTCCCCAAAGAATTAAAAGAATCGTACCACAGTGATATATGTGCACCCATGTTCATAGCAGCGCAGTTTGTGATAGCTAAAACTTGCGAACAGCCCAAATGCCCATCAACTGGAGACTGGATAAAGAAAATGTGGTTTTTTAATAAAACGGAGTACTACTCAGCCATTAAAACTGAGAAGTTAGAGACATTTATAGCTAAGTGGATGCACATTGAGGCAATACTCTTAAGTGAAATAAATAGCACACACATGTATAAATACCGAATAGTTTCTCTGGTGTGAGAAACTGAAAGTGTAAATAAGGACTAAATGTATAATAGGTCATGTGAAATAGGAAGAAAAGGGGCAAAGGGGAAGGAAGTGGGAGGGCTGGGGAAAGGATAGAAGGGAGTGGGATTAAGATGAGAAAATGGAAAAATAGGAACAAAATCTTTGTAAATAAGGAGGAATGGAGGGGTTGAAGGGAGGGCTGGGCAAGAGTGAAAAATAAGAACCAAGAGAGACTATGTAAAGGTGCACATTTCCAATGATGAATGTCATTATATTGTCTACCTAAAATGTACCAATGATTAGAATAAATAATCGATAATGCAAAACAGGAAGAAAAGGTCCAAAGGGGTAGGGGTAGTGGGAGGGGCAGGGGAAAGGAAAGGAGGGAAAGGAAAAATGCTGAGAAATGGAAAAAATGGAAATAAAGTCTTTGTAAATAGGGAAGGGTGGAGGGCGGAAAAAAAAAGAATGAAGCCTCTGCTAGGGCAGAGTGACTTCAGGCCCCTTTTCCTACACTCATCCTCGAGGGCCCCATCCAGCTGTGTCCCCTGCGGGAGGGGACACTATGCCTGGGGCTATGGCCGGTCTTCGGTCCTCTCTGACGCTCGAGGTCCAAAGGCTCAGATTCCACCCACTGGCCCCGCCCACCCCATGTGTCCCCACGCTCACGTTTTTGGGGTGCGGCTAGACGGACCGATTGCCCCGCCTCAGCCCCCAGGCCCCGCCCACTGCCGCGCTGCACCCTTAAGGCCAGACGGGGCGGGCCCTTAGGTCAGAAGGGGAGGACTCGGGCTGGAGGCGGTGTGGGCCTGCAGGGACTGGCAGATGACAAAGGGGGTCGCCAGGGACGGGCTGCAGACCGAGGGAGGTGGGCCGGGGACAGCAGAGGACCTCGGGAATGGCGCGGAGACTGCGCGGGACAGCAGAGACCGGCGAGGGACTGCGGGGGACCCTCGGGATGGGCCGGGGACGCCGGGAGACCGGCAGAGGACCGCAGTGGACCCCGGGGACGGGCCGATGACAGAGAGGGACGTCGGGGGCGGGCCGCGGACCCTTCGCACCTACACGCGGCGCTGGGTCTTCCTGCTGGCCGTCAGCCTGCTGAGCTGCTCCAATGCCATGGTACGGCCCCTGAGGGAGAAGGGAAGGGCCTGCCCCGACCTGGGATCCCCGAACCCCGTTTCCCAGCCCATTGGACCCACTCCCCTGCCCCAGCGCCAGGCTAGACTTCCGTGCTCTGGGACAGGGACCACAGCTCCTCGACACACTTCAGGGTGCCCCCACCGGCCTCGGAAGCTGAGGCTGTGTGCGGCTGGCCTCCAGGCTGGGCCCAAGCGTGAAGGCCCGTGGGCGCGCAGAGCATGCTCTCCCTCGTGCAGGCTGGGTGTGGGGACTGCGTCCTGAGCTGGGCCTGGGCTCTGGCGCTGCAGCAACTCCGGGAACTTCCTGCTGGTTGCTGCCGGCCAGAGGAGCCAGGACTTGGCTTAGCTCAGGGCCTTGTGTGCAGCCTGAGGGTGTAACTGGTTTAGGGCGGGTCACCTGAGGCTGGGGCTCCTTGGCCTCCGGGAAGTTCCGGGCAACGTGGGTGGGGTCCTGCTGTCATCCTGGGGCTCCGAAGTCTAGCTCTGACGTCAAGAGTTGTGCTGATCCCAGCCTGGGTCCCTCACCTGCAGCTGGGACCAGGACTGTCGTGCTCTGAGAGGAGACTGGGGTGAGGCTAGGGATACCCAGCATTCTGCGTGGGAGTCTGCCCACCCACTTCACAAGAGCGGGTGTGCAAGACGAGGCTGGGGGCTTGCTGGAAGGATCTGATTGTCCTCCACACTTTTGTTGCCTGCAGCTTTTAGTTAAACCCCTGCCCCACCCACCCACCCACGGCCTCAGCTCGGGACTAGACAGCTGTGGGGCTAACGGTGGGCTGGCCGGGCTTGCTTTGGCGAAGGGGGCTGTGTACACAGACCGTGCTTCCTGTCTGCCCGGCTGGGGCTGCACAGGGGCTGCCTGGCCCAGAGAAATCTGGGGAAAGGCAGAGAAGGCGCGTTGCCCAAGCTCCCTGCCACGTGAGGCTCTGGTGGGGAAGCCTGGTCTTGCTGCTCTGCCTCTGAGGCCGGCCTGGAGCGGCTTGGATGAGGAACTGTGATTCCTGACACACTAACCCACCTGTGCACTTGCTGCTTCCTTGTCCTCCGCGCCCGCGTGCACTTCTTCTTGGCCGTCCCTGCCCTCTGCTACGTTCGCTCTGTGGGTTGCACCTGGTACTAGATCCTGCCTCAGGCTGGAGGCCTCACCTGCCCGACTCAGACCTGCGGGTGGGGCCAGCTCCCAGCCCAGCTGTTCATCACGAGTCCGGTCCAGACAGGCAGCGGTGCCACTGACCCTGCATCTCGGCTCTGAGCCCTCCCGCCCTCCATCTCTGTCCTTGGCCTGCTAGACCCCTCACTGGGCCTCGACAGTGCTGCCAGCTGCCTCGCTCACACTCGGACCCCATACGTCTTCCCTTGTCTTCTCATGGATGGAGGCCCTGCAGGCAGCCCTCAGGCTCTCCTCCGAGGGTCGTGTCCAGGCCTGGTGGGGTCATTAGTCTCCATGTCTGCCCCCAGGCTGGTTCTCTGCCTGATGCCCTCCCAAGAGTGATGAGGGCAGGGCTGGTCTCTGGCAGGAAGGCCCAGGGGCCACGCAGTCGCCCTGGGCTGGCCAGGCTGGAGCAGGGCAGAGCTGGCAGTGGCCTCTTGGCCCTGCTGACTCCTGCTTGTCTCCGCAGCTATGGCTCAGCTTTGCACCTGTGGCAGATGCCATCGTCCAGCACTTCCTCCTGTCCATGGAGCAGGTCAACTGGCTGTCACTCATCTACTTTGTGGTGGCCATCCCCGGCGGCATTGCAGCCATCTGGGTCCTGGACTTTGTGGGGCTCCGGGCAGCGGTGAGTCAGACCCTGACCCTGGCCTGCTCTGGGACTGGTGGGCCCTGCTTTTGGGGATGGGAGCCATGGCCTCTTGCACTGGCCAGGGTCTACTAGCCCCACTGTGCTGTCGGGCAGTGGGGTGGCTGGAAGCTGGTGTCCCTTGTGGGCTGGGGAGGGTACCGAGGGTGCCTGGCCAGCAGCCTCTGGACTCTCCCTGCAGACCATCCTGGGCTCATGGCTGAACTTTGTGGGGAGTGTGCTGCGCTCCCTGCCCTGCGTGGCTGTTGGAATCCCCAGCCCATTTGCCTTCTTCATGGCTGGCCAGAGCCTCTGTGCCCTGGCCCAGACCCTGGTCATCTTCTCTCCAGCAAAACTGGCTGCCTTGTGGTTCCCAGAGCACCAGAGAGCCACAGCCAACATGCTTGCCACCATGTGTGAGTCATGGGGGAGGCCCTCACCAGCTTGGGCTCAGCTCCGGGTCTTCACCCGGAGCTCCACGGCCACGGCCATGGCACCAGAGCCAGGACGGTTTCCCTGGGGGCGGAGATAAGTGCTGGCCACAGCGGGGCTGACACCTTTCTTGGCCCATCTGTCCACCCAGCGAATCCCCTGGGCGTCCTCGTGGCTAACCTGCTGTCACCTGCCCTGGTGAAGAAGGGAGAGGACATCCCCTTGATGGTGAGGGAGCTCGTAAGCTGCACATGTGTGGTGCCTATGCTGTGTGTACTTGCATACATGCATGGTGCATGTGGTGTGTACACCTGGATGCTATGTGCACATGTTGTATGTGCCTATCTGTGGCTTATATACACGTGCTGTGTGCATATGTATGTTGTGTATGCAGGTTTTGGTATGTGTGCACACGTGTGAATGGGCACCTCTATGACAGAACTGGGTCTGTTAGCATGGCCTACTTCCATGGGTGTTCAGGTGGCCATCAGGCGGCTAAATTGGGCTGAAAGCTGGGGCTCTGCCTGTAGCCTCCCTGTGCAGGTAAAGTGGGGTGGTGCTGCCCACCACAGGCCCTGGGGTCGATGCAGGCAGCAGGCAGCCACGGAGGGTGGGGTGGGGCTGAGGTGCATGGGGTGCATGTGTCCATGTGGCCTGTGACCCCACCCTCTCCCCAGCTTGGCGTCTACATCATCCCCGCCGGCCTTGCCTGCCTGCTCTCCACCACCTGCATCTGGGAGAACATGCCTCCCACCCCGCCCTCCACAGGGGCGGCCAGCTCCACCTCAGAGAAGTTTGGCCCTGGGCTCTGGCTGGTGGGTGCGTGGCTCTGGTGGGGGGGGGAGCTCTAGCTAGAAGCCTCAGCTTCTGGACTGAGTGGCACCTTTCCTCCAGCTCCTGCAGAACAAGGCCTACATCATCCTGGCCGTGTGCTTTGGGGGTGGCATCGGGGTCTTCTCCAGCTTCTCAGCCCTCCTGGAGCAGATCCTCTGTGCCAGTGGCTACTCCAACGTGAGTGCTAGCTCTCCCTGGGAGGGACTGTCACTGCTGGGATTGCCTTGTCCTCTAGTTCAGTGTCTACACCTTATGGAGACCATGGAGGTGGTGGCCACTCACATGTACCTGGGTCATGGCCTCCATACCTCTGCCCTCTTCCCTCTGGCCCTCTGCCTGTGGTTTGAGGCACGTTGGCCCTAGGGTCCAGCCCTTCCTTCAGCAGGTGCCAGGGTTCTTGGCCTTGGGCCCTGCACCAGCGTGGCTGCCCTCTGCCCAAGGTGTATGCAGCCTTTCCACCCTCCAGGAGTTTTCAGGCCTCTGTGGGGCTCTCTTCATTGTGTTCGGGATCCTGGGGGCGCTGATTCTTGGCCTGTACGTGGATCGGACCAAGCACTTCACCGAGGCCACCAAGATAGGACTCTGCTTGGCCTCTTTGGCCTGCGTGGCCTTCTCCTTGGTGAGAGTCCCTGAAACTGAGACCACCCTGCAGGATGGAGGGAAGGGATGCCAGGAAAGGGGTGGCCCAGCCTCTGCTTGCAGGAGGCCCCGTCTGCCTGATGCCCACTCTGCCCCTCCCTCCCAGGTGGCCCAGCTGCAGGGACAGGCCATTGCGCTAGCTGCCGTCTGCTCCCTACTTGGGCTCTTTGGCTTTGCAGTGGCACCTGTAGCCATGGAGCTGGCAGTTGAGTGCTCCTTCCCAGTGGGTGAGGGAGCTGCCACGGGCCTGGTCTTCGTGCTGGGGTGAGTACCCCTCCCCGAGCACAGTATCTTGCTGTGAGGGTGGCTCCTGGACTGAGGGCCTTGTGTGTCCAGGCAGGCTGAGGGCGTGCTTATCATGGTGCTGCTGACAGTGCTGACCGTGCCACGCACAGGGCCGTCCTTCTCCACCTGCCAGCATGGCAAGGACTCCCTGGACTGGACAGGTGAGTGTCCCTCCCAGGCCCCAGGCCCCCAGAGGGCCAAGGCAAGGCGGTAAGGAGGCCTGGCCCAGCTCAGTCTGGGAAGACCTCCTCGTGACCCCCTGGCCCATTTTTATTATTTCTTTATTTTTGTACCGGGGATCGAACGCGGACCTGGCGCATGCGCAGCAGGAGGCGAAACCACTGAGCTAAATCCGCAGCCCCGGCCTAGTTTTAGAGGTGCCTTTCTCGAATCTTGGTGGGTGGGTTCTTGGTGGGCTGAAAGAGCTCTGGGCTCAGCTGGTTAGGTGCAGCCCACATTGGGTGAAACCCAGTCTCGGTGCCCCTTAGGTGAGCTCTTTTAAGACCAGGGAGGGAGAAACAGACTTGAGGGCAGAGATCTGAGCAGGAAAAGGAGGGAGACAGAGATGGGAGCAGAGAGGGGAAGAAACAGAGGCACAGAGAGACAGGGACGGGGTGGGGGCTGCACACGTCCCAGCCGTCAAGGCTGGGGGCAGGGCTGTGTCCCAGGTGGCTCTGTGGTCAGCAGCGCTTGCGAGTGTGGCCGGCTTGGAACTGCCAGGGGCTCTACCATGGAGGCCGCCCAGGCGGGGCTGTCAGCAGGCCGAGACTGCTGAGAACAGAGCTGCACTTGTGTCCCCAGTGTCCCTGCTGCTGATGGCTGGCCTGTGCACCCTCTTCACCTGTGTCTTGGTGCTATTCTTCCACACCCCATACCGGCGGCTGCAGGCCGAGTCTGAAGGGCTCCCTCCACCCAGGACGCCGAGCCCCACTCCAAAGCCACCCCAAGGCTCACCAGGAAGCCCCTGCCCTGCCAGCTCCTCTCGAAGGCCCCCAGACTCTCAGGGACGGTGACCAGGGACACGTGTGAAGGGAGGAAGGAGACAGCCCTGGCCACTTTGGCGTGCAGCCCGTGACCTGACAGCAGGGACTGGCTCCGGTCCTGGGATCCACCTGAGGAGCGGGTCTGGTCAGGCCTGGCGGGAGGGAGAGGTAAAGGTCTCCCTGCGCAGCCTAAACACAGATGCCGGAAGGAGGAAGGATGCAGCCCCTCTGGGTGGTGTTTCCGGAGGGCGGGGCCGCGCGGGGGGGGGGGGGCGTGGGCGGGACCCGAGTGGGGGAGTGAGGGGTGGGACGCAGGGGGCAGATGGGCGGGGCAGGTGGAAAGGGCGCAGCAGCGCAGGGGGCAAGGGGTTGTAGGGGGCAGAGCAGCAGGGAGGGCGGAGGGCTGAGCCGGGGGCCAGGCAGACCCGGGGCCTCAGGCCACCTGGTCCGTAGTCCCCCTCCCATCTCAGGGATCAGCCGTGCGGTGCCCAGTCCCGTCCTTGGGCTCCGTGACTGCCCTGGCTGGGGGTTGTGGATTTGGGGCTGGGGTTGGGACAGCCCTGCTGTGAGCTCAGCCCCTCAGACAGGACAGCCCACAGGGGGCTGAGTGCCTCCAGCTCTGTCCCTCCAGGAGAGTACCCCCAGCCTGTCTGAGTGCCCCCTGTCCTGCCAGTGGCGGCACTGCGGCACTCTCTGACTCGGGGTCGCCCTCACCATGCTTGGTCTGCAGAGGCTGGGAGCGTGGGGTGCGGAGCAGACACCTCGGTTGCAGCCATCTTGTCAGCTTGGGACATCAGCAGCTGTTTGATGCTAAGGAGGGAAGGGCCGGGAGGCTGCTGAATGCCCACCCTGGCTCCCCTGTGGGTCTGCATCCCACCTCCACCGCAGTCCCGGACGCCCAGTGCTCACCAGAGCCCATTGACACTGAGTGTCGACACTCCTAAGGCCTAGCCTCGGGAGCAGCTGACGGGGTCAGAGGCTGCTGGAATATTCTATCCCTGCACCTGGTCCCAGGGGAGGCACCCCACAAACCACACCATGATCCCAGGTCCCTGAGAGAGCGTGGCTGGCCTCCCACTTGGTTACCCAAGGACTGGGCTGTGAGGGTCTCTGAATGGCCCCTGAAGACTGAGAGGTGGGCTGGCCCTGGCCCTGTCTGGGCTGCATGCTCCACACATGCTGGGGCGGGGCCCACGAGGAAGCCAACACTCACTACTCCTTGTGGAAGCTTCCTTTGCTGTCCGGGTCCGGCAACTTGGAGGCCTCTAGGGTGGTCTCCGAGCCTCTGCCTCTGCCTGCTGCACAGAGGCCTCAGGGTGCCCCCCACTGCCAGAGGCCTCCCTGTCCTTACCAGGTGTGGCCCCCAAGTCAGCCAGGGCCTGCAGCCGGGGGCCAGAGGTCTGAGAGTGTGGGACAGAGGCCACCGGCTGGGAGGTGAGTTTGGAGCTCAGGACTTGTCGGGATTGCCCCCAGGCTCTTTTGGTGAAATGTCTTGATTTCTAGGTGTTAGGTGCTAACCCAACAAACAGGGGTCTCGCTGGTCAGCTTCTCCCCAAGCAGGTTCGGGAACACGGTGGAGTTACAGGCCCTGAGGCCTCCTTGAGCATGGTGTCCAGCTTGTCATCCTTCATGTTGGTCTTGCCTGTTGCAGAGGGGTGGGGAGTGGTGTCAGGCGGGGCCTACTGGAGAGGCAGGAGGGACTGCTGGGCTCGGCAGGACTCAGGCCCCTGCCCTCCCGGCTCCATAGCCTGTCCCAGGCTACATGCTTGGGCTGGTCCGCTGGCCCTGCCCACCTGGATGCCCCACCAGCTCTAGGCAGCCTGGGGCAGGTCTCCCTCCTGGAGGGGGCGAAACACTGCTCAGGGCTTTGGAGTGGGGAAGGTCAGCCATTCGGGCCAGTGCCCTTGCCCTGTGGGACATTGGTGTGGACGTTCACTTTGCCTTGTGCTCACACCCACCAAGGGAGGTGTACGTGTCCTTTGGGTCCTCCTTGTCCATGAAGCTGTCCTGGTTCCGAAGCAGGAGTGTGAATGCCCAGAAACAGAGGCAGTCCGTAGCACTGTGGCCGGCTGCCTCTGCCTCCACGCCCGGGCACAGGTGGCCACGGGTCCACGTTGGGTTGGGGCTCCTGGTGGGAAGGGGACTCGCCTTGAGTTCCTGGATGTTGGGATGTGCAAAGTTGGAGAAGATGTTGGAGGAGGCCTGCTGGGCGTGCAGGGCATCACCTTTCTTCCTGGTCTCCCTGCTGGCCTGAGGCAGGAGCACTGACGCTGAGGGTCCCAGACTGCTGGAGGACCCTTGAGGCACCCTGTGATTTGAGAGCCTTAGCTCACATGGTGAGGGGACTCCACCTAGTGCTGGACGGGCCCAGCAAGTGTGCTGCCACTAAGCTCAGGTGCAAGGGGGGAGGAGCTCGATCCCCAAGGCCCTGGCAGAGCACAGGGCTTAGGACCATTTCACTCTGTGGCCCTGAAGGGCTCCAGGGCACAGGGATGCCATGGTGGGCTTGTTCTGAGCATCAGGGTTCTTGAAGGCCCAGACCTTCCCTCATCTTGCCCCAGAATGTCACCAGGGCATGCCTGGGCCTGTACTGGCCTCACCCGTGCACTCGGGTGCACGTTCACACACACACATGCAGGGACACACGCTCATATCCTGCCCTGCTGCCCACTGGGCCACTTGCTCACCATGCCTGAGTCTTCCTTGGCTAGGTCCCGTCCTACCTGACTCAAGCTCCTGCCTGACCCCCCAGGACCGCTGAGGCTTCAGCTGCCACTCCCTACAAGGACAGGTTCAGGGCCACCCAGGGGGCTGGACAGCGGCAGAGTGTGCCTGGAAGGCCCAGCAGTGACTCAGACAGCCCCTTCTTAGGCCTGAATGCTATTCTCCAGGGCCCCTTGTCACGCCCTTGCCAGGGCCTGGGATCTGAGAGTTGATAGGGCACCCGGGACCCCCTAGACGGCAGAAACTGCAGGCCCCAGAGGAAGGTGCCTTCTCCAGATGGCACAGAGGTATAGAGTGACCCAAGTGTTTCTCCAGCGCTTGGTGTGTGCCAGGGGTCCCACACAGATCCCTCAGCGGCGCTCCTGGCCCTGGGCCCACCCTTCTGACCCCGTGGCAGCAATGGCTCCTCGGCTGATCGAGGAGGATGACATTTCTGGGGTGGACCAGGCTTGGAGATGGCCAGGCTACCCCGAGGGCTTGGGGTCAGGCACGCTTGGCCTGCCCCTCAGTCTTCCTCATTCTCCCCGACCTGGCCGTGCTGTGGGTCAGGGGCCTTGGTCCAGGCGGTGGGAGGGAGGGTGGGCCACCTCAGCCCTGCAGCTCTAGGCCTGAAGAACAGCCCTTGGAGGCCTGGCCTGTGCTTGGCAGAGGCAGCAGGGCCCCAGCAGGTGGGCGTGGGTGCGGGTGCATGTGGGTGCCTTGCTGGGTGCCCCCCCCACTCTGAACTCCCATGTAGCCCCGAGTGTTCACTGTAGCAGAGGTCCTGCCCCCCGCCCCCCCTGGGAAACAGCTGTCATGGAAGCTGCTGCCCAAGAGCCCCTGAGCCAGCAGGGCCCGGGAACGTCATGCACCTGAGAGACCTGGGGTTGCCTCTCCGACTAGGGAGCATGTGGCCAGGTGTGGTGCCTGGGCTGGGAGGGAAGGATCCCAGACAGGATTGAGGTGTGGGGCTGCAGGGGTGGGGAGCCCCCAAAGTGAGAAGGCCAGAGAGCCCCAGAGAGGACCCTGACTCAGCACTGAAGATAATGGAGAGCTGGGCGTACTCAGATTATGCACACAGCTGAGCCTGACAGGTGCGAGGTCCCCATGGGACCCTCCTCCGGGCCTGAGAGCTTGACTCGAGGCAGGTTTCTTCCCTGACATCAGGGGTCTGCTCTGCCAGCCTCCACCCCCAGCCTGCTGTCATATCCCTGGGCACCTAGAGATACTTATTTTCAGTTCTGGAAGTTGAGTTGCTGAGGAGTATGGTTTATTTTAAATCCAGTGAAGGGAAAACTCACGGTCACCTGAGGTCATCTTATAGGCAGCTAAGTTAGCTAGAAATTAATATACAGTCAGAGAGGTTCTGGGCTCTCAAAGAAGTCAGCACAAAAAATAAAGACATCAAGCTGGGTGTGGTGGCACATGCCTGTGATCCCAGCACTTGGGAGGCTGAGGGAGGAGGATCACTGTAAGTTTCAGGACAGCCTGGACTACATAGCAAGACCCCATTGCTGTTGTCAGGGTTTGCAAGGGAATAGATTTAATACAGGACACCTAATTTATGGGATTATTTTATAACATTCACCTAAAAAGTCAAATGCAGAGGAGTGCAAAGGTCTGCCCATGCTCTAGAGACCCAAAGACTCCAGTTGACGGCCTGGATTCTCTGGCAATGTCCCACAGAAGTCCAGCTGAAGACCTACAGCCCAAGTCCATGCCCTCCGTGAGTCCAGGCAGAGGCCTAGAGCCCACGGCAATGTCTCACGCAAATCTGTATCAAAGATCTGCACCGGGAAACCCTGAGGCCAGTGGTGGAGCTAGAAAGCCCGTGCTGGTGGGGTCAAGGGCCTGTGCCACCAGGCTGAGGATCTGCACTGGAGCCAAGAACCTCAAGGCGAAGACCAGAGCCCCCCTGAGGGGAACAGCTGCCATCCCCAGCGATAGCGAGGACCTGACCTCCTCCCGTGATGAGAATAGCTGAGCTCCTGTCGGGAAAACAGCCATGATGAACTTCTCCAGGAAAATCAACAGCGTAGTTTTCCCCTCTAGTTCTCCATTTACGAAACAGTTTTCAGGTGGGTCTTCCATGCCCCGAACCTCTCTGACTCAGTTCCGCTGGGCGTTCCAAATTGACCTTTAGCTAATCCACCACACCCGTTTAAAAAACCAAGCAATCAAATAAATAAAATAAAGATCAGAATTGTGGTTGGAAACACAGCTGAAGAAGGTTGGGCATCAAGATAAAGATGCAATGGGCAGGCACACACACCTCCTTGAGGGATAAACAGTAACATGAAATTATGCTGTGATTAGTACCACCTGGCCCAGGAAGTCCAGCCAGGCATCAGTTGCCCACGTGGGTGACCAGAGCATCCAGACCCATCTCTTCCCCAAAATACCTTTATTCTTTCCATGTACCCTTGATACATGACTCATTTCCCTACTGGATCAGTATTAGCTAAGCGGGTATACTTGTAACCCTTTAGGTTGATTGTAGTTTGACCTGTGTTGTATCCATGGTATGTTTGGCTGTCACTTGGGATCCCTCTTGGAATAAAACTCTGTTTTTGTTTCTTTTCACTTATAAGCAAAAAATGTTTATTTTGGCTCAAGTTTGCACATCCCAACCCAAGATGGAGTGGCCCCACTGCTCTGGACCCCTGATGAGGTAGCACATTATGGTGGTAGCATGTGGTGGGGTCTGGATCTGCCTTGGGGCTGGATCCTGGCCTGCCTCCCCAGGGTGGGCATGAGCAGGGAGCCAGGGGTGATGCCAGTATTCTGGTCCCCAGTCAGGCCTCCTGCTCCCAGGCTGAGGACCCAAGGCCTTGGCTGCGTATGGAGTGGGGTGGGTGTCTTTATGTTCACAATGCTGCATCATATTCTTTGGAAGCTGAGATCTGCTGAAGAGTAGGGAAAAGCGGCTGAGGGGGCTGTCATCTAACTGGTAAGAGAGATTTCTGAAGCTGAAATAAGGAACTTAACTCACCCCTCTTTCAGCAGGTTCGCTGACTCCCACTGTGGAAAAAGAATTTTCAGGACACGTCAGTAAGAGGCAGAAGGGTTTATTAGAGATTTAGAACACACTTAAGAGTGAAATGTGGGCCCTCAGAGAAATGAGGTGCATTATTTCCTGGAACGGGAAACATTATGCTTCTTGAAGGGGTGGAAACCCCAGGAAAAGGTGGCTGAAGGGGTAGCACAGAAGGGTACTAGTTCATTGTACAGTACTGGTATGGATTCGTGTGTTTTGTGATTAAAACATTCTTTGGACTCTCTCCACTTGCTCCTTTTAGAATCAGATTCCTGATTCCTGGGGATTTAGCTCAGTAGTTCCACTGCCTGCCTGGGAAGGTCCCGAGTTCAATCCCCGATACAGGGGTGGGGTGGGGTGGGAATCAGATTCCTGATCATTATTTTCTTAGTTAAACCAGTTTATGGACTTTCAGCATTCCAGAGGAATTTTGGGTGTGATAGGTCTGGTAGGGAAGGAGCCTAAATTTAACCAAAGGAATGCCACATGGATAGCCTTGGGTGGTCCTGTAAATTGGAGTTTTCTTAAAAATACAACTTTGAAAAAAAAAAAAAAAGATGTGTTATCTGCCTAGAATTTTCCCATACATTTCTGTTGACATGTTAGCCTTTCTTGTCCTTCAAAATCTACCTCAAAGAATGAACCCCATATTTCCTATTTCTGCTGTAAACATTGTATATATACTCCTCACTAGGTTCAGAACTCCTGGAGAGCTGGCGCTTCATTTCATTCTTTATTGTTAACTCTGTACAGGTTGAGAACAGTGTTGTGCAAATAAAAGTTTAATTGAAACTTTCTAAAATAAAGTCTAAGTCTGAATTAGAGGTTAAAAAAAAAAAAATACAACTTTGCAGGAGGATCAGCCTAGTTCGAGGCTGGCCAGTACTACATAGCCAGACCCTGTGTCCGGAAAAAAAAAAAAAAAGTCCAAGTTTCAGTTAATAATCTCGTCTTTTACTTCTTTCCAACCTCCGGGGACCTCCGCGTACGCCCAGCAGGGGCCCCAAAGAGAGGGAGGGAGAAGTCAGCAGGGGTCCCGATGGGTGCACTATCGCTGCCCGGGTCGGGGACTCGGGACATTTCCGGTCGCTGTGGCCTCCCCGGGAAGCCCCCAGTCCCTCTTGGGGTGCAGTACCGAGGGCCCTGGGAGGCTGCGCCCAGGATCGCTCCGCACTGGGCGCCGACGCCCAGAGGTGCTGACCTAAGCCCTCCCCGCGGCTCCCGGAGAGCAGCGAGGCCCCGGGGTCCGACTCTGCCACACTACCCGCGCATCCCGGCCCTTGCGCGCGTGCGTGAGCCCTGACGTCATCACCAGCGGGGCGCGCCTCTTGCTCTGGCCACCAGAGGGCGCCTCCCTGCTTCCGCTCTCTGCCAAGGCGCATGCGCGCTCTCCTCCGCCTCAGTTGCTCTTCCGGCGCGAAGGTCAGGGACAAGATGGTGCCGCCGGTACGAGTGTCTCCGCTCATCAAGGTGAACTCGGCGTCGCTGCCTCGCGGTGCTCCCACTCCCGCGTGCCTCTCTCCACGGCCGACCCCCGCCCGCGCCCCCTTTCCCTCATCCCCGCCCCGCCCCGCGCCCCTGGCTTCTCCCGCGTCCCCGTCCCCGCGCCACGGCCCCTCGGCCGCCCGACTCCAACCCTGCACCGATGCCCTGCCCCACAGCTCGGCCGCTACTCCGCGCTGGTTGTCGGCATCGCCTATGGAACCAAGCGCTACAGTGAGTGAGCGAGGGCGGGCCGGGCTTGCGGGCCGCGGTGAGGGCACAGGGCGTGTGGTCGCAGCCACCCGGAGACGGGCCCCTTTCACCCTGCGTCTTCGGGAGTGAGGTAACCACCCCCGCCCCTAGGCTACCTGAAACCTCGGGCCGAGGAGGAGCGGAGGATAGCCGCGGAGGAGAAGCAGAGGCAGGATGAGCTGAAACGCATTGAGAGGGAACTGGCGGAAGGTACTGAGTGCGCCCTTCGGAGCTGCATGCTTCCAGGTGTTCAGGAACAAACAGCTGCTGCTAAATGGAGGAGGCCACCCTGCCTCGTCCACATTGCTGTCTTCCCGAGAGCAGCCTTGGATGTGGGAGGCATCGCAGTTTGCTCTTAGGGGAGCCCAGGCCCCAGACTGGCACCATGCAGTGGCTGCACCACCCCTGAGCGGCTGTCACCGGCTTCTCTGCTGACCCCTTTCCCAGCTCCCTGGAGTTTCAGGTCGCCTGTGTTCTCTTGGAAATAGGTTCTGATTTTTTGAAAACCGAAACTCTGAAGTGGTCCTTACAGGTGGCCTGAGAGCTGTAAAGTTGCAACACATTGTTTCTTTTAACTTTTCAGCCCGGGATGACAGTATACTGAAGTGAGAGGTGCTAGCAGCCTGCATTGCCCCAGACGAATAAAGCTTCCGAGTGATGCTCTGGCTTCCGTTGCATTACTGCCCCCGCTATCTATTTCCTGGACTCCAGCTCAATAGTTGTGCTGCTTTCCTCAGGGCAGGGTTACTGTGAGGGATTTCAAAGGAACTAAGTGTTACACAGAATCCACTTGTCAACAAAAGACAGGCTCTCCATTGTGAGAAAAAGAGAAGTTTATTCCAGTGAACAGGGACAGGGACTAGGGTCAGAGGATTCTAACAGCTAGCAGGGGGAGAGAGAGAGAGATAGTGGAGAGATGTAACTGGGAAGGGAATTAGGCTTATATAGGTATTGAAGGAGCTAAGGAATCTGGGGTGACGTATTTTTGATTTAGCTGCCCGAGAATGGTCTGGACGGTCTGCTCAGGCATGTGCACACTTATTGGACTGTTCGGCGCCAGGGAGTGATAGACCATATTCTTTAGTCCATTTGCGTCACTTACAAGGAAGCTGATGGTATTTGTTTAAAGCAGCCTGTTTATTTTTCCTGTTGATTTAGGGCAGGCCTGACACTAAGGAGCGTTACTCTAGATCCAAAATGCAGCTCACACACAAGGCATAATACCTGTTCTATCTGGTGTCCGGTGGGGGGGGGGGGGGTCTGGGATGTGATGGAGCAGGTCTGCTCTGGGCTCTCCTAGCTGCCAGGCCCCTGGACAGGAAGAGCAAGCTATGGGGGTAGGGGTGTGTTCATGTCCTTGCCCTGAAAGGTGGATCCTCTGTCCCCAGCTCACAGCCCTCCCTGGATCTTGGGGAGGTGTTAGTGGTGGCCCTGAGACTGATCACCTAATACCGAACTGTTAGGCAGGCTGGGTTGTGTGCTAAGCAGCCTCACCAGGCTGGGCTCCTGGGCTCCTGGGCTCCTTCTGGTGGTGAGCTGACGAGTCCTGGGTTGGTGGTTTGAAGTCACCCAGGAGGGTGCTGCTGCTTTCCAGCTGTATGCCTTGAGCAAATTTCCTGTGCTTAGATCCCAGTTTTTGTTTGCAAAGTGAGTTTATTTGCAAATGCGAAGGAGCACACAAACATTTCAAAGCAGCTTTTGGTTTCAGTGGGTGAAAATGATGAATCTGCTTCAGGCTGGTGTCCCTGCTTCTGGGTCTCCAGTGGTTGCTGCAGGGTCTCCCGGGTCCAGTTGTAGGTTTGTATAACAAGTCCCCGAGGTAAGGTGAAGATAAAACCAGCTCCCATTGCTGCAGGCAGGTGGCTCTGCTGGGTGTTGTCCCCCACCTCACCCAGTGAAGGCATCAGGGTAGCACATGCCTTGGTGCTCACCATGTATTAACTTTTTTAAAAATACATTTTAGAGGGGGGGATTTAGCTCAGTGGTTCCGCCGCCTGCCTTCCAAGGGCAAGGTCCCGAGTTCAATCCCCGGTACCAAAAAAAAAAATTTATCTCATTTCCCCCCTTAACATCCCTGTCTTCCCTACGTAGAAAACCTTTATATCCATTTTTTCCTTCTATTTTCACTTTTTTTTCTTGTCCTTTTCTCCCTCCCTCCTCATTCTCTTCCCATTTCCCAACATCTTTTTTTTTTTTTTTTCCAATATCTTTTATACAGTTCAGGCCTTATTTCCACTTTTGGTTTCTTGTACCAGAGAAACAATGCATTATGCAAACGTGTGTCCGGTTTATTTCACTTAAGAGTAGACTGTTAACTCATTTTAGGCAGGAAGATTTGGAGTTCAAGGCCACCCTGTGCTACATAATTAGACTTGTCTCAAAAGGGAAAAAGAATGCCTTATTTCCACCAGATAGTACCCCTCTTCAAAGGTGAATCCCATGAAGTTTGGAGGGACTTTCTGCCTCTGCCTTTCTCCAGGCTCACCAGCATTGTCACTGGAGGTGACAGGCGCTGTAACCAAATCTTGCTAGTGCAGGACTGGCAGCTTTGGGTCCCACCCCCAGGGCTTATTACAGATCCTCCTGCGCCACTCACATCTGGTTCCTGTTCTGTTCACTGCCATGAACAGGTCTTTTGGTTCAGCACAACTTCCTGATGGGTCACATACTATGAGCCCACCACAATAATTCCACCATGTAACAAATGGGAGAGTTGCTTTTTCTTTATTCTGAATTCCTGGGCATGTTTACTAGAGCAGATGGGGTAGATGATCCTATCTACATATATACACGTATCTACACACACTGTTCTAAATGTCCCCACTCAGATTTCTGATAGTTCACAAACCCTTTTCAAAGATCTCCCTGTGGGAACTATGCAAAGAAAAAAAAAAGCTATCCCATTGAGGTTATAGTTGGGTTTAATTCATATAAACAAACCTTAAAAAGTTTAATGTATCCAAAATTATCTTTGGTCATGTCCTCTGCTTCCTAATTTGCACCATGCAACCCAGGCAGAGCCCAATCCCCGGCAGGTGTCTGGGGGAGGGAGCCAGCAGCTCATAGGATGCAGCAGGTTGAAGACTTGGGTGTTGGGCTGCCATTGCAGACTTCCATTCCCGCTGCAAGAGAAGATGGACAGTGAGTGGGCGCTTTCCCTCCCTGTGTCCCACGTGTCCTCTGCTGGCCCCTGCAGCCGATTAACTGGGCTGAGCCTGTCTTAGAGCTTTAGCCCGTTGACACTGTGCCCTACTTAGTGTCAGTCCCAGCCTCCAGCAACCACTGGCCTCCTGCCAAGCGGCAGGGAACAGCAGGAAGACGAAGAGCTAGGGTAGGCAGAACAGCCAAGAGCAAGGCAGTGCCACTGGGACTGACGTGGGGTGCACTGACTCCAACTGAGTCACATCCCATGGTGTGGGGTGGAAACAAACATTCTGGACAACGTCGTGCAGGACCAAACGCTTTCTTGGTGGTTTTTCTCTTTTTTGCTTTGTGGGGGGGTACTTTTGTTTCTTAGGCTGATGTGGATTTTCAAAAATACTAAATAGAAGGGCTGGGGATTTAGCTCAGTGGTTCCACTGCCTGCCTTGCAAGCGCAAGGTCCCTAGTTCGATGCCTGGTACCAAAAAAGAAAAAAACTTAGGAAATTTCTACTTGCGGGCCAGACAAAAAGAACCAAAGATGTCTTAAGAGTTTGGGGAGTTTGGCCCCTTTGTAAAGGAGGAGGGAGCACAGTTACTTCCTTAGCTAGCAGGAGGAATCTTTCCAGCCTGTGCTTCAACTGTGAGAGGAGGGCTTCTGCACGCAGCATCACTGTGCCTTTCTCTAGGTCTGACTGCTGCGTGGCCTCTGGCACTTTGCTGCTTTGACCTCAGGGATTAACCAACTGCCTGCCCCAGGCTGAAGCAGGGGGCCCAGACCTTTCTTGGTTGTTCTATCCTCTTCCTTCTTCTCCTCCTCCAGGGCCCTCACTTTTGCCTCGTACTCATCAGCCAGTGCCTTCCACTCCTTCCTGTTGTTCTGTAGGCGGTTGAACATGGGCAGGATCTCCTCATGGAAGCGGGAGAACTCCTGGTGGGAATCAGGAAGCCAGGCCTGTCTCCTGTTCCTGCAGGACTTGACACTGGCCTCTGTACACCCTGCCTGGCCTCTTGACCATGGGGACTCCTGAAGTGTCCCTTTTCCAGCACAGCCCTAAAAAGGACAGGCTTGAGGCCTGGGATGGGAGCGCTTGTGATGCAGACAGGGCAGAAAATGTCCATGTCAGGACGGCTCCTGCCAGATGGGTGGGGATCGGCAGAGGTAAGCCCACCCACCTCTCCCAGGCTCACACAGTCAGGTGTACACATGCATGCATTGTTGTACACTACAGATGCATATATCATGTGCACACATCACATCACAAGCCATACACAGACCACATATGCATACGTGCAGTTAATCACATGCATGTCGTGTGTATACGCCCACCAACCACACATGCAGTACTACATTTGTACACATCACATGTTGCAACCGCAAGTCACATGTACACTCGTCACACAGTGGAGGGAGTGAGGGAGGCAGCAGGAGGGCTGCATACAGACTGGGGCCTGTGGTCCCAGGAGAGAATGTCCTGCTCCTGGCTGTGGAGCTGCTCAGTGCAAACCTCACTTGGAAGCCAGAGAGCAGATCAGTCACCACCACCAAGAGTAACCAGAGTGGCCTGGCTCCCATGAGCCAAGGTGTGTGGGGCCCTACACGGGGCTCTGCAGTCAGGTCCCTACCATGGTACCCCCTGTTTCCTGCCAGGTGTCTTTGGGAACAGACAGCAGACCTCTGAGTTTGGTGGGGAATGGTGTCCTGGCCAGCTGCAAGTCCCATGGGGCAGGCACCCCAGCACGCACGGGCCAACCAGACCTGCCCTTGCCCTCCGGGTGACTCTAAGCAAGGTGCACCCTGGCCCTAAGTGCTCTGGGCCATGGCTGGGTGACCAGGAAGTGTGCCAGGACACTTCAAGCTGGGAAGCACCCAGGGTGAGGACAGGCATGCAGAGCAGGCAGGGGGGATCCCTGGTGTCCTCCCCTGCTCAGCCAGCCCAGCACATAGTCACACCGTCCCCCCTCCTGCAAGGACACTACTGGGTCCCCCTGCATTCTTTCCCAGCTGCTGCCAGGTCAGCATGGATGCCTGCTGCCCACCTTGTACACGAACGTGCACACGAAGTCGATGAAGCCAACCTGCAGCTTGGGGAGCTCAGCCGCCTTGTTCCGGTCCATCATGGGCTTGTGGGGAAGTGGAGGCAGATGACACAGGACCTGGACTCCTATCCCAGCCATCCTGCCCACCTGCTGGGGCTTGTCCCAGGGCTCTTGGGCTGGCAGCAGCCTGGCTGCTCCAGCTTCCTCGACTTTTTCCCTCTTTCCACAGTGCCACCCAAATGCCCTGGGTCTTGAGTGCTGAGGTGGGGACTGGTGCCCTGGGAGCAGCACTTACAATGGGCTGCTGATCCAGGACTGTCCTCTCTAAATCACCTTGTTCCCAGAATTCAGCGGCCACCAGAAGTGCGACCTGGGGGCACACCAGGGTGTTGGGGAGCAGGCCCTGGCAGGTACGTGGTACCTCCACGTAGTGTCCCCGCCGAGGTCCCAGATGCCGACCCGGATGCCCTGGGTGGGGCACCCGGGTCGGGACAGCTGTCAGTCCTGACCTTGCTCTGTACTTCCCAGGGCTTGGTGATGGCGGAGAGGTCACAGGCCGTCATCATCATGGCCCTGTGGGCAGAGAGGGCAGAGCCACAATTCTCACAGTGGGGTGGGTGTTGGGTATTTCCATGTGGCCACAACCTGAGGCCCCCAAATCCTGCCCTGCCTCCCTGAAACCGGGCCAGGTGGGGCTGAGGCAGTGCCCAGGTGTCCAGAGCCGGTTAAAGGCCATCCCCGATGGGCACGCGTGCTCACATGACAATCTCCTTCCGAGTGGTCTCCAGGGAGAGGTACTCCACCCAGCTCTGCTTGTCCTTGTAGTTCTTGGACTCGTCCACAATCTTCTGGAACATTGTCCGCTTCCTGGGTGCAGGGAGAGACGAGTGGCAGAGGGTCGCTGTCCTCGATGTGGCCACGCACTCATCTGTCCACTTGCCCATGGCCCTCCCTGACGCACTTGAAGTAGAGGGCCAGGTCAGTGGCAATGATGGCGATGTCCATGAGGTGGATCACGTGCTCGTGCTGCCGCCGGTTCAGGTTCTGGTAGATGTTCAGGGTCTGTGGCGGTCGTGTGGTCAGCCCAGGGTTAGGGCAGGTGCCCCCGTAGCCTGGAGTGCTTGGGCTAGGACTTCCCACCCACAGCACCCATCTGCCTTGGAGTCTGGGAACGACAGGACAAGGACACCCTTCCCTGCCCCATGGTGTCCCTCCGCTTGGTGTCCCCTGTGCTTTGTCAGCTGTCCTTTCCCCCCCTGGCCACAGGCCTGTCTGTCCTCCCTCACAGCCAGCTCCCTGCAGTGGCCCAGAGAGGACACGGACCTCTTCGGCCAACAAGAACTTTCCAAACTCCAGGTGGTGCCGCTCCAAAATCGAGGAGCCGTGAAGCTTGGCGAGGGGGTTCTGGGACCTGTCACAGAGTCCATTTCCGATAGTTAGTAGGGCAGCCCACAGCCTGCCCTCGCACCCTGGGAGGGTCTCTGGCCCCAGGCCATGACCCTGCTGACCCCAGCAGGTGCCTACTTCATCTGGTACAGGTTGTTGGTGCCACGGTGATCGATGTCATGGCACAGCCCGGCTGTAACCATAGCAAAGGCTTCCAGGTCCGTGTAGTAGTTTTTCAGCTTGCCTGTCTGTGGGGACAGGAGCACATGAGTCCCCCTGGGCTGGGGGCGGGGGACGGGCCTGGTCTCCACTAGCCCAGGTGCTCTGCCCACTTTGGAGAGCCAGGGCCTTTCCACTCCTGGAGCCCCAGGCCTGGCTCCCAGACTGTTCTGGGTCCATCTGTATGGCACCGTGGCCCTGCATGTGACCTTGTGGCTCTCTGCGTGGCTCATGGGCCCTGTGTGTGTCCCCATGGCCCTGTGTATAGCTCCATTACCCCATCTGTGGTCTGGTGTGTTTTCCCTAGGACCTACACATGTCCCCTCAGCTCTGCGTGTGGCCTCATGTATGTGACCCCATGGCTCTTTGTATAGCCTGTGGCCTTGTGCGTGGCTTGGTATGTGGCTCCATGGCCCTGTATGTGGCCCCGTGGCTCTGTGCGTGGCCCCGTGGCTCTGTGTGTGCTCCTGTCTCTCACCCTGTGTGAATCTACCCTCCTCATCCACGCACCATGAGCAGGGTGAACATAGTCTGGGCCACGTTGAAGCCGTGCCTCCAGTTGTGGTAGGTGACTCTCCTGTAGGCTTTGCTGACAGAGTACAGGAACCGCACCAGGACCTGGGGGCAGAGGACAGCTGGCGTCTGAGTCTGCCCCAACTCACTTGCTCTGAATTCCCAGTCTCTCAGGTCTTCTCTGCCTCCCTGTCTCCCTAGATCCCAGGCCCATGCCTCTCCTTCTGGATGGGGCTGGCAGGAAGCTGGAGCTGGGCAGTTAGAGCTAAGAGCCCCTCCAAGTGCTGAGAATTTGGGGCCTCAAGTCTCTGGGCCTGCCCTGATCTGGAAAGAGGACCCTGGGGCTGTGCTTTTTTTTCTTTTTTTGGTACCGGGGATTGAACTCGGGACCTTGCGCTTGCGAGGCAGGCGATGGCACCACTGCGCTAAATCCCCGACCCTCTTTTTCTTTTTCATTACTGGAGCTTGAACACAGGGCCTTTGCACTGAACTACATCCCTAGAACTTTTGTTATTTTATATTTTGAGACAGGGTCTCGCTAAGTTATTAAGTTTCCCAGATTGAGGTTGAACTTGTATCCTCCTCCTTCAGCCTCCTGGAGTTTACTGTGTGCACCACCATTCCTTCCTGGATGTGTGATATTTTAAGGAAAAAGAATCAGTTTTATGCACGATGTTTGCATGGGCCTGCCTTTGGGCAGGAGGGAAGCTCTGCAGACAGCAATCTCTGGGCAAGAGACTATGGGCCAGGAGCGCCTTCTGTTGCTTCCATTGTGATATTTAGGATCAGAAGAGTATTTGGAAACATTTTTTATTCTGTTAATATTTTCTATACAATTTTATTTTGTGTTTTCCCTTTATATCTAGTAAAATTTCTTTAAAAAATTCCAGCCTGTCCCTCCTTCTCTCTGGGGAGCATGAGAGAGAGGATCGATTGCTCCCTAGAGCTGTAGGAAGGGCGGTAGCAGGTGGTAGGCAGGGGAGTGGAGCAGGGCAGAGCTGGGGCCAGAGCATGAGTCGCCCCCACGGGGTCACCCCTCTGGGCAGCTGAGAGGATGCCATGTGCTTCCTGTTTGAGGAGGAGCTGCCTTAACTCCCTCTGCACCCCATGCAACCCTGTTACTGCCCAATGACACAAATAATGAGGGTTATCTGGAACTCCTAGTAATCTAACTTCATATCAGCCATGCATCTACCCATCTGTCATCCACCTATCCATCCACTCATGTGTCCATCAGGTATCCATCCATCCACCCACCCACAAACCCATCTACCTACCCATCCACACATCCACCCATCCATCTACCCACCCATCCACCCATCCCCTCGTCCACCCATCTACCCATCCATCCATCCACCCATCCATCCATCCATCCATCCATCTACCTACCCTCACCTATCTGCCCACCCATCCATCCATCCATCCATCCATCCAATCACTTGTTCTATACACATTTGCTGTTTATATTTTGGAAGTTCTATAATGAATATATTTGCCCCTCAAATGTTCAGTTGGAAATGGGGCCCTCATCCCAACCATATCCCCCAATCTCCCAGGGGACCTGGGACCCCCCAACCACATCTCCCACCTCCTGGGGAACCTGGAACTTGTGGACCACGCCCAGCTCATAGTACATCTGGATGCCGCATTTGACCAGGTCCATCTCGGTGCACTCCAGGTCGGAGAAGTGAAACTCATAGATGTTGAACTTGGTGGGCCCAGGCAGCTCTTCCTTCTGTAGGGGGTGTGGGCTGAGGGAGCAGGCCGCTGCAGTGCTACCTGTTCCTTGCCCTGTTTCCTTTCTGTATCCTCTGTCCAGCCAGATGCCTTCACCTCTGGCGATGTCTGCCCTCCGGACACTGCAGCCCGTGGCCTGGGCATTCTGTGGCCTTAGCTTAGCCTGTCTTCCCCTCTGCTACTAGCCAGTGACCCCATGAGCACTCACCTGGCTGGGTGGACAGAGTGGTATTGGAGAAACAAGCAAGCAAACTCTGAGGTGTGCACATGGGAAGGTACACATGGGTATAGACATGCGTGGGCACAGGTACACGTGTGCAGACACACCCCTCAGACACATGCACGCATCCATGGCAACAACACCGCTGATCTCCAGAACTCATTGAGCACATTCACACATTCAACGGCCACAGGAAGAATAGCCTGGGCGTTCTGCTAAGGCACATAGGCGATGGAGATGGAGATGCCACACTGCCAAGCTGGCCCCGTAAGGTCCGCTAGGAGACACATGAGCACATGGACACAACGCACACGTGTGTGTACATAAGGCACACAAATGCATGTGCACTGGCGTTCCCAGGCACCGGGTCCTCCTGGAGGAGACAGCACAGGTAGACACTGGTCCAAGTGGTGCCCAAGAGACTAAGATGTGGATGGTTCTGGAGAGGATGGGGGCAGGTGGGCAGACAGCAGGTCAATTCTTTAGGACAAACGCTCAGAGCCCGGAGCACAGCAGCAGCGCAAGATGACAGGCTGTACCAGCACCCTCCCTGCCAGCGCAGCAGTGACAGGAGGTGGATTCTCACCAGGATTTCCCCCAGCTCCTCCTCCTCGCAGTCAGCTGGCTCCTTCCCCAGGCGTTCCCTGGTTGGCTGACAGACAGCACGGGGGTCATAGGACAGGTTGGGTGATTATGACAGGGGGACAGTGTCTCCCCCACCCCAGGAGCACGCTGGACGAGGGCCTCTGGGTCCTGACGGGGAGCATCCCTCGGCCCAGGCTCCTGATTCCTGTGGATGTGGCCCGGGCACCCCAGCTTCCTCTCCTTGCCTCCCAGCCCTGCTCCCAGTGATGCCTTGAGCGGCGCAGGGGACCCCGTGGGGACTTGGAAGGTCCGGCCACGCCCTCCAGAGCTCAGGCCAAGGCACAGGAAGGTCCTGGGCTGGGCAGACAGAGGAGCCAAGGCCGGGCCTGGCTGTTGGGCCCCAGGGCTGTGCTCCGCCTGCTGGGCTCCCTGCCTCCCTTGGACAGAGGGGCTGTACCAGGATGGCCTGGATCTCGTCCTTGTCACATCTCACGTGGTACAGAGCCACGTCCTGTGCAATGTCCTTGCGGTTCTCTAGCTTGTTCATTTTGTCGTAGGTGTCCGTGTTCAGCACCGACCAGCCCAGGAACTGAGTCAGGGACTAAAGGTGGGCACAGCATCACCACAGCACCCTTTGTGCCCTGGTGAGTGCCTGCTGTGTGCCTGCTTTGTGGCTGGGACAGGTGCCCAGACCCAGACCCCTGCAGCTCAGCAGGTGCCTCTGAATGGGCATCCAGGGACAGTGCCTGGCGAGCATCCCATCCCCACGCCCCCTGGTGCACAGGGACCACTCCCAGAAGCCTGCACCATCTTGCAGGGCTGCCTGTGATGCCAGCGTTTACCTCCATGAGGACCTCATCCTGCTCATCGAAGGGCTTCCCGTCCTTCCTGTTGTAGAAGGTGGCCACTCCCACTATCTCCTCCTTCTTGTTGACAATTGGCATGGACAGCACATTCCTGATGACCCAGCCAGAGTCATCCAGTGGCCCCTCCTGCAGGGAGCAGTGCGGAGCTAAGGGTGCCTGGCCTGGGCCTGGCCAGGGCTCTCTTGGGGCAGTGGGCTCCATGTCTTCTGCCCTCAGGCTGTGGTGTGGGTTGTTCTTCCTGTCTCTGTACCCCGTGCCTAGGAGCTTGGTGCCCATGGTGTCTGTGGCATGGCTTTCCCACTAGAGATGTCTCACAATGCTGGCTTTGGGAGCACATGAGGGCTGCTACCCACAGAAGGCCCCTTAGGAAGATATGTGCTGCCCTCCTCTTAAAGCTCCCAGGGCCTCCCCTTTCCGTTTTGCACTGGGCCCTGAATAATGTCATTGGTCCCACATCCCACATCCTAGACGCTGGATCTGGAGAATGAAATGTGGCCAGTGGGCTGTTCCTCCAGGAGGCCGTTAGACTCAAAGTGCATTCCCACCAACGCCCGTGACTGCCCCCGCAGAGAGCCAGCCGGGCACTGCATCCCCAGGTGAAGGCCGGTAGAAGCAGGGGCCACTGGACCTTGTGGGGCTAGGCAGGACCAGCCAAGCCCAGACTGGATCAAATGAACCCAGATGGGACCAACTGAGCCCAGACAGGACCAGCCGACCACAGACAGGATCAGCTGAACCTAGATTGGATCCATTGGACCCAGACAGGGCCAGCTGGTCCTCCACCGAAGCCAGTCAAGCTGCAGACCCATGGAATGTGGCTTTCTCATCATCAGCCACTGAGATGCAGGTTGTTTCTTAAGCAGCAAAATCTAAGCCAGCAACGATTTATGGACCACAACACTTTCTTTCTTTTTTTTTTTTTTAACACTTTCTTTCCTAAGCAAAGCACAGTCTTTGCGGTGAGTGAGCATACCTGGAACTTGAACATCTCATCAGCAGAGGCATTCATGATGTTACAGATCTGTGAAGGAGAAATGTATCATCCAGAGCAGCTAGCTGGTGGCACACTGTGATCCATGCCCTGGGAGCCCAGCCTGGCTTGCAGGAGACAGCTCTGATGGGCAAAGCTGTCTGTGCTGACGGTGGGCAGGGTGTGGGGTGCAGGAGTGGGCGCAGGCTAGGGAGGGTCCAGGCACTCACAAAGCCACTCTCTGCCACGTAGGTTGGAAGGCCACTGGCCAGGGCCCAGTGTTCGGCTGGGGGTGTGCTGGGGAGAGAGGCAGAAGGTTAGTGTGTGATGTGGTAACACGCAAGCGTCTGCTTCATGCCATCCTCTGAGCTCTGGGGAGATGGAGGATCAGAATGGGGACCCAGGGAGGGCAAAGAAGCCGGGACAAGGCTGCCCCTACAGGGCTTCCCCTGGCTTCACTGCCTCTGGGCTCAGCATCAGTTGCCCGGTGATTCTGGCCCTACGCAAGTTCAGGCCTGGTACCTGGATCCTCCTGTGTGTTAGGGGCTAGGGATGGTGCTGGATGGGCTCATAGGTCGTGAGATCACTGGCCATCCAACCCCTCCATCAGACCCTCTAGGCCCAAGCCCTGGAATGAGCTCTGGGTGGAACCCCTAGAGTGTGAGGCTTCTGGAGATCCCACTTGTGGGGAAGGTGGGTCCAATGGAGACCTGAGGGCCTCCAAGCCCATGGGGCAGACAGGGCACCTGGGGCTCACTCAACCCTGGGCTGTCCACACTTCAGGGTGGTCTCCCCTCCTTCCTGTGAGGTGCTTCCCTTCCCCGGGGGACCTGGGTGACATAGCTTGTGAAGCCCTAGCACTTACGGGATGACCTTGATGTCCTCCTTGCCGTGGAGGATGTAGTCGATGACTTTGTAGAAGAGAATTTCCTAGAAAAAGCACATTAGCATGGGGCTCCCCATCTGCTGCTTGGAGGGCGAGACCCACACAACATACATCATACACACCACATGTGGGCAGCCACATCCACAGGCACACGTGTGTTTCACACGCACACACTCATGTGTGCGCACAGACTGGCCCCCACACATGAACACACGTTGTGGACTCAGATTCAGATCCACAGTCCCTGTGTCCCACCTAACCTGT
Source organism: Heterocephalus glaber (assembly GCF_053883595.1). Taxonomy (NCBI): domain Eukaryota; kingdom Metazoa; phylum Chordata; class Mammalia; order Rodentia; family Bathyergidae; genus Heterocephalus; species Heterocephalus glaber. The sequence continues at coordinate 367,348 of NW_028258325.1, read as the reverse complement.
ACATTCCCTGGGTCTACATGGGGAAGGCTGCTGAGGCCACACAGCCCTGGGCTGCCACTCTGACATGGGGATGGGGAGGCAGCACCCACCCTGGCCTGTTTCCTGCCCACCCTCTTCCCCCAGAACTGGAGCCAGAGAAGCCAGGCCAGGCACTGTATTCCCCTGACTCACCCGGCCATCGGGTGTGCGTGGGCCTGAGTACGGCTGGGTTTCTCCCATCAGCACAGGCCACACATCGAAGAATTCCTGGACCCAGGAGAGGAGAGTGAGGAGGCGGGCCGGGCATGGCCAGGCTGGGCGCCCCTGGTCCCCACAGCTGCACCTTCTCCTTGGCCATGTCCAGGAGGCCCACAGAGCACCGGTCGCAGTGCAGGTAGGCCCGAACGGTGTAGAAGGCCTTGTGGAACTGCCGCTCCATGTCTGTTAGCTCCTCAAACACCTTGTTGGCTGACCAGAGCAGTACCTGCAGAGGTGGCACATGGGAGGGCGAGGCTCCCACCTGTCTGACCATGGCAGCACTGGGTACCAGGTGCACCCAGCATGCTCAGCTCACAGGCATCTAGGCCCAGCACCTGGCTATGCAGCCCCAAGGGCCCTGGCTGAGGGTGTGCAGAGACCACCCACTCCTTGGCCTTGGGGCCCTGGAAGCTGCTGGGGGTGGAGGCCCGATGGCTTTGGCCATGTCTCCACTGCTGCCTAATACCGGACTCATGGTCAGTGATGAGTGAAAACCAAAATGATTTGCTCTGAGATTAAAAGTCAAAAACCTGACCTGCCGTTCCCCACCTGCCTGCTGTACAGCCTGTGGGAGCCGGGGTCTGAGGATCTAACATCACTGTCTGCTGGATGGCAGGCCCTTTTGCATCTGTGCAAAGTGCATCTGAGAGTGATGTATGATGGGTACTGTCATGGTTTTTATCTAGACACCCCCCCAAACCCCCATGTGCTCATAGATGGGGCTTTTCAGAGGTGGTTGGATCTAGGGTGTATGAGTATGGATTAAAGGTGTGTGATAACTAAACTAGCCCACTAATTGGTTTAGCATAGTTCTGGGTGCAGATAGTGGGATGGTTCACCCTGGTGTGGTGGCACCAACTAATAGGCTTGGAGCCTGAATGGAATAAAAGTGGAAAGGAAGGCTCACTGCTGGCTGCTTCCTGTCTGCCCTGCCATGGACTGTTTCTCCTCTGTGATGCCCCTCTGCCATGCTGCCCTGCCTTGGACCCAACCAGCTATAGACTGAAAGGTCTACAAACTGTGAGCTAAAATAAACCTTTCTTTCTTTAACTTGTGGCTGTCAGGTATTTTGTCCCAGCGGCAAGAAAGTGACTGATATAGGCATTCACGACAGAGCCCTGGGGCAGCCCTTCCCAGACCTGTCCTCCTACCCTATGGGCCCAGGGTCGGCCAGGTTCCTCCCTACCAGCATGTCACTGTATCTCCAACACAGGTGCCCTGGGCACCTCTGCCTTGCAATATGCCCTGCCCAGGGCCGAGCCCCCTCCTACTCTAGCTTCTTTGCTGACTCCTTCCTGCAGCCCCCTCTGGAGCACCCCCTGCTCTGCTGGCCCAGGAGGGAAAGGCTGTGGAGAGGCCGCCCACAGACTGCTCAGCAGAGGCCCCTGCTGACCCCAGCTCCCTTACCCCAGCAGGATGGCTTGGCCTTGGTTCCCCAATCCCCTCACCTGCCACTGTCCAGCAGCTGCCACTGTAGGGCGAGTCTTGCCCCCTGGATGCATTTACCTGTGCCACACGGCCCTTCTCACAGTGCTTAGGGATGCCTATGCCCCAGTCCTCTTCCACTTCCTTGCCCTCAGGGATTTGGGATAGCCCACCTGTTGCCACTGCCACACTGAATGTGAGCATCTTCCACCTGTCCTGCCATGCTCTGCCACAGGCAGCTCAGGAGGGAAAGGGGCGTGAATTCATGCACAATCAAGTGGCCTGATGAGTCCAAAAGCACCCACCATCAACTCCATGGCGGAACTCACTGTGTCCACTGGGGACAGACACACACACCATGTCAACTGTGCAGATAGGAGGAAGCTTGGGGACCCACTCTGCCCATGCAGCCCTGACTCAGCCCTCTTTCTCTCCCCGTACAGATCACCCTGTCCTTATCTCAGGCTCAGTCCTACCTCAGGCTGATCCCAACCCAGACCAACGACGGCTGCATGCCAAGACCTTGGTTCCGAGTGGGAGAGGGTGTCCAGGCCAGGACAGAGCCTGCCTGCCTGAGCTCCCAGTCTTTCAAGGACACTAGGAACCCATATTCTTGTGTGAAATCATTTGAAATGTTGGAAACACTCTGCGTGTTTTCTTCCAGTAGTTTTGTAATTTCAAGTCTATGTTTAAATCTGCAATCTATTTTGAGTTCTTTTTGGTACCGGGGATCGAACTCGGGACCTTGTGCTTTTGAGGCAGGCGACAGAACCACTGAGCTAAATCTCCGGCCCTTGAGTTCATTCTTAAATAAGAGTTGAGGCCAGGTTTCATTTTCATTTTGTGTATGGGTAGCTATTTTCCCAGCACCATTTATTGAAGAGGATGTCCTTTCCCCCATCATATGCTCTGGGCATCTTTGTTAAAAAAATCAATCAAGTTGGATTTATTTCTGGGATCCTATTCTGTGGGTCAGTGTCTGTTTCTATGCTAGAACCATGCTGTTTTGATTACCATAGTTTTGTACTATATTTTGAAATCCAGCAGTGTAATGCCTGAAGCTTTGTTCTTTTTGGTCAAAATTGCTGTGGCTATTTGTGGAATTTTGTGGTTCCATTTGAGTCTTGGGATGGTTCTTCTATTTCTGTAGAGAATGACATTGGAATTTTGATAGGGATTACACTGAACCTTTTGAGGACTTTGGGTAATACAGACATGTTAATAGTATTAATTATTACAGTCCATGAACATGGAATGCTTTTCCATTTATTTGTGTCATCTTCAATTTCATCAGTGTTTTTTTTTTTTTTTTTTGGTACCGGGTATTGAACTCGGGTCCTTACACTTGCGAGGCAGGTGGCGGAACCACTGAGCTAAATCCCCAGCCCTCTTCATCAGTGTTTTATAGTTTTCAGTATATAGCTCTTTTACTTCCTTGGTTAAAATTATTCCTGTTTTTATTTTTAAAAAATTTTTATTATATTTATTTATTTTCTAAAAATTCAGTAATTTTATTCTTGGCTTTAAAATTTTAGTAGCTGGGCCAGGGATTTAGCTCAGTGGCACCATGCCTGCCTGGCAAGTGCAAGGTCCTGAGTTTGATTTCTAGAAGTGGGGGAAAAAACAACAACAAATTTTAGTAGTTAAGATGTGTTAATTTTGAACAGACAAAACAGCCATTGAATTTTACTGTTTAGAGGTTTGCCTTATGTATCTTCTTCATATTTGGCATTCATTTTCTTATTGAAAAAGTATGTTATAAGGTAAAGAAGCACCACTTTGCCATCCATTAAAAAAAAACTAGTGCATTTTTATCGGGAGCAATGCTACATAATTTTGGGGAAAAATCATTTGATTAGGCCCTAGTTCTCCTGCCTACAAGCCAGCTATGGCATTCAGAGACATAATTCCATTTTGGCCTCCGGTCACAACTGAGACCTCAATGATCCAGTGATGCTGTGATGCTCCAGGACGAGATTACACCAGCCGAAGACATCCTGGGAGGAACCAAATCTTCATCTGCATCGTTCCTCATTCATCTACGAATTCTCTCCAGTCATCTGTTACATTTGTTTCTTGAATATACCGAACTCTCTGTCCCATGTACTGAATTCTCTGTCCTGGGTCATTTGTTACATTTGTTTCTCTAAAAGGTGCTCAGGCTTTTGTCTTTGCTGCCCAGAGCAGCACTGATCAGGCCCGAAGCTCAGCTTCCTCTCAGTCTCATTTTTCTACCTTTCCTGTATAGTAAGTTAATTCGCCTTGCACTGCCGGGGCTCGCAGGAGGACTAGGACTTACAGCAGAGGTTCTAGTAACGTCCCCCTTCTCTGTTCCCTACACATTTTTATGCTGCTTTTCCTTTGTTTGTTCTTTTGAGACAGGGTCTTGTTCTATAATTCAGGCTGGCCTCAAATTTGTGGCAATCTTCCTGCCTCGGCCTCTCGAGGGCTGGGATTACAGGTGTGGACCACCATATCCAGCTCCTACTGCTTTCTAAGTGCTACGAGAGAACATGAGACTGCCAGCCTAAACTGACTAGAAAAAGTCAGATGAAGTGTTTTTATTTTTTGAGGTGTTATTCAGCATAGAAACACTACTGATTTTTATGTTTTATAAGTTTTTTATTTTGTGATTTTACTGAATTTATCAGTTCTAATAGCTTCTGTGACACTAGTCTGAGAAGTGATTTATTGCAGATAACCCCCAAAACACAGGCTATGAGGGGCCAGGGATTTAGCTCAGTGGTGCCATGCCTGCCTCTAAAGCACAAGGTCCCGAGTTCGATCCCCGTACCAAACCAAACCAAACAAAACCCACAGGCTATGAAAATGAAAATAGAAAAATGAGATTGCATCAGACTAGAAAAGTTTTGTTGTCAGAAGACATATAGATGGCTAGCAGATATAGGAAAGAGATATGTAATATCTCTAATCATTAGAGGAAAGCAAGAGAAAACCACAAGGCGATATCATCTCATACACAGTGGATCGGGTACTTCAGAAACATGAAAGATAAGCATCGGGCAGGGGTAACGAAGGGGCCCACGTGCCCTATGAGTGGGGATGTAAATCACACAGCTGTTTTGGAAATTGGTAAGGAAGCTTCTTGAAAAAGTAAAATGGATCTGCTGTGTGATCCAGCAACCTCACTACTGGGTGATCCCCGAGGGAGCTGAAGCATGTCGAAGAGCACCGCAAACCTGTGTTCACTGTGGCACTGCTCTCAGGGATCGAGATATGGGACTAAGCTGGGTGTCTTGAAGTGAAATCAGCCAGGGGCAGGGGACAGATTCCACATGATCTCACTTCTGTGTGGGATCTGGGAAAGGCGAACCCATCAAAGCGGAGAACTACGGTGCCCGGGTGGTGGGGTTGCTGGGAAAGGGCGAGCAGTGGCTGGCACACGTCCCCGTCAGGAGGAGCCGTGGTTCTGGCCATCCAAGCTCAGCAGGTGCTGATTAGTGACACTCTATGTATTAAAAAAATGACTTTAGATGTTCTCACCGAGAAGGAATGATAAGTATTTTTGATGTTGCACAGACTAATTAGTCTGATTTAATTATTCCACAGTCATACACGTATTGAAACATATTGTACCCAATAGATATGTACAATTTTCGTATGTGTGTATGGTACTGAAGATTGAACGCAGCATCTTCACGTTGAGCTCCATCATCAGCTCTTTTTAAAAAATTTGAGACGTGGTCTCCGTAAGCCACTAACTGAGTTGCCCAACCTGGGCTCAGGATTGAAATTTTCCTGCTTTGGTGTCCTAGAGTATGAGATTACTGGTCTGGACCAAGGTATGTAGAATTATTATTTGTCTATTAACAGTAGAACTAGTGGGCTGGGGATTTAGCTCGGTGGCAAGTGCAAGGTCCTGAGTTTGATCCCTGGTACCAGAAAAAGTAGACTGGAAAAGCAAATGTGGAAAGACATTGGAAACATGAAATTGGGTGCCAGTACATGGTGGGGTAACAGGTGTGGGGCCAAGGGGGTAAGTGCCCTCTGTCCACGCGTGGATCATGCTTTCCATGTCCTCAAGCCTCCCAGGGAGCAGTGAGCCTGTGGGTCCTGGGGACCCCGAGCCTGTGCCATGTCCTCAGCACACCCACACTATATCATCCAAACCGGGCAGTGGGGTGAGTGGCCGGGGTTAGGCGGGTCTGGATGACACAGAGATCTGCAGACCCTGGGAGGGAAAGCTGACTTACGGAGTAGGACATCACTTATGGAGGGAAGCTTCAAAATGTTTTGAGGGACAGGTAGGCATAGGTCAAGGAGTCTGGGACCTGCCCAGAGAGAAGAGCTTGGCCTCTGCCCTTACCCCAGTGACTGCTGGGCCCACAGCAGGTGCTCAGACCTCCTGAGTCCATGCCTAGGCTCTGGTATCCATCAGAGAATCATCACTACAGGCATGGATGGAGTGAGTCCCAAGGAGTTGACCCTAGGGTGCAGGGCAGTCTTAAGCCTCAGGGTCAGCATGAGGACAACAACCAATGGCCCTTGAAAAACCAGCCCGAGGAGTCCAACTTTGAGGACAGGCTGTCGGCAGGGAGGCCCAGTGATAGGAGAACTGTTTCAAAGAGGGTTCCTCACAGACCTGCACCCTGAGGTCTTTTAAGGCTGCAATGTAGCCGTCGTTATTGGCAGTACTCTCATTTTATGGTGAACTGCTGACTGCGGGCTGTTCAATCTTCATACGTTTTATTATTTAAATTAAATTCCCTGTTGTAACTGTAACTTCAGGCATTATGTATAGGGAAAAGTGATGGGAACCTCAACTCACACTTTCTTGTCCCTTTCCTGAAGCTGACCCTCTGGTCCTAAGAAATTTCCTGGGGGAGGACAGTGGACACCAGGCCTTCTCTTCCCACCTGTATCGAGGGCATCACGGTGGGCCTCTGAATGGGCCCCTTCAGTACCTCCAGTCCCTTATGCTGCCTCTGACCTCTGAGTTTCCATTTCCTACCAAGCAGAAGTGAACTCTGCAGCTCAGGCTGCAGTTTCTTCTCCTGTCCTCGGGAGCTTTAGGATGCGCTGTCCTCAGTCCTGGATGCATGGGCGGGACAGCGGGATGCCACAGACCTGCCCCAAGGGGCCCTCAGTAGCTGCACTGGAGTGGGCCAGGCAGTTCCCAGATAGCTCAGGGAGATATTCTAGCAGCTGAGGTGCTGTTCAGAGGGCCCAGCTGGGCAGTGCAGGAGGGGAGTTACGGCAGGTACTGACCCTGTGCTGCCTGGTTTAGGGGACAGGAGAGCAGTGAGTGCCTGGAGAACAGCTCTAACCTGCTGACTGGCTCTCCTGCAGCTCAGGAGAAGGAAGGCAAAGCTTGAGCTCAGGCTGAGATCCAAGCCGAGGGCCAGCCTGACCTGGCCTGGTCTGCTGGATTCCGAGGCCTCTTTCCAGGAGGAGCTGTGAGGCCGTCCCCGTGCTTCCTGAGAGCCCGGTTCTGGTTGGCACAGGCTGAATCAGAAGTGGCTGTCGACTCTCACGGAAAAAGTGTGTCGCCTGCCTGCAGCCCTCAGCCTTCGTCTCTGAAATGCTGATTCGTTCACTGCTGGGCCAGGGCTGGGAGAACCATTCACAGCCACTCACAGGGCTCTGACTGCCGAGCGGGAAGACAGAGGGTGTGAGGGGAGTGACACTGAGGCACTGGGGTCAGTGGGAAGAGGTGGGTGTGGGCCTCTGGGCAGAGAACAAACCCAATCCTTCTGCAACCTGGCTGCTGGAGGGGCCAGGGCCTGGTGAGACGCAAGGGAGGGGCAGGTGTCAGGCTCCCGGGCCTGCCCCTGATGGCATCTGGTCTGTGAGGGTGGCCTTGACCTGGAGCAGTGGGGCTGGGCCTGGCCACTGTCCCCTCTCCAGGGAGGTGACATTGAGGTGACTGGACCTGGGGGCATCTGGTGCCTCCCTGGGCCTTCTGTCTGCGCAGGGGCCACGTGGCCATTTTCTCACTCTGGTGTTTGTGGGCCCAGACAGCAAGCTCTTACTGGGTCACGCCTGCCAAGTTACGCTAAAGAAAGCAACACTGTATCCCCGCAGCCATCAGAGAGCCCTGAGAAGCAAAGCTAGAATATCTGCTGATGCAGGGACCTGGGGCTGGTGAGTGCTCCATAGATGTCTTACAGGGGATAAAACCTTGGGTCAGGCTCAGCAACAGTTGCAATCATGCCTCAGTTTACCAGGATATAGATGAAGAATCATCAGCTTAGACCCACTAGGGAACTGAGGTCCCAGGAGACTCCCAATCTGAGAGGCTGGTGACAGTCACAGTGAGCCCAGCTCACATGAAGCCGTCTGTAGGTGCTAACAGTGGGGACAAAGGGTCTTGTGGATGGCTGCTGGAGGCTGAGAGGGCAGGGAGAGGCCCTGGCTCAGCTTGGGGCCTCACTTTTGGGCCCTTTCTTTCCAGGGGCCCAGCAGGTCTTCAAGCTAAAAATCTGAGAAAAATCCCCTCCCGATTCTAGCAGGTAGAGGGAAAAATACGCCTGAAGTGGTCTCCCTAATGTCACCACATCTTCCTGAGGAAAGGGAGTCAGCCAGCTCCAGCCTTCCTGTCTCACCCAAAGGGAGGAAAAAGAAGCCAAGAAACACCGTGAAGGGCACAGCCCAGTGACACTGCCCTGACAAATTCAAGCCCAGGACTGCTGCACGCTGCCATTCCCTATTGCCAGGCTGCATCTTGATACAGAGGCCAGTGAAAGGGTAGCAACCCTCAACAATTCAAGAAAAAGTTGTCAGGAGCCCAATGATGGCATGAGGCAGGGCACCCGCCTGCGTGCCCAAGGTCCTGGTTCTGTTCCCAGCACTGCGAGTCACTCCATCCTGCAAAAGCTGTAAACCAAAGCCGAAACCAAAGCCAGCAGAAGAAATGCTGTAGACTGAGCTGTGTCCCCCGGATCGCTACAATGGGCTCTGACCCCAGTGCGCTGTTTGTGGGGTATGGACTGTGGGAGGGTTAGGGTCTCATCAGGCCATGAGGCCCTGACATGGGGTTAGTGTGCTCACAGGAGGGAAGACAGGGCTTACTGCTCTGTGCGGTGTGAGGAAGCGAAGGTGTCCTCCCCAGATCCTGGTGGCGGCTCCTTGACCCTGGGCTTCCAGCCTCCAGATGGTGAGCAATGCAGGCCTGTTGCTGAGGCCATGGTCTGAGGAACTTTGTTACTGCTGCCCCAGAGGAACAAGATGGGGGAGACAGGAATGACCAAGCACACAGGGCCGTGAAGGGTCGTAAGGCTTCAGCAAGCATCAAATACAGCCCAGGTCCCCACCAGGGAAGTCATGTGACCAGGGATGCAATTAGTCATGGCCACAGAGTGAAGCCCCCCTAAAACCCATGGGGCAGGGTTGTCCTTCCCCAAGCTTTGCCAGTGTGTGTCTCTAGCCATGCCCTTTGTGATGTTCTTTATAGTAAATTGGGTAACATAAATATTCCCAAGTTCTGTGAGTCACTGTAGCAAATGAATTGGACATAAGGATGGCCTGTGGGGAGCCCAGTGCAGGGTTTGGGTTGGCTTGAATGTGTCCCCCAGTTTTGTGTACTCGAAGCTTGGTCCCCAGCAGATGGTATTAAGAGGTGGTATAAGGTCATTAGATAGTCAGGATGCTGTCCTAGGAGGGACTGATGCTGGTCTTGAGGAGTGAGTGAGTTCCACAGCTCCTGTGACCACTCTTGTGTGTGCTGCCACCATTGTGACACACTGTCACAGGCCCTCATCATGCTGAGCAAAGGCCCACACCACATCCTTGAACCTCTACAACCATGAAATACACAAACCTCTTTTCTGTGTAAAGCACCAGGTTCAGGTATTTAGTTATAGCAACAGGAAAAGGACAAATACTTCAATTTATAGCTGCCTAGTCAGAAGCTCAGGTGAAGCAACCTGGTGTTTGCACCTGGCATCATGGTGAGGGTGTCTGTGAGGCCGGATCTCCGGCAAGATAGCATCAGAGTTAAATGGATCAGAGGACTCACTGCTGGCATCTGCTACTGCTGACCGCTTGCCTGGTCTGTGGGGGCAAACCACACACCTGGGGTCACAGTGCTCTTTGTTGTTGCTATCCCTCTGCAGCCCAGAGTGAGGAGCTCTTCCTCATACATTTTCTGAGGCCAGCATTATCTCAATAGCAAAATCAGATGAAGACATTACAGGAGAGTAACTGCAGAGGAACACAGCTCACAAACACAGATACACAAATTCTTCACAAAACACTGGTAAACCTGTCAAACAGCATATGAAAACAAGTATACCCCATGACCAACTGGTGTTTATTACAGGTGTGCAAGCCTGGTTCAGCATTTAAAAAACAAATAATGTAATCTACCATGTCAATAGGCTAAAAAACACATGATCTTATCAATTAATGCAGAAAAATTATTTGACAAAATACACTAGTCATTCAAAATAAAAACTCCTAGCAACTAGAAATAGAGGGGACTTCCTAAACTAGACAAAAAAGTTCTACAAAAACCCTATTCTGATTCCACGCTCCTAGGGCAGAGAAGGTGAGCCGCTCGGGCCCCAGAAGGACCCCCCTCCCGGTCATGGAAACTAGAAGACATGTAAACAAGCCTCAAAAACAGACTTCCAGATCACCTACAGCAACCCCAAAGGGAAATGAGATGGAACAATCTAATACTCAACCACCTGGACTCCCTGAACTGGCAACAAAAGAGGATCTGGGAAAAATGAAATCAGAAATAATTTCTCAGATAACAGCAAAGATTGTGCTCATAGTGCAAGACATGATTAATAAATCTAGAGAGGCCACAGATAAAAAAAGAGAGGATCTGAGGAACATGGTGGAATCCCAACGTAGGAAACAAACAGAATCCATAAAACAGATGCAAACAGATTTCCAGGAGATTAAAAACTCCATTGAAAGTCTACGCAGCAGAATGAACCAATGTGAGGACAGAATTTCAGATATAGAAGATAAGATTGCAATTAGTGACCAGGAAAAGAAAAATTGCTTTAAAATTTTAAGGGACCACGAGAAATCAATCCAGCAGCTGCTAGATGATGCAAAGAAGAATAACATAAGACTGATTGGAGTCAATGAAGAAAGAGGAGAGAGTGCAGATGACATAAAAAAACTGTTCACAGAAGTGATGGCAGAAAACTTCCCAAGCAGGGGAAAAGAACTTGACATACAGATAAGCGAGGCATATAGGACTCCAACTAGCCTTGATCAAAAAAATCTACACATAGGCATATAATTGTTAAGATTCCAGAAACTCAGAAGAAGAACAAAATTCTACAAGTAGTTAGAGAAAAGAAACAAATCACATACAAAGGAAAGCCCATCAGAATCACAGCAGACTTCTCAATGCAAACCCTCAAGGCAAGAAGAGCTTGGAGTGATGTATTTCAAGCCCTAAAGGAAAACAGCCTCCAACCCAGATTGATGTACCCTGCAAAACTATCTTTCAAAATTGATGGAGAAATAAGATATTTTTGTGATAAAGAGCACCTCAGGAACTTCATGAATACCAAACCAGCACTCCAGAAAATTTTAGACAATACCCTAGGAAAAGACAATGAGGATCACAACCCCAGGAAGCCCAGCAGAATGAATCCATTGGGTGTGACAAATTAAACTCAAAGGGGGAGAATCCAACAAAAAGAAAAAGTCATGACAAGGCTTTTAAAACTTTTAACTTCATCTCCCTAGTGAGTGTATAATTCAATCTTATTATTGTACTGATTAGTATTTTTCTGATTCTAGAGTTGCACACCTTCCCTTGTGCTGTACTGGCTATTTATCATCTTCTTATGTCTACTTTTTAATTGGGTTGTCTATTAATGAGCTGTAAGAGTTCTTTATATATTCTGGTCATAGGTTATATGCATTGTAAATATGGTCTGTTTAAGGACTACTTTTCATTTCAATGATGTCATTTAAAGTTCTAAATTTTGATGGAATCTCATTTATCAATTTTTTTCTTTTATACATCATGTCTTTTGTATCCTAGGTAGTTCTTGCCTACCCTGAACTCATAAACATTTTCCCTTATAATTTCTTCTTAAAGTTTTATACTTTTAGGCTTTCCTATTTAGTTTCATAGATCCTTTCAAGTTATTTTTATGTATGGAAATAAAGGGTTGAGGTTAATTTTTTTTATATACGGATACCAGGTGTTCTAGTGCTGTTTGCTGAAAACACTATCTTTTCCTCTGTTCTTGAATTGAGTTTATATTCTATAAAATGTTAATGTTAAATAATCTTTCAAAACTCAGTGGACCATATATGTGTGGTTCTATTTCTAGATTCTCTTTTATTCCAGTGATCTATATGTCTTTCCTTACACCAACACTGCCTTGATTACTGTAGCTTTAGAGGAAGTCTTAAAATTAGATACTAAATATCTTCCAAAACCGTTTTTTTTTCCTTTTCTTTTTACTTTTCTAGGTCCTTTGTACTCCTACATAACTTTTAAATTTCAATATCCAATTCTCATTTATATCAAGTATATATAGACCTGAACTTTTATATACCTTGTGTTTTCTTTTCTTTTTTGTTTTTTGGTACTGGGGATTGAACTCAGGACCTTGCACTTGCGAGGCAGGCACCAGAACCACTGAGCTAAATCCCTGGCCCTACCTTGTGTTTTCTAATCCTGCTAAATTCAAATACAAGTTCTAGGGGCTCCTACAGATTTCTTAGTATTTTCTCTGTAGATGATCATTTCATCTACATATAAAGATTTTGCGTCTACCTTGCCAATCCCATCCTAGTTGTGTCATTTTATTGCCAGACTCTTTTAGTTGGGCCTATGTTTCGAAATTTAATGGACAGATGAAGAGTAGGCATATCTGCCCTTGTTCCCCACCTTAAGGAGAAAGCATTGTATCTTCTCCATTCATATAAGGCGTTCTGGCTGGAAGTATGGAGTACATGTCTTTGATCTGTTGAGAAGTTTCTGTTCTACTTCTAGTCTCCTGATAGCTTTTACCATGAACAGCTGTGGAATTTAGTCCAATACTTTTTCTCCAACTAGTGACAGGCTCATATAGCTTTTTCCTTTCCTCTGTTAAAATGATGACTTTTGGGGGTGGATCTTCCAATGCTGAACCAACACTGCCATCCCTATAATAAAACCACTTGCTACATCCTGCCAGATCTGACTTCTAATAGTTTGTTTTGTGAAACAAATTTCTATCTATGTTCATACTTTTTTCTTCTATTATCTTTATCTAGTTTTAGGATTAGCACAATGTTGATTTCCTAAAATGAGGGGAGAAGTGTTCCTTTTTTTTTCTGCTTTAAATGTTTGATATAATTTTTCGGTTAAAATGTATGCAAGCCTGTTGTTGTCATATAGGTAGATTTTCAAGCTAAGAATATACTTTCTTTAATAGGTGCTATTCAAATTTTATATTTCCTCCAGAGTTAGTTTCTTTCTTTCTCTTTTTTTTAAAGAGAATCTTTTTTTTTTTGGTACTGGGGATTGAACTCAGGAAAGAGTTTCATTAATTTGTCTTCCAAGGTACTTCTTAGAATTTGTCAAATTTATTTCAAAACAGATTTTTGAAATATGCTTTCTATAGCCTTTTAAATTCTGTACAATCTGTGGTAATGTCTCCTAGGTCTTGATATTTTAATTTTAAAAATGTATAATTGATATTGTGTAATAGGAAGTAAAGGTCTAAAGGAGCAGGGGAAGTGGGAGGGGTAGGGGAAAGGAAAGAAGGGAAAAGAAAAAATATGAGAAAAGGAAAAAAATGGAAACAAAATCTTTGCAAATAGGAAAGGGTGGAGGGGGTGAAGGGAGGGCAGGGGAAGGGGAAAAAAATAAGAACCAAGATAGCATCATGTAAAGGTACAAGATCCCAATGATGTTTGTAACTATATTTTATACCTAAAATGTGCCAATAAACTTAATGGGGGGAAACCCCCCCTATTCTGGCATCATAGTTAATGATGAGCTGAGCATGGGGTGCATGCCTGTAATCCCAGCACTCTGGGAGGTCAAGGCAAGAGGGTCTCAAGTTTGAACCCAGTCTGGGCAACTTAGCAACTAAGCAAGATCCTGTCTCTAAACAAAGAAACTTAAAAAGGGCTGGCTGGTGTCGTAGTTCAGTGAGAAGGCAGTGGACTCAATCCCCAGTACAAAAAAGAAAATGGAATGAAGTGGGGGTAGATGTCCTCTCTCACTACCCCTTCAACATTGTACTTGAAATCCTAGCTGGTGTAATAAGACAAGAAAAGAAAATACAATGCATATTGATCAGGGAGGAAGAAATGAGCTGTTTTTGCAGATGACATGATTGTCTACAACATGAAAATACTAAAGAATCACTAAGAAAACCTGGAACTAATAAGAGATTGTAACAAGGTCACAGGAAACAAGGTTAACATACTATAGTCAAATGCTTTCACATGGTAAACACCTGGAACACAGAAGTAAGACCACCATACCACTTATATTACCACCCCAAAATGAAAAATACATAGGTATAAATCTGATGAAATGCGTGTGGGACCTATATGTAGAAACTTCAAAACTCTGATGAAAGAAATATAAGATCTAAATTAATAGGTATTTTGTGTTTACAGACTGGAAAACTCATTATTTTTAAATGGTAATTTTTCCCAATATGGTCTACAGATTTAGTACAATCCAAATTATACCAGAAAGCTATTTTATGGATGTTGATGAACTGTTTTTTTTTTTTTGTACCGGGGATCGAACTGGGGTCCTTGCGCTTGAGCAGCAGGCGGTGAAACCACTGAGCTAAATCCCCGGCCCTGATGAACTGTTTTTAAAGCTAGATGGAGAGGAAAAGGAAATACAATACTGAAGAAAAAGAACAAAGTCAGAGAACTGACACTACCCCACTCCAAGACTTATTATAAAGCCATAGTGATCAAGGCAATACAGCACTGGTGACAGAGCAGACAGATCTGTGGAGCCCAGAAACAGAGCCAGACAGATACAGCCCACTGACCTGTGAAGAAGAGCAAAGCAGCACAATTTTCACAGAATGAGTCACAGACCTAAGTGCAGAATATGAAACCAAAAGGCTTCAGGAAGAGGACATAGGAGAAAACCTAGGGTTTTATAATAAGTTTTTAGGTATGGTGTGAAATCTAATCCAGGAAGTAAAATATGATGAATTCAATTTTATTAAAATTTAAAACTTCCGTTTTGCCAAATACACTAACAGATAAGTTACATCCTGGGAGAAAACATTTTCAAAATATCTGATAAGGGACTTGTATCAAAAAAATTTTTTATAAATCTTAAAAATAAACAATAAGGAAACAAACAATGCAATTTAAAGATAGGCAAAAGATTGGAACAAACACTTGAAGAATAAGATGTGTAGGCGGCCAACAAGTGTACGAGAAGGTGCTCAACGTCACCTGTCATTAGAGAACTGTAAATCAAAATGTTATGGAATATAAAGTGCCACATCCCTGTCAGGGCAACTAACCCTAAACAGCTGTGCCAGTGGGGATGTGGAGCAGCAGGAATCACATTCATTTCCGGGGGAAGGAAAATGGCACAGTGCCCTTTGCAATGTCTCACAAAGTTAAGCAGCAGGCCAGGCAGTGGTGCACCTTGGCTGGAAACTCATGCCACGGGTGCTCACAGCAGATTTACCCATCACTGCGCCAAGCTGGAAGCAACCATGCTGCCCTTCAGTATGTGAATGGGTAAATAGAGCTTAGTACATCCAGACAAAGCAGTGTTTTTCAGCAATAAAAATAAACGAGTAGCCAAACCACAAAAACACATAGAGGAACCCTAAGAGTATATCGCTAAGTGGAAGGGGCCCATGTAGAAAGGCTGCTCACTATGTGATTCCAAGTACCCAACACTCTGGAGAGGACAAACCGCGAGGAGAGCAGTGGTCTCCAGGGGCTCATTGGAGGTGGGAGGAGGGGTGGCTATGGGGGGCACAGCGAAGTTTTAGGGCAAAAGTTATTCTTTACAATATTGCAGTGGTAGGTATATGTCATTTTGCATTTACCAAGACCTATAGAATGTTACACTTCCAAAAGTGATCCTAAAGCTGGGCGTGGTGGCACACGAGTTCAGGGAGACCCTGCCTCAAAAAACAAACAAAACAAACAAAAAAATGAACCTTAATATGTACAAAAAAATAAAAATCATTTGGTAGCTGGAGAGATCCAAGAACGACTGCAGACCTGTCAAAAGAATCTTACAAGCATGTGGAAGGCGCTCTCTTCAGGGAGAGGGAAGGTGCTGATTTATGAAAGGTTGGGGACGAGTGCCATCTCTGAGACTGAAGACAAAAGATATTTTGTTCCACAGAGATGTTTTCCATGCGAGAACTGGCTGAGGATTCCAGCGCTGCATTCCAGACCATTCAGGTGCCCATGGTGGAGGGTGGGACCATGGAGACAGGAGCAGGACCGGTGCTCTGCAAGGTGTGCAAATGTGGCCATGTGGTGTCTGCTCGGATGTGGGCATGCTGTGCACTCGACAGGCATGGGGCAGTGCGCTGTGCAGGGTGAGTACGCATGTCGGATCTGCGCACTCTGCCTCTCAGTGTGAGTGTGCTGAGTGACCAAGTTTGTTTGGCGCCCTGGTTTTGGATAGTGGGTGGCAAAACATGTAGTATGTGGTGGGTGTGAGCATGCAGTCCATGTATATATGTGACTGTGTTGTGGTATGTAAGTTGTGTGTGCTCTTCCCCTAGGATGGAGGTAAACTATGTTGCATGTGCAGTGTGTGCTGTGCGGAGTGTGCAGTGTATCTGTGCTGTGCATGCGCATTGTGGGGTGTGTGGTGGCGGAAATGAGGCGGTCTCTGAGACTAGCAGAACTCGGGCCTCCTGATGCTCCTGGCTGGGATTCATCCTAGCGGGAAGATTTCCCATGGCAGGCAAGCGTCCACCTCCCGCTTCCCCCTCCAGTCCCCTGCTCCCTGACCCTCCCCGTGTTTCCATCTACCTCCCTGGCTAAGCCCCTAGGCTACTTTCTCCATTCCCTGGCCCTGGCCACCTCCCTTCGAGTGGCCCTGGCCCATCCCTCTGCTGCGGCTGACCTGCCCTCACCTGCTCAGGCCCTCTCTGTGGCCAGCCTGAGACCCTCCCACCCACCAGCTGTCCATGTCCCCCAGTGTCACAGCCCTTCTCCTCCTTCACGGTCACACTGTGAGTACCAGGATGCAAGGCCTTGCCTTTTCCTGAGCCTTGCTTCTGCCTCCCATGGCCACAGCCTCTGCTGGGGTAGCCGAGGGGCGAGCTGTGGGGGTTAGGGCCGAGGTGCCTCTCCTGGGAGGCTCCATTGCAGGCTCCCACGTGTGCACTGAGGGCCTCAGGGAGGCCAAGGTAGCCCCTAACTATTACCTTGGTGCCATCAAGAGGCCTAGAACCCTGCCTTCAGGACAGTGGGTAAAGCTGGAAGCCTCTTGCCATTCCTAACAGGTTTGCAGCAGGTGGCCAGGGGCTGGCCCCATTCATAGGCAGAACGAGAAGTAGAGAAGATCTAACGTGGTCTATCACCTTCCCTGTCCCCACAGCCATCTTGGATGTGGCTCTCCCAGACCCAGTCTCTCCCACTGCCTGCTCAGTATATATTCAGGGCTCTGGTAGGCCTGGGCTCAGGGAGGACCTGTTGCCCTGGAGCCCCCTCTAGGCACCTTCCCTGCACCCTACAATATGCTGACCCATTTTCCAGTGCCCGGCGACATGCTGGCCTTGTGTTTCCCATCCTCTATGGCATGTTGCCCGTCAGACCCTCAAGCCTCTCATGCATTTAGAGAAAGCAGGTTCAGTGTCTTAGCTGGGGCCAGATCCACTAGGAGCTCCGTCACCAAGCACAGGCCCTCTGTGCTATTAGCTCCTTTTGGTTCACACCAGCTCCTTCATGGGTGGTTTGGGGCAGGTCTGCTCTGGGCAGGGCTGTCTGCATTTTTGCAGGTACCTCACCCACGGTATCAAGGTGGGAGGAATGTCTAGGCCCTGCAGGAGCCTTCCTGCTGCTGCCAGGAGCCCAGCACCACCTCAGAGGACGGCTCCTCCTCTTCCCGGAGCAGTCCCATGTGCCAGGTGAGTGCAGCACCCTCGAGGCCTGTCTTTGCCTGGCAGACATGGGGAGGGGCACCTGGCCCTGCCTGGCATTTTTGCCTGGGTCAGGCAGCATGCGTTTCAGACATTCAGTGGGACAGGCCAGCTTGGGAGGCTGGGAGGCTGGGGACAGAGGACCGGCGGGTGTGAGGTACCTGCCCTCGGCGTGTCTCACAGTTGTGGAGGTAGCTTAGGTGATGGATCTTCAGGTTTAATGTGGCAAAATTCAGGTACTTTGTGAAGACCTGAAACAGTAGTTGAAACAGCAGGAGTTAGAAACTCCACATTTTGGACGTGCCAGGTATGTGCTTGGGGAAGGGACATGACTCAGGCCACTGGCCGCACACGACACGGGCACGGACACACTGAGAAGCTACGCTCAGCATCCACAGCTGTAGGCTCGCACACACATGCTGAGGTGGGCAGGACTGGCACACGGCTCACACATATGGATGCACAGAGCACACGGAGGCAGTGCATGCTGGCGAGCTCAGCTGGGTGGGGAGACGTCTCACAAGCAGGCAGGGCCCGAATATGAGAGGCGCAGCAGCAGCCCGTCTCTGGACACTCACGTCTTCATCGTCACTTGTGAAGCATGGGTCGCTGAGCTTATTCAGCGCCATGGCCACAGCCACGACATCTTTGCCGTCCACGATGGGCATGGCCAGGATGCTCCTCGTCACATAGTTGGTGAGCTCATCTGCGAACGGGCTGAAGTGGGGACACTGCGGCAAGAGGAGAGAGACTGTGGACAGGTGGCCTGGGTGGAGGCTGCTGTCCAGACCAGTGCGAGAGGCCACACGGCCCTGCTGTGGGCAGTGGCTGCTCCTTTCCGCCTAGCTCCACCTGCTTACCCTGCCTCTGAGCCATGAGCCCTGACTCCTGACCCTGGAGAGGTTTCTGCAGCTCCTCAACCTGCCCCACCTGGACCTTCCCACTCTGCCAGCTCCTGATGCCTGAGTTAGCCCGGTTGGCCCGTGCCAGACCCTCCTTATCCAATGACTGTTTCCTGCCTTCAGTCCCTCCAGGCCAGGGCCCTGTATGCTCTTCCCTGAAAGATGGCTGCTAGGCAGTGAGTGACGAGCCCCATTTTCATCAGTGGCCTGTCTGTGGGATGCTCACCAGGTCAGGCACAGCTGTGAGGTAGGGTGCAGGGTGCGCCTTTGGAATCCACCAGCCCCTCTACCACCAGCTGTGGCTCAGCATGCTATCCTCTTGGCCCGTGGGGAGAGCTTTGTCTACCTCTGGCTCCAGGGAGGGGTCCTCACTCCCACTCCCCAATATGTAGGCTGCCTCCTGTCCCTGGGCTGAGCGTTGCCTTCACAAGGAGCAGGTGGTAGGCTCCACCTCAGCCTGGACACCCTGAGTGAGGGCCTGGCGAGGTCCCCAGATGGCCATCAGAGTGAGACGTGGTGAAGCACCCTGGCACATGCACTGAGGTAATGGGTCTGGCGTCAGCCTTGCTGCGACCTGAAGCTCCCAGCAAGCTGGGAACACCCCGTGCCCTCCTGACCCATTGGCATTGCCTGCCATGCTGTCGACCATTAAAGGGATGCCCTCCCTTTCGGTGGCTCAGCACCATGGGTCCAGCTGTCCTCCTGACTTCCCACAGTTTTGGCTGATGGGTGTCAGAGGAAGCTGCAGGGCCCAGAGGGTTTCCAACACCCTCCAGAGGGATCCCCATGACTGCCACTAGCCTTCCCCTCCAGATCCACCCTGCAGCTACGTGGTGCCAAAGGTGAAGGGACGTCAGCATGTGAAGGAGCAGAGCAGAAAGATGGGCAGCAAATACTGGCAGAGGGGACACCATTCGGATCTGCACCAGCACCGTCGCAGAAGGACCTGAGAGGCTGCTGGCTATGCTGATGCCCAGGGCTTCCAGTAGGTGGAGCTGAGACAGCGGATACAGCAGGGTGTCAGTGGGAGTCCCAGGACTGCATGGCGGGTTTCTCACTGCATGTCATGCTGCCATGGTGCGTGTGCTGCATGGAAACAGTCATGAGCGCCTGAGGCTGGGGCCTGATATGTGTGGTAACCCTCACCTTCCTTTTCCCTCCCAGTCCGCCTTCCCTCCCACCTGGAGCCAAGTTTCACAAGTCTCTCAACAAGCCCAGCAGCTCTAGGAAACCACAGAGGGCAGCGGTCTTCAGACAGAACATCCAAATGCAGCCGTGCTTCTGAAAGTGTGGAAGGAGACCTTCCAGAGACACGCCCGTGCCTTTGCGGCCCGGCCTGCAGAAGACACTCAGAGGCCCTCGCAGCTTCACCCTCAAGGAGCCTACCTTAGGCACAGACCTCTCGTTCTATGAAGGGTTAGTCTTCCTTCTCTCACCAGTTTTGTCCTGGTAGTTTTTCCAGTTCTCAGGCCTCACCCCGTTTTCTCTTCCACCCCACGCTACTAGATTCGTTTTGCCAAGAAAGCAGAACAGCCTTGTGACCCACTGTACCCTGGGAGCCTCTCCATGTGTACTGCTTTGTCTTATCCACAGTTCCTCCCCTTCAGTACTCAAATATGCCTGCGGCCCTTTTTCAAAAATCCCCTCACAGCCCCCTCACCTGCCATTGCCTTCTCTCCAGTGCACCTGGGGGCTGGGCTCCCCTTCCAGGGCACCACATGGATCTCCTTGGCAGGCTCTGGTCTCAGCTCTCCTGCCGAGGTCAGCACAATACTGACCTTTTGCTGATGCCTCTGACTCTGCTCCTGGGTTGCCCACCTGGCTGCTCCTGTTGCAGGAGCTGCACACTTGCGCCAGACTCACCTTCGGGCCCTGCTGTGGGATCTTCACCTTGTACATGTGACCTAGCTCCTGGAGTCCCTGAAGGTGTCTCATGAGCCACATCTCACGCCAGGAGCGGCGTCCTGCAGTTCAGGGCTGGTGGCCAGAACCTGGCCTGGCCTCCCTGGTAGTTGGGGTGACAGCTGTGGCGCTCTGCACACTTGGATTTGAGCAGGGTCACTCTTTTCCCTGGGAATGTCTGCACTGACTCCTGGTCGGCAGCTGCCTTCCTGCGCCTCCCGGAAGCCCCCAGGGGACATTATGTCCTCATAAAACTACGGGTCTGACTTTGGAACCTTCCTGTGACAACTCCCTGCCTACCAGGAGCAGTATGTCCATCTCATGCTATGCCCCTGTCACCTGAGCCTTCCCTGCATTCAGCCCTGGTTGCTCTACTGCCCATGCAGCACTGGGAGCCCTGGCCAGCCAAGGGAGCCAGCACCTGGCCGTGGTCTTGGTTACTCTCTCTAGACCTGCAGCTGCACCGCCCTCTCCTCTTCCCTCAGCCTGGCCTTTCACCCCCAAGTTCCCCCAAGACCACAGGACAGCATCCCCCAGCCTCCTCACCAGACCTCTAGAGCCCAGCCCTACCTAGGCTGCTGCATCAGTGTGCATTCAAAAGCCAGGACTGATGCATGGGCTCCCAGCTTGGGAGGGAGGCTCCAGAAGGGGTCAGGATCTGCAGCGCCATGGCTCAGGCACACTGAAGAGGAATGCAGGTGAGGCTGAGCCCCAAGTGGGTCTGAGCTTGGCCCTAGGAGTGGCAGCCACGGCCCAGGCTTTCCTCACTGTGCCCTCTGTGTGACGAGGGTGACGGTGGCTTTCTTCCGCGAGGTCGGGTGACACCCACTCATCGGCTGACCCGTAAAAGTTTCTAGTACTGAGGTGGAAGCGGTCGTGCTGTCCAGACCCAGGCAAAGTGAGAGCCAGAAGTGGGGCGGGGGCCCATGCGCTCTGCCGTCAGCACTGTCCCAAGCACTTTCCAAGGCCCTGCAAGACCCCTTCCCTGGGTGTACGCCCCCTGCCCTGCACCCTCATAGCGCCCACACCCTGTCACCCTGTTTCCCAAGCCTGCAGGAACTTGGATGAGGTGTGGGGAGGAGCCCTTGCCTGGGAGGGCCCTCTCCAACACCAGCCAGCTCCAAGCGGGGGCATGCTGGGCCCCCACCAGGGTGCTGTACTGAGCAGCTCGCTTTGTCTTGCTCTTCAGGCCTCCCCTGGTTTACTGCCACAGGCATGTGTCCACAGTGCTCTGCTGAGCCCACTCAAAGCTTTGGCATGTCCCTCTGACTGTTACTTAGGCGGACATGGCTCTGTCTCAGAGGGACCTGTGTCTTCTGGTGCCTCTGTGGTCCTGTCCCAGGGTGTGCCTCCCGGAAGAGGCTCCCTGCTGACTTGGGGCCTGGTTTTAATGAGGTCACCTAAAGTGAAGGACCTCGTGTCCCTTTGGGGACTGTAGCAGGCTTCTGCCTTTTTTATAGACCCCATTTCTGTAAGGACATTGTCCTGTTTTAGTCGCCAGATGAGCTCTTCTTTTTTTGGTTCTTTTGCTCTGTAGTTCAGATTGGTCTTGAACTCACTGCAAAGCCCAGGCTTGCCTGGAGTTTACAGGGATGCCCCTGCCTCAGCACTCCTATGAGTGCTGGAATTATAGGCATGCACCACCACACTGGCCCAGATGAGCTCTTCTCGGCATGCTTGGTTAAGTCTGTCTGATCTGATACTTAATCCGCAGTTGTGAGGACTCTCACTTTGGATGTTTATGTGTGTTGTTAATGAGGAGCTACAGTGTGCAGGGCAGCCTCCCTGGGATCTCTGGCCAGCTGTATGGCAGCTCATTCCATGCGTGTCTTCAATGGTATATGAACACATGGACATCACGTGGCCACCCTGGAGACCATAGAAACTCCCCAGCTCAGGTGTTAGCGCTCAGAAGTTGTGTCACCGAGGTGGTGTCTCAAGGCCAGCTGACTCTTCCCAGACTCCCATCTCGCCTACAGTGGCCTCTGCCGTCAGAGCTACTCTGGTGCTTATGGTTTTATCCACACTGGCCAGCTCAGCTTCAAACATGAAGCATCTAGCAGTGGGGGTGACCCTATGGCCTGTGTGCTGCAGCAGACTTTGTATTGTTGAAAGCTCTAAGGGGATTTGACAAGAGACACGGAAAGGCTAACACTTGCCATTTAGACATGTTTGATTCTTAGGCAAAGACACTAAAATAGCGAGTGCTCTTTCTTAAAAGCAGAGGTCCAATTCCCCCACAGTTCCTGACTGGGAAGAGGCAGCGCCTGATCACCAGAAGGGGCCAGGCCAAGCCCACAAGAGGCTCGGTTAGAGTCACCCCACCACTTAGGGCTCCTCCTTGTAACATTGTCAATCGATGACCAACTCTACCTCTGTGCGAATTTCATCCCCTTGCCCAGTCCAGGCCCCATGAAACAGGGGCTTCCCTTCCCTCTTGTTTATCAGTTCCGTTAAGTTTAACTCTCGACCCAGCCAATACCTAAAAGGCAGCCAGGCCACTGCCTCTATTTATAGGCAAGAACCTAACAAACTGGACAAAACCCAGCAGAGAATAAAATTTATTAAAGTCTCTGTGATGCCAAAATAAAAGACAGGGGGTTTTTATTTCAAAAGGAAAACCATGAACTCTACTCTGTGTGCTTGTTTTGTGTCTATGTACAAATGTGTTGCAAATCTGTGAGGTTTTTCTGTCACTGATTTACAAGAGCTCAGTTTTATTTGGCTTATGAGTGCTCATAAATAAAACATACCCAAGCTTGCTAAAATATGTAGTAATTAATCTGAATACTTTTCATTCATATAAAAAATAAATCTTTGTAAATAGGCCGATTTAAAATTTGTTGGTAAAATAGAACTGAAGATGCCTTCAGCATCATCAGTATATGTTTTGCTGCCAGACATCAGGTTTAACATGAAGTCATAGAACTATAAATCCAGTCTAAGAACAAGATGATCTTCTATGGAACTGGTACATAAGGCTAATGGAACATGACTGTCCTAAGCTAACATATTATTAAATTGGATGCGATACAGACACAGGTGTCTCTGCTGGAGATCTAAGATCACAGAAGTTAATTCTAACCTGAGAATCTAGGAGCAGAGGGAGGTTGTGCTCCTGGATTTCACCACAGCCACGTGTCTCTGACAGGGCATTCATGACTCTCATGCTAGCCTGCTGACTCAGTTTTCACCAGTCATCCATGTGTGAATCAAGAATAACAGTTAAGGGCTGGGGGTTTAGCTCAGTGGCACTGCTCCTGCCTTGCAAGCGCAAGGTCCTGAGTTTGATCCCTGGTACTGCAAACCACCCCCCCAAGCCAAAAAACCCCCCAAAACCAAACACTTAAAAATGAACAAATTAGGGAATTGTAGATGGGAAAAATGTTTATAAATGAACTTTTCACATAATGAAGATTTTGAAGTTATGTCACATTAAGTAATAGATACTCATAAGACGTCTGAGTCAATTCTAAGTGACTTAATGAAATGTTAATTGCTCTGTGAGGAAACAGATGTTTCTAGACATTATAAAGTGATTCCCATACACTGTTGCTATATGGCAGACAGTTCAGAATGGCTCATTTCCTAAAGTTTTGTTCAGATTAAAGTTACTGAGAATTAAAAATTCTAGTTGATAAATCCTATATGCAAAGAATATCAGAAGAAATAATTTTTGCATGAGAATTTTGTGGCAAAACTAAAGGCGAAAGCCAATCCCAAAAGGTCTGAGCAGATCTCAGGTTTGTGAAGGACAAATCCTGTGAAAGAAATTTGTAATGAGCAAGCTGGTTGTAATAAAAATTGTGGTTGTTTTTTCTAAAAATTGAGCATCGGTACACTGGCACAAAACCAGAACAGCGCCAAGTATGCCAAAACAAGAACAGCAACAGCCAGGCTTTCCTGGAGTGTTGATCTCCTTAGTGAAAA
Organism: Heterocephalus glaber; assembly: GCF_053883595.1. Lineage (NCBI taxonomy): Eukaryota > Metazoa > Chordata > Mammalia > Rodentia > Bathyergidae > Heterocephalus > Heterocephalus glaber. The sequence continues at coordinate 342,909 of NW_028258325.1, read as the reverse complement.
CTGGCAACAGGTTTTGCTTTTAATTCTGAGACCTGCGTTTTTGAAGTCTCAGCCATCTTCCACTGTTAGCTTTTCCTGCCTCGCAGGCTCCATTCAGTTTCTGAACTAAAGTGGTGGGTCTTTCTCGTCTTTTCGGTCAGCTCCTGTGTGAGGGCTTTGTTTTCCTCCCTGGTTTTGCCTTGCTATTGTGAGCTGAGGCTAAAGTGTTTGTCTTAAGGCCTAGGATTATGTGAATCTTTTTTTTTGGTACTGGGGATCGAACTCGGGTCCTTGCGCTTGTGCAGCAGGCAGCGAAACCACTGAGCTAAATCCCTGGACAGATTATGTGAATCTTTGCTTTTGGCTTTTGTGATGTATTTGAATTTTTCACGTAACCAGACAGTTCCACATGGATTTGTTCCTGAGAGTCACAGGGCGCTGGATTTCTTGTTTTACATTCTTTTCTTTTTGGTACTGGGAATCAAACCTAGGGCTGTACTGCTAGGCAAGCACCCTCCCGCTGAGCTGCCCCGCCTCGCCCCTCCAATGCCATTCTCTGTCACTCCGTGTGCAGACAGCCAGCACACCCCGACACTGATGCAGGCCACGTGTCCGTCCATCAGGCAGCTCTAGGCTGACCAAATGCCCCTCTGAAAGGCAGCCACGCTTTGGGAGCTTTCTTCACCTCTTCCCAACTGGCTCAGGAATCCGGCTCGGGAAACAAAGCTCAGGAAACAATTATTGTGAGATAATTGTTTTGTGTCCTGTCTTATTTTAATTATTTTTTTTCATTACTTAGGAAAACCGAGCCTTAAAAGATAGTATTGTTTTGTTTTACTCTGCTTTTAACGTTTATTTGATTTTTGGGCCTTTTTATGGTCTTTGGCTAATTACATGACTTATTCATAATGTTATAATACCATTATCAACAAATGTTTTAAAACTTTTGACATTTTGGTGGCCCTCCTCAGGAGCAAAGTTCTAAATCAAGTCTATTTGACCTAAAGCTGACCTTGAGATTTTCCAGCTTGGCCCTAGAGAACCTCAGAGAATGCGTCTTTCATCTTGTAAAGACAGAAGACTGGGCCGGGGATTTAGCTCAGTGGTTTCGCCACCTGCTGTGCAAGCACGAGGACCCGAGTTCGATCCCCAGTACCAAAAAAAAAAAAAGCTGAAAAACTAAGCAGGCTTAGCTGGCATGGTATCAGTGTCAATGTCCTAGGAACCCTGAGAAACGTGTAGCATTCTGAGGGCCCCGGTGTGATGTGCTCAGTCTGCTATTCAAGTGCTGTGTATGATGGAAACTGGCATTGCCTTGCTCGTTGCTGAACTCTCGTCACAGTTTTAACCATGGTTATTCTGTCTTTTCTTATCACTAGTTTTGATTCTTCTCTAAAAGCACTTACAGTCAGATTTATGGAAAAGACTCTGACAGATACTCTTGAATGCAGGTTTCTGATCACTAAATAGAAATAGGAATTCCCAGAACTCTAATGAAACTCTGATGTGGGTCCCAACCTTGGGAGTGAAGATGGGGCCAAACAAGGGTTAATACTGTGAGGCTGAGAGAACTGGTAAAGTTTAGGGTATTTTATGTCTTTGTTTGAAACATTTTTGCTTCTTAAATAGTTTTGTTTGCTAGATTTAAGAAAATTTCTTTCCCATGTGATCTATAGTTTACAGCAATTTGGTAAAATATAATTTTGTAAACGATTCAGGAATCACTGACTTTTTTCCTTCCCTACTTGACTGTTCCAAAATTCAGAAACGGTTGCTATTTGCACATGACTCTGTTCTCTCTGTAACAATGTACAACTGGAAATTCTTGCCTTCTACCGGGAAGCTTTGTGTTGAAATGTGTACGGGCACTTGGGAACAAGGGTTTCTAACCTTCAGTGAGTAAATAGAGCTCTGAATATCAGGTCCTGCTGCCCAAATCCAGTTTCTGCCTGAGTTTGGCTTTCTGGCCAGGAGTTTTTTTGTCTGTGATTTTTGCATGGCAAATAAAGATTTCTTGTTGCATTTATGTAAATAAGTCAAATCTGATGAAACTAAACTCATTTTACAAATTAAAAACATTCTCTTTGGTAAGAATCAGTGTGACTACTGAAAACTTATATATATTTCTTTTTTTTTGTTTTGGTACTGGGGATTGAACTCGGGACCTTGTGCTTTTGAGGCAGGTGGCAGCACCACTGAGCTAAATCCCTGGCCCTGTATGTTTCTAAAAAAAAAAACAAAACTAAATACACCTGTTATCAGACTGTAATTGTTCATTGTTTTCTAGTTTTTATTACCTACCTGTAGATTGGACTGGATCCTAAGTTCTAGTATTCTCTATATCTGGCTACAGCGATCCAACTAAGATGAGGAACTGTTCTTTCCTAAAACCCTATAAACTGGAGCTGGACAACTTGAGGTAAATTTCGAAGCAAAAAGCATGTGCCCGTGTGTGGGCCTCACGGAGACTATCCCAGATGGCCAATGTCGTAACCAGGGCCATGGGAACAGCAAGCCGGGATGGCCTTGATGTCAGAACCAGATTCCATATCACGACAAGGCTCCGGGCCCTCTTAACTTTCCCTTGCTTATGCCTACCTTTCTTACTCAGCAGGATGATGATATAAAGTTTCACAATCAATAGCTACTTTAGCTAGCTTGACAGAACCTGGCCTAAAAACCCATGTCCACATAGTGCTTACCTTTGGCAAATCTCCTGTGCAAGTTCTTGTCCAAAATTACACTAGGGTCCATTTTAAGAGTGCTTTCCTAATTCCACCCCTGTCATGGGCTAGTATATGGTAAACATGCTCTGGATTAACTATTGGTTAAATGAGAAAAGGTCTGTTCTATCACTAGTACTGCATGCTGTGCCTGGGTAAATCCCTCTGGGGAAACCGAAGCTGACAGAGTAAAACAGCTCCATTCGGTCTCACCGGCTCCCTGTGGTTGTTTGACTTATTCATTTGGTTACCTTCAAGCCTGGATTTAGGGCCCAAGTCATTATAAAATTTGAGGCTTGTAGCCAGGCGTGGTGATGCACGCTTGTAATCCCAGAACTTGGGAGGCTGAGGCAGGGGGATCGCCTCGAGCTTGAGGCCAGCCTGGGCTGCACAGTGAATTCAAGGCCAGCTTGCATTAGGAAGTGACACCTTGTCTCAAACACAACGACAACAGCAACACAACAACAACAGCAACACAACAGCAACAACAACAACAACACAAAACCCCCAAAAAACCCAAGTCTGATGACCATTCACATCACTTTGCATTATTTCCTTTTAGGGCTGTACTTGCTATCTGCCACATCTCTGTAGAAGTACAATTCTTTTTTTTCTTTTGGTACTCGGGATCGAACTGGGGACCTTGTGCTTGTGAGGCAGGCACTAGAACCACTGAGCTACATCCCTGGCCCAAGAAGTACAATTCTTAACAAAATAAAGTTGGCCCAGCACTTTGACTTGATAGCCAGCACCTGCCGAGGAGCTTTGTGATAATACGCAGGCCTTCTAGGCCAGAGAACTCCTCCTGGCTCCCTTCCTGCCCAGTGTGACTAAGAGTCTTGACACTGACTCCCAGCCACTCATCCGTGCCTCCCACCTCACCACGGGACCTGGCCAGCCAGCACGGGTCCATTCCAGTGGCAGGAACACTTAGAAGCTGACTGCAGTTCTTTAGAGAACGATTGTGATCAGAAGGGAGAGATGCAGGGCAGGGCATGTTGGCTCATGCCTTGGGAGCACTTGGGAGACAGAGGCAGGAGGATCACCATGAGTTCAAGGCTAGCCTGAACTACAAAGTGAGACCCTGTCTAAAAAAAAAAAAGGGAGAGATGTGAAAATCGATGATCCCAGGATGAAACCTTTCCTGTCAGACCCAGCGCTGGATCAGGACGTGCTGAGAGGGGGCCTCACGCTTGCCTCTGAGCTACTTCCATGAGCATATTCCACAGGCGCACACTAGCGCGTCCTGCTTTTTACCCCATGCTTTGCTAGCCTCCACTGTCATGCCCAGATTTCTGCACCAAAGCTCATCTTTAACATTCTCAAAGACTGAAGCAAGGCAGACAAGATGCCCTGGACAAAACACCTGCCCAGCAAGGGCACCTCCGCCATGGATCAGATGACAACTCTCGTCCAAGTCCCCAAGACCAAGGGAACTTTGTGTCTGAGCAGCTTATGTGAGTTTCTCCCTTTCATCTTTAAAACCTTTCTGTCTCCACCTCCTTAAATATGACCCAGTTTACTATGACAGGTGCGTTCCCTTTGCACCACTCTGCTATTCCCAAATGAACGTCATTCTTCTTCAGAGACTCTTCTTTAAGGTGACGCCACGCATTCATTCCCCACCTCCTCCCTGCTAAAGGTGTGCAAGGTGCTAGTGGGCAGGGCTCCCAGCCATGCTGCCTGGTTGGGTTCTGACATGTCCAGGGGAGATGGAGAACCCAGCACCCACCTTCTGGGATCCGTGGGATCTCAGACTCAGGACCCTGTCCAGTCCTGAGCTGGAGTCCAGGAAGATCATGCTTGGCCTTGGTCATGCTGAGACTGTGTCCTGCAGGGAGGGCCTGTCTCCTAAGGTGATGGTCATGGACCCACAGTGCCGTTATGGGGTCTGGGGCCAGGTGGGTGCTCAGGTTGTGGGCTTGGGCCCTGCACCTTCCAGAGCTCAGTCCCACTACCTGGCACAGCCCTAGGCTCATGGCAGACAGGACAGCATCCTCCTTCCTCCACATGGCCACAGCCTGGCCAGGCCTCTGAGCAGAAGGAGGCCTGCAGGCCAGGGTTCCCCAACTGCAAGCCAGCCTGAGCCTTGGGGATTGGGTACTCTTCCTTCTGAAAAGATGTATGTTTGTGGCTCAGGGAGCAGCCAATTTCCCACAGCCTGCTGGTTCTTGCCTTAACTCAGCATTGCCCTATGCTAAGGTCCACCTGTGCTGAGGTGCACCTGTGCTCAGGAATGGTCTGGGTTTGCTGTACCTACTTTGTGCGATGATACCCTTTTGGAACATAAACAAAGGTGGGGCTCAGCGTGGCGGGTACTGAGAGCAGCTCCCTCTCCTAAGGGGGCATTAGTCCTCCATGTGAAGGCCCCTGGTCCATGTGCTCACACTGCCATCCACTCAAGAGCCCAGGCCACTTGCACTCTACACAGAGGGTGCTGGCTGGATGGGGGAACCTCAAGCCTAGCCCTTGCAATGCTCCTGTGTGGTGAGGCTCTGATGGACGCTTGATGTTTGCTGGTTTTCGATCTGGTCTCTGTTCCTCCACTGTGAGGTTAATGAGACCAGCACTACCAGGGGTTTTACAGGTGTCGAGGGAGCAGGCACTGAGCCACAGGCCACTGGGGAGGTTCCCTGGAGCCAGTCCTAAGTAGGCATCAGTGTGGGGCTGGGAGAGATGGGAGGGGCTGCAGGACACAGACAGCCCTGAAGCGTGGGACCAAGGCAGCATAGGGGTCCGAGTGACCCACAGCGCAGGGTGGGCCAGGGCAGCAGGAGGATGTGTAGGCTCAGAGCAGCTAGGGACAGGGCACTGCCTTCAGGGAGTATGTGCCAGAGAGAAAGAGAGGGAAGGGGAAGGGAAGAAGGAAGAAAAGGAGGAAGCAGAAAGGAAGGGAGGAGGATAACCCACCCCAGATTTCTTGTTTTTCTGGTAATTCATGCTCCATTCATATGATACTCCATGTGACTCAGGGTGACCCGTTTCTTACAAGGGAATGAAGACCAACCTAATCCCGGAGATTACTATATTCAGGTCACTGGACAGCAGCCTGTTTCTGGCAGATAAGTGTAAGAGGATTGCCAGCACCGTTCCCTTCCCAGCTTTCTACCCTGGGCCGGGAATGAGGGCAGTGGGAGACTTTCCGGGTGCACGGCCCTTCTCCTCCTCCAGGAAGGCGAGGCTTGTCCAGCAGGAGCTGAGGGGCCTGGCTCCCTCAAGGAGGGGAACAGGAAGAGGGCAGGGAGGAGCCCCCACATTCTGCACGCCTCCCTCCAGTCACTCCTGGTGGCTTGGTCCCGCTAAGCCAGCCCCAGACCAGCAGTTCCCACCACCCCTCCTTGCCCCATGGCCCCTAAATCTCTGATCACTGCTCCCCCAGCGCCACACCCGAGTCCAGCCCTGCACCTGCATGGCCTCCTCTGGGACAAAGCTGCTTCTGCTTGGTGGGGGCTGGGCTCCCCTTGCTGCGACACCAGGACCCGCCCAGCTCTGACTCAGGGTCCAGCCCAGGCTGCTGACTCTCCTAAAGCCTCAGGCCCCACAGTCCGAAGCGGAGGATCCGGGTGCCTCCTGAGGTTGTGCCTGAGTGTGCCCAGCCTGGGGTTTGATTGATAGCCTCTGCTGGAGGAGCGTCCTGAGATGGGGCTGATGCAGGGACCCTCTTTCTGGGACCTGCAGTGGGGCCCTCTGCACAGCTTCCTGGAGCCCATTCTGCCTGAAGTGTAAGCAGCCAGCTCTGCTAGGGACCGGCAGCAGCTGGACACATGTGCCCAGAGCTGACAGGGTGGGTGCTCCCAGAGCTGCATGGAGCAGCCTCCTAGGCCCAGGCTGAAGCTCAGAGCTGACCCTGAGGGCCCAGGGCCCGAACACACCCACCTCTGTCACGTCCTGTACGTTCATCACCTTCTTGGTCTGAGCCACATGGCCAACTACTCCGATGTCCAGGGGGAAGACAATCTCAGAGTCAGGTGGTACCAGGCAGTCTTCCAGGACACTGTCTGGCTGCACACCGAAAAGCCGAGTGGCAAGCTCAGCCATGCCATTGCGCTGGCGGTACATGAAGAGGCTGCAGCGGTCAGCATGCAGGAGGGTGCAGAGATGCCGCAGGATCTTGAAGACCACACGCTCCATGTTGACGCTCTCCTGCATGTCCTGCACCAGCTCAAACAGAACCGTGCTCTCCTCCACCTGACACAGCTCCCTTAGGCTGCCGCAGCCCACCGGGCAACCGTCCCCACAGGCTGCAGCCACATTCTCAGGGCTCAGCTTTTTCTCAAAGTACCGGTGGGCGAAGTCAGGGTTTCCATCCAGGAAGCCATGCGCCTGCTCCTCCCTGAGGCTCATTGTGTCTCCTGGCTGCTCTCCAGCCGCTGCTGCTCCGGGCGCACATGGACTCTGCAAAGTCCATCGTCAGCAAAGTCTTTCTTAGTGACTTAGGGAGACTAGGAGGCAGCTGGCTCACACCGGAGAGGGCGCCTGTCCCCAGCACCCTCAGGCTGCAGGCGTCACCTCCCCTGGGAAAGCTGGCTCTGGAATGGGGCCAAGGTCTCCGGCAGCTGAGGGCAGGCTGTGGTCTCTGGGGAGCACGCCGAGACCAGTCCCCCGGGGAAGTGACCCAGGACTCTTGCTGCCTGGGTTTTAGTTGGTCCTCCTGGGTGCCCAGGCCTGGGCTCCTGTGTGCCAGGGAGGATGATGGGCACTGGCCCTGCCTCAGGGGACAAGGCCACCTGAGGAAAGGGTTGCAGGGTTGAGGAACCACGTCAGCCCAGGACCCACCCACCCCGGGCCATGTCTGGCTCCTGGAGCAACACTGCCCAGGTCCCAGCATGAAAGTGGTGTCCCTGACCTCCTGCCTAGACCATGGAAACCCCGGCTCAGCTTCTCAGGCACCTTTGTGTGGCCGAGTCTGCCCCTTGTGCTGACCCTTGGCAACCCGAACCTGACACATAGTGTCTGTGTCTGGGGATCCTCATGCCCAGATGGCAGCAGGCGTCTCCAGTGGTGGCCTTAGCTGCCTGACTCTGGTGCCGTGCAGAAATTCACCTGAGTCGTGATGTGATGACACAGAAGGCTGCACCAGACTGGAGGACGCAAGCCTGGTCTGTCCCCTCTTGTAGAGGCCACAGAGGCTGCATGGGGGCAGGCATGGGTGTGAGTGTACGGGTGCACACGGGGACGTGCATGTGCACGTGGGTGTGTGGGAGGGTGCATGCCCTGGTGTGTGTGCACGTGTGTGCGTGTATGTGTGAGCATGTGTGCACACCTGTGAGTGCTCACGGACAGTGGGAAGATGGGGTAGCAGCTCTGTTCTTGGTGGGAGCTGGCACAGCACACCTGGTTGTGTCCTCAGCGGAAGTTTGGTTGGAACGATTTGTGGGCCCCTCCTAGGCGAGGCCCGGGACTCCCACACCACCAGTCTCCACTGGGGGAAACTTCCTGGGATTCCTTCTCACTGGCCTTTTCTATGTGGCCCTATTCTTTCAGTTAGGATGCAGGGTCTGTGTGTGATCTGGCTGGTGAAGACATGAGTGTGTGTGTGCACACATGCATGTATGTGCATAGCGTGCACGTGCTTGCTGCTTTCCCAGTGCAGGACCCTGTTCCTGCGAAGCTTCTTGTTGGCACCTGTGGCTGCTCCAGCCTGGGAGGCCGATTGGACCTCACGGCTGCCCATCCACAGAGGGCCCAGCTGGCCAAGCCAGGCTGAGCCCGTTCTGTGATATCCCCACCCCCATCCACTAGGGGTTTGCTTGGAGGTCTCCCCCTTTTCCTAAGACAGAGTTCCGGCTGGGGACAATGTGGGGGTGGCAGTGGGGCGGGCCAGGTGCTGAGGGTGGACAGGCATCGTGGGGTCTGGGGCTGAGTTGCCTGGCATGCTGCCTCCACTGCCTGCCTAAGCCAGCTGTGCCTGGGCTGAGGGAATGAACCGGCCGGCGTCGGGGGGATGCTTCCTGAACAACCAGTTGGTCCCACCAAGGCCTGGTTTCTCTGCTCCATCTCACCTCTCCTTGTGCCCACTTTACAGCCTGGCCTCCCCCTCAGAGCACAGGCAGGAAGGCCGCTTGCCAGTGACACAGGCCTGTGGGGGACATGAGGCCTCAGGGACCACGAAGGACATGCTGTGGCCTCGGCTCGGAGGCCTTACACACTTTTTAGTCCAGCACATGTGAGCCCTCAGCTCCACCTGGAACCACAGAGCCTGCAGGCAGGCAGGTCCAGGGTTGCCAGGGAGCCGACGCCCCAAGGAGCCCAAAGCCAAGGGCCCAGGTCCACACCTGTGGGCCAGAGTAGGTGCCTAACGGCAGCCTGTGATTCTGTCCTTTCCTGTCTCACTTCCTCACGCCTCTTGGTGTTGCTCAGGGGCCTCAAACAGGGTGGGACCATGGTCAGAAAGGCACACCTGTGAGGCACCTGTGCGGCACACCTGTGAGGCACACGAGTCAAAACTCTTGTGAAGCACACCTTGGAGGCACCTGTGCTCAAGGTGCCATTTAGATTTATAAGCGACTTCTCTGCATGTGGAGCTGGGCCGTGGGAGCAGGCACAGGATTAATCCTCCACAACTCTCCTGTTAATTTGGTGGCATTGTGAGGTAGGACTTTCAAGTTAGCCAGTGCGTCCTGGATCACCCAGGACAGGAGTGTGTGGTTGGTCACCAGTTGTTATGTGAGGAGGACTCTGGCTTCTTCCCCAGACTAGAAAGAAGGGGTGATATGTTCTGAGATTAAAATCAACCATCAGGTGGAAGTGGGGAGTATTAGGCCCAGGGCCAGAACCTAGCACCTAAGCAGAGAAGGGGCAGCTTCGTGATGTCTGGGGTCTTAGGAAGTGCCTGGGTGCAGGAAAGGAAGGCAGGGGCGGCCCGGATGCCTGGCGGTGACCTCCACCCCGCTCTGGGCTGCCTGGCCTCAAGCTTCCTCGGGCTGTGTCCTCACCTGTTTTCATTGAGGAGGGTGATGGAAGTGTACAGCAGGTGCCAGTGGACCCCAAAGGGGACAGCACGTGAGGGCCAGGGTGGGTATGCAGGAGGGGCCCACAGGAGGCTGGGCCTGGACAGACGTAATGTCAGACAGACAGGAGAGAGGGTCCTGGCCTGGCTGTTTGGGAGGCATCCCTCACTCAGGACCACCTGCTCCAGGGCCCTTCTCTGAGGTGCCTGACCCCACAGTGAGGGGCCTGCAGGCCGGAAACACCCCACTGCTGGGGACTCAGAAGGCCAGCCACATGCAGGGCTTGGGCAGGGCTGGTGGCACCTGGAGGACTCCTCCAGGGGTCTCCATCACTCCTCTGCCCAGGTCTGGGCTTGGCCAGGGGATTGTGCCTGGACCAGGATGTCCCTCTGGGTGTGGCACACAGGGCAGGAGGCGGAACATGTGTTTCCCGAAAGCCTCGGTGTCTGGTCCATCCAAACAGCACCGTGCTGACCCAAGGGCACCCATGGGTGTCTGGGAGTCAGACTCCAGACAGAGTGAGGCCCCAGAGCGCAGGGCTGCCTGCTCCACATACATCCATGCCCACTTTCTTAAAGGTACCCTAGGCCCCTTGATGTCTCCCCTGTTTTACTCCAGGCTCTGGAGACCTAACTCCCATAACGGGGTGACAGTTGTTACTCACAGAATCCCACAGACAGGTGCAAACACTCCCATGCACCCTTGGCCAGGACAAATCCAGGTGCCCTTGTGGCCTGGTGGGGGAGCTTTGTGTGCCTGGAAGTGGGGAGCCAGGAGGCTCTGAAGGGGAGCAGGCACTGGCACAGTGGTCAGACCTGGAGGAGAGCCCTGGAGACCGGTGCTTCTGCCAGCCAGACATTGCTGGCCTGGGAGCCTTCAGAAGTGCTCTGGCTCTGTGGCCTGTGGGTTTGTCGTTTTCCAAGAGCGAGGGGGTTGGTCGCAGGCTTGGTGCGGGGTGAATCTCAGTCTGCACTTGGTGGGGGCTCTTGTCTGAAGGACACGGGGCATCCATCCTCATGTGTCCCCCACCTTCTGCAGAGGTTTCCTCTTCTAATGCTGTGGACTTCTGCGTCTCTGTAAACAATTGATGAGGCATGGAGCGTGGTGGTGGTGGGGGTCTTGTCCTTGGAAACCAGGACAGAGGGCCCAAAAGGCTGCTGGAGGGCCGGGGATTTACTCAGTGGTTCCACCGCCTGCCTTGCAAGTGCAAGGTCCCGAGTTTGATCCCCAGGACCAAAAAAAAAAAAAAAAAAAAAAACGGCTGCTGGGGAGAGTTGGGTGTGGGACAAGGTAAGATGAGGCTTCCATTTTTCAAGACGAGGACTTTGACTTCTTTCTTTCTTTCTTTCTTATACAGGGTCTCACTATGTAGTTCAGGCTGGACTTGAACTCACTATGTAGCTCAGGCTGGCCTCAAACTCCTGGAGATCCTCCTGCTTCAGCCTCCCAATGGCTGGAATTACAGGAGTGTGCCGCCACACCCGGCTGAGCATTTCAGCTCTGATTTCTTTTCAAACTACCAGAATTTATTGCTGGTTTAAAATGAAGATAAAAATATAAAAGGAGAAAAAAATATAAAAGGAGGCAAAATAACCACATGCAATGGTCTGTTTGCTGGTAGCTCTGAAGGAGGTGGTGGGGCTCCAAGGAGGATGTGGGCCAGGAAAGAAGAGGACCTGAGGGTGCAGTGGGGACCCCTGGGCCCTCTGTCTTGAGTAGCCGGGAATAAGCGTGATGGCAGCCCCAGGGCATAGAGCCACATGGCAGAAGGCCTTCATGTCACCAACCTGAATTTTGCTGAAAAAAGGAAAATTTGGTAACTAAAGGGCTTTGAGATTAACTAGCATACTTCACAGTCAGGGTCTTGGTGCAGCAGTGCGTGCGTGTGTGTGTGTGTGTGTGTGTGTGTGTGTGTGTGTGTGTGTAAGAAAGTATGTGCTCACTGGAACTTGTAGTCAACAACAGACCCACCTGAAGCCTTGAAGGCAGTGATCAGCTCCGCATCTGTGGTCCAGCGGCTTCACAGTGTGGCCATGGGGCTGATCTCTGTCTGGGGCAGGGTGGGGGTGGGGGGCTCCATCCCTACCCCGCTGTGCTCAGGAACTAAGGAGCCCCTCGTTTCTTAAAATATTTTTATTGTGGTAAAGAACACAACATAAAATTTACCATTCTAACCATTCTTAGGTACGATTCAGCTGCAGGAAGAATATTCACTTTGTTGTGTGTCTGTCACTGCCAGAGCTTTCCACCCTGAAATCCAGCCCCAGCCTGGGCACCACCAGCTCCTCTGTACAGCTGATTGTGGCAGCACCTGGTGCATGAGGCATGCAGCACCTGTGCTCTGTGCCTGGGTTATTTTGCTGAGCACAGTGTCCTCAAGGCCATCTGCTCTGTGCTGTGGGTCAGACTCCCACTCCTCCTCAAGGCTGAGCAATACTCCACAACACAGCTAAATCACAGCTTGGGGACTCCGTCAGCCCACTCTGCACACTTGGGCTGCTCTGTTTTAGCAGTGGGAAACAGTGTGCGTGAACTTGGGTATCAGGTGTGCTTTGAGCCCTGTGTGGACAGTTTGGTGACAGAAAACTGCATATGTTTTTCTGCAGCTGTCAGAGAAGAGAGGACGTTTCCTCCTGGTGTGGACAGGCTTTGTCTCTTCCCAACCAGCAGAGCTGGAGGCTTTGAGGCTCGTGCAGGAATCCGCTCATGAACACCAGGAGGGAAAAAGACGGATGTGGGAAGCCCAGATTTGACAAAACATCAAAGAAAAAGGCACACAAGCATCAGGGCAGCGGGAATGCAGGCTTCGGTCCTGGTGAGACTGAGGACGGCGCAGGTGGAGGCCCGGGGTCCGGGCTCTGGAGGAAGGGCAGTCCAGCCCAGTGACGGCAGCTGAGGAGGGGCCTGGGGAGCCAGCCCCAGGGCCTCGGGAGGTGAGGCTGAGCGAAGGCCTTCTGCTCTGTCCGGGGTCTGGGCCTGGGAGGCCCTGCAGGGCAAGACTGAGACAGCGAGCGCTGAGAGGCCCGCGAGTGCCCGGCGCACCGGGGCTGGAGAAGGAAAGGCTTGCTCTTGGGTGAAGGACTGGGGGACACACGGTGTTGCTGCTGGCTGAGGCTCTCGATTGGATTCGCCGGCGACTCTAATGCTGGCTCCCTGGCCTCCTTCCCCGCCCGGCCCCCAGGGCGAGGCTGGGAGACCTGTAAGTGGCAGCAGCACCCTCCACGTGGGGCGGCCACCTCTTGGCACAGCAGGGCTAGGAAGTCCCTGTGGAGGTGGCTGCCTGGCCCCTGGGTCCCGCCTGGTCCCTCCCCCAGGCAGTTTGGTCAGGCCCCAGCTCGGCCAGGAGGCACAAAGGGCATGGGCACCACTGCCACCTGCTTGCCCCCGGGTGTGGAGGCTGCTCCTGCTCACGGGAGCAGGACCCCTCTGTGGGAGCCAGGCCCCCAGCCTCACTGGGACCACCCCGGGTCCCTAACACCACACAGTGGGGCCCATGTCCCCCCTGAGTGCGGATATAGGGCTGGAGTTGGGAGGGAAGACACAGCAGTGGGGACCTGGAAGTGCACAGCTACCCCTAGGACCCCCAGGAGGGCGAGATGGCAGAGTCAGATCAGGGCGGTCATCTTGAGGATTGTGAGGGGGAGACTGAACTGCTGGTATGCCACATGGGCCTGGGGGCACCATGCTGGGCTCTAGGCTGCTGGAGGCCATTGTGCCTGTGAGCTGAGCTACTTGGGAAAGATGGGCTTCCGACAAAGCTGGGTCTTGCTGAGTAGCCAACAGCATTTGCAAGCGCAGGCCTCTCCTCAGCTTGGCTGGGGGCCAATACATCCAGAGCTCTGGAGAAGAGGAGTGAAGAGGCAGGTCAGGCTCTTCCCAGAGCAGACATGGACTGCTGTAAATGGGTGCTGAGCAATGCCCAGGGTGACCAACCTGTGACTAGGGGAGTGTTCTGAAAGCCAAATATTCTGGCTCAGAGGATCAGCTCCTGCGCAGAAACCTGCACTGAGGGTGAGGTGGCCTCTGGGCCTGGGGCTGTGGTGAAACTCTGCCACCTGCTCCATCGAGGGCCCTGCAGCTGCCCACAGGCATCTGACCTGTGGCGTGGCTGAAGGGAGGTGGTCAAGGTGAGAGAGCCACTTCTAACTGGCCATGGTGTGGATCTGTCCCATCCTTACTCCTTATCTATAGAAACATCACATCCCCAGAGGGCGCTTCTTATGGCCCAAATCCCAGAATGAGGGGCTACATACCGCCCCCTTGCACCTGCAAAATGTGGGCTGACCAAGGGGTGACTTTGGCTGTGGTAAGCCATGAGCACCTGGTCAGCCCCATGCCAGTTGTTGACTTATTTTTAACCTCAGATTTTGAGGGTTGAGTTAATTCTGATCCCAGTTCCTGAGACATTATCATCTTTTGCCCATCCAGTGGCCCCTCATGTCCAGCTGTCTACCCATCTGTCCATCCATCCATATTCCTTCTCTCAAGATGTGCCGTGGCTCCCAGCCTGGAAGAGGCTTCTGGGTAGGCGTGCCACAGCTCCCAGCCCAGAGGACACTTCTAGGTCAGTGTGCCACAGCTCCTAGCCAGCAGGAGGCTTCCGGGTAGGCGTGCCACAGCTCCCAGCACAGAGGAGGTGAGCCGCATGGGTGCCAGGAACACCCCCCACTCCCCCTGTCGAAATGAGAAGACAGGTAAACAAGCCTCAGAACCAGACTTCCAGATCACCTATAGCAACCCCAAAGGGAAATGAGATGGAACAATCTGATACTCAACTACCTGGACTCCCTTAACTGGCAACAAAAGAGGATCTGGAAAAAATGAAATCAGAAATAATTTCTCACATAACAGCAAAGATTGTGCCCATAGTGCAAGACATGATTAATAAATCTAGAGAGGACACAGATTAAAAAAGAGAGGATCTGAGGAACACGATGGAATCCCAACATAGGAAACAAATGGAATCCATAAAACAGAAGCAAACAGATTTCCAGGAGATTAAAAACTCCATTGAAAGTCTATGCAGCAGAATGAGCAAATGTGAAGACAGAATTTCAGATGTAGAAGATAAGATTGCAATTAGTGACCAGGAAAATAAAAAAATCTTTAAAACTGTAAGGGACCACAAGAAATCAACCCAGCAGCTGCCAGATGATGCAAAGAAAAATAACATAAGACTCATTGGAGTCAATGAAGAAAGAGGAGAGAGTGCAGATGACATAAAAAAACTGTTCACAGAAGTGATGGCAGAAAACTTCCCAAGCAGGGGAAAAGAATTTGACATACAGATAAGCGAGGCATATAGGACTCCAACTAGCCTTGATCAAAAAAATCTACACATAGACATATAATTGTTAAGATTCCAGAAACTCAGAAGAAGAACAAAATTCTACAAGCA
Source organism: Heterocephalus glaber (assembly GCF_053883595.1). Lineage (NCBI taxonomy): Eukaryota > Metazoa > Chordata > Mammalia > Rodentia > Bathyergidae > Heterocephalus > Heterocephalus glaber. The sequence continues at coordinate 327,859 of NW_028258325.1, read as the reverse complement.
GTGAGAGAAAAGAAACAAATCACATACAAAGGAAAGCCCATCAGAATCACAGCAGACTTCTCAATGCAAACCTTCAAGGCAAGAAGAGCTTGGAGTGATGTATTTCAAGGCCTAAAGGAAAACAGCCTCCAACCCAGATTGATGTACCCTGCAAAACTATCTTTCAAAATTGATGGTGAAATAAGATACTTTCATGACAAAGAGCGCCTTAGGAACTTCATGAATGCCAAACCAGCACTCCAGAAAATTTTAGACAAAATCCTAGGAAAAGACAATGAGAATCACAACCCCAGCAAGCCCAGCAGAATGAAACCACTGGGCATGACAAGAAATTAAATGTAAAGGGGGAGAATCCAACACACTGAAAAAGTCATGACAATGATAACTCAATATGTATGAGTTATAACCATCAATATTAATGGTCTCAACTCACCAATCAAAAGAAATAAACTGGCAGAATGGGTCAAGAAGCAAGATCCAACAATATGCTGCATACAAGAAACACAATTAAAAAAGAAACTCATAGACTGAAAGTTAAAGGGTGGAAAACGATACTCCATGCGACAGGAACCCCCCTCAAAAAAGCAGGAGTAGCTATCCTCTTTGCAGATCAAGTAGATTTCAAACCAACACTGATTAAGAGAGACAAAGAAGGACACTACATCCTTGTAAAGGGAACAATCCAAGAGGAAGAGATGACAATCATAAATATCTATGCACCAAACACTAGTGCGCCGAACTATATAAAACAAATACTAACAGACATGAAAATCCATATAAGCACTAATACAATAGTAGTGGGGGACCTCAATACCCCATTGTCGCAAATAGATCAACTAGACAAAAAACAAGCAATGAAATACTAGAACTCAATCAAACTTTTGAACATATGAAATTAACAGGTATTTACAGAGTGATTCACCCCACAAAATCAGAATACACATTCTTTTCAGCTGCACACGGGTCATTCTCCAAAATAGACCACATACTCGCTCATAGAACATATTTGGGTAAGTGCAAAGGAATTGAAGTTGTCCCCTGTATATTATCAGGCCATAGGGAGATGAACTGGAGATCAATAGCAAAAGAAACTGCAAAAACTTCATAAACACATGGAAATTGAACAACACACTTCTGAGTAACCAATGGGTCACAGAGGAAATTAAAGAAGAAATCAGACTGTTCCTTCAATTAAATGACAATGACAACACAACATATCGGAATCTATGGGACACAATGAAAGCAATCTTACGAGGGAAATTCATAGCAGTGAATACTCCTATTAGGAAAACAGAGCGAGCCCAATTAAACAACCTGATGCTAAACCTCAAGCTTCTAGAAAAAGAAGAGCAGGACAACCCCAAAGCTCATACAAGGGAGGCAATTATAAAGATCAGGGCAGAAATCAATGCAATGGAGACTAAGAGAACAATGCATATTCCTTCTCTTTCCCACTGTCCCTTCCTGCCTACTGTTTGGCCACTACCCATTCCTCCTTCAATCTCCACTTTCTCCCATCCATTCCTCCACCCACCCTCCATTCTGAGATGGTTGTGTATGTGTACCTTGGTTCCTGTCCTTTTAAGATGGGAATTGTCTGTGTGCACATCTTTGTTCATAGGGTTGACTGCAGTTCTAGCACTAGCTGTGTGATTCTGGGAAAATTACTTGCCTTCTGTATGCCTCAGTTTCTGCTCATGGCAAAAATCTACTGTACCTCACAGATTAACGGGAAGTCTAAATACTCTGATCTGTGTAAAACACGAGGGATAGTGTTTGGCTTGCAGATAATGTCATGTGTGTTTAGTATTATTTAAAAAATCATTTTACTGGTATACATTTGTGACATGTAATAATTACATTTGAAATAGGGAATTGGTAGGTACATGTATCTCATATCCTGATCATTTTTTTTTTTTTGAGATAGGGTCTTGCTGCATAGCTCAGGCTGACCTTAGACTCACTGTGTTGCCCAGGTTGGCCTCAAACTCGTGGCGCTCCTCCTACCCCAGCCTCCTACGTGCTGGGATTAGAGGCGTGCACTACCACACCTGGATATCTTGATCATTATTTATTCCTTTTCCTCCTCCCCCTCTCCCCAGTATTATTATTTTGAACATATATAAAGAGTTCAATCACATTCCTTCTTACTTTAATTCATTCAGCACTGCTTGTAAAATCCAGCCTGGTTATTTGAATTGTTGTATATTTCACACTGTGTCTTCATACATTTTTAAAAACAATATTGGAGTATAAATGAAAAAAAACCCCACTGCATATACATAATTTAGTGGAGGGCTGAGCTCTGTTTCCTGAACTGAGGCTGGCTGGTGTTGGGCTCCTCTCTGCAATGCTCACATCCCGGGATGTGTCTGCTTTGGGAAATCCCTGACCTGCACTCTTTCTGCCCTGCTCTGGGCAGCCGTGGCTGGGACACTGTCCAACTGTCCAAGGAGGGCTGCCTGGCCTGGCCGGTCCCTGCTATAGATTTGGAACCCAGTTCCCCCAACCCACCGAGAATAACTCCCAACTGGACACAGGATACCAGGGATTTCTCTGAGCACCTGTGTGTGACAACTCCAGGGAGTCCTTGTGCAGCCTTGTGCTGTCACCCAGCGAGAGCTGCTCACAGGACAGAGGGGCTGTCACATCTGGCTGTGAAGAGGCACCACAGGAAGGGTCCAGGTCTGATTTCACCAGCACCAGGTAAAAGAACACGCAGGCAGCCTGTGGTCACCACAGTCACACTGGGGACAGGGATGCAGGGTCTTGGGGACCTGACAGGAATCATACAATACCAAGGTGTTGAAACCTATCATGTGTTCCTCTGAACATTTTCTTAAGATAAGTTTAGAAATGACACATTTTAAACCGAAACACTTACCTGCTTTCATTTTATAACTCAGTGTGACTGGTTTATCTTCCAAAACTCACTCTTGATTTTTATTACTTTGTCCTTGACAACAGTGTTGTAAACTGGCCCTGAGTAGAGGCCGGATTGCTGGCTGACTCAGCAGGGGCCTTGCTCTGCAGCTGATTACTGCTGGCTGCAGGGTTGGGTGCTGTGCTCACCGAGGCCGAGCAGCATGCTGCAGCTGCTGAGAGCTGGGAGTTGCTCTGTCAGCCAGGTGGCCACAGCCACAACTTATTCTGAATTAGCCTGCATTATTTACATTTCCAATCGCTCTAGTAACTCTAGACAATCAACAGAATAAGCCAGGCCTGGACTCACCATTAGCAACTCAGTGCTGAAAGTTCACCATGGTGGCTGATCACTTGGAGGGGCTGGGAAGCAGCCCCACGCTTTCCCTCAGCCAGGGGCGCCAGGGGCGCCAGGGGCGAACAGTATGAGAAAGCAGACAGCAGCAAAGCATGGTCAAATGGAGAGTGATGACTTTAAGAGTTTATCACCTATGTTTTGTTTTTTGGTACCGGGGATCGAACTCGGGTCCTCGTGCTTGTGCAGCAGGCGGTGAAACCACTGAGCTACATCCCCGGGCCCCTACTACCTATGTTTTAATAGCATTTATTCAATTTTGAGTTTGCATAATTTTCAGTAATATCTGTAATTAATGACCAGCTCACAAGATTCTTAAGGCCTTAACCTCAGCTCAGGAGCCAGTCTGACCCCAGCTCATCTCTGACTCCAAGATGGTTTCACCCTCCTCAAAGGGTCCCTGAGGAGACCAGGAGCCAGGCAGCGGGAGCCCTGGGCAGGGTCAGCTGTGCAGGGCAGGACTTCTGGGCCTCCCACCTTCTACTGTAAGGAGACGGTCCCTGTGGCAGCCTCTGTGGCCCTGGTGGAGGACCCTTCGTCAGGTGTGCCCAGCACCAAGGCCCAGCTCCCCGCCCGCCTCCTGGGCCATGGCGGCAGAAGAGAGTGGGTTTGTGCTGTTTTAAGCCACTAAGTGTGGGATAACTTGTTACACAGAAGGACTAATGAGTGTTGAATCCCTTACTTTGAACTTGAACTCATAAAAGAAAAACCTATTTAAAAAATTTTATTTGCTTGCAGCTTTGTGAGGCGGGGTCTGAAATGCTTAAATGTTCTGGAAGGGCCACCCCAGAGGTCAGGCGTGGGGCTCAGCCGGGCGTGGAGCACCGAGGAGGGGCAGCGAGGCACTGGCAAGGCCAAGCCGGGGGGCGCCACATCCATGTGGCCGGGTGCTGGGCAGGCGAGTGAGGGGAACGGGATCTAGGAGGCACTGCGCAGGTAAAAGCCAGCAAGTGAAATGAAGCCCCAAGCAAATTCTGCGCTATTCACAAACGCTGCTGAGGAGGAGAGGCCTTGTTTCAGAGAAATGTGCATACAAGGTCAAGGGACATGTGGGACCTGGAGGGAGGGCAGGGTCCTAGTTCACCTGCCCAACAGCACTGGGAAAGAATACAGCAGAACGTGCACTGAGACACCGAGTGATCAGCTACCCACAGGTCCCCATGCTGAACCTGCAGAGCAGCCAGGCAACCAGGAGAGGCCCAAAGACTGGAGAAGCAGCATGACCTGCTCCGCAGCCATGGTGGCAAGCAGTGCCGTGACCAAGACCTCATCCTACCCTGGGGACCGCTGCCTTCCTCAAGGCAGTGTGTGGTGGTTCTACAAATTCTTGAACAGCTGGGCGTGAGGAGCCTCCGGGCACAGCTGCTAGTGTCAGCATCCGGGCCAGGCTGCCTGGCAGGGATGCTGGAGACTCAGCTCTGAAGGCCTGAAGTGGCCCCCAGGCACACATGTCCTTGGTTTCTCTGACTTAGCGCTCATGAGTGCTTTAGGGAACTTGGTTTGCCAATCCCAGATGAGGACATCAGGTGCCACTGCAACGCCAGGATTTTATCCAACACAGACAGCAGCTTGCTCGGTGGCCAAACCTGTGGGCTCCTTTGGAGCCTGAATGGCACGCGCCCTGGAATTGCTAGGCCATGCTGTGGTTGAGGCAGGGCTGCACCAGAATCATGACAGCTGTGCTGTCTGCTCATGGCCTGGGAGCACTTTGCTGGCTTTTGAGGGATCAGATCAAATGTGGAAGGAAATCTCTCTGGGTCACCAGAGAACAGGCTGCGGGGTCAGTGAGCAGGACAAGCATTTCCCTACATGCCAGTCTGTGTCTTTGCCTTGTGTCTAGGGCTGTGTGTGTGTGTGTGTGTGACTACAACCAGAAAACTAAGACATACACATTAAAAAACTGAAAGTTAAGATTGATACAGGCAACTTATAAAGGAACATAGGTGGGAAAGTGAATTGGCACAAAGAGCGCAGCTTGATACTAATGTATGCAATGAAGATATGAGAATACACTTCTGCTAAAGAAAGAAGAAAAATATGTGCAACAATTTTAATGAATAAAAAGGTAGGGAATAAGGAACGGAGGAGGAAAAATAGCGGAGAGAGTGTCACTGAACTCTAAACGCAGCAGGCCGGGCGTGGTGGCGCACACCTGGGATCCCAGCCCTCGGGAGGCTGAGGCAGGAGGGTCATGGTGAGTTCAAGGCCAGCCTGGGCTCCACAGCAAGACCCTGTCTCAAAATAAAAACAAAAACAAACAAACAAAAAACCAAAACCAAAACCAAACCAAAAAACAAAAAACTATAACCATAGCAAAATTAAATTCAACAAGAGTAGATTAAATATTCCAATCAAAAGACAGAAATTGTCAGGCTGGATTTAAAAACAAAACAAGAAACAACTCCCTGTTGTCTCCAAGAGACAGAAAAAGGTGGAGATTAAAATACAAGGACAGGAAAAAAGACATGCATGCAGACAACAAGAGCAAGCTGGAGTAGCTGTTTTAATAGTATTCAAATTAGTCACCAATAGAACAAGTCTTGTAAGATAAAGAGGGATGATTCATAATGTTTAAAGGCCAATAACATCAGGAAGACACAGCAATGCAAACAAAAGCACATCTAATGACAGTATGTCAAAATGTATGACCAAAAGCTGATAAAATCAGAGAAAAATCGAAAATCTATAGACATAGTTGGAGATTTAACATACCACTCTCAGTAATAGGACAATTATATTAAAAAAAAGACAGAAAGAAAGAAATCAAGAGAGATGCTAAGGACTAGACTGATACTGTCAGCTACCCTATTACTTTTTTTTTTTGTACCCGGGTCCTTGTGTTGCGAGGCAGGAGTCAGAACCATTGAGCTAAATCCCCAGCCCTAGCTTACTTCTTGATATCTATAGAATATGACCATTAATTCAGAATATACTTTCAAATGTATGTGGAGCACCACTAAGATGGACTATATATTCGTCCCAGTAGATTTCTCAAGATCAGAATATTATAGAATATTACAGAATATGTTTTCAGATTGTAACAGGGTTAAATTAGAAACCTACAACAAATCTAGAAGACACTCCAAATTTCTGAACATTAACTCACTTGTAAATGACCAGTAAGTCAAAGAATAAATCACAAAAAATGATTAGAAATATTTTACTGGAATAATAATGAAAACAGAACATGAGAAAAAACTGTGAGAGGTAATTAAGGAAATAGTGAAGGGAAATTCGTATCATTAAATGATTAGAAAAAAGGTTTCAGATCAGAATTTAAAAAAGAAAAACAAACTAAAGCCAAAGTAAGTAGAAAGAGGAAATAAACTAAAGAGCAAAAATTAGTGATGAGAAAACAAAAATAATGAAAATGATGAAACCAAGAGTTAGTGTTTTGAAATGATCAATAGCATTGATAAATCTCTAGCTAGATTGATTAAGAAAAAAGAGACACACACAGATTACCAATACAAGATATGAAAAAGGGAACTTCACAATAGCCCCTACAGATAAAAAAGAGTTTTAAAAAGCTTATTTCATCAGCATTCTGAGGTATATTTTACATATGATAAAAGTTTCAACTTCCAGTGAAATAATGTGCACTGCTTTATGCCAAAACAATCTAAAGGCTTCAGTGAAATGGACAAACCCCTGTAAAGACTCAGGACATCACTCACAAAGACCTGTGACCAGGAGAGCCCTGTGTCCGTTGAAGAAACAGCAATCATAGTCGAGAAAGAGAGCTGCAACTCCAGACGGCCGCACACGTGGATTCTGCCGGACACTCAAGGAAGAAAGCACAGACTCTAAACAGGTTCTTCTAGGAGAGGGAACAATGAGGGGGCCCTTTCTAATTTACCTCACGATCAGCACTGTCCTGACAATAAAACCAAAGAAAAACATCATGCAAAGAAAAACATCATGCGAAGAAAACTAAAGTAATTTGGCTTATTAACATCTACACCCAAACCCGCAAGAATAGGACAAACCATGCCCACTATGCATAAAAAGAATGTTTTGTACAAGCAAGTGGGATTGCTCTGGGGGATGCAAGGCTGATCTGATACTTGCTGCCATTTAGAGGGGCTCTGTGTCCCCCAAGACATGCTGAAGGCTGGGTCCTCAGAGTGGCACCACTGGGGATGGTGGAGCCTTCCAGAGTGGGGTCTGGTGGGAGGTGCTGGGGTCCCTAGGGGGTCTGTCCTCAAAGGGGTTCAGGGAGTTTTCCTGTGGCCCCTTGGTAGTTCTTGCAGGAAGGCTGTCATAAAAGGAGCCAGCCACCCTTCCTGCTTGAGATGTGATCTGCATGCACCATGGGATCAGAGCCTGCACACATAAGTAACTTGCCTCAGGTATTTTGTTTTGGTGACAAAAAGCTGACTAAAACCACATTTGAAATTGGTCAGTGCAATTCTCCATATTAATAGTGAGAAAGAAAAGTCATGTGACCATCTCAGTGATGCAAAACAGAAAAAGCATTTGACAAGATTCATCACCTGCTGGTGATAAATACTTTCAGCAAACTAGAAATATATTTCAACCTCATAAAAGACATCTACAAAAAAGGAAAGTTTATGTTATGCTTAAAGGTGAAAGATCAAACAATTTGCTGCTAAGACTGGGAGCAAGCAAAGCTGTTCCTCATCTCTCTGTTTTGCATGAGGCCAGGCTGCAGGTTGGGGATGGGGCAGGAAAACTGTTTCTAGAAACCTCTGACATGATTGTCTATGTGAAAAATTTAAGGGACGTATTAAAATATTGCTAAAATTAATACGTGAACTTATCAAAGTCACAGAAAGGAAAACTTAAAAAATCAGCAGTGCAATATACCATTAAAAATGATGGGATATTAAAATACTCTTTAATATTTACAAAAGCATTAAAATGTGAAATGCTTACAGATATGCTTAATAAAATGTACACTGAAGAGCTGTAAAGTATTGATGAAAGAGATTAATGAAGATCTAAATAAATGTAGACCAGAAGATTCAGTATTGCCAACATATCAGTTATTTTCAAATTAATACACAGGTCCAATATAATCCCAATCAAACTCCTGATAAGACATTTTAGTAGAAATTAAACTGATTCTAAAATCCATATGGAAATGCAAAGGACTTAGAATAGATGAACAGTTTCAAAAAAGAACAAGTTTGGAAGATTTAGATTGCCTAGTTCTAAGACTTCCTACAGTGCTCCAATAATCAAGATAGTGTGGTACTGGTGTGGGGTTGGACCTATCCATCAGTAGGACAGATCTGAGAGTTCAGAAAGAGCCTTGTTTTTTTTTTACCATCACTTGATTTTCAACAGAAGTGCCAAGGTGATTTAAGGTTAAAAGTGAGTATATTTGGCAAATGGTGCTGAACAATTGGATATGCATATGCAAAAGTTAAACCTCGACTGTTAGGTCACTCATATACAAGAGTTAATTTGAAACAAGTCACAGACATGTAAGCTAAAACTATAAGACTTCCGAAAGACGTGGGAGGAACCATTTGTGGTCTTGGTTCAAGAAAACATTTCTGGGATAGCCCACAGATCTGTAGAAGGGAAAAGTGATGGAATGGCATTAAGACTAATAAGTTTTGCTTTTAAAAAAAAGATGGGAAAGGAGATAAAAAGGCAAATCAAAAGGCTGGGAAAAGATATTTTCAAAACATTTATCTGACACAGACCTGGATACAAAATACATAAAGAACAACACTTCTCAGGTACAAATGACAACCCCTTTCTTTCAAATCATCAGAAGATCTGAAAAGATTCCTTATGAAGATCCATGGAAGGTGTGGCATCACACTGAAATCACAACCAGGTGCTACACCAGGCCCTTCATCAGAGCAGCATCATTAGGAGGCTGGCTGCTTCCAAGGCTGCTGTATGTGGAGCTCAGGATTGCTCACACATTGGCATGGGGAAGGCAAAAGGGTTTGGCCACTCTGGAGGTCTGTCAGTTTCTTTGAAGTTAAATAGGAACTGTGTTAGTTACTTTCCTCTCGTTGCTGAGCCAAAGACCCGACACTCAAAGTTAGAGGGGAAGGGGCTTATTTGGCTTACAGTTTGTAGAGGTTCAGTCCATAATCAGTTGGCTCCAAGGCTGGGATAGCAAACAAGCATCACAGAGGAAGAAACAACATAGTGCGCACAGGTAGCAAAGGTAACAAGAGAGAGCTTCAGTTCATGGATGCTGAACACAGCAAAAGCAACAAGAGAAACTTAGCATCGTCTCCCTGTCCCTTTTATCTTACTCAGACTACTTAGGGCAGGAAGCACTCACTCCTTAATCCTAGTGCTCTTGAGCCTAGCATTGCATCATGAATCAATTCCAGCCTCACACGCTCTGGATCAAGCCTACGACCACATGAGGTTTTGCGGGGACATCTAGACCCAAACCATAACAGGAGCTTATGACAAAACCTAGCAACCCCTCTCCTAAGTATATTCCTAAGAGAAGTGACCATCTGATCACAAATGAGTTGTGCTTGAATGACACTACCAAGCATTTCTGGACAGCACCCTTATTCTGAACAACCCTAGTGAAAAAGCCCAATGTCCACCATTTTGTGAATGGATAGACACAGGTCAGCAGAATTCTACTCAGCAATAAAAGCGAATGATCCACTTCATGAAACAATATGCATAAACCTGAGAAGTGTTACGCCAAGTGAAAGAAGCCAGACACAAAGACTGCCTCCTGTGTGTCTATGCGCACAAAATGCTAAATTAAAACCACAGCAACAGGTGACAGATGGAGGTTGCATGGGCCTGGAGTGGAGGAGGGGTGGGCAAGGAGGGGCTCTTGGGAAAGGTGGGCCAGTCCTGCTCCATGAGGCAGTGGTGAGGCACCTCACCTCCAAATTCTTTTTATTTAAAAAAAATTTTTTTTGCTACCAGGGATCGAACTTGCATCCTTGTGCTTGTGCAGCAGGTGGCGAAACCACTGAGCTACATCCCTGGCCCTCAACTCCAAATTCTTAAAACCAGGGTGTATAAAGTGCATCTCAATACAGAAGGACACAAAAAGCAAAGATAGGTATTACCCATACCCAGCAATTTTCTTCTTAGATACACACTGAAAAATGCATGCCTACTCAAGAGCTTCAGGGTACACAAATTAGAAGGGTCACAGTTTATAATATTCCTAACCTGGAGGCAGGTGTGCCTCACCAATGCAATGGGCAAAGCAGCTGTGACATCTCACACAGTGGATTTATAGCCAGCAAAGAGTAAGCTTCAGCTGCATACAAAAACACGAGCACAATTCGCACACATGAAGTCAAATGAAGGAAGCCAGATATGTGCACATCATGCTTGGTATCTGTTTATATGAAGTTCAAAAACAAGCAAGACCAAAGCATGGTGGTTGGAGACCTGCGTTTGTGGATACAGACAGCTGAAAGTGCAGGGATGGGGTTTCGGGTGAAGGGGTGCTGCCTTGGCAGCAGGGAGGCCAGCACTGCAGCTGCGGGCTGGTGCTCAGCTCCTGGCTGGAGGTGTTTGGGTGCAGGGGCGGGTGCTCACTTATAAGTTATAATGCTGCTACGTTTACAGTTCATGATTTTTGTGGATCTCTAATATTTCCTAAGACAAAGCCTTTGAAACAGTAATTAAGGTGCATCATGGCACCAGCGAGGTCCCACTGCTTGGTTTCATGAGAGCTTTCTGGATGACCCACCACTGTGCAGTTGCCAGGGAAGCCACTGTGCATCCGAAAATGACAGATCAGTAGTGGCTACTTCTGGAAAAGAGGGTGAGGATTAATGAAAGAGCATTTTGGTTACGTGGTCAGTGCAGTGGTTTATTTATTATTTATTTATTTATTTATTTTTTAGTGCAGTGGTTGAAATGCTTGTCACCCAGGGTCCATGTGCTAGAAACTTATCCCCAAAGTTCTGTGCTGCTGGTGTTTGGAGGGGACCTCTGCGAAGCGACTAGGTCTTGAAGGCCCTGAAGGTCCACATGTGGGTTAATGGACTGGAAGTTCAAGGGTTGCCCAGGAGCAGCTCTGGCACAAAAGGGATCCCTCAGGCAGCTTGCTCTGTTTCATCATGTGTGGCCCCAGCCAGGTCATGGCCCGGAGGAATCCCTCACCGAAGCCAGCAGATCTGGCACCAGGCTCTTGGACTTTGGCTTCCAGAACCGTGAGTCAAATAAACCACTATTCTTTATAAACTTCCCAGTCTGTAGCATTCAGTTACAGCAACAGAAAATGCACTAAGACAGTGAGTTAAAATATAAAGGGTAAGGGCTGGGTATTTAGCTCCGCAGTTCCGATGCCTGCCTTGCAAGTGCAAGGTCCCAAGTTCGATCCCCGGTACCAAACCAAACCAAACAAACATAAAGGGTAAAAAATACTACAAAGTTAAGTGATATATTAGAAAAATAATTAAAATTAATTAGAAAAATTAATTCAATTTGGAAGTTAATACACTAAGAAATTGAATTTTAAACGCTAGTAAATATTACAATAAGATTTAAAGGTAATAGGAAAATTTTTTTTTTTTAGTACTGGCGATCAAACTCGGGACCTTGTGCTTTCGAGGCAGGTGGCGGAACCACGGAGCTAAATCCCCGGCCAAAAATTCTTAATATATGATTACTTTTGTAATCACGAAAACCACATGATTGCTTTTAAACGCTCTTGTTTAGCATGGAGTGACCACCAGAACCACCCAGGGCTTGGTGTGACCCTGCTCTGCAGAAGTGGGCCTTGTGATTTTAATGTGATTCTTCTTTCCCAGGTCCAGACTGGGTTCTCCTTCCTGACCCCCAAGGCCCCTACATCATGTGACGGATCCTCCTGTCCCCACAGCAGTCCGAGGAAACGTGGGGGATGGCGCCACAATGTGGCAGGGAGAGGAGCGTGTGCCTAGGTGAGCCTGGCAGTTACGTGGGGTGAAGCGATTCTGAGACCGGGTTTTAAATTTCGTATGGCTGCTCCAATCCAACCTTGGCTTTAGGTGTCAGAAATCAGCTCCAAGTGTTGAGGCCACAGCTCTGAGTGAGGGGCACTGCAGGGGTCGGAACGATTGAGGGAGACACCCTAAGAGAGAGGGCTGGGACAACTGGGCTGCTCTCCTCTGCCGCAGCATCCTGTATTCAGGGGCCTCTGGGGGGCAGGCAAATCTGCGATGAACACCACAGTTGCAGGGGCCCCTGCTCCACTCACCAGCGTCCGCTCCTCCAGTGGGTGTTCCCGTGCTCAGGATGAACGGTCCTGGCTCAGCGGGGTAGCCGCTGCTGAAGGACTCCCTGAAGAGCTCGCATCTCCCAGGGCCTCTCCCGCCCACTAGGTGGGCCCCTCCTGTGGGCTGACTCCTGGCCCTGCGGCTCGGGAAGGGCTTCCTGTGCAGGTGTCCTGGAGATGCATTTGCCCACTACTCCCATTCCCTGAGCCGGGTGAGCCGAGTGCCAGAGGGGGCGACTAAGGACAGCCCTTCTCCCAAATTCCAGTCTTGGGGAGACACAATTGGACAACAGGGAAAGCCGCATTATGGGGTGGGGGCATCTGCTAGGGACTGGGGAGCAGGAAGGCGGTGTGCAGAGCCTGGGTCTGCAGCTCCTTCAATGGAAAGCCCTGGGGGATAACAGGCTACCTTGGGATTTGTTGCAAGGAGTGAAATAGAAAGTCCTGTAAAGCCCTTAGCACGGTGACAGAAGACAACTGGCGCTGACAAAACGGAAGCTATAGTGGGATGAAGCTAAGGGGGTGGTGGTGGTGCCAGGTAAGGCCCCGGAGTGGAGTGGGGACAATCCCAGGAGTAAGGGGCCTGCGTAAAGGCCCAGGCAGAGGGAGGTGGGCGAACATAAGGACAGGGAGGCTGGAAACCCCACTGGCCCGCGATGTGGAGCTTCTGGGGTCCTGACCACGGGACCCTTCCTGTCCCGCGTAGCACCGCGGCTCAGGGAGGCGCTGTGTGTGTCTCAGCGTCAGAGTGCAGAAGAGAGGCGGATCCTGCACTGGCTCCGGCTTCGAACCTCGTTTCCCTGGAAACCGAAATAACCATGAACCATTGAAGGCGGCTTCGGAGCTCTGCGCGTGGGCGCCGCGACCCGCACACAAGCTGGCTCACAAGCGCGCTCGCGGAGGCAGAACCCCGTCCCCACGATCCGGCGAGCCATCATACGCGCGTGCGGGGCCGGGGGCCGCGGTGCCAAAATCTGCTCTTGGCTAAAAATGCCAGGACTCCGAGCTCCGGAGCGGAGGCGGCGATCCGGGACCAGGGAGCCTTCGCGCCTCTCCAGGAGGGATTGGCGAGGCTGGGAAGGGGCCGCGCGCTCCCTAGTCCCCCTCCCTCCCACGGCCGTGCGCGCAGCGGGTCCGGCCCCCACGCGGCGCAGGCGGCTTGAGTTACCCAGCCAGGGGCTACAGGGTAGGCCTGGCCGCCCTCGCCTCTGGGGTCCCTGCATGCGACGAGTCGGGAGAAGGCGACTAAACTAGTTAATTCACCTGTGTCTGCGGAAATCTGCCTGCTCGGGAGACCAGACTCGACCCGGGCCAGACCCAGACCCAAACCCACTCCCCCGAGGTTCTGCCCAAGATTTCTCCCCAGCCCAGCTTGGTGACTCGGTCCTCAGCGCGCACACGCGACACACCACATACCCACATGCAAACACCCCAAACACACCCCTCGTATTCACATGGCGCGGACACACAGTTCTGCCTCACAACATGCGTGCACGCCCCATCCATACCCTTCCAATACATACCTCACACCGAAAACCGCGCATCCTGCGCACCCCGCAGCCCCACAGGAACACGCCCTGCAGCCCGCCCCCCCCCCCCCCCCCCGCTGGCGCTCGGCCCTCGTCCTCGTCCTCGGCCCCGCTTCCCTAGCTTCCCGGCGCTGCGGACGGGGGCGTGGAGAGAGGTGGCGCCGGCCGGTAGGGAGGCGCAGTCCCAGGGCACTGTGAGGAGGGGGGTGCAGGGGTGGGGCTCGGGGCCCGGGAGGGTGAGTCCGGGGAGGCCCGGGAGGCGGTGCCAGGCGAGGCGCGCGGGACCGCGGGCGGGCTGGGGAGGGGGCGCGCGCGCCCTGCGGAACTCGGCGCCGCCCGGGTTCCCGGCTCGGGGTCGCGGAGGATGCAGGCCCCGGCGGCGGCGGCGGCGGCGGCGGCGGCGGCGGCGGCGGCGGCGCGGGCCCGGGAGGACGCGGGAGGATGAGGAGGAGGCCGGCGGGCCGGCCGCGCGGCGCCGGGAGGAGGCGCAGGCGGCGCGGGCGGCGGCGGGCGGCGGCGGGCGCGCGGGGCGCGGGCCGGCTCGGGCGCGGAGGATGAAGTGCAGCGTCCGCGGGGCCTGCGCCGCGCTCTCCTCCTGCCTGCTGCTCGCCTGCGCGCTCAGCGCCGCCGCCGTCGGCCTCAAGTGCTTCGCGCTGGGCTCGGAGCTGCGCGGGGAGCCGTTCCGCCTGGGCGCGGCCGCTGGCGCCTTCTACTCGGGGCTGCTGCTGGCCGCCGGCCTCTCCCTGCTGGGCGCGGCGCTGCTGTGCTGCGGACCCCGGGGCGCGCCGCTTGCTGGGCCGGGTTCAGGGTCGGGGCCGGGCCCTCGCCGGGCCCCGGGCGCAGGGCTCGGCGGCCCCGCGGCCCCCGCACCCCCCGAGGCGGTGCCGGGCGAGGCGGGGGCGGTGGCTGGGGTCCTGGGGCCGGCGGGCGGCCAGAATCTGCTGCTGCTGGGCGTCCTGGTGTTCATGCTTGGCGTCCTTAGCGCCTTCGCGGGCGCCGTGATCGACGGCGACACGGTGGCCCTGGTGGAGCGCAAGTACTCGCACTACTGCCTGCCTGCGCGCGCGCCGGCCGCGGCCCCCGGCCCCGAGCCCCCGGCCCCCGGCCCCGCGCCGCGCGCTCGCAGCCCGCTGGACAGCGCCACGTCTGCCAAGTGCCGCCAGCTCAAGGACTACCAGCGCGGCCTGGTGCTGTCCACCGTCTTCAACTCGCTCGAGTGCCTGCTGGGCCTGCTCAGCCTCCTGCTCGTCAAGAACTACAAGTCCTCGCAGGCCCGGCGCGGCCGGCGTGCCCGGCGGAGGGGGAACCGGACGCCAGCGCGGCCCCGCAGTGGCCCCGGGCTCCGCGCGCAGACCCCGGGCTCCCGGGCGCGGCGCGGCCGGCGAGGGAAGCGGGCGCGGAGGCTGCAGCCGCGGCCCAGCGAGGCCTCCATCCTGTCCGCCGAGGAGTCGGACCTCGCCGGCCCCGCGGACTGCGCGGCCTTTGCGGCGCACCACGCGGTGTCCTTCATCAACGTGGGCGTCTTCCACGCGCGCGACGAGGCGGGCGTGGAGGTGTGCTGCGGCGGGCACCCGTCGGTGGAGCTGCCGGGCTATGCGCCCTCGGACCCCGACCTCAACGCCTCTTACCCGTACTGCTGCCGGCCGCCCTGCGAGGCCGCGCGCCCCTGGGAGTCGGGCCGGGCCTGCTAAGCGTTGCGCGCCGCCAGGCCGCCCTCGCTGCCGTTCCTCCTCTGTGTCGTTGGTGTCCGGATTCCATTCAAAGTTTACAACCCATGTTTTGGGTCGGGGCTCCGACCACGCTTCACCTTGGCGAGTCTGTTGGTTCCCTGGGGCTGCATTCGGAGGTCCCTGGTCGAGGGGGCAAGAACAGAGCGGCCAGCAAGGTTGACTTCCCAAGAGGACCTCAGCTGGGAGGACAGGGACGAGAGCAACCGGTATGTGGGGCTGGAAGAAGTGAAAATCCACCCAACAGAACATTCTGTACACGGATGTGCCTGCTTCTGTCGACCCTTTCTTACTGTAAACCTCTCCATAAACAGTGAACATGTTTGGTAAATTCATTGCAATTTGAAGTTGGTGAGTTCCTTTATTAAATTAAGTGCTGTGTTACCGGAGAATGTCCACCAGCTTCGAGCAAGAGGATGTCTACAGGCAAATCAGCGTGGGGTTGGCTGGACGGGGCCTGCAGTGTTGAGTGTGAACAGTTGTGCTGTTAGCCAAGCGCGGGTCCAGCCTGTCTCTGAGCTAACTTGCTGTGTGTGCAGACAGGATGCCAGGCTCCTGCATTTCTGTTTTTGGAAACTGGCTGTGCAGTTTCTACTGCAAAGCAGTAGAATTTATTTTTGGTTAATACATATGAACAATCGAATCCTATTTTGGAAAATCACAGTCATAGTTTTTCTGCAAAGACAGTTTTCCTGTTAACTCATTACTCTGGTAATTTTGAATATTATATAGCATTTCATTTAAAATACACCCCTTAAATAGCCTTAATGAATGTGAAGGTCATACTTTTAAACGAGGAGGATGTGTATGTGTGTGTGTGCATGTGTGTGCATGTGCATATTTACTCACAATGTGAAGAGTTGCATATGACAATGAAGTGTGTTTCTGTCCTTCTGGTGGGCTGGTGGGGCCCAGCCAGGCTCAGAGTCTTGGAAAAGGGTGATGCCTTGTTCCTGGCATCAATTGTGCTGCTGCATGACCGGCTGGGATCAGAGTCCCACCCTGGCCTGAAAGCATGTGCCTCTGGCAGATGGAGGACTGAGCTAAGCACCAGCACAGGGTACTGCAGGTGGGGGAAGCTAGGGAAGCTGTGTGGTGTCTTCCGGGTGGCAGGAGTCCCTTCTAACTGGTAACAGGAGCCAAATTTAAGGATGGGTGTAGTTGACAGGTGCAGGCTCTGAGGTGGGACCTCTTCTAGCCCAGTGCCTTGCCCAGAGTCCCCTGCACTGCTGCTGACCAAGGACCCTATCGCAGCTAGGATCTGGCTGGGATGCCCTGCTACAGGCCCCTGGAGGAGGCGGCCCCATATCCAGGAAGAGAAGTGCCACCATTGGGTAGGCTGGTAGACAGCATGCAAACCCGTCCTGCTGAGCTAGGGCCATGAATGTAAAGTGTGGGGGTCTGATCAGAGGCAACAAGCCCAAGCCCCCGTTGGAAGGAAGCTGCCTAGGGAGAGGATTCCCTTACGGCCATGGGGCACTGCTCAGACCAGGCCTTTGCTGTGCTGGGGGCAAGCAAGAAAGGGGGCTCAGCCTGGCTCCCTGGTTCCACTGGAGTCTGTCAGCCCAAGCTGCCTGCCCCAGGACCAGCAGCTAGCCATGAGCCACAGCGGAAATGCTACACGTGGCAGCATAAAGTGACTCCAAATGTCCCCTCCGTGAACTGAATCTAATGTGAGCTGCCAGGTTTCCCCACCAGGACCAGCGGCTTCTTGGGCAGCTGCCAGGCTTTCTGCCCTGCGGTGGGCATGTAGTGGCTCCTTGCAGCCACCCGGGGCAGAGAGGACTTGCAGACAGCACAGACTCCCAGGCAGCCCTCCCTGATCATCTCATTTCCCGAGGTGTTCAGCCTCGCACGCTTTATACAGCTCAACATGTGGGGTGCTGTGGGCGTCTTTCAAACTAGCCATCGAAGTCTGGCCTCTCTGAAGATTCAGGTGTTTCTTGGGATAGGACAGAAGGCAGAGCAGGGCGGGTGGGCAGATCCCAGCACATCGGCCACCCAGGACAGCAGAGGGGTCAAGCCCAGCCCAGGATAAACCTGCCTCTTCCCATGACCAGCAAACAAGTTGGGTTGTTTCAAGACTGAGCATTCCTAACCCCATGCACTGTCAGCTCCACGTTTACAGGGGCGGCTCTGAGATGTGGATGCCACTTTTACTTTTGAAGCTAACTAGAGAAAACAATCTCTCCTTACCCAAACTCAGACTGTTACAAAGATCAGCTCTCAGGGCATTGAGTCCAGGTTCACGAGGCCATCGACCTTCCTCCAAATCAGACTCACTCCCTGTCTCCACTCTGCTCACAGAGCAATGCATGGTAGCAGGTTTTATTTATGTTCCTTCTCTCTGACGCTTTACATAGCGGTTCAGAGCTGATTCTGTGTGCTACCTGGACATGAGGCCAGCTCCAACCTTTTTCCCAGTGGGTCTTATTCTGCTTCCTGTCAGGAGTTGATGATGATGATGATTATAAGACAAAATTAAACATGCTAGCATTTTTATGTGGTTAAATGCTGATTTTATAAGTTATTTTAACATAAAGGTGTGATCTAGTTAAGCAGGAGGAGTCCACTGCTCATTTGGCTAGGGATTTAGTTTTAAGAGAATAATTTCATAGAGGACACAGGATCCTGTGTACAGACTTGGGCAGTGAAGTTGTCAAACAAACCATGCTTTCTTAGGATCAACAGGCCTCCACTATGTGGGTCCTCATTACCTTTCTGGAGTCAGGGTGCTGTCCTGGTGACATGGACCCGAACCACACAACTGAACTTTTGGTGGAAAATTCAATTAAACCATCACTTATCTTTAAAAATCAGATGATTAGTTGTGAATTTCAAAGTGCTAGTGACTGAAATTTTTACTCCTGTTGGGTTTCCTGATGCAGTGTAGGAGGAACCCTTGAACAGAAGTACACACATGTGTGCACTCTTGTACACATATGCACCTGAATGTGTGTACTCAAGCATATACATGCACACCACACACATGCACAACCAGAATGTGTGCACTCATGCACACCAGAGCACACATACAGATGTGTTCACACTACACAGATGCAGGATCCACTTACACACATGTGCAAATGAGAGCACACACATATACATTGCACATAGTGTACCAGGACACATACATATATACACACATGTATATGTGTGTGTGTATATATATATATATAGATAGATAGATAGCAGAGCACACAGGTGTGTGCATATTACACAGAGGCACAGTAAGTACACAGATGTGTGTACAGTATACTCATGCACACACAGTCATACATGTATGCATACACCAGGGTCTTCTGAAGTCCAGGCCAACAGCCCCATCAGGCATCCAGGATGCATGCCAAACCTGGCCACACTGAACTTTGCCCCTTGCCATGACATTAGCAGCATAGGATAGCATGGATAGGGCCTACTGGAGGGCCCTGGTTGGTGCTGATCTGCTCCTCATACCCAGGCAGGGAGCAGCAGGTGGAGCAGACCCTCTGCAGTGTCTGCACAGCTCTGAGGGGCCCAGAGTGGAGGGCTGGGGCTGGGTCAGCTGCAGGTCCCAGCTCCACACTGAGTGACGGCACCATCTTTCAGTGGCTTCCAAAGTTGCTCCCACCCAAAGCACCTCTTACTAAGATGCCAGAGGAAAGCAGCACATGGCAGAGACTCAGGCAGTGAGACCCAGGCAGGTAAGTGAACACTAGCACTGCCCCTCTTCTCTGCTGCAACAGACACAGGTGTAAGTTCCCAGTGACTGTCCTGGCCTAATTTGCTGCCTTTTAGTATTGCAGTCAAGAAAAAAAAATCAACAAAATGGGAAAGAAATAATTTAGGAAAATAGAATGCAACTGTCCTTATGTCCACAGAGCTCTGCCTTCCTGTATAGCTCCTGGGCTGGCAGGAGAGACCTTGTCCCACGACAGATGTGCTCATCCTAGTTTTCTTGAGGTCTTGGTGTCTTTTTTGTGTGTGGTACCAGGGATTGAACTCGGGTCCTTGCAGTTGCGAGTCAGGCAGGGGAACCACAGCTAAATCCCCGGCCCAGGTCTTAGCGTCTTGACAGGACTCTGACACGGACTGCGTCTCCCAAGAGACTCCATCTCTCATGGCTCAAGGAGCCAGCTGTCACCTTCTTACCCATTATCCAGGCATCCTCAATGGCATGTCACTGTCAGGCCGATACAGCGTGCCTTACAACATCTGTGCTCTTCTGGCCACTGGCCTTTTTCTGGCCGATGGTGGCAGAAGGTGCTGGGTGCCTGAATTGCTCTGGGACTTTCACTCCCAGGTGAGTGGACACTGGCCCTCACAGCTTCAGCCTTCCTTCCTCGGTGCCTGCTGTGCCATGGCCCCACTATAGTTTGTTTTCTTTTGATGTGATTTCTACGTTACCTGGGACCTCTTTCTTCATCTGTACTCTGTCTTGTTGCTTTAGTCAAAAACATTGGAGGACAGGAGACCTCAGGGGTCCCAGTGATCCTCTCTGGGCAATTCAGGGATGGGGGGGGCGGGGAGCTGACCAGGGCCTATGTTGGAATGTAGATGATGGGATGCAGGTGACAGGCTGCAGGTGGCAGGATGGAGGTAGTGGGATGCTGGTGATGGGATGCAGGTGATGGGGTGCAAATGAAAGAAAGTAGGTGCTAGGATGCAGATGAGGGCATACCGGTGTTGGGATACAGGTAATGATACAGGTGACAGGAGGTAGGTGATGGCTGCAGGTGCTAGGATGTAGGTGTTAGAACACAAGTGACAGGATGAAGGTGATGGGATTCAGGTGATGGGATGTTAGGGGTTGAGATGCAGGTGATATAATGCAGGTGATAGGGTGCAGGTAATACAGATGACAGGAAAAGCTGATGAAATGCAGGTGATAGTATACATGTGGTAGGGTGCAGGTGATAGGGTGCAGGTAAGGGGATACAGAGGATAGAATGCAGGTGGTAAGATGATGCAGGTGGTAGGGTGCAGGTGATGGGATGTAAGTGTTAGGATGGAGATAACAGGATGCAAGTTAGGGATTCAGGTAACAGAATGCTGCTGTTGGGATGCAGGTCATCAGATGCAGGTGTTGAGATGCAGGTAGTACGATTGAGGTGATAGGATGCAGATGATGGGCTGCAGGTTAGAAGGTGCAGGCGATAATATACAAGTGGCAGATATAGGTGGTCATAGGCAGTTGGTAGAATGCAAGTGGCAGGACACAGGTTAACACCAATGCACACAGTTACAAATGTTCAGTAATCTCCCTTTTCCATGGCTTTGTTTTCTGCAGTTTCTTTTATTCATGGTTGAATAAGTCTGAAAATATTAAATGGAAAATTACAGAAAGATGCAATCCACACGTTTTTAGTTGTGCTCCTTTTTGTACCATCCCACTCTTCCTTTGAGACTTGAATAAACCCTTTTTCCTGTATCTCCCTATATGCAACCTGTCTGCCCACTAGTCACTAAGTAGCCTTCTTGACTACCAGATGGGGTGTTGTAGTACTACAGGGCTTGTATTCTAGCAACTCTTACATTTAACTTAATAATGGCCCTAAGGCACAAGAGTAGGAATGCTGGCACTTCAGATGTGCCAAAGCAAAGCTGTAAAGCGTTTCCTTTAAGTGAAAAGGTGAAAGTTATTGAATTAGAAAAGAAAAAAATCATATTCTAAGATATGCAGAAAAAACAAATTTATTCAAGAAATTGTAAAGGGAAAAGAAATTCATGCTAGTTTTGCCATTACACTTCAAACTGCAAAAGTTACAGTGACAGTACATGATGAGTGCTTAATTTAGATGGAAAAGTCATTAAATTTGGGGGTGGAAAACATGAACAGATCAGGTGTTCCAACTGATGGCAAGGTAGTTTGTGCTAGAGGGCATTGATCCTATACAAAGACTTCAGCAGGGACACCTTGAAATAAGTGACACTCATCCACTTATTGGATTTGACTGAAAATTAGTTATTATTGTTAATCTCTTACTGTGCCTAATTTATAAATTATACCTTTCATAAGGATGTGTGTATAAGAAAACACATAGTGTATGTAGGGTTTGGTACTATAGAACATATTTCCTGCAGTGTGGCTAGGATGCAGCCAGAGGTTGAGGTAGGTGCAAGCAGTACCATGCAGGTGGTAGGGACACTGAGCAGGACGCAGATGGTTGTGTGCACACAGTATAACACAGGTGCACAGGTGGGAGGCACACAGTAGGATGCAGGAGGTGGGATGCACACAGCAGGTTGCAGGCCTACTTGATAGAATGCAGGGGTTTGGTGAAGAGAAAGAAAAGCAATACACAGTCCCACCCTGATATGGCCACACCTGTCTCTGCTCTTCCTGAACTGAGAGGCTTCATGGCAGTGCATGCTCATATTCATTCACTGAGGACACTCACAAGGTGCCTACTATGTGCAGACCGGCATTGATGTGGAAATGGGTAGATGTCCTCTCCCTTCTAGAAGTGGCAGCAGGACCCCCAAGAAGCTCCTGGACCTCAGGGTATGTGGGAAGGAAAGTGTCCCTGGTTGGGCAACAAGGCTTCTTGCACTAGACCACAGGTGTTCAGGGACTGGACCAGAGATGCCAGGTGAATCTCCTGAAAGGAAGGCAGGCAGGCAGGGAGGGAGGAGGGGATAACCTTTTGGAAAGTACCTTAGGCTTACTTGCAGATTTCTTCAGATAACAGCACATGACTGAGTTATTTTGCAGACTAGGCCTCCGATGCTGGGAGGATACTGCTCGGGGGGTCATAGTCTGTTTCTCAGGGCCCTCAGAGCTGGCCTCTGCCAGTTCATTTTAGAAGCTGCCTCCCCCTGCTCTCTGCCCTCCCAGCCCCCTCCACCCCTGGGAACCTCCCTTAGACCCCCACATCCCTGCCCACATCTGCAGGCCCAGCCCCTGTGGGAGCAGGAATGGCCCAGGAGGAGGGTCTGCGGGGGCCTCCTATGACAGCCCCTCTTGCTTTTTAAAGCATAACTGAAGTTATTTTTTCCTTAAATGCGTGACTTCACGCTCTCCCACACTGAAGCTCCTCCACCCTGTGCAGCCGCCCACACTTGCTGCTGTGAGAGAAGGAGCCTCATGCCCAGGCTGCAGCCCCCCAGCTCCTTGGCTCCTCAGTGCTCAGCTGAGAACAGAAGTCTCCACTGCCTGTCCTGGCTCACGTGGTTATGCCCTTTGGTGCTGGTCACCTGGCCACGGCAATGGCAAACTTATGGAGAACCCTATCCTGCAAGAGGCCCTGGAATAGATACCCCCCATCTGTGGGCATCTGTGGCTCACCAAGGCTAATTGGTCTGGAGGGCGTGCCTTAGGGTGCCCTGTGTGCTGAGTCCCCATCCTGGTGAGTCACTTTGCAGTCATTGCACAGGGAGAAGAGACTTGGAGACTCACGTCTGTGCCTAGGGTTCAGCTGGCTGTAGCCTTGGGCTGTAGCCTTGGGCTGTGAGTATTGGGCAGCTGAGCTCCTTCACTGGTCTTAAGGGACTGCCTGAGTGGTGGGTGTGGGCATGGACAGTTCCACCTCTCTGAAGACTGACAACTCCCTTCTGGACGCCTTTTCGGTGAGTGGCTGCACTTCCTGCCTATCTCCTCCAGAATCCCGACTGGGAGCTCTCAACGCAGCACTGATGAGTTTTATCCTCTCTCCTTGTAGCTGTCAGCTAGATCAGGTGTTGCCAGGAGCCAGACATGGTGGCTCCCTGTCTGCAGCCACCATGTCCCATCAGTCCAGTCCCCATGCCATGGTTTTGGAAGAAAGCAGGAGAAACATTCTTTGTTTCATGCTAGATCTGGAAATCTAGAGTGTTTTGCATGCAGAGTGGGTCTTGGTATGGACCAGCCATGTGTCACATGCTCCAAGCTGTGTGCCGCCAGTCAGTCCTGAGCAGTCTCTCTCCTGAATGCATTCTGTATCTTAAGTCAGGATGCATGTTGAGCATACAGCACTGTGCATAACACAAGTGCATCTGCCACTAAGACCACTTTGCACTGTCATTAAAATTTAAACAACGATTTAAGGCTTTAACTTTCTTTCCCCATATTTGGTCCACTTTTCTATTTTAGTTTTAAAAACATAAGCTTATAGGAATAGCCAGAGCTTTCCTTCATCCTTCTCACAGACCCTATGGGTCACCACACAGCCTGCTTTGGGCAGTGCACAGTTGTGTGTGCCCATACACACTCTATTGTATTCTTTTGCACGCTTTAAAACTTTCCATAAATGGGGTCATGCTGTATTTAATTTTTATGGATATGCCTTTTGCACTCAACATTGTATGTTTTTGAGATTCACTGGTGGTGACCCTTATCCTCATATACTGCATTCCACTGTAGGGATAAACTATAGTTTATTTAGTTTTCCTCTACCAGTTGCTCTCAGCTTACTTCTCCTTTGCTATCATAATCTGCATTGCAGCTAAATCCTTTTATCTGTAGCTTGGATGTGGCTTGAATGTCCCTGAGGTTCATATGCTGGAAGCTTGGTCTGTGGAAAGGTGGGACCTTTATGGGTGACAGCAGTGCGAGGGCTTCCTACTGGGAAGAGTCAATGCTGGCTTGTGAAGTGAGTTTCCTCTGGAGTGCGTTATGATAAAGGAGTGAGCCCGGCTCCTCCTCCGCCTCCCACTTCATCCTGGGATCTGTTCCTCATACAGTGCTACCCCCTGATCCACCCACCATGTTGTGTTTGCAGCCAGGGCCTCACAGACACCATGCAATGCTCTTGGACCTCCATAGCCATGAGCTAATAAACCCCCTTTCCGAACAAAATATCCAGATGTCTTGTTATAGCAACAGAAGACACTAAGTGTCTGCCTTCCAGCCACAGGCAAGACCTCTGGTTCCACAGATTCTAGTGTGGGCCAAGGGCATGTGTGGTCCAGCACCACCCAGCACTACAGGGCTGCTCTGCCCAGCCAGAGTCCAACACTGGGACATGTGCCCGTCACATGACAAGCTACCTCTTCATCCTGGTAAGCTTCGCTTCTAGGCTATTCATAGCATCCCTTTCCACATCCTGCCACGTTCTCACCACACACTGCTTTTGTGTCGTGAGATCCTGGCTTCATATTCCTTGTTCTCTGCTCCTGACCACCATGTAGCTGGGTGATTGTCCCTCAAGTGCAGAGGGCAACGCTTCTTGCCGCTGCTGGCATTCTGACCTGTTCTTGAGTGTGAGCGCTGCTGTTTGGGTGTCTGGGTCACTTACCTGGGCATTGATGGAGCCCTGGAGTCTGGGGACCTTAGATCCTTGTTTTAATATAGGAAAAATATAACTCCCAACCTGTTAGATGTCAGATGTGCCAAGTTTGTGATCCCACAACATTGAGGAATGAAGTTGCAACCAAAGGAAGAAGTTGGGAGAGTTTTATTGGAAAGAAGGTGAATAGCTTTTGGATGTCCAGGAGAGGTCCCAAGTGGGTGGCCACTGAGGCTCTTTGTTGGGGTAATTTATACGGCAAAACCATAACATGGGTACAATGTGGGCCAAACTACAACCAACCCATAGAATTACAAGGATAGCCACTTAGCTAATATTGATCCAGTTGGGAAGAGTCATGAAGCAAGAGTACATGGAAAGAACAAAGGAGCTTTTGGGAAGGGAGGGGAGTATGGGTCTGATGCCTGTCTGGGCCCACGAGACCAGGTGGCGCTAATTATAATATACTCTCAAGTTGCCATTTATCTCTGGGGAGGCTTTCAGGCCCGGCTCTTGCCTCTCTGCCCTGGGGCCTAGCTTTCTTATTTGCCTCCAGCCACAATTCTAATGTCTTTTTTTTTTTTTGGTGGTACTGGGGATCGAACTCAGGACCTTGCGCTTGTGAGGCAGGTGGGGCACCACTGGGCTAAATCCCCGGCCCTCCAATGTCTATTTTTTGTGCTGACTTCCTCGAGGCTCCAGTCCCTCTCTGACTGTGTGTTATTTCTATCTAACTTAGCTGCCTGTAATAGCTTGTCTTCTGGAGACTCTCTCTGTGTTCTCATTCTGCACTGTAGGCCTCTTATAGGGCTTAGGACTCTGGGTTGTCACCTTTCATTTTCTTTTATTCTCTCCCATTTTCCTATATTTATCTTTTTTTTTTGCTTTATGTTTTCCTGGCTCTTATTTTTATGTACTCCTTTTTTCCCATTTCTTTTTTTCCTATTTACCTTTTCTCTGCATTCTTTCTTTTTAAAATGTCTCTTTATGTCTTCATGTTTTTTTCTGCTTAAGTTTTTCTAAAGGCCAGGTAGGTATAAAGGCTTGGTCCCCACCCTTGGATGGCTCCATTGTGAAGTGATGGGACCCTTAAAAGGCAGGCTGGGGAGGTTGCAGGTCCCTGGGGCCTCTGTAAGTCTCTAGGGGAGCAGCCTCACCCATGCTCCTTGCTCTGCTCCAAAGGCCCAAACCAACAGACCTGACTAACTGAGGACTGGAACCTCTAGAACTTAAACTGTAAGTCAACAAACCTCTTCTCTTGGTAAGTTGATTGAGTGATGAAAAGCTGACTAACACAGAAAACTGGCATCAAGAAGTGGGGTGCTTATGGTTCCTTAGGGACATGGAGGAATGGTTAGAGGAGTTTGGAGGAGTGGGCTGCAGACTGCTGCTGTGGGTGGAGCTCATGGAGGTCTCAGAAACCCAGAGCACTACAGGAATGTGGAGAGGCCAGGCCCATGAGCTTTCAGATGGAAACGATGACCCCATGAATGTGGACTGAAGGCCACCCACATTATGCCATGACGAAGACTTGACTGTTTTGCCTGTCCCCTGAGGCCTCACAGGAGGCAGAGTGAAGTCACAGATTGGCTTATATGGCAGAGGAGATGTCCAGGTAGCGCAACACTCAGGCTATGGCAGAGGCATTGCTGGCTACTTTTAGGCAGATTTACGATGAGAATCATGAACAAAAGGAGCAGAACATAAAAACTTGAAGAACTTGCAGCTTGGCCAGAAAATGTACACGTGTAAAGTTTTGGCCAAGAAAGGTGCAGTTGTAGCATCACAAAAATAAACTTCGTGCTCTGCACTGGGACTGTGGGAAGAACATCCCTGAGGCTTCTCAGGAACCTTTCAGTCACCCCACTCATCATAAACTCACAGGTGTAGAAGTACACACTTGTTTCAAAGACTCATTTGAGAAAAGAGCCCTGGAGTTACCTGCATGTCCAAACTGCCTGAGGATTTGTTTCCCTGCATTGTGCTGGACATGCACACACGGGTTGCTGCAGCTGTGGTTCCTGTGGGACCAGGGCCAGCTCACATGGTAAGCAGACCTCGGCACACTTCACCTTATGCTTGGTTTGCTGGCATGCAGAATGCAAGCAGGGGAGGGCCATGGAGGCTTCCCTCAAGATGTCAAAGGAAGGCCTGGGGGTACAGGTAGGGAGTGCCAGGATTGTGTCCCTGCATGCAGACCTTGGCAGGGTGATGCCAGGGAGAGATGCCAGGAATGTGGGATGGTTGCTGGGGGAAACTGTGCGCAGTGTGCAAAGCTAGCAAGAGAGAGAGGCCACATGGGCTGCAGCTGGCAAGACTATAAGGGTGATGTCTTAGTTACTTTTCTCATTGCTGAGACAAAATGCCTGACACCCAAAGTTAAAGAAGCAAAGGTTTATTTAGCTCACAGTTTGTAGAGGTTTCAGTCCATAATCAGCTGGCTGCAAGGCAAGGTGGCGTGGCAGAGGGCATCATAGAGGAGAAACAGTTCATGGTGGGCAGAAGGTAGCAAAGTAACAAAAGATGACCACTGCTCTGTCTATATCCTTTATATCTTATCCAAGCTACTCTGGGCAGGTAGTACTACATCCTTAATCCTAGTGCCCCCGATCCTAGCATTGCACCATGAATCAATTCCAGTGTCACACACTTTAGATCCAACCACCTATGACTATATGAGGCTTTGAGGGGACATCTAAACATAAGCCATAACAAGTGGAGATGTCCAAGCCCTTGGGAGCCTACTTCCTGCCAGTGTGCCCTAGATGGTGAGCACAACACTGTGGTATTTAATGTTCTTCCTGCTGGGTTTTGGTCTTGCGTTGATCTGACCCCTCCTTTCTACTCCCCTATTCTTTTTTGAAATGGGAATGCTTATCACGTGCCTGTTGCACTGTTGTATGTTGGAAGTATGTGACCTTTTTTTGTGTGGTCTGGGAATTGAACGCAGGGCCTCATATATGCTAGGCAAGCATTTACTACTGAGCCATATCCTTAATTTATTTGCTTATTTATTTATTGAAAGAATGTCTTACTAAGTCAGACAGTTGCTGCTCCAGCATCCCAAATAGCTCAGCCTTGACTTGAATGGTAAGTCTACTGAATTCCCAACTTTATGTCTTTTTTCTTTGCCATCTTTTTGGAGACAGGGTCTTGCTGTATTGCCCAGGTTGGCCCCAAACTCCTAGACTCAAGTGATTTTCCCACTTCAGCCTTCCATGTAGCTATGCCCAGCTGGAGGATGCGACTTTCTTTTTGACTTTTACAGGAGCACACAGCTGAGTTTGCCTTGAGTCTCAGAGGAGACTTTGGACTTGGGCTTTTGAGCGATGCTGGAACAGTTGTGACTTTGGGGATTCTTCGGGGTGGACTGAATGTGTTTGGCACTGTGAGAAGGACAGGAACCTTTGGGGCCCTAGGGTGGATAGCTGTGATTTGAGTGTTGAATATCCCCAAATGCCCATGTATTACGTTCCTGGTCCCCAAGGAGGTGATGCCAGGATGTGGTGGAAGCTTGAAGAGGTTAGGCCTAGTGGAAAGTCTTTGGGTCACTGGAGTTTTGAAACCCCCAGCCCCCTCCTTACTCTTTTCTTCTTGGGCGTGAGGGAGGTGGTTTTGTTTTGCCTGTGCCCTGCTAAGATGTGCTGCCTTGTCACAGACTTAGGGCCAACAGATCATGAACTGAAACCTCCAAAAACAGTGAGCCAAAATCAATTCTCTTTATAAATGGATTGTCTTTTTTTTATTATAGTAACGGAAAGTTGATTAACACAGGTAATACCACACCTTTATATTCCAATCCTTCTGCTAATTTAAAAAATTCTCACATTTATATTTTAGATTAACAAATTCTTTCTTGTTTTTTAAGTGGCTCTTTTATAAGAATAAAGCACCTAATTCTTCTGATGTCTCTGAGGACGTTTATCACCATTTTCTACAGAGTTTCTTTTTTTTTCATTATCATAGTTTTCTTCTGACTTCCTTTCATTTCCCCCATCTCTGCTTGGACGTCAGTGTGTCACTGAGGGTAAAACCCAGAGCAGAGCACTGGGCAGTGAGCCCTCTATTTTGGGGAGTTCTTTTCTCTTATGCAGAGTAACTACAGGTGGGCCCACTTACAATGGTTGGGCTTAAAGAGTTTTCAACTCTAATGATTATGCAAATGCATTAGTTCTGTGGAAACCATGCTTTCAGATGTGGTCTTTCCCTAGGCTAGTGATATGCAGTATGACCCTTCCTCTCCATCCTGGGCAGTAGCCACGAGCACAGCTTCTGGTCAATCCCATGGTCATGAGGGCAAAGGGGCAACACTCTACACTGTGCTGTGCCATTAGGCTACAAAGTCTAGGAGGCTGAGGTATCAAAATTCATTAGATGTGTTTTCTAGGACGTTGCCCTTTCATAAATTAAGGAGTATCTGTATGTAATTTATTACCCAAATGAGGACACTGTTAAAATGAAAGACATTCTATCAATAGTGGCTCCAATAAGCATCATATGTGGTTCTGACCAGGGGCTTCCACGGGGCAGCCCTATAGCACCCCAGTCACCTCACCAGCTGCACTCTGGCCTCTTGACCCTGTTTTTGGATTAGTGGCCTTCAGTTCCCATTGTCAGCTCTGCTGATGTCTTTTCTTCCACAGCATCCTGGCTCCATCTCTCTGAAGCAGAGCCACCTCTTCTCTGTTGTGTGCAGAAGCAGCAGGTGGGCTTTTCTGGCCTTCTAGCCCACCCCCATCATTCCTCATTTGTAGGCCCCTGCACCTCCTCTGGGAACTTCTTGGTGCTAGGTAACTCTGGGAGCATCTTATCTCCAGGAACCCAGAGGGCTGCTGAGGACCTGCAGGTTAGGCAGAGGGCACAGGGCCTTCTCACAGCCTGGAAAATTGTACTTTTGGCTACCAGTGGGCTGTGCTGACAGTGTGGTAGATGTTGGAGCCATGCAGAAATTAAATCAGCTTTGGTGAATTGATGCTCTTGTGTCAGATCTTGAGGGGGAAGGAAGGGGACCCCAGAGTGCCTGAAGCTTGGGCTGAGAGGACTCACACTCCCTCTCTGGAGACACCAGGCCAAACTTGAACCCAACACAGAGCCAGAGTTGAAGGTCATACCTGGTGAGTCAGAACTGATCCTCTGTCTGAGACAAAGACTACTGTTTAGTCTCAACATGAATGACCAGGAAGGGTGAGCCGTGTACAAGAAGGGAGTGAGCTATTGAGTGGATTGCAGGATGCTGCTGATAGGAGCCAGCAGGAAAGGGGAGACTATGCCTGGAGAGCATTTTGAGGGTGCTTCACTGAGAGAGAGAGAGAGAGAGAGATGGGGTGTGTGTACAACATGGAGTTGTAACTGAGATGGGATGGAGATAGTATGTGTTTGTGTTTGTGTGTCCTTGGGAAGGAAATGGTGTGTGCATGCAAAGTATGAGGCTGGATATGGAGATTTATGTCTTTGGGAAACTCACAATGACTTGGGGTTTCTCAGCTTAATCAAGGGATCCTGAGCCAGCACCAGGGTAACTTCTGGAGCACACTCTTGGGGACCTGTGACATCAGAACTGCAACAGTGGAGTGTATAGAAGGTGTATATGGAGGTTCATCAAGGTCTACTTGCGGAATGCTTCTGCTATATGAGACTCAGGAACCCATCAGCTGACTGCACTTGGGGTCTCATATGAAGATGAGTACTGCTGAGAAGCTCAGGGTTTGCTATTCTCTGTGGCAAAGACTGGGCGTAGGAGATGCTGTTCTGGGATGAACTGCTGCACATTACTGGGAATATTAGAGTTCAGGAATTCTGGATTTTCCAGGGCTTAGGGAACAAGATTGCCATTTTGAAGAATGTTAAGAATAAAATGACCCCTAGGGAATCAGGCTGTGGGTTGTTCTCCAGAACAAGGCAGAGATGCAGCCAAGACAGGTATTGCTGGTGGGTAAGGCACTGGTCATGGATACCAAGTGTGTAAATCTTTGCATTGAATATCAATGTGAAGGGAAAGCCTGGGAGAGAGGGGAAAATTTGATTCCCAGAATTGTCACATAATTAGATTCAAATGTATAGTTTTCTTTTTTTAAATTTATTTTCCCCCCATTAAGTTTATTGGTACATTTTAGGTATAAAATACAGTTACATTCATCACTGGGATCTTGTACCTGTACATGATGTATCTTGGTTCTTATTTTTTTCCCCTTCCCCTGCCCTCCCTTCACCCCCTCCACCCTTCCCTATTTGCAAAGATTTTGTTTCCATGTTTTTCCTTTTCTCATATTTTTTCTTTTCCCTTCTTTCCTTTCCCCTACCCCTCCCATTTCCCCTGCTCCTTTAGACCTTTGCATCCTATTACACAATATCAATTATATCAAATGTATAGTTTTCAACAACAAAAATCAGAAGACACAAAAATAAACAGGAAAGTATGGCTCAATTAAAGGAAAAACCAAATCAACAGAAATGGTCCCTGAGAAACATTGATGGCATATCCACTCGACAAAGATTTTTAAATAACTACTTTAAAGATGCTGAAAGAACACAGGACACAGGAAGATGTGGAGAAAGTCAAGAAAATGATACAAAATGCAAATATTAATAAAGAGAAAACCTAAAAAGAAACAAGAAAGAATTTTGGAGAAGGAAAGTACAATAATTGAAGTAAAAAGTTCACCAGAGGGACTTAGAGGATATTATATATTAATAAGATGTTTAATAAAGCAAGAAGACATAACAATTACAAACTTTTATACACCTGTAATACATAATAAGAATATGTTAAGTAAAAACTAACAACTGAAGACAGAAATAAACTGGTATACATTAACAGTTGGAGATTTTAATATCTCTCTCTTAATAATGAGTACAATATCCAGGCAGAAGATAAATAGGAAACAGAAGACTTAAAATAAGCCAACTAGGTTTACAAGACATTTTCAGAGCCATACTAACAACAGTGGTATACATGTTCTTCTCAAGGGAACATGGGATATTCTGTAATTTAGACCATAGTTTAGGTCACATATAAAGTCTCAAGAGATTTAAAATGATAGATGTCATACAAAGTACCTTCTTTGAACACAACGGCATGAAGTTAGCACTTAATAAGAGAAATAAAACTGGAAAATTGACAATTATGGAAATTAAATAATAGACTGTTACACAGCTAATGAATCAAAGAAGAAATTATAAGGGAGATTAGAAAATATTTAGGAATAAAGAAAATTGAAAACATAACATCCTAAAGCTAAAGCTTTCTGGATGCAGCAAAAGCAGAACCAAGGGCCGGGATGTAGCTTAGTGGCACCTCACCTGCCTGGCAAGTGCAAGCAGAACCAAGGTGGAAATTTATAGCTATAAATATTTACATTAAAAACAAGTACAATATAAAACCAACAACTAACTTTAAACTTAAAAGGTGAGGAGAAACAAACATACAAATGAGCAGAAGGATGGAAATAATAAAGATTAGAGCAGAGATAAATGAAATAGAGAAGTATAGAAATTAAAAAAATAAAACAAATGAAAGTAAAAGTTTTTTGAATAGATTGTAAAAATGGGCAGACTTTTAGCTATATGGATGAAGAAAAGAGAGACTCAAAATACTAATATCAGTAATGAAAGTGGGGTTGGGGCTGAGGATGTAGCTCAGAGGTAAGCACTTGCTTTGAATGCCTTGGCCTTGTGCTCCATCCCCAGTACCACAGAAAACACAGTGGGGACAGCACTGCCGATTTTATGAAAATAGAAATGGTTATAAGAAAGTACTATATAGGCTGGGCATTTAGCTCAGTGGTTCTGCCGCCTGCCTTGCAAACACAAGGACCCGAGTTCAATCCCCAGTATCAAAAAAAAAAAAAAAAAAAAAAAAAAAAGAAAGTACTATAAACAACTGTACATGAACAAATTGGATAACCTAGAGGAAATGGACAAATTTCTAGAAACACAAAACCTATCAAGACTAAATCACAAATACAATATATGACTAGATCTATAACTAGCAAGGAGATTGAATCAATAATTTAAAAATCCTGATAAGAAAGACCTGGAGAGCCAAGAAATGGGTGGTTCATAGGTGAACTGTACCCAACACTTAAGGAAGAATTCATAAAAATTCTTCTCAAACTTTTACAAAAATTTAAAGAGGAGGAATCTTCCAAACTCATGCTGTGGGGCCAGTACTGCCTTAATACCAAGCCCAGACAAAGGCACTGTAAGAAAAGAAAACTACAGGTCCATATCCCTGGTGAACACAGATGCAAAAGTCTTCAACAAAATACCAGCAAACTGAATCCAGCACCATATTAAGAGGATTATACACTATAACCAGGTAGGATTTATTTCTGGAAAGAATATGTTTAAACACATAAATATCAATCAATATACAGGAATATACAACATCAGAATGAAAAAAATAGACTGGTCATCTCAATTGATAAAAGCAGTAGACAAAATTCACCACTCTTTTGTGGTAAAAACCCTGGACAACTTAGGGATAGAAGAAACTATCTCAGAATAATGAGGGTGAAATATGAAAGAAACCCAGTGTTACTGGGCACGGTGGCACACATCTGTAATCCCAGTGCTTGGGAGGCTGAGGTAGAAGGATTGCCATGAGTTTGAGGTCAGTGTGGGCTACATAGTTCAAGGCCAGCCTGGAATAAATAGTGAGACTTCATCTAAACCACCCCCCAATAAATAGAAAGAAAGGAAGGAAGGAAGGAAGGAAGGGCCTGAGGATTTAGCTCAGTGGTTCCAGCACCTGCCTTGCAAGCGCAAGGTCCCAAGTTTGATCCCCGGTACCGAAAAAAAAAGAAGAAAGAAATCCACCACTGTGAACATGCCTATCAATGGTGGAAATTGGAAGTTATTTCTTTAAGATCCAGAACTAGGAAAGGATGCCCATCTAGACTTTTATTTAACATAATAGAAATTCTAGCCAGAGCAATTAGCAATAAAAAGAAATAAAAGATACTGAAATTGGAAAAAAGTAAAAGGATCTCTTCTTCAGATGATATGATTTTTAATGTAGAAAATACTAAATACTAAAGATTACACACACAACTTGTTGGGATTAATAAATTAATTCAGGAAAGTAACAGGATATAATATTAACATATAGAATTTAGTTATATTTCTATAGATTAACAATAAACATTATGAAAAGGAAATTACAAAAAATCATTTAAAATAAAGCATCAAAAATAATAAAATACTTCAGATAATCAAAGAAGTGAAAAATTTGTTCGATGAAAACTGTCATGCCTGGCAGGTGAAGCACCTCATGGGCACAGCATGGGCAGGAGCACAGCACTGAGTGTGGCAGGGTGCCATCAAGCCTTGGTGTCAGAAGCACAAGAAACCTCAAAGAAGGACAAAGACGAGACACCACTTCCCACCCCCTGAGCTCCAGCAAGTTCAATAGCATCTGCACTGCCCCTTCTGAGGAGTGTGACCAACTCCCTCCATCCATCCCAAGAAGTGCGACCTCACTCTCTCCACCCCCAAATTCCACAAGGCAAAACCCCTGCCTTTTGCCTGTAAGTTCTTTGTTCTCTGACTGCTCTACACTGAGTCCCATTTCAGACGCAGCCTGCTCCCACTGGAGTGAATAAATGGCTTCATTTCCTACACAGTGCCTGCCCAGATGGTCTCTCTCGGTCTCTCCCTCTCTCTCCCTCTCTCTCTCCCTCTCTCTCTCCCTCTCTCTCTCTCCTCTCTCTCTCCCTCTCTCTCTCTCATGCATACGCACACAAACAACAAAGTATTGTTGGAAGAAACACCTGTCAATGGATTGGGAAACAATATTGTTGAGACTTCATACTACCCAAAGTGATCTACAAACTATAAAAATTGCAATGACTTTTTTTTGCAGAAGTAGAAAAACTCATCCTAATATTCATGTGGAATCTCAAAGGACCCCAGTGAGCTAAAGCAGTCTTGAAAAAGAACAAAGCTGGAGAGCTCACACTTTCTGATTACAAAACACTACAAAGCAACAATAATTTAAAAAGTGCGGCACTGGCATAAAAAGGGACATATGGACCAATGGAATATAATAAAAGTCCAGAAATAAATTTAAGCATAAATGTTCAAATGATTTTTGACAAGAACCCAACACCATTAAATAGGGAAAGGATAGGCTTTTGAAATTGTGCTGGAAAGCTGGACATTTACATAAAATGATTTTGGACCTTATGACACACTATAAAAATTAACTCAAAATGAATTAAAGACCAAAATGAAAGATCTATAAGTTCAAAACTCTTAGAAGAAAATATAAGGGAAAGAAGTCATATTGGATTTGACAATGATTTCTTTTCTTTTTTTCTTTCTTCTTTCTTTCTTTCTTTCTTTCTTTCTTTCTTTCTTTCTTTCTTTCTTCTCTCTCTCTCTCTCCCTCTCTCTCTCTCTCTCTCCTTTTTTTGGTACCAGGGATTGAACTCAGGACCTTGTGGTTTTGAGGCAGGTGCTGGAACCACTGAGCTAAATCCCCAGCTCTTTCTTTATTTTTGACAATGACTTCTTAGTTAATACAGCAAGGGCACAATCAACAAAAGAAAATGTAAACAAATTTTACCTCCTAAAAATTAAAAAAAATGGTTCATCAAAATACAACCATCCAGAGAGGGCTGGAGATTTAGCTCAGTGGTGCCGTGCCTGCCTCGAAAGCACAGGGTCCTGAGGTTCTGAGTTCCATTCCCGGTACAAAAACAAACAAACAAACAAAAAATGCCAAAAAGACTTATCCAGAGAGCTCATGACGCCCTAGGGGGCAACAGCAAGTGTGAATCTCCGAATCTCCGAATTTGGCACCCAAGAAAAGCAGGTACCTTGAGATGTGAGTGAAACACAGAGGAGGGTAAATGAAAAGAGAAGCTTTCTGGACCCAAATCCAGTGTTGGCAGTGGGGTTGTGAGGGGAAACTGGCCCACTCTTGGATCACGGCACCTACCCCACCCTAGGCCTGGCATACATCTTGGAAGAGGATCAGGCTGTGGGAGGGAGCTGGCTTCCCAGTGGTGGCCTGGCTGGTGGAAGACTCACAATCTCTCTAACCTCCTCACTGGGAAAAGGACCATGGCAAGTGAGATAGTGCACAAATCCTAAAGCTCTAGAACAATGAATGAGACACCAACAACGCATACTTGGGTTTTGAAAACAATAATGTTCCAGGAACAAGCAGTACATACAGGCAGGGGCATTGTGGGGAGAGAAAGCTTGGCCAACATTGAAAGGAACTTTGTTCCCCATTCCTCCCACGGACAACAGGAGTGCTGTGCGTGTGGGATACTCAGTGCCCTGCCCATGCGTGCTGGCAAGCTCCCGTGGAGGAGTGCTTAGCACCCCCTTGCTGGGGACTGCAGGGAATGGGGAGACCTGGGACTGTGTGAAATATCTTGAGATGAGGTACAAGAAATAGAAAGGAGACAAGGAAATAAAAATTTAAAAAATTGTACTTTAAAGAAAAACTGCAGCTTCAGAACACAAGCCTGGTTTATTTACTTTTTCTCCTTTTTGCAAAACAGCAAGCCTGGGCAACACCCTTTGAGCTGCAAATGGGTCTGCCCATTGTCTTTTACTTTCAAATGGCCCTTTTTCACCCATGAAGAGACCACCCTTTTGGCATTTCCCGTAGGAATAGCTCACTAAGGGCACATCATCCTCTCTCACCCTCTAAGACTACAACTAAGACTAAGACTATGTGTCATGCCTGGCCTGAATGAAATCTTCTGAGGAAACATCCAACCCCCAGCAAACAACAGGGGACTACGAAAAGGGCCATGATACTCTCAGCAAACAAACAGAAAATTTAAGATAGGAAATACAATCTCCCTGGTGGCAGAGTTCAGTATTGTATACGCACCTGTGCTGACCATCCTTGGACCCTCAATCATAAACATTCTATGCCAGATTCCTTAGCCCCTACTAATAAACCTATATAAACCTAATTTCCTTCCTATCTCTCTGCTGAAATATGCCCCTGATTTCAGTCCCTGTCCACACCCAGACAGGAATAAATCTTTTTCTCACACGAAGCCTGTGTCTGAGTGGCCTCTCACATGCCATTTACAACATTTGGTGCCCCAAACCTGGGATAGGGTCCTCTCCTTGGAGGGTTTTACATCCTATCTTGAATGCCCTACTGAGGCCACTTGGCAACAGGTCTCTTGACTGCTCCAGTGCTCCAGGCAGCTCTCAGCTCCTGCCCTTCTAGAAGCTTCAGACCAGGTGAGGCTTTTTTCCTACCTCCTGGCCATCTGGCTCTGCTTTCCACTCCCTGTGCATCTCTCTCTTTTCTCTCCATGCTGTGCCTTTAAGAGCCGCCCCCCTCCCCCCATGTTGGCCACCACTGCTGTGGCTGCATGGCTCCTGCTACCACTGCAGTTGCAGCTTCTCCATAGTTAAGCTCTCTCCACTCCTTAGCTTCTTCCTTTCTCTCCCTTCACCTGCCAGAACAGAGATAGAGGTCCGTCCTGTCTTTCTGTGCCATGTTAAATCCAGCATTGGTCACAGAAATCCCCAGAGAAAGAACTGTCTTTCCCTTTGATGAGTGACCAATCACAGTGAGGACTGTCTCTTGATCACTCATCCACCTTCTGTCACAGCCTGGTCACACAGCTGGAGACATCCTGGTGTTGACCCTGTCACTGATTTCTGTCTCACTGAGTGTGACAAAATCCTCTCTGCTCCAATGGGAAATCTTCCTTCTATTCCTCTTTCCTCTCCTCTAGCCTGTCAAAGAATCTGAAACCTCTCCACCTATACCCTGATCTGAAGCCTAAATGCCTGATATTCTTCTGTAAAACTGAGTGGCCACAATATAAACTAGAAAGCAGCTCTCAGTGGCCAGAGAATGGCACTTTTGATTTCTCCATCCTTCAGAACTTAGAGAACCACTGCCAGAGCCTGAGCAAATGGTCCGAAGTACCTTATGGTCAGGCATTCTTCATATGTCCTCACATTCCCACTTCGTGTGTCTTCTGTGACACCTCTCAGATTCTCCTTTCTCTCCCCTCTGTACCTCCTCTACCTGACATGAACTCCTCCCTGACAACATATCCAACTGACCTCACCCTCCCCTGGCAGCTCCCAGCACCTTCTGCAGCACCTTCTGGCTACAGGAACTCCTGCTCCCCCACCCCCCCAGAGCCTCCTGCTGTGACTGCAGGGACTGCTGTCCCTTCCTCAGAGCTTCCTGCCACTACAGCTGCATTTCTCTCCCTGCATAAGCCTCCTGCCACTTCTAGCCAGTCACTGGGTGAGTCCTCTGCCACTGCTGCCCCTGCCAAGGCTTCCATCTACCCGATGCTGCCCTCTGAATCTGATCCTCCTCCATATGCTGTGCCCAATCCAACGCCACCTCATACCCGGTCTAGACTATAATTTGGTCCCCCTTCCCTATTCCCCACTCCCTAATTCCCACTTTGAGAGGTGGCAGGAGCAGAGGGAATAATTCAATTCCATGTTCCCTTCTCCTTGTCCAATCTATCTCAGATCAATCAGTGCTTAGTCTCCTTTTTTATAGATCTTACTAGATATACTCAAGAGTTCCAATATCTCACTCAGTCTTATGACCTTACCTGGGATGATCTAAATGTTATTCTCTCCTCAGTGCTTTCACCTGAGGAACAAGAATGCATTTGGCAAGCAGTGAGAGAAAAGAAACAAATTACATGCAAAGGAAAGGCCATCAGACAGCAGACTTCTCAGTGCAAACCCTCAAGGCAAGAAGAGCTTGGAGTGATGTATTTCAAGCCCTAAAGGAAAACAGCCTCCAACCCAGATTGATGTACCCTGCAAAACTATCCTTCAAAATTGATGGAGAAATAAGATACTTTCATGATAAAGAGCACCTCAGGAACTTCATGAATACCAAACTGGCACTCCAAAAAAGTTTAGACAATATCCTAGGAAAAGACAATGAGGATCACAATGCCAGGAAACCAAGCAGAATGAATACATTGGGCGTGACAAATTAAACACAAAGCGGGAGAATTCAACAAAAAGAAAAGTCATGACAAGGCTTTTAAAACTTTTGACTTCATCTCCCTAATGAGTGTATAATTCAATCTTATTATTGTACTGATTAGTATTTTTCTGATTCTAGAGTTGCACACTATTCCTTGTGCTATACTGGCTATTTACCATCTTGTTATGTCTACATTTTAATTGGGTTGTCTATTAATGAGCTCTAAGAATTCTTTGTATATTCTGCTCATAGGTTATATGCATTGTAAATATGGTCTGTTTAAGGACTACTTTTCATTTTAATGTCATTTAAAGTTCTAAATTTTGATGGAATCACATTTATCAATTTTTTTCTTTTGTACATCATGTTTTTTGTATCTTAGGTAGTTCTTGCCTACCCTGAATTCATAAATATTTTCCCTTATAATTTCTTCTTAAAGTTTTATACTTTTAGGCTTTCTTATTTAGGTTCATAGATCCCTTCAAGTTATTTTCATGTATGGAAAGAAAAGGTTGCTGTTAATTTTTTATATATGGATACCAGGTGTTCTAGTGCCATTTGCTGAAGACACTATCTCTTCCTTGGCTCTTGAATCGAGTTTATATTCTATAAAATGCTAATGTTAAATAATCTTTCAAAAATCAGGGAAAAATATATGTGTTGTTCTATTTCTAAATTCTCTGTTTTATTCCAATGATCTATATGTCTTTCCTTACACCAACACTGCCTTGATTACTGTAGATTTAGAAGAAGTCTTAAAATTGGTGCTAAACATCTGCCAACACTGTTTTTGGCTTTTCTGGGTCCTTTGTACTCCTACATAACTTTTAAATTTCAATATCCAGTTCTTCATTTATAGCAAGTATACACAGACCTGAATTTTTATATATACCTTGTGTTTTCTTTTTTTGGTACCGGGGATCGAACTCGGGTCCTTGTGCTTGCGCAGCAGGCAGCGAAACCACTGAGCTAAATCCCCGGCCCTACCTTGTGTTTTCTAATGCTGCTAAATTCAAGTACAAGTAATAGGGGCTCCTAGAGATTTCTTAGTATTTTCTTTGTAGATGATCATTTCATCTACATACAAAGATTTTGCTTCTGCCATGCCAATCCTATCCTAGTTGTGTCATTTTATTGCCAGACTATTTTGGTGGGGACTAGGTTTCAAAGTTGAATGGACAGATAAAGAGTAAGCATATCTGCCCTTGTTCCCCACCTTAAGGAGAAAGCATTATATCTTCTCCATTCATCCAAGGCGTTCTCACTGGAAGTATGGAGTACATGTATTTAATTTGTTGAGAAGTTTCTGTTCTACTTCTAGCCTCCTGATAGCTTTTACCATGAACAGCTGTAGAATTTAGTCCAATACTTTTTCTCCAACTAGTGACAGGATCATATGGCTTTTTCCTTTCCTCTGTTAAAATGATGACTTTTGGGGGTGGATCTTCCAATGCTGAACCAACACTGCCATCCCTATAACAAAACCACTTTCTACATCCTGCCAGATGTGACTTCTAATAGTTTGTTTTGTTAAACAAATTTCTATCTATGTTCATACTTTTTTCTTCTATTATCTTTATCCACTTTAAGGTTTAGCACAATGTTGAGTTCCTAAAATGAGGGGAGAAGTGTTCCTTCTTTTTCTACTTTAATTGTTTGATATAATTTATCAGTTAAAATGTTTATGAGCCTGCTGTTGTCATATAGGTAGGTTTTCAAGCCAGGAATATTGTCTTTAACAGGTGCTATTCAAATTTTATATTTCCTCCAGAGTTAGTTTCATTAATTTGTCTTCCAAGGTACTTCTTAGAAGTTGTCAAATTTATTTCAAAAAAGATTTTTGTAATATGCTTTCTATATCCTTTCAAATTCTGTAAAATCTGTGGTAATGTCTCCTAGATCTTGATATTGTAATTTAAAAAATGTATAACTGATATTGTGTAACAAGAAGAAAAAGTCTAAAAGAGCAGGGGAATTGGGAGGGGTAGGGGAAGGGAAAAAAGAGAAA
Organism: Heterocephalus glaber; assembly: GCF_053883595.1. Classification (NCBI taxonomy): domain Eukaryota; kingdom Metazoa; phylum Chordata; class Mammalia; order Rodentia; family Bathyergidae; genus Heterocephalus; species Heterocephalus glaber. The sequence goes on along the minus strand of NW_028258325.1, from coordinate 286,986 downwards.
GGAAAAAATATAAGAGGAAAAAAAATGGAAACAAGGTCTTTGCAAATAGGGAAGGGTGGAGGGGGTGAAGGGAGGGCAAGGGGAGGGGAAAAAAATAAGAACCAAGAGATTCATGTAATGGCACAAGATCCCAATGATGAATATGACTGTATTGTATACTGAAAATGTACCAATAAACTTAATGGGGGGAGGGGGGAAGAACTGTCTTCTCTTGGTGTCTGGTCAACCATGGAGATGTCTGCCTTGGCCACTCACCTACAATCCATTATAGTGTTGGGGCAGAGCAGAGCAACTCTGTTATAGCCAAGTGTTATAGCTCAGTGTCACAGCTAATTGCCACAGTTTAGAGGCACAGCTAAGTGTTATAGCTTAGTGTTGTAGCTAATTGCCACTGCTCAGAGGCATGGCTAAGTGTTACAGCTCAGTATTGTAGCCAAGTGCCACAGCTCAAAAGGCACAAAGCTGAGCTTTACAGCTCAGTGTGATGGCTCTGAAATGCAGCTCTAATTCTCTGAAGACTCAAGAATCTGATGGTCACAGAGGAGGTGAGCCACTCCCAGAGCACAAGAGGATGCTTCCAGGCCACCATACCCCCCCCCCCCGCCCCGTGAGCACAGAGATGAGCTGCGTGGGTGCCAGCAGCCGCCCCCCCGCCATTGAAATGAGAAGACACATAAATAAATTTCAAAACCAGACTTCCAGATCACCTAAAACAACCCCAAAGTGAAATGAGATGGAACATTGTGATACTCAACCACCTGGACTCCCTGAACTGGCAACAAAAGAGGATCTGGAAAAAATGAAATCAGAAATAATTTCTCAGATAGCAACAGAGATTGTGCCTATAGTGCAAAATATGATTAATAAATCTAGAGAGGACAGAGATAAAAAAAATAGAGGAGCTGAGGAACACGATGGAATCCCAACATAGGAAACAAATGGAATCCATAAAACAGATGCAAACAGATTTCCAGGAGATTAAAAATTCCATTGAAAGTCTACGCAGCAAAATGAGCCAATGTGAGGACAGAATTTCAGATATATAAGATAAGATTGCAATTAGTGAACAGGAAAAGAAAAATTGCTTTAAAACTGTAAGGGACCACGAGAAATCAGTCCAGCAGCTGCTAGAGGATGCAAAGAAGAATAACATAAGACTGATTGGAGTCAACAAACAAACAGGAGAGTGTGCAGATGACATAAAAAAACTGTTCACAGAAGTGATGGCAGAAAACTTCCTAAGCAGGGGAAAAGAACTTGACATACAGATAAGTGAGGCATATAGGACTCCAAGTAGCTGTGATAAAAAAATCTACACATAGGCATATAATTGTTAAGATTCCAGAAACCCAACAGAAGAACAAGGTTGTACAAGCAGTTAGAGAAAAGAAACAAATCACATACAAAGGAAAACCCATCAGAATCACAGCAGACTTCTCAATGCAAACCCTCAAGGCAAGAAGAACTTGGAGTGATGTATTTCAAGCCCTAAAGGAAAACAGCCTCCAACCCAGATTGATGTACCCTGCAAAACTATCTTTCAAAATTGATGGAGAAATAAGATACTTTCATGACAAAGAGCACCTTAGGAACTTCATGCATACCAAACCAGCACTCCAAAAAAATTTTAGACAATACCCTAGGAACAGACAGTGAGGATCACAACCCAAGGAAGCACAGCAGAATGAACCCATCGGGTGTGACAAGAAGTTAAATGTAAAGGGGAAGAATCCAACAAACTGAAAAAGTCATGACAGTGATAACTAAATATGTATCAGTTATAACCATCAATGTTAATGGTCTCAATTCACCAATCAAAAGAAACAGACTGGCAGAATAGGTCAAGAAGCAAAATCCAACAATATGCTGCATACAAGAAACATACTTAATTCAAAATTAAACTCATAGACTGAAAGTTAAAGGGTGGAAAACAATACTCCATGCAACAGGAACCTGAAAAAAAGCAGGAGTAGCTATCCTCTTGGCAGATCAAGTAGATTTCAAACCAACACTGATTAAGACAGAAAAAGAAGGACACTATATCCTTGTAAAGGGAACAATCCAAGAGGAAGAGATGACCATCATAAATATCTATGCACCAAACACTAGTGCACCCAACTATATAAAAGAAATACTAACGAACATGAAAAGTCATATGTGTACTAATACAATTATAGTGGGGGACCTCAATACCACTCTGTCACAAATAGATAGATCAACTAGACAAAAAATAAGTAATGAAATACTAGAACTCAATCGAACTCTTGAACACTGAACCACTGAACTTAACAGATGTTTACAGAGTGTTCCACCCCACAAAATCAGAATACACATTCTTTTCAGCTGCACACGGGTCATTCTCCAAAATAGACCACATACTCGCTCATAAACATGTTTAAGTAAATGCAAAGGAATTGAAGTTATCCCCTGTATATTATCAGACCATAGTGCAATGAAATTGGAGATCCATAGCAAAAGAAACCACAAAAATTTCATAAACACATGGAAATTGAGCAACACATTTCTGAATAACCAATAGGTCAGAGAGGAAATTGAAGAAGAAATCAGACTGTTCCTTCAATTAAATGACGATGACAACACAACATATCAGAATCTATGGGACACAATGAAAGCAGTCTTACAAGGGAAATTCATAGCAGTGAATGCACATATTAGGAAAACAGATCGTGCCCAATTAAGCAACCTGATGCTGAACCTCAAGCTTCTAGAAAAAGAACAGCAGGACAAACCCAAAGCTCATACCAGGGAGGAAATTATAAAGATCAGAGCAGAAATCAATTCAATGGAGACTAAGAGAATGATAAAAAAAATTAATGAAGCCAAGAGTTGGTTCTTTGAAAGAATCAACAAAATTGACAAACCCTTAGCCAAACTTATCAGAAAAAAGAAAGAAAAGGCCCAAATCCATGCAATTAGGAATGAAAAGGGTGAAATTACAACAGACCCAACAGAAATCCAGAGGATCACTAATACCTACTTCCAGAACCTATACACCAATAAGATGGAAAACACAGACGAAATGGACAGATTCCTAGATATGTATGAATTACCAAAGTTCAACAAAGAAGACCTAAAATTTCTAAACAACCCAACATCAACCAATGAAATTGAAAACATAATTAAAAACTTACCAACTAACAAAAGCCCAGGTCCTGATGGCTTCACTGCTGAATTCTACAAGGCATTTAGAGAGGAACTACTGCCACTACTGTTTAAACTCGTCAATGAAATTGAAAGGGAAGCAATACTCCCAAATTCATTCCTGGAAGCAAGCATCACCTTGATCCCCAAAGCAGAGAAAGACCCAACTGAAAAAGAGAATTATAGGCCAATCTCACTCATGAACATCGATGCAAAAATCCTTAATAAGATACTGGCAAATAGAATGCAGATCATCAAGAAGGTCATACACTCTGATCAAGTGGAATTCTTCCCAAGGATGCAGGGATGGTTCAACATATGCAAATCAATCAATGTAATACAGTATATCAATAGAACCAAGGACAAAAACCATATGATCATCTCAATACATGCAGAAAAAGAATTTGACAAAATCCAACATGCATTTATGATAAAAACCCTACAAAAATTGGAATAGATGGTCTCTACCTCAATCTAATAAAAGCTGTCTATGAAAAACCAACAGTCAGTATCATACTAAATGGTCAAGAACTGAAATCCTTCACACTAAAATCAGGAACAAGACAAGGATGTCCACTATCACCACTCTTGTTCAATATAGTTTTGGAAACATTAGCCATGGCAATTAGACAAGAAAAAGAAATAAAAGGAATAAAGATAGGAAATGAAGAAGTCAAATTGTCATTATTTGCAGATGACATGATACTCTATAGAGAAGACCCCAAGAACTCCACCAAAAGTCTTCTAGACTTAATAACCAAATTCAGAGAAATAGCTGGTTACATGGTCAACACACAAAAATCAATAGTTTTCCTCTACACGAACAACAGACTTACTGAGAGAAAAATAGGGCAAATAATTCCTTTCACAATAGCATCCAAAAAACTGAAATACCTAGGAATCAACCTAAGGAAAGAAATCAAAGACGTCTTCTCTGAAAACTATAGCACTCTGAAAAGAGAGATTGAAGATGATATCAGAAAATGGACAGACATCCCCTGCTCCTGGGTAGGAAGGGTTAATATAGTGAAAATGGCCATACTTCCAAAACTGCTATATAGATTTAATGCAATTCCAATTGAGATCCCAGCAGCATACTTCATGGACCTTGAGAAAACAATCCAAAAATTCATTTGGAACAAGAAGAGACCCAGAATAGCAAAAGCAATTCTAGGTAATAGAGACATGGTGGGGGTATCACAATCCCTAACTTGAAACTATACTACAAAGCTACTGTGATAAAACAGCATGGTACTGGCAAAGAAACAGACCTGAGGACCAGTGGAACAGATTAGAAGATGCAGAAACAACTCCAGACACACTCAGCCATCTCATCTTCGATAAAGGAGCCAAACACCCTCACTGGAGGAAAGATAGCCTCCTTAATAAATGGTGCTGGAAAAATTGTGTTTCAACTTGCCAAAGATTAAACCTATATCTTAGACCTATATCTCTTGCCATGCACCCAACTAAACTTGAAATCGATTAAAGATCTAAATATTAAAATAGAAACACTGAATCGGCTGGAACAGAGGTTAGGTAGAACTCTTGAAGCCATTGAGGTAGGAAAAGATTTTATGAACACAATCTCAGTTGCCTGTGAACTAGCACAAACAATCAACAAGTGGGATCTCTTCTTATTAAAAAGCTTCTGCACAGCAAGAGAAACCACCAGCAGTGTGAAAAGACAACCCACAATGTGGGAAAAAATCTTCACCTGCTGTTCCTCAGACAAAGGCCTACTATCTTGAATCTATAAAGAACTTAAAAAGATCAGATCTCCCAAATTTAAAGACCCAATCAGAAAATGGGCATCTGAAATGAACAAACATTTCTCAGACAAAGAAGTCAAAATAGCAAATAAATATATGAAAAAATGTGCAACATCACTGATCACTCAACAGATCCAGATGAAAACAAAACAGAGATTCCACCTCACTCCAGAAAGAATGGCTGCTATCATGAAATCAACCAATAACAAATGCTGGCGGGGCTGTGGGGAAAGAGGAACCCTCCTTCACTTCTGGTGGGAGTGTAAACCAGTGCAACCACTGTGGAAATCAGTATGGAGATACCTCAAAGAACTAGGACTGGAAGTCCCATTTGACCCAGCTATTCCCCTGTTGGGTATCTTCCCCAAAGAATTAAAAGAATCATACCACAGTGATATATGTGCACCCATGTTTATGGCGGCACAGTTTGTAATAGCTAAAACTTGGAAACAGTCCAAATACCCATCAACTGGAGACTGGATAAAGAAAATGTGGTTTTTAAAAATAAAATGGAGTATTACTCAGCCATAAAAAATGAGAAATTAGAGACATTTATAGCTAAATGGATGCACATTGAGGCCATACTCTTAAGTGAAATAAATAGGACACACATGTATATATACCGAATAGTTTCTCTAGTGTGAGAAACTGAAAGTGTAAATAAGGACTAAAAGGTGTACTAGATAATGTGAAATAGGAAGAAAAGGGGCAAAGGGGAAGGAAGTGGGAGGGCTAGGGGAAAGGAAAGAAGGGAATGGAATTAATATGAGAAAATGGAAAAATGGAAACAAAGTCTTTGTAAATAGGGAGGGATGGAGGGGTTGAAGAGAGGGCTGGGGAAGGGGGAAAAATAACAACCAAGAGAGACTATGTAAAGGTGCAAATTTCCAATGATGAATGTCATTATATTGTATACCTAAAATGCACCAATGATTAGAATGAATAATCAATAATGCAAAATAGGAAGAAAATGTCCAAAGGGGTAGGGAAAGTGGTGGTGGGGGGGAAGGAAAGAAGGGAAAGGAAAAATGGTGAGAAATGGAAAAAAGGGAAACAAAGTCTTTGTAAATAGGGAAAGGTGGAGGGGTGAAGGGAGGGCAGGGAATGGGGAAAAAATAAGAACCAAGATGTGTCATGTAAAGGTACAAGATCCCAATGAGAAATGTAAATGTATTGTATACCTACAATGTACCAATAAAAGAATAAAAAAAGCAAAAGAAAAAGGGACTAGTACTGGACTGCACCATTGGTTCCCACCACTTCTTGAAGAGGTAGAGCTATGGCTGGATTGAATGTTGAGTTCTCATTATCCAGGGTCATATGGTAAGTAGGACCCCAGACCTAGTGTGGGGTGGACTCGGGAGATGGTCTTTATCTCCTGAGGGTACTGACTCAGCAGGCTGGTGAGGAGGTAGCCTGTGGGGAGAAGGAGCTGATGGGGGAGTCCTTGACAGTATCCACTGTTGAGGGAGGATTACTTTTGGGGTACAGATCAGGCCTCTGGTAGAGGGCCACAAAGGCTTGAACATAAGGCATTTTTGGTCATTTTTCCTATTATTTACAGTAAAGATACAGTTAAAATATGACATTGTATTTCAGGCTGCCAATGGGTGGCTGTGTCTTATTTTCCCTAAGTTGGTACATAGGCCATTTTCTATTACATAGAAATATAGGATGATCTCTTTGAACGATGTATAGATGAGGTGTTTCCCATAATGGTTCTGTGGATAGAAAGGTAGAAATTAGATTTTGTGATCCTTCAGACTTGCTCCTGGGTTAATTTCTGATAGTGAGGACATGACAGGGCTGCCCCTGGAGACTTTATTTTTTAGACTTGTCTCTGGGTCAGTCTCCATTAGTGGGGGCCTGACAGGGTATCTCCTGATAGTTCCTGAGCCTTCCAGCCCCAGAGGCATGACCTGGCAACGCTAATTTCCTTGAGATTATGTCATAATGTCATAGAAACATTAGAGATCCTCTCCCTGGGTTAGTTTCACAGGGAAACCTGATAGTACATTCTCTAGATTCTGTATAACCCTTTTAAGTTTACATCAAATTGTCCCCTGATAAAGCTAAACTCCCTGGGGCCGAACATTTCTAGCCCTTCCTGAGTACACGTCACTTCCACTTTGGAGCTTGAGACTCTCCTATGTATATAAAGAGTCCATACACAGAGTCCAGAACTTGGAGGTCTCCCTATCTGTGTATCAGCCAGTTTTGAAACCACTTAATATCCTGCTTTGGAAAGATAGCAATTACCTTGCTCAACAGAACCCCAAACACCAGACAGTTTCCCCACAGATATGGCTCTCAGCCCCTCTGCTGGAGAAACAGGCATTTCCACAGATGATATTTCATTAACTGGCAGTCTAAAAAGGGAATAAAACATCTCTCCAGAAAAACACTCATCTCACTAGATCAAGCCACAAAGCACACAGGTCTGGTGACATAATCTCAAAATAAAAGTCAGGCAGAAGTAAATTCAGTCAGCAAACACAGGTTACATATCCTTTTTGATAGGGGCATAAACTTAAAGCCACAGTCATCATAACAAAAGCAAAACTGAGTAAAAAAAGGGAGCAAACCAGCATCAGAAAACTAATCTAGGAGCTGAGAGTTATAAGCAGGCTTTAGGACTCAGAGGAAATTCACTCATTTAGAGTCAGGCTAGCCAGAAGCAGTGCTGAGTTTAAAAATTGACAAAGTTTTCTGTTCCCATTTCAGGAAGACACTGTACCTTTTGTTGTGGCTTGAGTCTAGATGTCCCCCCGAAGCCTCATGCAGTTGTAGGTGGGGCCTTTTTCACAGGTGTCTGGATCTAAAGTGTGTGATGCTGGGATTAAGAATGTGTGATTATTAAACCAGTCCACTGATTGGTTTGGCACTTACTTTAAGCCTGGTAACCTCCATAGAATATAAAGGGGCAGAAAGAAGCTGCTAAAGTTGCTTGGAGTTGCTCCTTGCTGCCGTTGGCTGCCTGCTTGCCATGGACTGTTTCTCCTCTGCAATGTCCCCTTGCCTTGGAGCCAGCTGACGGTGCACTGAAATCCCTACAAACTGTGAGCCAAATAACATTTTCTCCTTTAATTTTGGATGTTGGGTATTTCATGTTAGCAATGAGAAAAGTAACTAAGACATCTGTTAATGGTACCTCAATTCATGAACTCAGTTCTCTCCAAGATTCTGGTTGTAAACTGAACTGGAAGAGAACTGAATCAAATTTCCCCATAAGATCAACATTGAATCTAACCACTGAATTTGATTCCATTCTTGTCCAACTTGGTTTGTGATCAGAATTGTGGAAAGAATAAAATTTATGAACCAAGCACCACTGCACTCTGTTTTCCTAAATTATCCAATACCAACAACCAAACAAATTGAATACTCTGATAACCAAAAGCCTCGGGGGGAGAGGGAATCAGAAAAGAAGGAAAATACTGAAACCTATGGAAAGGAAGCACTAGTCATGAGCCCATAACCCACAGGGTCCCCACAAACACCTCTGGTGCTAAACAAATAGCTGCCCAAGTCCAGACCATGTTGCCAAATATTCCACGGAGAAGAGTGACAATTCAGGCAGGCCAGATCCATGTCTCTGTCCCCTGCTCTGGGAGTCTATGCCAAAGCACTTGTCTACCGGCAGCATTTTCTGCTCAGCCTCACTTAGCTCCATCCCAGCTGAGGCCTGTGTCACAGCCTCCAGGATAGACTTTGCACATTGTGTGGATCAACAACAGACTACAAGCTCAACTGATTGGCAGGGGTCCTCCTTTATCCCACAGAGACAGAAGCCCCACAATCTAGTCATTGCCACATGGTCAGGTTACTGCTCATCCCACACCCGCAACAAGCATCTTGGTTGCTTGTAAAAAGGAGATGAGAGGAATATCCTTTTTGGCTGGGTTGTCTGGTTGTCTACATCTGCTTAGGTCTCTGGGTTGTTGATGCCTCTGAAGTCTGGTGAGGTCTCTTGGCTGTCATCCAATGGTCTCTTAGCTGGCTCGCCAGATGTTACAGGGGAACGAGCCAAAGATAGTCCAGGTTTTTGTGTATAATAAGGAAAGAACTGGCAAGTATATACCCAGTAGTAAGCAGCTCTGTTTATTGAAGGTCACCAGAAGTTGTGCTCAGTGCTTGTCCATGCCAACAAAGGTATAACACAGACCAAGAAAGGTGCTGAGCAACAGAAAAGCAACACTGACAGAAAAAGGGCTGATAATTGAAGCTTTCAGAATTTAAAAGCCAGACACCTCTGCTTTAGGTGTCTCCCACTAAATCTTTAGGGATAATTGACAGGGTGCTCTTGGGGGGCTTTTAACATGCATGCTTATCCCAGAATTCACTTATTAGAATTATATTTATGAGATATAATGCATATTTATGAGCCTGTAATGAGGTGGAAGTAGAATAAAAGCGATGGTGAAGCTGTTTAGAATTAAATGGAGAGAAGGGAGTGATTCACTCAACTCTATTGTTTCTAACTGTACTACTATTTCCCCAAACACTGTAAAGACCCAAGACAGTGTGATGTCCTGCCCACTGCCCACCATCCCTTGCTGGAAAAGGTGGGCCTCTCCTGAGCCTCAGCACTGCACCAAGTTCCACAGGTGCCTGGGAGAGTAGAGCTCTTGAGAGGGAGACAGAGGACTGCAGGCAGTGGGACAGAGAGTGGCACCTAGGCCAGAGGTCTTCTGGCAATATACTAGCAAGGAAATCCTGGAAGACACAGAGACAACCACAGGACTTGCCAGGCAGTGAAGAGAGTGGGAGTGTGAGGTCCCTGGTGGAAGTCAACAGAGAAGCAGGTACTGGGCAAACTTCTCCGCAAATCCATTGAGGCAATTGGATCACGGAATGGTGACAGAGGCCTGACTTGGCCATGCCTGGACCATAGCTTGCAGGCAGGAGGTACATCCACAGAGATGGAAAGTCTTCATTGCTTCCAGGCAGGCAACTGGGCGGTCCACAGGGGGAAACTGCTTGGCTGCTCACAGTCAGACTGTGGCTCTAGTAAAAAGGGAGCTGTGTGGATGCTCTGGGTTAATGGTATATTGAAACTGTGTGAAAGGTTGCTTGTTTCCGTGCTTGTTTGTTCTGGGTTTTCCTGTTTTTGTTTTGTTTTGTTTTTCTGGTCCTTGTTTTTGTATTAGTATTTTAAAATTTTTACTTTATTTTATTTTTTAAGGTTTCCCCCTTTGTTCTGTTATCTATTTTGATCTTTCTCCTCCTTTATTTTTGACTTTATTTCCTCCTTGTCCTTTTTTCTTCTTTTTCATATTTTCTTGCCTCTTTGTCTTCCTTCTCTTCCTCTCCATCTTTCAAATTGCATATATACTGCAGTATGGTCTGATAATATACAGGGGGTAATTTTAATGCTTTTACATGTACTTAGACATGCCCTATGAGCTAGCATGTGGTCTATTTTGGAGAATGACCCGTGTGCAGCCAAAAAGAATGTGTATTCTGATTTTGTGGGGTGGAACACTGTAAACATCTATTAAGTCCATTTGTTCAATGGCTTTGTTCAGTTCTAAAATTTTGTTGTTGATTTTTTGTCTAGATGATCTGCCTATTTGTGACAGTGGGGTATTGAGGTCCCCCACTACAACTGTATTAGTGCTTATTTGGTTTTTCATGTCTATTAATATTTGTTTTGTATAGTTGGGGGCATTCGTATTTGGTGCATATATATTTAGGATTGTCATCTCTTCCTCTTGGATTGTTCCCTTACAAGGATGTAGCGGCCTTCTTTGTCTCTCTTAATTAGTTTTGGTTTGAAATCTACTTTGTCTGCAAATAAGATTGCTACCCCTGCTTTCTTCTGGGTTCCTGTTGCATGGAGAACTGTTTTCCATCCTTTTACTTTCAGTACATGAATTTCTTTTTGAGTTAGGTGTGTTTCTTGTATACAGCATATTGCTGGATTTTGCTTCTTAAACCATTCTGCCAGTCTATTTCTTTTGATTGGTGAATTGAGGCCATTAACATTGAGAGTTATAATTGATAGATATTGACTCATCCTCATCATGATGTTTTACTGTTGCTGGCTATTTTATTTCTTATTTTTCCCCCCTTTCCCTTTAGTGTCTTACCTTTCCTGGTGGCTTCCCTCTGTTGGGCCCCATGGAGTTGTGACCTTCATTGTCTTTTTCTAGAATGTTGCTTAGAATTGTTTGGAGTTCTGGTTTAGTGTTCATGAAATTTCTCAGGTGTTCTTTGTCGTGGAAGTATGTAATTTCAGCATCGATTTTGAAAGATAGTTTTTCAGGATACAACAGTCTAGGTTGGAAGCTATTTTCTTTTAGGGCTTGAAATACTTCACTCCAGGCTCTCCTTGATTTGAGGGTTTGTGTTGAGAAGTCTGCCGTGATTCTGATGGGGTTGCCTTTGTAGGTGATTTGTTTCTTTTCTCTAACTGCCTGTAGGATTTTGTTCTTCTGCTGGGTTTCTGGGATCTTGACTTTTATATGTCTATGTGTAGATTTTTTTTATCATGGCTAGTTGGATTTCTATATGCCTCACTTATCTGTATGTCCAATTCTCCACCTCTGTCAAATTGTACTTTCTCCTGTTTTTTCATGGACTCCTATCAGTCTTATGCTGTTCTTCTTTCCATCATCTAGCAGCTGTTGGATTGATTTCTCATGGTCCCTTACTATCTTTAGCTAATCTCTGTTTTCATGGTCCTTAACTGCAATCCTGTCTTCTACATCTGATATTCTATCTTCAGATTCCCTTAGTCTGCTCTGAATGCTTTCAATGGAGTTTTTAATCTCCTGAATATCTGTTTGAATCTGTTTCATGGATTCCATTTCTTTCCTATGTTGGGCATTCATGGTTTCCATTTCTTTCTTACGCTGAGCATTCATAGCTTCCAGCATGTTTCTGAGCTCATCTATTTTTAAAAAAATCTGTTTCTGTTCTAGAGCCTCTAATCATGTCTTTTACTCTGCTCACCAACTCTAGTTATCTGGGAAATTATTTCTGTTTTGAATTTTTCTAGAGCCTCATTCATCTGTTTTGCTACTTCCTGTGCTATCAGTTCAGGGTGTCCAGGTGGTTGATTATCAGACTTTTCCACCTCATTTCTCCCAGAATTTGCCTTTTGTGGGGTGGAAGTCTGAGTTTATGCCTTAGTTAAATGTCTTCTCATTTTTATTTTTGGTACTGTCCTTGGTTTAATTCCTGGGTTGATACTTTGAAGTTGTTTAAGAAAAAAAAATAGTGGTAATTTTGAAAATAACAAATAAAAGATAAAAATGAAGGGCCTCCTTCAGGGTATGTCTCTGCTGTCACAATAGACAATATGGGCAGCAGTGTGCAGTTATAAGTCAGTGAGTCTCAGTAAGTCAGTCACAGACTCGTGAGATTCAGGCAGATTTCTGGCTGTAAGTCCCAAGTTGAGCTCCCGGTCCTCCTGCAGGGTTGAACTCTCCAAAGTTCTACTGCAGGTTCCAGCTGCCCTTCCCCTGAAAATAGTCCAGGTTCCAATGGGAGGTGATGATCCCTCCAAATTACCAAGCATGGTGGTCTGGTGTGCCTTTATTGCAGACAGTCTTTTCACTTTTCCAGCTGGCTTCAGTTTTCATCAGGGAGCCTGAGAGAGGTCCTCTTTCTGTTCACTTCTGCAGCTCAGGAAAATGGCCTTTATGCTCCCCTGTGCCTCTATAGTGTGGATCCAAGTAGCTACAGCCAAGAGGCCAGGGTGGGGTAGGGTGTCTGCTGCTTCAGGTGCCCATACGGCCAAGCTGGAGGCTGCTGGGCATGCCCGGGGGTCCTCACCTCAAATGGCGCATATACTACAGGTGCCTTTATACAGAGTCTGCTAAAATATGTATACACACTTCAGGAAAAGAAAAATAGCATGTTTTTTCAACAGATGGTATAGGAGACCCTAGAGAATATTGTATATCACAGAAAACCCACTACATTGCCAGCCCTTAGAGAAGAAATTGAAAATGCATGTGCTGCAATCTCAATGATTAAGGTTACTCAAGCAGCAGTTTGCCGTACTGATAAATGTTTGGAAGCTAATGGCAACCATTTTGAGCACCTTTTGCAATTGTAGAAGCCAAAGGTAACGTATTAATTTGATGATGTCTCAGTAAATATAGCATTAAAATATTTATGCACATTTTTCTTTTCCTGAAGTGTAAATACATTTTTTGATGGACTCTGCATGTGCAAAAGAGAACAAGAATTAATCAGTGCTTTGATTTAAATAGTACTATTCAAGGGTATGGCAGGGTAATCCTTAACAAAACTGTGTTTAGAGGATCCAAACATAAATTACAAATATATTAACTATATATGAACTACAAATATATTTTTTTCAGAATGCTCTAATATTTATTTATTTATTTTTTGTATATCCTTTTTAAACTACAAATATATTAACAGGTTTTAGCAATCTCACAGCCTCTTTCAATCTCTAACTACACTTCCATTCCTCTGCATCTCTCCTCTCACCTCCATGAAATATTCTCTTAAACTTCCTCAACATTAGCCCTTTACTCCAGCTATAAGAATAATTCCACAAAGTCCAACTCCCACCTATTTTCACACATTGGTATTTCTCTTTCCTCCTTCTCTTCTTACTGACTTACTCCCTCCCCTTTCCCTTCCTCTTTTCTTTTCTCCACCCTCCACATCCCAGACTAACCATGAATAGTGGTATAATATGGTCAGTAAGGGACATTTAAAAGGGTGGAATTAGCAAGACAAAATTGGATGTTAATGATTGATGTATTTTGATCTGTTGATAATGTTAAAATCAGTAGAAATTCTCTCCTTCCAATATAGTGACTGGGTTCAACCCAATTAAATTAAATAAGTTGAAGTGGCAGACAATGCCTCTTTACAAATAAAGCCAAAATCATATCACTGGAAAATAGAACCTAACTAAAAAGATCTTCATATCAACAATAAAGTCTCTCCATTCCATTTGACCTTAACCCCCAGTGTGCTGTATACACACACACAAACACACACACAGATAGAAACATGAAAAAAGCAGGCAACAAAATGCCTCTCCAAACACCCAACTTCCCCAAAGCAGATCCAAGGGGCCTTGATGGAGAGAAACTCAAGCACTAAATGGCTGAACTGCACAAAATGATCAAAAGGAATCAAAGAAATTTAGCAAGCTGAAAGATGATATAATGAAGCAGATTGTGAAATTAATAAACTGATCAATGTGTTTAAAGAAGAGACAGATGAAACATTAGAAAAACTAAGCCATTTAAAACATTAATGACAAATTTACCAAAAACATAGCATCCATGAAAAAGTGTCAAACAGAAATGTCAGAGATAAAGAATTTTATTGAATGTTTGAGCAGCAGAAGCAACCAATTTAAGGAAAGGGTATCAGATCTGGAAGAAAGTTATACACAAGATGATACACTCAAAGATATCTTAAAACAGTAAGAGATACAAGAAAGACTAACCTAAGATTAACTGGAGTTAGAGGAAAATCAGAGGACAGCATGCTTGGAATAAAAATCTATCTAGAGAAGTAATAGCAGAAAAGTTTTCCAAGTATGGGGAAAGAACTGAACATACAGGTAAGCAACGCACACAGAACCCCAGATAATTGTAATGAGAGAAGAAACTCCCCATAACATATGATAGACAAAACTCCAAAAGTCCAACATAAAGACAAAATCTTAGGGCCAGGAATGTAGATCAGTAGTGCAGTGTCTGCCTGGCAAGTGTGAGTCCCTGAGTTTGATTCCTGGTTTAAAAAAAAAAAAAATCTTAAAAGCTCTCAGAGAAAAGCAAAAAATCACTTATAAAGGCAAACTGTTACGGGCGCACTGTAATCCCAGCACTAAGGAGCCTGAGGCAGGAGGATCATCATGCACTCAAGGCCAGCCTGGGCTATGTAGGGAGATCCTGTCTCAAAGGAAAAAAAAGGCAAACCATTAGGGTTACAGCATATTTCTAAATGCAAGCTCTAAAAGACCAAGAGCATATGAAGTGTTTTTTTTTTCTTTCTTTGCTTCTTTCTTTCTTTTTTAAAACTAAAAAAGTGGCTGTTTATTTATTGAAAAAACAGTATATATAATACAATAAGTAAACATAGGATATATATCCTGTTGTTCTGTAGATACAGAAAAATGTTTGCAGTGAAAGAAATGTACACATGTAGATAGAAACCCATTTTTGTAAAACCAACATATGTTTTATTTGTATATTTCAAATGTGAAAAAGTAATTAGAACTCAGTGATAAGAAAACAAATCAATTGATTAAAAATAGGTCAAAGTGGTGCCAGGGATCTAGCTCAGTGGTGCTGCCACCTGCCTTGCAAGCACAAGGTCCCAAGTTCAATCCCCGGTACCAAAAAAAAAAAAAAAAATAGGTCAAAGAACTTAACAGGCACTTCACCAAAGAAGATATACAGTTAGCAAACAAGCATGTGAAAAGATGCTCCACATCATATGTCAAAGGGAAATGCAAATTGAAACAACAATGAGATACCCCTCTAGACCTTTTTGAATGATCGTAATCCAGAATACTGATAACATCAAAAGCTGACAAGAATATAGAATGACAGGGCTGGGGATTTAGCTCAGTGGTTTTGCCGCCTGCTGCACAAGTGCAAGGACCCGAATTTGATCCCCGGTACCCCCTCCCCCAAATAAATAAATAAAGAAAGAATATAGAATGACAGGAGCTCTCATTCCTTGTTAATGGAAATGCACAAAGATGTGTTGGGAAGACAATTTGTTTTACTATGTCATCTAAGAATCCTGTTTCTTGATACCAAAAGTACTTGAAAACTTATGTCCACATGAAAACCTACACGGAATGCATTGGAAATATGGTCTGTTTAAGGACTAATTTTCATTTTAATGATGTCATTTAAAGTTCTAAATATTGACGGAATCTCATTTATCAATTTTATTCTTTTATACATCATGTCTTTTGTATCCTAGGTAGTTCTTGCCTACCCTGAATTCATAAATATTTTCCCTTATAATTTCTTTTTAAAGTTTCATACTTTTAGGCTTTCTTATTTAGGTTCAGAGATCTCTTCAAGTTATTTTCATGCATGGAAAAAAAGAGTTGAGGTTAATTTTTTATATACAGATACCAGGTGTTCTAGTGCCATTTGCTGAAAACACTATCTCTTCCTTGGCTCTTGGATTGAGTTTATATTCTATAAAATGCTAATGTTAAATAATCTTTCAAAACTCAGTGGACCATATATGTGTGGTTCTATTTCTAGATTCTCTGTTTTATTCAAATGATCTATGTGTCTTTCCTTACACCAACACTGCCTTGATTTCTGTAGCTTTAGAAGAAGTCTTAAAATTAGGTACTAAACGTCTTCCAACACTGTTTTTGTTTTTAACTTTTCTAGGTCCTTTGTACTCCTACATAACTTTTAAATTTCAATATCCAATTCTTCAGTTATAGCGGGTATACACAGACCTGAATTTTTATATATACCTTGTGTTTTCTAATCCTGCTAAATTCAAGTACAAGTTCTAGGGGCTCCTAGAGATTTCTTAGTGTTTTCTCTGTAGATGATCATTTCATCTACATATAAAGATTTTGCTTCTGCCGTGCCAATCCTATCCTAGTTGTGTCATTTTATTGCCAGACTATTTTGGCGGGGACTAGGTTTCGAAGTTTAATGGACAGATAAAGAGTAAGCATATCTGCCCTTGTTCCCCACCTTAAGGAGAAAGCATTGTATCTTCTCCATTCATATAAGGCATTCTCGCTGGAAGTATGGAGTACATGTCTTTAATCTGTTGAGAAGTTTCTGTTCTACTTCTAGCCTCCTGATAGCTTTTACCATGAACAGCTGTAGAATTTAGTCCAATACTTTTTCTCCAACTAGTGACAGGATCATATGGCTTTTTCCTTTCCTCTGTTAAAATGATGACTTTTGGGGGTGCATCTTCCAATGCTGAACCAACACTGCCATCCCTATAACAAAACCACTTTCTACATCCTGCCAGATCTGACTTCTAACAGTTTGCTTTGTTAAACAAATTTCTATCTATGTTCATACTTTTTTCTTCTATTATCTTTATCCAGTTTTAGGATTAGCACAATGTTGAGTTCCTAAAATGAGGGGAGAAGTGTTCCTTCTTTTTTCTGCTTTAATTGTTTGATATAATTTATCAGTTAAAATGTTTATGAGCCTGCTGTTGTCACATAGGTAGGTTTTCAAGCTAGGAATATACTTTCTTTAATAGGTGCTATTCAAATTTTATATTTCCTCCAGAGTTAGTTTCATTAATTTGTCTTCCAAGGTACTTCTTAGAAGTTGTCAAATTTATTTCAAAAAAGATTTTTGTAATATGCTTTCTATATCCTTCTAAATTCTGTAAAATCTGTGGTAATGTCTCCTAGATCTTAATATTGTAATTTTAAAAATGTATAACTGATATTGTGTAACAGGAAGAAAAGGTCTAAAAGAGCAGGGTAATTGGGAGGGGTAGGGGAAGGGAAAAAATATGAGAAGAGGAAAAAAAATGGAAACAAGGTCTTTGCAAATAGGGAAGGGTGGAGGGGGTGAAGGGAGGGGAAGGGAAGGGGAAAAAAAATAAGAACCAAGAGACTCATGTAATGGTACAAGACCCCAATAATGAATGTAACTGTATTTTATACCTAAAATGTACCAATAAAGTTAATGGGGAGGGGGAAGAAAACCTACACAGAGATGTTTATAGTAGCTTTATTCATAATTGCCCAAACCTGGAAGCCACAAAGTTTCCTTCAGTAGGTGAATGGATAAACTGTATCCCCAGGTAGTAGAATACTGTTGCTATTAAAAAGAAATTGTCAAGTCATAAAAAGACATGGGTTTTCATGAGGCTATGAAACTTAAATACATATTAGTAAGTGAAAAAAGCAAATCTGAAAAGGCTGCATACTGTATGATACTAACTATATTATTATGAAATAGGTAAAGTTATGAAAAGAATAAAAAGAACAGGGGTTGGAGAAAGAGATAAAGAAGTAGAGAAGAGAGGATTTTTAGGGCAGTGAAAATACTCCATAAGATTCTGTAATAGTGGGTAAATGTCTTTATACATTTATACAAATTCATAGACTCTACAGCATCAAAACTGGACCCTAATGTAAACTATGAACTTTGGATTATAAAGATGTGTCAATGTAGGTTCATAGGTTGTAATTAGTGTATCATTCTGGCAGGAAATGTTGAAAATGAGGAAGGCCATTCATGTGGAGAAACAGGGATACACAGTATGTTTCTTTTGCTGTGAACCTAAAACAAACCTATAATATGAAGCCTAAGAAAGTCATTGGAGCATTTGAACTTATATCCTTCTTTTGCTAATTCTACTTTCTACTTGTTTCCTATAATGGTGTATACAACTTTTGCAGTCAGGAAGAAAAATGTTTGCAGAATGGATGTTGAGTTGAGTTGCTAGGCTGCTCCTGCCTCTATATTCTTTTCTGTTACACAAAGCAGAAAAACATGCTCTTTTGCATACATGAAGACTATGTTATCAAATAATGTGGTTCTGTGCTCTTGAGATGTTACTTTACCTTTGTAAAGAGCAGTGATAGCTGTCCTTCCGGTTCTCCACCATACCCTTGAAATCTTGGCTAGGACAGGTTTGGTGGGAAGACCCTGGAGTGAGGTTAAGTTGAACCCTAAAGAGACAAGGTCACTGTGACTGTATTGCTGAGATGAGAGACAGAAGTAAAATATATAACACAGTCAAGGTTATGGGCAGGAGAAATAAAAATACATATTAGGGTGAAAGGACAGTGCAGCCATATGTTAGGGAGAGCAGCGAGATTGGCAGTGGAAAAATCAGAGAAATGAGATGAAGATCCAACCATGAAAGAGAGTGAGAAAATTCAGGACTTAGTCCTTTAAAAAGTGACAGTTTTTGGGAGTACCCTGTTGCATAAAGGAGCTATTTAAGCTGAGCTGTGTTTTCCTTTTATTGTTTTCTTTTTAAAAGTGGCACTTTTAGTGTAAAAGCAACACATATTCATTGTCAAAATTTAGTGCAAAGGGAACAAAGTAAAAAGTTCAATTTTTCCACTACTACCTTCATTTCCACTCTAAAACCTCCTCATTCCACTCCCTAGAACAGTAAAATTTCATGTTTTCCACCTTAGCTTCTCTGGTTTTACTATGCATTAAAAACATCTATCTACCGGCTACCTATCACATTTTATTTTACATCAACTACATCATTCCATATATGTTTTAACAAACTGCCTTGCTAACAGGAACGTTTTTCATATAAATACATACATATTTCATTTAAAAAAGGAATTCCATTGTACACAATTTCTAGATATATGAGTATTTGTGTTGGATAAATCCCCCAATGGATAAATCCCCCAAATTTCCTTAGTCACGTGGTATGCAATTCATTTTGTTGGCATCCGCAAGGGTTCTCCAATCATAACACTTTGTATTCTTATAATGGCATATGAGACTATTTCTTTTTCCCTGCCTTACCGGTGCTAGATACAGTCATTCTTTCAGATATTTTCTGATCTTCTGGGTAGAACATCTTACTATTTTAATTCACATTCCTTTGATTGTGAGATAAGCATTTCTTTTAAAAAGTGATTAAAAAGATCAACTTCTTATAAGATGAGGTCCCAGTTGTTGATTCTTTATAGTATTTCTTGTGTGATCTGTGTTTTGTTCATGAAGTCTTTGCCTACTCCCATGTGCTCAAGTGTTCCTCCTATTCTCTACTCCAACAGATTTAGTGTTTCTGTTTTAATATTTAGATCTTTGATCCATTTTGATTTTAGTTTAGTGCATGGTGAGAGACATGGGTCTAGTTTTAGTCTTCAGCATGTAGAAACCCAGTGTTTCCAGCACCATTTATTAAAGAGGCTGTCTTTCGTCCAGTGAACATGTTTGGCCCCTTTGTCAAAGATAAGGTGGCTGAGTGTGTTTGAGGTTCTTTCTGCATCTTCTAGTCTGTTCCATTGATCTTCAGGTCTGTTTTCCTGTGTTTTTTTTTTTTTTTTGGCCAGTACCATGCTGTTTTTATCACAGTAGCTTTGCAGTATAATTTCAAGTCAGGGATTGTGATTCTTCCTGCCTTGCCTTTGTTGCCCAGAATTGCTTTTGCTATTCTAGGTCTCTCTGATTCCAAATGAATTTTAGGAATGGTTTCTCTAGTTCTATGAAGTATGCTAATGGTATTTTTTATTGGGATTGCACTACATCTGTATAACGATTGTGGGAGTATGGCCATCTTCATGACGTTGGTTCTTCCTTTCCACAAGCAAGGGATATCTTTCTATTTTCTGATATCCTCTTTGATCTCCTTTTTCAGAGTGCTGTAATTTTCAGTGTAAAGATCTTTTACTTCCTTTGTGAGATTGACTCCTAAGTATTTCATTTTTTTCAATGCTATTGTGAAAGATACTGTTTCACTAATCTCTCTCTCTGTGAGTTTGTTATTTGTGTACAGAAATGCTATTGATTTTTGAGTGTTGACTTTGTATCCAGCTATGCTACTGAATTTGGTTACTAAAGCTAGAAGTCTTTTGGTGGAATTTTTGGGGTCTTCTGTGTAAAGTATCATGTCATCTGCAAATAATGATAATTTAACTTCTTCCTTTCCTATCTATATTTCTTTTATTTCTTTCTCTTGTCTGATTGTTCCGACTAATGTTTCCAGAACTATATTGAATATGAGTAGTGATAGTGGACATCCTTGTCTTGTTCCTAATTTTAGAGGGAAAGCTTTCAGTTTTTGGTTTAGGTATGATGTTGGCTGTTGGCTTGTCATAGATGGCCTTTATCAGATTGAGATAAAGATCATCTATTCCAATTTTCTGTAGGGTTTTTATCATGAATGGGTGTTGGGCTTTGTCAAATGCTTTTTCTGCATCCATTGAGATGATCATGAGATTTTTGTCTTTGGGTCTGTTGATATGGTGTATTACATTTATTGATTTGCATATGTTGAACCATCACTGCATCCCTAGGATGAATTCAACTTGGTCAGGGTATATGATCTTTTTGATGATTTGCTGCATTTTGTTTGACAGTATCTTATTGAGGATTTCTGCATCTATGTTCATTATGGAGATTGGCCTATAGTTCTCTTTTTTGGTTGAGTCTTTCTCTGGTTTTGGTATCAGGGTAATACTTGCTTCCAGGAATGCTTTTGGGAGTATTGTTTCCCTTTCAATTGCATTGAAGAGTTTAAAAAATAGTGGCATTAGATCTCTAAATTTCTTGTAGAATTCAGCAGTGTAAGCATCAGGGCCTAGGCTTTTCCTGTTGGTAGGTTTTGAATTACATTTTCAATGTCACTGACTCATATTGGGGTATTTAGAATTTTATATCTTCATGATTCAGCTTGGGTAATTCATCTGTATCTAAGAATCTGTCCATTTCTTCTGTGTTTTCCATTTTATTAGAGTACAGGTCCTCAAAGTAGATATTGATGAATTTCTGGATTTTTAAAAAATTTTTAAAAAATTTTTAAAATTTTTTTGGTACCAGGGATCGAACTCAGGTCCTTGTGCTTGGGCAGCAGGCGGTGAAACCACTGAGCTAAATCCCTGGCCCTAATTTTCTGGATTTTTAAAGGATCCATTGTGATTTTACCCTTTTTATTCCTAATTGCATGAATTTGAGCCTTTTCTTTCCTTTTTTTGGATAAGGTTGGCTAAGGGTTTATCAATTTTATTTAATCTTTCAAAGAACCAACTTTTCAATTCATTGATTCTTTGTGCTATTTCTGCTATGATCTTTATAATTTCCTCCCTTGTATGAGTTTCGGGCTTTACTTCTTCTTTTTCTAGATGTTTGAGGTTCAATATTAGGTTGTTTATTTGAGCTTTTTCTGTTTTCCTGATGTGAGAATTTACCACTATAAAATTTTCCTCTTAGGACTGCTTTCATTGTGTCCCATGTTTCAGTATGTTGTATCAGCATTATTATTTAATTGTATATACTATTTAATTTCTTCTTTGATATCATCTGTGACCCATTTATTGTTCAAGAAGGTGTTATTTAATTTCCATGTGTTTATGCAGTTTTTGTGGTTTCTTTTGCTGCTGATTTCCAGTTTAATTGCACTATGGTCAAATAATAGGCATGGGATAATTTCAATTCTTTTGCATTTACTTAAGCATGTTCTGTGGGATAGTATGTGATCTATTTTGGAGAATATCCCATGTGCAGCTTAGAAAAATGGGTATTCTGATGTTCTGGGGTGGAACACTTTGTAGACATCCACAGAGTCCATTTGTTCACAGGTTTGGTTCAGTTCTAATATTCCTTGGTTGATTTTTTTGTCTAGTTGATCTGTCTATGTCTATGTGTGGGGTGTTGAGGTCCCCCATTACAACTATATTAGTGCTTATTTGATTTTTCATGTCCATTAATATTTGTTTTATATAGTTGGTGCACTGGTATTTGGTGCATATATATTTATGATTAATATCTCTTCCTCCTGGATTGTTCCCTTTACAAGGATGTAGTGACATTCTTTGTCTCTCTTACTTTTTTTTTGTTTTGGTACCGGGGATCGAACTCGGGTCCTTCTGCTTGCGAGGCAGGCGGCAGAATTCTTTGTCTCTCTTAATCAGTCTTGGCTTGAAATTTACTTTGTCTTCAAATAGCGTAGCTACCCCTGCTTTTTTCTGACTTCCTGTCACATGGAGTATTGTTTTCTATACTTTGACTTTCAGTCTATGTATTTCTTTTTGAGTTAAATGTGTTTCGTGTATGCAGCAAATTGCTGGATCTTGTTTCTTGATCCTTTCTGCCAGTCTGTTTCTTTTGATTGGTGAGTTGAGCCCATTTACTGAAATGTATTGGCTTATCCTTGTCATGTTATTTTTCTGCTGTTGGTTATTTGTCTTTCCCTTCTATTTAATTACTTGCCCTGACTGGTGGCTTCTTTCTATTGGTGTTCTTGGAGTTGTGGTCTTTATGATCTCTTTCTAAAATATCCTTCAGGGCATTTTGTAGAGCTGGGTTAGTGGTCATGAATTTCTTCAGTTGTTCTTTGTCATGGAAGTATCTCATTTCTCCACTGAATTTGAAAGATAGTTTTGCAGGGTACATCAATCTAGGTTGGAGGTTGTTTTCTTTCAGAACCTGGAATACTTCACTGCCAGGTCTCCTTCACTTAAAAATTTACATTGAGAAGTTTGCTGTGATTATTACAGGCTTTCCTTTGTAGGTGATTTGTTTCTTTTCTCTAACAACTTTTAATATTCTGTTCTTGTGCTGAGTTTCTGGGATCTTGATAATTATGTTCCTTGGTGTAGATTTATTTTGATCACGGCTCACTGGAGTTCTATGTGCCTCACTTATTTGCATGTCAAATTCTTTTTCCATATTTGGGAAGTTTTCTGCCAATACTTCTTTGGACAGGCTTTGTATGGCATTTGCACTATCTCCAACTCTCTCATTGACCCCAGTCAATCTAATATTGTTCTTCTTTGCATCCATCTTGCAACTGTTGGATTGATTTTTCATGGTCTCTTGCAATTTTTAAGATATCTTTCTTTTTATGGTTGTTAACTGCATTCCTGTCTTGTAGTTCAGAAATTCTGTCCTCACTTCATTTAATCTATTGTGTATACTTTCAACAGAATTTTTAATCTCCTGGATATCTGTTTGAATCTGTTTCATGAATTTAATTTCTTGCCTGTATTGGGCATTCGTGGTTTCCATCATTTTCCTAAGCTCCTTTATTTTTTTATATGTATCTACTCTAGATTCATTGAACATGTCTTTCATTTTAATCATTTCTTTCTTTTTTTTTTATCATTTCTTTTTTTTAACCTGAGTGATTATTTTCTCTATAACCTCACGTATCTGTTTTCTTACTTCTGCTTCTGTCATCTCAGAAAAATCAGGTGAGTAATTTATTTCCTCTATCTCATTGTCTCCTGGACTTGTCTTAGATGGGCTGGAGGTCTGGGATTGCATTTTGCTTCTGCATCCTGTCATTTTCTACTTTTTAAATTTTTATTTTGTTTTCTGTGTTGATGCTTGTAAATTTCTTATGGCAGATAGCTTTATCATTAGTATCAAGGCTTCTCTAGGAAACATCTATTGTTGGGAGCAACGCTACATAATTTTAGGGAAAATTCATTTCATTAGGCCTAGTTCTCCTGCCTACAGGCCAGCTATGGCATTTTGAGACATAATTCCATTTTGGCCCCTGGTCACTGAGACCTCAACGATCCAGTGATGCTGTGATGCTCCAGGACAAGATTACACCAGTTGAAGACATCCTGGGAGGAACAAAATCTTCATCTACTCCGTTCCTCGTTGTTCTTGGGTTGTTATACTTTGTTTATCCTGATGTACTGAACTCCTTGCAAGTCATTTGTTACATTTGTTTCTCCCAATGTGGTAAACTGGGGGCTGTCATGTTTGCTGCCCAGAGCAGCACTGATCAGACTCAAAGCTCAGCTTCCTCTCAGTCTCATTTTTCTACCTTTCCTGTGTAATAAGTTAATTCGCTTTGTGCTGCCATAGCTCGCAGGAGACTAGGACTCACTGCAAAGGTTCTAGTAACGTCCCCTTTCCCTGTTCCCTACAGTCTATTTCTCAGAGATGTCTTCTGGGTATATGTGATTCTTGGTCTTTCTGTCCCAAGATCCCACCTTCCTATTTTGTTATGGATCAGAAGTTTCTATTTATTTGGCTCAGCACCCAGTCCTTTGATACTGGACTATGACCCCAGACAATCTAGGTGTTGTCATACAAGGGAGAACAACTAATTACAACAGGTAGGACATCCTGGCTAAAGCAGTACAATTAGCAATATCAATAGCCTCAAGCACAGCCTAGAAACTGGAAAATTGTGGTATCTATTAACTTTGTACTTTTAACCACAGGAGCACAATCTACAGTTATATAACACAATCCATAATAAACCAAGAGTTTGTATGCAGTGAGTTTCCCCTTAGGTGATTTTACCCTCGGAGGAGGAGGAAATTTAAGAGAGCTGGGGGCAAAGCAGAGAGCTACATGAAGGGAAATGTAGTAGAGGCCAGACTGGAGGACAAGAGATGATCACCCAAGGTTTGGGTAACTGGAGAAGGGGCATGAAAGAAACTGTGAAGGGTAAAGCAGAAGAATATTGCAGTGAGCCAGAAAGACAAGAGATGATTTCCATTCACATAAAAATGTCATAAACTCAAGAGAGATAGGTGAGGAAAAAAGAGGATGAGTAGAACAAAGTGAACATAGGAATAAAAACTTACAAAAACCAGACAGAAAGAGGAAACGCAACAAACAAAGGAGGAAAGAAAGCAAAAGAAAAAAATTCCTCTGGGTCCTCAGTTCTGTGACCGTGTCCAAGGCAGACGTGTCCCAGAAGTGTGCTGCGTACCCCTGCCAGGCCTGGGCAGAGTGCGATCCCACGGGAGCCTTCGGCCAGCAGCTTTTGGGCGTCTCCCTCTGACCCGCCCACGGCTCCCCACCCTCGCTGTGGGGCCCTCAGGCAGCGGCAGCCCAGCAGGCTCCACCGGGTCGCGGTCGCTGCACGGCCTCCTCCGTTTCACCCCCACTGGCTTCTCTATCTGTCGCGGGGCGGGGCGGGGCGGGGCGGCTGTGATGTTCGGTTCTGCTGCTAGAATCCCGAACGCATCTGCATCTTTCTCTCAAGCCACTGGTTGCACATCGCGTTTTCCAGCTGCACTGCGGTCTCAACTTTGCAGCGTACAAGAGAGAAAGAAAAAAGGTGGGGGGCCTTTCCATAGAGGAGGGAGCAGAGTTCTGGTTGGTTCTGTGTTTGCCATTAACAGGGAAATCCACTGTCAGGCTGCAGTGTCCTTCGTGCGGAGGAGGGTTAAAGAGACAAGAGGATTTCTTTCCCAAATCTATCTTCTGTGGCTTCAGCTAGGTGCACCTTTTTAGTTCATCAGTTTTAGTCCATTCTGGGGGACTTCCCAGGATGACGATTCTTGCTTGGTGCTCCCCAGCCGCTGGTAGCCCTGTGGGGTGATGCACTGTTTTATGAGGTCCTGTGCCTATGTTTTATTTGACCTACTAGTCTCTTACTTAAGATCAGTTTTGGCATCAGGATGTACGTCCCTCACTTCCTTCCAATTACCTGTGTTTTTAGTTGATTTTTCTTTTTTTTTTTCTTTTGGTGCCAGGGATCGAACTCGGGTCCTTGTGCTTGTGCAGCAGGCGGTGAAACCACTGAGCTAAATCCCCGGCCCTTAGTTGATTTTTCTGAGTACGTCTAACGTGACTCCTCCTCCTTTCAGCCATGTTGAATCAAGGGAGTGTGAAGTGTTGTAAGCCTAAAAGAAAACAACTTCAGCCTAGACTAATATATCCTGTTAAATTATTTCTCAAAATTGACGGAGAAATTGTGCCCAGATCGCGAAGTCCCCAAAGACCACCAAGGAGCCGATTCCGATGTAAACGCACGAGGGTCGTTTATTCAAGCTCGAGCAGGGGCTCTCAACTGTCACCGACGCAGCGGGTCAAGATTGAGAGCCCCGAATTTTGAATTAGCAGGGTTTTTATAGAAGCTACAGCAAGGTTTCATCTAGCAATTATAATGATCGGTCGACGCTTAGCATGCATGAAGTGTAGATTTCTGATTGGCTAGGCTCATCACGGGGGTTGAGGGGGATTACGTATAGGTTTTACAAGGGAAAAAGGGGACAAAGGTTAGTGGCCCACTGTCACATACTGATGGTCAGCAGACATCCTGACTAATAGTCACGACCACCCTGTGTGGACAGCCAGCACATTAACAGATTGTCCTATAGATAGCGGGCCCAGAACATTTGCTTCTAGGGTAAACAAATGGCTGAGTAATAAACTTAGGAATCTTGTCCTGTTACAGAGTGTGTCTCCTGTCCCAGAGCAAACACATTTTAACCATTAATTTGAGAGGCTAGGGGAGTGGTGGATTTTAGCAAAATGGAGTCGCTTTGGTCTCACAAAATAAGGATCTCCTATGACAAAGAACACCTCAAGAAATTTATGACCACCAACTAGCGCTCCAAAAACTCCCAAGGATATCCTACACAGAGATAATGAACTCAATAGCACCAAAAGTCTGATGGAATGGATAAATCAAGCAGGATGAACAGCTAAACAAAAACAGACAAACAACAACAAAAAAAACCCCCAAACAAAACAAAACAAAACAAAAGGAGCCAACAAAAAATAATGCAATGTCAGAAGTAAGTCATTCTCTTTCAGTAATAACTCTCAATGTAAATGGTCTCAACTCCCCAGTTAAAAGACATAGATTGGCAGACTGGATGAAAAATGAAAAAACAAACTCAACGGAAAAAACAAAACTCAATGGTTGTTGCATACAAGAGACACATCTAATCAAAAAAGAAATTCATAGACTAAAAATTAAAGGATGGAGAACAATATTCCATGCATCAGAACCCTGAAAAGAAACAGGGGTAGCAATTTTATTTTCAAAGGGGACTTCAAGCTTAAACTGATCAGAAGAGGCAAAGAAGGTCACTATATATTAGATAAGGAAACAATTTGACAGGAAGAGATAACAGATTTTTGTGTGTATGTGTGTGTATGTATCTATATCAAATGTACAATAATACCTCAAGTTCACAAACACATCTGTTTGTAAACAATTTGGTTTGCAAACAAAAGTGTTGGGCAAACTTTTGCTTCCATTTGCAAATTCCACACTGGGTGACAAACATGACCACGGCCGTCTTCCCCAAACAAACACAATCACAAAATGCAGCCACCTTCCCCCAAATCAAAAAACAAATGAAGTTCATAAACAGGTACCACTGTAGATATAAAATATACATCATATACACACACACACATTACTGTCACACCCAACTCCATAAATCAAACACTACTGGACATAAAAAAATCAAACAACAAACAATCACAGTGGGAGACCTCAATATCCCACCTTCACAAATAGATCAACTAGACAAAAAAATCAGCAAGAAATATCAGAACCCAACCATACCACTGAATAATGGACTTAATAGATATTTACAGAGTGTTCCACCTCACCACAACAGAATACACATTCTTTTCATCAGCACACAGAATTTTCTCCAAAATAGACTGTATATTAGCCCACAGAGCTTGTTTAAATAAATACAAAAGATTCAAAATTATCACCTGTATACTATCAGACCACAGTTCACTGAAACAAGAAATCAAGAGGAAAAGATGTACGCATTTTAATTGCACAGCTCAATGGGTCCTTTTTTATTAGCATGCATTTGTAGTACACAGTGATTACATTCCTTTTGGGGAGTTGGTACTTGTACATAACACATCTTTTTTTTTTTTTTTTTTTGTACCGGGGATTGAACTCGGGTCCTTGCGCTTGAGCAGCAGGCGGCGAAACCACTGAGCTAAATCCCCAGCACATAACACATCTTAATTCTTTTTTCATCCTCTTCCCCTCCTCTTCCTCTTTGAAAAAGCATGCTAAAATTGAAAGCTGCTAGAAAGTGCTGCAGAGGATGAAAATAAAGGAATGAAGATTTCATTTCCCAGTTGTTCAAAGATAAGTCCAAAGGCCTAGGGAAGGTAAGTCAGTTGGATGAATCACAATATGCAGGAGATCACTGACTTCCACGGAACCGACTCCCTTTCCTAGGAGTATCATCTCATCTAAATGTGGGTGACACTGCCATGGGTTATGCCCACAGCTCAGGACTCCTCCAAAGTTGATGCCAATGAAGTTAATTGAAAAATAAAGAAGTGAAAACTGCGTGACAGCAGAAAGAGCCCAAGAACCCCAAGAAGCTCCAGAGCCCCTGCACATGGAAATCATCTATTGCTTCAGTGTCACACCTTGCAACATTCACATGACATTCAAGGAAGGTGCTGTGGTGTCAGATGAAGAGTTGATAACTCTTTCAACACTTTCTGCTGCTTATATTTATCTGAACATTTGTTGGAGGGAGGGCTTTGGATTCTCTTATAAACACAGCAGTGATATATTTCACTCCAGTTTCTATTTCATCTTTTACTTTCCTGAGGGCTGAATTTACTGAAGAGAAACGGATCCCTTAAGTTTTTTAGGAGGCCCTACATCCCCACCCCACACCTCCAGATCCAGGACAAGGCTTCCCAGGATGTCTATTTTTTTTTTTGGTACCCGGGATCGAACTTAGGACTTTGTGCTTGTGAGGCAGGTGGCGGCACCACTGAGCTAAATCCTCGGCCCAGATGATATCTATTTTTGACATAACAGTAAATAAACAAATTTTATTTTGAGACTACAGTGATCTCTTTTAAGGCATCTGGATACAGCCAAGCTTGCTTGAATTCTTGGATTTTGAGGTGAGTGGTAGAACAGGAATGCAATCTTTAATAAAGCATGTCCTTGCATTTTCCCTGATTTGATTTCATTGAATAGAAATCTTCTTAATATTTATTGCCATGGCAAACACCTTAAATATTGTTTTCTTGGAAAATCTTTTACAAAACTGTGGAAATGGATTGTAATATTTCTCTTAATATGTAATTTAGGTTAATAAATGAGCTATGTTTATGCTTAAAAAAAGAGCAAAAGAAATGAGAAAAAGTTTTGCAAACATATGGAAATTAAATAACACACTTTTGAATATTGAATGGGTCACAGAAGAAATCAAGGCAGAAATTAAATGATTCCTAGAATCAAATGATCATGTCAGTATACATATTGGACCTTACGGGACATAATGAGAGCAGTCCTGAAGGGAAGTTGTTTATTATTATTATTATTATTATTATTATTATTATTATTATTATTATTGTGAATGGCCATATTAGAAATACAGAGTGAGTCCAAATAACCTAACGATGCACATCAAAGTCCTAGAAAAACAAGAGCAGTCTAAATCCAAAACTAGTACAAGAAAGTCATTAAGATCAGAGCAGAAATTAATACAATTGAGGCAAAAAGAATTAATGAACTGAAGGGCTCATTTTTTGAAAGAATAAACAAAAACTGGTAAACTCCTAGCCAGTCTTACCAAAAGAAGGAAAGACCCATATCAATGCACTTAGAAATGAAAAAGGCAAAATCACAATGGGCACTGGTGAAATCCAGAAGATTATTGGTAAATACTATTAAAACTTGTACTCCAACAAATGGGAGAATCTAGAAGAAATGTACAGATTCTTAGACATATATGAATTACCAAAACTGAACCCAAAAGACATAAAAACGTGTACCATAACAGGCAATGAAATTGAGGCAGTAATAATAAATTACCAACTAAGAATAACAAAAGTCTAGGACTCAATGGATGCATTGCTAAATTTGACAAGAACTTCATGGAAAACCCAGTGTCAATATTCCTCATAATCTAATGAAACTGAAAGGGAAGGAGTATGTACAAACTTAGTCCTGGAGTTAGCCTTACCCTGATTCCAAAATCAGACAAGGACCTAATGAAAAAAGGAAACTACAGGACAATCTCTTTAATGAACATGGACACAATAATCCTCAATAAAATAATGGCAAACAGAATGTAACAAATCATGAAAAAGATCATACGTCATGACCAAGTGGGCTTCATCCCAGGAATGCAAGGATAATTCAATATACACAAACCAATAAATGTAATATATCACATAAACAAAAGTGAGGGCAAAAATCACATGATCGTCTCAATAGATGCAGAAAAAGCCTTTGACAAAATCTAACATCCACTCATGATTAAAACTCTGAAGAAAGTAGATATATCTCAATCTGATAAAAGCCATTTATAACAAACCCACTGCCAACATCAAATAAATAGGGAACAAAAAGCTTTCCCTCTAAAATCAAGAACAAGATAAGAAAGTCCACTATCATCACTCCTGTTCAATATTGTACTTGAAACAGTAGCCAGAGAAATCAGGCAAGAGGAAGAAATAAAAGGGATATGTATAGGAAAAGAAGTAAAACTATCATTATTTGCAGATGATTTGATCCTTTCATCGAAGACTCAAAAATTTCACCAAAAGACTCCTAGAACCAATAAACAAATTCAGCAATGTACCAGGATACAAAAAATCTACAAACAAAAATCAACTTCATTCCAGTGCACCAATAATAAACTCACCAAGAAAGAAATTAAGAAAACAGTACCATTTACAAGAGCTTCAAGAAAAGTTAAGTATTTAGGAATTAACCTAACCAAGGAAGTGGAAGACATCTATAACAAAAACTACACTACACTGAAAAGGGAGATCTAGGAGGACACCAGAAAATGGAAAGATATCCATGGTTTCCTGGACAGGTAAAACCAGTATTTTCAAAATGGCCATACTACCAAACTGAAAACTCTCTCTCTCCTCCCTCTCCCTCCCTCTCTCTCCCTCCCTCCCTCTGTCTTCATAAATTTGAATCATTTGAAGCAAAATGGATGTATCTTGAGACCATAATGTTAAGTGAAATAAATCAGGCACTTAAGTTTAAATATCACATAACTTCTTGCACATGCGAAACCCAAAGTATAAATAATTAAAAGAGCAAAAGAAAAGATAGACAATAGGAATTAGGGAGATAGCTCTTTGGTAAATGAGAAGGAGATCTTGAGATGAAAGTGGAAGGAGGGGAGGAGACGGGGAATAAAAAGAATTGAGCTGTGTTACGCACCTAACCCTTCTCTTTCCAATGAATTAAGTGGAATAAATAGGACACCCATGTAAATACTGAACAGTTTCTCTGGTGTGAAAAACTAAAAGTGTAAATAAGAATCAAAATGTATAACTGATATCGTGAAATAGGAAGAAAAGGTCTAAAGGAGCAGGGGAAGTGGGAGGGGAAGGGGAAAGGAAAGAAGGGAAATGAAAAAATATGAGAAATGGAAAAAACGGAAACAAAGTCTTTGTAAATAGGGAAGGGTGGAGGGGGTGAAGGGAGGGCAGGGAATAGGGGAAAAATAAGAACCAAGATACTCATGTAAAGGTACAAGATCCCAATGATGAATGTCACTGTCTTGTATACCTAAAATGTACCAATAAACTAAATGGGAAAAAAATTTTAAAACCCATAATTGTCCAAAAAATCAGAAAACATTTTACATATCAGGATAAAATATTTGTAAGTCATACATCTGTCAAGGGATCATATCTAGAATGCACAGAGGACTCCTAAAACTCAACAAGAGACCAACCTAATTCTAGAGTGGGTGTGGGGGCACATGCTTGTAATTCTACAACTGAGAGTTTGTTATTGTAACAAATACCTGAGACAGTCGATTTATAGAGAGAAAAGGTTTATTTTGGCTCACTGTTTTGGAGGTGTCAGTCATGACCACTTGACCCCTCAGGTGCTCTGTGGTGGCATCATGGCAGGAGTGTGTGGTGGACCGAAACCACTCTCTTCATGGCCAGAAAGTGAAGAGGCAGGGGAGGAAGAGCCCAAGGCCCCACAGCCCCCCTCAATGATGTGTTCCCAATGACTGAAAGATGTTCTACTACCCCCAAGCTTCCACTACTTTCTAATGGTTTCAAGCTGGGGAACAAGCCTTTGGCATTGGCACTTTTGTGGGATATTCCAGATCCAGACTGTGCTGAGTCAACTGACCTTCGACAGAAGAGCAAAGCAAGTCAATAGAGAAAACATCACTTTTCAACTAATGCTACTGAAGAACTGGAACCAACATGCAAGAAGAAGAAAAAAAGACTCAGACCTCACAACTTTCACAAAAACCAACTCAAAATAGATTATATACCTCAGTATGAAACTCAAAATTATAAAATTACCATGAGGTAACATAGGAAAAAATATAAGTGGCCTTGGGTTGGGTGATGAAATCAAGAAAAGAACTAGTGAAGAAAAGAACTAGTGCGTTGAACCTTACTAAAATTAAAATCTTCTGCTCTGCAAAAGACTGTCAAAAGAATGAAAAGACTTGCAAGTCAGATATTTGAGAAAGGACTGGTATCTAAAATATACAAGGAACTCTGAAAACTTAACAATAAGAAGCCAATAATCCAATTGAAAACGGGTAAAATATCTCAACAGGCATCCTCCAAAAGAAGATATACAACTGGGAAATGAACATGTGAAAAAATGCACAAAATCATGTCATTAGAGAATGGAAAATTAACATAATAATAAGGCACCATTGCATATCTATTAGAATGACTAAAGTCCAAAATATGGACAACAGCAAATACTAACAAGAATGTGGAACAATGGAAACTCATTCATTGCTGGTGAGAATGCACAATGGCACAGCCACTTTGGAAAAAGTTGGCCATTTCTTATAGAAATAAGCAGTCCTAAGATATGATCCAGCAATCACGCTGCTTGGTATTTACCCAAAGGAGTTGAAAACTTGCATCAAGAGAAAAACTTGGACATAGATGTTTATAGCAGCTTTATTCGTAATTGCTAAAACTTGGAAGCAATCTATTACATCTTTCAGCAGGTGAATAGGTAAGTAAACTGGTAGATCCAGACAATAGAATATTATCAGCACTAAAAACAAATGAGCTATCAAGCCATAAAAAGACATGGAAGAACCTAAAATGTATATTGTTAAGTAAAAGAAGCCAATCTGAAAAGGCTACATAGTGTATGATTTCAACTATAATACATGACATTCTGGGAAAGATAAAACAATGAAGACAGTATAGATCAATGGTTACCAGGAATTCAAGGGAGGATGGACAAATAGATGGAGCACAGGAGGGCTTTAGGGCAGTGAAACTATTCTATATGATACTGCAATTTATGGCACATGCCAAACACATATCTTAAATCTACAGAACATACAGCACAGTGAGTATTAGTGTAAATTATGACTGTAGTTAATGTGGCTCACTGTAGCAAGTCACCATTCTAATTAAAAGGTTAGTAATAGAGGAAACTAAGTCAAGGGTTGCAGATGGATATATGAGAACTATACTTAAAAAAATTTCCTGTATACCTAAAACTGCTCTAAAATAAAAGCTACTAAACAAAGACAATGGCAAAGATAAAATGAAATAGTGAATAACTCTGAATGTAATATAAAGAAGGTAAAAAAGGAGAAATGGGAAGAACAATGTCAAAACAAACAGAAAGATGGCAACCCTAAATCCAATCACATCAATAAGTACATTAAATGTAAATGGACTAAATACCTTAATTTAAAAGGCAGGCATGTTTAGACTGCCAAAAGTAGAGCCCAAGTGAAAAAAAAAATAGGAGCCGTAAATTAAATACAAATTTATATTGTAGACTGAAATTAAGAGTAGAAATACACCATATAAGCACTAATAATAAAAGGCTGGAATGACTATTAATATCAGACAAAACAGATTCTAAGACAAAAGTACTACCAGAGACACAGAAGGACATTTCATAAACATAGAAAGTCAAAATATCAGGGAAATATGCAAATGTGTGTGTTTAATAGATTTTTTAAATACTTGAAGCAAAAATTTGTCTAAGAAACATAAATCCACAATCATAGTTGGAAGTTTTGGCAACTGTCTTTTAATAATGATAGAATAGATAATTTTTTTTTGGTACCAGGGATCAAACTTGGGTCCTTGTGCTTACGCAGCAGGCGGTGAAACCACTGAGCTAAATCCCCGGCCCTAGAATAGGTAATTTAAAAAAAAAGTAAGAATATGGAAAATCTCATTGACATCAACTATTTTGGCTTCATTAACAATTATAAGACATTATACCAAAAAACTATGTTTTTCCAACTGCATATGGACTATTCATCAAGATAGACCAAATTCTGGGCCATAAAAGTAATAAGGCCATACATACTTCAAAATGCATGATAATAAAAGTGAAACACATAAAATCCATAAATGTGGTGGAATATATATATATGATGGTATATTTTGAAAGATATTTGGTCTTGTCCACAGTTTCTTTCATCTATCTCCTAAAGCCCTTAGAATTTCCTCAGTGATGGATTTT
This sequence comes from Heterocephalus glaber, assembly GCF_053883595.1. Taxonomy (NCBI): domain Eukaryota; kingdom Metazoa; phylum Chordata; class Mammalia; order Rodentia; family Bathyergidae; genus Heterocephalus; species Heterocephalus glaber. The sequence goes on along the minus strand of NW_028258325.1, from coordinate 252,208 downwards.
GTTTTTTGTTTCAAGCCCTCTGGGCACACCTGAACCTGTGCTGAGAGGACTTAGGATGAAACCACTCGATGGCTTCAGTATGGGCCTGGTCAGAGACCAAGAGTTTAGAGGGTTGGGGCTTTCAGCCCTGCACCCTGGCCACTGGGAAGAAGAGCTAGAACTCAGCCTCCACAAAGGCTGTGAAACATTTGATAAGTAAGGTTCTGGGGAGGTGTCCCAGAGAGGCCATGGAAGATCCATAGCCTCACACTCGAAGGATAAAAATCAGACTGGAGAGCAGGGCCTGATGCTTCCTTAGAAGTACTTTTGTTTTTCTTTCCAGGCTGCCCCTAATGCCTTGCAGCTGGCCAAGCTTCATCAGGTGCTCCAGTCGTGCTGGGAGACATTTGCTTTGGCTGTAGCAGGTTTCTGGCACAGACCTACCCCAGACAATTCCATCCCTCTGCAGCCATTCTCAGTCAGGTCTTTTTTTTTTTTTTTTTTTTTTTGGTACCGGGGATCGAACTCAGGTCTTTGCACTTGCACGGCAGGTGGTGAAACCACTGAGCTAAATCCCCGGCCTCAGTCAGGTCTTTGAGGGGCCTCGTACCTGTCTGTAAGGATCAGGGGAAGTGGAGATTGCAGGAGACCCCTGCAGTAGGTTTGAGCCTCCTGTGAGCCACCACAGCACCAGTGAAGGTTAAAGAATAGACGAAACAAGACTTATAGTGAAGCTGAGTCTTGGGTCCTGGTCAGTTCTGCTGATGGCAGAAAGACAAAAGCCCCCAAGCACATCCAATATTGATTGAATACAATCGTGAGAAGGGATAGGGAGCTCAGGAGCTTTGAAGTCATCTAGTGAAATACTACTGAACACCTGGCAATATGGCACCAGGCAGGGCTGTCAGTGAGATGGCACTGCTTTTCTTGCTAGGATAGAGGAAACCTGCACTGGGACCAGGCGCAATTAGCAAGCAACCCACAAAGTCGGTGAGAAGTGATAATTCAGGGGAAAAGATTTTAACTGGGGTCACGCTGACCTCAGCTGCATGTAACTTAGCAGGGCCCTGCCACTTCACAGACCAGGACTTAAGCCTTGGTGACAGCCATTTGCAAAGGAGCAATACTAACCTAACTCTGCTAGCTGACATGCCATTTGAGTCGCTCAGGGCTTTGGTCTGACTCCTGATATAAAACAATATAGCTGAATTAGGGAAGGCAAGAAGCATGTGCCACTCATAGCCTGCTAGTACTGGGCAGGGATGTCTCCTACACCTGTCTATGACAAAACAGAAAGTCTGACACTGTGCATGCCAGAGCTTGTTTTTTTTCCCTTTATAAGTAACTTCCTCATACTCTTAGCAGGTCTAGCCTGCACACCATTCCTCTTCATGCTGCAGCATTAAAAAAAAAGCCCGAGGATTTAGCTCAGTGGTTTTGCCACCTGCTGTGCAAGCACAAGGACCCGAGTTCGATCCCCGGTACCAAAAAAAAAAAAAAGCCTTTTCTGTAGGGCATAATTTTGCCTATTTTGATTTCTCTCTTAAGTAGAGCAGGTATACTAAAAGCTAGTAATGCCAAAAGTGGCTAGTGCTGAAAGCTGCCAGAGGTCAGGGAAGGTGATATCGGAGGTGGCTGGTAGCAGAGGATGATGGAGAGCAACATGAATTACCTGGAGATGCCAATTCTAGTGACTTGAAGAGTTCTCAAGTCCTGCCGGTAGCTGCTTGTTCTATGAAGCAAAGACACTGCAAACCCTAAGAGCTGCTAGCTGTTAGCATTAAAAAACCAGGCTGTTAACACTAGATGAGCTATACTTTGCCAATCTGTGATTTCTGTATGGATTGAACAAGAGCTCTCAGCTGATCTGTAACATCTGGGAAGCCAGTATGAAACTCCTTCCCCTTTAGAGGACTCAGAAGATGAGGATGGACAGCAGTGCCAGTCATCAGCAGGCTCAAGAAAGAGCCTATATCTGACTTCCATCTATGGGTAGCTAAGAATCCCTGGCCAGTGACAGAAATTCCATGACACCTTCCCTAGAAGAGGAACAGAAGCTCTGCCCCCTCTCCTATCCATCTCTTCAATGCACTGTTTATTTCCTCTATAATCTTTATAAAGAACCAATAGATGCAAATCGAGTATTCTTCTGGGTTCTCTGAGCCATGCTAGCAAATCACTGAATCCAAGGAGGGAGGTCATAGGAACCTGATTTGCAGCACTCAGAAGCTCAGGTCACACTTCGGGGCGGCAACCTAGAGTCTGAAGTGGGAACAGTCCCATGGGACTGAGTTATCAATCTGGGGGATCAGAGCCTAGCCCCAGGGAGGTAATGCCAATCAATCCAAACTCAGAAACTGCTGGTATACCACGAACTTTCAGGAGACACAGGTGCAGGACTCTGGATCCATGTCGTGCGGAAGACAAGGAAAGGAGGACCTTATTCAGGCTGTTGAAGGTTGGAAAAGCAGAGGCACAGAGCCTGCTATCAGAAGGTAGGGCAAGGAATGTATGGACAAAGTGGAAGTGGACATAGCAAGAGCCCAGTCACCTCTAGGTGCACGGCCAGCATGGCTGAAGGGCCCATGGAGTGAGAAACGACAGAGGGAGATTAAGAAAAGGTAAAGAAAGCTACAAAAGAACAAAGAGAAACAAAGGTGGGGCCAGGTGGGGACTAAAGGCCCCGAGTAAACGCAGCACATTTATTTATAGTGGTAGAGATAAGGGAAGTGCAGGGGGAGGCAAAAGGGCTGGCCTGTAGCCAGAGCCAGGAGAGCAGCTAGGGTCTGCAGGACGCCATGCGTGACGGTTTTCCGGCGAGTGGGCGGAGAGGAAGGCAGTCCTCTTCTTGGCAGGCCCCGCTCCACCACGGCCTCTGTCGCCTGTTCTCCTGCGGAGCCCTGCCTCGTCCGGGAGGACACGAATAAGATGCGCGTTCCTCATTCCACGCAGGGCCCTGCCTCATCTGCAGGGGGAGCGAGTTATGCCTGGCCGTGTGATCTGCAGCATAGTGCTCCCGGCATCTCGGTACACGATGTGGTTGGTTGTCCTGTCACTCTCCAAGCCCGTGGCCCAGAGGCAGAGGGAGCAGTACTCACGTTCCAAGCTACTATCGAACAGAGGGAGGTCCCGTATTTCGTGGCCCCAAACTCTTTAAAAGTTGTGTTCATTTTAGTTTTCCTTTTATTTTCACAGAATTGAACTGAGTTATGAAATACCCAGTTGGTGTCTGCTGGACAATCAATGTGTGAAGCGATCCCCATCCCTCTGGTCAGTGTGTTGCACTCTGAGAGTATGAGGAAAAAACAGTTTCATCCCCCTCAGGCAGGGAAATACTATACAGTGGACCCTTGAGTTACGACTGGCCTAACATACGAACAACTTGAGTTATGACCAGAATTTTAGTTTTAACTTATGATCAAAGTCTTGAGTTACAACCTAAATGCCGGTCGCTTGTGCTTCCAGATGGTCTCAGATACAGATCTAACCCTTACAGAGTTCTGGAAAAAATTACAACATCCTTTCCTGGGAGGGGTTAACTGAGAAATCCTGGGCCAATGTCTAAGGACACTGAGATCTGCCTGTATGCAGGAGAGACTTTGGAGGTTGTGTAGAGGAGCCTGAGCCTTCAATTGACCAACCTGAGTTACAACCGGCTCTCTTGAACAAACTGAGTCAGTAAGTCAACGGTCTACTGTACATGGCTTTACATGGTCATACTGAGGGGAAAAGGGCTTAAAATGAACCTAAATTTTTATTTTAAGAAAGTAGAAAAAAACCCAGAAAAGAAAATAGAAAAAAGCCTAATAATAAAAATAAATAAGATAGAAATAAGCAAAAGAGGAAAAGTTGATTCTTTGAAAAGATTAACTCCTGGCAAAACCAATAGGGATTGGGGAAAGCACACAGGACAATGAGAGATACAGAGACAGAGGCAGAGAGACGAAAATGATGACAGAGAAACCAGACAGGCAAAGACAGATTGAGACACAACAGAACCATCAAAATGAGGAGGAAAGAAAGGCTATCATTGCAGACTCTCCAGACATCATCAAAAGATAATATGGGGATATCATGAACAAATCTGTGTCAATTTGGAGTAAATGAAAAGATACAATTTACCAAGATTAATGCAAGTCAAAGTAGAACTTTGTTTGGGCTAGGGATGTAGCTCAGTTGCAGAGCACTTGCCTAGCATGCATCAGGCCCTGGATTTAGTGCCCAGCACCAGACTAAAACACAACAAACAAAACCTTTTTATTTTTTAAGATAGGAGCTTACTTCATAAAACAAACAAACAAAAAAACATGTCTTTTTTTTTGGTACCGGGGATTGAACTCAGGTCCTTGCACTTGCAAGGTAGGTGGCAGAACCACTGAGCCAAATCCTGGGCCCAAACCACATCTTCTTTATCCAGTCTCCAGTTGATGGGCACTTGGGCTGTTTCCAAGCTTTCCCTATTATACACTGCGCTGCTATGAACATGGGTGTGCATATATTGCTATGGTATGATGCTTTTAATTATTTTGGGAAGATACCCGGTGGGGAATAGCTGGGTCAAATGGAACCTCAGAAAAAGTCCAAAGGGAAAGGGGATGGGGAAGTGGGAGGGGTAGGGGAAAGGAAAGAAGGGAAAGGAAAAAAATGTGAGAAAAGGAAAAAATGGAAACAAAGTCTCTGTAAATAGGGAAGGGTGGAGGGGGTGAAGGGAGGGCAGGGGAATGGGGAAGAAATAAGAACCAAGATACATCATGCACAAGTACAAATTCCCAATGATGAATGTCATCATATTGTATACCTAAAATGAACCAATAAACTTAGTGAATGAAAAAAAAAGATATGAGCTCACTAAGTACTTCAGGCTCATCTTGAACCTGTGATCCTCCTACCTCAGCCTCTTGAGTAGCTGGGATCACAGCCGTGTGCAACTGCATTGGCTAGAAATCTTACAAAGCTATCAAATACTAAGTGTTATCAAAAACTTCCCCACAAAAACTTTAGATCCAGATGGTTTTACTATTCTATAAAATTCTATAAATATTTATGGAACTAAGAAAACATACTTAAAAACTTTCAGAACATAGAGCACGGAATGTTTTCCCACTCATTCTATGAGGTCTTCTCAGGAAAAGAAGACAGGACAAGTATGTCAGTCAGCTGTCACTACAAGTAAATGCCTGAGAACATCAACTTAAGGGAGGAAAGGTTTGCTTTGGCTCACAGTTTCCTGGGTTTCAGACCATGGTTGGCTCAGTGTTTGGGGCTGTGGTAGCATAGTACGTCATGGCAGGGAGAAGCACATGACTGAGGAGCTGCTTATCTGTGGCAGCCAGGAAGCAAAGAGAGAGAGGAAGGGGCTGGGGTCCCACTCAAGGGCACAGTGCGAAGACCTCACTTCCTCTAGTCCCCACCTCCTGAAGGCTCTACCACCCCTCAACACCACAGACTGGGAGCCAAACCTTAACATGTGCCTTCTGGAAAACATTTAGGATCCAAACTATAACAAGTAAGAGACCAATATACATCATGAATATGCAAAATTTTTAACTAAGTACAGTGATACCTCAGTTAATGAACTTAAATTGTTTTACGATTTTGGAAATATGGGTGCATTTGTGTTTGTCTGGGGAAGATGGTCGTGGTCATGTTTGCTGCCTGATGTGGAGTTTGTGAACGAAAGCAAAATTTTGGCAAATGCTTTTGTTTGTGAATTGCATTGTTTGCAAACAATCATTTGTGAACTGAGGCATTACTGCATTAACAAGTCAAATCCACGAATCTATAAAATGGCAACGCATCACAACCATATGGAATTTATCCCAGGAATTCAAGGCCATTTCAAAATTTAAAAAAGTAAACTACCATATTGATGAGTTCTAAAATATCCTAAATTTAATGAAGAGTCAGAGGACAGAAGGGCAAGATGAGAGGAAATTAATCAGTGGACAAGCTAGGGGTTAAGAATAAAAGACCATTTCACACTCCTGAATGATGTTAAAACTTTAAATCAAAGCACATCCTGATACCCTAAGTTCACAAAATCATGTTCACAACCCCACCCAATCCAGAACAACAGGTACTTCCCTGTGGTTCACCTGCTATCTCTGCCTCACAGAGTCCTGCCCCTCTCACCTATAGCCAATGTATGGACATGGAAACAACTTATGCCTGTGTTCCTAGATTGTTATAATAAAGAGTGCTTCTGGCTCTGGTCTGGCCAGCATCTGACGGTCGGGTCAGGTGCCGTGGGGACTTCCCAAGATCTGGTCCTTGTTTTGGCTGACTCTTTAACAGCTCAAGAAACCCTTTTATGTTAGAGATCTTTTGTTATCAAGAAATTTGGTTTAACAATATTAATAAAATAAACAGTTGTTGAGTCAACACTGGCTTATGATAAAAAACAAACTGAAAATCACCAAACTATGACAGAAGGGGACTTTCTCATCCTGATGAAGGCAGCTTTGGAAGTCCTGAGATCACACAAGTGGAGAGACACTCAACACACCTGCCCCAGGTCGGTAGAAGGCAAGAATGTCTATCCTTGCACCACACTCGACACTGTCCTGGAGGTTTACCCAGTACAGGAAGGCAAGAAAATAAATATGAAGCCTGAAAACCTGAAAGGAAGGAGTGAAACTGTCACTATTCATAGATGACACGACTACTTATGTAGAAACTCCCAAGGAATCATCAAAACTAACAGTGGAAATAGGAGTTTAGCAAGGTCTCAGGATACAAGGTCATTATAAACAAGTCAACTGTATTCTTATATTCTATCAACAAATTATTGGAAAATAAGTTAAAAATACATTTACAACAACATCAAACAATACCAGAAAAAAAATTATAGGATTAAATTTAACACAGGACTTGCAGATCTCTGTACTGTAAATAACATCACCAGGAGACGCTATAGAAGATCTGCACACCAGAGGGCCATGCTATGGTCACAGTGTGAGACTCCACATAGCAGGCATCTATTCTCTCTGAATTTACCCATAGATCTCATGCAATCCCAGGCATAATCCTGCAAGTTTTTCAACACAGAATTTGACAAAACTGATTGCAAAATTTATGTAAGAATTCAAAGGACCTAGGACACCAAAATAAACTTGAAAAAAAAAAAGAAGGTGAAATACTTATACTATCTAACTTTAAGACTTAATATACAGCTGGGGACTTAGCTCAGTGGTTCCGCTGCCTGCCTTGGAAGCACAAGGTCCCGAGTTTGATCCCCAGTACAAAAAAAAAAGACAATATAAAGCTACAGTGATCATGCAGTCTGCTCCCAGTATAAAGACAAAGAGGACCCATTAGACCCACACTTATTCCAGCCATTGATTTCTGACCAAAAAAGCCAAAGTAATTCAATGAGAAAGCTGTCATCTTCAACAAATAGTGTCAAAATAGATGGTTATCTACATTAAAGGAGAGGAGAGGAAAGAAAGAGAAAAAGAACTCAACTCCAGTATTATACCACACAGAGACCAACAAGAGACAAATGAACAAACACAAAGCTACGATTAAAACTTTTAGAAAAAACACTGGGCAATATCTTTGTTAACTGAACACAGATTTCTTAGAAAAGACACAGAAAGCAGTAACCATAAGAGAAATGACTGCTAAATTAAATTTCATCTAAACAAAAAAGTGTTCATCAAAAAAGACACTATTAAAAAAGAATAAACAAGCCACGGGTTGAAAGAAAACAGCCACAAAAAGTCCCTGATAAAGAACTTGGCTCCTGAATATATAAAGAATTCCCACAACTCAGCAAGGAAAAGATAAACAAGGCAACTTAAAAAAAAATGGTCAACAGATTTGAACAGTTACTTCACAGAGAAAGATACAAACAGACAAGAAACACATGGAAAAACTTTTCAATGTCAGTTATCAGGGAAATGCAAATTGAAACTGGGAGATTCTATTAGGTACCCTTCAGAATGAGTAACATCAGACACAAAATGCTGGCTAACACATGGGGTAATGACTCTCACATACTGCTAGCAATTATAAAATGGTACAACTACTTTGGAAATGGCAGCTTTACAGAATTCAAGTGAACACTTACCATATGATCTAGCAGTCCAATCCCAGGTATTAATCCAAAAGACATGAAAACACGTCTACAAAAAAACCTGTATAAGAACATTCACATCAGCTAAAAAATTGGACAGTCCACGTGTTCATCAAGGAAGAACAGAGGAACAAGTTGTGGTATGGTCATACAATGGAACCTTACCCAGCCATCAATAGACAGGAAAAAAAATGTCTGGATGTTAATTACTACTTGAAGGGTTGGTTGAGGCAGGGTCTAGCTTTGTAGTTCAGGCTGGTCTTGAACTCATGGCAATCCTCCTGCCTCAGCCTCCTGAGTGCTAAGATTACAGGCGTCTTCCACCACACCTGGCTGGATGCTAATTACTGATGGTAGGTACAAGGGAGCTTATTATTTTCTGCTTATTGTGTATATGCTTCAGGATTTCAAAGGTACACCTTAAAAAAAAAGAATAAATATAATCACACCTTGTAAGAATGTCTCCTAGTTAATTTTTTCCTAGTGTAATACCTTTTTAACACCCAAATTCATAGGCTGTATCTATTCCTCCCTAAAACTCAATAAATGCCATCTTTAACAACAACAATAAAAGTGGGAAGGCTCTCTTTGCATTGCAAATGTAACTGGCAGGTCTTCTGTGTCTCAGCAGCAGATCCAGGTGGTGGCACAGGAAGTGCTGTTTGTCAGCACTGCCCTCATCTGTGATCAGGACATGCCCTTCTAAGAGTCTGCGCTTAACACAACAGACAGCACCCTCCTCACATGTGGGTGCATCACTCTTGGATTACATTTTAGGAAACAGGTTGGGGGCTTGGCATGGTGCGTTCACACACTGCCCCCGCTTCCATTTAAAATAACGGGAAATAGAGTGTTTCAGCATAAAGTCAGATTTTAATGGATTACTGATGTGAAGTGGGAGACATGCTGTGACTAAAAAAAGAACAATTTTAGAAAGTGATAACAATCTGATACATTTGTAAATGAAGTATTAAATATTTGTACATTAAGAAGTACTCTTCTAGGAAATTTTTGGAATGGAATGAATAACAATAACTACACAGAAAACAAGAGAGAGGAAAGGTAAAATCCAGAACTACAAAGGCAGAAAAGAAAGAAGGCAGGCAAAAAGGGGAGAGATGGAGGGGAGAAGAAAAAGGAGAAACAGTACAGCAAGTCACAGGTGAGGGAGGCACTCAGTCTGGTCTTGGGTCATGCACAGCCACAGGGGACGCCAGGCACAGCAGTGCCCACAGCCCCAGGGGAGAGGCTGTTGACCTGGCCACTCTGCCAGCAGGACGCAGAAGAACATTCAGGGACTCAGCATCTTGAGTCTTTTCTGAAAAAATTACAAGGGCATAAAATCCATCCTGCAAATAGGGGGAAAAATGAAGAATTTAAAGAATTTAGCTGTGGGAAGGACCAAGAGTGAGCAATGGGTCATTTCTTACAGAGGCAAAACCGACCAGTTGTGTAAATTACAGAACAAAATATATATGTCACAAATCACGACAGTAATTCCATAGAAAGCTTGTAAGTGGGAACAGAAGGATGACCAAGTGTTGTATCAGAAGAGAAGACTCACACAAACACAGACACTCTGCCCTTTTTCCACCCAGAGATCTGTGTAAGGCTGGTTGGCTTCTTGTTCTTCAATGAAGCACAAGTCACAACAGATCAAATGCAGACTCCAACTGTCTTCAATTGAGCCTGATGTTAAAGAGATTTACAAAAATGTAAGACAATACCATTCCCACTAAATATTTTAGTTTTGGAAAATAGTTATTTTTCTTAAAATGTTACATTAACAGGGGCTGGGGATTGAGCTCTGTGGTTTCGCTGCCTGCTGCGCAAGTGCGAGGACCCGAGTTCGATCCCTGGTACCAAAAAAAAGTTACAGTAACATACAAGAGGTAATTCTTTTTTTTTTTGAGACAGGGTCTCGCTATGTAGCTCAGGCTGGCCTCAAATTCACTATGTAGCCCAGGCTGGCCTTGAACTCATGGCAATCCTCCTGCCTCAGCCACCTGAGGGCTGGGATTACAGGCATGCACCAGCACGACTGGCACAATAGGTTATTTTTAAGTGAGTAATTTCTTCGAGATGACTTAGTTTTCATTCCAAATTTCATCAACACTGACAAGCATAACCCACGTAAACCAAAGTGCCTGGCCTGGTGGGTTAGATCTTTACCTCTGCTCACAGCGGTCCTGGGCTTGCTGAGATCCCACACATCAAGATAAAGGCCAAAGCTTTCTGTTCATGACTTAAACCTAGAGAAAATTAAAATTTCAGAAGTTTCTGGGATGACCAATAGAGAAAATATGATACATACTGTAAGTATTTTGAAGTGATCTTTTATTAAACTACTCACTATTTAATTTAAATTCAAGTGCAATTGAAGCTGTTTATCAATTTCATAGGATTCACCTTTTTTAATGGTCTTGCATTTAAATAGATTTTTTTTTTTCTTTTTTGGTACCAGGGATTGAACTCGGGTCCTTGTGCTTGTGCAGCAGGCGGCGAAACCACTGAGCTAAATCCCCGGCCCTCAACAGATGTTTTAACACTCAAATCCATGATGCAAATAGCCAACTTTAAAAGCTCACTAGTTTCTAGCATCCGTCTTCGTCCAGGCGCTTGTGTGGCCAGTCTGATTCGTGGCTGTGAAGAGCACACAGAGGGCGGCTGTGATGAGCAGATGCATTCCCTCATAGAGAAGTTTTGGAGAAAATACACTCCATATGAACAGATGATAACGCAGGGATGTCACCAAAATGATGTATGTGGCAACAGGAACAGAACAGATCAGTGCATAGCAGAAGCAAGCTCGGCCCATTGCTGAATCACTATAAATAAAACAGAAAGCATGCATTAGAACATGCCTCAGACCACGTGTGATCGCTGCTGCTGCTCTGAACACCGTGATCATCCTTGCCCAGGGACTACAGGACATGACACTCTTCTGCACACTCATCCTGTCTCCGGACACTGCTGGGGATCCTGCAGATGTCCTAGAGAAGGGAAAAACCAGATGAACACAAACATAGCAGCATGTTCAACACTAAGAAAACAGAGCAGAAAGGCCGAGTAAAGGTGAGCCCTCAGAAATGCTCCTAAACCTTCACTGTTCATAGAGCGACTTGGGGGTTTCCTAGAAATAGGAGCCTCCCCACACAAATCTGGAGCAAAGTGGCTGGAAGCCAGGGGCTAAGAGCTGTAAGCAGCAGCTAGGACCCTCTTCAGAGTCATCACACTCTGAAATATTTGTGAAAAATTCACCCCAGATTTTGCATAGCTGTTTACTTAAAAACTATATGCAAGTACTACTACCTCATACATGACACTGAATAGAAAATCACACAAGGAAGACACACAAACAACAGACACACAGCCTGCACCACTGTTCCTGCAGTCTGGGGAATCTGGCCCCAAAGTGTGTGCTCAGGAGGGGAGCAGCACAGAGCAGCATCACTGGAAGGGGCGCCATCCTGGAAACAAGAGCTGCTCCCTGCCCCACTGTTTCTAAACCACCAATACAAGCATCACATAAATCTAACCTAAGCTTTAAAGTAACTTCCCAAGGTCTGTGATCACTGCAGAGTTCTTCTGCCCATCTGTGGCCTCTGGCCAGTCTGGAAGGCCTAGGGGCTCTCAGGTCCCAGCCCCACCCATGCTCTGGCTTTACTGTCTCCTCGAACCCTGCACTGCACTGACCAGGCCTGTGTGTGCTGTTCCCCTGTGGTCGGCCCACATCCTGCATCGCTGCTGCCTCTCACTCACAGCATCTCTCCTCAGGATGGAGATGGGATCGGCACTGCCATGCCAGGGTAGGCGCCTCCCCTGGGCGGACAGTGCCCATGGCTCACAGTGTCCACACTGTGAGCCCTGAACTTGGGGGCATGGCGAGCTTGCCTAGCTGTGGTAGAAGCTTAGGGGTGCAGCAGCATGTGTGTTGAGGGTGCATATGCCAGGGTCACCTATGTGAGTGCACTCTGCGATGTGCTCCTCAGTCCTGATGACCAGGAGACTCCACCAGGTACTACCTTAAGACAGCCCCACAATGCCTACTGCTTCTGTGATCACTGTCCAGCTAAGGTTCCACAGCCACTCAGTGGCCACAGATTAGGGCTCTCCAGGTGCTGGGCTTCACTGGCTCCCCTCTTGGCCTCTGCATGTCCTCTTCTGCCTGCTGGGTCTTCAACCGCCTGTCACCCCAGCACATCTCAGCATGGCTCGATGCCTTTGCCGTGGCAGCCCTGCAGCCTTCCGCCTCACTGCTTTCTCTTCCAGCTTGCAGCTAAACTTGGGGGAACCCTACAAGGGCTACCTTCCTGCATGCCCTGAGTGACAGCACCTGCCTGGAACACTGTGCCAACACCAGGTAAAAGATTAGCAGGCAGGTGCGCTCTGTGGGTGAGAGGCGGCGGGGGACTGTACCACCTTCTCAGACAGTGTGTGGTGAGACCCAGCTTCTACTGCTCGGCCTGTGCCCAACGTAGGCAGACAAGGGCTAATATTATCTGTCTAGAAGACTGTGGCTAGGTCCCTCATGGTGGCCAGTGGGCTCCTGGCCTCACCAGCGAACTCCGGTGCACAGCCATCTGTGCTTCTAACCATGCTGCCCAGCTCAACTCGGCAGCCCTGCAGCTGGGATCCTGACCACTCAAGACAAACTCTGACCTGCTGGAAACACCTTCTCTAGGCACCATTTAGATTTCATTACAATTTTCTTACTTTACTGAAGCAAAATGGAAATGGGTAAAACTTGATGCTTTAAGCTTTTAAAACTGAAAGGGAGCGCCGGGGATTTGTCTCAGTGGCGCCGCATCTGCCTCACAAGCACAACGCCCTGAGTTCGATCCCTGGTACCAAAAAAAAAAAAAGAGAAAACCATTTGTAAAATGAAAGAATACTCAACTACGGAAAATATCAATTAATTTTGTCCACTGATTAAAATGCTTGTAACCAACTCCCTTTTTCACAGGTGCAGAACTGAGTGTCCCCATGCTACTTCATGTCTGACCCTGTCAGGCTGACTGGCACTGGGGCTGCCTGGTCAGTGGATAGAGTCCCTGCTCACAAAGCTGTTTTTTAGGGGGAAACTAGACAAAAACTAATGACTGAGAAAGAGGAGAATGAGAACACGAGAATGCTGCAGAGAACACAGGCAGGGCAGGCCCGGAGAGCGACACCTATGCGAAGGCCAGAGGAGGCGAGGCAGGGAGCTGCCAGCGTGGGAGGTGCAGGGCGGAGCTTCCTGGCTGCCTCCTCAGCAATCCAGTCAGCAGCCGGCCTCTTGCCGTCGAGCGGCTCTGAGGCCAAAGGCTAGTGTCTTTGTCTTCTTGCTCCCGAATCCCCAGCAAACAAAAGCTCAAGCAGCAGAAGACATCCCCTTCCCCAGTGACTGAACTGGGGGAATGAACCTGGCCCACACAGAGTCCTCAGACCGCTGCAGGCCTTGGAGCTGCAGACTGAGCTCATGTGAGGAAGACTACTGGTGAACAGGCTGTCAGACCCATGGAGCTCAGATGCCCTATCTAGGACAAGGCGTAACTCCTGGAAACAGGAACCTTCAGGTTTGTGCTGAAGACAGATGTGCCTCACCCACTTGCTTCTGCACTCAGGAAGTGTGCGAGGTGGCCAGCCCACAGCACAGGTCCCACATACGTCCCAAACACGGTCAGGAATGTGGCTGGAATTTCCATGTAGGTGTCTAAGCCCACGAAACCTGATGAGATGTCGATGGTGGCGATGTTGTTGGAGTTGCCCTGGAACAGAGGAGACCAGGGCTGATGATGGCCTCACAACACACAGAATCAACCACTATTGCTTGAGTGTGGACACGTGGCCAGACGACCACAGTGGTGTGAATGCACTGTCAGAAGAGCCAGATACACTGACCACAGCCAGGTCCCCGGGCTGGCCCAGGACCAGTCACCTGTCTGCCTGCTGTGCCATTCCAGGCCCACAAGAGCCAGGTGGCTGGTTCAGAAATGTCCCTCCGGAAGAGTCAGCCTGCTGGCTGGGCATGGCAATCTCATTTCTTTGTCCTTGAGGGGAGCAGGGACCTGCCCTCAAGGGCCCCCATCTGTGGGGGCATACCAGGTTGGAGACTCCTGGCTGTGGCTGAGGTAGTTCAGAGGGTGAGCTGGCCCTGCAGGAGATACTGGCCTCTTTCTGAGAACTGACTTCTGATTGTGGCGAGTCTGGATGGTTCTGGGCAGCCTTGGCAGGTACTGTGCTGTGGGATGCAGCTCATCCTACACGTTACATGGCAGGATCTCCTAAGGGTCCACCTCTCTCCACTTTCAGTCTGTTGAGCCTGGTGATCTGTGCATCATGTAGACCCCTGAATCTGACTCACACCCTGATCCCTCGCTGGGGCCAGTGGGCACAGTGTGGTGCTGCTGCCACCTGCACAGGTCCAGAGACACACACATCCTCCTGTTCCACAAGCCCATTTCCCTGGGTGCTGCTCCTCTGTATCTCTTCCCCGAGGTCCACTCTGCCCTGATGCAGTCTGTGTTCCTATCTCCCTTGCTCAGCCTAGCCTGGGGACAGCAGGAGGGTGGCAGCAGGAGGAGTGGGAGGGGGCAGATCAGGGCCCAGTGGGGACATAGGTGGGTCTGCTCTTGGAGCAGAGTCAGCAGAACAGAGGGTCAACCACACAGTCTGCAGTGGGGCAGCACATACCACCATGCTGCCGCCAACCTGCATTAGCTCGCTGTTGTCAGCCATGAGACATGGCACACTACTGTCCCTGGTGTATAGGAAGGAGACTGAGGCACAAAGATGGGGGGCCTAGTGCAATGGAGGGCCAGCAAAACAGAGCAGCCATGTTCCTGATCCCCATGCAGTCAAGGAAGCACAGCGCTGAGGGCAGCAAGTCCAGCGCTCTTCTACCAGACCTGAGAGTGAAGGGAAGGAGACTCGGGACAGGCAGGGCTAGGTCAGGGCCACAAGAGGACAGGGAGAGGACAGGGGCACATAAACGGGAGGCCTAAGACAGGGAAGGTGGGTAGGGAGGGAGAAGACAGGATGTGGAGAGAGAAGGGTAAGGGAGGCTCCACCAGGCTCCTGACTCAGTCTAGGAGAACAGCACTGTTCATGGTCCCCAGTTGATAGGGAAAGAATTAAGGCTGAGCATGCACTCAAAAGAAGCTTCCTGTGGGAAGGTTCCCTGTGTTCTGTGGGACACCCCGTGCCGATGCCACCCTAGGTTCCTTGGCCAGACCAAGGCTGAGAGGGTTGGGAGGTGAACCCGCGGGCTGGCCTCAATCTGGCCATGCTGTGGAGGCCTGGCGGGTTTCTCTAACTCACTCACCATGAGACCAGGAATACAACTTGGGGCCCAAGAAACCGGGAATGCAGGAGGAACACAGGGATGAAGCCCTGGCGGGACACAGTTGGACGAGATCCCGGGACTGGGTCGAGTGGTGGCAGCCGGTGTGCACAGAGGAGACAGAGCAAGTGTCCTGTGGTGGTACAGTCTCTCAGCCAGGGAGTTGGGTTGGAGGGATCTGCAGTGACCTGCATGCCCCGGGGACACCAGAGGTTGTGGGACAACTGTCCAAGTGTCTGGACACAGTCAAGTAGGCTCAGGCCTGCATGTGATGGGTCTTTAAGTACCACAGAAGCCCTGCCATTCTTCCAGGCCCCTCCAGTGGACTAATAGCCATGTGGGGACACTGGTCCCCAGTGTGGACAGCCCCGACACCAGGATGAAAGCACAAAGAAGCAGAGTTACTACAGTTATAAAAAAAGCAAGCAAAACACTTGGCGTGTTTTCTTAGCTGCTCCTCGTAACTAAATCCCCACTTGATCCTGCAGAGGAACCATCAGCTGTCAGGCACACTCACAAGTCCACACTAAGGATGTCCTCTTTAAATTACTTATAAAAAACCCAGAAGTTTAAGCACAGTTCACCACGCATACTGACTAAGCAAGGACCACTTTCCAACTTCTAAAATGTTCTCTACCAAAAACTAAGATATAGAAAAAAGTGAATAGTCTTCTACCCATGATAATAATAAAACCTACCTGAAAATAGAAGAATGCTTGACCGAACCAATAATGCATTACAGTGATCTCAGCTACATCGTGTCTCAGGGGCTTCCAGAT
This sequence comes from Heterocephalus glaber, assembly GCF_053883595.1. Lineage (NCBI taxonomy): Eukaryota > Metazoa > Chordata > Mammalia > Rodentia > Bathyergidae > Heterocephalus > Heterocephalus glaber. The sequence goes on along the minus strand of NW_028258325.1, from coordinate 236,049 downwards.
GAACTTAGTCATGATGGTCTGGATCAAGAGGCTAAATGTTAACACCGGAAGATTATGTGGTCTTAAGAGCAATGCTGCCAGAAGAACTAATCCACTATATAGCTCCCACAAACCTACAGTCTTGACTTTGAAGTCTGCAGCAATGACTTGAGATCTAAGCAAGTCTTTGGTGCCCATGAACAGAATGCCAAGGACAAAGACATAAACAAAACGAGCTTCAAGAATACCCCTAAAAAAAAAGCAAAACAAGTTAGATTCATTTGGACCAAATATATATGTTCCCATGAAAAACATGCGTCTGATTAGGGATGGCTAAGTGTGTCAGCACAGCTAAAGACGTGGTGGCGCCCTCCCAACTGCAGTTGTCACCTCGCACTCCCCCAGCCTGCAGGACCAGCAGGCAGGCCTGCCCCATGTCCTTCTTGGCAGAGCTGCCTTCGGGGGTGTCTCCCTCCTGTGGGCAGAGCTGTACCCTTGCAGCACACTAGGAAAGTCACCTGGTACAGTTTAAAGCCACTGCCCCGGTATAAAACCCCACTCTCAGAAACTCCCATTCGTTCACGAATGCTGACTATGTGAGCGAGAGTGTGCACAGTCAAGAAGATTCAGAAAGGATGCACTCATAAGTGTTCAGTCTGGGTCCTGCGTTCAGCTTTGCTGTTGGGAAGTTAACACTGCTGATGCTCAGCTTTGTTATTTGTGAAAAGAACGAAAAATGGTATCTACACCCCTCATGGCTGTCAGAGGAACTAAACAGGGAATATGCATTGTTTGGCACGGTGAATATTCAGCATTACTTTCATGAGTTAACTATTTCAGCACTTCATTTAAGGCAGTAAAAGATATAATCTATGATACTAGGCCCAGGAACTTCATTTTGCAAAGCACATATATTCCTAATACCTAATTTTTTTATACAATGCAAGACATCATTTAAAACATTACGTAAGGGTTGGGGACTTAGCTCAGTGATGCCGCTGCCTGCCTCGCAAGCACAAGGTCTCAAGTTTGATCCCTGGTATCAAAAAAAGCCAAAGCCAAAACAAAACAAAAAAATTAAGTAAATTTTAAAATATTAATAAAATAACATATGTTTTAAAAAATGAGGGTTTTAAAAATGATTTTCTTAGAAAGGTTTATGTATTTAAAAATCCCTTTTTCAGTATGATCAGTCTGACTCCAACACAGTGGGCCACGTGTGCCTGTGCCTGCACGCGGCCCTCACTGAGGAGCTGGGCTCAGGGAGCTGGCAGCCCTGCAGGCCAGGTGTGTTCTGGGATGAGTGCCAAGGGCAGGCCCCAAATGCTTAGAGAAGGGGGACCTGCACGGGTCAGAATCATTGAAGAAGTTTCAAAGAAGAGATGGAACTGGTTCTGTACCAGGAGATGAGCCCAAGGCTGCTGGTGGTGTGCAGGAAAGAGCATCTTGAAACACGCTGAAGCCCTTCTGCCCTAACCAGTCAGTGCTTCCTGTGCTCCAGGGCCACCGCCATGAGCATTTCCTCCAGCCCAAGCTGGGCTTCTAGTGAGAAGAAAGCAAGCCACAGACAACAAAAGACTCCAGGATCCTGGATGAACCCAGAATCACAGCAGATCTAGGACCAGGTAGATCTGGAACCAGGATGTATTTAGACAGGATAGGAAGGGGTGAGGGATGGAAGCATTTTCTGGAAGGTGAACAAGCAGACTCGTTGCAAGAAAAAGCAAAACAGCTGGCTTTGGACACTGCAGACAACATGCTGCAGTGGGCAACCAGGCAAACGAGATGCCCAAAGCCTGGAAACAAGCGCACAGGTCGGGGAGCACGTGAGGACTCATTCACAGGCTGCAGTTTGCGATGACACAAATGCCCCAGATATAACGGCCAGTCTGATGTTTTCCCAAAGCCTTGGACTCTGAACGAGACAGTTTCTGAGACATCTCCACAGCGGGCCCCAGCACCTCGGACCCCTCCGCTCCACCCACTCTGGCCTCCTGCCTCAGCAGGGGCTTCCCTTCCCGGTGCCCCTGAGCTCAGTGACCACCCACCGCCTGGCTGTGTCCCCTGGCTCCCTCCTGGACCTTTCGTTCTACTCATCGATTCTGGACACATGCAATGTACAAAAATAAAGAGTTAAAAGGAAAAGCACAATCCACCTATGATCCTGAGTCCTAAATACTGCATAATCACCAGTATTGTATCTACTCTTTCATACAAATATGAAAAATTAAACTGACTTGGTAAGCTGCGATGGTATGGCAGTTTTATAGCCTACTGCTCTACAGTGTTTTCCTATTTCTACACAAACGCTTGACCAGACAGCTCAGCTTCAACTCTGCCAGGCTGGAAGCATTTCTTTGGTGTAGCCACGTTCTCCTCAGTATACATGCAGCATGTTCATTGAGCATCATTTGTACTGCACAAAGTAAAGAGTAAAACAGTCGTCTACCAACCATGGGGTGACCAACTGTGCAGTCATGTGGAAGCTCCACAGAAGTATATTAAAGATGGCTGATTTTCCAAACAGCTGTCAGGACAAGCATTTTCATAGAAATAGGAAGTTTCTACAGTCACACCACAACTGAGCAAAGCTGCCATTAATTAACTCAGACACCAGCCTGTCGCTTGTTAGTCCTACGACATCCCTGGAGATTGTTAATTAAAAAGCCAAAAATCCCAGTGACCTTCCAAGCTATCTGTCTTTCTCCCAAAAGAGTGCTAACTAACAAAGTGAAGATTTTGCTAGCTGCGTTCATGATGGTTTTGTTAGCTAGGCTCTAGGAGCTGCTGATGAAACCACCATTCATAAAAACCAAACTGCAGTGTTCTAAAGATTGGCAGGATATTTTTCGGTACATAAAATACAATGACAGATCTGAAAGCAAGTCCACATGTCTGCAATGTACTTACTTCGAAATGCCTCTGTTGGCTGGTTGCCATGGGAACAGCAAATTCCCAGTAGCTGCCCGATAGCAGAAGACACCCAGCAGCCCTAGCGCTAGGGCCACCTTGACCACAGGGGAGCACCCCCTCTGAGCCAGCAGGAAGACCGCAAGCAGGGAGAGGGCAGCCAGGCAGGAGAGCTCCATCCTGTGACTAGGGCTGCAGTGAGACAGAAAATCCCAAGGTTGTTACCAAGTGGGACTACTGATGTACACAATCCACACCCAGCGGCTCCAAAGAAGTGGATTAAAGATAGCTGATTTTCTTAGAGAGAAAAAAAATTGGTTAATTAAATTTAAACAAAAGTTCTTAAAATGTGACAAATAAGTTGGTTCACCGGAAGTCTCATAGCTTTGACAGGCTTAGAGGCTGGGCAGGAGGTATAAATAGTCCTGTCCCCACCACCCTTGACTGGCTGCATCCTTACCCCACCTCTGGCAGGCTGCCCCATGCCCTGGGGTGAGGGAAGGTGCAGGAGTGGAACCGAGCCACGTTTGGAGTGCTGGAAGGCCGGGCTCTGTTCTCCACTACACCTCATACTCACAAGCTCAGACAATCACTGTTAAAAGGATGATTAAATATTCTACCACATATACTCGGGCCTGGCAAAAAGATGTGAGCATTCATTTGCTACTGAGCTTTAAGCCGCATGCACATTTTAGGCACTCTGGATGGCCATGTGCCACTGAAGCAGGTCAGGCAGACAACTGTGGAGGAGTGGGCAGCTGCCCGGAGGTACGAAACTCGCACCTCTGCACCAGGACAGGAGTGCCCTGCAGCACGGAAGTGCAGGGTGCAGGTGGCCCACGTTCACACCCCAGGGGATGTACAGACACAACTGCTCCAGTGATAACTTCCTCCATTTTTCAGATCTCAAATGGTATCCTATTCTTAGCACAAAGAACAGGCCTAAGTGTATTCAAAGAAGACTGGTGTGTGAACTCAGTAGCAGGGTCAGCCTGCTGGGGTTGTGCTCACCTGGTGAGCCAGTGGCTGAGGTCTGGCCGGTGGGCTCCCTGGACCCCTGTGTGGTTCAGGGACCGCAGCAGTCGGCAGCAGGCCAGTACCAGCCATGGCCCGGCTAGCACTGCCCAGCGTGTGTGGCCTCCGCGTGCTCCAGAGGGGAGCCCTTTACTCGCCTGGCCAGCCTTGGGGGCTTCACAGGCTGTGCAGTCCTGTCGCATGCAGGTGGCTCCCACAGTCCCTGGCTCTGTGTGGAAGTAGCACTGAAGCTTGCTGTCATCCCCCAGGAAGTAGCTCCTGCAGGTTTCCTGGCTCAGAGCCAGACACAGTGTGTTGACCAGGAAGTACCAGGTCTGGTGCTCCTCTTCCACAAAGCTGCTGGCTCCCAGGCTCAGGACATGGCCCACCGTGCCCAGCAGGAGGAGGAGGCCCACCTCTGACCATCCTGAGCAGGGGTGGGCTGCACTCTGTGAGGAAGAAACGCGTCTTATTAGGGGTGATCTGAAAATGGCACACACTCACTGAATGTGATGATGTCCTTGCTCAGAGCAACTACCCGTGACAGGCCCTAGGTGTCTTCCTGAGCAGTGCCGCAGAGTTGCCCAGGAGTCCCTCCTCCTGTGCCGCCCTCTCTCCCTAGCCAGAGTAGCAAAGACCAAGATGGCCGGGTGAGCCCAAGCCCATGGGCCAGGGCCCCTGCCAGCCCTCCTTCCATGCCAGTTCCTGCTGTTTGGAAACTGAAGGCCCCGACACATCCTGCAGATGTGCTGACAACAAACTTGTTCATGAGTTTCTAGAACTCTAGTTTCCACTATGAGCAGTTATATCTGTTTGAAATGACAAAGAGGGCATCACAGTCCTTTCCCTTTAATATTCTAACTTTAAATGGCTCAAGGCTCAGTTACTGCCATTTGTTCTTTTGATATCTATTAACTGTGTGTTGTGAGATACTAGAAGAGAGGTAGCATGAACCCAGCTAGGGCTGAGAGATACAGAGATACAGACATGAACAAAGACAATCTGAGTCCCAGGGACCTCGAGATGCCCACATGCATCCCCCACCTGTGGGGTGTGCAGGCCTCCATCCTCACGGTGCTCTGGACACTGTGGACCTGACAGCTGTCCATTTCTTCTCTCTGCCCTGCCCCCACCTCCCAGCTAACGAACAAAGGTGCCCGGCCAGAGACTCAGAATTCAAAGAACTGCACTTGGGGACGCAGAGGCACAGCAGACCAAGTGTCCCGGAGCATCCTGAGTGCCCACCAGAGGACCATGCCCTTGGCTGCAGCTCAGATGCTTTGTGAGACTCAGGCCCATGTGGGCCGGTCCTCCATGGCCAGCAACCCTGAGGACCCTTCTGCTCCCCTCCTAGAGCTCTCCTTCCAACCAAGCGCAGAGGCATGTGGCCTGATCACCACACCGGAATATGGGGTCCCGGCACCCAGGAGCCTGGGATGGGCAGCTAAGGTCCCCCACTGCCATCCCCTGTGAGGTGCATACCAAGTGTTCAACCACATCTGGGGGACAAAAGTGGGCTGGTGTAACAACCGTCCACACCTGCTGTACCTTCCGCAGGAAAGTGCTGTCCATGACCATCCTGGCAAATGCAGACGCAATCACACAGAGCAGTGCAGAAACCAGCACCATCACGCCTCCTGCCGCCAGCCATGGGAGGCTGCAGAGGTAGCAGGAGCTCTCAGCTGAAGTGCATACTACTACATGGATGGCCGACAGGACCAGGAACATCAGGTAGAAGAGAAGAGAGAACACGGGAGATGACAGTGGCACTTCTAGCTCAGCCCTTCTGCGCAGCACCTGTGGGATGCTGAGGAGGAGCAGGATGAGAGTCTGCAACAGAGGACGCCAGCATGGATTAGGTGGCCAGGTGTTGCACGGTCCACAGGACCCAAGCCTCCCCCATGCCAGCTGCTCACACAGTGGGACCAGACGAGGCCCAAGAAAGAGGATTTTTAATTGCCTACTGGAAGTACACAGTATGGCTTATTTTTGACCTCCTGTGGCAACGCAGGGTACATTCATCGGCACAGCTTTGTGCAGTCACAAGCTGGACACATGGGAGGGTGAGGAAAAGCTGTCTTTTCTGGGTTTAGTAACACTGTGGTTAGTACTGTATATATTTCAAACTCATATTTTGGCTGAGTTGCCAAATCTATGCAACACCACCTGAGCCCCACCACATGAAGGTTCGTACCTCCAGAACGATGATGGTCCCCACCGCCATGGAGTAGGTATCATACTGAGCCACGTGCGTGCTTAGTGCCAGGCTCAGGGTCCTCAGCGCACCCAGGTACTGCCTGGCCACCTTAGTCCCCAGGTTGAGCAGCGCACCAGAACGGTCCTCCTCTAAGTGCAGCTTCACCCAATTCCCATGGAGCTTTTCTGCCATTACAAACTGCTCAAATCCAGGATCTGCAGGGCAGAAAGATCTCACATGGTGATCTGCAGCATGAGTTATAGAACTGATACCCAATGCACACTGCTTATTCCTTCAGGGGAGGGGCAGCAACATACTATTAGTAAAACTGTAAACACTGACAATGAGCTTGTCTGTCACAGCTTTCCCAGGGCCTGGGTCCTTCGTATGGATAGAAATGTCTGCCCTCTACTTGACCCAGACTCCTCTCTACACCTCTTACCTGGTCACACCTCCTTCTCACCCTCTTATTGTCTCTTTCCACTCTTCCTTTTCTTGTGCAACATAAAACCATTCCTGAGGTGTACTGTGTCAGTTGGTCCTGGTTGTGCAGAATCGTTCCGGTCCTCACAGCACATGTGTGGGGACCCTAACCCACACCTACCTCCGCGCCCAGCCGGCCCTTCCGTCCTTGCACACATATTGGCTCCTTAACCCCCTTCTTTAAGTACCCTCTGGAAAGTGACTCCCCAGCCCTTGGCTCAGGAAGGCCAGTGATGGCCTGATGTAGGAGGCCTGACCCTGGGAAGGGGCTGGCCTCATGGCTGCTGCCTCTTGCAGCAAACACTGGCAAGCTGCCAGGCACTGGTGTCCGCCCTTTCTAGAGCTAGACGGTCTCTCAGTCCTGCCTGGATCACACTTACTCATGAGTAGACAGATCCTCAAACCAAGAACCTTGACCTGGTGATATCTGAAATTCTCAGGAAGGGCCACTGAAGGGGGACTCAGAAGTGCCTGTCAGCGGGTCCCCAACCTGACAGCTCTGACCCAGCCACAGGTTTGCCTCACAGCAGCACAAGAACTCTTACAGACAACCCAGTAGCTGCATAAGGTGCAGACATGAGCCCAGATACTTCCAATTCCATGCTCATTACTGCTAGCAGACACAGCCTTATAGCACCAATGGCCAGCACCCCACTAAGCAGCTCTTCCTTTCCTTCCCTCATTGGCCAGTGGGGCTGGGATGCAGACCTGGGTGCCTCATGTTTCTGTGACTCCATATAGAGGCTGCGGGGCACAGACATGAATGCCCTTGTTTCTATGACTCCCTCTGGATGCTATGGAGTGTAGACCTGGGTCTCCCACTTTGCAGTGCTGGGTGCAGCAGTTAGGATGCCAGCCTCATGGATTCAAATTCACATTCTCTCTCTTTTTCTCGCAAGTACACATGCGCATGTGCACAGACACACACACACACACACACACACACACACACACACACGGGCTCAGACATGCAATTAAAAAGTGTGAAGAATGGTATGACAGAAAAATACACTATATAATGAGTTCTAGGTTAGGGGAGGAATTGGTTCTAGATTTAAAGTGGGGTGGGGCAAAAGCCTGGTCTGACATCTAAGCTGAATTAAAAGGGTACTTTGGAATTAACTCTGAAAACCCAGGGAAGAGACTCTAGTCAATGGGAACAGCATGTGCAAAGGTCCTGAAGCGAGAGAAAGTCAGTCCCCCCAGAGCAGAGACCACGAGAGGCAGGTGCTCAGGGCAAGCTGGGTGTCTGAAGGGCTCATTGGTCAGATGGGGTCCGAAACCTGCTGCTGGAACTGTGCTGATGGCAGAAATGCAGTCTCCTTGCGGCATGAGACCCAGGCAGCGGCCTTGGGGTCTCTTCCACCCCTCACAGTTCTTGATTTCTCCCTACCCTGACATTTCTGAAAGAGGCAAACCACCTTTTTGTTGTTTTTGTTTTTAATGGTGTTTTTACTGATATAGCAGAAAGGGCACTTTATAGCGAGAGCAAATACGCAAAACTTCACTGAAATCATTTTTGAAAAAACAAAACAAACCAGAAGCAACAGGGGTCCAGGTTTGGGCTGTACGGGGGTCGTGTCCAGGCCCTGCCTGACACAGCACTTCTCCCTGGACCCCGGGCCACACCTGGCTCACGGTGCCTTCTCGCCCTTGCTGCCTGTGGCTCCAGACTGCCCCCACCTGGCAGGCTGTGTCTCCCACAGGTGACACTTGCCTACTTGTACTTGTCCTGGTGGCTGCAGCCCAGCTAGGGAAGAACTGACAGCATCGCAGCAAACCCTGCCTCAGACAGGAGAAGCCTTCTGTAGACTCACAGGGAGCCAAGGGCGCTAGTGCCAGCCCGTGATGGGCCTGGGCGTGTGACTCAGCTGACTACAGCGGCTGTGGGCAGGTACATGCTCCTTCTAGGACCATGCCTTCTGGCTCACAAACACCCGAGGGTCTCAATCCCAGGGATGCAGCACCTGCTCTGGGTCCCAGGTCTGGACTCCTTTCCTTCTCTCTGCCCACACCGGAGCCCACCCTAGAGGCTTTCCGCAGCTCTCCAGTGGTCCGCTTCCAGCAGTCACTAAGGGCTCACATTGCCAGATCCAACACTTGGTCCCTAGGGCTTACTTCTTACCGGTATTCAACACAGCTGCTCACTGCCCCCAACTGAGAGTCTTTCTTTCTGTGGTTTCCTGGACACCTGCAAACCTGCCTCCTGTGATTGGTCCACCTCAGTGCATAGTCAGCCCCTCTTCTGTACTGCTGAAAACACTGGGGTTGCTCCTTGTTCCTGTACCTTACATCCCAGGGTGCCAGCCAATCCTGTCTATGCCACCTCCAAAACATTTCCTGAATGCAACTCCCATGCTCACCCCTTGGCCATCTCTACCCACCTCTCACCAGAGTGAAGCTGCTCCCCACTGGGTGAGCCCTCAGAGACAGGCTGGGTGGGCTTGGAAATGCAGGCCAAAAGCCTCGGGCTTCACAGGAAACCATGCAGCTGTTCCACTTCATCTAGAACAAAGGTGGGCCTGACGCCCGAAGAGCTGTGCATCCTGTCATCATCTCCTGGCACCCTGTTCAGACGCATCCTCAGGCTGTATGGGGCCCTGCACTATCTCTCCCCTGCCCCAGGGTCCCTGCCACCATCTATCGTGTATCACCTATTATGACGCTTTTCTCCTCACTCTGGAACGTACCATAAGCACAGAAATCTTGTACCATTCAATGCTTTAATAGTTTGTAACAAGAACTTGGTAAATACTTGTTGAATTAATAAAAGTTATGAAAGCACTCCACTTAGATGACTGCATCGGTGGGTGTTGCTTATGTTGACAATTAAGTGTCTAAGCAAAGAGGAATACAATATGTATATAATCAAAGAGTAATGAATGCAAAGTATGCCCATGACAAACTCATATAACAAAGTACAGCAGGAAAACAAGGCTCAAAGGGGACATACAGTCCTGGAGGAAGTTGGAAACTATTAACTGGTTTACCTTTTTCATATGATGGGACATTCTCTTGCAACAATCTGCTAAGCTGTATTGCGTTTAGATGTAAAAATCTCAGTTGTTCTCTCATTGGTCTTCTTTCTACAACTGGAAATAAAAGACTCCCTATACTGTCCTTTGGAATTGGGAAACCAAGCCCTATTGCAAGCGTTGCAGCCAAATCCGTCTGCTGGACCTGTGTTGGGTGTCGGATGTCATCTAGAAAAAGGAAAACATTTTAGGAAATGGTCTTGAATTTGACCTTCTACAGGTAATATAAGCCAAATCACCAATCTCTTCAGGCTATTCCATGTAGATCACACAGAAACCTCTTCCTTGCTTTCTGTGTCAGAGTTACCGTGTGCTGCCTTCTGTTACATGGCTTACCATGCACCAGGAGAGATCAGTGAGGAAACTCAGTGTGAGCCACAGACCAGGGCCACACACGAGCTGGCAGGTAGCTCAGCAGAGCCAACAGATTGGCGCAAGGGTGAGGTGGGGCTTTCTGGATGCAGAAAGCTCTGTGCTATCCTCCCTGGGCATGGCCCTAATAAGACCTGGCCCACCTTTCAGCAGGTCCTAAATAGCAGCAGGGCTTCTCTGGGGACAGCAAGCACAAGGCTTGGGTCAGCTGAGCAGGTGCAGCCCTCAACTGGGAAAGCAAAGATGTTACCTGTCAATGAGCTGCAGTAGGGTGTTGTGCCAGATCCTCGCAAGGAGTGTGGGGCTTGGGGCAAGGTGCTGGGTCAGCCCTGCTGACACTCCAGCATGGCTGTGGGGCTTTCTCATCTTTGGGCAGAGTGAGCAGCACCACACCAGGAGGTGCAGGACTGGTCCGCAGGGCTCTGAGGGGGCCACCAGCAGAGTTAACTTGGTGACCATGCTCAGTGTGAGTATCTTGGGTACTCAAGTGTGAGTCTGTGAAGATTTTACTGTAGTTGTAGCAGTTTTGGTTATATGGACTTTTTAATTTGGTCAAATTTATTTTCTTGACCAACCCTCCAGTGACGGCTTCTAGTTATATTAGAAAGAACTTTCCATCCTAATGTTATTACTTGCTTACTTCTGGTACCTTCTTCTAGAGTTTTCTTACATTAAGTGTTTTGAGCTGAAAAAACAAAACAAAAGCAAACACAACACAAATACAACAAACACACTCATACATGGTGTTCGTTGGGGCACATCACACCCAAGCCATGTGTGATTTCTCACTCTATCAAATCTGGGTGCTGACAACCAGGATTCTAAGCTGAGGGAAAAAAAAAATTACAGAAGGTCTAAGAAATGAATTTTACAGCTTTCAATGTGAATTGGAAGTGACAGTACAGACCTAATATCATTTACCTTCAAAGACTTCCCCGCTCTATCCAGAAATCTGATGGGCCTGGCATCAGGAAAGAGCACCTTCAGCTTTAGGACAGTGATCCGCAAACCTTCTTCCATTCACAGGGGCCAGAAAGAAGCTGACCAGGCCTCAGAAGAGCAGCACATGGATCAGAGGGCAGCAGAGCAAGTGAGGACAACCCAGGACTCGGAGACGATAATTTGAATATTAAGTAGAAGAGCCTCTACAGAGAATGGCAACAAGTTTATAGGCTTCAACCCTCGAGTTCACAATGCTATTAATCGGTAACAGTTGATGAATAACAGTGAACTCATCCACTGATTTCACACTGGTGATTACGTGGGAAGGATAAACCATCATTTCTCTTGTCTCTTATGAGAATGGTACCACTGGATAGCCAAAAAGTACAGGAGGAATTTTCTTTATTGAATTATTCCGGCTGTTCTGGTTTGAATGTATCGTCCAAAATGTATGTGATGGGAACTTAATCTCTAATGTGACAGTGCTGGGAGGAGAGACCATGTAGCAGGTGTTAGCTCATGAGGGCTAATGCCGTTACAAAAGGGCACGGTGGAAGAGTTTAGTCCTTTCTGCCTTCCACCCAGTGCCATGTGAGGACAAAGTATCCCTCCTCTCTGGAGGACACAGTATTTAAGGGACCATCTTGGAAGCAGGGAGCAGCCCTCACCAATGCTTGTACTTTAATCTTGGACTTTTCAGCTTTCAGAACTGTAGGAGATAAGTTTACTTCTTTATAAATTACTCATTCTATGGCATTCAGTTATAGCAGCAGCAATGGACTAAAAAACTAGCTAAGTAATGAAAAAAGAATTATAGAAATAAAATATCACTCTTTGCAAACTCCACTGAGTTAATGGTCCAAGATGACCACCCCTGGCTACTAACAGCACAATAAAACAGTCAGTCAGATATTATGCCCCTCCAGTTAGAACCAGCTTTGCCCAGACCAGATTAGACCAGATTAAAATGAACCAGAACAGACCAGACCAGATCAAACTGACAGATCTGAGCCTGCTCAAGGCTCTGGGGTATAGATTTACAAAATCGACAGAAGATGCCGCAGCAGACAATACATACAGCAACTGGCAAAGCCCAGACTATGGAGATTCCACAGGACAGATGACTGGGTATCTTTAACAAATATATTGTGGTACAATAAAAGAGGTTAATAGAGACTCAAGACACGCCAACACATCACAATGTATATATCTTACTTGTCCCCTAACTGAAACAATTAAGTAAAGAGACACTAGAAATCTGAACACTATTGATGTTGTTAATGTTATTTTTAAAACATAATAATGATGCCAAGATTATGGGGAGAAAACTGCATATATTTTAGAGATCTGCTTCCAAATAATAAAGGAGAAGGTAGATGAGTGTGGACAAAGATAAAATAAACCAGCATAAATGGACTAGTCACTGTTGAAGCTGGGTGGTGAAGTGGAGAATTTATTATAGTCTTTGGCTATCTTTATAGGTCCGAAATTCTCTATAATAAAGAATCTTTTAAAGAGTTTAAAATGTTTTGGTCTAGAATTTATATTGGTTTGGATGATGTACTTTGGTAGAACAACATACAATTCAGCATCACTTCTTTCCAGGTGAGCCAGGTATGCTAATGACACTCACTAAGTGTCCTGTGTTTTCCCCCGAGATGCTGCCATTATCCAATCTTACAGTCTGGGGTCTACTTTTCACCTCCTGATTTTGTTCCATGGATGTGTCTGACCAGTTCCTGCCAGCGTATTAGTTTTAATAACTGTAATTCTGACTAGTTCCTGCCAGGGTATTATAGTTTCAATAACTGTAAATCTGTACTGTGTACACAGATGGAGCAGATTTGATCCTGAAGCATTTCTGGTTATCATTCTCCCAGGCCTTACACCTCCACTGGCGCTGCCACATCCTCACCTAAGCATCTTTTAAACATCCCATTAGCAGATACTGATGAAACAGCCACGGTGCTGGTTGTTATTCTAGGCCTGGAAGACAGAACAGGCAAGGTCTTACCTTCATGGAGCTTATGTTTCAATAGCAAGAGGCGGGCAACAAAATATACCTGCTCTGCCTTTGTGAAGGTCCAGGAAGAGATACATGACCCTTCCCGGACCCCTGGCCCTCGAGTGACCCAGACCTGTGCTTCTCACCTCAAGGTGAGGTATTGGGATGGGTAGTAGCAGATTGGGACAAATGTGAAATCACACAGTGCACAAACCAGAGCTTCATAAAAAATGGCCATCACAGCCTCCGTCTAGGGGCATCCAGCAAATGAAGAAACTGTTATCCCAGAAAAATCAACTAAACTTTGGTAAGAAGGTCAAGAGTCTACGGCACACAAACTGTGATCTAAGCCCCCTCTCTTCCCAGCTCAGTGGGACAGAAAATTCACTCCAAGGGATACCCAGGAACACAAGGCTCTCTCTTCTCAAAGCTGCATGGGTGGGCGGTGCTTGCTGCCAGGCAAGGGCAGGGCATGAGGAGCTCTCATCTTCCCCTGCTGCTGTTGTCCTTTCAGAAACAAAAGAGAAGAATCAGCCAGCAGTTAGCTGAGCTTCAGAGCTAGATGTGACAGAAACAAAGGTAATAGCTAAGAGGGCTGTGTGTGCCAGGGTGTGCCCCTGAAGCACCACTGTAGCACTGAATTAGTCCTCAAGTCACCAGAAAAATAAACATGCCCTGGAGGGGAAAGGGTTAGTGTCCCGAGTTGCTGCACTGCTTCATTTGTGTAGTTCAGTGATGGAGATCACCCTGAGTGAGCTGCAAATTCATAAATTGGCTTTTCATATTAAGAGTCTGAGGGCCGGGGATTTAGCTCAGTGGCACTGCACCTGCCTCGCAAGTCCAAGGTCCTGAGTTCAATCCCCAGTACCAAAAAACAAAGTCTGAGTCTGCCTATTAGCTCACAATGGCTTGCCTGAAGAGCCAGCGGTTGGTGTGTGGGAATGAAACAACGCCCCACACCACTGGTTACAGCAGAGGTCTCAATGATCTGTGACACTGTGATGTCTTGGATAGAAAGACAATAGTGCAACTGAGGGCAGCATGACTCATACAGAAAACTCCTACAGAGGTAAAATTAATCCACGGGAAGAAACAAATTTCCCGTTAATCTATGAGCTGCTCTTGCTAGAATGTCTTGTTCCCTTGCTGCTCAGAACCTGCTCGCATCAGTGCTCTCCACTCCACTGCTCCCTGCACCGCCCCTTACCCCTTCAAGAAGCTGCATGTTCAATAAAAAGTGGCGAGCTGTAGGAGACAGTGTCTTAGCCTGATAAAAGCTTTGACTGTCTTGGGCCCCTCATTTATGCATTAAGATTGTGTCTTGTCTTTTTAAATCCTGCAACCATATCCTTGCTCAGGAGATTGGGGGACTGATCAGCATCCAATAGTTCAGGATAGCCATGAACTTACCATGTAGTCCAGGCTGACCTTGAACCCATGGCGATCCTCCTGCCTCAGCCTCCCAACTGCTTGGATCACAGATGTGTGCCACCATGCCTGGTCACACTACATCATTTAACATGTTCAGTTTTCACCAAAAATTATGAGACACACAAAGTTACAGGTAAGTGTGACAAACAGGAAAAATCTTTCCTGGGGAAGGGTCCATATGTCAGACTAAAAGACTTCAAAGAGGCTCATTAGAAGTGTTCAATAGCAGGTCTGAAATGGCACAAGGAAGCATCACAAAGATCAAGATGATTACACCATTTGAACACCAGAAAATCCTCAAACTTGATGAAAAGCATTTACAAATCCAAGAGGCTCAATGAACTCCATGTTGGATAAACACAAATGACACAGACTCACTGCACTGAAAATGCTAGAAGACAGGAAGCACAATGCTGAATGGTGACTTCTCATCAGAACCATGGAGGCCAGATGCAGGGCACGGCAGTTGGAAGCTGAGAGAAAAGACTGCTAACTTGGAGACTTAAATCCAACAAAACTATCCTCAAAAAAGATAGGGCCGGGGATTTAGCTCAGTGGTTGTGCTGCCTGCCTCATAAGCGCAAGGACCTGAGTTCAATCCCCGGTACCAAAAGAAAGATATCCTCAGAATTTAGAAAACAGACAATCTGGTAGCAAACTCACCTTATAAGATACAGTGAAAGAGGTTCTTAAAGCTGAAACCAAGTGACTCCAGGTAGTAATATGGGCCCATAAGAAAGGCAAAGGTAGGTATATAATTCTAAAAAACAGCACAAAGGCAAATTTCTTCCCTTTTCTTCTCTTAACTTATTTCAAAAATAATATAAAAACCATATATATATAACCAGGCATAGTATACCACACCTGCAAATCCAGCTCCTGGGGAGGCAAAGGCAAGAGGATACTAAGTTTGAGGTCAACCTGGGCAAATTAGCAAGACCTTGCTCAAAGTAAAATAAAAGGGGCTGTGGGTGTAGCTCAGTGTTAGAATGTGCAAAGCCCTGGGTTCAATCCCCAGTACTGGAAAAAAAAAATGTAATTATGCTGTCAGCTGCACTATAAAGAAATACAACACATTTGACAGAAACAGGTGGAAATGGGGGTAGAACTATATTGTAGCAAGACAATGACACCAGATGAAAACACATATCCTTACAAAAACATACAGATAGTCACAGCAGCAAGTAGAAGCAACCTAAATGTTCCTCCACCAATGGACAATAAATAATCTGGTCCACCACATGATCGAATACAATTCAGCAACAAAAAGGAATGAAAGACTGGCATGCTGCAGCCTGAATAAGCCTGGAAAAACATCACCCTAAGTGAAGGAAGCAGATCTCAAGCCCATGTGTCATGTGTCCCAGTTCCACAGAATGCCCACAAGTGGGTCACTAGTGAGTGCCCAGTGCTGGGGGTGGGGGGCATTACTAAAATGTAAGAGGTTTCTTTTTGAGAGGATCAAATGTCCTAAAGCTAACTATGACAATGGTCACCCAACGCCATGAATACATTAGTGAACAGTCCTGGTTCATAAAATGAAAAAGATGAGAAGAACACAATTGTTCGGAGAAAACAAAACAGATCCAGTGATCAGGGCTGAGGCAGGTCGTCTGTACAGCACCACACAGATGTTCTAAATATCCACACTGGAGATGAAGCGTCAGCACTTCTATCACACAACAGCCCTAACCTTTGTTCCTACAGAGAAAGATCTGGCATAATTGTCTCTTCCTTCCTGGACCAAGAGCTCCTTCAGGACAAAGGTGTCTGGCTCCTGTGCTAACCCAGTGGTGCCCAGTACAACCCCTGGCCCATCCTACGCACTCAACAAACCCCTTCTGAGGGAGTGGATGGTAGAAGACATGGGTGAGTGGCACCCTGACTTCTCTGGGTCAGGGTGGTAGCAGATAATTGCAGGACACAGGGCAGTGGCTCAGGGTCTGCACACCTTGCAGAGGGCAGGTGTCTGGGTAGGCTCCTGGAGAGGCTGAGTCCCAAGAGCCAGTGACATCTGAGGAGAACGCCCATACACCATGGGGGGAGGAGGGGAAGGGGATTCCCCTGCCAACGCCTGAGTTTATTCAGCAAATCTTTTTGGCACCTATTATGTGTTGGGCAACATCTCAGCATGGAGTGAGAAGGCAGCTGTGATGTGAACCCCACAAACAAGCCTATGAAGACAGACCAAGCCAAGCATGCCTTCAGAGAGCAAGTATGGAGGAGACATGAACAGTAAAGTAGTTTGGCCTTGGAGATGAGGAATGATGCATCTGAGACCTGCAGGAGGCTAAGACGGCGAGACAGGGGCGGGAGGGCAGAGAACCAGCAAAACAACTCGCAACGAAGCAGTCAGGCTGACCAAAAGCTTCTCATGGGTTTCATAATTTATCCTAAGTTCAGCTACTGAGGGCCGTATGTATGGAGAGATGTGAGGAAACAGAATGCGGGCAGTGAGGGAGGTAGGCCTACTCATGGCATCTTTGGCCATGGAAGCAGACGAGCCACCTCAGGAGCAAGTGTAGAATGACACAGCCAGTCCAGAAAAGACCAGTGAAGGAAGCAGAGGAGTGGCAGCCCAGCCAGAGTTGGAAGGACAGCCAAACAAGTGCTGACTGGTACTGCAGAGCAAGGAAGCCAGCTCCAAGAATGTCCCCAGGCTCTGCTACACCTTAGACATAACCACTACACCTACTGCAAGTGTGTCAGCAAGAGGTGGGAGACAGCACCTCTTGGGGGAGCCAGGGGACGGGAGCAGGCAGGGGAGCCATGTGGGCTGCAGAAGTGGCGCCTGACCCCAGGAATAGGGCCTCAGTCAGTCATGCTCCAACTTCATCCCCGATGCTTGCTATTCGATATGTGGCTTTACATAGTGCATGCTTTTCAAACATTTTAAACATTTGTTCCCTTCAGTCTGTATATACAGGTCAGATGTCTGTAAGTGAAGGCAGTTCTTTTAATATTTCCAAATACCAGACAGTAACATTTTGAAATTAACATTCCTGCAAAAGTTTGTGCAAGCGTTTTGAGATTCAGGGTAAGGGATGTAAACTCCAAATACTGACTGCTCCTCTCCCCCTTATTTTTATTTTCAATTACTCAGGATATTTCAAGATTATACAGCTTTAAAAAGTGGCTTGTAAAATTAAAAATGGACTATAATTTCAAGATGTTAAATGTTCTTTAATTCTCACCAGGTTTTCTCTCAAATGCAGAGCTGACTAGGACCAGGGGTGTCCTCACTTCCTCTGCAGAGGCGGCCCCATGACTTCCTGTCTCAGACATGCCGTGGTCACCACAAAGAACCAGCAAACTGGGTGAAAGAGTCTCTCTCTCCTGCAAGGCAAAGTAAGGGCCAGCTGCAGCCAGACTGAAGAGCACTTGTGCTCTGGCTAAGCTGTGGCAGGACTGAGGAGACCTGTGACCAGGGAGGCAAACACTGCAGATGCTGCCTCTGTGTCCTGAGCAGGAGCTCCTGGATCAAGAGGTTCCATGGGCTCAAACAAAGGCTCCATTCCAAACACTGCAGGAGAAACAGAGTTGTGTCATGCTTGAGCCCTTTGCCAGAGGATCTGCTTTAGCCACTCCTGGACTGGGACCCTGGGCACAGGATGGTCCCTGCCTCTGTTTGTACATCTGTCAGAGGAGATACAAAAGGAATCTATTTCACAGGACTGTTTAAGGATAAGACACATGGCACCTAGAAGGGTGAGCACGTAGGGTGAGCGTGTGGGGCTGCTCTGTCAAGAGCTAAGCCTCACACAAGCCTTGCAGGCTCTCCAGCTGCATGGTCTCAGGTAACATTTGGGTCCTCCTTTGCTTAGGTCTCTGCTCACACCACACCCTCATGGAAACTGTTCTGTGCATGTTATTTAAAGCTGCAGTCTCTCCTCAAATGGAGTGCTGCTTCCTCTGCCTTGGTTTCCCTGTGGCACCAACCACTCTCAAGCACAGCTGTTTTCTTGCTTACCATGTCTCTTTGCCTCTAGAACATGAGCTCTACAAGGGGTTGCCTGCCTAAGAACAGCACCTGAGGAGGGACCCTGGGTGCTGGGAGAACTAAGCAGGTCAGCATGGCCACATGGACGGCAGGAAGTGGGGCAGGCTGACAGGTGGGTGTGGCGTTTGCTCAGGCAGCTCTGCTCCTGGCAAGAAACGCGGGCAATACGAAACTCCGACTGCACACCACTTGCCACAGTGAGCTCACCTTCGTCAGCAGCGCGGTGTAAATCTTCATCAGGATGCCATCCATCTCACGGAGCTTTCGTCCAATCAGGGGGCTCTCAGGCCCCGAAACATGGCCAATGTGGTCCAGCCCTAGGTAGTGGAGGATCAATATGTCCCAATCTCCTCTTTTTAACACTCTTTCCAAATGCCTTGTAACATTATTATCCACCTTTGAAGGGGGAAAAAGTACATATAAATAGCTAGTCCAGTATCTCTTAACCCTCGCTCCCCAAGGAAAAAGTAACACAATTATTTTAAAATTTAGGGGTTTATTTTAGATATTAGGACTTAGGAGACTGAAACAACAACAACCAAAACAAAACAAACCCCTGTGTCATTACAGACAAACAAATACATAAATGGACATTAGTCTTAATCTTTTACTCCTATGGCTGTGGACAGAACTTATACAGATAACTGAGAGAAGCAAGGGCTGTTCTGACAAAATTTTTTTTCTGCAGGATCACTGAGCAACACCCCGAGTTAGTGACCAGCAGGCCCGTAAAAAGGCTGTTTGTGGAGGGGAAGAGACAGATGTAACCTCTTTCATTTCTGAAACAAACACAGGATGGAAAGATTCTAGCTGAGCAGCCCTGACAGATGAAGCAGCCTGCTCAGCCCTGATATCACAGACAGCCCACTGTCCTCCCATTAACCGTCAACTGCAAAGACAAATGTCTTGGTGCAGTGCCACACAGTGTGGGGACTCATCACCTGGAAGCCCTGCTACGCCTGCCCGGGCCCCTGTAGAAAAGGCTCAGGGCTACAGACACTCCCTAGACGCCCGTGCCAGGTGCTGAGGCTGTCACCCCAAGGCCAAGCAGACATGGGCGGCTCCTGCCTCTGCCCAGGGCTGGGCCACTTTTCTACATGTGGGTCTCGTCCTGCTCTCTCCTTTGATGGGGATGGCACCCCAGCCTGGCCAGTACCTCTCAGGACCAGGTTCTACCTGACCCACTGCATGCCCTCAACGGCATCATCCCCACGAAGCATCCAATGGCAGAGTCCCACAGCTCTGCTGCCTCAGGAACCCCTCTGCCCACTTCATGCACTTGGAAGACCCCACCTTTCCATCAGATCTGGTCCCAAGAGTACCTCTGCTGAGGCACCCTCCCGATCTCTAGTGTCCTCAGCGGATGCCC
Source organism: Heterocephalus glaber (assembly GCF_053883595.1). Classification (NCBI taxonomy): domain Eukaryota; kingdom Metazoa; phylum Chordata; class Mammalia; order Rodentia; family Bathyergidae; genus Heterocephalus; species Heterocephalus glaber. The sequence continues at coordinate 216,312 of NW_028258325.1, read as the reverse complement.
AGCCACCCTGCACTTCAGGCTCCATAGACCATTGCTCACACCTGTCAGGGTTTACATTCCCAGTGGTAAATGCGTATCATCTCTTTTACTACTGCTCTATAAATTAATAAATGCCACACACAAAATAACATCATCTCTCATGAGGTAATGGCAGTACCCAGCTCCATCTACAGTGACATATTCTCTTATTTTAAAAACTGACCTCTGTATAATCTGACACAAAAAATGAGGTTGTTCCATCATATTCCACAAAATGCTTTGGGAATAACTTAACCCACGTTTCATCTCCATAAAAGATCATTCTCTTCCCAGCAGCCTTTGCCTGTCTTATCACGTTGTCTTCCAGCAGGGCAGGAGAATTGAGGTTTCTGATGACGTCAACAAAACCAGGGAGGCTCCCTGTCATCAACGCCTGCAAGAAGCAGCATTCAAGAGTCAGGCCACGGAATCCAAAAGTGCACCACCAGAAGCTGGAAGATCACTTGAAAGGTACCAAACTAGTGCAGGCCCAATCCTGGAGGGCAAGCCAGTGCCAGATGCCACCTAGGGTGGGGAAAGCACATAAACACTGACCAAAAAGAGCCGACTCAACAATGAAGACAAAGCATTTCAAAACCTCAGCTCAAAGCAATGCTTTCAGGAGAGGGAGGACAAAGGAGGATGCCAGGTTAATAATGGCGGTAGCCAGAGGAGCTGCAGGTCAATGGCGAAATAGGGTATGTGCTAAAGCCACGAACCGTTATATTCAGATCTCCCATATGGTTCCCATTCAATATTCAAACCTGCTCCAGGTGATAAGCAAACTCCTCTATTCTAACGAACTCCAAACTAACAATCCGGAAAGTCTGGTGCCCACCTCTGAGTAGAAAGCCAGAAAAAAGCTGCTTCTGTGTGACTCCCAAGGTTCCCAAGGTAAGCCAGGCCAGGTATGTTGGTAGGACATCCCTCAGCCCCCACCTGCAGTGCTGAACCATGCTTTCTGGAAGAACATGGGTGTGATATGTCCTGCTGTCTTGCTGGCACAGAGTTGATATTAATAACCTTCCCAGTTTTAGCACAGAACCTAAGAGGCCACAGGAACAGATCTCTGTAATTTGGAGTTCTACAACCACAATAGCTGAGACCTGGTATGATAATTCTGCCAGGACTTCTTCAACAGCAAACACTTTTTTGGATTTTTTTTTTTTGTACCAGGGATAGAACTCGCTACCTTGTACTTGTGAGGCAGGCGCAGTGCCACTGAGTTAAATCCCTAGCTCTACAGCAAACACTTTTTTACAATACTGGGGATGAAACTCACGGTTTTATACTTGCTAGGCAAGTGGTCTAACACTGAGCTACATCCCTAGCCAAAGGGATGCAAACATGAATTGTCCAGACTTCTGGAATGCCACAGTGAGGAGCTTGGCAAATCTTCTCTCTAAAGAGCAACAAAAAACTGGACAAAACTGTCAAAAATCAACCATTTCAGAATTTTGAAATTCACTAAAATTATACTGCAAATTGAGGAGTACTTATTTGAGAAAAACTACTCTAGTTGGGCCGGGGATTTGGCTCAGTGGTTCTGCCGCCTGCCTCGCAAGCACAAGGTCCTAAATTCGATCCACGGTACCAAAAAAACCCAAACTACTATAGGTGTGGTGTTTACCTCAGGGCTGCTCCCGCTTTCTCCCCACCCAGCTCTGTGAGCTGACAGCCATGGAGGCCTGCCTGACAGGCACTCTGGGGAAAGGACCCATGCACAGGGAGCTTGTGAAAACACACGAGGAAAGGCCAGTGTCACAGCTGCTGGGTGTTCCGATGCTTCGACAAGCGAGAGACCAGCCCAAAGTTCAAGAAGGGACTGTGAAGAGGGAGCAAGCTGCAGCTGAGTTCTGTAAACTCCCACAAACTTCTGAGCATCTGGAGAGGGCTCCTGTGACCTGGTCCTTCTGGCTGCGCAGGAGGCCCTGCTTAAACAAACTGAAGGTCAGGACAGGCTCGAAACCTGCCCGACAGTGAAGATGTATCCCAACCTACAGGCTTGCCTGGGAGAGGGGTAGGCTCACAGCACACCCTTACCCAAGTACAACCTGAGCCTGTCAGTGGCTAAGCTGAGGCAACCCTCAGAAGACTGGCTTTAAAATGAAAACTAGCATTAGAAAAAAAAACCTAAGTGGAGACATTATTTGGTACATACTAGGAGGAGAAAAACTCCACAGATTAGTTCAGGCAAATTACTGTACAAACAAAGTAACAGCAACAACTACCAGCACTCTTAAGAGTGGGGGATCAGAGCCAGAGTTGAAGCGGCATTGCTTGGATATACACATTTGTTAATCTCGTCAAACCGTACACATAAAAGTATGTGCTCTGTACTGTAGTTTTGAAAACTGTCTCAAAAAAGTTACTTTTTAAAATGATACTCAGAGTACATGTACTAATTTCAAACAAGAAGTATTATGTATTGCAAACATGGACCCCCCAAAAAGAAGAAAACCAAGAGATGCAGCAGACATCCCTGCCCAGGAGTAGCAGGCTCCAAGCGGGACAAGCTTCTTGCTTCCCTGCAATTCAGCCGTACATCAGGAATCCAACTGAAGCCCTGTGTGACTGACACAGGAATGTCAGGCGGCACAGCGAGGCGAGCACAGCTCCTCTGCCAGTGACTGCCATGGAGACCTAAATCCTGGTCTGTGACGTGGCAGGGCCCTGATGAGTTAACTTCCAGCCAAGATCGGCCTGACCCCAGTTAAATTCTTTTCCCCTGAATTACAGCTTCCCTTACTGACCTGATAGGTTGCTGGTTACTCACAAGCCAGCCCCAGTGCCCATTTGCTCTCTCCAGCAAGAGAAGCAGTGCCTCCCCTTTTACACAGCCTTGCCTGTGATATATGCTACCACCAGATGTCTCAAAGCATACCCTGCTCTCCTTCTTCCCATACTTGTAATCAATAAATACTGGATGTCTTTGGTGCCTTTTGTCTTTGTTGCCCGGAGCAGCTTGGACCAGCCAAGACCCAGCTTTCTCTTTAAGTCTTGTTTCTGTGCCTTTCTTTTGTTCTTTTTAGCCTGCATTGTATTACCTTGCGGGAGGTAAAGACCCATAGCCGGGGTCCCAATAAAGAGATGGATAGAGGGGGGAGAGAGGAAAGGGGAAAGGGATAAAAAAAAAATTAAAATATGAAATGTCCATGTACCAATTACAAACATTATTGTTATGGTTTATACCTAAAATGTCCCCCAAGCCCTTATGTGCTCCCAGGTGAGGCTTTTGGAATGACTGGATCATGGGTGTGGTAATTAGATTAGTCCTCTGATTGGACTGGCATAGTTCTGAGTGTGGCTAAACAAATTCATTGAACACAGAAGTTCCACTCTGAGTGTGAGTGGGACCAAGCAACAGGCTTATAGCCACAGACTGTTTCTCCTCCTCGACCAAGCTCCTCTGTCACACCGCCCTGCCTTGGAGGCAGCCGACTATGGACTGAAACCTCTACACACTGTGAGCTGAACCAACCTTTCCTCCTTTAACTTGTGGGTGCTGGGTGTTCTATCCCACCAAAGAGGAAGTGACTAAGACAATTAAGTACAAGCATGTGCTAATAAAAAATGAATAAATAAAATGATAGTGCTCTGAGAACCTGAGGCAGGAGGATTGGAAGTTCGGGCTCAGCCTGGGAAACTCGTGAGACTGTCTCAAAAAAAATAAATAAAATAAAATAAAACGGCTAGGGATGTAGCTCAGTATGAAGACCCTAGATTTAATCCCCAAAACCATCACTACCACCAAAAAAAAACGAGTCTCTCTCATCCCCAAATTCTACTCCTTACAGGTAACCCAGTGACTTTTGGTGAGTATCCTTTTAGACTCTTTTCTGTATGTATATAATCACAAATATACAAAGCATACATTTTTTATACAAAATTATTTGGCAATCTTGTTTTTCAATTAATAAAATATGAACCTCTTTTCCCAGGAACATACTGGTAATTTAAGTGTCAAAATATTGCAGTGTGTAGATGCAAAATATATTTAACCAAGACCATCTTAGAGGTCTTGAGCAGCTTCCTCTGGAATTGCCATTTTACCTGAGATCATTAGGCTGAGGAGCTATAGATGTGAGGCAGAGCTTTCCAGGGAAAAACAGCCAACTGCACAGACCCAAGGCAGAAAATAGTACCGTAAAGGACCGATACCAGATAGGGCCTGCCCGGAGGAAAGGCGCAGGAGGAGAGTGGCTGAGATGAGGTGGAGGAACAGGAGCAGAGCTACATGGAGCCTCAGGAGCCTGTGTTCAAAATGCGCTGAAGCTAAGCCACGGGAAGGTGTTCTGTTTTTCAGTACTGGGTATTAAACCCAGTGCACTTTACCACTAAACTGTACCCCCAGCCCCCTTTAATTTTTTTTTCAAGTTTTGAAACAGGATCTCATGAAGTTATCTGGGTGAGACTTGAATTTAAGATGCTCCCACCTAAGTCTCCCGTGTAGCTGAGATTACAGAAGTGTGCCATCACACTTGGCCATCATAGGGTGTGTAACAGCAGCAGTGTGTCGTACTGAGGCTGGCCCTGACCTGGGCAGGGGGAGGTACAGGAGACATTTGGGTTCCTAGCTAGACCATGGCACCAGGATCAAGGTGCTGGCAGTGGAGATGGGCGCCCACCTTACTGACACATCCACAGTACTTAAGAGTACACAATCATATCACTTCTCATGACATACTGCGATTCTGGGCAAGTTAAATAACTTCTGTGAGTTTGCTTTCTTATGTATATAATCAAAAGACTTGACTGAATGACTTGATGTTCCTTCTAGGGTTGTAACCAACCCACTGATGATTCAAGAACAGAGTAGTTTCCTGGGTTAGGCTGGCCTAGATGATCTGGCTCTGAGTCCTTTCTACTTTCCATGAAGCATGTGCTCTGGATACTTCACAAGAGACACAAATCATGGGTCTCAGTTACATTCTGTCTATGTATGAGGCTCCCTCAGCATTCACTACCCTAGCAAAACTGACAGCACCAAACTAATTTCCACTCAGTCAAAACTGAAACTCCAAGTAGAAGACTAGAGAATCCCTCTAAATTTTTGAAAGAGGCAAACCACTATTCATAAAACATCAAGTCAAACTTACCTTGATTCGAGGCATAGTAACTGTGGGTGGCTTTGCTTCAGCCACAAAACTGTGAGATGGACCTTTTCCCACGAGATAAGTTGTAAAAGGCATATACCTTGCACCCTTTGATCCAAACACAAAATCATCTCGCAAGGCATCTATCAGCACAATAACAGCTTTACTGAAGAGTGGTAGTGGCAGCTTGGTCCAGTTAGAACTGGCTCCTAAAAGTGTTTGAAAAGGGGAAGTTTAAAATTTTTATTTTAAAATCTTAAACTTTACTAGTATTCAAACACCTTCATAATCTACCTTCTGGCTGCTTCCCAGCACAAGCATCAGTGTATCCCAACCCAAAGAGGGCCTGCTTTTGGTAGACACTGCTGGGGAGCAAGTAACAGAAAAAGCATAGACAGTCCTAGTGATAAGCGGTGGATCAGTCTTTGTGTAGCAACGGGGGTGCCCCTACTTGAAGGGGGTAGTGTCCCAAAATAGGACATTTAGGGAGCTTGCCCTGAAAGAGCCCCGAAATGTGGGGCTGGGTGGGCTCATGAACTCCACTTGCACACCCAATGCTGGTATGGGGTGGACCTGACCCAGAGCTAGACAGCCTGGACTGAGTAAGTGAGGACTGGGGAGGGACCTCATCCAGACTGGCCTTAACTCCTAGAAAACGAGAGGGGTCAGCAGGAGTTTTATCTATTGTGTCCTATTAGGTAAAAAAGGTGCTTGGAATTGGAAGTGACCCAAAGGTCTAGTCAGGAAACTGGGATGGGGTCGCTGGAAGATCAGAGTGAGAGAGGCGGAGCCTGGACATGGGGAGCTAACCAAGAGGCCAAGGCAGTAAAACAGGTTTTTAGGGGTGAGGACCATGACGGAAGAGACCACCCGGGAGCGCCAGGGTGTAGACCGAGTCCTCGGCGAGTAGCGGGGCCGGGGGCGGAGACGCTGGGGAAGGGGGATCCATACCGGCCAGGGGCTCTGGCGCCGGGGGTTCTGCTTGAAGCCCCGTCCGGGAAGAGGACTTAACAGAAGCCGGGAAGAACCCTCGAAGGAAGATCGCGACCCCAAGCACCTCGATCGCCACGCAAATGGTAGCGAAAGCCCCGGAGCCCAGCCGCATCTCCTCTGTTCACTGGGCAGAGGCCGGGTGGCAACTCCACCTGCAGTCTCGCTCAGCTGCACCTGCAACCGCTGGGTCCAACCTAACTAGGAACTCCGCTCGGACCGAGCCCAGAGGCCAGATAACAGAGCGCTCCCATCGACGTCACCTCCGCCGGCGCGCCGGAAGTGCGCGCGAGGGGGCGCGGAAGCCGGGCCGGCGACGCTTTCCCACAGCACCCCAGCGGCCCAGCCTACCCCGCGGCCCCAGCTGTCTCGCGGGGGAGTCCAGGCCCGGCCGGCCGCTTCGGAGTCCCTGTCTGAGCCCTCCTCCCAGCGAGGTCCATCTCTGACAGTTTTCAGCGGCTTGTGCTTCTTTTTTTAAAAAAAATGTTATTAATACATGTTTTAGTAATGTTTATAATGTTCACGTTCCTCTGTGGAGTTGGGGTACGTACGTAACACATCTTAGTTCCTTTTTTCATCCCCTTTTCCTCCTCTTCCTTCCCCCTCCCTCCATCTCTCAGTCCTCTTCCCATTTGAGAAAGGTCTGTCTCCCTATTTCCCATTATCTTTTATTTTGCTCGTTATTTATATTTTGGGTTTCTTATAGGAGAAACCATGCAATATTTAAGCTTCTGTGTCTGATTTATTTCACTTAACATTATGGTCTCAAGGTGCATCTATTTTTCTACAAATGACTCAGGTTTATCTTAGTGATGCCAGAGGAGTACTCCACAGTGTGTAGATACCAGATTTTCTTTAGCCATTCACCTTTTGATAAACATACAGGGCACTTCCAAGATTTAGCTATTATGAATTGTGCTGCTATAAACATGAGCATGCATGTATCACTATAATATGATGCCTTTAATTCTTTTGAGAAGAGACCCAGAAGAGAATAGCTGACTCAAATAAAGTTTCTAGTTTTAATGTTTTGAAGACTCTCCACACTGATTACCATAGTGGTTTTACTAGTTTACATTCCCACCAGTAATGTAGAAGGGCTCTTTTCCCGGCACTCTCGTCAGCGTTTGTTATTATTTGATTTCTTGATAATAGCCATTCTTTCCAGGATAAGGTGGAATTTCAGTGTTGTTTTAATTTGCATTTCTCTAATGGCCATTGATGTTGAACATTTCGTCGTGTATTTACTGGCCATTTGTACTTCGTCTGTGAAGTGTCTATTCGTTTCATTTGCCATTTTTCAAGGCACATTTAATTTAATATCAAAAGTAAAAGGCCAAAATACAACGAAGGAACACATTCTCCCATCAACGCCAAAGACAATGCTCTTTTAACACATTCCTGTTGAATAGGGTGGGGGTTTCATAAAGTTTGATACTGAAACAAAATAATGCAGTGAGTCTCCTCAAAGCCAATAGTCCTATATAACCTAGTTGTGAAATGAATGTTTATAATGCCTAAAAAAGTTTAAGCCTAAAATTTTATCCCACTTCTTCACATTTGTACAGTCTGTTAAGATTATCTACAGTTTTCATAACCATCAAAGAACAAAACATTGATTAAAACCATGTTGATTTAGGCTCCCTTAAATAATATAGAGCCCTAAGCTAAATGGTTAAATATATGTACACTTGTACTGACATCTATTATTTCTCTCATTGCTGCTAAGGTTGATTCTTAGTAAATGAACTGGCAATTGAGTTTTTTAATTAAGTTTATTGGTACATTTTAGATGTACATAATGATCACATTCATCATAGGGAATTTGTGCCTGTACATGATATGTCTTGATTCTTCTTTTTTCCCATTCCCTCCCCTCCCTTCGGTCCTTCTTCTCCTCCTTATTTACAAAAGCTGTTTCCATTTTATTCTTCTTTTCTTCTTTTTTTATTTTCCCTTCCTTCCTTCCCCCACCCAGTGCCCCTTCCCATTTGAACATTTTCTTCCTATTTCACAATGTCTGTTATACATTTTGGTTCTTATTTACATTTTTATTTTCTCACACTAGAGAAACAATGTGATATTTACACGTGTTTCTGATTTATTTCACTTAACAGTATGGTCTCAAGGTGCATTCATTAACTATAAATACCTCGCGTTTATCCTTCTTTATGGTTGAGTAGTACTCCATTGTATAAAAAACTCCACATCTTCTTTATCCATTCATCAGTTTATGAGCATTTAGGCTGTTTCCAACATTTAGCTGTTACAAACTGTGCTGCTATAAACATGGGTGTGCATATATTACTGTGGTATAATGCTTTTAATTCATTTGGGAAGATACCAAAAAGGGGAATAACTGGGTCAATATATAAAATTCTAGTAAAATGTAAAGTGTAATGCATTACACTTAACCTCAGCATAGTGACTTAAGAAACGCTGTATATGTCTTGCCGATAAGATTGTGCAATTTATGATTGTTGTTGAACTTCTGGGTCAAAACTCGAATGACACGGGGCTGTGGGGGAAAAAGGAAATCTTCTCTACTGTTGGTGGGAGTGTAGACTGGTTCAACAACAATCATATATAACAAGAATATTACATATGCTGAGGTTAAGTGTAATGCATTACACTTTACATTTTACTAGAATTTTACATATTCAGTTCATGATTTAAAATCTGTAGCTTTTCAATCCTCCAAACTGTCTGAAGACACAGTGTGCCACAGATGAAAGACTTCTGTTTCTCTTTCTTTTTCTTCCAGCACAAACATTTCTCAAGTGTCTACACCTTCTAGAAGGGGAATTTTTTTAAGGTGACCTCTTATTTGCTATGGTCCGATGGCATCAATCCTCTGACGCAAGGGAAAGAGAAAGAGAAAAAATCTGGAACACAAGGTTCATCGGCTAAGTTTTACATTAACCATTACATGCTAGACAGTATGAGAATGTGGCCTTTTTTTTGGTTCAAAAAGTCTGAATTATGAAAATGAATACTTGGCTGTCCCACTGCAGATTTCTTGTAGTGGGACTGTCAGAGAAATCTCGACTGGTGAATATGATTTATTTATCTATCAGGTATGAATTTCAAGACACTTAGTTCATTTTGGACTTGTTCCAGTTTGGTTTTAGTCTGTTCATGTCACCTTTCATTTTTAGGAAAAACAAATAGGTCACTGGGTCTATCATTGTTTATCTCAGTTGGGCAACCCTTGGCTGCTGGACTTACTTGAGGTACTGGATTTGAGTAGTGCCCACTTGTCCTTTGGTTGCTAATCACATTTAAGAGTTGTTTCCCTGTGTGCAGAGTCTTGCTGTTGTTGCTTTAGCTTTTCTTCAGACTCTCTTAAGCCAGTTGCATCATATGAGATAAGATATATGTACTGGCCCTCCAAAGCTTGAACATATGCTTCATATTGTTTCTATCTTAGAATTAACTCATCTCCTGTCATATTTTGAAGTCTGTTTCACTCAGTCAAAACTTTTTGGGAAGAGGTTCTTCCCTTGGATATCTTGAATCCTCTGCAGATCCCTGTGGTGTGGGTATCATCAGTCACCCAGATTGAGGCCCCACTGCCCATCACTGGCCCTGCCACACTCCTTCCCACTGCAGCCCAGCACTTCTTTATTTTTGGGTCTTGATTTCACACAATCCACTCGTTCATTTTTTGATTGAGTCTTTTGTTTGGGGTGTAATATTTTTGAATTCTTCATATATTCTCAATATTGGTTTTCTCTCTAAGGAATAACTGGCAAAACACTTTCCCATTATCCAAGTTGTCTTTTATTCTATTGGTTATTTTTTTTTACTGTGCAGAAGCTTTGTAATTTAATATGATCCCATTTGTTGATTTTTGGTACTAGTTCCTGTGCCACTGGGGTTGTTTAGAAAATCCTTGCCTATGCTATGACTTCAAGAGTTTTACTTATTTTATCTTCCAGTAGGTAAAGTGTTTCTGTTTTAACATTTAGTTATTCGATCCATTTCAATTTTAGTTTAGTATGTTCTGAGAGATATGAGTCTAGAATCAATCTTTTTCATGTGATGGCCAGTTTTCCAGCATCGTTTGTTTATTAAAGATAATATCTTTCTTCTAGTGTATGTTTTTTGGTCCCTTTGTCGAAGATAAAAAGTAGAATGTGCTTGGTATTGTTTCAGCATACTCTGCTCTGTTCCATTGAGCCTTGTGTCAGTTTTTGTTCCACTACCATGCTATTTTTATCACAGTAGCTTTGTAGTATAACTTGAAGTACAGGAGTATGATGTCTCCTGCTTTGCTCTTATTACCCAACATTGCTTTTGCTGTTCTGGGTCTCTTTTGGTTTTATATAAATTTTAGGCTGGATGTTTTCAGTTCTGTGAAGAATGCTATTGGTATTTTGATTGAGATTGTGTTAAATCTGTATATCAATTTTGGAAGTGTGGCCATTTTGGCTATACTGGTCCTGCCTATCCATGAACAAGGGATATCTTTCCCTTTTCTGATGTTCTCTTCTATTTCCTTTTTCAGAGTGCTATAGTTTTCATTGTAGAGGTCTTTCACTTCGTTGGTTAGGTTAATTCCTAAGTATTTAATTTTTATTGGTGCTATTGTGAATGATATTTTTTCCTAATTTCTTTCTCATTGGGTTCATTATTAGTGTACCAGAATGCTAGTGATTTTTTTGTGTAAATTTTGTATCCTGCAACATTGCTGAATTTGGTTATTAATTCTAAGAGCATTTTGGTGAATTTTTGACTTCTTGTTTTCTGATACATATCCATTTATTTCTTTTTCTTGACTAATTGCCCTTGATAATGTTTTGAGTATTATGTTGATCAGGAGTGGTGATAGTGGATATCCCTATTGTGCTCCTGATTTTAGAGGAAAAGTTTTCAGTTTTCTACCATTTAATATGGCAGTAGATTTGTCATAAATGGCTTTTATCAGATTGAGACAAAGTCCTTCTCTACCAATTTTCTGTAGTGTTTTTTTTAATCAAAAAAGGATGTTAGATTTTATCAAAGGCCTTTTCTGTTTCTATTGAGATGATCATGTGATTTTTTTTCCTTGCTTCTATTTATATGATGTATTACATTTATTAATTCCCATATGTTGAACCATCTCCTTGCATTCCTGGGAGGAATCCTACTTGCTCATAATATATGATTTTTTTTTTCCATTTAGTTTTTTTTTTTTTTTTTTTTGGCACCAGGGATCAAACTCAGGTCCTTGCGCTTGCATAGCAGGCGGTGAAACCACTAAGCTAAATCCCCGGCCCTTTTTCCATTTAGTTTATTGGTACATTTTAGGTATACAATACAGTTACATTCATCATTGGGATCTTGTACCTTTACATGATGTTATCTTGGTTCTTATTTTTTTCCCCATTCCCCTGCCCTCCCTTCACCCCCTCCACCCTTCCCTATTTACCAAGACTTTGTTTCCATTTTCTTCTTTTCTCATATTTTTTCATTTCCCTTCTTTCCTTTCCCCTACCCCTCCAACTTCCCCTACTCCTTTAGAGGTTTTTTTCCTATTTCATAATATCAGTTATACATTTTGATTCTTATTTACAGTTTTAGTTTTTCACACCAGAGAAACTATTCAGTATTTACACATGTGTGTCCTATTTATTTCACTTAAGAGTATAGCCTCAATGTGCATCCACTTAGCTACAAATGTCTCAAGTTTCTCATTCTTTATGGCTGAGTAGTACTCCATTTTATTAAAAAAACCATATCTTCTTTATCCAGTCTCCAGTTGATGGGCAACTGCGCTATTTCCAAGTTTTAGCTATTACAAACTGTGCCTCTATAAACATGGGTGTGCATATATCACTGTGGTATGATTCTGGGTTTTTTTTTTGGTACTGGGGATCAAACTCGGGTCCTTGTGCTTGCACAGCAGGTGGCGAAACCACTGAGCTAAATCCCCGGCCCACTGTGGTATGATTCTTTCAGTTCTTTTGGGGACATACCCAGTAGAGGAATAGCTGGGTCAAATGGGACTTCCAATCCTAGTTTTTTGAGTTATCTCCATATTGATTTCCACAGTGGTTGCACCAGTCTGCACTCCCACCAGCAACGCCAGCATTTGTTATTGGTTGATTTCATGATAGCAGCCATTCTTCTCGTGTGAGGTGGAATCTCAGCATTGTTTTCATCTGCATCTCTCGAATGACCAGTGATGTTGAACATTTTTTCATATGTTTATTTGCTGATTTTACTTGTTTGCCTGAGAAATTTCTGGACATTTCAGATGTCCATTTTTGAATTTGGTCTTTATATTTGGGGGGGGGTCTGATTTTCTTGAGTTCTTTATATTCTAGATAGTAGACCCTTGTCTGAAGAACAGCTGGTGAAATATTTTCCCCACATTGTAGGTTGTCTCTTAGCTCTGTTGATGGTTTCTCTTATAGTGCAGAAGGTTTTTAATAAGATGAGATCATAGTTGTTGATTTTTTATTCTAGTTCCTGTGCTATTGAGGATTTGTTCATAAAGTCCTATCCTATATCAATGTCTGCCTGCATTCCTTCTGGCCATTTGATTTCTTTCTGTCCCTTTGTGATAGATAAGTGTGTTACCTCATAGAAAGGTAACTTAATGATTAAGTAAAGGGGACATCTGTACATGTGTATCTGATGCAATAAGATAGTACATACGTACATGGGTATATGTGTAGGGGTGTGCATGTGTGTGCGTGTGCATGTGCGTGTGCGTGTGTCTTACATACTAAGTGAGAGTCCTTAGGTGGCTTCCCCTTATCTCCCCTGGATTTTATCAGGTGAATGAGGGGAGCTGGTTTTCCTGATCTTTTATGTTACTGGTTTCTTCGGTGTTCTGTTAACCCTTCTTGATAAATTCTTATGGTAATTGTGTTCCTAGCACCTCTGTTGGTATAGTTTCTGTCTCCCTTCCTTTGACTTCCTGATTGCTCTAACTGCAGGGTGTACATGTAGAGGCAGAATCTGTAAAGAGTAAGGTTTCTTATTAATTTCTTTAATAAAGCGTAATGAGATCCTTTTTTATCCTTTTTCCTGCCTATGAGCACGTCCCCAAAGATGGAAAGTGGAAATTTCTGAGCAAATAATTACCAGACATTGGAAATGGTACATGGGCACAAGGACCGTGGGTGTACCTATTGCATAACCTGCTACTCTCTTCCAGCATGTTCCTTAGAGCACTGTTTCCTTCCATCTACGGATACAATCCACTAAACTCTCACAAAACAGTTTTGTGACTGAGAACAAATGTCTTTAAAGGTGGGAAGAGTAACCATTTAAACTTCTTGTTAGAAATTTTAAAGTCAAATTGAGACATAATTTTCGTGCTTTAGAATGCATCTATAAAAAGTAGACGTGGATCTACAGCCACGATTATATTATTAGAACTAAAACCTAAAAACTATAATTATTAATGCTCCGCCCACATCGAATTTGCGGGGTGCTCCTACAAAGCCTTAGGCCAGGATTTCCTGGAAGCAGATCGCGTCTCTGCAGCAAGTGGACACAACCTAGCCCACAGCGGCGGCTAGGGCCTGCGACCCCGCGCGAAGCCCTGCCTCCCTGCGGCCCTCAGGCTGGCGCTAAGGGGTCCGGGACTTGCAATATCCGCTCCCCGGCGACTGCGGGCAGAGCCGCGGGATTGGCTCTTCTGGTCCTTTTCTGCGCGTGCGCCGTCCCGCCCTCTCTGCCGCCTTCCGCCCGGAAATTCCGGCCCTTGCGGCTCTCCGAAGCTCCTCTGAGGCGATGGGCTTGCTTTCTGGGTCCCAGAAGCTTGGTTAGGAGTTGGCACAGGCGCCCCGGCCTCGGCTGACCCCGGCCCCGGCTGACCCCGGCCCCGGCTGACCCCGGCCCCTGAGACGTGGGTGGATTGCTGGCAGGGATCCGACGTGCAGGTGCGAGCCGCGGGCTGGGCGCCGAGGAAGGCGACTTTGCGTGGGCTCCGCAGGTGCGGGGTACAGGAGAGAGGCTGGGGCTAGGCTCTCATCATTGCTTTGTCAAAGTCAGTGCTGTCAGAAGGCCAGTGTGTGGCTCTAGGTGTGAGACACTGGTTCCAGAAGCTTTGCGAGCAGGCGGGTGCGGGCTCTGGAGACCGCGTGAATGGAGAGGTTGTGTTTTCATTCCTCTCCTTTCACTGAAGGATCCTCTGTTAACCTGGGAAACATTCATTTTTACCCGTCTGCGACGCAAGCGTAGTAACAGTTCCGGTTAAACGCCGTCAAATTTCTAGAGAAATTGTGAAGTCTCTGCTCACAGAGTCTTGCTGTGTAGCGGCTGTGTTTGTGGTGTCTCCTTAGCAAGTGACTTTTCTGGTTCCTTCCTACATCGAGGTGCAGCCTGCCTAACACTCCTGGTTTGAGTTTACGGAATTTTATATACGAGCTAGTTTCCAGGGACAGTTCTACACGGGAAATTGGGGTACTGGATGATATTCTTGTATTGTTTGGAATTATGTTGGCGTGGCAAAGCTTGAAGGAGGGCATCCTATGAGTAGGAATTCTCCCAGAAGAGTACCCATCCAGTTTGAACGCCCTCACTAGCACTTTAGAGCAGAGACAGTCCCAGGAAGGGAGAGAGTCTAGCTTTGCACGGCCCAAGCAGTTATTGGTCCTGCTGCCCAGAGTGCACAAGATTTGGGTGACAGTACTTCATCTGAAGCTGTCAACCACTTAAGTGCTGTTGGAAGGGTTGAACCAACTGTCAAGTGGGAGCAATGAGTTGGACTGAAGGATAAATCAGGACCTAGCCGGGTTACTGAGTGGAGGGGGCATGATTGTAGGGGCTGGTTGGGAGGCTTACCCCGACATACCTGAGAGGATCTGCAGTGCTCTCTAACCTTATTCTGATTCCTACAGTCTCTGCCCACCTTCGTTGTTCCCAGAATCTGAGCTCTCAAAGGTAATCTGTCACCAAATTTGCGATCTTGAGGTGTATTGATGCCCTCTTTAGCCTAACTGTTCTTCCTGGTACTTCAGGAAGGGTTTGCCAGGATCCTTCTGCCACATATGAAAGATTAAAAAAAAAATTGGATTTGAGGTGATGTGTCTTGCCCAGGGTAACATGATTTAATATAATTTTTTAGCTAGTATCATTCATTTTGCCACAATTTAGTCAAAACAGTAGGTTTTTATTTCACTTTTGAGATTGTTTTTGCAAAACGGAGGTCAATGTGGCACAAACATTGCTTAGAAATACCTTACCTTAAACATTTATCTTTTTTATCCCTATTACTTTCTGTTGATTATGTGACCTCAAAGTGTTACTAACACACATGTTTTCCACTTAATGGTTTTTAATCTCTTGTTGAAAATCAAATTCTCCAACAAAATAATGAGCATATTTTCATTACTTAAAATGGGAAAATTAGATTGCATGGAAGTTTTCTTGCCTTTGTCCAGATTAAGGATGTTCATCCAAGGCTGAGGTGGGAGGATCGCTGTGAGTTTGAGGCCAGCCTGGGATACATAGTGAGTTCAAGGCCAGCCTGAACTATATAGGGAGATCCTGAAGGAAAAAAAAGGACGTTCATCCAGTAAAGTCTATGCATATATTTTGAATTTGAAATCCAAAATATTCTGAAATACTTTTGGCTGCAAACATTTTAGATAATGGATACTCAGCCTGTAACAGACTGAATTTTTCAAGAGTTTTTAACTGACTGTATGTTTTTTAAAGTAAACCTGTTAGTTATGGTGGCACATGTTTATAATCTCGGCACTTGGGAGGCTAACACAGGAGGATCACCACTAGTTTGAGGCCAGACTGGGCAACTTAGTGAGTTCAAGGCCAGCTTGAACTACATAGCAAGATCTTATGTTGAAAGAAGAAAAAAAAAAACCCCAAACTAGACATTTTATGATGCAGAAAAACTTAAGGCACAATTTATTGATGTCCATACATTTGCTTTTTAGTGATTTATGTGGCCTCTACTAGCAACCTAACTGAAGTCCACAAAATTTTGTGATTTTCAGTACTTGTATATGTGGCCATGCAGTTCATTTAATTGCATTTTAAGACTTTCTTTTCTACATAGTTTTGTTAAAAAAAAAAAAGAGCAACAAGTGTTAACAAACCAGCCAACACATAACAGGCAAAAGTACTCAGCCATGTTATTTGTTTGAAGTTCTGTGGATTCACATTTGATGGTGGCTTCAGCTGGGCATTCTTACTAGCATTGCTTGGATCACAGACAAGGCTTTAGTCATCTGGTGCCATGGCTGAGGCTGGTTGTTTTAAGATAGCTTCACTCACCTGGCCAGCAATTTATGCTAGCTCTTTGCTAGGCCCTGTGTCTCTAATAGGACAGCTCCAAGCTTCTTCACAACATGACTATACAAGAAAGCTAGCACTAGTGGGCAAGTGCTTCTCAAATCTGTGCCAGCATTGTATACATTGTTCTTTTGGTCAAGACAAGTCAAATGACAGAGTCCAAGTCATTGTCCAAGGGTACTTTATGAGTTTGGATACAGGGAGATACATTGGGAACCATTACTGGAATGGCATACCACAAGAAATATATATTATGTACATTTTTTGTAGCTAAGTCAATTAGATATCTTATAGGCAGTTAGGGCCAACCCTTGAGGAGTCAATTAGAAAGACAACCGAGATATATTCACTAAAGTTCAGCATTGTAAAAAAGAAATAGTACTACACTTGTATACTTCCCCAAGAGATAATAACAGTGATTGATATTCTAAGTAGGTATTGATCACCTTGATCAGGGACCGAAACCCCCATAGCCCACTCCTTCCAGGGAAATCCTTGTTTGTTCCATGTACACTTGCTATGTGACTAGCTTCCCCATTTGACCCTCATTTAATCAGTATTACCTAAGTGACTGACTATGCTTGTAATCTTATTAGTTGATCATAGTTTTGTCCCACCTTGTGATTCCCATTGGATCAATATTATCTAAGCAACAATATTGTAATCTTACTAGTTGACTGTAGTTCTGTCCCACCTTGTGTCTTTGTTCAATAAAACACCTTTGAAAAGCAGGGTGGGTGGGCAACCCACTTTTGGTTCTCTCTTCTGTCTCTCTTAGAATCTATCTTTCTCACAATAAATTTTTCCCACTCTTAACCTCCGTTGTTCCTAGAATTCATTCTTTGATTTTAGAGAACATGAACTCATGTTTTGGATATCTAGAGGGTTGGGAGTTATAATATTTCTCTTGTTTGGATTATTTTGCTTACTTGTATTACTTGGTGCCTTATATCATTTGGAGGTCTTCTGCCGACATCATTGGATGGAGGTAAGAGTTTGCTTTTGTTCCATAGGTTCTAGCTTTCTCGATTTTTGCTTCATAGATTCTTTTTGTTTCATAAATTCTGGTTTTAGTCTTTTTAGATTCTTTTTTGTTTCATAAATTCTGGTCTTTGTTTCATAGATTCTGGTTTTTGTTTCAAAATTGTCTTAAATTTTAGGTTGTATGAAATTTTTGCAAATCACTTGTTTCTCTTATGATGGACTGTCCTTTGTTAAAATTACATTTTTTTCCTATTTTGTATATGTTGCATTTGGACTTAGTTGCTAAAGTTACATTCCTTGTTTTATTAGACAGCAGCACTAGAGAAAAAGGTAGTGTTGGCGCACCACCTAGTGGACTTTAAAATTTAAAAATTTAATTTAAAAAATGCTATAAAATGAGTCTCTTATGAAATCATCTTAGGTAAAGACAGTTCAAGCTTTTATCTGTCCCTTATAGATGCTAAATAAATAGTGGTATTCTGACAGCTAGTAACTGCCCTTAGGGAAGCTGCCACTCTCAAAGTAGAGGATAGGTTTCTCCAGTTGCCCACTGGTGAATCCTCATTTTCGTTGAAGCCAATGGCAGACAGAATGTTGACCAGATAGGCAACTGGATTCCTATCTGGAGACAGATCTCTGATTGCATGAACTAGTGAAAACTGAGGTGACAACTGAGGGGTCATGGCCAGGGCTACTCTCTGGCAAATACCCAAAAGTTCCTCAGTAAAAGTTAGGTCCTGACAGCCTGACTGGGTAATCAGCAGAAAATCTCCAACATATCTGTTGACTACCTGAACTCCTCAGTGAGGTGAAAGATAACTTTCTGTGATCATCAGGTGTCCTCTGTCTCAGAGTGATCTGAAACGATGCCATCAGATCCCTCTCTTAAGCCTCCATTAAGAATTGAGCTACAGGTTTGGACTGTTCCCTCTCTGCTAGTAAGACAGACCCCTAGACAGAAACAGAAAACAAATCTTTGCTAGGTTACAAACGGCCCCAACCTTTTCTCTCTCCCCTTCTGGGTCTAATTTTCATCATTTATGTTTGTAGGGGAGGAAAATACTTTTACTAATAAGTTGTGGACTTTAAAACTTTGATTGTAGGCTTGTAAAATGCTGTGTGGTGATTTTTTAGGTGCTTAAACTTTTATTTGGACTTTCTCTGCTAGTGAGTTAGAAACTCCCCTTAAATGTTTCTCACACTTGTTGGGAATTAACTTTAGAATCCCTTGTAGTTGGACTGCCTCTCCTTCCAGGAAGTCAGGCTAAGGCAACTTGCAACAACTGTTTTATCTTACTTGAAGGAAAATAGCAATCAACTGGTGACTTGTGCTTGTGTTTTATATGCCAGCTAGAATAAGAAGGAGCTTTTAGTCTTCCTCTTTTCATGTGTGCGAAGAGAACTGAGAGATGTGCCTTTGCGAATATGTGACTTGTGGTTGCTAGGCAATGAACATAAGTTTAACCTGTGAATTTCAGATACTTAGTGATTTAAAGATAGTTGTTTTTTTTTTTTTTTTTTTACTGGGGATCGAACTCGGGTCCTTGCCCTTGAGCAGCAGGTGGCGAAACCACTAAGCTAAATTCCTGGCCCTTAAAAATGGATGTTAAATGATGTGTAGCCTTGTCTTGCTGTAATGAAGGTTGCCTAGGTGACTAGAAAGACAACAGGAACATCTCAGAGCTTCTCTGCCCTAGGGCCCAGGGCAGAATCTCTGGAGCCAGGCACTTGACTCTACCTGTCTCAAGAGGTGATCTCTTTTGCAGGCAAAAAAGTGCTCTAATTTGACCATTGACCTATTTTCCTCAGTCTCTTTCAAAAAGCTACAAAATAGTGCTT
The DNA here is from genome assembly GCF_053883595.1 of Heterocephalus glaber. Classification (NCBI taxonomy): domain Eukaryota; kingdom Metazoa; phylum Chordata; class Mammalia; order Rodentia; family Bathyergidae; genus Heterocephalus; species Heterocephalus glaber. Next base: position 197,131 of record NW_028258325.1, on the reverse strand, counting down.
TAGATCTCTTGGTTATTGGTTTTGCTAGCAATGTTTCCTTCTCTAAACATGATAGTTACAGCTAAAATAAATTGTAATTGTGCTTTAGGAGTGCCTGTGGGGATAGGAACAGGAGTTTCTGGGGTAGATAAGAGAGAGCACTGGTAAAAGGGTGCACAGTTCAGTCCGATTTTATTTTGTGTCTCTCTCCAGATGGCAGCCACCCCCCCTGGAGTGGAATCAACTTGGAGTACGTCTCAAGGGCATAGAAATCAAGTAGGAAGTATAGGGATACCATTCTTTCTCTTGGATTTCTTCTGGGGAACTCAGTGTCAAATATGCATGGTGTGCCTACCCCCTAGAGCCAAAGTAGAATACAGAGGGAAGTATTGATTGTGATGCTATTTCACAACTAGACTCATACTGCAAGAAAGAGAAAATGGTCAAAATTGCCTTATGTTCAGACTTTCTTTGCACTGAGAATTAATCCTTGCTTGTGTGCAAAATGTAAACGTAAGCCACAAGAAAACCAGATACGTAGCCTTTAAGGCATTCAGTACCACTGAGCCTGAGGCCATTCTTCTTCACCCTTTAGAACCTGAGGAAGCAGTTTCCAAGATAATTTTAACAGCCTTGACTACTGTTACTAAGTCTCCTCCGTCCCACCAGCATCAGCGCCACAAACCTGGAACCTCCGTCCCTGCCGCTGCAGCTTGCCCCCAGAGCTCGCTGCCGAGTGCGGGCCACACAGTATCTGAATCTATCCTGCAGAAGCACCAAGGGGCCATAAAGGCCATGGTTATGAGCTCCAGAAGATAGAGCAGAAATGAACAACAGAGAGAGGGGTTCTCTGGGGCTCTTCAATGAAAATTGAAGCCCACTGGGAAAGTGAAGAAAACCTCTGCAATAAAGGCACACTGGACCACTGTGATTGGTAAGTTGGTGGGATCAGCACCTCCCATAGAAACCCGGGCTCACTTTGGAGGAAGGACAGCTGGATCCTGCAGTAGAACCTTGCAGAGTTTAGTCCTGCAAGAGGTCAGGGACCCTGTTTTGGATTGTTTTTTTCTCTCCTCCCTTCTCTTGACTGTCACTTCTTATCAGAAGGTGAATACAGTTTCTAGCTTCCCTGTGGCTCTTAGCTTGTTCTGTTCTTGCTCTTTTTTTTTTTTTTTGGGTACTAGGGATTGAACTCAGGTCCTTGCGCTTGTGCAGCAGGCGGCGAAACCACTGAGCTAAATCCCCGGCCCTGTTCTGTTCTTGTCAGTGTTCCTTCACTCTGCCTTTTCCTCCTGTCTTCAACAGTTTTCTACAATTTGCATGATATTCCTGTCTCCTCTGGCCTCAGTTTTTTTTTTCCTCACTTTTAACCTTTTCCTCTCCTTCTATCTCTCTATCCCTCCCGCCCCAACCTCTTCTAAATCCTTATCTCAGTGGGTAAATTTGCTATGTTGAAAGGTTTATTTACTACAAACATATTTTGGGCTGGTTCTTGACTGTGATCTACCTCAAGCCGTTAAAGGTGACAGACTAATTGCTACCACATATTGTTATTTTCTAAGCTGTGTTTGATGCTGTTGTTGTTGCTGATTGTAGCAACTGGGCTAAGGTGTCATGATTGATCTAATCAGTTGTCCTCTCTGGTATACTGAAAACAAGATTGCCTGAGTCATTAGAGACTCAAAGCCTAAAAAGACCAGCTATAACCTGGAAGATATCTCTGAGAAGCAGTCACTCCATAAGGGCTCTAAACACAAGTAATAAAGATTCAATAAGCAGTATTGAATTATCAGCCCAGGAATTAAACCAAAAAACAGCACCAACAACAAACTTAGAAATGAGAAGACATTTACGCCAGGCGCAAACCCAGACTTCCAGCTCACCAAAGGCAAATTCTGGGGGAAATGAGGTGGAAAAAAATCTGATGATCAGCCACCTGGACACCCTGAACTGATAGCACAGGAAGTAATAAAACAGATGAATGAGGCTCTAGAAAAATTCAAAACAAATAATTTCCCAGATAACTACAGAGATGGTGAGCAGAATGAAAGACATGATTCTAGAATAGAATTCTAGACTCTAGAGCAGAAACAGATAAAAAAAAAAAATAGATGAGCTTAGGCCCATGATGGAAGCTATGAATGCCCAGCATGGGAAAGAAATGGAAACCATGAATGCCCAACATAGGAAAGAAATGGAATCCATGAAACAGATTCGAACAAATATTCAAGAGATTAAAAACTCAATTGAAAGTATTCACAGCAGATTGAGTGAATGTGAAGATAGAATATCAGGTATAGAAGACAGGATTGCAGTTAGTGACAATGTTACCAAGTCCCATAGTCACCCTTCACTTTGGTTGCTAAGGGTGGGGTTTCTAGGGTAGCCATAATTAAAACCTCTATGGGACTACACCCGTCCTTAGCTAATTTTTTGAGGCCCCTCAAAGACAGTATCCCTTACAGGAAGTAAGGAATAAATGGAAAATACAGGACTACTTGAGTTTATATGTCCTTTCCTCTCAGTGACTTAAGACAGATTAAACAAACAAGATCTAAAAAAGTTTTTCAGACAACCCAAATGAGTACATTGTGGTTGTTAGAGGACTTGCTCAGACCTATGAACTAGATTAGAATGCTGCAGAGCAGCTCAGTGCTATAGCCAAGTGCCACAGCTCTGAGGTGCAGCTGAGCTTTACAGCTCAGTGTGGCAGCTCTGGGTCACAGCTCTCATAATTTGAAGACTTGAGAATCCAGTGGGCTAGGGATTTAGCTCAGTGGTTTCGCTGCCTGCTGTGCGAGCGCAAGGATCCGAGTTCGATCCCTGGTACCAAAAAAAAAAAAAATCTTTCTAGGGGCTGGGATTTAGCTCAGTGGTGCTGCCACCTGCCTCGCAAGTGCAAGGTCCCAAGTTTGATCCCCCGTATCAAAAAAAAAAAAAAAAAAAGAATCCAATGGTGAGTAGGAGAGGTGGAGAAAAAAACTTTATTACACTGTTGAGCTCCCAGCGGGCTCAGGAGTCTGAGCACTTTACCAGAAATGAGAGCCTCCTTGTATAGGGATCTACAAGGTAGGCGAGCATGCTCAATGAAGCAGGGGCAGAATTACAGAATATTCCTGAAACACATGCCGTGTGAGCATGCTCAGTGAAGCGGGGGGGCAGAGTTACAGAACCTTCCTGAAAGGTCACACAGTTCAAACAGTCACAAACCATTTTGACACATTGGGCCGGAGCCCAGCAGCACAAACTTCATTTCCAAAACAAAACATTCTGTGGAAAGAAATGGAGGCACGGCAAGGGCCTGTCTTATTCTATAGGACTTCTCTATCAAGCCAAGCAGCATTACAAACTGCTACTGCATTTAGAGATAAATAGTATCATAGCAGGCAGGGGAACAGCTGGTTCCTACTAGAGACCAAACAGTCCCTATACAAAACCTCCACTGGCCTGCCAGCCAGACAGGAGATTAAGATAGAAGACACTTTCAGGCATGTATTCTTGAAGGTTTAAGAAAGATGAGAACTTGGCTAGGAATTTAGCTCAGTGGCCCTGCACCTGCCTCGCGAGTGTAAGGTCTTGAGTTCCATCCCTGGTACCAAAGGCAGGGGGGAAGATGAGAACTAAACCCTTCAGTTATTTCAGATCACCATCTGTTTATCAGGAGAACAGTAAGGACATCTGTAGCTCCTGATTTGAGAAAAGGAAATACTGTAGTTTTTTCCGAAGTCACAATCTTGCAATATGTAGATGGTACAATGTCATGTGCCCCCTCAGAAGAGGTCTCTAGCTAAGGCACCCATGCTCTGCTGAATTTTCTAACAGACAGGGATTATAAGGTTTCTAGATCTAAAGAACAAATTCATAGCTTTGAGGGAGAATATTTGGGCCTTATGTCTGCGGGAACCTGAAGAAAGAATTAAACCAATTCTTTCCCTCCCACAGCCCAAGACTCTGAAACAGCTAAGGGGATTCCTAGGAATTACAGGTTTTTGATGACTTTAGATAACAGGATATAGTGAGATTTCATGACCCCTCTATCAGCTTATAGTTTTTTTTTGTTGTTGTTTTTTTTTTGTTACCGGGGATTGAACTCGGGTTCTTGGCGCTTGCACAGCAGGCAGTGAAACCACTGAGCTAAATCCTCGGCCCCTGCCTCTGTCAGCTTATAAAGAAACCCAGAAGACATGTACTCATATTTTAACCTGGGAACCTGATTAACACTTTCACTTCCTCTGTCACTCTCTTTCAAGAGGCTAAAAATCAGTCTTTCGGGTTCTTTGATTATTCGTTTAAATTTCTGCTTGGCAATGTGGTTAGAGTAAGCCATAGTTGTTTCCTCTGGAGACATGTTTTGCTAAAGATTAGAGATTCACTTTGGAAACACACTTGATTTTAATTGTCTGCACCTGAGATGGTTACGGTTTAGTTCTTGTGCCATACTTAGAGTAACTCTTCTGTCCTTTCTCCACTGCCCTGCCTCTAAAAGACAGTTTTCAGCAGTGTTTGGTTCAAGGCAATTTCCTCCTCTATGGCTGCTGGATTTTGGGACTAAGCTTCCAGAATGGTGAGTTTCCCTTTCCTGGGACCCTTCCAGAGTAAAGCTGACTTTCATTTATCTCTGGGCCATATTTAAAAAAAAAAAAGAAAAGAAAAGAAACTGGCTTAGATTTAATCCTGAAACTCTCAAAAAATAAAGTTTTAGTCCAAGTTTATCTGCCTTTAAGTCCTTAGGCAGAATTAGAGATTAACTCGTCTTCCCTCACTCCTCAAAAATGACACTGATTGGTTTTTATAACACAAGACAGACTGATTTTTATAACACATATAATAAGTTCAGCGATAGAATGAGACATTCCTGGGGAACTTTATGAGTTTAACAATAGCTTTAAACAAAAAACAGTTATTAAAGAATAGGCACTGGGCCAGGGATTTAGCTCAGTGGTTCTGCTGCCTGCCTTGCCAAGTGCAAGGTCTCGAGTTCAATCCCCTGTACCACCAAAAAAAAAAAAAAAAAAAAAAAAAGGGATAGGCACAACTCCAGTCCCCAGAGGACTGCCTCTCTTCATGATTTCTCGCCAGGACATCTTGCCAGGCTGGCCACTATTATCAGAGATATGCTAATTGAGGCTTTGAAAAAAAGGCCTATAGCTAAGTATGGTCCAAGGGTTAGAGGCAAAATGAGAAAAACTGTCACAGGTAGGCATCTACAGCAGGACAGATTAGAACCCTGCTTAAAATATATACTTAGCTCCAGTGGGTGCCACCTAGTCTCTTTCTACATCCAAACCTGGCTTACACACCCACCCCTAGAAGTAGTTAAAATTACCTTTCAACAGTCTGCTGCTCTAGAGGAAACAGTTACATGTGGCTATCAAGCAGCATTTCTGGCTTTCAACAGTTGTGACTCTTCAACAGCTATGGCTATGAAAGCAACAATAAAAAGCCTGTATAGCTAGATGTTCCAATCAGATAAATCATCAGCCTAGGGCCCATCTTAAAAACTGCCTTTGCTTTCACAGGTGTAAAAGGTTTTTTTTTCTTCTAATTCGTATTGTAAGAGATCTCTGTTAATTGACCTACAAAAGTTCTGGCTAGTCTTATTTATACTTACATAAAACTATAAAAAGTTTATTATAATTTGACTTGGCCAAATACATCTGAGTATATTGGTTTTTTTAAACAAATTGTCTATGTACGTTCATCTGTTTGTCCTGTTTGCTTTACAGTTATTTAGTTTGAGGTCAACAATTTTTTTCTTTTGCCTTTTTGGATTTTAAAAATATTTGCCTATAATTTGAGTTGGCTTATAGATAAATGTCATTAGAGTTAAAGACATGCTTCCCCCCAGTTTGCTAGCTGATCAAAATGATATCAAGATTGGTTTTACAAATATAATACATATGTTGTCTGTATATAATAACCTGGGAATGTTTCATTGGTTGAAAATAATGTGTTAATTGTTAGGATCTAGCTCTCATAGGTCATCTCAATGTTTGTTAAAATAATTAAATGGGGACCTTTAGGCTTAGGAAAACTGCTGGACAGGACTCCCCTTGGTAAATAAAGGAGGAGCCTAGAAATATTTCTCCAGCCTTTGTTCACAAAGGGGACCCCAGTAATTTCCATAGCCTTATGAGAAATACACCCCAATAAACATTGCTAAACATATTATTGTGATATGTTTACATTGATCATCATCAAAAGGCTAAGTTTCCTGTGGAAAAACAATAAGGTTTTATTAAAAGATGCTTTTGATACAAAACTAAGAGAGAAAGGGTTTCATATAACTGTGATACTCATTATTGCTAATTTCATGGTGTACTAAATCTATTCATGCCTTCCCGGTGTATGGGTCTTCTAAGATATTGTTTATGGTAATAACCTTTTTTGACTCTGGTATCTGCCTTTCTCTTGCATTCTTATCTTGTGATAAGAGGTACATGTCAAACCAGCATGAGATCACTGGTTAATAGTTTTTGTATGATATATATGTTATATGTGTCACTACACTTAGAGATGGTCAGGCATCAAACAGTCCAAACAATGTCACACACTAAAATTAGAGGCTAGACATTATAAACTTCTAAGGCACATGTGTAGGCCAGTATGTTCTCTTTAGATGACATCCTATTAAAAGTTAACATATTACTTGAGAGTTTTCTTTGTGTCATTTAATGTTTTGAGATCAGATGGCAGTGTTTGACTAAAAGACTATTTTATACTAAGATGGACATTTAAGTGTGTTGCAAAGATAATGTCATCATGATTGTCATGCTGAAATACTATGTGTGGCTCTCGAGCTCAAGTTTTCTCTATAAAATTGTATAACTGTTGTCTGTTAATATTCTCCAAGGATTCAACTACTAAAACAACCATGGTTGATAAAATAACAGACCTCTAACTATGCTTTATATTTCAAAGTGCTTGATATCCAGATAAAATTATAATAGTTCAGCTCACTGCTCCCATTGCAATGTTAATGCCATCGATCTTCTCTTCTGGGTGTTCAACAACTAAAGTTTAGAGAATAAAACTAGTAAGGGAACTGGGCTAAGAGGACAACCAAGGTCAACAAGGACCCAGGACATGAGAGAACCTTTTCTACAGAATCCTACATGTTTGGTGAGTCACCCAACCTCCTGAGCAGGGAGATTACTGGATGTCAGAGGACAAAAGTTAACAGATATACAGTATGCCAAGGGAGGGTCACCAAGAGGGAAAAGTCTCCCACACTTTCACTGAAAGCAGCATGGTCAAGCAGGGCTGTGACCCATCCTGACAGCTGATACTGGCGGAAGAGCTGAAAGGCTGTGTATATGGTTCCAAAGAAGAACTTACCTGAGAAGACTTAACTGACCTTGATAGACAGCAAGAGGTTAATTTGATTGGCACAGGTCTCCTTTAACTTGGTCTTAAACACCCAGTAGAAAAATATAACTAAAGATATTAAGACCCTAATAATAAAGCTTGATATAGAAAGAGGCTTCATTGCTGACCCCTTCCTGCAGTTTCCAGCTACAGTGGTAGCTGAGCACTGTTATGGGTCATTAAAAAAACTATGATAAAATGTATAAGAGCTCAACAAGAGTTTTAAGATTTCTTAGCTAAAATTGTCCTTCAAATTGTTTCTTCTTACAGCTGAAACCAGTGAGACTTATGACAGAATATCAGACTTATAGATAGCCTCCATCAGTAAGAGTCTAAGAGCCAGTGGGTTACAGTTGTTACTTCAGTCCCTAAAAACAGTTTCTGAATGTGGCTGTTTCCCCAAGCTGTGTTTTCATTTTAGTGCTCATTTAGATTGTACATGCTGTAATTTCTTGAAAAATGTTTATTCTTGCCTAGAGGCTGCCGAACTCCAAGTGACCATACAAATGGAACCAGTGACAAATGGACTAGAGTCCTCTTACTGGGATCCATCAGGCCATCCTTGTAAAAATTAACTGCTAAACTACAACATGACTTCTATCTGAGGCCCATTAGATTAGCTCTCTGGAAAGGGCCACTGACTGTGGTCTCCCCTACATCGACCCTTCTCAGCTTGAAGCAGTTAAATAGAAACTACATCCCATCTCTCCTAACCACAGTTCGGGATATTTCTTCAGAAGGGGGAATATTGTAGACAGCTAGGTTAATTAGATATCTTATAGGCAGTTAGACAGGGCCAGCCCTCAGGGAGCCAGTAGGAAAGACAGTTGAGACACATTCACTTAAGGTCAGCATTATAAAAAAGAAAAAGTACAACACTTGTATACTTCTCCTAGAGATAAATAACTGATTGATATTCTAAATAGGTATCGATTACCTTGAGCAGGGACCAAAACACCCATAGCCCACTCCTTCCAGGGATATCCTTGTTTGTTCCATGCACACTTGCTATGTGACTAGCTTCCCCATTTGATCTCCACTTAATATTTCCTAAGTGACTATACTTGTTGTAATCTTATTAGTTGTTCATAGTTTTGTCCCACCTTGTGATTCCCATTGGATCAATATTACTTAAGCAACAATATTTGTAATCTTATTAGTTGACTGTAGTTTTATCCCACCTTGTACCTGCCTCACCTCATGTCTTTGCTCAATAAGACACCTTTGAAAAGCGGGGTGGTGGGCAGCCCACTTTCTGGCCCCTCTCTGTCTCTCTTAGACAGAAGCTGTCTTTATCACAATAATTTTTTCTTACTCTTAACCTCTGTTTTTCCTAGAATTCATTCTTTGATTTTAGAGAACATGAACTTGAGTTTTGGGTATCTAGTAGGTTGGGAGTTATAATATTTCCCTTGTTTGTTTGGATTACTTGGTGCCCTAAATCACATTTTCCATGTGTAATTGTGGGTGAAAATAGTTGGATTTCAACATACATATTTTCCGTGAAGCTTGAGTGTACAAAGGTAAGAAGTGCAGTGGAAACACTCAGGTGGAGCCCTCGGGTATATCCCTGTATCAAAGAAAATAGTTTATACATTCCAAGTGTATTTCTATAGCAAAAATTTTAGTGAAAGCACAATGTGTTTTCTTTTGGTTTAAATTACTCAATTATTTCTTTGAGGAATGTCAATTGTTGATCAGTCTGTAAGTAATCACTATTGACTTTAACCCAAAAATTAATTTTGTTTCTAATCTCTACCACCTAATTGGCTTATGGTTGTATCTTTAGTAGGGCCTTTGACACCCTTATTTGAGACCTAAAGGGCTCTGCTCCAACAGGAGCTTTTTTACCCCCCTTTTCTTTTTTTCCAGCTCATGTATAGTGTTTTGAGCAGGAGAATTTAGAACAGAGCTACATGCATTCTCTTATGACTCCACTCCGCTCACCTCTAGTCCCAGCTATGCTTCCACAGTCTTCTGTGCATTTTCAAGAGCAACAAAAATGGAATAAATCCCTGGTGAGTTACTTATTCTTTTTGTTTTAGATTGTATTTAACTTATATTGAACTTTGTAGGGTCTAGGAATTAAGGTGGAAAAGTAGAAAACTAAGATTGAGCCTCAGGGAAGTATACATAAATACTACATAGATTTAGCACATTACAAAATTTTAGAGTCATCTAAGTTGGCTGTGGGTTTGTCTCTGGTCTTTCTGATGTCATGGCAAAAGGCAGTCATCCTTGTTAGATGACTCAGAATCCTGAGTGTAAGCATGTTAGCCTCTTACGGAATTGGGAGACTTGCTGGCACCTGAGTCTGGAACACTGTCTTCACTGGTCATGTTTAACCATGTAAAGGTGGCTTTTCTGAAGCTGATAAAATAGTGTGGTCCCAGAAAGCTTTTGGCCAGCCTGGAAGATCAAATTGTCCTTCTGTCCTGGAATAACTGTATGCACATTTTACTCACCTGTGTGTCTGTAGGGTATGCTGCAGGCTGTGCTAACTTGTACTTTCTGGTAGATTCTGCCCATTGGCACTTTAACCTACTCAGTGAATTCTCAGTTCATTTCTTCAGAAGCTCACTAGTAACCTAAATTAGTTAAACCCACTGACAAATTGACACTGCCCTTTGATACACAAAGAGTCTTAATTTTAGAGGTTGCCTTACTTGTTCTTTGGTGTTTTGTTTTGTTGTGGTACTGGGGTTCAAACTTGGGACCTTGTGCTTGAGAGGCAGGCAGCAGCACCACTGAGCTAAGTCCCCGGCCCTACTTGTGTTTTTATTAATATATGTGTGTAGTACATAATGTTTACATTCCTTGTGGAGAGTTGGTACATGTACATAATACATCTTAATTCCTTTTTATTCACTTTCCTGCCTCCCCCTTACCTGATTTTTTTACTCAGGTTTTTGGTATCTGAAAAGTAATTGCCAACACCGTGAAGCTGGAAATAGATCCAACACCATGAAGTTTTTTTCTTAATTGAACATTTTAAATATGTATTGTTTGTATCACAACATATAAGATGATTGTTATTTCTTTGTTCAAACTAATATGCAATCTAAACTTAAATACTCAATACCTCAAACTGAATTGCTGTCTTTCATCTCTAATAACTTTAACAGTGCTCTGACTGCCAGGTTCTGTTGACTAAGCATGTGACAGACCAGCCCCTCTCCAAGTGGAAATCATTTCCACCTCAAAGGTGGTCTCCTGTAAGCCATTCTTTGTTGTCCTTTGAGGGTTGACTCTAATGCACATTTTATTGGCCTCTCATTATTTGTGCCATGTGTTTTAGAAGGTGAATGATGTTCACTTTCATATGCACACTGGCAGTTCTTTTGGACTTAGGAGGGAAATACAAGGTTCCTGTGAACATAACATTAATCTGTAAGTAATTTGCTAATAGCAACGAGCAGATGAGCTATTTATTATTGGAAGTGTGTTGAGTAAGTCAAAATCATTCTATAATCAGGTTGTCAAATACCTTTACTGCCTTTTTCTCTCATCACAGCTCAGGGTAGCTCACCTGGACAAGGTATCTTTTGTACTTCTTTTAATGTGCTGTGTTATTTGTGATTTCATGAGGGAACTCTTTATGGCCTCTTGTTCCCAAGACATATTCTTTTGGAAGATCTAAACATTTTTTTGCTTTTCAGTGAAGCACAACCTAATATAGAAAAATCTGTTTTTCTACTTCCTTTTTTCTGTGACTTACCTTGAACCTGTATCTAAATTGACTGAACAGTGATTGTAGAAATGTGTGTGTGCTTTGTGTCATCATAGCAGACCATGTGCTTCTTGGTGGAGAATTCGTATCCTGCCTTTGTCCTGGCAACATGGACATTTCCAAATCATTTTTAGTGATTAACAAATCTGTGTTGAGGCAGGATGTTTCTGCTGTGGCTTTTCTTCCTCCCACCATGCAGAGTACAGAACAAGCTCCCTTCTCTACATATGTGCATGCATGTGCGTGCGTGCACGTGCACACGCACACACACACACACTCACACACTCACACACACACTGACCTCCCTGAGCCTGATTTTGTGTTCTCAGAGATCCCAGGACTGATGACTTGAGTGAAGAGAAACATGCCATTTCAGGGGCTGGTGTCATTTGAGGATGTGGCTGTGGATTTCAGCTGGGAGGAGTGGCAGGACCTGGACGATGCTCAGAGGGACCTGTACAGGGATGTGATGCTGGAGACCTACAGCAGTCTGGTGTCCTTGGGTGAGTGAAAAATCAGTAACTCCCAGGAGCAAATGCTTTCTTCTCAGTGTGTAGAACAGGTAATGACTTCATGGCATTTAGGTGTAAGAGTCCAGCTCATGAAGGATATGTCACCGCTCTCTAACAAAAGATCCACGCTGGCCCCTTCATGGCACAGCTCCTGAAGCCATGCTGTTGGCTTTCTTCAAAGGCCTTGAAATAGCAGTGTTCCAGAAGTCCTGCTTCATTTCCCACTAACAGGGCACTGCAGTCCCAAACCTGAGGTGATCGTCAAGCTGGAACAGGGGGAACAGCCATGGATGGGAGAAGACCCCCCAAGTCAGACTCTCCCAGGTCAGTTATGTCCTGGAAAGGAGGCTGGGAGGAGCAGAGTCCAGCGATGGGGCTGTGCTGGGCCATTCATGGACTGTTTCTCCAGCCCCCACAGTGGGGCTTAGGGTCAGATGCCTGCATTAATGTCTTTGCGGAGCTTCTCAAGCCGAGCTCCACCTCCTCCTACTTTTCTTAGACTTTCTACAGCTCCAACCACTCTCAGGATCTTAGACTTTTTTCTTGGTGAGTTTCTTTAAATTCTCAGATGCCCCTTTTCCCTCCAATCTCAAGGCCTTTTAAAAAAATTGATTCATTTACTCATTCTTTCCGTACATGTTAAAATTGAGCAACTCATAGGTGCTGGTGTTTTGTGGTTGTGGAGATAGTAGTAATTAAACAAATATATCTCCTTTTGGAGAATTTATGTTCTTTTAAAAGAGAAAACCCAGACAGATACAAAGTCTGCCCCAGAAAATATGTACACACTTCAGGAAAAGAAAAACTTGTATAAATATTTTAATACTAAATTCATTGAGACATCATGAGATTAATATGTTACCTTTGGAGGCCGGGGATTTAACTCAGTGGTGCCGCCGCCTGCCCTGCAAGTGCAAGGACCCGAGTTCAATCCCTGGTACCAAAAAAAAAAAAAGTTACCTTTGGCCTCTACAATTATAAGAGGTGCTCAAAGTGGTGGCATTAGCTTTCAGACATTTATTAGTATAGCAAACTGCTTCTTGGGTAACTTTAGTCATTGAGATTCCTGCACATGTATTTTCAATTTCTTCCCTAAGGACTGGAAGTGTAATGAGTTTTCTGTGATATGTGAGATCCTCTAGGGTCCCCCATATGAGGATAGCACCATCTGTTGGAAAAACCTCATATTATTTTTCTTTTTCTGAGTGTATATAAATTTTTTTGGTGGACTCTATGTCTATTGTGATTAAGAGCCACAAAGAATGCTTTACCAGGATGAAGTAGAAAATGGGGTATTTTAGGAAGGGTTCTAAGGGGAAGCAGTTTTAGAGAGATAATTATTTACTTCAAATAGCTTAATTTTGAGGTGACAATGGTCCAATTTATTATATAATATATAGGTGAATATATAATCTAGAATAGAATATGTATCACTGGTAGATATGCAACTTTGGAAATCAGTAGCAGCTTTGAGAGAAGAGGTTTAGGGGTCAGACTTGTGTGTCAGGACATCATCGGCAGGGTGCCAGGGAGGACTTAATCCAGGCAGAACTGTTAACATTTCCCATTAACAGGGCACGGCACCCCCGGCCCAGAGGAGACCATCAAATTGGAGCAGGGAGCACAGCCATGGATGGGAGAAGAACCCCCAGGCCAGACCCTTCCAGGTCAGTTGTGTCCTGGGAAGGAGGCTGGGTAGAAAGAGCCTAGCTCATGGGGCTGTGCTGGGCTGTTCTCAGCAGTCTCTTCCCCGGTTCCCACAGTCCTGAACTCTATATTGAGTGGGTCCGATTCCCGGGTGGGAGTGGAGTTTGAAGTTAGCATTTTCTCCTCTTTGTGGAAATCATTCTAAAACACCAAAGGGAATGAGGGATGTACAGGAGACTTCATTTTCTCTGAAACACGGAGAGACAGACGAAATGCCAGTGCGTAAAGCGAAAGCTTGAGCAGCAGCTTGCCCACAAGCAGGGGCGTAGCAGGACCTGGGGAGAGGCCGGCTTGTTGGGATGGCGGGCACAGCCCAGACTGCAGGACCAGGATGAGTTGGCCGGATGGTGGACTGGTGCTGAGGTTCTGAGAAGCAGAAGATGTCAGGTTAAATTTGGAATTTGGAGGATGTTCTCTTTATCTAGGATGGGGAAGAAGAGACTTGAAATCCCCCACAGATTCCTATAGCCGTTCCTCAGGGAGCAGTGAAGACTAAGCAACTGCAGGCACAAATCCTTGGCCCCAGGAAATAGTCATGCTTAGGTAACACGCAAGGAAGTAGTCCTATTAAGCATCCAACTGTAGCTGATCCAGAAGAGAAGCAGCATAAAATACCTGCAATTAATAAGAAAAAGTGTGAAAAAAAGAACAAGGAAAACAAATGGCAGATGAACAGCACTGAATTTTAAACTACAACCAGGCAGCAATTGAATAATTTGACTAAATATTTCCTCAGATACTAAAGGAGGAAAAAAATTTTAAAGAAGCAGAGAAAAACACAATATTGTAAAAAACCATCCAGTTACTCATTACATTCACTTTAGGGCAATAGGCATGTACTTACCATAAGCCTGTACCTGTTACTGATATTTTAAAAGTTTTGGCTGGTAGGATAAGAAGAAACTTCCTTACCTTTGCTTAGGTATTCCATGAGAAATGCTCATGTGTGGTTCAAGAGTATGTTTGTTATAATTGATCATTTTAGATATCCAGAAAGTGGAAGACCTGAGTGAGACCGGCCAGGAAAATCCAGACAGACATCTGTGGCAAGTTGTGGCCACCAGCAGCAGTGCAGCAGAGGAGAGAGTTGGATTAGAAAGAACATTTGATTTGAGCTCACACCGTACTTCAAAGCTGGGTATAAATAATGGGAGCTACTTAGGAATGAAGACTGAAGAGCTTATTGTGTATCAGAATGTGCTCCTGCCTAATGTGCCTGACGAGGTGCCTGCCAGAGCGAGGCCTGATGCCCACAGTACGGTTGGGAAATCCCTTGCACATCCTGCATATCTCAGTGAGCATCACAGGATTCAAATTGAGCAGCAGAATTTTGAGTACAGTGGAGAAATGACGGGTCTTAACACGGAGGCGATATTCTTCATACATCAGCGGGTACGTGTGGGAGAGTCCTCCTGTGAATATAGTGAACGTGGGGAAGCCTGTGATAAGTCAGCTCTCATCATCCAATCAGTAACTCAGGTAGGGAGGGAGATGCTTGAATGTAATGCATGTGGGAAGACATTCTATTCAAAGCCTGCACTCACTAAATATCAGAGGATGCACACAGGAGAGAAACCTCACATATGTAGTGACTGTGAGCAATTATTCCTTAAGGAAGCATACCTTGCAACTCACCAGAGGAAACACACAGAAGAGAAGCCCTATGAGTATAACACATGTATGGAATCTTTCTACCAGAAGTTCAACCTCACTTCACAACCTAGAACTCACACAGGAGAGAAGCCCTATGCATGCAGTGAATGTAGGAAATCTTTCTACCGCAAGTCAGACCTCACTGTGCATCAGAGAACTCACACAGGAGAGAAGCCCTATGAATGTAATGAGTGTAGGAAATCTTTCAACCAGAAGTCAAACCTCAGCAGGCATCAGAGAACTCACACAGGAGAGAAACCCTATGAGTGTAATAAATGTGGGAAATCTTTCAACCAGAAGTCAGACCTCATTTTACATCTTAGAATTCACACGGGCGAGAAACCCTATGAATGTAACGAGTGTAGGAAATCTTTTTACAAGAAGTCAGACCTCACTGTACATCAGAGAACACACACAGGAGAGAAACCCTATGAATGTAATGAATGTAGGAAAACTTTCTATCAGAAATCAAAACTTACTGTGCATCAGAGAACGCACACAGGAGAGAAACCCTATGAATGTAACGAATGTGGGAAGTCTTTCTATCAGAAGTCAGACCTCACTGTACATCAGCGAACACACACAGGAGAGAAACCCTATGAGTGTAACAAATGTAGAAAATCCTTCTATCAAAAATCAGTGCTCACTGTGCACCAGAGAACTCACACAGGAGAGAAACCCTATGAATGTCACGAATGTAGGAAAACCTTTTGCCAGAAGTCACACCTCAGCAGGCATCAGAGAACTCACACAAGGTAGACACCTTGTGAGCAGTGAATGCAAGAAATCATTCTACTGGAAGCCAGTCCTTACCATACATCAGAAAACTCACACGGGCTGGGGATTTAGCTCAGTTGTTCCGCTGCCTGCCTCACATGCCTGCCTCGCAAGCACAAGGACCCGAGTTCGATCCCTGGTACCAAAAAAAAAAATGCAGGAGAAAGACCCTATGAGTATAGGAAAATGTTTTGTTAGCCGTGACGGCTCAGTAAACCTGAGAGCTTGTGCAGAGGTGGCTGTGTCCTCCAATGCACTCTTTTCCTGGATACACTGGCCCCATTCCTTGGCTCCCCATCATTGTGATGGGACCTGGACACTACTGGAGGATGTGGACCTAGTGATGGACAGTACCTCCGGGTGTGGCAGTGGCCATCCAAGTCTTTTGTCCTGTCGGGCTGAATCCACATGGTGCCCAGCGGCCCCGTGAGTGTTGGTGGAGAAAGCTTCCCGGGGTGAGATGAGGGATTGGCTGAGGGGGCCAGCGGCCTTGCCGTCTCCACCCTGGAGTCTCCTTGGATACCTTGCCCTAGTGAGAAAATCCTCCTTGCTCTGTTGAGCTGTTGTCTGTGAGCTATGCACACTGTGACCCAGACAGCCCACTGTTACCAGTTCAGCTTTTGAATAACTGATTTTTCTCGTGCATCAGAAAATTTACACAAGGGAAACCTGTGTTGTTATCTTTCATCCCCTAGTTGGTTTATGGAAAGATCAAAGAAACTGTGGGGAGAAATGAATTTGGGGACACTTAGCTAGGGACAGCTCATTAAATATCAAGAGTAAATTACATATTTCATCAGTTTTCAAGAGAAAGTACAACATTTTTATATGCCAGAATTTGTAATAAAATACCTGAAATTTGTAATGTGGACAAAAAATTTCATATAGAATTGTTAAGTGTGCTATTGAACACACAAAATGCAGCAGGGCTCTGTGCTGTCTGTAGCCTCTTGAGGTCATTGGTGTGCCAGAGACATCACTGGTTGTCATAGCCTGGAGTGTGGTGCTGCTGGACCTAGTGGGTGGATGACGGGAGGGTGCTGGGTGGTGGAGCTCAGATAGGCCTTCAGTGTACACATGGCTGCTCTGTGCCTGCAGCTCTTTTTGCTTAGCTGAACCTTGCAGAAGTGTGATGGAAAAATCTGTACTTTTAGCTGAAACACTGATTTTCAATATCAAGAGCTGCTCTTCATTGTAGTTTGTTCAATGTAGTATGTCTAAACTCTAAAGAATTGTAGTATACTTCCACGCTTCTAGTATGTGTAAATTTCTTGACCATTATTACTGAGCTGTCTCTTATTTGAAGGAGACTTTTCCCTTGAACTTTACCTCTTACACAGGGCCAGCCACAGGCTAATAAAAACATCATTTACATAGAAACATACAGTTTGGGCTCATAATTGTTAATATCTTCATCTCCACTTTATTTCAATAGCTCTGAACAACAGCTCTCACTTTGTTCAGGTCAGTAGCAGGCAGTCACTGGAGAGCAATATCTCTCTCTCTCTCTCTCTTTTTGAGGGAATGGCGTTTTGAAACAGGGTCTTGCTATGTAGTCCAGGCTGGCCTCAAACACGAGATGATCCTCATGCCTCTTCTTCCCAAGGGCTGAGATTACAGGCATGTGCATCCACACCTGGTTCCCTTTTGTCCCTGTGTCCAACATGTGTTGAGTTTGTGTCACCAAGTAGGTTGTAGCTGAGGGGCAGGCCCTCTCTAGAGTCTCAGGGTCAGGGTCAGCAGCTCAGCTGTAGAGCATTGTGCCCCCGAGCTCATTCAGGTTGCCAGAATTTCCTTGCAGTGTCTTGCTGAGAGTGGTGACCTTACAGGCAGGGCACAGGGCTGTTGCTTCCTTAAGGCTAGTGTAGGGTATTCCTCCAGCCTGGCAGGACAGCCTCTGTTTGCAGTGCTCAGAATCAAACTTGGGGCCTTGTGTATGCTTGGCAGGTGCTCTGCCACTGAGCCCATAGTAGGATTGTCCTAAACACATGATCGGGGTTGATGCCCTGCCCCTTTATCACAGTCTTTGGGTTAGAGCCAAGTTCCATGTTCCATCTCTGGGACAGAGTCATGTGAGGGCATGTCTGCCACATTAGATAGGAGTTCCCTTGTTTTTAGGGTAGTGAGGTGGTAGATTTCTAGTTTTTGAGAAAGTCAGTTATCGGAGGATTTGTGACAGTTGCTCATAAATACTGCACACTGTAGATACAGTGTAGAATCACTACCTGTAAGAAATCGCTCTGAGGGTCATCCTGCCTGGTCCCCAGCCCCAGAGTTAAACTCACTGCTCCCTTGTTTGAGGGAATGTCTTGTGTATGGATAGATGTTCTCCACATGTGTCTTGGCTTTAGGTCTTCCTGCCGGTGCACTGTTGTGTGTGAATGTTGTTGAGGTCCCTCTTGGTGTTTCTGGCCAGTTGCGTGATGAGATGTCTGGGCTTTCTTGTGCTGTCTGTCACAAGAGTAAATCAGACTTGTGGCTGATTTACTCCTAATCCATTCTGTGCATTGGCTCATGTTGCTATGACAAAATGCCATTTTCGGTGGTGTAAGGATTTATTTTCTCACTGTTCTGGAGGCTGGATGTGCAGGGTCAAGGGCTTCCAGGTTTGTTTCCGGCCAGGCGATTCTTCCTGAGCTGCACGTGGCTGCCATCTCCCTGTGGCCCCCCACGGTCTTTTGCAGCCACAGTGTATATAGTATTAGGATCCTATCATTTGACCTTAAATACCTCCCTAAACTCTCTCTCCAAATATAATCTCCTTGGAAGTTAGGGCTTCCACATGTGAATTTTAGAAAGAGAAACCTTCAGTGTGTATCTCCCACTGCTTTGAAATGTCACCTTTACATATGGTAAATTATTACTTGGAATGGCTGTTTTTGTCTGCCCGGTGTTTCTTCCCTGGGCTGTGGGACTATGGGGTGTCACATGGCCAGTCTGCATGACAAATGTTTTGTCCTGGGTGTGCAGTGAGTCTCTTGTGGCCTTTCAGATTGCTGTACTCACGGGGTGGGGGTGGGGTGCAGCTGGAGTTGCTGCACCGCCAGGCGAAGTGGGGGCTGCTGTGGCACAGTGTCCTGAGGACCATAAGGCCCTGACGCTCACACCACAAGTCTCTTCCTGAAGTTGACACTGGCAGCATGCTTTTCCTGTTGTTTCTTTGTTCTGCTTGCAGAGGGGCAATGGGGCTGCTCTTGCTTGCTGTTGGATCCTGACTTGACTGAACTCTGTCCTATGTCTAATCTTTTGGGTTCCACTGAACAATCTGCAGATACTTGTGCACAAAGATGATACTGTCTAAAATTATATTTGCCTTATGTTCCTTTTAATACATTGTAGGGCAATTTTTTTGTTACCTCCCCTCACATCAATTCTTCATTTTATTTAAAATCTATGTCACCTCCTGTTCCACACCCACAAGCTCCTTCTGGATCTGGTTGGGCTTATGCTCAGCTTAGACCTGAGCAGACACTCCCTTCAGGGGACACTGTGTTCACTGTGTTCAGGCAGTGATGGCTGTCACCTCCTCCTGAGAGTCATTCCGGCCAGGATTGAGTCCATGCATCTCGCACTTCGGGGCTCCAGGTGTCCAGGAGTTGGGTTTCGTGTGAGAAAGCGGAGGCCTAAGCTACTGTTCAGTCCCCAGGCTTCTCAGGAATATGCAGGACGGGGACTGGACACAAGGATTGTCTGCAGGGAACATGGACCTGCCCTCACCCTTGTCCATACAGGGTGGGCCTGTGGTGCTTACGAAGTGCGTGGGTGAGTGCCTTCCCCATCCTGCATACTCTAGACTGCCCACTGTAGACTTAAACACAGGGCAAGTGCCGTTCTTTTCCAGATAACCTTCTTTCCTTGCTTTTTCTCAAAGGAGTTTTAGAAACTTGATTATAGAAAATTTTAAACATAAAGCCAAAATAATGATGTAATGAGCCCTCATGCATCCAGTATTAAGCCTTGACAATCAGTTCATGGCCAGTTTTTCTTTCTATTTAAAATTGTATATCACTTTCCTTCTCAGTAGATCATTTTCATACTGATTGCTTTGGTTTTTAAGTCTCTGTAATCTTTAGAAGATAATGACTTTTTACAAAGCATTATCATGTTATTGTCCTCTAAAAAACACTTATTTCTCATAGAAACACGTATGTATATGTACATCCTTAATTATTCCACAGTCATTTTATTCAAATTAGTATTCAAATGAAGTGCACAAATTGCGCACGGCTGCTGTGTCTCCTACATACCTTAGTCCATAGATTCGCCTTCCGTTTTGTGCCCAAAAACATGTTTCTTGTTTGAGCTCTCCAGTGCTTTGTCACGGCAGCTCATTTCTGACCTGCTCTGATCTAGTGCTGCTTGCTCAGTTAACAGAGCACACACACCAACAGTCTGACCCTTTCGATCAGTCTAAGCAATGAGCTCAGAGTCCGTGTGACTATCATGGAGTTCCAGGCACTTCTTAGTCACAGTTCATTATTCTAAACTTTTAGAGAAGATGCCAGAATAAGACTCTTCGTAGGCAAAAGGTGGCAACATCTGGACCTCCCTAGTCAGGGGTTATTGTGATGACTAATACAATGAACACTGAGTTATCCACATGACTCCCTGAGTGATAGGCATGCTGAGAAAGGCAGATCTGTTTTCATTGATGGACTAGGGCCAGGCTGCAGAGGGCACAGCCAACTAGCAAAGGCCCCAGGCCTGGACTGTCTGCTGGGGCAGAGAGAAGACCGTTGTCTCCAGCTGTGGTGTGGCTGTGATTGTGGATGCACCCCAAGATCTGTCTGCCCTGCAGAGAAGAGTGGGGAGGTGGCTTACACCAGAGTCTGAGACAGAGAAGCCTTAATGAGCATCAAGACAGCAGGGAGCTCCATCAGGGACTTTCTTACCTGACAACTGCATTGAGCAAGAGGGTAAACAGCACATTTGCTAGTGTGTTATACTTATTACAGACATTGAGTAGATCACTAGGAAGACACCTGCCAACTTCAAGATCCTGCTGTGTCTGTCACTTTCACTGAGGTGTAACACTCTAGAATTTTCATTGGTCAGAAATAAACTGGCCTTCCCATTTCCTAGGAAGGGGAGAGAGGATCTGTAAGACAGGCCCTTTCGTGCCTCTTTACAGTCCAACTACTAAGTCATACCAGAATCCGGAGCGAAGGTTTAGTAGACAGAAATGACACCATGCCTGTACTAACAGCTTCAGCTGTCTACATTCTCTGCACAGGTCTTTGGAAATTTAACCTAATTTTATCCTGTCCCCCCCCCCATCTCAATAAACTTCTTCTTTTTTTTTTTTTTAAGTGGGAAGTTTCTCAAGCTGATAATAGTACTTTCTGCCCAGATAATTTAGATAGTCTGGTAATAAGTAAAAGTTGTCTTCAAGACAGTGGATTTCATGTGAAATGCTCTTACTGTAATACAAACACAAGCATTTCAGATGTTGTCTTCACATTGCACACCTCTATGGCCCTGACAGTTGCCCAGTAAGTAACCTGCCCATGTGGACTCCAGACCCTTTCTTCCCCACTCAAGATCTTGGAAAGAAAGGTTCCCACTAATCCTCACCAAAAAGACTTTAATAAAAAGCATTTATTAGGACAAGGCAGAGAAATTTTTCTGTCCTTTTCATCAAATAATAGACAACAGATGAATTCATCCATAATTCTTTGCAAAAGTAAGTTATTTGTAACTTCTCTCCCACACATTGCCCAAAAAGCTGTGGCACCAGGCATCACATGTCCAGGGCTGGTGCTCAGGGAGCAGCAAGACGGGTTCCTCCACACCCTGGTTCTTGTAAGTTTCATGAACGCTGACATCTGCACTCCATTCCATTCTGACAATATATCATCACCTGCTTAACAGTGCTACTCTTGAGCACTTAGATTACTTGTGACTTTTTCATTAATACGGATGGTGCTATAGTCAAAATCCTTCTGACTAAAGCTTTTCTATTTGAAATAAAAATTTCACAAAACAATACTTTTACCTAAGTGAATTCCACCAGGATTTTCAGTTCTACTTTATTATTATTATTATTATTATTATTTTTGTACTGGGGATCAAACTGAGGACCTTGCGCTTGCGAGCTAGGCACTAGTGCCACTGAGCTAAATCCCTGGCACTATTCCTATTTGTTCTGGAGCAACTTGGGCTGTGTCTGAGGACTGTCCCCAAGGTACCATTCCCAGGATGCTGTGAGACTGAAGAGAGAGGTGGACTCTGGGAATCACAATACTGATGATGGCAGCATGGTCCTGGGTGGCAACAGCACCAGAGATTCCCAGAGTGGGTCAGAAGGAGAGGCACATACACTTGTCAGGACAAAGGTGACTTCACCAGGCTGAGTGCACCAAGTTCATCTTAAACCAGCATCGGAGATTCAGGCTCATTTCTGGCACTGGGTCTCAGGGTAAAGATCCACACATGGCTCTGATTGTTTGGTCCATTTATAATTTGCTGGGAAACCATACAGGGACATCTTGCCCCGTTTACCTCAGCTCTGCCCAAGCTGGCTATGGCATGTGGAGTTTTATCCACACATTATTCTTTAATGTCTTAACCGCTAAACTGATTCCCTCCCACACACTTAAAATATGATAACCATGCATTTACTTTTGAAAAACAGGGCTGCAGCTCTGTGCTGCATCACCTATGTTTGTCTGGAGGTGATTGAGGCTGAGGCAAGGGTTCCATCATTTATTTCACTGGTATTTCACACTCTGGGAGGATGAAGAAGATGGTAAAGTGCCCTGATGAAAAGAGGTACCTTTGGCTTCTTTGGACAGATGGGGGCACTTCCTTACCTGTGCAGTGCATCCCTGATTAGAGGTACTGTCAGCTTGGTCCTGCATTAGCTGTGGGAGGATCTGTGGAGAAGCACCCTGAGCCTCCCTGGGAGGCCCATGCTGGGTGCTGTTTTTGCAGAGACCAGGCACTGCTTTCCTGCTCTGGGGCCCCAAGGCTCCTGGGAGTGGTCAGAGATTTCTCACAGCAGCCTCTGAACCACACAGCAGATGTCCTTGGAGCCCAGCCCTGATGGAACATTTGCCCTGCACACTCCAGATGGCCTTCCACTTCTTTGGGGGTTTCGGCCAGGGCCCTGCACCTCCTCTTACAACTAGAATGTGGCTCAAACAACCATTTTAAAGATCTAAATAAAATAAGACATTGAGTTTTGAGTTTATTTTTTGCATGATTTATGAAATAATTTTATTAAAAGTTCATAACCCAGGGCTGGGGATTTAGCTCAGTGGTTTTGCCGCCTGCTGCGCAAGTGCAAGGACCCGAGTTTGATCCCCGGCACCAAAAAAACCCCACAAAAAACAGTTCATAACCCAAATCTCACACTTAAATCCAATGAATATATATGTATAAGTTAGATTTCTGTACATTGCCAGTATTATATAAATTACTTCAGGACATCACTGTAGGTGATAAGGTGTTAAAGGATTCTTTTATTAACTTTTTTGATTTTCAGATTTCTATAATGAATATGTGTCCATGTCATAAACAGGTAAGGAATACAAACAGGCGGTTCTATATTTTATCCTCACCTATGGATGGGGCCAGTCTCAAATATTTTGTTACCTTCCACATGGCCTGAGTTTCACACTATTTTTCTAAACTATTTTCCTAGAAGTAGAGATTCAGGGTTGAGATGTTTGAACATCTTATGATTTCGGGAGCATTCTGACTAGCAGCTTCTGACCTGAGTTGCAATCCACCAGCACGGGCCCACTATCACCAGTGCAGGAGAGCTTGGCTTCTGAAAGTCCTTGGTTAAGCTCACTGGCAAACAGTATCAAATTTTAAATTCATTTTACTTCTCTGTAGAATACTTGCAGCTCTCTGTGATGGTGAAAGCATCTGGTTTTGTCTGCAGAAGTGGTGCAGTGTGTTAGCTCCATGGCTGCTCCTCGCAGACTAGGGACAGAGGCCCTTCACACTCACAGGGGCCTTTGTGGGCAGGTGCTTCCTTTTCCTGCAGCACAGCCACAGAACGCTGCCCTCAAGGCCCTGCTCCCTGATCAGGGCTCCCCATGGGGCAAAGGCTAAGGTTCCTCACCTGCCACCCTACCCACCCTTGCAGGACCCCTCCCCCCCATGACATATCCACCCCATACCAGAGCACTGGCTCTGTGGGTCCTGCCTTCACTGGTGTGGCAGTGAGGCTGCTGCAGAACATGCCTTTGTGTGGGATGTCACCTGACACCATTTGCAGGAAGCAGGGCTCGGGGAAACCAAAGCAGGAAGCGTGAGGGGAGATAAGTTTTGACAACAGCACAAGAAAGCAACCCAAACCAAGAGATCCACCCACTTCTGGATAGTTGAGTCTTCAGAGCTGAGGAAAAGAATCTGACTCATTTTTTCATTAAGAATGTGCCATAAAAGACTGTGAGGTGTCTCCCTCCTGACTCCCCAGAGCTAACCATCATCCTGACTTTGATGTTCATAATTTCTACTTTTTCTTTTACACAAGCTTTTCACACGGTTTCCCGTACACAGCTCAGAACAACATTCTGTGAGGTTACATTGACCACAGGGTCTCGGGGGCTGGCCGAGCTGGGACACCAGGTATGCACTGTGTGGGCTGTCAGAGGTTCCTGCGCCCACAGGGGAAATCTGATCCAAAAAACGTCCACTGCACAAATTCTTTACTGGGCCTCAGATCTGACCAAAACCAGCTATGCAGTTAGGAATCATGCAGGGAGCTTAACCTTCCCAACTCTGATGGAGCATTCACCTCAGCTTCTGCAGCTCAAACCCATCTTGCTATGTCTGCTCCTCACTCTGCTCCCACCTCCATTCCCATTCAGCCTGGCTCCTCTAGAGCTGTTTGTGGGGTCCAGAAGGCCCCAGATTACATGGTCCCAGTGGGTTTTGTGGTCTGTGCCAGTCGTGACTACACATAAGGCAACATGCAAGTCCTTGGTGAAGTGGAAATGGTAAGGTGACTTACCCTCTTGATTGGGGGCTTAGGCATCCTCAGCCTGCTCAGGGAGCAAGATAATACAGGTAAAGGGAAGAACTCACTGGCTGGTGGGGAATTCATGCTTCAGGTGGCCGCCATTGCTTTGGCCACTGATGAGGCCCCGATTGTCACTGCTGGCACCTGAGTACCTTCAGCATGTATGCAGTGTTTGGCCTTTGGTGGCGATTTGCCGTAGCATGCAGGCCAGGTCAGGGTGTGGCCAGGTAAGTGCCAAGACAGGGGCATAGTAGGGGGTCTGCAAATTCCTATCAGATCTAGCAAGCATGGCTGGTGGACAGAGGTCACCTGGACTCCAGTCTCACAGGCTGGTTAGTTGTGTGTGTTTTGTTACTGGGGATTGAACTCAGGAGGTTGCGCTTTTGAGGCAGGCACGGCGCCACTGAGCTAGATCCCCGGCCCTGAGCTGGTTCTAACATTTGCTGTTTTAGCTTGCTTCCTTGAAGATGTGCCAGTGACACTGGAATAACAGTAACTTGGAGAATACCTCCCTCCCGCCTATCACAGTTTTTATCTGGGATGTGCACTGGCAGGGGACAAATGGCTAATGACCGCTCAACATCTTGTGCTGTTCTTGGCAACCAATGCAACTGTGACAGTTTGCTGTGGCCTCCTTCCTGTCCTTTTATCCATAAAACCAAACTCCCCCACCTCCGGGCTCCATTTTGGGAACACTTATTCTAGGCAATGAAATTTGTGTTTACCCGGGTGGTCTTCACTGTGGTTCCTTACACTCTTGTTTCTCATACTCAGTGTACTTCAGTGTATTTTTCAGGTTAACAAAACAACCCAGAGGGAAATTTGCACAGATCCCACCAAACTATGTCCCTGTCACTTTTTCAGGCCACAGACTCCCAGGCATTTAGCCCCAAACTGACTCTTTAAAAACCCATTTCAAGGGCCAGGGATTTAGCTCAGTGGTTCTGCCGTCTGACTTGAAAGCGCAAGGTCCTGAGTTTGATCCCCAGTACCACCCCCCGCCCCAAAACAACAACAAAAAACCATTTCAAGTTCTTTCTACCTCCTTTTTCTCTGTCTTACAAAATTCTCTTAAGAGTTAGTGAGAGCTGACCTGGCCAGGCAGAGGCTCTGGGCCTGGGCCCTAGCAGGGAGGGAGGAGCTGAGCCCCACCTAGGACCAGCAGGCAGACATATGGCCAAGCCCCTGCAGATTTGCAGATCCCTGCCCTTGACCAGGTCATGCAGTTCCTGCTTCCCAGAGAGCGGGGTGGGGGGTGGGGTGCAATTCATTTGACAAGCAATTCTGCCAGAGCCCATGAGGGAGAGAAAATATCCCCTCTACTTTCTGAGAGTTCTATTATTGAGGTTATGCAAAAAAGTCACAGAATAAGAGGAGGAAAGGAATAAAAATGTGTTCTGTACATGAGGGCAGGAAAGAGCATGCCTACCAACATGGTCAGGGAAGGGGTTGTTCTATTTTAAACTCACCTGCCCTGACACCTGGAACCTTCCCAAGAGTTCCCCAGAAGCTGCCGGATACTAGGGACCAGAGCACAGAACCTGCAAGGGCAAGGTTCCCACTGGTCACTTCTGACTTCCCACCTCCTCTCAGCAGGCATCTCCAACAACTTCCTCTACCTGGCATGTGCTCCCTCGTCTCCTATTCCCATCTCCTCCCCTAGGTGAGGTGCCACCTTTTCTTCTCCCCAAGCCATCTTCTAGGATTTTGATTCTGTGTCTGAGGACGTGCTAATTTAATATTGGTTATCCCACCTGGGAGACTCAGGACAGAAAGCAAGCAACCCTGCTTCCACCCCATCATTTATAGGGTCGCCTTGTTGAGGCAGGCGTGGTGTGGAACAATGATTGACAGTGCAGGATGTGCTGTATTATTTCCGCCAGGACTGCCCTCCCCAAGCGTTTTAGGACCAGAGATTTGCTGTCTCCCAGCTTTGAAGTTTGGAGGCCTGGAACCCAGGTGTCAGTAGGGATGCTGTGGATGGCTGACTTGAGCTTCTGGTTTCAGCTTCAGCCTCAGTTTCTGGTAGCCCCAGAATGCCAGTCCCAACAGGGCATTTCCTCATGTGTGTTTCTGTGTCTGAATGTTCCTTTTTTTAACTTGTACATGTTTGCAATTCATACAGTTTATACTCATCTTGGAAAGTGGTTACATGTACACATTACATCTTCTTTTTTAAAAAATCCCCTCCTCCTTCTTTCCCCTTCTTTCTTCAATTCCTCTATCCCCTTTATTGAACTTGTTGATATTATTTGTCTTAGCTCATGTTATGGCTTTACATTAATCACGTGTTTACATTAATTCAGGTTATTAGGTTCTTGCACATGGCGCGTCTTCATTCCTCCCATTTCCCCTTCCCCTCTTCCTCACCTCTCGTGTTCCCTTGGACCACTTCCCTGTTGCAAGAGGTCTGTCCCCTTGTCCTTTTCTAGCTATCCTTTATCATTTTCTTTGTACTTTGGCTCACCCAAATGAGAGATGCCATACTCAAAGGTGTCTGGTTTATTTCACTCAACATTATTTTTTACAGGTGCATCAATTTTCTTACAAATGTCTTAAATGTGTCATTCTTTATAGCCAGGTAGTATTCCATTATATATAAACACCACATTTTATTTATCCAATCATCTGTTGATGGGTATACAGGTTGCTTCCAGAATTTAGCAATTATGAATTGTGCTGCTATAAACCTTGGTATGCATATATCACTATAGTATAATGACTTAAGCTTTTGGGAGAAGATACCTAGCAGGGGAGTAGCTGGGTCATATGGAATTTCTAATTTCAGTTCTTTGAGAAATCTCTGTTCTGATTTCCATAATAGCTGTACTAGTTTGCGTTCCCAACAACATTGCAGAAGGGTTCCTTTCTCAACACAGCAACACCAGCATTTGTTATTGTTTGATTTCTTAATGATTGCCATTCTTTATGGAGTAAGGTGGAACCTTAACATTGTTTTAATTTGCATTTCTCTAATGGTCAGAGATGTTGAACATTTTTTCACATATTTGTTGATCATTTGTATTTCTTCTGCTGTGAAGTGTCTATTCATTTCTCTCACCCATTTCTTTACTGAGTCTTTAAATTTTTTTTGTTTTGTTTTGTTGGTACCAGGGATTGAACTCAGGACCTTGCACTTGAGAGGCAGGCGGCAGCACCACTGAGCTAAATGCCTGCCCCATGTAGTTTAATTTTTTTTTTTTTTTAGTTCTTTGTATATTCTAGATATTAGTCCTCTGTCTGAGGAGTAACTGGCAAAAATTTTTCCCATTCTGTAGGTTGTCTCTTCATTCTATTAATTCTTTTGCTATACAGAGGCTTTTTAGTATGATATAATCCCATTTGTTGATTCTTGCCACTATTTCTTGTGCAATTGAGGTTCTGTTTAGAAAATCCTTTCTTATACTTGTGTCCTCAAGGGTATTACCTATTTTACCTTACAGAAGGTTTAATGTTTCTGTTTTAATGTTTAGATCTTTGATCTATTTTTTTTTTTTTTTTGGTACCAGGGATTGAACTCAGGTCCTTGCACTTGCATAGCAGGCGGTGAAACCACTGAGCTAAATCCCCGGCCCTCTTTGATCTATTTTGATTTTAACTTAGTATATGTGAGAGATAAGGGTCCAGTTTCATTCTTCTTCACTTAGATAACAGTTTCCCAACACTGCTTGTAGAATAGGCTATCTTTCCTTCAACATATGCTTTTGGCCCCCTTGTCAAAGATCAAACAGTTGAGTATGTCTGAGGAGGTTTTTGTATCCTCAATTCTGTTCCATGTCTGTTTTTGTTCCAGTACCATGCCATTTTTATTACTATTGCTTTGTAATATAGCTTGAGGTCAAGTATTGTTGCTATGCTGCCTGCTTTGCTCTTTTTGCCCAAAATTATTTTTGCTATTCTGGGTCTCTTCTGGTTCCATATGAATTTTAGGATTGGCTTCTCTAGATTGGTAAAGCATGCTGTTGGTATTTTGATTGGGACTGAATCGAATCTGTACAACAGTTTTAGAAGTATGGCCATTTTGACAACATTGGTTCTGCCTAGCCAGGAGCAAGGGATATCTTTCTTTCTTTTTTTTTTTTTTTTTTTGTACCTGGAATCGAACTTGGGTCCTTGCGCTTGCGCAGCAGGTGACGAAACCACTGAGCTAAATCCCCGGCCCCATCTTTCCATTCTGATGTACTCTTCAATCTCCTTCTTCAGAGTACTGTAGTTTTTTTATGTAGAGATCTTTTACTTCCTTGGTTAGATTAATTTCTAGATATTTGATTTTTCTTGAAGCTACTGTGAATGGTATTGTTTTCATAATTTCCTTCTCATTCATTGTTGGTGTACACAAATGCTAATGATTTTTATGTGTTGGTCTTGTCTCCTGCTACTTTGCTGAAATTGGTTATTCTAAGAGTTTTTTGGTGGAATTCTTTGGGTCTTCTATGTAGAGTATCATGTCATCTGCAAATAATGATCATTTGAATTCTTCCTTTCCTATGTGTATCCCTTTTATTTTTTTCTCTTGCCTAATTGCTCTGGCTATGTTTCAAGTACTATGTTGAATAGAAGAGGTGATAGTGCACATCACTGTCTTGTCCCCGATTTTAGAGGGAATGCTTTTAGGTTTTCCCCATTTAGTATAATGCTGGATATTGGTTTGTCATAAATAGCCTAAATCACATTCAAGTATAGTCCTTTTATACCTGTTTTCTTCAGGATTTTTATCATGAATGAGTGTTGGATTTTGTCAAAAGCCTTTTCTGCATCTATTGATATGATCAAGTGGTTTTTGACCTTGCTCCTGTTTGAGTGGTGTGTTATATTTTTTGAACCATCCTTGCATCTCTGGGATGAAGCCTACTTGATCATGATGTATCATCTTTTTGATAATGTGCTGCATTCTATTTGCTAATATCTTGTTGAGGAATTTTACATCTATGTTCATTAAAGAGATTGGCCTATGTTCTCTTTTTCAGTTGGGTCTTTATCTGGTTTGGGGATCAGAGTGATACTGATTTCTTTCTATAAGTAAATTTGGGTACACTCCATCCTCCAATTTTTTTTTTTGGTATGGGGGATCAAACTCAGGACCTTGCACTTGTGAGGCAGGTGTGGCACCACTGAGCTAAATCCCCGGCCCCACCCCCTTCAGTTTCTTTGAAGAGCTTGAGGAGTATTGGTGATACAACATCCTTAAAGGTTTTGTAGAATTCAGTAGTGAGTCCATCAGGTCCTGGAATTCTTTTTCATTGGTAGATTCTTTATCACTGAGTCAGTTTCATTGCTTGTTATTGAGTTATTAAGCATAGTTATGTATTCTTGGGTTAGTTTTGGTAGTTCGTATGTGTCTAGGAATCTGTCTGTTTCTTCAAAATTTGCTAATTTGTTGGAATATAATTTTTCAAAGTAGTTACTGTCTCCTGGATTTTGACAGTGTCTGTTGTGATTTCACCTTTTTCGTTTCTATTTGCATTGATGTGACTCTTTTCTTTCTTTCTCTTGGTAAGTCTGGCTAATGGTTTATCTATTTTATTTATTCTTTTAAAGAACCAACTTCAATTCTTTGATTTTTTTTACAGTTTTTTTAGTCTCATTTTCATGGATTTCTGCTTTCATCTTTATCATTTCCTTCCTTAATTTAATTTTGGGGCTGGTTTGTTGTTTCTCAAGTATCTTAAGATTTCTTGTGAGGTTATTTATTTGAATGTGCCCTGTTTTCCTAATGTGAGCATTGATTGCGATGAATTTTCCTCTTAGGACTGCTTTCATAGTGTCCCAGTGGGTTCATTGAGTTGTTCAGTCACTGCCATTAACTTCCAGTAGTTTTTAAATTTTTCCTTGATTTCTTCTGTGACCCATTGGTTGTTTCGGAATATGTTGTTAATTTTCCAGAAACTTTTGCCTTTTCTGAAATTTCTTCTTTCATTGAATTCTTTTTCCATTGCACAGTGGCCTGATAGTATGCATTGGGTTATTTCAGTTCTTTTATATTTACTTAAGCAGGCTTTGTGGACTAGCATGTGATCAGTTTTGGAGAAAGTACCACGTGTTGCTGAAAAGAATGTATAATCTGTTGTAGAAGAGTGGAATACTCTGTATAAGTCCATTAAGTCCATGTGTTCAAGGGTGTGGTTCAGCTCTGAAATTTCTTTATTGGTTTTCTTGTCTAGTTGATCTGTCTCTTTGTGAAAGTGAGGTATCAAAATTTCCTACTATGATTGTGTTAATGTTTATTTGATCTTTTAATTTCAACAGTTTTTGTTTTATGAAGATAGGTGCTCCAGAATTTGGTGCATATGTGTTTATCAATGTTATCTCTTCCTGTTGGATCGTTCCTTTAACTAGTATGTAATGACCTTCTTTGTCTCTTCTAATCAGTTTTAACTTGACGTTTACCATGTCCAATATGAGAATTGCTTCCCCTGCTTATTTTTGTGGCCCTGGTACGTGTATTGTTGTTTTCCATCTTTTAATTTTTAGTCTATGAATATCTTTTTTGATTAGATGAGTTTCTTGAGTGCAACAGAATGTTGGATTGTGTTTTTTGATCCAGTCAGCCGGCCTGTGTCTTTTGGTTGGAGAATTGAGGCCATTAACATTGAGAGGTATTACCGAGATGTGTTGGTTATTTACTATCATTGCCTTCTTTATGTGTTGCTGTATCATTTATTTTTCTTATCCTGATGTTTTTTGTTGTTATTTATCCATTAACCTCACTATTTTCCTCTGTTTTTAGCTGTGTCCAATTTGTTGTTCCTGTCAAGAATATTCTTGAGAATTTTCTGAAGAGCTGGTTTAGCACTGATATATCTTCTAAACTGGTCTTTTTCATAGAAATACTTTATTTCTCCATCTAGTTTGAAGGACAGTTTTGCTGAATAAATTAATCTGGGTTGGAAGTTACATGCTTTTTGGACTTGAAATACTTCACTCCAAGCTCTTCTGTCCTTCAGGGTTTGTGCTGAGAAGTCTGCTGTGATTCTAATTGGTTTATGTTTGTATGTGTTTTTTGGGTTTTCTTTGGCTGCCTTTAAAATTCTGGGTTTTTGCTGGATATCTGTGAATTTCATGAGGCTATGCATTAGTGAACTTGTTCTTTCATTAAAATTGTTTGGTGTTCTATAAGTATTGTTTACTTATATTTTAAACTCTTTTCTTATAGAAAATAAATTTTCTTCCATAATTTCTATAAGTATGTTAGTGAATCTATCTGTGCTATCTTCTAGATTTTGTCTAACTCTGATTAGCCTTGGATTGGTCTTCTTGTTGTCATCTAGTAACTGCTCGATAGTCTTCTCTTATTTTCTTTTTGACTTTTTTAAGCTCTTTATTGAAATTCACTATTTGGTCCTCAGTATCCCTGTCTTCACAATAGTAATTTCTGCAGTGTATGAATTCTAAACAGTTTTTAATTTCAGGTATTTCTTTTTTATTAATTAAGTTTATTGGTACATTTTAGGTATACATAATAATCACATTCATAATAGGAAATTTGCACCTGTACGTGATATATCTTGGTTCTTATTTTTTTCCATTTCCCTTCCCCCCTTCAACCCCTCCACCCCTCTTTATTTACAAAAGCTTTATTTCCATTTTTTCCTTCTTTTCTCATTTTTTCTTTCCTTCCCCCCACCCCCCTCCCTAGTTCCCCTTCCCCTTGGAACATTTTCTTCCTATTCACAATATCTGTTATACATTTTGTTCCTCATTTACACTTTCAGTTTCTTGCACCATAGAAACTGTGGTATTTATACCTGTGTGTCTGATGTATTTCACTTAAGAGTATGGACTCAAGGTGGATCCATTTAGCTATATATGTATCAATTTTATCTTTATGGCTGAGTAGTACTCCATTGTACAAAAAACCCACATCATCTTTATCCATTCATTGGTTGATGGGCATTTGGGCTGTTTCCAACATTTAGCTATTACAAACTGTGCCACTTATATATGGATGTACATATATTGCTGTGGTATGATGCTTTTCTTTTGGGAAGATACCAAGAAGGGGTATAGCTGGGTCAAATGGAACCTCTAGTTTTGGTTTTTTGAGGAATCTCCACCCTTATTTCCACAGTGGTTGCACCAGTCTACACTCTCATCAGTGATGGAGAAGGTTCCTTTTTCCCCACAACCCCACCAGCATTTGTTAGTGGTTGATTTCTTGATTGCAGCCATTCTTTCTGGAGTCAGATGGAATCTCAGCATTGTTTTCATTTGCTTCTCATGAATGACAGTGATGTTGACCATTTTTCATATATTTATTTGTTGTTTCTACTTCATCTGAGAAGTGTCTATTCATTTCGGATGTCCATTTTCAGATTGGGTCTTTAAATTTGGGGTGCTCTGATTATTTTGCATTCTTTATGTATTTTAGATAGTCCTTTGTCTGAGGAACAGCTGGTAAAAAATTTTTTCCCACATTGTGGGTTCTCTTCACTCAGTGGTTTCTCTTGTTGTGCAAAAGCTAGCTATTTATTTATTTATTTATTTATTTATTTATTTATTTATTGTGGTACCAGGGATCAAACTCAGGACCTTGTGCATGCAAGGCAGGCATGCCACCACTGAGCTAAATCCCTGGCCCTAAAAGCTTTTTAATAAGAGATCTCAGTTGTTGATTCTTTGTGATAGTTCCCATGCAACTGAGGTTTTGTTCATAAAGTTTATTCATAGGCCAATATTTTCAAGAATTCTATCTAATCTATCTTCCAGCAGATTTAGTGTTTCTGTTGTAATATTTTGATCTTTGATCCATTTTAATTTTAGTTTAGTGCATGGTGAAAGATATAGGTCTAGTTTTAATCTTTGGCATGTTGAAACCCTGTTTTTCCAGCACCATTTATTAAAGAGGCTATTTTACCTCCAGTGAAGGTGGTTGCCTCCTTTGTCAAAGATAAGGTGGCTGAGTATATCTGAGTATTTCTGCAACTTCTAATCTGTTCCAGTGATCTCCAGGTCTGGGTTTTGTTTTGTTTTGCCAGTACCATGCTGTTTTTATCACAGAAGCTCTGTAGTATAATTCCAAGTCAGGGATTATGATGCCCCCTGCCTTGCCTTTTGTTGCCTAGAATTGCCTTTGCTATTCTAGGTCTGTTCTGGTTCCCAATGAATTTTAGGATGGTTTTCTCTAATTCTGTGAGATTTGCTTTTGGAATTTGATTGGGATTGCATTAAATCTGTATAACAGTTTTGGACATATGACCATTTTCACTATATTGGTTCTTCCTACCCAAGAACAAGGGATATCTTTCCATTTTCTGATATCCTCTGCAATCTCTTTTTTCAGAGTACTGTAGTTTTCAATGTACAGGTCTTTTACTTCCTTCATTAGATTGGCTGCTAGGTATTTTGATTTAGGGGATACTATTGTGAAAGCTGTTATTTCCCGAATTCCTTTCTCAGTGAGTCTGTTATTCATTTACAGGAAGGCTATTGATTTTTAAGTGTTGACCTTGTATCCAGCTATGCCACTGAATTTGGTTATTAAGTCTAGAATTCTTTTGGTGGAGTTTTTGGGGTCTTCTATGTAAAGTATCATGTCATCTGCAAATAATGACAATTTAAGTTCTTTTCGTATCCTTATTCCTTTTATTTCCTTCTCACTTTGGTCTGATAATATGCATGGGATAACTTCACTTCCTTTGCATTTACTTAAGCATGTTCTGTGATCTATCATGTGGTCTATTTTGGAGGACGCCCCGTGTGTAGTGAGAAGAGTATGTTTTCTGATGTTGTGGGGTGGAACACTGTAGACATGTATTAAGTCCATTTGTTCAAAAGCTTGGTTCAGTTGTAATATTTCATTGTTAACTTTTTGTATAGTTGACCTGTCTATTTGTGACAGTGTGGTGTTGAGCCCCCCACTACACGTGCCTTCCCTCCCCTGCAGTGAGTCCAGGCCCAGGGGGTGCTGCCTGTTCCCTCTTCTTTTGTTAGGGACTCTCCTCTCTCCCTGTCGGCTTCAGCTCTCACTTCAGATCCTTGCTGGGTCCCAGGGACCCACTTCCCTCCCTCTTCTCTTCCTCATGTTGCTTTATTCCAGTGGCTGGACAGCAAGCCTTGGAGAGGCTCTCTTGCTGCTGCTCACCACTCCACCATCTTTCCCTCTCTCCCCCAATTTCAGGTACTTCTGTCTGACATCTTTCTGAGGATTCCATATTCTTGTTGAATCTGTCATTCAAATTTTGAACTGTTTTGGTTAGCTCATCCAGTTATTTACTTATTTACCCAAAATTCACTGTGGGCAGATTGAGTATAATTGCTGTAAACTTTTAATTCATTTCCTCTTTGAACATTTCTGTTAGTTGGTCTTTGTTTTTTCTCCCTTTGTGACCTTTTGCTCTGCGTTGGAGGAGTTTGGGTGGTGGTGGTCGGAGATCTTCTATTTCTGTGTTTCCCTGTTCTCCTACTTGTGTCTGTATTTATTTGTTTATGTATCTGTGTCTATATATCCCTTTTGGAAGCACTGAGCTACATCCCTGGCCCAACTGTTTATTGTTCGTAGCTGCTCTGCAGTGAGGCGGGAGAGGTGAGGTGGAGGATGCGGGTGTCTGCAGGGGTAGTGTTAGGCGCTAAGGAAGAGGTTTGAAACGGAGACGAGTGGTAGATGAAAAGAAAAGATACATCAAGAGTCCGATTTTATTGGAGTACTTTTAGCTGAGTTGATGGTTCAGTATTACGAGTTTTCAGAGCATATTCTGTGTGGGCAAGGGTGAGATATAGGAGCAAGGGGCTTCACTTTGAGATTAAGGAAAGCTATGTGGTTATCAGAACTTGCATATAGGGAAGACAGTAAACTAGGGAAGATATGAAAGAGCCAAAGGCTTAGGATGGGGAGGATCAAGGAATTATACTAGTGAAGATAGGCGTGACTGTGAGGGAGCTGAGCACAGTGAATTTAAAAACTTGGAAGGAGGAGTTTACATGTTTGGAAAAATAATAAAGGTATATGTTAATAACATTGTCTCTGGGCATTGAAGTGAAGAAACTAGATAAAGAGCTGAGATGAAGGAGAGAACCTAGACACCTATTGAAATCAGGGCCAATGAAAGAATAAATATACAAGAGTAGCAACCTAATATACACATGGAACCATGAAAGACATAACCCCACTTTACTAAATAACTCAAGAAACATAAAAAACTTAAACCAAGAAGATGTCTGATGGGAACACAGATTAGATATTCCAATGAGACACTGCACGTGATTCTCAAGCAGCTTCTTTGCCAGAGAGTCTGAGTGCTCACATCCCAATTATTCCTCCGATCACTCCACTGCAATACTGAAGTTAACTCAGAGTCAAGACCTCTTTCTGCCACATTGCAAGCATCCTTGCACAGTGTGATCCAAACTGAGTTCTTGGGTTAGGAACTTGTTGACCTCCTCGCTGGGTATGATGGTGGATTCAGTAGACAAGTTCACCGGCACTAAATTGTCCACTGAGTCAAGATTATTCCTCTGCAATCAATTCAACAACAGCAGTAATGGGCTAATCCATTGCAGTGGTATCTATGAAGGATAGTTGAGGAATAACATACCATAACACCCTGTTTGGGGTCACCCTTTACCAGTAGGAACATGGCACCAATATGAGCCTCCAACACTGTGTAACTCAGGCTGAAACTGACATCTGACCACAGGAACTGAGTCTATGATCATCAGTTCCTGCCTCAGTTCCAGACACAGGATTTCCCCCAGTCTGCTTTCCAACTGCCACTGTTCCAGAAATCTCAGAGAGAAATACACGGAGACACAGAATTTGGATAAAATAATAAAATTTCTTCTCGCGAGCAGGTGGGAAAGCCAGAATCCGGTCTGGCTAGTGTCCGTTCCCTTTGTTCAGTGTTTCCCTTTTTAAATACTTTTTAGCCATTATCTCATCCCTAGTGGTCTTTGATGTGTAAGTACAATCCCAGTTCCCATTCACAAGTCACAGACACAAGATACATTGTAAATTCACCCTGGCATGGTAACTTTGTAAGCTTAATGAAGTTACCGGTTAGAGTCAGATAATCGTCACCTTAAACAAGTAGTTATGGGAAAAGCAAATCTTAAAAGAACACATTACTTATTTTGCTTCTACAACTACCTTAATATTCAGTCTGTTAAGTTATCTGAAACTTTTCCGTATCACCGCCTACCTCCTATGACTGTCCTTCCCTCATCCACTCTGAGAATTTGGCAAGGCGAAGTGGCCAATGGGCTGTTCTGGAACTGAGGTTCCAACAGCCAGCCTTTCCCTGCAATGGCATCCTTGCCAACTCCTGCTCTGTGTGGCTGCGTCCTGAGGCACGTGTACCACAGTCACTCACTAACTGTTGACTCTAGAGGGCTGCTTGGGAAGCAGTCTTATGTTCTTCCCAACTGTCTCAACTGTGTCAGAGTCTCTTGGTCCCTACGCAGTTCTCTGTGAGCAGAGAAGTTATTAGCTTCACGTTGCCTCCCAGCTGGCAGCCAGCCAGCCGCCCTCTGGTGTTGTTTTGCCATGTGGGCCACCTCTTCTGTATCGCTTAGTTCTATTTT
This sequence comes from Heterocephalus glaber, assembly GCF_053883595.1. Classification (NCBI taxonomy): domain Eukaryota; kingdom Metazoa; phylum Chordata; class Mammalia; order Rodentia; family Bathyergidae; genus Heterocephalus; species Heterocephalus glaber. Next base: position 159,912 of record NW_028258325.1, on the reverse strand, counting down.
CTTCTCCTCTGTCAGTTCCCTCAAGGTTCCTGTGTCCTTCCCCTCACTGTTTCCTCTCCGAGCCACTGCCCAGACTCCAGACCCTTTGTCCTGGGGAAGCAAAGCTGCTGGCCCTTGCTGCTCGGCCATCTAGTGGAGGTCACTCTGAATCTTTCTTTTTATAAGGGCATAAAGCTATGTAGATTTTCTTCTATAACTTTTCAAATTTTGCATTTCAATTAATGAACTTTCTTTAGTGACATTTTGAACTCATTATATAATTTGTGTCCATGCATTTTTTTTCTCTCAAGGATTCCAAATGGTTCACTTTTTCCACAGTTCTGTATCTATTTGTGGAACAGACTCCTCTCTCCATTAAGTGGCCTCTGACAAAGTCAGTTGATCTTATTTATTTGGGTCTACCTTGGGCTATGAATTCTGCTCTATGTAGCTACTGTTCTGTTCCTTCCCCAGTACCACACTCTTATTACTGAGCTTTACAATAAGTGCTCAGTGTAGATTCTTGAATTCTTCTTTTTCAGTCTTATACCATACATTCTGCTTTTAGAACGAGTACGTTGCTGTGATAGTTGTGGTGTCACTTTGAATAAGAAATGCCTAGCAGATTGGTTTAGCACAGTTCTGGGTGTGTCTGGATGATTGACTTACTGAAGAGGAAAGACCCAACCTTGGGTGTGGGTGGCACTGACCAACAAGGTTATGGCCTAGATGGAATAAAAAGGGAAAGAAGGAAGCCTTGCTTCTGCTTCTAAGGAGCTCCAGTCTTTGCTGTTGCCTTTGGACATCCATCTTCAGGCTTCCAGGGCAGACTCTTTAGCCTTCTAATGCAGACCCCTAGGGTTCTCTGTGTGGACTCACATGGGACTCTGAAGTGAGCTCCATGCCTTTGACTTTTTTTCTCAGCTATGTTTATTTTTCCTTTATTTTTAAATTGATTTTATTGGTATAATTTAAATATATATAAATAGCACATTCATCAAAGTGAATTTGTACCTGTATATGGTATATCTTGATTCCTCTTTTTTCCCAATCCCTTCCCCTTTATTCCACTTCCCTCCCCTCCTTATTTATGAAAACTTTGTTTCCATTTTTTCCTTCTTTTCTCATTTTTTTCTTTTCCCTTCCTTTTTTTCCTGCCCCTCTTTAGTTTCCCTTTCCTTTTGAATAATTGCTTCCTATTTCACATTATCTATTATACATTTTGGTCTTTATTTATCCTTTCAGTTTCTCACACCAGAGAGACAATGTGATATTTACACTTGTCCGATTTATTTCACTTAAGGGTGTGGTCTCAAGGTGCATCCATTTAGCTAGAAATGTCTCAAGTTTGTCTTTCTTTATGGCTGAGTAGTACTCCATTGTATTAAAAAAACACATCTTTTTTATCCATTCATTCGTTGATGGGCATTTGGGTTGTTTCCAAGATTTAGCTATTACAAACTGTCACTCTAAACATGGGTGTGCATATATTGCTGTGGTATGATTCTTTTAATTCTTTCAGGAAGATCCCCAGCAGGGGAGTGCCTTTGACTTTTGACTGGGTCCTCCAGCTCTCCAGTGCATAGACAGCCCTTTTGCATTCTTCCACCCCTGACTCTGCAGGCAGCCATTGTAAGCCTACCGTGTCAATATCTAGTATCTATCATCTATCTCATCTATTTCTCTAGTGAGCCCTAACTGATAGTTGGCATCTTTGGTGGGAATTTGATTGGGATTCTGCTGGATCTATAGATCAAGTTAGAGGAATTGTCATAATAACAAAAATGATTGTACGCTTGAATCAGTCAATGTTTCTAGAGAAACAGATATAACACAAGATCTAAAAATATATATGGATTTACAAGATTGGCTTATAAGGGCCAACCATAGAGTTGGATGTGGAAGAGCACAGAGGGTCTTTCTGCATGCTAGATACCAAAGGATTCAGTGGAAGGTCTGGAGCTCACTTCAGTGTCCTGTGTGAGTCTCTATCAGGAGGCCAATGGGGTCTGTGATGGAGGTTTGAAGAGTCTATGCCGGAAGCCTGAAGGATCTGCACCAGAAGCTGAAGAATCTGCACAGGAAGCCAGGAAATGACATCCAAGGTAAATGCAAAGACTGGAGCTCCTCTGAGGAAACAGAAGCAGATCCATCTTTCATTTCCCCTTTATACCGTCTAGGCGACAAGCTGCCCTAGGGCGTGGAATTGCTGAACCAGTGTAGTTGGGCTGCTCTTACTCAAGTTAACACAGTCAGTCAACCAGTGCACTGCTGCTAAACAAAGGGTATCTCTGCATTTATTTATGTTTCCTTTGCTTCCTTTTACCCATGTTTCAGTTTTCTGAATGCATATTTGTATATACAGAATCTGCCGCAAAATGTCTACATCGGGAAAAGAAAAAGTCGAATAAATATTTTAATACTGAGTTTACGGAGAGACCATGAGGTTCGTGCAAATTTGCCTCTCCATTTATAAGAGGTGCTCAAAGTGGTGGGCATTGGCAGCGTTTGTGGTTAGATTCCAGCTCTTCAGGCTCTAGGACGGGATGTATTATACATGATGTTTAAACTCCTCATTTCCATCCCTCTTTTCCCCACCTCCCTCCTCTCCTTTCCATTTCTCTTTTGTTTTCTCCCCTGAGGGACAGGTACCGAACCCTGGGCCTTGTGCATCCCAGTCAAGCCTTCCATCACTGAGCTGTGCCCCAGCCCATTTTAAAAGCTGCTGCAGGTCTATCTTGCAGAATAGCGATGTCCATTCTGGGCACTCAGTAGGTGTATACGCCACGTTCCGCTCATTTTCAGTTCCTCTGCTTCCTCTTTCCCCCTTCCCTTGATTCTCTTTCCTGTCTCCAAGAGTCCACCTTCTTAAAAATTTTAGCCGGGCGTGCTGCTACTTGCCTGTAATCCCAGGGCTTGGGAGTCAGAGGCAGGAAGACTGCAGTGAGTTCAAGGTCAGCCTGCGCCTCAAAGTAAGACCCTGTCTCAAAAACCCAAAAATTAAAAAATAATTCCACTCGTTCCTATATTGTGGATCTGTAGGTCATCAATTGACTTTTGTCTTCTGGACTTCTACTTTGGTTCTGGTTATCTCTATCATTTATTTTGTGTTGCTATAACTGAGGACTTTAGACTAAAGTAATTAATAAGTAAAGTAAGCGTTTGTTGTTGTTTTTTTTTTGGTACGGGGAATCGAACTTGGTTCCTTGCGCTTGCTTGCGCAGCAGGCGGCGAAACCACTGAGCTAAATCCCTGGCCCAAGTAAGTGTATTTTTACAATTCTGGATACTAGAAAGTCCAAGGTTGAGGTACTGCCTCTGTTAAGGATCTACTTGCTAGTAGGGACTGAGCCCTGAAGTGGTGCTCAATGTAATTGGTGAGAAAAATTGTGCCAGAGAAAGCTTGCTTTTATAACAAAACCACTCCCTTGATACCTTGTTGATCCATTATTTATGAATGTGTTCATTCTTTTTTTTTGTACTGGGGATTGAACTCGGGACCTTGCGCTTGCGAGGCAGGAGGTGGAACCACTGAGCTAAATCTCCATCCCCGAAAGTATTCATTCTTATTAGCAGAGCCCTTAAAACGAAATCACCTCCCAAAGTTTCCATTAGAATATGACTTTGGGGGTGAAGTCTGCACCTCATGAATTCTATTTTTGTTTTGTTTTAAGACAGGGTCTTCCTATGTAGCTCAGGCTGGCCTTGAAGCCTTTGGAATGCCAGGATTACAGGCGTGGGCCACCATACCCAGCTATACCACTTGAATTCTGGAGAATGAACTTTTCAATCCACAGCACCACCCATTCAGATCAGGGCATGGTGGGCTCTATTTCAGTTTCCATGTCCAAAGTTATGATATTTAGGAGTGGGTGCAATCCTGCTAAACAGTGCCAGGGACTGCCCTGTGTTGAGCCCCAGAGCCTCCTTCTCCAGGGGCCCCAGTGTACTGGCCCCTCATGGTCATCAGCATCCACAGTGAGGACCGAGCCTTCTACTCCTCCTTGGGACTGGCCCTGGAGACACCCTGGCAGCTTCCTGATGAAGGGGCCCACAAAGGAGGAAAAGGTAGGGAAGTCAGAATAAAGCCTCCTGTGCTCAAGAGAGCTTCTGGTGTGTTTGTCTCTTTCTTGGGTAATAGTTTAGCAAAGTTCACTTTACAATGGCAACCCTTCATGGAGGTTGTGACCACTCATCTTTATAACATACTGATTGCAATTTGTTTCTGGAGGGAAGTCTGGGCACACAAACAGGAGAAATGCTGGGACAGTCTTGGCGAAAGCTGGGGTGCTGCCATATAGTCATCCTTGAACTGGAGGGCAAAGGGCCAAGTCCATCCTATTACTTGGTTTTCTTGATGTTTTAATGATTCATTTTCCTTACAGTGTTAAAGTAGTAGGGGAAGTTGAATAGTAGATGTGTTAAATTTGGCAACATTATCTAAGTCTAAATGCATCATTTATACTAAAGCCAGAATTTGTTAAAAATATATTTTGTGGCTTTTATGGGGGAGGTAAATTTATCAGCTACACTTTTTCTTTTGCTACAGTTTAGCATAATCTTTCTAATGATGCACAAAATAATGTCTGGTGTGTAAACATTGCCATCCTAGATAAAATGTCTTGACTGTATTAAGATATATTATAATATAAAATGAATTTAAGAAAGCCACCTCTTTTTTTCTACATCTTCATCATTTTATATAAAATCAGACTTTGTTAAAAGTCAGGGAACACTCATATGTGATCCCAGTATTTCTAAGATCTTTCCAATGGGCAAGCTCTAAGCATTTTCCAAGCTTTTTTGTGCCATTTGGTCTATTTATAGTTTCCTTATTTTTGATTTCTTTTTGTTAATATGTATTTTTACTGGGAAACCACCCATTTCCTCTAGGCTCCATTTTAATCCAATAGATTCATCATATTTGACTGTTAATTTTATTTCCCGTTTTAGTTTTCTGTGGAATTCTTTTTTTTTTTCAGTACTGGGGTTGGAACTCAAGGGCCTTTTGCACGCTAGGCATGTACTGTACCACTGAGCTACAGTCACAGCCAGAATTCATAATCCTAAGTACTTCTGCTATATTTTATCAACAGTATTTAGAAAAATATGCTTTTTAGCCTATCTTGTTTTTGATTGAGAGAATTGTCTTGTTTGAAAAGTTCTCATGATTGGGACCAGGGATGTAGCTCAGTGGCACTATGCCTGCCTGGCAAGCACAAGTTCCTGAGTTTGAACCCTGGTGCCAAAAAAAAAAAAAAAAGAAAAGAAAGAAAATTTCTCATGATAATCTTAAATGATTTTAATTAATTTCTGCTTAATAAAACATCTTTGAATTGGTGGTGTGGCTCAGTAGTAGAGAGCTTCCCTAGCAGGCACGAGGCCCTGGGTTCCATCCCAACACCACAAAAAATGTCTTTGGCAGGAAATTGTTTTTAAAGATTATATACTTATATACACAAACATTACAGGATTTACATGAGAAACCACTGCGGAACTAATGCTTTTTAACATTACTCAGAGTGTTTTATAGAGAATAATCCAAAGTGAAAACGATACTTTATTTGTGTATATGTTTAAAGTGACAAGATACTGTTTTTTTGTTTTGTTTTGGAGAGGTAGTAGGATTATATTCAATGTTTACTTCTTTTTTCATTAACAAAATTTGAGATTTTTAAAAGGTAGACATCACTGATGTAATTAAACTCTGAAATCACCTCTTGCTCTGCTGTTATTCCTAGTACTTATGTTAAATCATGTCATCAGTTCCTGCTGTGTCAGATCTGCAAGAGGCCCTGTGTACTAGGTAGGGTTCCCTCGTGTCAACTCTCCACAGGAGCCTATGGACAATGACATGGGAGGTGCATGAGTCAAGTCTGGGTTCAGGGGCTGTGTGTGCTTGGTATGTGACGAGAGGGGATCTAGCTGAGCAGTGTGTTGCTGGAGTGCAGCCTTGGGTCTATACCATGCCTCCTTCTTTTTCTTTTTGCTTTTTGGCCACCATGAAGTGAGCAGCCGCCTCTGCTACATGTTCCCATTACCACTGTCCTCTGCTTCCACTCAGGATCAAAGCAACAGAGCCAACTGATCGTGATGAAACTCCTGAAACCATGAGCCAAAATAAACATTTCCTCCTGTAGATTACTTTTCTCAGGTATATTACACAGCGACAGAAAGCTAACACAGATGGATCATTTATATACTACTAAAAATGGAATTAAATAAGAAATGTGCCTAAGAATGTTCATAAAGCCTTCAGTCATAATGACCAAACTAGGAAGTAGCCCAGATGTCTTTCAATAGTAAAATGGGTGAAGAAATTGAAATGCATGCATACAATAGAATACTATTCAGCACTACAAAAGTCCAAACTTTGTAGTACATACGCTGTGTGAATCTCCCAAACTGTTCTGTTTTGTTTTGTTTTCTGGTACCAGGGATCAAACTCTGGACCTTGTGTTTGCGAGGTAGGCGCTGGAACCAGTGAGCTACATCCCTGGCCCAGTCTTGCAAACTTTGTAGTGAGGGAGGTGGCTGGGCAAAAATAATATATATTGTCTGATTGTAAGCAAAGGAACCCATGGTGAGAAGAGTCACAGCAGTAACTCTCATCTGTGAGCACAAAAAATGCCAGAAAGGAACACAAGATAATTTTCTAGAGAAGATGAAAGTATTCTTAAAAGTAGCGAAGATTTTACGGGTGTATTTGTTAAAGTGATACAGTTACAATTTATGCGTTTCAATATACATGTGTACTTCTGGGCACAGAAAAAAGAAAAGAACTTTAAAAATTAAGTTTTGGAGATAGTGAATAAGTTGAAGGTTAGAGAAACAAAAACTAGCACATGGTTAGTAATTATTGAAGCTGAGTGACAGGTCTATTATTCAATTTATTTTATGTACTTTTAATATTTTTTGTAATAAAACACTTGTATAAAAAGTCTAAATTGGCCAGGTGTGGTTGTGCACGCCTGTAATCCCAGCACTTGGGAGGCTGAAGCAGGAGGATTGCCACAAGTTTGAGGCCAGCCTGGACTACACAGTGAGTTCAAGGCTAGCCTGAGCTACATACAAAACAAAAACAACAAAATCAACTACAAAAAAGTCCAAGTTGATCTACGATGTTACCTTGTAGAGAGAAGCTGCTCCATTTCCTGGTTGTGTAAGTGTGTTCACTTTGTAATATTTGCAGTATTGTACTCTACACAAATGCTTTGTCCATGCATTTCTATATGTATGTTATTCATCAATAAAAATTTAAACATTAAATATTGGCACAAAAATCCTAACCCAGTACCTGGAATAACATTGAAGTTTTGTTCAGTTATAAATTGGGACATGTTGACTCAAGATCTCATTAGATGGATTTAATATTTTGAGGTATTTATTTATGTCCTAATGCTTGGGTGACTCTGTAGGTCTTTCAATTTTTATCTTAATTTCATAAGTAGTATAGTTTTGATTTTATAATGCAATTTTTTCCAGCAAAGTATCCTCCCACCATGATGCTCACCAAGACTAGGACACCTATTACAGAACCCTGAAGATGGGAGGACTCTTGTGGAAGTGGGTTCAGTCAGGAACAAAATTAGTAGTAGAGGTTTGGTCCAGCAAAGGATAGTAAGTATATAATATAGGTAAGATTGGAAAGCCACAAATCAGCAGCAGTTTGTTTGTTTTTAGCATTCACTTAAGAAACCTTTTGGAAGTAGTCAAACAAAAGATGCTCATTTAAAGCAGTACTGTTTGGGTTTGGCCTCACACTGCATTCACCTGGAGACCTTTAAACAATTCTTTTGCCTGGGTCCCAGGACAAGGTTTCTGATTTAATAGATCAGTTGAAAGGATTGGGAGGATTTAGGATTGGAAGATTTTAAAAGCCTTTCCAGAAGATTTTAATGTGGATCCAGGGATTGGAATCATCAGTTTAGACTTTGGGATTCATTATTCGTGCATGATGCCCATATGTGCTATGGAGATTTGCTCCATTGTAGCATCTCAGTATTGGGTCTTAATTTTTTTTTTTTTTTTTTGGTACTGGGGATTGAACTCGGGTCCTTGCGCTTTCGCAGCAGACAGTGAAATCACTGAGCTAAATCCCCGGCCCTTAGCATTGGGTCCTAGAACTTGGCTAAAATCATCTAAGAACAATTTCAAGATATACTTACCTGTGTGGCTAAATTTCAGCAGGAGAAAATGTGTTCTCAGCAGACATTCCACATCTCTCTTTATGTTATTTTCAGAGGAAGATGTTTCAGGCACAGTAGTTTGGTTTTGTTTGTGTTGAAAATAATAAGTAGCCTGCAAATGCCAAAAAGGATGAAAAGAATTTGCATGCCCATGGGATCCATTACACAAATTTTCAGATTTCTCCTATGATGAGAAATGAAAAATATATTTTTGGTCCTCAGTTTCCTAAATTCAGTTATCAGCCATTTCCCCAGATTATTCCAAGTCCTTCCTAGATGCTTCAGAAGCATTCTTTCAAAGGATAACATTCCCAATGGTGAGGAGTACTAGATGGACACAAATCAATAAGTGTCACTGTCTAAGACCTAAAAGCACAAAGGAAGTGACTTTTAGGAATTTGAGTCATGGATGTTTGGGCTTTGGAGTCAGGCAGAGTTGATTCTGAGTCTTAGCCAAGCTGCTTAAATTGTGAGGCTTTAGACAAGTTCTTTGACTTGAAACAGTTATGTAAACTTCATCTATAAGGAAAGGTAGAATGCTACTGATTGAAAGCATGTCAGCATTTCTTCTTTCCTGTATCCATGACCTTGGCAATGTGTCTTATTGCTATTCCCATTGAGATGCAGAATCTCTTCCCCAGACCTAGATTCTGGGCTGGCCTTATTTGCTATGGCCCATAGAAAGCTCTTTGAGATGTGTTAGTTTGGTACCTAAGCTGGAAAGATCCTGAATGCATATGCTTGTTCTTTCAGAACTGCTGTGTCCAAGAGTACAAGCCCGCATTAGCCTAGAGCTAATGAGACATCAAGGGAAGGTGAAACAAGGTGCCTCTCTTTACAGCCAGTTCACCTAAATTTGTTGACTAGCCCATTCATGAGGCAATAAATGTTGGTATGGCTTATTCTCCAGTAGTAGATAACTAGTATGCCCAGGATGGCGGGATTCAAGGACATGTAGATTGCAAATTATCTGGCAAATATTAGGTGCCATATAGGTACTGATTTTCTTTTCCCTTAATTTGAATTTGGGAGTCTTGTTAGATGGTGCTATTACACAGAAATATATGTAGAGAGGAGGAAATAAGACATCCACAGCATGGCAGTTTGTTACAAGGCCAAATTACAAAATAAGTCTGTAAACTCTGGAGGTCAAGGCTGTGGAGAGATCTGAACACATGGGCTTCCACCTCCTGGGCTCATCTTCCTTTGTTAGCCGTTTGATCTCTGGAAAAGGGATGGTCTTGAACTCAGCAGCAGATGGGAGGCAGTAGTCTTCTCCCTGCTGTCTCTTAGGGCACTGTCTCTGCCCCTCCTTAGACCTGAAAAGATAGGTATATTGGTAGGAAATGGGTAACCCTCTCTGGCATAAAAGGGAGAAGCTTCACCTCCCTGAGATCAGAGGAGATGTGAGATGTGCTGGGAGCTTAAAATAGTTTTGAAGATTTAGTGCGTATATACAGAGTCTGCCAAAAAAAAAAAAAAGTTATACACACTTCATGAAAAGAGAAACTTGAATAAACATTTTAATACTAAATTTATTGATCCAGCATGAGATTAATACAAATTACCTTTGGCCTCTACAATTACAAGAGGTGCTCAGAGTGGTGGCCTTTAGCTTTCAGACATTTATCAGTATGGCAAACTGCTTAAGTGTATATACATTTTTTGGTGGACTCTATATATACTTCATTAATAATTTTATATTGATCACATATAATATTTTGGGTGTATTGCATTAAGTTATTACAAAAATTTCACGTCTTTTAATTTAAAATTACGCATGTGTTTCACATTTTATTTTTTTTGGACATCACTGCCTTAGGCAATTGCCTATCATTTCAAAGTTCAGGCTGCCTCCTCAACAGATCAGGAACCAGAAAAGTTTACTGAATTTAAAAATAATTGTCATTATAGTCTTACTATAATCATTAGTCAATAATATATTAATATAGTCAATAATACACACACCTATTATTCATATATCACACATATATCATACATTATCTACAAGGTTAAATGCAAAGGTCCCCCGATGAGCTAGGTTCCCGCACTTGCAGGAGGTCCTGCCTTAAAACTGGGGCAGCCAGAGGCCCTGGGTTCAATCCTCAGCACGAAGAAAGAAAAAAAAAAAAAAAAAAAAAAAAAAGCCGCACCCAGAAACCTGCCACCTTTCCCCCATTCGGCCAGGGGTTGGTGTCGCCAGTTACTCAGGGGATGAGGGGGTGTGGTCTGAAGGGTGTCCAATCAGAGGCACCGAGATGAGGCCTGCCCAATCAGGCAGATAGCCAGAGCGGATGGGGCGGGCTTTCACAGTCTCGCGGGCCTTTGTGTGGAGCCCGCCAATCTTGGGATCCGGATCCAGGCACCTTTTGCTTAGCTCTGGTGTCCCGGGTGTGTCAGGTGTCCTTGCGGCGGCCTTTGTCGTGCTGTTACTTGCAGAGGTGGGAGATTCACAAGGAGAACGCTGGAGACCCCAGAAATGGTGAGCGTGCGGTCCGGAGTCCCAGGACGAGGAGGGCGGCTGCTTGGAACCCTGGGAACCAGCTGTGCCGGGCCAGGCCTCTCCGAGATCCGCTCTGGAGTCTGCAGGTCCTGGTCTGCTCTGGGCAGCTCCGCCTTGGTCCCCTCGGCTAAGGGCGAGACCCAGGCCCCGTCCCCTCCCCGCGCGGTGACCTCTGCCCCCACTGGAAGCCTCTCTGTTCCCCGCCCCTCCCCAGGTTGTGCGGTGCGGACCTCGAAGATGCTTGGGAGAATCCCGACTCCGGGTGGGGTACCTGCGTTGGAAAGGCCGTGGTCCTTAGAGTTCCCAGTTCTTTCTTCACCCAAGCGCTTTTCTCTGGAGGTTTCTGAATGTGTGGGAAGCAGGGTCTCAAACCCAGAACCCCGTTCTTGTTTCTCTTCCAAGGTCTGAGCGTAATTCCAAAACTTCCAGCTCACTGCCCGAATTCTTAAAGGCCAACTTCCCCTTTTCACATTATCAATTACTTGTTCCCCATGCTATGTTTCAAACACAGTACTTTATTATTTTTTTCTCCAAGTATTGGATGGCATTTTAAAAAACATTTGTTTTCTATTTGTGAACATTTCATGCGAGCGGCAAGTAGAAGGAGATCGCTTTACCCCTTGCAAGAAATTTGTGTCTGTGTCTCTCCTTTTGTCCAGAATGTCCTCTGGTTAAGCTTCCCCCTTGGCGACTTTACAGGGTAATGTGTCCACAGCCTACCCTTCCATTTTTCCCTCGACCTGGATTTCAGAACTGCCCACCACTGCTGTATCCCTGGTCTCTTGGAGTGTCTAGTGAATATTAGGCCCTGATCCTCTCCTGCTTAACAGCCTGAGTTGTAAGGTCTGGAGAACTGCTGGATACCTGAGGCTGGGAGGAATCTGGAATACTGTCCTGTAAAAGGCTCTTCAGCTGTTTCCATATCTTCACGACTGTAAATAGTGCTACAGTGAACTCAGAGTGCAGCCATCTCTCCAACATTCAGATTTTATCCCCTTTGGTTATATCCCCTTATTTAGGGTTGCTGGATCCTATGGTAGTTCTTTGAACAATCTTAACACTATGCCCCCAATGGCTGTACTGTACTAACTTTAAATTCACACCAACAGTGTGCTAGGTTCTCTTTTTTCCATACCCATGTTCTTTGGAATACCTAGTATCTTCCAGTTTTTTGATAATGACCATTGTAACAGCTGTGCTCAGGCTGCAGGAGGTTGTTATTTGCTGCATTGCATCTAGCATACAAACTAGTTAGAATTCAGACTCTGGAGGAGCCACTGGAAGAGAATACTGTAAACCTCTTCCAGGAATACATGGGAATCTGTGCTTGTTAATTCTTCTCTGCACTACTGCTGGAGGCTGCAGCTCATGGAAGAGCTTACACAACCATTGAAAACCACTTATTTCTAATATAGGGAGATTTACACATGCCCAGTCCACTGTGCTTCCAGAGCTTGGAAGCTTAGGATTTAGTCCCTTGAATGGAAGATGTTAAAGTTGCAAGACTCAGTGCATGGACAAACTCCTTCCAGGAAGAATGGATAGACCAGAAGTTATCACTGGGATGAGCTGGAGGAGCTGGCTTGGAAAGTGCTGAGGTCCCAGTCAAGGGAAAGTCTTCAGTTTGTTGATTCCAATAACCCATTGATTCAGGATAGATAGAAACTCAGCTGTCAGCAGCATTAATTGGCACAGTGTCCTGGCAGATTCCTTCCAGAGAGAAACTAAACTGTTGTGTTTGAACCCTTTCTGTGCCTTGGCCCAGGGTGTGAAGCATGTGGAAGTACTTGCATGACCATAGAAAACAACCACTTTGTTCTGTGGTCTTGAGACTGTTGTATGACTTATGGTGTCCTCTTGTGCCCCCTCCTTGCCCCCAGGTGAGCTGAGATTCAAACCACAGGGAACTTTAGAGTTAGGGTGCTGTATATGTCATCCCACTCCTGTCTTCAGGGTGATGTTGAGTGTTGGGGATTCTTTCCCAATTAAACGGTACATTGTTTCAGGCAGGATTCATGTCTAAGTGTGCCTTAGCTTTCCCTACTCATTTGTTGTTCTTAGTTTTTCCAGTTGCTTAGTGTATAGAAGTCTCTTGCTTCACCTGTGACACTCTCAGGCATTCTCAGAGGGATTTTACACACAAGTAGATGTTTATTCAGTGTATCCATGAATGGAGGAAGAGTCGGGGCCTCCTATTCCACTACATTTCCAACATTATGCCCTTTTAATAGCTGCCTTTTGGGGTGGAGTGTAGGGATTTGAACCCAGGGCCTTGTATTTTGTGGACACATTCTACCTCCTATCTGTGCTCCTCAGACCCAACATTTGCCTGTTATTGTGTTTAATCCATTTCATTTAGTGTCATTCTTGATGTGGTTGGATATATACTGGCCCTTCTGTTGCTTTTAACAGTACAAATACTTCCTGCATCTGTATGGATTCATCTGTACATGGTGTTTGTATTTCAGTTTCTTGATCTTTATTGTTTTTTGTTTGTTTGGTTTTGGGTGTTTGTGTGTGTGTGTGTGTGTGTGTGTGTGTGGTACCAGGGATCTTAACTCAGGACCTTGTGCTTCTAGGCAGGTGCCTTGCCACAAAGCTACATCTCGGGCCCCTGGTCTTTACTGTTAAAATGTTATACATTTATGGCAGGTAATGATAGCTCTCATAATTCAGATGTTTCTTGGCTAATTTCGTATATATTTAACCTACCAGTTGCATTTAAGAATTTTTGGTTTTGATCCCTTTTCTTTTGTTTTTTTTGGTACCGGGGATCGAACTTGGGTCCTTGGCTTGCGCAGTAGGCAGCAAAACCACTGAGCTAAATCCCCGGCCCGTTGATCCCTTTTCTTAAAAAGTGTTGAAATATATGAGAGGCAGGCACGGTGCCACTGAGCTAAATTCCCAGCCCAGAAATATTGATGGGACATTATAGTTTAATTTTGGGAGGGGGAAACCGTCATCTTTCTAATGATGAGTTTTATCTACCCACACGGTGTGTATAGTCTAATCTTTATGTTTCTCTGTAAATTTTTATTTTTTTATAAATTTTACATATTTTGTAAAATGTATAAATGTTAAAAACTTCACATATATAGCATCTATAGAAAAGTTATTTAGCATTCCATACTGTTGGTTAAACTGGACGTAAAAGACCTAAAATGTGGTGACACGTAGAAAGTGCCTTATACCTTGCTATTTATCAGTTCTTGAATACACCTCCTCTTACCCCTACTCCCTGAGTTTCAGTACTTTGGACCAATACTGCTATATCCTCATGTGTTACTATGATATGCATGTGCAGTAGTTCTGTAGGTGTATGTAGGGAGAAGGGGGCCGTCATGTCTCTGCAACAGCCAGTTTCCCCAGGTAGATAACAATTTATACTCCAGATCATGAGAGTTCAGTTGTTTCATGTCTCCATCGGTACTGTTTATTTTCACCTTTCTGATGTTATTTTATTTTACATTTCTCTAATTTCTAATGAGGCTGAGCTTTCTTAATGATTATTAAACAGATAGCTCCCATATGAAGTGGCTGTTCAAGTCTCTTACTTGCTTCAATTCTGGGGTGTCTGCCTTTTTTACTCTTATTAAAAGTTTTTTAGGGCTGGGAGTTTAGCTCAGTGGTTCCACTGCCTGCCTTGGAAGCGCAAGGTCCCGAGTTTGATCCCCAGTACCAATAAAAAAAGTTTTTAGTCGTATGTGTGGGAATTAGTTTTTCCGCTCTGTTAGTTCTCTTTTTACTGTACTGATTTCATTTTTGATGAGTGGAATTTTTATTTCATGTAATCTAATTTATTAATATATTTTTAATGTTGTTGTGTAACTTTAAAAAGAATTCCCCATAACAGTTTTAGAATGTTTTATAATTTGCCTTTATATTTAGATATCTTACCTCTGAAAATTGTTTATTAGGTATAGGAGGAAAGGGTATGGTAACATTTTTTGCCAGATACCCCATTGCCCAGCAGCTTTTGTTGGAAAGGGGGTCTTTTTTCTGCAATCTCTACAGTTATGTGTCTAAAACACTTGGTTCTTTTTTAAGTGTTCTGTTTTTAGTTTTACACCTCTATTTATTTATATCATTGTGAAGTCTACACTGATTACTAGAGCTTTCTAGCATACTACTGTATAATGACATTCTGGTCTTCGATGGACTTCATATATAGTGGTGGCTATAACATGTTACCTAGGTGTGAAGTGGACTGTGCATCTAGGTTTGTATAGTAGGCACTAATGTTTGCACAGTGACAGAACCATTCAGTGATACATTCTATATACATATGTTACAATTATAAAGCATATACCTGATGTATGAACTTTCCTTATCAAATTTATCAGAACTCTTAGTTTCTTTGGTCTGTTAAAAGAACGAACCTTTGTCAAGATGTGGTGGCACACATCTGTAATCCCAGCTACGAGGAGGCTGAGGCAGGAGGATTGTGAGTTTAAGCCCAGCCTGGGCAACTAGCAAGACTTACAGTAAAAAAGAGTTGGGAATGTAGCTCAATGTGAGGCCCTAGGCTCTATCCCCAGCATGGGGTGGTGGTGAGGTTGTTTATATTCTGCTGTATGTTCATTTCAGTTACTTTAAATGTTGCTCTTTTGCTTTGAATTTTTTCTTCTACTTTAAAAAATTTCATTTCTCTTTTCTAAACTATTGAAACTGATAATTAGCTAATAAATTCTTAGCTTCTTTATTTTGCCTGTTTGAGGGTGTGTGTTGCCTTTTTATCCACAGCTTTAGATGTATCTTACATTTTTTACAGCTTTATTGAGATGCAGTAGGCATATACAGTATTTCAAGTGTGTACTCGTTACACATCTATGAAACCAGCACATTCAATATAATTAACGTATTTGATTACCCTAAAGTATTTCCTAGTGCCCTTTCATTGTTTTCCTTTCTGCTTTTAAAAAAAATTTTATTAGTATATATTTGCATTCATTGTAGGGAGATGGTAATACATAACACATCTCAAATTTCTGCCCTTTTCTACCATCTTTTTTTGTTTGTTTGTTTGTTTGTTGGTATCAGGGATTGAACTCAGGACCTTGCATTTGTGAGGCAGGCGGCAGAACCACTGAGCTAAATCCTGAGCCCGTCTATCATCTTTTAATGAATTTTATTTTATTGAGAAAAACAATATCAGGAGAAACATCAAAATTATATAGTTGAATGAATTACCACAAAGGGAACACCATGTAACTTAACTACTGCCTAGGTCAAGAAAGAGAGCATCAGTGATGGCCCAGAATAGTCTGTCATGTTTTTTATCATATTGGTAACTCTTCCATTCTTCCTAGTGGCAACTACAGTTTTTCTGTTCCAGCTGCTACTACTGTTAAGAGTATTCCTTTAGACTGTTTTGGTGCATTCTGTCCGTGTAGGAGTAGAATTGATGGTTCGTGGCATTTGATTTAAGTATAGCCCACTGAGCCATCTTCCAAAGTGACTCTACCAACTTATGCTGCCACCAGCAGAGTTTGACAGTTTCAGTCACTTGACATCTGTGTGATTCTTAGTCTGGTTTTCGTGTTTCTATGTTAGATTGTTAACCTTTCTGGTGAGTATGTAACAATATTTGATGGTTTTAAATTTAATTCTAATTAGTATTGATTATATGTATATTTATTTGTCATTTAAATGTCTTTTGGTGAAGTGTATATTTAAATCTCAGTCTCTTGGCTGTTCTTTTTTCTTTTGGGATACTTGTGTTTTCCACAGAAATACATACTACTTTGTAAATTCTCCAGTACATGTAATTTTCTAGAAATGTGTACACAAATAGCCATATATATATATATATATATATATATATATATATATATATATTTTTTTTTTGGTACTGGGGGTCAAACTCAGGTCCTTGTGCTTGGGCAGCAGGCAGCGAAACCACTGAGCTAAATCCCTGGCCCCCAAATAACTATATTTTTGACTCCATGTGTAACCTTCAAATACTGTTAATATTATTTGATGAACAGAAATCCTTAACTCAAATGAAGTTTCAAATAAGTTCATGTGATGTTTTTTCTTCAGAATTTGTGCTTTTAAAAAATTCAATGTAAGAGCATTTTCCTAATAGAATGATCATGACATTTTTATCCAGAATTAATATTTTGCTCTTAAATCTGTGGATCTTATGTATGGTATGAGATGCCCATTTTACCAAGCAACAATAGAGAATGAACCATTGATAGTGAGGGAAGAACCAAAAACTACATGCAGGCATCACCTGTCATATCAGAAATTTTTGTTTGTTTTAAAAAATTTTTTCATATCAGGAATTGTATGTACAGGTCTTATTCTAGCTTTACAACTCTGTAAAGTACTTGTTTTTTATTTAAAATGAGGAAAATTGTATTTTAAGACCAAGTGCGCTGTTCACCACTAACAGTTCCTAATCAAAAGTACCTGCATACTCAGTGACCTGTGGTACTCAAAATGTTTTCTTTTTGACAAAACACAATGGGAAGATGTTGACATCCATTGAGGATGTGGTTGGGTCTTTAGATATTGCTGAAGAAGTGAAATATGCAGTGTTCACATCTCCTCTGGATGCTCCATCAACTTTAAGTACACAAAGTTAATAACCCTTTTAAAAGGGTTACACTCCTTGCCCAGAATAATTTAGAAAGTCCTGAAGAAAGAATAAGTAGAAGAGACTCGTTCTCTTGAATGCTAAAGAAAGTCTAATAACAGTTCCTTTACAGGTCATGAAGAACATACACAGTTTGAACTTTCCGTAAACCTGGTGTCCTTTGAGGAGTAGATTGACGTTATTGTTTACTTTTTGTTGTGCTGTATTTTTTTTTTGTCCATTGATTTTTGCATTAGTGATAATGGGGCCGTCTTTGTGCATTAACACCTGATCCCACTTTGTCCTTTATCAACAGATTTAGCTTCATTCCTTTGGTTAATGTATTGTCTGCAATTCTCCACCATAAAGTTAATTGTTTTTCCCTTTGTTATTGCCTTGGGTCGATATAAGCTGAATAAATCACATTTGGTAAGGAAATTCTTTTTAATTTCTCGTTGCTTGTGGTTTTCTTTGGAGAATGAAGGTTCTCACTTTTGTTTACTGGGGATGTTGGCTTTGTTTGTGGAGGTTCTGAAAGAGGCTTTATAGTCTGTAGGTATTCATTTTATTACACCATATCACAGACGTACTCTTCTTTATTACTTTGTATTTTCAGCAAAGGAAACAAGCATCATATATTTCCAGGTGTCTTAAAATTCCAAAATATGAGCTGGGTGTGGTGGCACACACCTATGATCCCAGCTACTCAGGAGGCTGAGGCAGGAGGGTTGCAATTTTGAGTTCAGCCTGGGCAACTCAGGCCTTGTCTCCAGACAAAAAGTAAAAATACCGGGGTGTATTGTGGTGTTAGAACACCCGTGTGTTCAATCCCCAATACCTTGAAAAACAAAAACAATCACCTACTAAAGAAAACCTCCTAAGGTGTAGCTTAAAATGATAAAGGGAAAGAACTGAAGAAGAATGAAGACCCAGAAACTACCTCTTATTTCTGTCCTTAAATGTATGTCTTAATAGTGCCTTAAATAAAAGCAGCAAAAGCATTATCTCCAAGAGACTTACAAGTTTTATACCATTGAATAGATTTCTTATTTTCATGGACATGAAAAATTTTTAGCCTATTGACTTTACTATGCAGTTACAATTTTTGTTTTGATGCCTTCAAGATTTTTTAAAACAGTAATTAGCACCTGAATTTTATAAATAAATGAGTTTGACTGTGATGTTTGCATACATGCATAAGTCATGTTTTGATCATGTCTACCTTCCCTTCTGTCTAGTCTTTCCCTCTCTTCTCTTCCTCTTTTCCCTTCTCTAAAAGTGAGTTTTTCTCCCACTTTCTGGTGTCCCCCACCACAAGAGAAAATGTGATATTTGTCTTTCTGTATCTGACATATCTCATTTGACGTGTCCTCCAGTTCTACCCATTTTCCTATAAATGACATAAGTTCATTCTTTTTATTTTTTTGGTACCAGGGATTGAACTTGGGATCTTGTGCTTGCAAGGCAGGCGGTGGAACCACTGAGCTAAATCCCAGGCTCAGTTTATTCTCTATGGCAGAATAATATTATGCAAGTATCTCTAGTGTTCTGACTTCATTTTCTTCAGATAAATACCTAGGAGTGGTATGACTGGATCCTATGGTAGTTCTATTTTTCATTTTTTGAAACAGCTCCATCCTGTTTTCCATGGTGTCTGTATTAATTTATATTATCATAAACAGTGTATGAGTTCCTTTTTTTCCACATCCTCTATATTACTAGCATTTGTTTTTTGATAATAGCCATTCTAATTGGGATGAGGTAGAGTCTCAATGCAGATTTGATTTGCATTTTCCTGATGGTGAGTATTTTTCCATATCTTTATTGGCCATTTATACCTTTCATTTTTCCAAGAAGTGACTGCTCTGGTGACTTGTTTATTTTTGATTGGCTTGTTGATTTTCTTAGAGTTTCTCCTATTTTTTCTCCTGAAACTTGTTTCAAGGTTTCAGGTCTTACATTAGGGTCTTTGATCCCTTTTAAGTTGATATTTGTATGAGGTGAGCCATATGGGTCCAGTTTTAATCTACATGTGGATATCTAGCTTTTCTGGCATTGTTTATTGAAGACGCTTTCTTTAATGTATGTTTTGAGCACCTTTGTTGAGAATCAGTTGGCGATAGATGTGTGTTTATTTCTGTTTTCTGTATTACACAGGTGTCTTTGTGTTGTGTTGGCTGCCTCATTATTCTTAAAGAATTCAAAACATTTATCTTTCATGGTCATTTTAAAAGACTTTGGGGAAGAGCTAGAAATTTCATAGTGTTGGATCCTGTGAGTAAGGTGGGTAGAGACATACCGTGGTGTTTATTACTGCTTGCCTTTCCATTGGATGGACTCAGCAGCACTCTTCACCATATTTTTGATCAAACCTCATAAAGACTCACAAAAGAAGACCTTCAGAAAATAGTAATAACTTGAGATAAGTGTATTCAAAGTGAGAGAGAGTATTTTGAGGGGAATTAATGGCAACATGTCTTTTACTATAATAATTTTTAAAAATTTAACTATTCACCTTATATTTTGATTACCCCTTGTATTCCACTGGTTTATGTGTCTGTTTTTATTCCAGTAACATGCTGTTTTTGTTGCTATAGCTGTGTAGTGTATTTTGAAATAAGGGATTGTGAAACCTCCATTATTGCTTTGGCTATTTGAGGTCTTGTGTTTCCATATCTTTCTTTTCTTATGTCACTGTGGTTATTTTTGTTTTTTGAGATAGGGTCTTGCTATGTTGTTCAAGGCTAGCCTTCAATTAATTCACAACAATCCTCCTGCCTCAGTCTCCCAAATGCTAGAATTACAGGCATGTATCACCACCATACCCAGCCTCTTTGTTTATTTTGAAATAGAGTCTTGCTAATTTGCACAGGCTGGTCTTGAATTTATGTTTCTCTTCCTATAACTTCCTAATAGCTGGAGTTTCTGGAGTGTACTACTATGTCAGGCTCTTTGATTATATTTATGTGCTGTATTACATCTGTTGATTTACATGTGTTGAACTGTTTCTATCCCTGGAATGAAGCTAAATTGCTTATAATATATGATCTTTTTAACGTGTTCTTTTTTTTCCCCCCCCTTGGTACTGGGGATCAAACTAGGGACCCTGTGCTTGTGAGGCAGAAAGCAGCACCACTGAGCTAAATCCCCAGCCCTTAATGGGTTCTTAAATTTGACTTGGAGGTATTTCTTAAGATTTTGCCTCTGTGCATCAAGGATATTGGTCTATAGTTTTCTCTTTTTGTTGTGTCCTTATCAGGACACAAATTACTCTTTTGGTATGAGAGCAATTTTGGGTTAGAATGAGTTTTGAAGGATTCTTCCTCTTTTTAGTTTATGGAGTAGTTTGAGGAGCATTTGTATTATTCATCCCCCAGCATTTGTTATTTGATTTCTTGATAATAGCCATTCTTTCTGAGGTAAGATGGAATCTCACTTTTCTTTTAATTTGCATTTCTCTAATGGTCAGTGATGTAGAGCATATTTTCATGATTTATTGGCCATTTGTGCTTCTTCTGTGAAATCTCTATTCACTTCACTTGTCCCCCTTTTTTTTTTTTTGGTACTGGGGATCAAACTCAGAACCTTGTGGTTGCGAGGCAGGTGGCAGAACCACTGAGCTAAATCCCCGGCCCACACTTGGCCATTTTTCAATTGGGCCCTTTTTTTGGGGAACGGTTCCAAATCTTTCGAGTTCTTTGTCTATAAAGTCCTCTGGGGTATAGCTGACAAATTTTTATTTCTCCATTCTGTAGATTGTCTTTTTACTCTGTGTAGGGAAGAATGAAGCCCCAAATGGCTAAACTATAGTTCAGGCTGTGAAAGGGAGTTCTGCGGGGGGGAATGGGGACAGTAAGTCCTGAGTCGGCAGGACTGTAGCACAGGCGCACCTCTCAATGTCGGTGTAAAGTAACTTATATAACCATTCACCCCATATAAAGTCTAATATTGGCAAGGAGCCACTATTGTGTATACCTCTACAAATCTGGACTGGTACAAGAGTGGCTGGGGAGTGACTGAGGACTACTGCGAGAATGTGTGCAATGTCTGGGAGCAGCTGGGCACGGTTGGTCTACTAAGCTGCTAAATAAAGAGATGAACTAGGGGAAGCTGCTGAGCAGCTGAGTAAAGGCATGTCAGGCATTCTTACAGGTCTGCACCTCTTCGCTGGGCTGCCTGAATCTCAAGTGAACCTCCCCAGTCTGGACTGGTGACAAGACACTCTGTTGGTTGTTGTTTCTGCTGTGCAGAAGTTTTAAAATTTGATATGATCCCATTTGTTGATTCCTGGCAGTGTTTCTTGTACAACTGGGGTTCTGTTCAGAAAGTTTATGCCTATTACAAGTTTTACTTATTTTGTCCTTCAGCAAGTTAAGTGTTTCTGTTTTAACATTTAGTTCTTTGATCCATTTTTATTTTAGTTTAGTACATGGTGAGAGATATGGGTCTATATTAAATCTTCTGCATTTTGGTTGCCAGTTTTCCCAGCACCATTTATTAAAGAGGCTAACTGAAATTAGAAATTCCATTTGACCCAGCCATTCCCCTTGTAGGTATCTTCCCTAAAGAGTTAAAGAGATCTTATTATAGTGATACCTGCATACCCATATTTATAGCCACACAACTCATAATAGTTAAATCTTGGAAGTGGCCTATATGTCCATCAGCAGATGAATGGATAAAGAAAATATGGTATTTACACACAATGGAGTAATACTCTGCCATAAAGAAAGATAAACGAATCATTTTTAGGAAAACAGATGCACCTGAGACCATAATATTAAGTGAAATACAAGACACACAAGCTTAAAAATCGCATGGTTTCTCTTATGATAAACCCAAAGTATAAATAAGAAAAAGGATAGATAATAGTGAGTAGGGAGATAGATCTTTCTCAAAGTGGAAAGAAATAAAGACATGAGGGAGTGGGGAGGGAAAGGGCATGAAAAAAGGAATGAAGATGTGTTGTGCTCATGTATCAATTTCCCCCAAGTAGTGTAAACATTATGTAATACAAACATGTACTAATAAAAAAAGTCTTCATGAAAAATAAAAATTTCCTCTCTCCCAAGATTGTTGCCCTCCAGGCAAGAGTGAAGAATCCAGAGCTTCTGTTTTTGTAGCTTTTTGGTTTTGTGGATCTCATATCACTTTCTTTCTTTAGAGAACGTCACTGTGTTAACTATGTCAGAACCATAACTCCCTAAGTTCTTTCATTCATCTTGGGTCGCATTAAGAACTCTGTCGATGTCTACATGGTCAGTGTGCTGTTTGTTTATTTATTTTTCAGGAACTGTTGACATTCAGAGATGTGGCCATTGATTTCTCTCCAGAGGAATGGGAATGCCTAGAGCCCGCTCAGTGGAATTTATATAGGGACGTGATGTTAGAGAACTACAGAAACCTGGTCTTCCTGGGTAAGGATAATGTCTGTAGAGAATTCCTGATGCACTAGGAACATTAATTTACTTTCCTTATACAGCATCTCTTGGGTGCTTTTGTTTTGCATGAATCACTTTCAGATTCTTGCTTTCAAGGAAAAAAAATTGTATTTCTTGTTTTAACTTTCTCCTTTCTTGTGATAATTTACAACTTTTACTTAAGACTAGTGTTAATTATGGAAATTCAGTGCTATAAAATATTGTGGCCTACATCTTATAGTTCATTTTTTTCCTATTATCTTTGATTCGGTACTAGTTGGAAGTAAGCTCATATACAGATTGATGAGTCTGTCAGGAAACAGAATTTGGAAAAGTACTTGTCCAGAATCTTCTGATACCTTTTTTTACTAAGCAAAGTATGGGTTAGAAGTGTCCCAAGCAAGCATTGTGTTCTATTTTTCAATAAATAGGTCTTGCAGTATCTAAGCCATATCTGGTCACCTTTCTGGAGCAAAGGAAGGAGCTTTGGAATGTGGAGAGAGAAGAGATAGTAGCCATTTACCCAGGTAGGTAGGAACAGAGGATATGGGTGAGATGTCCAAACATGAAAGAGGAAGCCAGGCTTTAAAATGTTGTTTGAGGACCTGGGCATGGCTGTGAATATCTGTAATCCCAGCCTTCAGGAGTCTGAGGCAGGAAGGTTGTGTTTGAGGACTAGCCCTGACTCAGAAAACCAAAGGTGAGTATATGGTTTGAGAAACTGTTCCAATGGAAATGATTTTTCAGAAGCCTAGGTTTATTTCTCTTTCTTGCCCTGTATTTATCATGCTTTTAAAACCTCCAAGGTTGCGCCTCCCCACACTTTTATAGTGATAGCTAAATTCCTCCCATTTACCTTTGAGAGTCTGTATGATGGCTACTTTTTCGTTGCTGTGCACATTTCCAAAGACCTCTGTGTTAAGATGTTGTAACATTCATAAGATCATAAAAAAGTTTCTCTGATATTATCTATAGTACTTATTAAAATTGTTTCATCAGAGCTCTTTATGAATGGTTACAATGGACTTTCTGTGAAATTTTTCTGCCATACATTGAATGTTAATTATTCACAATGCCTTCTCTTCATTGGTATTATATAGACACAGCTGAAAATTATAGTTATCTAGAAAACTTTTAAAAATAGTACATATATGCTTATTCAGGATTTTATGGGTTTAAGATTTTTTTTCTCATTTTACAATTTTTCTGTTTCATTTTCTAGGGTAGGTTTCCTCACATCAGATAATGTTTAGTTTTTTATGTATATATTGAATGGAGAGCAATACTGTACACTTTTGGCAATTTAAGGTGAAATTCAAATATGTACGAGCCATATGTCTATTGCTAGTAAAATTGTGTATGTCTTTAGTTGCATGCAACATGTTCATGACATGTATATTTTCATGACTTGTATGTTGTTCATGACATGTTTGTTTTCTGTCTTGATTTGTGCTGAGTTGTTTCATAATATGTGAATATTCATGGAAATTATTAATGAATGAATTTCCTTGTCTAAGAGAAACATCTAAGATTTAAAGATAGCTTTTTAATATTTTTATACTTTTGCCTTGCTTTTTAAAAAATTGAATTATAGTCAAAACCCATAAAATAAAATAGGCTCTCAAATATTTTAAGTGTACTATTCAGAATTGTTAAATATATATGTTATGCAGAAACTATAAAGCTTTCATCTTGCAAAACTAAAATTCAGTACCCATGAAAAATAAGTGCTCTTTTCTGTCTTTCCTCTCACCATCACAACCACCATTCTACTTTCTGTTCTACAAATTTCACTGTTTTAGATGTGTAGGTAGAATCACATTGTAACTTTGTGAGTGGCTTATTTCACTTAGAATGATGTCCTCATGATTAATCATTATTCTAGATGTTAGAGTATTTCTTACCTTTTTAAAGGTTGAATAGTATTCCATCACTTGTATATTCTAAATTGCCTTCATTCATTCATGTCAAGGAATATTTAGGTTGCTTCCACCTTTGGCTGTTGTGAATTATGTTGCAGTGAACATCAGTGTATGAGTATATCTAATTTTGTCTGTGTATATGAGGGTTTGTTACTGTACTCTCTATTTGTCTAACTTTATGTCAACATTAAAGTTGACATGATTACAGTAACTTTAATGCTTTTAAATCAGGAAGCATTATGATTTCAAATTTGTTCCTCTTTTGAATATTGTTGAGTTAATCACAAATATTTGATATAACATGATTTTCAGAGTGGCTTTTTGTATTAGGGGAAAAATTAATATTGGAATTTTGGTAGAGATTGCATGAAATTTCTAGATTACTTTTGGTTGTATAGATTGTTTAGCTGGGGATGGTAGTGCACATCTGTAATCCCAGCACTCTGAGAGGCTGAAGCAGGAGGACTGCAAGTTTAAATCTATCCTGGAGAACTCAACAACTTAACAAGACCCTGTCTCAAAATTAAAAAGGAGGACTAAGGATGTAGCTCAATGAGAAGACTCTGAGTTCAATCCCCAGTATTCCCCCAAATTCTTTGCTACATATTGTTGATTTTGTGATTTCTCTTCCACCATTGATTTCTGCCTTTATTTTATTATGGTTAGAAAAGAACTTAATATTTTAAGACCTATTAGGACTTGTTTTGTGCCCCAACAGTTGATTTGTCTAGGATAAAATGAGCTATTAAGAAGATTGTATATGTAGGTCTAGTTGGTTTATGTTTTTCATAGTCCTCTGTTCCTGTTACTATTCTTTCGAGTTTTATTTTCCATGACTGTACCTGAGGAATTGAGCCTTCTACTATTGTGTCATTTCCTATTTGTTTATTCAATTCCGTCAATATTTGCTTTTATATTTGAGACAAGCTATGTGAGTGACATATACATTATTGCTGAAGTATCCTAGAGAATCATCCCTTTTATCATTATTAATTTTCATCTCTTGTTAAAGTTTTCGACTTAAGATATATTACATTTCATATCACTATTACTGCTTTTATTTTGTGTAATTATGACTAACCCTGTTTTCTTTTGTTTTGCATGTAATATCATTTCCAACCTTTCTCTTTCAGCCTGTTCTTACATGTAAAAACTCTGTAGACAGCATATAGTTTGATTTTTTTGAAAAATATTTTATCTCTGGGCCAGGGATTTAGCTCAGTGGTTCCACCACCTGCCTTGCAAGTGCAAAGTCCTGAGTTCAATCCCCGGTACCAAAAAAAAAAAAAGATTTTATCTCATTAACACATTTATGTGTTTTTATTTCAGATTAAGTATAAATTCATTTATATTTGAAGAAATTGCTGAAAGGAAGAACTTATTCTTGCCATTTTAGAAATTGTTTTATGTATTATAATTGTTTTTCCTACTCATGTTTTAATATTGAGCTTCATTGATTTTTATAGTGACACATGTTGGTCTTTTTTTCCATTTCTCTTTGTTTATAGATATTTATATTGTCATTTATATAGGATTATATAAAAAGCACCTTAAGGTCCCAACACTGTAATTTATTGTGTGTATGTGTGTATGTATGTATGTGTCCATCTAGTGTTACCGGGGTTTGAACCCAGGGCCTTTGCAATGATGTACCTCTCCAGCCCTTTTATTTTTTGTTTTGACTCAGGTTCTCCCTAAGTCACTAAGTTGTCCATGCTGGGCTCAAAGTTTTAATTTTTCTGTCTCAGCCTCCCAGAGTGCTGGGATTAAAGGCATGTATCTTACACATACAGTCTAATACTGTATTTTAAATTGGTAACAAATTCACTGCAGTTCCACCTGAAAATTCTTTGTCTTTACCTTGCTCTTTCATGTTATGTTATTGATGTCAGAGTAATTCTTATTTTGTGTATCCCTTACCAGAGGTTTATGATGATTTTTTATACTTTCGTGTTTCAAATTTTTCCTAAAGAGCTTTAAAATTTCATGATTTATGTTGCTGTGAGCATTTTATTTTTCAGTGAAAATTATTTTCTTTATCATTTCTGATAGGCTAGGTCTGCCTAATCCAATCAATGAACTGATCCAGTTATTGCACCCATGAGCCAGTCACAACTACAAGCCCCACCTGGGAGCACATGAGGCTTTGGGTGAATATCTAGATATATGCCATAGCAATGAATAGTATGGAAGTTTATAAAGAAATTAAAATTAGGAAGATCATATGATCCAGCAATTCTACTACTGAACATACAGCCAAAAGACATGGATATGTTGAAGAGGTATTTTCACTCCTATGTTCAGTTCAGCATTGTTTACAATAGCCAAGATACAGAAACAATCTAAATGCCTGTCCAAAAATGAACAAATAAAAATCCCATATAAAATGGATTACTATTCAGCAATAAAGAGAAAATTTTGTCATTACAGTAACATGAGTGCGCATTTAAACAACATACAAGACTTTACATGATAGGAATTAAGGCATATACAAGAGTCAATTACTGCATGACCTTATGTGGAATCTGAAAAAGTTGAAGTCAGAAATATCAAGGGTTGGGCTGGGGATTTAGCTCAGTGGTTTCGCCGCCTGCTGTGCAAGCGCAAGGACCCGAGTTCGATCCCTGGTACCAAAAAAAAAAAGAAATATCAAGGGTCAAATGCTGGTTACTAGAGACTGTGCTTTTTGTGAGTGGTAGTTGGGGTAATGTTGGCAAAAGGGTACAAAATTTTAGTTCAGTACATATGAAAAGGTCAAAAATTCTACCACACAACATGGTGAGTGTAATTAATATATTTTTGATAAATGGTAATAGAATGGATGTAAAATATTCTAAGCACAAAAATGATGATTATGTAATATAGTGCATGTGTTATTTAGCTAGGTTTGGCAATCTGACTGTGTGTACATTTTAAGACATTATGATAGGCATTGTAAATTCATAGAATTTAATTTGTCAATGAAATCAGTAATAAAGAAATAATTTAAAAACCCAGTCATTCGTCCCAAAATAATCCTGTTATCTATAGAACTCTGTATCAGGATAGATAAGCCAGAATTTAAAATTTACAAAATGAAAATCCTCTAAGAAAGCTAGCATTTGTACATATGTTTCCCTCTTTTTCTGTCTTGAGGGAGAAGAAAGAGATTGGGGTTTTTTCCCCCCTAATTCCACAGTGCTCTGGGGAGGAGAAAGATTTGTGGTTGACAAAAGTAACAAATGTTTCTTTCTCTTCCTGTATATCCCCCCCCCCCCCATGTTATGCTCATCTGGAGTGCTGTAAACTCTTAGTTTTGGAAGTGCTCACAAAACAGTATGGTCAGTATGTTCTTAAGTTCATGTATCCCTGTAATAATTAGAGTTTACTATTCTCCTGTCCTGCTGATGTCCCTACCTTCATATAATTTCATGTTACATTTGCAAAGTATATTCACTGGAGTCTGTTAAGTGGAATAATTTTTATTTTGATTTGTTTCAGCTGTTTCTACTCATTATACCCAAGCCTTTTCAGGAGACCAGTGCATAAAACATTTGTTCCAGAATATGAAAAAGAGAAGAAATGGAAATTATGGCCTTGACAATTTGTACTTAAGGAAAGAATGGGAAAGTATTGGTAAGAGTGAAGGTCAGAACCTATGTTATGCTGGACACAACCAATGTGTAATACCTGTCCACAACAAAAACTTCTTTGTCAATAGAGATGAAGAATATACATCATCTCAGAAAATATCTCAGTTTATGCCAGTTACTTCTAAAGAGCCAAGTGTTTGTATAAGTAAGTATCCACACCAATTTCTGAAACATAACTTTCCTCTGAAAGGAAATTTAGAGAATCTGAAAAGGGACCTACTTCACGCTACTAGGTTAAACTTAAACTTAAACATTTCTATAGACAATGGATTTAAAAATGAAGAAATGTCTAAATGTGATCAGTTTGAGAATCCCTTTAGAAAAAGTTCATCTTGCAATCAAGAAACAATTTCTCCTTTTGTCAAAATACACAATTGTAATGAATATGAGATCTTTACTTACCCATTATTGATTAATCCAAATGCAGATACAGATATCTGGAAAGTACACTACATTCGTAATGAAACTACAAAGACCCTTAGCCAGGGGTCTACTCTAAATAATTACCCAGATACTTACATTTGTGAGAAAATTTATGAACGTGATGAAAACTTTATCTATGGCTCAAATACTTGGAAACATGAGTGGACTTGTTTTCCGAAGAACCTTTATCTAGATAAAAAACATGGGAAAATCTTTAAATACTCAAATTTTGCTACTTTTCCAAGTGTTCATATTCAAGATAAGACTTACAAATATAAAAAATGTGGCAAAGCTTTTAATCAAATTTCAGGTCTTACTCAGCATCAGAAAATTCATTCTGGAGAAAAAACCTACAAATGTAAAGAATGTGGGAAAGCCTTTACACAGGATTCAAGGCTTAAACAACACCTGCAAATTCATTGGGTTGGAGAGAAACCCTACAAATATAAAGAGTGTGGCAAAGCTTTTAATCAGATCTCAGGCCTTACTCAAAATCAGAGAATTTATACTGGAGACCAACTCTACAAATGTAAAGAATGTGGGAAAACCTTTACCCAGGATTCAAGGCTCAGACAACACCTGAGAATTCATAACACTGGAGAGAAACCATATAAATGTAAAGAATGTGGCAAAACTTTTAATCAAACCTCAGGCCTTTCTCGACATCAGAGGATCCATACTGGAGAGAAACCTTACAAGTGTAAAGAATGTGGCAAAGCTTTTGCCCAGGATTCAAGCCTTCGACAACACCAGAGAATTCATACTGGAGAGAAACCATATAAATGTAAAGAATGTGGCAAAACTTTTAATCAAATCTCAGTCCTTACCCGACATCATAGTATTCATACTGGAGAGAAACCGTACAAATGTAAAGAATGTGGCAAAGCCTTTAACAGGCTTTCATATGTTGCACAACATTATAGAATTCATACTGGGGAGAAACCCTACAAATGTAACGAATGTGGCAAAGCCTTTACCCTGTATTCTAGCCTTAGAAACCACCTAGGAATTCATAATACTGGAGAGAAACCCTACAAATGTAAAGAATGTGGCAAAGCTTTTAATCAAATTGCAAACCTTTCTGTACACAAAAGAATTCATACAGGAGAAAAACCTTACAAATGTAAAGAATGTGGCAAAGCCTTTAATGTTCGTTCAAACCTTACTCAACATCAGAAACATCATACTGGAGAGAGACCCTACCAATGTAAAGAATGTGGCAAGTCCTTTATTCAAATTTCAAACCTTATTCAACACCGGAGAATTCATATAGGAGGGAAGCCCTACAAATGTAAAGATTGTGGCAAAGCTTTTAATCAAAGCTCAAACCTCATTCGGCACCAGATAATTCACTTAGGAGAGAAACCCTACAGATGTAAGCAATGTGGCAAAGCCTTTAATGGTTCTTCAAATCTTACTCTCCATCAGAGAGTTCATACCGGAGACAAACCATACAAATGTAAAGAATGTGGCAAAGCATTTAAACGAATCTCAAGTGTTACTGTACACCAGAGAATACATACTGGAGAGAAACCCTACAAATGTGAAGAATGTGTGAAAGCCTTTAGTGATTGTTCTGCCCTTATCCAACACAAGAGAATTCATACTGGTGAGAAACGATACAAATGTAAAGAATGTGGTGAGGGCTTTAACAAAAGCTCTCGACTTACTATGCACCAGAGAATTCATAAAGGAGGGAAACTCTACAATTGTAAAGAATGTGGCAAAGTATTTAATGATTGTTCAACTCTTACTAACCATCACAGTATTCATACTGGAGAGAGACCCTACAAATGTAAGGAATGTGGCAAAGCCTTTAATGACCGTTCAACTCTTGCTCAGCACCATAGAATTCATACTGGAGAGAGACCATACAAATGTAAAGAATGTGGCAAAGCTTTCACTCAAAGCTCACACCTTACTCGACACCAGAGAATTCATACTGGAGAGAAACCCTATAAATGTAAAATATGTGGCAAAGCTTTTAATCAAAGCTCAAACCTTACACAACACCAGAATATTCATAGTGAGGGTAAACTATAAAAATGTAAAGAAAGCAGCTCGTAATGACTGTGGGAAGACCTTTGTCCAAAATATGCTTGTCAGAGTACCACAAAATACTTAATACTTCATAGAGAAAAAAGCCTTCATAAATACAAAGTAGGAATCCTACAAGTATAGAAAATATGGCAAATCCTTCAATTTTTGATTAAAATTTACTGGACACCATTAGCTAATATGGTAGAAAAAAATCTTCACTAGATATCAGAGAATAATGCAGAAAACTTATCTCTGAAAGAAATTTATTGTAAATCCTAACTTAGAGAATATTCTTTTGAAAACTGGAGAAATCACAACTCTCAATAAATCATACTTTGAAGAAAACTCCTGAGTTTTTAATCTATACCTTTAAATCAGGCTTTATAATGGATTTTGAAATATTTGAGATTATGCATGATTTTTGTAAGTAAATAAAAATGATTTCTTAACAGTGTTGTGTTTGATGTTTTTCTGTCACAGACATTCCACTTAAATTTCTAGATGACATAATATACAATTGGATAAATAGTGGAATGACATCTTTATTAATCCTTTTTCCCAGGGTCATTAAAATTAAAATTTGGAGAATATTACTTCCATAATTACATTTTCATTTTTTCTTTTTGTAATTACTGGAAAATTATAATTATACAAAAGATATAGGAGTATTATAATAAGCCTTATATTTTCAAATCTTCAATTACTACTTGTAAATTTTTTTGCCTATAATTTTTCCATGTGTCCACAAATACAAACTTGGTTTAGATTTACATTGACTGAAATATACATATTTTTTACAATACAATGATTAACTTTTGGAGCAGTAGAGCCATGAAAGTAATAATTGTGTGTGTTCATGCGTGTACATATTTGTGTATACCTATCTTGTGAAGAAAATGAAATTATAGAAATGAAAGATAATTTAAAACACTTGAAAATGCTCTAATGGTTAACCTCACATACCTAAAAAAGAAAAATCTAATTTCTACAAGATAAGATTTCTGGCTTTAAAATCTCTCTGTGCCAATTCTTTATTTGCTTTTACTCATAGAAAACCTAACATGACTTGTTCAAAGCATATGAAACATTGTTATACTTGTTCAAACTTTTTAAGTATGGTTTTTATAAAATTTGTAGAGTTGTAAATTTATTTGGAAGATGTATTTTCACAACATATCAAGAAACATTAATGTGTTCAGTTTCCACCTCAGTGGAGGTGCTGCCTTTTTTTGTGTTATTTCTTTGAATTTGATAAATGATATAAAATTTAATGAAATCATTGAGCCAGTTTGTTCAGGTGAAAACTGGAGACTTCAAAAGTCAAGAAGTTGACATTTGTATGAAACAAACAGAACAGTACTGCTTACATAACATTCTCCATAATTAACAAAAAAGTGTTTCATTTGGATTGTTTTTGTTGCTTCATGTAATAGGAAACATGCAGACAGAAGAGACGTTACTTTTACATATCTGCACATAGGCATTTTGATCATTTAAATTTTTTTTGTCTGATACCATAATGAAGGGTTAATTGGCCTACTGACATTTGGAGTTGGTATGTATTTCTTTTTTTCTTTTTCTATTGTTTTCTGCCCCCACCCTTGTGTTTCTTTGGTAGCCACAGGAGCTCAAACACCTGACATTCTTTGACCTTATCATGAGGTCCATATCCACAAGGCTGGAATGTTTTGCACAGGATGATGGCACCAGAGATACAAAACTTGTACTGTCTATTGGACAAGTTGATTGTGTCTGCCCAGTGACCCAATTCCGTCACAAGAAGAAACATCTTTTGGAAACATGCCCCTGCCATATGGAAATTACCAGAGTTTAGTCTGCTCCACAAATCAATAAAAACCTGGTGCTCTTCTAAAAGCAGAAGCTTTGGCACTGTCTTTAGTGAGTGGTGACTCCCTTCAGCCAAAGCCCCAATTTGGCTGAAGTCCCTGCCCTCTACCCAATAAAGTTGTCTGCAAGAGAGTATATGCTTACATATTTGTTCCATTCACATTTCTACTGTCTCTAGATTAAAAGATCCCATCATTCAATACTGTAAGGACGCCATGACACCATGATGTATTGGGAAGGAGGAGAGGCTTTTGTGGGAAAATGTAAAGAGGCATTGTTCCTTTCCTGCATGACTTTCCTTAGTGTTTTTGCTCATCTGCTGTACTGCAAATTCTTAGATGTGTATAAGATTCTGACACGGACAGTTTGCTCAGTTTGATCCTGTTAAGTCCATATAGCTAAATAAATGTGTGGATGTGGTTTACTGTTTATTCATCTCTTTAATGTCTGATATTATTTTATATATTAGATTTGTAAAGTATATAAACCAAAGTTTAGTGGTGAGATAATTCCTTATTTTCATTTCTTTCAGCTGTGACTTCTCAGTACACCAAAGGCATTTCATCAGAGAAAGACACAAGATCTATTTCAAAAAGTGATACTGGGGGCTGGGGATTTAGCTCAGTGGTTCTGCCGCCTGCCTTGCAAGTACAAGGATCCGAGTTCAATCCCCGGTACAAAAGAAAAAAAAGTGATACTGGGAAAATATAAAAGCTGTGACCTTTTAATACTTGGATGAAGGTGAAGGTCAGATAGGGTGCAATAATGTACATGATCAAACCGGGCGTGGTGGTGCACACCTGTAATCCCACCACTAGGAAGGCTGAGGCAGGAAAGTCATTGTGAGTTAGAGCCCAGCCTGAGCTACATAGTGAGATCCTATCTCAAACAAGCAAACAAAAAAACACCAGTACATAATCATAAATGTAACAGATCCATTTGAAAAAGTGACATTGGAGGGCTGGGGATTTAGCTCAGTGGTTCTACCGCCTGCCTTGCAAGTGCAAGGTCCCAAGTTTGATCCCTGGTACCAAAAAAAAAAGAGTGACATTGGGAAAATATAAAGGCGATGACCTTTTAATACTTGGGTGAGGGTGAAGGTCAGAAAGGATGTTATAGTGTACATAATCATAAATGTACCAGTGATCTAATTGTATTCAACATGAAAGCATTAGTATCAAAGAGAAATCCTATGAATGTAGTAAATGTAGAAAGACCTTTGCACAAAATTTACACCTTAGAAAACACCAGATAGTTCATGCTGAAGGGAAATTTACAGATGCAATAAATGTGGAAAAGCATTAATAAACAGGATTTACACGAGAAACCATTAAGGCATTAATGCTTTTCATTATTACTCTGCTCTATAGAGCATAATCTAAAGAAAAAACTTTGCAACATTGATTAAAAATGAACAGGGTATTTTCTTTTTTTGAAAAGTAGTATATTCAATGTATACTTTTTACATTAACAGAATTTGAGATTCTTGAATGTTAAATATCACTGGTATACATTAACTCTGAAATCACTTCCTTGCTCTGCCTTTAGTTCTAGTGTTTATGTGAAATCATATTGTCAGTTATGTATTGCTGTGTTACATCTATGAGACATCTCCCTATACTAGCTGGGCATCATTCTTGTCAACTTTTGCATAGAAGATGACAGTCAATGTTATGGAAGATACATGAGGAAGATCTAAACGGAGAGCCTTGTGGTGCTTGACATATGATAGTGTTTTAAGTAATACAAAAGATTGATATTCAGGTAATACCCATCCACATCAGAGTAAGAGACATGGTGATTCTGAACTTCAGAAATAATTTTATCAGTTGTACATTAGACAGAAATTCCACACCAGTCCATTAATATGATGGATCTTCATAATATCAATATTTAGAAGTCCTGAAGAAAATTGGGTATGGTAGTAAAGGCTTCTTCAGATATCAACGAATAGTTCAGATAACCCCTCTCTGAGAACATAAATTTATTCTAAAGGTGTATTAGCTTCAGTATTAACTGGAGAAAGCACAGCTCTCACATAACATCATTATGTAAGTGAAGCAAGAATGCTTTTTGGATGTTTGTGATCTGTATTTTGACCAGTGAGCATACAGATTATTCCAAGTCCTTTCCAAATGCTTCAGAGACATTCTCAAAATTGTTCATCATGGTGAAAAGAGTAATACTAAGTAGACATAAATCCTGCTGGTCTTACCAATTGATGGCTTGTTATCCAGGGGTAGCATGTAACCCAGGAATAGATACATATAGGTAGGATGCCAGATTTCAATGACTTGTTGATTTTAACTTGTGCAAATAGTTTCATACAGGTACAAATTTCCTTGCCTTTTAAAATTAGGTGTCTTGTTAAGTGGTGTTGAATTATACAGAAATACATGCAAGTATTTATGCATATGATGGGTGCTTAAACTACCACAGTACCCCACACAAGAGAAGGAAATAAACACACAGCCTGACCATTAGGTCCAAGGCCAAATTCCGAAATAAATTATCCTTTATATCCCTCAACATTTAAACTCTGGAGATCAAGGCTGTGGACAGATCATCAGACGTGGGTTCCTTTTGTTATTGAAAAAATATAACTCCCAACCTGTTAGATGTCAAATGTGCCAAATTCATGGTCTCATAACATTGAAGAATGAAGTCAAACCAATAGCGAAAGGAGGATTTTATTAGAAATACAGGGAAGTGGGCCAGGGATTTAGCTCAGTGGTGCCGCCACCTGCCTCGCAAATGCAAGGTCCCAAGTTTGATCGCTAGTACCAAAAAACGGGAAGAATAGCTCCCGGATTTCCAGGAGGGGTCCTATGTGGGTGACCTCCAAGGCCCTTTGTCAGGGGTAATTTATACAGTAAAATTACAATGTGGGTCAAATTATGATCAACCTATAGGATTATAAGTATACATGCTTAGCCAAAATTGATCCAATAGAGAAGTGAGTCATGTAACAAGGGTACACGAAAAAAATCAAAGGAATTCTTTGAAAGTGAGGAGAGTATGGATCCAGGTGTTCTGGTCATCCACCTATTTCTCTGATGCCTGTCTAGGCCACTGGACCAGAGGGTGCCAAATACAGATTTGTTTAGCCACAATTCTGTTGCCTCTTTTTTTGGGTACTGATTTCCTCGAGGGACCAATCCCTTTCTGACCATATATGAGTTTCTAACTTTCTTGCCTCTTTATCCCCTATTTGATCTCCCTGTGTTAGTGAGTGGGGCTTTGTTCAACATTACAGGTGGGAAGCAGATCTACTTCTGGTGGTAGCTGCCTGCTCTCAGGTACTGTCTCTTCCTCCATGGGCCTGAAGACAAATATGGAAAGAAATGTATTCCCTCACCTCTCACCTCTCTGAGGTCAGAGAAATCATAGCCCTTAAAGCTGGTATATGGCTGCTCTGAACTTAGATGTGCTGGAAGGTTTATAATAGTGTGAGTTTTGAAGATGTAACATCAAAAATACACTTCATTAGTAATTTTACATTGATCACAGCATAACAATATTTTTGATATATTGGATAAAGTTAGTATAGTCAATTTCACCGGTTTCAACTTTTAAATGTGAATACTAGAAAATGTAAAATTACACTTGTGCTTCATATTTTTTGTATTGGCATTGCTACCTTAGGGTGTTGCTTCCCATTTCAGAGCTCAGCCTTCCTCTTCATAATACCAGAGACGAGAAATGTTAAGTGAAATTTAAAAACAGTTGTCAATATAGTCTTTCTGTTTGTGAATGGTATATCTGTATATAATTCATAAATTGATGTGCCCTGTATACAGTACAAGGATAAATGCAAATGTCTTCCTGGGGAGCTAGGTCTCCCCAGTTGTAGGAAATCCTGCCTTAAACATGGGCAGATAGAAGCCCTGGATTCAAGCCTCAGCACCACTTCCCCTACCAGCTGCAGCCAAGTACCAGCTATTCTGGCCACATTCGCCACGAGTCAGTGCCATCCCTTGCTCAGGGCCTGAGTGGGAAGGTGGATCTTGAAGGCTGTCCGATCAGAAGCACTGAGGTGAGGACTGTCCTGTCAGGCACACAGCCAGAGGGGATGGGCAGGAGTTCAGTCTCATGGGCCTTTAGGTGGAGCCTCTTCATCTTGGAGTCCATGCCCCAACTCTTGCTTTGCTTGGTTGTTCTTCTGCTTCTCTTGTCCTGTGACTGGCAGGGATGGGAGAGCCACAGGAAGGACGCAGGTGATCCTGGAAATTGTGAGCATGCACCCGGCATCCTGGCACAGGGAAATGGCTTTGTAGAACTGTGCTATCAGGCCTCCTGGTGGTCCACTATGGAGTCTGCAGGTCCTAGTCTCTGGGCAGCTCAGCCTCGGTGCCGTCGGCTGTGGGGGACCCGGTCCCCTGCCTCCTTCCTGTGTCCCCTTCTCTGGCCCCGCTGGAGGCTTCTCTAGATGACTCCCTTCCCCTAGCCTCCTGAGATTTCTGTTGAGGACTGACAAGATCCTCAAGAGAGAATCCCAACTCCATGTATGCGGTTCCTTCCTTAGAGGAGCCATGGTCCACAGGGTTCTCAGTTGCTCCCTACCCCCAGGTTAGGGTTAGGATTTAGGGTTAGGGTCCCCCTGAGCTTTCTTAATGTTTAGGAAGAAGGATCTCAAACCCAGGGTATTGTGTCTTGTGTACCCCTCCTCCATCTAGTTTTTCCTAGATCTGGCTATAAAGTCCTAAAATGACCTCTCCCCAAATTCCCAAAGACCATTTCTCCCTCTCCACAATATTATCAACTCTTTGTTCCTCATGCTACAGGTGATACAGTATTTTGTCATTTTTTTCTCCAAGTTTTAGAAGGCATCTTTTAAAGAATTTTTCTGTTTGTGAAGATTTCACTTGAGAAAAAAAAGCAGAGGAGAACCACTTAATTCTTTGTGAAGAAGTCTGTCTCTCCTTTGTCTTCCCTAGGCATAGACATCTAACCAGGTCTTTGGGTTGAGCTTCCCCCCTGGTGACCTAACCATAGGCAGTATGTCCTTAGCCACCCTCCTACCTTTCCCTGGGTTTCAGTACTCATAACACCAGGTGTCCACAGCTGCCATTTTTGTGGTCTCAGAGTTTCTAGCAAATAGCCCCTGTCCTAAAGCAGCCTGAAGTGTGAGGTTTCAACTTCCTGGTATAGCCTCATCTAAAAGGCACTTCAGCTGTTTTCATATCTTGGCTTCTGTGACTAGTACTACAGTGAACATCAGGTGTGGCCATTTCTATCAATAATTGTGATTGCTGGATCATATGGTAGTTCCATTTTTGGTTTTTTGAAGAACCTTTGCACTATTTTCCAAAAACGGCTCTGTTATATATTTTTATCAGCAGTGTACCAGAGTTCCTTTTTTTCCTTCCATATGCATGTTCTCTGGAACACTTATCTTTCAACTTTTTGATAATGGCCATTGTAGTAGCAGTGCTCAGGCTGTAGGAGGTCTTCTATTTACAGCCCTGATGTAAATTTGTTAGAATCCAGGCTGCCAGTGGCCTCTAGAAGAGTACTGTACCCTCTTCTGGGAATAAACAGATTCTTTGTTCCCAGAGCTTAGATGTATAGTATGTAGTCAGTGGAATGGAAGAAAGTAAAGTGAGGACACTCAGGGCATGGACAGACTCCTTCCAGGAGGAAGTAGTAGACATGGGATTATCACTTGGGTGAGTTGGGGGAAAAGGCTAAGGAAGTTCTGAGCTCTCAGGCTGCCAGAGATGGTTTTTGGCCTCATTTACTTAGGGTTAGTAAGGGTTATTAGTCAATGGTCCTACATTTTGTATGACATAACAGTCATTCATCACAGTGACTATTGATTTTTACATTGACTTATTCAGTATATTTTGGAGGAGAGTGAGTTATTTAACAAAGAATATTTTAAACTTGCCTGCACATACAATGAGCTATTGTTTCAGAATGTTTGTACCTCACTGTTACGGTTTAGGTCTAGATGTTTCCCCAAAGTCGCATGTGTTCATAGGTGGCTTTTTCAGAGGTGGCTGAATCTACAGTGTGTGATACTGGGATTAAGGGTGTGTGATTACTTAACCAGTACACTGATTGATTTGGTACCACCCTAATCCCTGTAGTCTGGATAAGAAATGGGGCAAAAAGATGTTGTTAATGTTCCTTTGTTACTGTTGCCACCATGTGGGTGCTGTGAACTGTTTCTCTGTGACACTCCTCTGCCATGTGCCACTCTGCCTTGGAGCCAGCTGATTATGGACTGAAACCCCTACAAACTGTGAGCTAAAACCAGGGATTTAGCTCAGTGGTTCTGCCACCTGCCTTGTAGGAGCAAGGTCCTGAGTTCGATCCCCAATAACAAAAAAGAAACACAAAAATTTGAGCTAAATAAACCTTTTCCCTTTAACTTGGGGTGTTAGGTATTTTGTCTCTGTAATGAGAGAAAAGTAACTAACAGGATTTGTTACTAGAGAAGTGGGCCATTGCCGTGACGTTACCTGGCCATCTGGCTCAAGAGCCTTTGGAACTGGCTTGTGGGAAGGGGAGTAGTTAGGAAAGATTTGGAGATGCTGGCTGAAAAGGTAGAGCTAGAATGCCTTAGGCTGTACTATATGGGAGATTCTGGTCAGAGCTCAGAAGATCACAAAGCTGGTTAACACCAGGCTCAGGTTTCTGCTGGAAAGGAGTGTATTGGCTGCTGGACTCCAGACAATGTGTGTTATGCTATGGCAGAAAGTTGGTCTGCATTTTGCTCATGTCCAGAGACTTTGCCTGAGACTGAGATTAAGGGCAATAGACTAATTAATCTGGCAGAAGAAATTTCAAAGCAGTCTTATGTTGAGGTGGTGGCATGGCCTCTGTTGGGGGCTTTTTAGCCAGATTTATGTTGAGAATCGAAGCAAAGAGCACATTTAAAATGTTTTGAGTTTGGCCAGAAAGGAAGCTCCAGTAAAGTTGCAGCCTCCAATGACAGAGCAGAAGAGACCTGGAGAAGGAACAGAATAGAAAAAAATGGCCTGAGGGCATCACAAGAAACAACAGGACTCCACCCTTTGCAGCCTCAAAATTGCAAAAGTGAATGACTTTGGTTTGAGAAGAGAGCCCACAGCACCATGTTCCAGAATGGTGGCAGCCTAGAGAAGTTGTTCCTGAGGATTTGGTTCATAGGCACTGGACCCCTACAGCCAAGAGAGAAGGATGCCTGGCTCCTGCTCCAGTGGCAGTGAAACAAGATTTAAAGAAAAACAAGTTCTTCCCAGCCTTGGGCAGTCCCCCCCACATCACTCCCCTCTCCTTTGTAGCTGCAACTCCTTGTTCTGTTACAGATAAGATTGGCAACTATGTTTTATAAACAAAGTTCATGATGCCTTGTTTTCACAAGACTCACAAAGAACAAAACTGTCATCATATGAGATGTGACTAACTTGGTTTTGGTTTGCTTCTGTAACCTCACTTGCCCACCCACTCCAGTTTCATATCACTAGAAAGATGTGATGAAAATGGGGTGGGGGGTCCCTTTTGACCAAATGTATAAAACTGAAACTTTTCTGTAAGCTTATATTCACCTAAAACCTGAAATCCTTAGGATTCCCATTGGTCTTTCCTGTCTCTTGAAATTCTGCAACATTTCTAGTGACCACGAAGGGACTGGAGATGACAGAGTTGTTGTCTCCTTTGCAGGAATCCTGAGACCTCTAGTGCCACCGAGTGAGACTTCAGCTTGGAGAGGAATTAGGCCCTCCTGCAGCCCTCCCCCAACCCCAGCCAGCACAATGGAACTTGTTGGGGTTCAGGATGATTCTGGAACAACAGCATGCCACAAGATTGTGGTAAGGTTTTGGGGCCCAGGGGAAGACCCATCCTGTTAGTACAGAAGGGAAGCCCGATCACCTCCCAGGGTGTACCCAGTAATCTAATGTGGATTAAGTCAGACAAAACGTACAACCCCAGGTGGAATGGCGAGGTGGCCTTTAGCAAGAGTGAATCACAGATGGAGTGTGTAGAATAGTCAGACTCAGGGGGAGTCAGACAAAACCCACACTCAGGTGTACTGATTGTCAGACTCAAGAAAGTCAAATGAAACCCACACCCAAATGGGAAAAAGAACTGGGAATAAAGAGATACATGAGTACATGTAAATGAGTAAACTATATGGGCCTGGGATACTATAATGGGCAGCTTATAGGCCAAGCCTGCTGGATGGCCAAGGGGCTTACTGGGGAGCACCACACTGTAGACATGCCTTCTTCCCCATCCATTCCCCATAAAACCATTGTTGGGCCTAAGTCCCCGACAGTGATAATCACCCAAGTCACCACACAATGTAAAGTCCACAGAGAACTTTATTTCCAGCCGGGACCAAATCCCCTGCAAGGAGACTGGCCCCAGACTGAACTTTTGGTGAGTTTTTATGAAGAAAAACCTTTCTTCCTACCCCCTCCGTAGCCCTGCAGTAAGTGTATCTACAGAAGCAAGAAAGAATGCATGGTTAGCACCTCTGGGTTACCAGATACATAAGGTAAAACCAGCCCTTATAAAATGTAAACACACATCCTGTTATTTAAGATGGGTGGGTTCCATATGTGTCCTTGTGTTTGTTTGTCTAAACATCAATTAAAAGCAGGAGTATAGGCAGGAGATAAGAACATCTGGTGTGTTGAGACATCACACAGGAGTACAAATGTGAGATAAGATCCCCCCCCCCCCTTCAGAGTTCACATAGAGTATAGTTTTCCCATCAGGACTGGGGCAGTTCAAACAAAATGGAGTCTCCTAAGCTAACTTAGGTCTCTCACCATCAAAGCATGATGTCCTACAGACCTGAGCTACTCTCCCAGTTCTGGTTATAGACCAGCCCCTTTAACCTCCCTTTGAACTTCCCTTACCACTACTGCTATAAATAAATGTGCTGCAGTTCCCAGGAAGACCTTTTCTCCCATCAGGAGGAAGCCTCTACCTGGCCCCAGCTTTTTACATCTCTTTGTCTTTTCTTCATCCCCCACCATTCTTCCTCCGTGGACCCTTCAGCTGTGCAGGCTGTGGCAGGGCCTGAGATAAAAGCAAGCCTGGAGGAAGGAGCTGAGGTGATGGGTGGAGCAACAAAGGCGGCAGAGGTTCAGCCGTGACAGGCATTCAAAGTGGCATGCTGAGAGTTTTCAGGACCTGAGCATAAGGATCACATGCCAGGCTAGAGCCCCAATACAGGTGGCTGCAAACTGTGTGCTCCTTGGGGAAAAACAAAAAACACAGGCCAGCATGAGGTCGCCTTCTCCTGGCTTCAGGAGCTCCAAGATTAGCATTTGCTCCCCTTCACCACCCTAACATTGGCTGTAGGCATCTGGAAGCTGGAAGAGCCCCAGCCTGGGGCTGCATGGCCAAAGTCCAGGAGCTGCTTCTGTGTCTTGCCAGCTTAGGAAAATTTTACAGGAGAAAATCAGATTACAAACTAGCTAATTGGTAAATGTACTTTTGATTTCCAATTTAAATTAGTGTTTTTGTTTAATTGGTGTGCTTAAAACATTTCTTGTACATTGCAATTTTTCGAACTGTAAGTATAGGGTTAACTTGCTCTTTGCTCTGCTCTCTGATGGTTTAAGATAAGAACACTGATTCAAAATAGCTTAAAAGCGCTATTGACAGCCAGTCAAGTTAAAAAGTAGTAATCTAAAACAGAAAAAAGGACCCTTTAAATTCAAGCAGCTAAAGTTAAGTTTGCTATAAAAAGTTTATAATAAATGGGATGGAGAAAAATATATTAAGAAGACTATAAGAATAAGATATACTTTTGATATGAGAGGATTTTGTGTATGATAAAAGTTTTGTCCTGCTAGAAATATAAAAATAGAGACAGTGACAGGACTAAAAAACTTATGCATATCAGAGAAAAAGCTTATGTATATCAGTGGGTGTAGTTTATGTTTGCTTGTTGTATGTTGTATGTTTAGTAGAGACCCGAGCTGATTATTCTAAAAACTACCTTAAGAGAGGCTGATTTAATTGACCAAAAACAAAAATAATGAGAGTGATTCACATCATAGTCTTATAAAAATGGGAGGAAAAATATCAAAACCCACCCAAAATATATGTTTAAAAACTTTAAGAATGGTACATGGGAAATTATGGAGTAAAGCTAACTCCCCAGAGTTATAAAACCCTGTATGAAATTGATTGACCTTCCTTTGATATTGGGTGGCTGGCCAAAGAAACAATAAACAGAAAAACAATTGGATGTTTACATTAGATGATGACCGTAGATAAAGGACAACTAGGAACATCTTAGTTTCTCTATATGGACTCATGGCTGAATATAGTCCAGGTCTGACCTACTTGGCTACAGTGCTATTTGGAAGCTTATTGTAAGACACTTGTGGCCTGAGCTGAACAAAAGCCAAAAAAAAAAAATCAACAACTGTAAGACCAAGGGCCTTACCAAACGCTCCGAGGAGCTGACTGCAGCAAAGAACACCCAGGAAGGAACACACCGGACAAGTTGGAAAGTAAAACAGACCTTAGTCTGGCCAGACGGCACTCCCAAAGCAAAGTAGTTTAGAGAGGCCATCAATCCAGAGGCCGAGGCTCTTTTTATAGGGGCTTGCAGGGAAGTTAACAGGCGAAATTTACAGAAGAAGGAACAAAGGTTAGTGGTCTTACATTTGTATGTTAATTAGCCTGACATGTACTGATAGTCAGCAGATGCTTTGTAGATTGTTCTGTAGATAGTGGTGTCCGGAACAAAGAGTTGGATAATTATGGCTGATATGGATCTTATCTAGTGTCCTGGAACTAAGAAGCATCTTTATCTATTTACTCACATTCAATCACAGTTGGGGCTAGGGGAGTTTTATGATTACAGAGTTATGCAGTCCTACAACAACAACAAAATGCCCCCAAAACCAGATCTGTTAGCACATGGAAAAAGGAATAGGAGTTACAAAAGGATGAGGACACAGGCAAAGCCAAAAAGGAGGCCAAATCAGGCAAGACCCATAAATCCACAGAAACTATGTACACAATGTAAAAAAAGAGGACCCTGGAAAAATGAGTGTCCAGAAAATGATGGGGAAAATAATGAGAATTATAAAACTAGGGGGCCAATTGATGGACTTTATGGTAAACAATGGAGCTGAACATTCAGTAGTAACAGAACCCATTGGGCTATTATCTAAGAATCATGTGACTATTGTTGGCGCCACTGGGATTCCAGAAAAGAGGCCATTTTTTCAGCCTAAGAGGTGTGTCACAGGGGAAAAAGAGGTCCAATTTAAGTTCCTGTATCTTCCAAACTGCCTAGTTCCCCTGTTGGGAAGAGACTTGCTCCATAAATTACAGGCCCAAATTACCTTTGTGCTGAAAGGAAAAATGACTAAATTTGACTCACCCAGAGGCCATGGTATTAACCTTCACCATCCCACAGGCCAAAAAATGGACACTGTATTCAGATAAGCCACCACAGCCAGGAACAAACAGACTGTATTGGCTGGTACATAAGATTCCCAGAGTATATGCTAAAGATAATCCACCTAAGCTGGCTATAAATAAAACACTGATAACTTAACTATAGAAGTAAAACCAAGGACAATTCCAGTTCAAGTCCACCAATATCCCCTTCCTGAGGAAGCCATCCCTAACTTCTCATATATGGCCAAGGGCTTATATAAAGCCACTGGAGGGGGGAGCCCCTCCTCTGAAAAGCTAACCAAGAAAAAATACATTTAAACAAATCAAAAAAGCTTTAACTCTAGTCTTAGCTTTAAGACTGCCGAATATAACCAAGCCTTTCTTCCTGTATGTCCATAAACAAAAAGGAATGATCCTTGTGCTTGTGAGGCAGGTGCAGCACCACTGAGCTAAATCCCTGGCCTGAATGTATTCTTTTTAATCACTAATAGACTACTTCACTGAGACCCTGGGGCCACCAGAGGGCATGTGCTCCCAACTGATGCAGCCATGGAGGTGCCAGAGGCCTGATTCCATAGAGGACAGAGCCTCACATCTCACCCTCAGAATTGACAGCCATGAGGTACCTGTGTCTGCTGAGTAGCCATGAGTGCAGAGCTTCCTGTCTGTGTCCTGAGTGTGGGGTGGAGGGGTGGGTTTCCAAAGAACTCAGCAGAGGAAGGGCTTCATGCAGTAGGAGTCATTCACAATGACCACTCTTCTCACTGGA
Organism: Heterocephalus glaber; assembly: GCF_053883595.1. Classification (NCBI taxonomy): domain Eukaryota; kingdom Metazoa; phylum Chordata; class Mammalia; order Rodentia; family Bathyergidae; genus Heterocephalus; species Heterocephalus glaber. The sequence goes on along the minus strand of NW_028258325.1, from coordinate 115,238 downwards.
TACCCAAGGCACAAGACCCTTGAGTTAATGTAGGGAACAGGGAAAGGGGACGTTACTAGAACCTCTGCAGTAAGTCCTGGTCTCCTGCAAGCCACAGCAGCACAAGGTGAATTAACTTATCCAGGAAAGTAGAGAAAATGAGACTTGGAGAAGCTGAGCTTTAGGCCTGATCAGTGCTGAGAGCAGCAAAGACAAAAGCCCCTGAGCTTGCTGCACCTTTTATTCAGTACATAGGGAGAAACAAATGTAACAGATAATGGGAGTGGCAGAATTCCTAGATCAATGAGGAACTATGCCGGTGAAGATTTGGTTCCTCCCAGGGTGTCTCCCGCAGGTGTGGTCTTGCCCTGGAGCATCACAGCCTCACGGAATCATTGAGGTCTCAATTGTGACCGGTGGCCAAGGTGGAATCCTGTCTGGAAATGCCATAGCTGGCCTGTAGGCAGGAGAACTAGGCCTAATCAAATGATTTTTCCCTAAATTATGTAGCATTGCTCCCGACAAGTTAATGTACACATTGTGGCCTGGAGTAAGTGATGTGATATGTCCACTGCAGCCTGCGGTGCTAAAGTACAGTTCACACAGTGGCCTCTGATACTAGTGCCAAACCAACATAGGGTCTATTATATTGTGATCCTAAACAGTGTATCCCTAATATTAATGTCCACACAGTGGCCTCTAATACAGACTTAATATTCACAGAGTGGCTTCTGAATGTAATATCCATAGAGTGGCCTCTGTCTCAAAGGGGTTAAGGTAGGGTTAGGGTTAGTTTTATGTTAATGTAAAGTTTGTAAGTAAGTGTTAATGTTGGAGGTTGTGTTATGCTTGACACAGGGTTAGGGCTAGGATTCAGTGTATTGTAACATTTATCATTTACAATTAAGTCAGGTTAATGCTCTGTCAGAAAATCAATGTAGGTTTTTTTTTTTATACTGGGCATCGAACTCAGGACCTTGCACTTGCGAGGCAGGTGGCAGAACCACTGAGCTAAATGCCCAGCCCAATCAATGGAGTTTTTATAGGCCCACTTCACTTTCACCATCTGCCCTGCCTGGAAGAAAAATTCCTTTGCCTTTCAGAATCACTTTTCTTTTTCTGGAACTCACTATGGGACAGTTCATCATTGGCATGGCCTTGACAGATGTAAGGAACATATCCATTTTTGTTTGAATGCATGTCTTCAGTTCTTACAGATAGCTACCTAGGAATGGAAATATGAAGCAGTATAGCAAATGTATACTCAACTTTTTGAGGATATGGCAAACTATTTTTTTTTAACACAAACTGCACTATGTATAAGGGCCAGTACTTGTTACTTTAAATTATATTGATGATAGGTGCTGTACTAAGGGAATCTCACTGTGGTTGTCAGTTGCATTTTCTTAATGGCTGAGATCTTAAGCATGTTTGTGTTTAAATTGATTTTAATACATGTGTGAGATATGGGTTTGGATTTAGCCTTCTGCATTGGGACCACCAGTTTTCCCAGCTTCGTTTGTTGAAGAGGCTGTCTTTCCTCCAGGGTATTGTTTGGATCCTTTTTATCCAAAATCAAGTGGGTGAAAGTGCCTGAAAGCATTTCTTCATTCTGAATTCTATTGTGCTGATTAATATGTCTGTTTTGATATTTTCATTACTGTACTTTTGTCATATAACTTTAATTCTGGGATTGTAATGCCTCCTGCTTTGCTTTTGTTGCTCAGGGATGCTTTAGTGTCTCTAGACTCTACAAATTCCTTTTAGGTTAAAGGAGTGTGATGTATAGTTCTGAGAATAATACTCATGGTATATTGATTAGAATTTGCATTATACATGTATACCATTTGTGAAGTGTTATCATTTTGACAATATTATTTCTGCCTATCCAGAAATAAGGTATATCTTTTCAGTTTATAGTTTCTTTTTCAATCTCTTTTTTTCCAAAGAGCCATAGTCTTGTTGTAGAAGATTTTTACTTCTTCTTCTTTTTTTCTTTTTTTTTGCCAATTTCAAGGTTTTTTTTTTTTTTTTTTAAAGTTATCATGACTGGTGTTATTTCTTGATTTCTAAGGGGGTTCATGATTAGTGTACAGGAACACTATTGACTTATACCCTGAACTACCCCCATCATTATATTTTCTTTGGTCTGGTACATATTTTTGGTTGGTTTGATAGACACTAAGAATGATTTGTGTATTTTGAGTACAAATGTGTTCTCAGATATGTGTTTTTTAGAGAAGTTATCCAGTATGTGGCTTGTCTTTTTGATGTCAAAATAGGTTTAGTCAGACAGTAGAAAATTTAGTTTTATGAAGCCAACATGATTGATATGTTTACTTTTGTGAAGAGGACTAGGGTTTGAGGTTTAAAGTAAGTTTGAGAATGAGAATTAAGGGCTAGGGCAAGTAAATTTGAGAATTTGAGTTAGGGTTATGGTTTGGGTTAGGGTTTGAGTTTGATTTGAATAGAAGTAGGGTTAATAATTGAAAAAATACATTGAAATTGTATTATGTTTTATCAGTTAAATACTACTCCAAGGATATTGTGGTAAATTAAGGATTTACATTGTAAAACCTTAGAGGAAAAAATAAAACATAGTCCAACAAAATATAGTGTATTAGTTTGTTAATTCTGACAAAAGATTAAAGATTTGGCTTTAAAAATTTAAAGGTCTGAGGGGTAAAATCCAAGCAAAAGCTGACTGTAAAATTTCTCCTGAGCCCTCTCTCTCTGACTTGCAGACAGCTGACTCCCAGCCATACCCTCACACGGCCTTTCACATGTTCTCCACTGGTGTCTCTTTATAAGGACTCAAGTCAAACTGGGTTAGAACAGACACACATTCTTGTCTCCCTGTTAATGTAATACAAAAAAATTGGCTCATGCCAGCATGTTGGTGCATGTCTGTAATCCCAGCACTCGTCCTTCATTCCTCAGGGAGGTAAGAGGATCTGATTGAAGGGGCCTCAGACACTCATTTCCACTCTGTGGACATCCCTGGCTAGTCTGGCCAGTGGTCCTAACACAGGAATTCTTAGAAAAATTCTCTGGAGGCACATTAATGGCAACAGTATCTCCTCCAGTCATCCAGAGCTGATGGCCAGTATCAGTCTTAAAGAGCTCAGCCTGGAAATACTGTCATAAGGGGGCTTCCAGTGTTGGAACCCATTCTACACCAGGCTGCATTGGTCCTAAGGTGCATCTCTGGGTTCCCTTAGCATCCTCTGTCTAGAAGGGGCCTGGACATACTGAAGGAAGTGGAGCTGGTGGTAGGCATAAGAAGGAAATATGTTCATACTGAAGGGCTTTCTTTCAGACTTCATGTCCTTTCTTGACTTCATGGACCTTATTATTCTGTAGGAGAAAAAAGAGATCAAAGTGCCCCTCTGCCCAAAAAGACACTTTGACATTAGGTATTTTGAATAAAGTAGACCATGTTATTGGGATAGAGGACAGCACAGAGATGGGGTACAAAGTACATTGCGTGAGGAGGGAGGGCTTCCCAGGGGAGGCAGGGTGAGCATTGACCCTGCTAAGAGCTGGAGGACCAGGAGCAGAGAGGACACAATCCATGCATGGCCGCAAGCTGCCCAAGACCTTAATGCATCACAGCGCTATCCAGTTCTAGCAATGTCAGTGTTTCCATTCCTGTCTACTGTACATATGGCTAGCTGTTTGCTCTGTGCTCAGTTGTTTTGGCTGAAGCTTTAATACAGAATTCAGCGTGAGATTGGGATGGAAAATCATAACATGATTTAGTTACAAATTTTTCTTACTGTGATTTCAGTTAGCAACTGTGTCATGTAGAATAAGGTATAAAACATTCATTAAACATTTATGTCTGGGGTGTCTCTGCAGGTGATGTTCTTGTCAAGGCACAGTTAAAAATACCACTCATAAACTTCATGTTGTGTATATACAATTTCAAGTATCTGGGAATATCCAGGTGATCATATTCTTGATAATTGTCCCCAGGGATTTGACATTGTGTGACTGAATTTACATAATTTATGTAGAGCTGTTATTTAAACTCCTCATAAGGATACTTTCTTCTTCACTCCTAACATATACAAACTATGAGATGATATTAAATGTTCTTACATATGAAAGAATAGGATTATTTAAACTGTCGTGCTATAAAATTATGATTTTAATGTGATTCCAACAATAGTCAATAGATTTAATTATTTTCTAGAGATAAAGAAGTCTATTTATATGCTCAATGAGTTAAGCTATTTTCTGTTACTATAGCTGTGTATGTCAGACTGGATAATTTGTAATGAATAAAGGTTTGTTCAGCCTGAGGTTCTGGAGGTCCAAGGTCAAGGGGCCCCACTTGGTGAGGGGACCAGGGGACCACCATCTTCCTTGGGGGGCTACTCTGCAGAGTCCCGAGGCAGAGGTGCTTACAAACACTGGGCCAAACTGGCTTTTCTAAGAGTTCCACTGTACAGATGACTCAGTAAGCCATTAATGTATGGTTGAATTACTCCATTCATGATTTAACCACCTTTTAAAGACTCCCCCCCCCAAATATTTAATATTTCATAAAGGAAATTAAATTTCAATATGAATTGTGGTATGGATGTTGAAACCATAGCAGTTTATAAAGAAACATCAAATAGTAAATGTTGCCAATAAAATCCTGAAATATAAAGTCAATGTGGTCCAGCTAGCCCTAAAATATATTATAAATCCTCCATAATGAAAAGATTATGATGGTGTTGGTGAACCAATAGATAAACATGTTTAAAATGTCCTAGAGTTGGGCATGGTGGCACATGCCTATAATCCCAGCACTTGAGATACTGAGGTAGGAGGATCATTGTGATTTCAAGGCCAGCCTGGGGTACACGGTGGGTTCAAGGACAGCCTGAATTGGATATCAAGACTATGTCCAAATATAAATGAAAGCAAACATGTAAATTGTCTATTACATACTTTATTGCAGTGTATTTACGTCATTAATAAAACCACAAATCAGAAGGTAATGACTGTGCTTTGGGATATTGATAGACACTAGGAAAAAGCTAAAATTAGACTTGCTCTGCCATTATATATAACCATACAAAAATCAAGAACTGAAAGAATAACGTCACAAAAATCTGTAGAAGAAAGAATTAAGGGAAATGTTGTCCTGTGACTTAAAATACAGAACTATAAAATACATGAAACTGGTTTTTTTTTTTTTTTTTTTTTTTGAGACAGGGTCTTGCTATGTAGATCTGGCTGACTTTGAACTCATTTATGTAGCTCAGGTAGGATTCTAACTTGTGGTGAATCTACTCCCTTAGCCTCCGAAGTGCTGAGATTACAGGCACCACATCAGGCTGAAAATTAAGTTTTGCATAGCAAAATAGTTAGACCAAAGTCCAAAGATATTGGGAGAGGGCCAGGCTGTAGCTCAGTGGCGCCGCGCCTGTGTGGGAAGCGCAAGGTTCTGAGTTCCATCCCCAGCACCAAGCAACAAATAAAAACAAAACCAAAATCCAAAGACACTGGGGAAATTTTTTATCTGCATCACAGAAATGGCAAACGTTCTCAATGTATCCATAACACTCCTAAAATTATAGAAACCAGGGCCTAGAAAAGGACCTCCCCACTGGACCAAAGAATCTTAGACTCCCTACAGTATCTCATTGAGGCCTAGGTGTATTATAAACACTAGCGGAGGGCCATCATTACATCCTGGGCAATGAATCTGCAGGGACTGGCTGAGGATCCTGTTTACTATAGTCATGGACCACACCAAGGATTCTGGGTAATGTAGTCCTGGGGAAGGGTCATGCCAAAAGTTCTGGATACTGTAATCCCATAGGGGCACGCTGAGGATTCAGGATATTGTATTCCATTTTGGAGGCCCTGAAAACACACCAAGGATTTTGTGTACCATAGTCCCGGGCTGTGTCTCAGTAAGGAATATGGGTACATTAGTTCATGAGGAAAACTGCCGAAGATTCAGGGTACCTTTTTCCTTAAGAGGGTACACTAAAGATTTTGTGTTTTGAAATCTTGTGGGCTGTGGAAGGTTCTGGGTATCATATTTCTCCAGGACGGACACGCTGAGGCTTCTGGGTATTGTAGTACTTGTATGGGTTACAGTGAGGATTTTGGGTAGCAGAGTCCTTGGGAATCATTCTGGGTACCTAGGCCTTGCAGAGCACCCAGAGGATTCTGGGTCCTGTTGGGGGGGGGGGGCTTCTGGGTACTGCAGTCCCAGATGTGGAATTGTCTGGTATCCTGGAAGGGGTGTGTGTGTCACAATGATACTTAAGGCTACTGTAGTACAGGCGTGTGCATGCAGAGGTGTTTGGTTACTGTGGTGGGTTGACTAATGGTCAAGGTCAATTTAAGTGGAATGCCCAGCTGAACTGAGTCAGTGTGGTTCTGGGTGTGGAAGACCCACTTGAGGATTGTTGCCAATGGCACAAAAGGAGAATTGGAGGGGAAGATGCATGATATTGGTTTTCCTAGAGTGGCTTGCTGCGGCTGGTTTTCTTGATAAGAACATGGCTGTTTTCGTCAGAGAAGGAGCTGTGGTCCTCACTGTCACTGGGGATGGCTGCTGTTCTCTTTAGGAGAGCTCTGGTCTTCGCCTTGAGTGTCGCTTCCTGGGTCCAGTGTAGATCCCTTAGCCTTCTGGCACAGATCCTTTACCCAGCCAGCACAGACTTTCTGAAATCCACCACGGGCCTTTGGGGCTTCCCAGTGCAGATCCTTGATGCAGACTCATGGAGGACATTTCTGTGGGCTGTAGGCCTTTGGCTGGACTTTGCAGGCTTTAAGACTTGGCTGGATTCTTTAGGTTTCCAGCACACGGACAGATCTCTTGAACTCTTCTGCATTTGACTTTTGGGGTGAATATTATAAAATAATCCTATAAATTATGTGTGCCCTGGATTAAATCTATTCCTTTGCAAACCACTGACTACAGCAAGTACTTTGATCCTTCTGGGCGCCTTCCTGGTACCACAGTCATGGGCAAAGAGGTGTCCTAGGGAGGTTACCATGATGAACTATGATGGGTGGTGGTGACACGCTGACGTTTCTGGGTACTGTAGTTCTGTGGTTGAGGCACACAGTTTCTGGGAGAGAGCGTCACAGGGAGGATTATGGGTACCAGGGTAGGGGATGTGCTAAGGCTTGGGCCCATGTAGGGGTATGCATAATCTGGATAATGTAGTCTGGGGGGGGGTCACACCAAGGATTCTGGGTAGTGTAGTTCTATGATTGGGGCAGGCAGTCTTCTGGGTACTGTAGTCCTGGGTGTGGGCTGTAAGGCCAAGAATTCTGGGTACTGTAGTTGGGGGTGCACAGCAAGGGTTCCGGGTTGGGTTATCACGTGCAAGATTCTGTGACCTCTGGCTGGCAATGCTGTGGAGTCAGCATCTGTTGTCAGCAACCTTCTCGTGTCAGTTGCCCTGTTGAGCTGGACTCCTGCGTACCCTCTATCCAGTGGGACAAAAGGGCTGAGAAGACCAGGCTGGTAGGGCGTTCCCACTGGATCAGAGCTGGCCACTACTGTGACTGGCCCCAGGGTGCCCACACTTGAGAGGTTCCTTCTCCCGTGACCTGCCCTGCTGTGCCCAATCCGGACGCACCCTGCCACACCCCTCCTCCTCCAGAACCCAGGCCCCGCCCCTCTCACTAAAGCTCAAGGACACCCACAGCTAAGGTGCCCTAGCTCTGCTCCCTCCCATAACCCGCCCTGTTGGGCCCAATCCTGGTGCTCCTGGGCTATGCCCCTCCTCTTCATGAACCCAGGCCCACCCTGGCTGTGGCCCAGCCACGCCCCTCCCATGACTCAGCCCCAGGACGTCCACAGCTGAAGTGCCTGGCCACAACCCTTCTCCTGTAGCCAGGCTCCGCCCCCTCCAACGACCCGACCGCTGCACACCCTGCTCTCTGGATCCTTCCGCCTGCTGACCAGAGCGGCAATTGGCCATGTTTTGTGTCCAGCAGAGAGCGCTGCTTCGTCTCTGTCCTCAGCAGGTGAGGCGCCTCCTACCATGACCTCAGCCTCCTCCTCTGGGCAGTTGAGGCGTGAGCACCTGCCGGCCTCACCAACCCCAGGCCTCACCTTCCCCAAGCCTGCCCTAGGCGTCCCTCATGCTGAGCAGCGGGAGTGTGTGGTGCAGCGGAAGTGTGCGGTGCAGCGGGTAAGGAGGGGTCTGCATGTGCGGTTGGGGCCAGCACGGACAGGGAGGCTGGAGGGAAAGGGCAGCCCGCCACCAGGAGCCAGGGTTAGGTTAGGGTGAGCTGCAGGGCTAGCACTGGTCTTAGGTGTTGGTTAGGTTCGGGCTGGTTTTACACTAACCTCGAGTTGTACGGAAGTACTCATGCTGGGGTTTGTATTATCGCTTGGCATATTGTTAGGTTTATCGCTTACAATTAGGTTAGCTCTGTGAGGAAATCAGTGGCATTTTTATAAGATAATGCAGTGCTTAGGCCCACTTCACCACTTACTCTGCCTGAGAGAAAACTTTTAATTCATGAATTGCAGGCTCAGGCTAGGTCTTTACGTTCCTCTGTTTTGACAAAAAAGACTTAAATTAGCTATTTTGGGAATTTGTCAACTAGTTTGTCTGAATTTTCACAACTGGCATATGTCACAATCAACCAATATAATTATTTCCCCTGAAAGTCAGTAGTATTTTTTTTTGGTACTGGGGATCGAACTCCGATCCTTGTGCTTGCGCAGCAGGTGGCAAAACCACTGAGCTAAATCCCCGGCCCAGTCAGTAGTATTTTAACATGAAATATAACTATAGAGTTGCTAATTTTTAGGGAAATATTGTTGGCAAAATGTAGGTGGTATATCTCATCAAAATTATATCTGTAGGAATTTCTTTAGCATACTAATTTGCAAATTCTTCTATTTATAATCTCTGTTTATATAGAATACCCCAGAACCATAATTCCTTCAGTGTAAATTACTGTTAAAGTGTATTTTCAGTTTTTTAATTTAGTGACACCACTTCAGTTAAATTGGTTTTGTTTGTTTTGTTTTGTTTTTGAAACAGAATCTCACTCTGTAATTCAGGCTGGCCTTCAACTCACCATGTAGTCCTGGCTGGCTTTGAACTCATGGTGATCCTCCTGCCTCAGCCTCCTGAGTGCTAGGATTACAGGTGTGTGCCACCACTCTTGGTTTAAACTTGTTTATCAGTAACCACAGGATTGGTGTCTAACTTTCAATGCCAGTCAGTGATGACTGTCACAGCAGAGTTACATGGCTTTCTTGCTGTTCAGCTGTTACAGGCCTAACACTGTTAGAGCATCTTTGAATGTCTCATCTTTTTTAGATTTTCAGTAAGTACAGTTTGTCAAATAACTTTTGAGGCACTGGGACATACCTGAATTAAGAATGAGCTCATCTTTTACTTGTCTTTATACTCAAAGTCAAGTATCCCATCTAAAGTGTGTACATACCCTGTCTGGAATTCCCACATGTCCCCAATTAGGTCAGAGACAAGAGAGGAGGAAACACTTTTGATTAAGATGTGGGGTTGGGAGAGTGAAAGAATTTTTTTGTAGATATTACCCTTTTGCAAATATTACAAATGGGGAGTACAAAGTAGAAAAAGTATACAGTAGTTAAAACATTTGCTCTATAAATTGTTAACCTTTAGAGATATAATGGCTGCTAAAAATAGAGTCCTTACACTAAAGAAAAATTTATGCCATTTTGAAAATAAAATCTTGTTCCATAAATGCAGCCCAACTAAATATTAATGTTAGCTCACAAATCAGTGCTGTCAGGGGAATGAGTAAAGTAGAAAAACTTGCAACTTTTGATTCTAAATTATGTAGTATAATCAAACATGAGTAAAGTAGAAAAATTTTCAACTTTTGATTCTAAATTATGTAGTATAATCAAACATGGTCATACAGAATTTTTATATTTTTCTTTGTACAGAGGTTATGTATTCTGGGTATTTTTTTAAAGGAAACACTTTAAATCCCACAAATCAGCATTTTCCATCATTCATGAATGAACTAAGATTTTCTCAGTACTCTGAAATTTCTTTATGTTATATGCTTAACAGCTGAGATGCTGGATTTTTTTTTATGTGTGATGAAGATTTAATTTCATTTCTATCCATAGCAACCAAAATTAACTAAGTTTAACATTAAACATTTGAACATCTACTGGAATTTAGAATTGGAAAGGATGTTCATCTAGCATAGCAGACCTGCTCTGAAATACCAGCTTATTGAAATTAGATGCTTTAATATAATTATGTAAATAAAATCACTAAAATGTCATTTTGCACATCAAGCCTGGATAATTCAAGTTTCTTTTCACTGCTTATTCCTGCTATGTTTTTTCAAGACAATTCTTTTTAATATAGAAATTATAACCAAGATGAACTGGCTATTAAATATGCCTTCAGAGCTAAATCTGTAGGAACATTGCACATTTCCTATCATTTTTTTCTGACTTTTTCCACAGAAGGGAGAAGAAGAAATTCCAAGGAAAAGAAGAAATATAGACAAGCAAATATGCTTATGGTCATTCAAAGATAGATGGTTGAGCATGCTTGACTGCTATTGGTGAGTCAAACAGAAAATGACAGTACCATTTATCATATTATATTATACACAAAATTTTAACAAAGGCAAGGCAAATCAGACTGCTGATTTCAGCCATATGTTATATTTGATAGCAATTCATAGATGTGTACTACACAAAATCAAAATAAATGCCTTAATTCTTAAGGTAGAAAAGGCTGGATTGTTTTTGTATATATGACTGCCTCCACCTGAAATACTGTCAGAAGTACTTAAAGGGGAATTTATCTTGTACATGAAATTTTTAGAGTTGATAATGCATTAACTTATTTTATAAACTCTTAGACTATGTATTTGGCCTGTAAAATGTACAGTTTAATGTCAGCTATCTATAAATACTGTTGTTGGGTCAGGGATTTAGCTCAGTGGTTCTGGCACCTGCCTCACCAGCACAAGGTCCCAAGTTTGATCCCCAGTAACAAAAAAATACTGTTGTATAAGTTTCTTTGGTTAGAAACACTTGGACATGTAGTGCCACTTGGGTCAGGATGTTCTTCAGTACTATTTATTTAGCAAACTATCTTTGGTTTATGCAACTAGCAAAAATTTGTATGATACAATAGAATATAGTTCTCACACTTAACTTTCATATGAGGAGTTCTTCTGGAACCAAGTTTAGCAAAATTAGAGGGAAAGTTCTAAGAATACTTAAGAGAAAAAGTTAACATTTTCAGGTTAAATAGTTGAATCTAATAAAGATAACAAATAATGTCTATTATCTCAACTCTCCAAAGTTTGGGGTTAGTGTTTAACTATCATTTGAGCTTATTTATGAGGTAGCTGAATAAAAGTAGGCAGCTAAATTTTAGTTTCATGTTCCTCCTGTATAAACAGAAAATAAGCAGTTATTTTAAACTGACTTGCAGACAAATCAGGAACTGCCCTGCATAATATTTAAGGAAAATGAACATTTAAAGACTTATTTATTTCAACATTTAATTTTAACAGGACAATAGAAAACACAAGAAATTACTTTGACAAATCTGTAGCCTTTTAAAATAATTTGCTTTCAATTTTATTAAGAACAGATCTCTATCTTAAGCTTTATTCTTTTAAACAGATTTTGACATTGTTTTTTTGTACTACAATTTAAAAAAAATATTTTTACAAAAAACTGTCTTTAGAAACATTTTATTCAAAAGTTATACTGTTAACATATATGATCAATTTATAACAGAAACATAACTTTTATATTATAAAATTATGCCAGTGGATCACCAGTATTTAAAAATTGTTATTAGATCATATTTGTGCCTCAGACTGTCATATATTGATGTAACCACTGGATATCTAAAAAAGAACACACATGTATAACGTATTTGAGGTTGGAAACACCCAAAATCATTGCTTTTGAACTTAAAAGGAGTTTTAGTAGAAACAGAGATTTAAAAATAAAAACTCATTTTAAATACTTAATTTAAACAAAGACTACATAGACACTAAATTAGTAGCACTTTAGTTTTTATAGAGAAGCAAGCAAGCCATTTACTATCTCTTGAAACTATTAGCATTAGGCAGCATAAACAAACCCATTAAGATGAGGTAACATAGCTATCAACTCTATATCAAAAGAGTTTTTAAGAATTTAAAAACTGTTATTAGAATATGAAATAAATTGTGCTTACATAAATAACTTAAAATGATAAACAGATATAATCCTCAATCACTTTGAGAATTATTTTCTTAAGCTCATTTTCACTAGTTGACCTGTAGATTGATAAAACTCTATTTTTAGATATTTGAGCTTATGTTGATGATATATATCAGACATATATGAACAACCTATGAAATATATGTAATATTTAAATATATTATCATTTATAAATTTTAATATATGAATTTATATTTAACAAATCTTTAGTATTTTAACTTAATTATAAATAACTTACAGCTTTTATTTATCTGTTTAATTTTTAAAAACTACATTTACATTGTATGTAAAATATAAAATATTTGACAAACACAAGTAATAATCTTAAAGCAAACTTTTGTTGAGAAAAAAATGTAAAAGTTGTCAATATCTCAAAATCCCCTTTGCATACACTATAACAGACTATTATTTAAATTTTTGAAGGTTTTTTGGGGGCTTTTGAACTTGAATCTTCATATTGACCTCAATGAATTATTTTTAATCACATTTTTATGTCACCAAAAGCAAACTATTTTGGGAAACAAGGGTACCCATAAGTGAATCTACTTGGAAGACTACAAAGGGAACTTTATTAATTGTGGGCACTGAAAATGGAATAGCTCAGAAAATCTGGAAAGATCCAAGAACTGTAGGGAGAAATATTTATTTTGTATAATCATTTTAGAGTTGAGTGAGTTAATATCTATGTAACTGTGGACTCAGCTCTTTCAGGAAATTAGGAAGAAGTACAGCATGGCTGGACAGTGCTTATTTAGACACACATTAGTGTATAAGACAAAATTGCCTGTTTTTTTATATAGACTTAGTAAGAAGGCTTTCCAGTAGACTTTTATTAGATAATGTCTAATGAATAGAAACTTTAAAAAGTGTTTCCAGTTTTTAACTTTAATAAATCATAGGGAGGTCTGTTACCTTACTCATGCCGAGTAGAATAACTAAGTAGAAGCTGTCAGGCTCCTTAAACCACTCTTGGTTAAGAAAGCAGTCTTGAGAACATTTTGGAAGAAGCCAGTCCTGAAACTACTGTAGTCATGGCATGCAGACCACTACAGGGGTAAGAAATAGCTAGACCTGGGCCTTTACATGCTATTTATTAAAAAGCATGATTTTCATTTTGTTATCAGGGACTCAAAGGCCATTCTTGCCATAAATTTTAACTTTTTAAACTAATGTCTAGGAAAATATGGATGGATTTTGTTATAAACCCTAACATTTTTGCCAGGAATGGTGGTGCACACCTGTAATCCCAGCACTCGGGAGGCTGAGGCAGGAGGATCGCTTTGAGTTTGAGGCCAGCCTCTGCTACATAGTGAGTTCAAGGCCAGCCTGAACTACATAGTGACACCCTGTCTCAAAAAAAAAAGGGGGCTGGGGATTTAGGTTCTGGTGCCTGCCTCACGAGCGAAAGGTCCCAAGCTTGATTCCTGGTACCAAAAACCAAACCAAAACAAAACACTCTAACATTTTAAACTAATGTCTATCAAAAAACAGGACTCCTGGTACAAATTCAGAAGCAGTCTTTATATTGACTATTGTTATATATCATTGTTTGAGAAGCTAAATAATTTAAAATAAAAGAATACCCAGATATTGGTATATTCATATTGTCTCAATGTTGAACTGACTCTGATTTTTAAGAGTTTTTAGGATCCTAACAAACTCAAAAATTTTAATTATATTTTTATGCTCTTTAATTTGTTTCTTTGAGACAGGGGTTCACAATGTAATTCAGGCTGGCCTTGAACTGATTATGTATCCCAGGGTGTCCTCAAACTCACAGCTCCTGCCTCAGCTTCCCGAGTGCTGGCATTACAGGCTTGTGCAACCACACCCAGCAATTAGTATCTTTAACTTTTGTGCAACTGAAATTTTTCTAAAGTTAAAATTACTCAAATATAAATTTGATTAGCTAATGTAGTGAAAATTTACATTAGCAGTTGAGGACACTTTTGTTATATCTTTTAAAACTCTTCTTTTTCTTTGTTTGTTTTGAGACAGGGTCTCACTGTGTAGCCCAGGGTGGCCTTAAAATCTTCCTCTCTCATCCTCCTGCATGCTGGGATTACAGGAATGCATCACCATACTGACCTTTTAAAAACATTTTATGAAAGTCATGTGATCAAAGAGGTATTTAGGTTTATGTTTTTAAGATATTGAGTACTTTTAAAAAAAAGTAATCTGGTACCATCTCAACAATATATAAATACAAGTATACAGGTAGGCATAACATAATATATACATTTATGCCAATACACATAAAGCAATGACTTAAAGTTATAATTTGTCAGTTTTTAAAAACATACGTCTCCAGCCACGGGGGAGGATTTAGAGCTGGCACCACGTCACTACCGTAAAGGAGATGGCATCTGATCCACCATACATCTGCTCCCATCTAATGGGATGCTACCAAAATGGCTCAGAACCAATCACAGGAAAAAATAGCATGCGTTCGATGCACCATAACACATCTCCTGCCATGGGGGAGGATTCCGGGCTGTAATCAGATCTCTGCCATCATCACTCTCACCTGCAGGCTCTAGTACTGAGTCCCTGGTTCCCTGGAGGGTGACAGCCACTGTGTCCAGATGTGCACATCTGCCTACAGCTCTCCCTTTCAGTTGCTGCCAGGCTGGGCAGTACAGGGAACCAGAAAGGGACTGAGGTGGTGATGATTAGATCCCAGGTGGACCATAGCTGGTCAGTGTCGCTGAGGACTCTGAGTCCCTGAGTGTACCTGGAGGGCATAGATTGGGTCCTCCCTGGCAGCTTCCATGCCTGGGAGTTCACACATCTGGCTGGCATCCAGGTTGGATGGAGGCAAACTTGCTCGCATCCTTAAAAAGATCTTAAATAGAGGCCTAGAACTGTACAAGTAAAGATGGATGCAAGCACCTGCTGGGTCCCCTGCAGGAGGTGTGGAGGGAGTGGACTGATCCAATAGTTCCTCCTGAGACTTCCTGCAGCCCAGCCTTGCGCCCATTCATACATCCTGAGGTGGATCCCTCCATCATGCTTCCAATTATCCAACAAGGTAGGGCTGGCCTGGGCCCCAGGGAAGCCTGGGGCTTTGCTGTATAAGGAGCACATGTTGCTGTCTTTTCAAGTTTTAAGAAAGTCGAATCCCTGCAATTTAGATAAATCAGATAGGCACTACCAGGTTAGGGTTAAGTCTCCAAGAATGGTTTTGCGAGTAATTACAGAAAACAAAACCAAGAAAAAAGCCCAGCAGTTATTACGTCCAGAGTAATTTGCAGCCTGTTTCACCCGAGCTAATTAAAATGTAATCGGGATTGTCTGGCAATGTGTATTCTGTCAGAAGTTTTTCTTGGGAAGAGAAATCAAGCCAAGAGACCATGAGAAAAGCCTTTCACGGGAATTGGCTCCATCTAAACTGCTTCTGTAGCCGCTGCAACTGTAAAACAAATAAATCACTGCAACTGACAATAAAAAGGTGGAGGGAGGGACATCCTCGTCCTCTGGAGATGGGCTGGTGGGTTCTGCGTTGTGTTGCAGTGTAGTTCAAACACCCACGTGGCATCTTCTAGGGAGAGGGACTTTGGGGTAAGATGGTGGATTTGAGTCAGGTGTGTGGGGACAGGCGCCTGCCTGGATGTCAATGTCCTGCTACCTTGCTGCAGAGGTAAGCGTCGGGTTTCCCTTCTCTGCAGGCCCTGAAGGAGGCTGAGTGTCCTTTTCTATTTTCTCCTGACAGACACTGTTTGATTCTGAACAAAGGCTCGCAAAGTTCACCGGTGGGCCTCAGCTCTTCAGATCCCAACTGTGAGCCGTCCGTCCGTAGGTCGCTCTCTGGCACACTGGCGGGGAAGGCCACCCGGAGGGATGCAGACAGACACCCCAAACTGCACCCTCCAGAACTGATCTGCGCCGGTTCCAGCTGCTCGGTTCCCTGATTCCGGGAGCCCCTCCTTTGCTGAGCCCCCCTACTCCACTGGGCCTCGGCCGGCCGGAGGGGCGCCCAGTGTAAAGGCAGAGGGCTCTGCTTCCAGTTCCAGCCTCAACTGGGAGCCTCCAGAATTTTCCCTGGGGCGAGAAGCTGGGCTGTTGGAACAGGTGGGTAGCTCAGGGGAGAGCCAAGCGGCAGAGGAGGAGGCCCGAAAGTGGGTGACTCCAGGGCCTCGCGCCCTCGGGGTCCGGGAGCTGCTCGGGGCACCCACCCGCTTCGGTGCAGGTCCAAGGGCGCCAGGAGTGCTCTTCCAGGAGCCTCCTTCACCCCCCCACCTTCCGACCCTCAAGCTGGAACAACCTACTCGGGCTGGGGGAGCCCCTGGCCCCGGGGATTCTTCCCCAGAGCAGCCAAGCCCGGCCCCTGCGTCCTGAGCCCCACCCTTCCCCTGCCGCTGCCGGTCCCCTAAGCCAGTGGTTAGTAAGGGAACCCTTGAAACTGCGAGCAGGAAGCGCACTGCGCACCCCGAGAGCGCACAAGTCGGCCCGGGGACCCTGGCTGGGTCTTCCGGGGGTGGCCAGCGAGTCCCAGACCCGCCGGATAGGAAAGCTACAGCTCAAAGGCGTCCGAGGCGTCCGGCGCCCCGGCACCGCGCGCGGCTCGGGGACCCCGGGAGAGTCCATGCCACCGGTGGGGAGCGTCCTGGGCGCCCCGGAGTTAGCGGAACTCCTCCTCCCTGGCGCCGAGTTGCGCGCGCTGCGGTCCCGGGAAAGTGACAAGCCCACGCGGCCACCTGGGAATCCGCAAAACTGCGCTCTGCGTCCCCCAGAAAGAGCGAGTGCCGCCCGTCCTGTTCGCCGCCTGGGAGAAGGGATTTGGAGAAGATGCCCAGGAGAGAGGCTTGGGGAGCCCGGATCGTGCAACCCACGCGGAGAGAAAGCGGGGCAGAACTTTGTGCGCGCCCAGGCTGGGAGGACCTCGGGCGCACGCCGAGGCCCCAGGGCTGCAGCGGGGATCCCGGCGGGGCGGGGGCGAGGGCAAGGGCGCGCGTATCTGGAAGTGCTGGAAGAAGGCGGAGATGCGCGTGATCTGCAGGCTGAGGCACCTGGAGGCGCAGCGCGGGAGCCCGACATAGAGACTCGTCCAGCCGCCGTGTGGTCGCCGCCGCCACCAAGCCGGGGCCTGGAGCCAGGCAGCCCCCCGAGGCCGCCAACCAGAGGCACAGGGTGAGGGTCACGCGCAGTGCCCCGTACTCCATGGCTCCCTGCTCTGAGCCGGGGCCGCGCTGCTGGGCACCTCGCAGCCGCAGCAACTCGGCTGCAAAGTTCAATCCTTGCTCTCCAGCGCCTGCCGCCCGCCCGCCCTCCCGCTCCCCAGGGGCGGGGCCGGGGTGACAGGCGGCCGCTCCATTGGTCATCAGCAGCGTGAGTTACAGGGGGCCGGGCCCGGACGCCGGAGCTGCTGTTGAGCTGGTCCAGGCTTCGCGCGGGTCCAGGGCCATACTGACCCCTTCCTGTGCCCTGTGCCCCGCCCCACCTTCCAGGTGAACTCAGGTGTGAGCGAGGGGAGGTGCCCTCCCGGGTAGCAGGGACCCTGGCCCTGGCTGAGGAAGGGCAGAGCGCCCCTAGGGAGGCTGTCCTCTCCCCCCCGTTCCCCACCTCCGGCAAGCCCTTCTGCTTCTTCGGCATGGGTCACTTGCCCTGAGCCCTAGCAATGGGAAGGAGGTAAGAGAACGGAAGTGGACGGAAAATTGTCTGAATAATTGCACAATGCCTTCATGTATGACGAGGCCTGGAAAGCCGTAAAGCACTTTTGAAAGGTAAATGTTTCCAGGTTCCTAAAATTTTACTTCTTAAAATGGTTGGTTTTGAAAGGCCCTGTTGCTTATGTAGAAATGGACCCTGTGTCTAAACAACTCTTAGTAATATCGGATTGTAGCTCTTGATCAATTCTATTTACACCAACAACCTAAGAAATGAATAATAAGGAACTAGTTGAAAATTCCTGGAAACTACAGGATCTTCGTTTTTCTTCTTGCGATTGCTGGGATGTGTTTGGCCCAGGTGATCAATGCTTAGTTGCAAGCCTGTGGCACTATTGTGAGACAGTGGAACCTTTAAGACACAGGGCCTCATGGGAGGAAGTTAGGCCATTGGGGATATGTTCCTGAACGGGATACTGGGAACCTAGCCCTTCCTTGTTTTGTTGCACTATGTGCTTCCCCGCATGATTTGTTATCTCACCACAGGCCCAAAGCCACAGAGCTGATTGACCATGGTTGGAAACCTCTGAAACCATGAGCCAAAATAAACCTTTCCTCTTTGCAAGTTGTTTATCTCAGATACTTGCTACAGTAATGGAAAGCTAACCAACAGAGCCCACAAGCTGACCCCACAGCCAGTTGTTACTTTCCACATGGTCTGAGCCTGGAGTCTCTTAGTTTAAGTCTCACTATCAAGTCACCCTTCTCCAAACACAAAGCATGGAAGGATGAGGAGAAAGGGAGAAGAAAAGGAAGATGAGGGTGGGGGAATTTTCAGGCCCATGATGAGCTAACCTGAGACAATGTCTTTCTAGTAATATACTTAACAGCCACAGAGAGGAAGCCCTTGAGCTTGAGAGCAGAGGTGTGGTTTGCAGGCTCTGTGATGAAGAAAACTTGGTGTAGTCAATATGTAGAGATTCTCCATATTCACTCCTAATCTTGAAAATGATTGTACACCTTCTCTTCTGCATAATATTTCTACTAGAAAATACTATGTGTAATTGCTTTTCAACAGGAAATTTCTTGCCTATCTGTGCTTTGATCACTGGTCAAAATCTTATTTCACTAAGCTACTGGTTTGGGAAAAATGTGTTGAAACAAAGATAGATGACAAACTATATTAACTGCCACCCAGGGCGATTTCTCCTCTCTGCTTTAGTGTCACATTATTACCAGGAAGAAATGCCACATAAGTATAATACATAAATTATAACACTAATTTTTTTGACTTATCAATTGTCAGAGTAATCAATGAAGACATATAAATTTCCCAAAATGCCCAGAGGATACTATACAACATTTTTAGCCCATTTGCTAGATGTTTTGTTGAGGGTATTTGCTGAGAAATCATGTCACTTTTGTCATATGCTGAAAGGGTCAATTGGTTAGTTCTTTTTCCTTAGAGATATACTTTTTCAAGTCCTTTTTCATAAAAGGTTCTGAAAAGTCATGGTGAGCTTTTTTCATTACTAACAGAAGTGCTGGGGATTTAGCTCAGTGTTTCTTCTGCCCGCCTTACAAGCACAAGGTCCCGAGAGTTCGATCCCCAGTACCCCCCCCCAAATAAATAAAAATAAAAGTGCCTGTCACTACTAACAGAATAATTTTTAAAACATTTACGCTAAAAAGACTCAATATAAATGTTAAAAATGAATGTTGAATTATATTTGTTACTTCAGTGGTTGAAATTAGAGAAGAGAAAAAGAATGTTAAGAATTTCTTCTGTATAAATTTTTATTTGGTTTGTCCTCCTGATTCCAGCATTAACGGTCTTCACTCAAATTTCAAGCTTTGTTGTCTTTTCCATTTCCAAATCATTCTCTTTTCCACTTGTCTTATACTCCTTAGATGTGAAGGTCATGTCATCATGTTCTAATATGAATTTCTCATCATCATTGCTAGCATTCCATAGCTCCTGGGTCATTCAAGCTCATTTCTAGATGATTTTAGCTCTGGAAAGAAGGTACTGAGTCATAGAGCAAAAACAGTTTTATGCAAAAAAAAGTTCCATTGATATTCCCTCCCAAAAATCATATGCTTCAGCTGGAAATTCAGTGAAATAATTGTTCCTACTGCAGGGGTCCACATTGCTCTCTTTGACCCAAAGTCAGCACTGAATTCCCAATAATGCATGTCCACATTTTCTCACTCACACAAGTCAAACCCTGTTGTGCTTTCCCTTGTGCCATTTGTTGTCAAATGCTATTTTTAGCACACATTCACATTTTTCTTACCAAAATTTCAGATAACTTGATGCTTCAGACAGAGCTCTCTTGTCTTGTGGCTTCTCCCACTTCTCAGTACCCCCTGTGCCTAAGGTCTGTCATTGCTCAAATGAATTAGTTTGGTTGTGAAGGGAGCTGTGCTGACCTCATGAGTCACTGGTAAGACAATTCTGAAGCCCATTCCAGGATGGATTCAGCTCTTTCCATGCATTTTGCTGCATAATAAACCACCCCACAAGTTAGTGGCTTATTTGGTTATTTTCATGATCTTGTAGGAATCCTGGGCTTAGAGGGATGATTCTCCTGCTTCATGTGATATTGGCTGCAGCTGCAGTTACACTGGGTCTTGAATGTTCTGGGTGATTCAATATGGCTCCTTCATTGGCTGTCACTTGGTTCTGTTGACTGGGACCTCAGCTATGGTGGTCTAGTGAGGTGCCTCCTATCTCCTCCAAAGGTCTTTCCATGTGGCTCTCATTGAATGCTGGCTAAGTTCCAGGGGGCCAGAAAGTCCTAGAGGCATATGCCTACAACTCTCCAAAGATCATATTCTGTAGCACATAAGACTCAGGCCAGTAACAGCAATCATTATAGCTACAGTGATAGAGGTGCTTAGTATATTGTAGCCCTTGATTTGTTTGCTTTTTTTCCCTTTGCACAAAACTACCCTATGGTAGATGATTATTATTTTCAGTTTACAGAGGAGAATACTAAAGTCAGAGAAATTAATCCCTGGGCATTGAGCTGGGACTGAAAGCTAGAAATCCCAGACTCATGAACTATATCCTCAATCAGTCTGCTTTTGGCTTCTCAACATTTCTGAAACAAAATTTTTGACTTATCATTTGAATTTTCACTTCTCTTCAGAAGATGATTTAAATTTCAGTAGTTAGGCATTAGAGGGTAAACACAAAGCTATGGGTAATTAGGTAATTTCTAACTTCTAATGATGGTTCATCCATCTATTGCCATTCCTTCAATGAATGAAGGTGTTTTTACTTTAGAGGATCTCAGAGATTTATGACTAAGTCATGAAAACTGCAAGGAAATAAAGTGGCCTTCACCTTCCATATGCCCAAGTTTACATTATCCAAATACTTCTAGGTAAATCAGGGCAGAAATAAAATACAAAGCCACCTAAGTCGATGCTTAATTCATTTTGATTTTCACACTTTAGTTTTGCATATGTATACTTTATCTGCTACTTTTGTCACCAATTTGCATTACTTTGTGAAAATATTCTCTGGCAAGCTTCTCACAAAACCAAAGACACTCAAGAAAAGAGAAGTAAACTCTGAAGTTACATTTCATATATGCAGCACATATATACAGCAGAATAATATCTGGCTATGAAAACAATACCATACCATCATTTGCAACAACAAGGGCGGAACTGGGGATCATTATGGTGAACAAAATAAGCCAGGCACAGAAAGACAAGTACTGAATGATCACATTCATGTGGAATCTAAAAAAGTTGATCTCATAGAATTTGAGGAGAGAATGGTGGTTATTAGAGGCCAGGGAGAGTAGTGGGTAGGGAGAGATGGGGGAGGCTAATTAAAGGGATCTAAGATATGGTTTGATGGGAGCAAGAAGCTCTGGTGTGCTACTGCACTGCAGAGTAACTGCATAAAAAGTAATTACAAAGCAAGAAAGGCTACAGACATTTTCACAATAAGGAAAAGATAAATGTTTGAAGATATAGATAAGTATATTTAATATATATATTTAACCAGACTTAAAATGCATATATATAGTGACACATCACATGGTAAATCATTATGTACAATTTTCATGTTTTTATAAATTATTTTTGAAAAGCAACTTTAGTGGGATGTTCTCTTACAAAGAAAGAGAATAGTTTTCTAAAGAAGAATAACTCCAATTTTCAATTCTTTGTGTGATGGACTATTGCTTCTCTTGTTATCTATTCAGTCAATGTCACAGAGCTGTTTTGTTTGGCCTTTCAATGCAAAAAGTAGGAAGAATAGTTAATACTAAATGTTAAAAATGTAAATCTATTCCATTTAAATTTAGATGCTATGTCACATTAGCTTCCACGTATTCATTTCCACTCTGAGGATAAAAACACTTATGCACTGAACAGCAATTGCAGAAAGACCCACTAGGATAGATACTTTTATTGGGAGTTATTGACTTTGAGGTATTCGATAAGGTTTTTATATACAAATATTACTAATGATATTTAAAGCCTGTTTATCTTTAGGTTGCAGATTTTCTACTCAGTAGCATGGCTGCAGTGTTACTAAGTGTTCTGTCCATGCCTCTTGCTATGTTTTGAATTTCCATGTCACTGCTAAATGTCTTCAAAAATCTTATTTTATTTTTAAAAGGAGCTTAATGAAACTTGATCAGGCACATAGCAGAATCAATAGGAAGCTAATTGTCAGTAATGAGAGAGATTTCTTTCCTTAGAGAATGAAGAACTGAAGCATAAATTGCTTTTAATGGCTCTTTGCAACAATCCATACATAACCCTTTAAGAAAAAAACAGAAAGGAAACACACAACTTCCTGTGATGGGGGTGCCTGCTGCTTTCATGAAGGATGAAGGGATGGACTGTGGACGGTTTTCTAGGATGTCTACAAGGATAGAGATATCTGGAAGCTATTTTGGTTTCTGATGAGTATCAGAGGCCTTGACACTTTCCCCCTTAACCATTTGAGGACATCTTTGTAGCCAGAGCTGTCTTTATATGATGGCAAACGGTGTGGGAAGGAAAACCTTCACACTTGGATAATGTCAGCTTTGCTTTGGAAGAGTGGTCTTTAGAAACAGTTCTGTATTCTCTGTTGTCTCATTTACTTCTTACTGGATTGATTATTTTTAGAAACATTCCATAATTCTATATTTTCTGGCTTCCCAAAATGAGTGTATTTTCTTATGTCTAAAGTAGTTAACATGTATTGCTATCTAATTTGCCTCCTTCTCTGTATTTCAGAGTAACTCTCATTTATTTCACAAAGAGCTGAAATAATTGCTGAGAGGATAACACACCTTCTTGTCTTGGCTTGTGTCTCTGAGATGAGATGGATACCTGATTATAATCCTGTTAGCCACTAGGCAGGTACTTTTAGGGACCATTACCTGGGCTCAAAGAGGGAGGGCAGGATGCTGCCCTTTAAATGACAGTTAATGTACTTTCAAACTTTCTTCATTATGGCTAAGGCCCCGATCCATTCATTTTAGGTGTCCTAAGCGTTGCTCTTCACAATCCTGAATTTTCCCCCTGGAAGCTTTCACATCTGCTACTTTTTAAACATGTGATACAGAGCCTCTAGCTGAATATGCTCAGCAATGTGCCCACACAGTGTGGAATGGTGAGTCTTTCCTGTGTAAACATAGGTAATATCCCCAATAAAAGCCCCTTGCTTTCTTTGATAGAGTAGAATGTTTTCAGCCATGCCCAGCACTCTCCTTTCCTGCTGCATGTATCAACCTCTCTAGAGTGGGTACCTGTCGGCAGCAAGAGGTCAACAACCCTCAGCAGCAGAGCCCCTTCCTGAGGCCATCCTGCCCAGCTCGTACCCAGTGGTCGTCAGTCAACGCAGCAGCCCTGAACAAAGCTACACAAGGTAGAAGCAGACCTTTGCTGTAAGACCCACTCACCCGTGCCACGAGCTCTGAATTATCTTCTCTAAGTTAAGAGCAACTTATCTGAAGCTAAAGGCCTTGTGTGAGGCTGAAGGATATGATCTTGTCAAGTTGCAGCTTTAAATACAGAATTCTCTAAGGAAGGCAAATGCTTCTGGAACATCTACAAGGCACAAGATGATCTGGAAAGATGATTGCATTTGGCATCTAGCCCTTTTCACTTCCTCAGAGCCTCACCAATCTTTTGCTCTGACACTGCAATTCCTGTCTTGGAAACTAGCCTCCTGTCCCTCTGAACAGTGTGCTCTCTCCTCAATAAAGATTTATCTTTACTCCATCCTTGCCTTGGTAAATTCTTTTGCTTCCCATATCACTGGCCTTCTGTACACCAAGGGCGCTCTCTTCACTCCCCCCTCCGCCCCCACCCTGTACTGGGGGTCAAACCCAGGACCTTCACACCAAGCTACATCCCTTGCCTTTTTAAATTTTTTAAATTTTTGAGAGAGAATGTTGCTAAGTTGCCCTGGCTGGGCTTCAATTTGCAATCCTTCTGCCTCAGCCTTCCAGAATGCTGGGATTACAAGTGTGCACCACTGCTACTGGCTACTCCTCACTTTTTTTTAGGATCCCAATTGTGCTTATGGGCTTTGTATGTATCAAGAGGTGAACCTCTTACACATAACTAGTAAGGATGTGTGGTCCAATCGTGCTGGGGGCATCGAATCAGCTCGCACCCCGGCAGCAATCCACCGGACCCCCCCCCCCCACTCCTTTGGCCTCTTCTCTGTACAGCCACCTGGTTCCACACTACAAAGATGCAGAGGACAAAGGGAAAGGAATGGAAAAAGAATTAAGATGTGTTATGTACATGTACCAACTCCCCAAGAGGAATTTAATCATTATGTACTGCAATAATGTACTAATAAAACTTAATAAAGAAAAATGAAAAATGACACGATAGCAAATTGCAGTGTGTGGTCCTGGGTGGGGTCTTGGATCAGGCAGATAAACTGCCATAAAAAATCCCCCACTATTGAAGTTCTCTTACAGCCTAGTTGAACTTGTAGGACTCTATGCGTTGATGTCAAGGCATTTTTTTGGCCTCCTTCAGTACTACTTCCTGCACATGCGCACTCTTTGGTACCTGCGCCACAATGGGCATGCGTCTTAACATCCGGGCACTTCCCAACTGGCGTGCACTTGGCGGCCGTTAGCAGTACCTTCCCGTGCGGCTGCGGCTGCGGCGCCGGACTGCGGACTGTGGCGGTGGAGTCTCAGTCCTGGGAGAGGTTTCTAAAACTGACGTATGTAAAAAATGTGATTGAGGCCCAGTCCTCCAGACCCCTCTGTACTGAACAAGCTTTGCAGGCTTTCCCTCCTCACGTTTCCATTTGCTTGGTTTGGCTGTAGGTTGGAAGGGAGGGAAGTGGCCGGCAGTGCCTTGATGAAGCGCTCTTGAGGTCCACAGCTTTCCACAGGGATGAGGAGCTGGCTGTGCGGGGATGGCTGAGGCTCAGAGCGGGAGGTTTTCCCCAAGACTGTGTCATGGCAGGCTTAGAAAAGCAGGTAGGGCCCCAGAGTAGACATCCAGTGCACGGGTTATCAGCATGTTTAAAAGACTCTGGAGCAAAGGAAGTTTTAAAAAAGTTGACGGAAAACATTAAATGGTCTGTTTGAAAAGACCTAGCCCTAGCCAAAGTAAAACTGACAGATCTATCCAGGACCAGGGTATAAGCAACCAATGTTTTAAATTTTGAAGGTAGGGGGCAGGGGTTAGCGCAGCAGTGCTGCACCTGCCTGGCAAGCGCAAGGTCCTGAGTTCAATTCTTGGTACCCTTTGAATATATTGTTTTAGTGTAGTGTTCGGACTGATGTCACAAACATTATTGCACCCTTTATATCTGGTATAGATTTAGCTATTGAAAATACTCCTCTAATATTTCTTCTTTGTTTGTTAAGTGTGGTGCTCAATATCTTTGTGTTATTTGAGGGAGGATCAGGTTCTGTTGTGTCCCTGCCTACAGATCTCATGCATTTTCTACTAACCTCAGCAGAGGAATAAACCTTATAACACACTGCAATAACTAGATGGATCCACGGGAGACTCTCAAGCAACTAGGCAAGTATTTCCACAGGAGTATGCATGTGCTGTTGCATTGGTAATAATACACTGGTAGAGTAATAATACATTGGTAGAGTAATAATACATTGGAAGAGTTTGATAGTGGTAAAAAATCCTCAGTGATATGATCATATGGAGATTGTGCAGGTAGACAAGGAAAAGGAGAGCAGTAAAGGATAGGTTATCTTGGGCACCTTTTCTAGTGACCTGTCCTGACCTCCCTTACAGTGACTCATTAGAGGCCATCCCATTGAACATCTCCACCTTCCAGGTAGGGGCATGTGTGGGCATCCATCATAGCAGGAGTCAGAGGATGTCCATAGGCATTGGTAAGTGATGGTGGGGTCCATGCATGTTGATGTGGCTTTATTTTAGGTGCAGGAGCCAAGGTAAGGGAGGAATGTGAAAGCCAGTTCAGCACATATGAGTTTGTTGTCAGATGCAGGAAAATGAATGTAGAGGGATCTGAGTGTCTTGGGATTGCTTTTTCCTGGTCCAGTGACATTGTTGTGGACCAGTGTTCTAAGCACAAAGCACAGGAATCTAGAGAGTTGAACATTTGATGAGGAAGAGTGTCTGGTGATGACAGTGTTTCCCTTGGATTAGTTCTAGTATCAGGGTCAAATGAAGGCCTCTGTGGAAGTGCTGATGGACAAGGAATTTGCCAGGTTTTCTTGTATAGCAATGTATGTGAAGAACAGGATTGTTAGACTTCCCTTAAGGAAAGTATATGCAGAGAGAGAGAGAACCTTTCTGAGTCAAGATTGCTGATCGTCAGGCAATTCCTAACATGGATGTAGCCTCATTCTCAGAGGCTCATGTTTCTTAGTGAGGTCAGAAAACAGGCTCGGTGCAGCATGTTGTTGGCAGTATTGCAACCTGGTATCCTGGGAAGGGCCCCCTGCTCACCAGGTCTTGTGAAATGTTACTGTGTTCAGATATAGGACACTTTTATTTTCTGAATATACACTGGAGGAAGCTATGTTGGCAGCCTTGTCTTTTGTTTGCTGTTTGACATGTGTGACACAAAGGTAGAACAAGAGACTCTTCCCAACCAGTAAGTTCCTCATTTTCATGTGGGATTGCAGGTCACTAAAGTTGTTTCCATGCTCACTGTGGAATATGGAGAGGCAGAGATTCTTGTCAATTTCCAGATTTCTACAACTGGTCCTACTGACTTTGGAGGTTCTCCAGGTTTCTGTTGGAGAAATGAAGGTGTCTTTTACCAGGCTTTGTACACAGAGTTCCCCAAGGACCCAGGTAGTCAAGCAAGTCGGCTCCTCAAGTATGTTGCCCTCCACACTTCTCACATGTAGTTGTGCCAGGAGTCCTGGACTAAATTGATATTCCTGATGAGTTTTTAATGGGTTCTGATGTCATGGTGTGGCCTGCAACACAGTCCTGTGGATCACTAGAGACATCAGGTAAGTGTGGGCTTAGCAGAATCTGCCAACATTGCACAGGGGGTAGATGAGGAAGATTGCTTTGGGCGTTCCCACCCCTTTCTTTATCAGGTCAGATAGGATTGCAACCACAGTGATGTTATTGCCTGAGAGTGGACCCTTGGCACAGACAATGTCAAATGGATGCCAAAATGGTGAGCCTTAAAGAGTGATCCTATGGAGGATTTTGTGCTTGTTTTGGCCAATCCCAAGGAGCATTAAGCAAAGGAATGTTTACAGGTGTCCACTTAGAAGAAGTTTGACCTGGAGTCAGGACTCTCCCTGTTAATCATCCTAGCATCCAGGTACATTTCCATTGTCACTCTGTGGTTTTGCAGGCACTGGATTTCTCACAGGGTGTACATGACCACCTTCCTCTTCCTCAGAGTTACTGAGAACTTGGTGGTCAGAACCTCATATAAATGTCAGGTAAGCATCAGGGAGCTGGTACCTGGTTGGTGATCACGTGATATTCAGTATTCCAGTGGATATCAAGATTATATTCATAAGGAGACTTTGTCATTTTCCTTAGTGGGCATCCACTGAAGTTCTTGCCTATTGTAGGGTTGAAGGCCTATGTCCATTTGCCCTCAGTATCTTCTTTCAGATATAGATATGACTGCAGAAGTTGAGGTTCTCATGTTTCACCCTTTAATTGGAAAGTGTGGCATTCAGTACCTTCTTGCTATCCTTAGGAAGCATCAAGTGCTGATGGATCCAAGCCAGCAGGTCTGTATTTCCCACTGGTTACAGTAGCGGCATAAGTTGGATAATCAATCATTGTCATAGAGTTGGTTCCAGAGATATGCAGTATAGCAGTTTGTCAGGTATCACCCTGGGAGTGTCAGTTTTCTTTTGCCAGGCTAAGCTGTCACATGCAGGTAGAGTCCATAGACTTCAGATTTTAGGATGACATGAAGATTGGGCAGGTGGACAATGAAATGTTTTCCAGTAAAGAATGGGTTTTCTTGGACATCTCTTCCAGTGAGTGGTCTAGAACTCACAGTGAGCCTTGAAATGCCATCCTGTTGAATATCTCTAGGTTTCCAGTAAGTGCAGTTGTATGCCTCCCTCCTGCCAGGTGAAAGGAGATCTCCATGGTGTCTGGTAAGTGATGGTGGGGTGCCTTTAGATTGTTGTGGCCCTGCTTTGTGTACAGGTGACCAAGGAAGCAACAAGGGTAGAACTTAGCCAATCCAGTGCACATGATTGTGCCCTCAGTGTAGAGGTCAGGAACATATATGTTGAGGGATCTAAGGGTCTTTGATTGCTATTGCCCTGGTCCAGTGACCTTTTGGTGAAGCAGACAACTGAGCATGCAGCACAGTATTCTTAGCAGGTGAGCACTTGATGTGGAGGAATGGGGATGATAGTGTTTCCCTCAGGTTGGTTCTGGAACCAGAGTGAACTGAAAGTCTTTTGTGCCAGTGGTGATAGCCAAGAAAAGGGCTGGGTGTTCTTGCAGAAAAAAATATCAGCTGAATTATATGCTTTTCACATAGTGTTATAGGACTTCCCTCAGGTAGGTGTGCTCTGTGACAGAGAAGTTTTTTGAGAATACAGATCATCAAGTAAGTCCTAATATGGACATAGCCCATGTCTAGGGTCTTGATATTCCTGGTAAGGTTGAAAAGTAGCCTTGGCCAAATCTGTTGTTGTCAGGTACAAATCAGGGTGTTGGGAGCTCCTTGGAATCATGAAATCTTTCATATCCTGATGGATATCGGGAGTTGGTATATAATAAAATATGCTCATGTTTCCAGAGGGGACATGCAAGAAAGCTTTTGGATATTGTAGCACTTAGGCCAATGTCACATTTATCCTCAGAGCCTTTTTTTCTAGATACAGATTTGAGTACTGCTGGTGAACTTGTGATGTTTTCTTTTTTATTTGACAAGTGTGGTGTTCAGTGCCTCCTTGTTCTTTTGAGGGAGTGCCAGGTGCTGTTGAACTCCAGCATGCAGACCTTCTGAATTTCATACTGGTTCCAATGAGGGAGTAATCAGGACATCAGGTCATTGTCATGGGATGAGTCCCTGAGATACAGATTGGACGTTTTTGCAAATATGTCCTTGGAGGTGCCCACCTACTATTGCATGGATAGTCTGTACATACAAAGGAAGAACCTTGTAGTGTCAATGAACCCAAAGTGAAACAATAATGTGGAGATTGTGCAGGTGAACATGGAAACATCTACCAGTAGAATATAGATTTTTGTGGACATTTTTTTCAGTGAGGGAGGGGTCTGGTTTTCATTGTGAGCCATGAGATCCCATCCCATTGAACATCCCCAGGTTCTTGGGAGCTCTAAGTTTAGGCTTCCATCATCACACCAGACATGTGATTGCCATGGATTTTGGTAGGTTATGGTCAGATCTCTGTGGGTCATAGTGACCATGCTTGTGGTGCAGTTGCTCAGGGAAGTGATGAAGTGGGAAATAAGCCAAACTAGGGACTGTGAGTTTGGGTATGGTGTAATTATAGGAAAATGAATATTGAGTTATGTATGTGTTCTTGGGTTGCTTTTTCCCAGTCC
The DNA here is from genome assembly GCF_053883595.1 of Heterocephalus glaber. Classification (NCBI taxonomy): domain Eukaryota; kingdom Metazoa; phylum Chordata; class Mammalia; order Rodentia; family Bathyergidae; genus Heterocephalus; species Heterocephalus glaber. The sequence continues at coordinate 85,418 of NW_028258325.1, read as the reverse complement.
CAAAACATTGTGTTGGACCAGACTTCTGAGCAGAAAGCATGGAATCTTGGCAAGGGACCAGCTGATGAGGATGAGTGTCTCACAAAGTTGGTGTTCCTCTTGGATTGATCCTGGTACGTGTAAGGTCAAAGCCTTCTGTGCCAGTGGACATAGCCAAGGGAGGGCCAGCTGTTCTTACAGAGCAAAGTGGTTGCTGAATTGCATGGTTTTCCATGGTGTGGTTGGACTTTCCTTCAGGTAGGCACATGTAGTGGTGAAGCAGTTTTTTGGAGTTGAGATTGCTGATGGCCAGGTAAGTACATGGATATAGCCTGGATCTTGGGCCTGATGATTTCAGTGAGTTTAAAGAGAAGCCTCTCCCTGACCTGGTGTTTCCATGTTTTGTTACCAGGTGTTCTGCAAAGGGATTTCCTAGAGATCAGGTCTTGTGAGTTGCCACCTTCAGCCATGGTTACCCTTGTTTTTTTCCTCTGTGACAGTGAAGGTTAAACAAGAATTTTCAAATGGCTATTGATAAGAATTACATTTTCATGTAGGATGTCTGGGCCCTTAGGCAGTTTCCATGCTGTTGTCCTGTATGATATGAGGCAGGGATTCTTGTGAATATCTAGGTGTCTAGTACTCCCAGTGGTGACTCTTAGAACTTTTGTAGGTTTCTGTTCAAGGAAGCTAGATTTCTCAGAACAGCTCTTGTCCCTGGAGCTCTCCAAGAAGCCAGGTAGTGAAGCAAGTGAGCTCCACAAAGAGACACAGTGAACCCTGCAATTCTTACATGTGCTGGTGCAAGGATATGTGGACTAAAGCAGTATTCCTGGTGCATATTTCACAGGGCTCCTGAAGAGGTGCATGAAGAGCTATTGTGGATCTCTACAGACATCAAGTAAGTGTGGGTTTGATGTCAGGCCACCAATGAGTTCTGCCCACTCCATGTGCATGTGTTGGAAAGTGTCCCTCAAGTGAGGGACAAGTGTTGCAAGTGAGGAAAGTGTCCCTCAGGATTTCTTGCTCCTTTATTGATTTGAACTTCCTCTGATCGGAAAGAATGAAGTCCTTGGAAATCCTACAGTCTGTGAGGGGACTCTTGGCAGGGGTGAGGTCAGGTTAATGCCAGGATGATGGGCACTGAAGTGTTATTCTGTGCAAGTTTGTGGGCTTGTTTCTACCCTACAGGGGAACAGGAAGCACAGTAGTGTTTTCAGGAATCCACATAGGAGAATTTCTTTGATTCTGGGCAGGGTACTCTTTTCTTGACAATAATCCCAGCATCCAGATTGGTTTCAAATGTCCCTCTATTGTTATCAGGGACAATGAAATGCACATTGGCTCTACACCTCAACCCTCTGCATTATATTATTTCAGATTGCCTTCAAAAGACAATGGTGATGCCAAGAATTCTGTGGCCAGAACCTCATACAAATGTCAGGAAAGAATCATTTTGCTGGTATGTCTTTGGGATCACATGATCTTCCATCTTCATGTGAATATAAGGAATGTGTACATAATGAGATATTCACATTTCCTTGACACACATCCACTGAAGAACACAGTTGATGTAGGGTTCAGGCAAGGGCAACATTTCTCCTCAAGGCCTCATTTTCTGGCACAAAGTTGACTGCTGATGGTGAATCTGTGATGTTTCCTCATTTATTTGGCTGGTGGGCTCAGTGCTTTGCTATCCTGAGGGGGCAGCAGGTGCTGTTGAATTCCTGCAGGCAGATCTTGTGCATTTCATACTGGTACCAGAAAGGGAATAGGAAGTACAACAAGTTCTTATGGTAGGGTTCTTCCCTGAAAGATGGATTGGAGAAGTTCCGTGGGCATGTTTTTAGGAGTGTCCATTTACTATTGGCTGACTAGTTCATGGGCATATAGGAGGAGCCTGGCAGTGGTGATGACACCTAAATGATAGGATGAGTTAGAGATTGTGCAGGTGGACAGAGAAAATTAGAACAATAAAGAATAGGTTTTCTTGGGTGCCTTTTCCAACGTGAGGTCTGGAACTCACTGTGATCCATGAGACACCATCATGTCAAACATGGCCAGTTTGCATGCGAGTACATGTGTGGGTCTCCCTCCTAGCACCACACAGTGATCTATCTGGACTTTGGTGAGTGAATGTATGGTTCCTATGTGTGGCCATGGACATGACTTCTGTGTACAGCCTGGGGAACCACTGAAGAAGGTAGTAAGTCAATCCAGTGTCCAAGAGTATGTCCTTAGTGTGGATTGCTGGACATCGTGTTGAGGGAGTTTATTGATCCATGTAGGTAAGGAGTTTATCAATCCATGGGATTGATTTTTCTCTGTACTAATGAGACTGTGGTGGACCATCCCTCTGAGCAGGAAGCATAGGAATCTTGCCAGGTAATCTGCTGGTTAGTATGAGTTTCTTGGGATGATGGTGTGTTCCCCTCAAAGTGGTTCTGCTGCCATGGTGGAGTGATACACTTTCTGACAGTGGAGATGGATGAGAAAGGGCAAGGTCTTCTTGCAAAGCAAAGGACATGCTAAAGAACATTCTTTTTACATGATACTGTTGGACTTTGCTTTCAATAGGTATATGCAGAGATGAAATAAATTTTTTGAGTCAAGATTGCAGGTAATCAGGTAAGTCTTAGCTTGGACAAAGTCTGGTTCTTGGGGCCTGGTGGTCCTTAGTGAGATCAAAAAGGAGCTTCTGCCTAACTTGGTGTTGCCATGTTTTGTCACCAGGGGGTCTGTGAAGCTCCTGGCTGGTGGTCAAGTCTTCTGAGATTTGCCACCTTCACCCATGTGAGCCCTTCTTTTATTCCCATGAACACTGGACCTGGGCCCTTGGGCAGCCATGTCTTCTCCTTGCTGTTTGTGACAGTGAAGGTGAAACAATTGACTTTTCCCAGTGTCTACAGGTAAGCATTGCATTTTCATGTAGGATGGTGGCCCAGTAGGTGATTTTTTCATTCTTGCTGTTGTATATGAAGGGGCAGGGCTTCTTGTTGATATACAGTTTTCCACCAGCATGGATATTAACTCTTGAACTTCAACAGATTTCCATTTTAGGGAGAAAGATTTCTCTTGCCTGGCTTTCTCTGTGGAGTTCTTCAAGGTCCCAGGTTGACATAAGTGGGCTCTCCAAACAAACATAGTGACCACCGCAATTATCACGTGCAGGTACAAGGAGACAAGGACTGAGTCAATATTTGCAATGTGTTTTTCACAGAGATCCTGATGTCACAGTGAAGCCTACATCATACTCATTCAGATTCCTACAGACATCTAGCTGGTAAGTGTGGTCTTGTAGATCTCAACTCCTCCACATGCACAGGGAGCTGATGAAGGTGTTCCTAGGCATTCCAGGCTCCCTCCCAGATTTGACAATTCTCTGGTTAGAAAGGAGGCCATCCTTGGTGTTGCTGTTATCTGATGGATCCCATGGTGTATATGAGCTCAAATGGATGCCAGAATGGTGTGTATTGAAGTACTTAGTGACTCTGCCCAGGTTTTTGTGTTTCTCTTGCCCATACCCATGGGCAGTTAACCTAGGAGAGTTTGCACAGGCCACCTAAGAAAGGGTGGCTTCTGTGGACAAGAATGTTTTGCTGGCAATCATCCCAGCATCAAGGTAAGTTTTTAGTGCCACTCATACTCTTCTGGCTGACTGAAATGCTCATTGGCTCTACACTGACATGTGCTTCTTCCTTTTTTTTCCAGGTTTCCTTGAAGAGAGGGGGATAGAGATGCCAAGAAGTCATTGGCAAGAAGCTCGTATAAATATCAGGTAAGAATCAGTGTGCTGATACTTTGTTCTGACCTTGTGATCATCAGGATCCAGGTGGATGTCAGGAGCATGTGCCTAATGACATGTGTTTCTGGGTCACATCCCCTGAAGGTCTTAGGTAGTGCAGAGTTGAGAACTAGTACCACATTCATCTTCAGAACTTTTATTTTTTACACATAGATTTGAATACTGCTGGCAAATGTGATATTTTCCCTTTTATTTAGCAAATTTTTGTTCAGTTCCTTTTTGGTCTCATGAGGGAGCTAAAGGTACTCTTGAATCCCAGCCTGCAGATTCAGTGCATTTCATGGGGCCCACATGACCTGCCAGGTGCAGGTGGCTCAGGAGGATGTGTTAACAAGGTATTCTTATGTTTCTTGGAGATGTATCCTCTGAAAGACAAAGCTAGCGAAGGGTTCAGAGCTGATGCCACGTTCAACCACAAAGATTTTTTTCTTGAATAGATTTTGAGTATTAATGGCGAACTTCTGCTGTTTCCCCATATTTGGCAAGTAGTGTTCAGTGCCTTCTTGCTACCCATAGGGACCACGGCCCACTTTTGCATCCATGCTGTCAGATTTCACATGTACCCTAATGGTCCCACTGGGCAGGAAAGCTGGTCAACAGGTCATTTTCAAGGGTGGACCACTGAGAGTAGGCGTGGGGGTGCTGTGGCAGGTGTTTCCTCATGAGAGTCAGCTCACTGTTTCTTGGCTAGTGTGTCATCACCGGGGAGGGCCTGGGAGTGGCCGTGGGCCCAAGTGACAGGGTGATGTGGGGACTATGCCAATGGACACAGAAGGACACTGGCCAAGGAACCTGTGTCCCCAGACACCTTTTGCAGTGAGCAATCCCGAGCTGAGTGTGAGCCTCGAGAGGCCATCCAATTGAACACTGCCAGATCCAGGTAAGGGTAGGCAAGAGCCTTCATCACAGTGTGATCAGAGCATCTCCATGGGCTTGGGTAAGTGATGGTTGGCCCACTGTGGGCTGCTCTGGCTATGCTTCGTGTGCAGCTGCCCAGGGAGCAATAACTTGGGGAATGAGCCAATTTTATGACCATGAGTTTTTTCCTTGGTGTATGGTGCAGTACAGGAAATGTTGAGGTTCTGTGCATCCAGGGAGTGTTTTTTCTTGATCCAGTGACATTGCGGCAGAACAACCTGCCCAGCAAGAGGCACTGGAATCAGTGCAGGTGACCAGTTGATGAGGATTAGTAACTTGGGATGATAGTTTTCCCCTCAGATTGGTTGTGGCATCCAGGTGGGGAGAAAACATTTGTGCAAGTGGTGATAAATGATGGAAAAGCCATGTGTTCTTGCAAGGTATGCTGAATTACATGGCTTTAAAATGGTTTGTTTGGCCTTCTTTTCAGGTATATATATATATGTATATATAAGGATGAAAGTCAGTTTGTTGAGGTGAGATTGCTGATGGTAAGGTAATTACTAATGTGGACATAGCATGAATCATGCTTCCCTAGGGAGGTCAAAAATGAGCTTCTGCCAAACCTGGTGTTGTGATGTTTTGTCACAAGGTATCTCAAAAATGCCTGAGTCAAGATCAGATCTTGCATGTGGCCAACTTCAGCCATGGGTCATCATTTATCTTTGTTTGTTTGAGACAGGGTCTTAATATGTACTTCAGCCTGTCTTTGAACTCACTATGTAGCCCAGGCTGGGATCAAACTCAAAGCGATCCTCTCAGCTCAGCCTCTCAAATGCTGGGATTACAGGCATGTGCCACCATGCCCACTTTTGTTTCTCAGGAATGTTGGAGGAGGGCACATGGGCACCCTTCTGTTTGGACCACTGTTTGGTGTGTGTATGACTCAGGGTAGAATGAGTCTTTGTGGTGATTACAGGTAAGCACCCCATTGCATGTAGAATGATTAGGCCTTAATGTATTTTTTGTGTTCACAGCCAGAGATTGCTGATTGTATCCAAATGCCAATCACTGGGGATACTGACCCTCAGAACATCTTCAGGCTTCACTTTAATGGCTTTGTCCTTTCTGTTCTACAAGGACCCAGATTGTCCAACAAGTGGGCTCTGCAAACTAATGCAGTGACCTCTGCCATTCTCACAATTAGTGCTGCAAGGAGATGTGTACTAAGTCAGTATTCCTAGATGTGGTGTTGACAGGGCTACCTATGCATGTCAGAGTGAGCCACAGAAAATATGCAGGAGGATCCTTAAAGATAGATGGTAAGTGCATTTAGGCCCAGCACACCTGCCCGGTGAGAAGATAACAGAGGTGTCCTTGGGCATTCCAGGCCCCTACCTTGAAATTCAGGTGCTTAGATCAGAAGGGATGGAGCCTTTGGCCATGCTACTATTTCAGGGGATCCTTGGCATGAACAGGGACAAATGGATGCCCAACTTGTAAGCATTGAATGTGTGATTCTTTTTTTTTTTTGGTACCAGGGATCAAACTTGGGTCCTTGCTCTTGTGCAGCAGGTAGCAAAACCACTGAGCTAAATTCCTGGCCCTGAATATGTGATTCTATCCAGGGTTTGTACTTGTTGGAGCACTACCCAGGTAGCAATAAGCATAGGAGAGTTTGCAGGTATCCCCTTAGGAGAGATTTAATTCTGGGGATTGGACTGTGTTCCTGGCAAGAATCCCATCATTGAAGTTGGTTTCTTGTGTCACTCAGTGGTTTTCTTGTGCATTGAAATGCTCATCAGCTCTATGTTGAAACCTTCTTCCTCATACTTTCTCCAGTTTCCCTTGAAGAGAGGATCCTGAAGTCTAAAAGCCTATGGCCATAAATCATGCGAAGGTAGCAATCAGGGTCCTCATATCACTTTAGGGAATACATCACCTGGATCCAGATGAATGTCAGAAGGGAACATATACTGAGATGGTCTCATGTTTCCTGGGAATATCTCCTGTGAACAAGCCTTCCTGGTTTTGTAAGGAAGCATTAGGTGCTATTGCTTCCCTGCCTGCAAGTCTCATCCATTTTATACTTGTCCCAGCAGGGGAATAAATGGGGCAACACATCATTGTTATGGGGGGGGTGTCCTTGGGTAGGAACTGGGGCAGTTGGGCAGGTGTCTTCTGGAGAGTGTCCATTAACTGTTGACAGCTTGTCCATGGGCCCATAGGAGGAGCACGGTGGAGGTGATATACTCTGAATGAGAGGAAGATGTGGAGATTGTGCAGGTATGTATGGAAAAAGGGACTGGTAAAGAGTGGGAGTTCTTGGGCATCTTTTCCACTGAAGAGTCCTGAAGAGATGGTGACCCAGGAGAAGCCAAACCTTTGAGTAGTGCCAGGATCCAGGTAAGGGTAGGCATGGGCCTGCATCTCAGTACAGGACAGTACCATGGAACTTGGTAAGTGATGGGGGCAATGAGGTTTGTTTTGATCTTATTTTGAGTACAAGTACCCAGGGAAGCAAAGAATATAGAACTTTGCCAGTCTAGTGACCAGGAGTTTGTGCTTCATATATGGTGAAAGAAAATGAATGTTGAGGGCCTGTGTGTCCTGAGATTGCCCATACCCTCATCTAGTGACACTGTGGTGGACCAGTGTGCAGAACAGAATGAAAAGAATCTTTGTAGGACTAGTTGATGATTATTAGTTTCATGGGATGATAGTGTTCTCCTCAGATTGGTTCTGGTATGTGGGTGAAATGAAAGCCTTCTCTTCAAGCAGTGATGTTCATGTGAGGGCCGAATACTCTTGCAGAGCAAACTGCATGCTGAATTATATGGTGTTATCATAGTGTAGCTGGCAAAATGCAGCAGTTAAGAAAAGTTTGTTGAGGAAAGATTGCAGATGGTCAGGTAACTCCTAATGTGGACATAGCCTGTTTCACAAGGCTTGTTGTTCATCAGAGGTCAAAAGGAATCTGTGCCTAATCTGGTTTTGCCATATTTTATCACTAGCCATCCTGCTAAGGGCCTAGCTGGTGATTAGGTTTTGTGAGATGTTGCTCCCATTGTCTCTAGAACACCTCTCTTTTCTGCTGAACATTGGAGAGGAGATCTGAGCATCTTGGTCATTTCTACATTTTTGGACATTTGTGCTACTGAAGGTAAAATAAGAGGCTTTCTCCAATGGCTATGGGTAAGCATTCAGTTTTCGTGTAGGATGGCTGGCCTACATACAGTTTTCAAGTTCTCCATCCTTGAAAGAGATGCATGGATACTTGTTCATATCCTGCTTTCCACCAGTATTGATCCTTGGAACTCCCTCAGATTCCTGTATAGGGAGAGATAATTTTTACCAGGTGTTGTCTGTTGACTTCTGCAAGGATGCATGTCAAGAACCCAGCAGGTTCTGAAAACAAACACAGTAACCTTTGCAGTTCTCATCTGTGCTGGTGTGAGGAGATGTGGACTAAATCCCTCTTGTGTTTTCCCTCTTGTGTTTTTCACAGGGCTCCTGTTGTCAGAGTGAGACACACAAAGTACAGTGATCTCTACACACCTCCATGGAAGTGTGTACTTGTGTCCTGGCCACCAATGAGGATGCATGAACTCCACATGCACATGTGACAAAAGTGTCCCTCATTCTTCCTTTCTGCTGTGTTGATTTGGAGGATTTCAGGTCACATGGAGGGAATCCTCAGTCCAGTGACTACAAGGGCACACTGGGCTTGGATAGGTCAAATGGATACCAAACCAGTGAGCATTGAAAATGTACTTCTGTGCAGGTTTTGACCCTTGTTCTGGTTGGTTGCAGTAAGCATAGGTGAGTTTGAAGGTATCCACCTAGGAGAGTTTGAACTCTGGGGACAGTAATGTTTCCTTGGCAATCCTCTCAGTATACAGGTAGGTTTCTAGTGTCATAAAAGTTTTTCTTGTGCACAGAAATGCCTATGGACTCTACACTGACACCCTCTTGTCCATGTCTTCTCAAGTTCCCTTCAAGAGAAAATATGAAATGTAGAAGACTGGCTGCAACCTCATGAACATCTTAGGTAAGAACCATGGTCCTTGTACCTCATCGAGGACCATGGGATCTTTTGTATCCAGGTGGACATGAGGAGAGTGTGCATAAGGTGTTGTCCTGTTTCCTGGACAAGTATCCTCTGCAGGTCTGGAGTAGTGTAAGGTTCTGAGCTGATTTCATATTCAACATCAGTGACACTATTTCTGGCATAGATATGACTATTGATGGTGAACTTCTGATGTAACCCACTCTATTTTGCAAGTGTGTATTAAGTGTCTTTTTGCTATTGTGTGGGAGCATTAGATGATATTGGATCCCTGCTGTCAGGTATATCCTGCATTTCACACTAGTCACACTAGGGATCAAGTGGGGCAACAGGAAATTGTCATAGGGTGGTTCCCTCAAGTAAGGATTGGAGTAGTTTGGCAGGTATCTTTGGGGAACTTCCTTTACTGTTTTCTAGCTACTCTGTGGCAGAGGGAGGAGCCTGTATTGGTGATGGACCTTGAATGTAGGACAACATGGAATTGGCATAGGTGAACACATAAAGAGGTGTGGGTAACCAGTAGTTTCTTCTGGGCTTCTTGTCCAGTGAGATGTGTAGATCTGATGGTGAGCCAAGAGAGAGTGTCCCATTCAACATCTCCAGACATGGGTAAGAGCATGTAGGGGCCTCATAGCTCCAGGCAAGTTCTCTCTATGGACCTTGGTAAGAGATCCTAGGCCCTCTGTTGGTGGCCAGGCTTGGGTGCAGGTGCTCAGGGAAACAATGAAGGGCAAACTTAGCCAGTTAAGTAAATAGGAGTTTGTGCTTGTTGTAGGGTGCAGGGAAATGAAGATTGAGGGACTTTGTGTCCTTGCTCAAATGATATTTTTGTGGACCAGCCTGCAAAAGAAGAAGCACATGATCCTCTGCAGTTGACCACTTGATGAAGATAAGTGCCTCAGAGTGAGAGTGCTCCACTCAGATTGGTTCTCCTATCCGGGGAAAGTGAGAGCCTTTTGTGCCAGTGGTGGTGGCAAATGGAAAGGCCTGGTGTTCTTGCGGAACAAAGTGTATGCAGAATTCTGTGCTTTTATCATGGTCTGATTGGCCTTCTCTTTATCTTTATACAGATATGAAGAATTGGTTGTTGACACAAGATTGATAGGTAAGCTGTATTGTTCAGATTGTGAGGTAAGTCCTGTCATGGACATAGCCTTGTTCACAAGACCTGATTGATGTTCCTTTGAGAGCTCACAAAGGAGCCTCTGCCTAACCTGGTGTTGCCATGATTTATCAGTAGGTATCCTGCTAGGGAAATTAGGTCTTGAGAGGTGTTGCCACCTTCATCCTTGAGACACCTTTTTTCAGATGAATATTGAAGGAGGACACTCAGGCACCCTTCTGCCTTTCCAAATACTGTTTGACCTGTGTGCCAATGAAGGTCAAATAATGGACTCTTCCCAGTGGCTACAGTAAGCCTCCCATTTCATGTAGATTGGCTGGCCCATAATGAATTTTTCATGCTCACAGTAATACAGGATGAGGCAGGGATTCTTGCTAATATTCAAGCATCCAGGCCTATAGACATTGACCCTTAGAACATCTGCAGGTTTCCCTTTAAGGGAAGAGTTCTCTGACCAGTCTTTGTTCTTGGAGTTCCAAAAGGGCCCTGGTCATCAAGCAGCTGGGTGGCACAAAACCACACACTGATCTTAACAGCTCAGACGTGCTGGTACAAGGAGATGTAGATGAAGTCATTATTCCCAGAACTGATTTTCTTTTGGCTCCCAATGTCACAGGGAGCTGTACTATTACCCTGGTGGATACCTACAGACATCCAGGTAGGTGTGAGCTTAGGCCCAGGCCACTGACAAGGTGTCCTGAGGTCCATTTCCTTGCATAAATGACAGAGGTGTCCCTTGGCACCTTGTCTGCCCCTTCCTAGAAATGCAGGTACTCAGATCAGAAAGAAAGGTGTCCTCAGCCATGCTAGAGGTTGTATGAGGACACATGGCCTAGGCAGGCTCAAATCTCAAATGGATGCTCACCTGTTGAGCACTGAATGTGTGACTGTACCCAGAATTTGTGCCTGTTGGGGCTCTGGCCTGGGAACTGTGAGCATAAGAGTTTTTAGTTGTCCCTTAGGAAAGGTTGGATTCTGGGGACAGGACTGTTTCACTGTCAATCATCCCAGTATCCAGGTTGGTTTCCTGTGTCACTAAGGGTTTTCTTGTGCACCAAAAAGCTCATCAGTTCTACTCTGATACCCTCTTCCACATCTTTTCTCCCAGTTTCCTTCAAAAGAGCTAACCTCTTTGAAGCCTACAAGACTAAGGGCAGACTTCTTGCAAATCTCAGGTAAGAATCAGCATCCTAGTCCCACAGTATGTTCATGTGATCGATCTGCCCTGTCTTGGTAGATGCCAAGAGGGTGTGTATAATGAGATCTCAGTTTTCATGGGTGGGAATCCTTCAGATATCTTGGCTAGTGTGGGGTCAGAGCTGATGTCACATTCAACATTAGAGCCTTTTTCCCAGTATGTCTTTGAATGTTGATAGAAAACTTTTAGTGTTTATTCAGGAATGTGTAATTCTTTGTTTAATGTTCCTTCCTTTTTAATTCCATGTTTATTCCCTTTTAAATACTCCGTTTGATAATCAGTGCCTACTTACTGTTATGAGGGAGCCTCAGGAGATATTGCATTCTTACCTGCAAAAATTGTGCATTTTTATAGTAATCCCAGTGGGAGAATAAACAGAGTAAAATGTCATTGTTACCATTGTGCATCCTTGGGATAGGGATTGGAATGATTTGGCTGGTGTCTCCTCAGGAATATCCATTTATCAATGCAAGGTTAGTCATTGGCCCTGCAGGAGGAACATAAGAGAAGCAATGGACCCTGAATGATAGGATGATGTGGATATTATGCAGGTGGACATGGGTAATGGACCAGTAAATGATAGGTTCTCTTGGGAGCCCTTTCCAGTGAATGGTCCTGAATGCATGTTGAGCCTGATGTTCATTGGGGAGGTCAGAAAGGAACCTCTGCCTTCCATAGGTGTTCCTGTGTTTCATTGCAGGTATCCTACTAAGATGATCCAGCTGGTGGTCAGGTTTTTGAGACCTCATACTGATCACCCATGGGACATCTTTTCTGATGAGAATTAGAGGACTAGACTTGGACTCCCTTGTCATTTTGCCACTGTTGGACATGTGTGATACCCAAGGTAAAAAAAGAGACTATTCCCAATGACTATGGGTAAGCATCTAATTTCATATAGGATGGCTGGCACATAATATGGCTTTCAGGCTTGCTGTGATTGTTGAGAGGCATGGATCCTTGTTAGTATTCATGTATCCAACACCACAGATATCAGGCCTTGGAAAGTCTTTGGGATTTTCTTTTCAAGGAAGAAAGAAATCAAACCTGATTGTAATAGAAAACAAGTCTTTTTGGCTTAAAGTCTGGTCCCAACAATCCGAGGGGTTTGAGTTGTGCCAGAAGGCAGCCCGGAGGCATTGAGGGGCAGGGTTTGGATTGTTGGGGCCCGTGATTAGAGCGGGTGAGGAGGAGGCAGCCCTGGGGCGGGGGGGGGAGACAAAGGGGAGAAATGTCCTTGTCTCCTTTGAGTGAGTCTCCCAAAGGGAGAGAATGAGAGGAGGTGGGCTGATGGGATGTCTCCCAGGGGCACGGTCCTGGGCCCAGAGGCTGTGGGGGTTTCTCTGACCAAGCCCTTGGATTTCTGAGAAGTCCCCAGAGAGGGAGAGAACATGAGACAGAGAACCTGATGAGAGGGATGTTGATATACCTTGCCACATTTCCTGCCGTGGGGGAAGATTCTGGCCTGGCAACACCGTGTGCCTGTAATTGAGGCACATTCCAGGTTGACATAAGGCCTCTCCCATCTAATTGGATACTTCCAAAATGGCTCAGAACCACTCACAGGAAAAAAGAATGCATTTGATCTACATTACCACATCTCCTGCCAAGGGGGATGATTCTGGCATGGCACCAAGCTGCTCCCATATTGGAGGTGGCTTCCAGGCCACAGTATAGCCTCTCCCAGCTAATGGGATGCTTCTGAAATGACTTGGAACTGCTCACAGGAAAAAGAGAATGCTTTTGGTATACTGTATGACATCTCAAGCCATGGTGGTTAATTCTGGGTTGGCCCCATTCTGCTCCTGTAATTGAGGCAGCTTCCGTGGCACCATACAGCACTCCTAGGTAATGGGATGCTTCTGAACTGTCTCCAAAACATTCAAAGGAAAAATGAGAATGTGTTCAATCCACCTTATCACATCTCCTGCCATGGGGGAATATTTCTGGATGGCACCATGCCGCTCCCGAAGTGCAGGGTGATTCTGGGCCACTGCACAACCGTGCCCAGCTAATGGGATGCTTCCAGAATGACTCAGAATGGCTCACAGGAAGAAAGAAAATGCAATTGATCTACCTTACCAAATTTGCTGCAACACAACAATGGAGAAGGGTTCTTTTCTCCCCAAAACCCCACCAGCATTTGTTATTGGATGATTTCTTGATAGCAGCCAGTTCTTTGTGGTGTGAGGTGGAATCTCAGTGTTGTTTTCATCTGTATCTCTCAAATGACGAGTGACATTGAACATTTTTTCATATATTTGTTTGCTGCTTTTACTTCTTTGTCTGAGAAATGTCTGTTCATTTCAGAGGCCCATTTTTGAATTGGGTCTTTGAATTTGGGGGGTCTGATTGTTTTCAATTCTTTATATATTCTAGATAGCAGTCCTTTGTCTGAGGTACAGCTGCTAAAATTTTTTTCCAATATTGTAGGTTGTCTGTTAGCTCTGTTGGTGATTACTTTTGCAGTGTAGAAACTTTTTAATAAGATGAGATCCCAGTTGTTGATTCTTTCAGCTAGTTACTGTGCTGCTGAGGTTTTGTTCATGATGTCTTTTCCTATGCCAATGTCTTCCAGAGTTCTACCTAACATATTTTCCAGCAAGTTTAGTGTTTCTGTCTTAATATTTAGATCTTTAATCCACTTTGATCTTAGTTTAGTGCATGGTGATAGGTATGGGTCTAGTTTGAATCTTTGGCAGGTTGAAATCCAGTTGTTCCAACACCATTTATTAAATAGGCTATCTTTCAGGGAGGAGGATTTTAGTGAAACTCAGGAAGCTTAGCTCACATGACAGCACCCACAACACCACATGACCTAGCAGTCTAGGTCAGGGTCCCCATGACAAGGAGGCACTAGGGATCATGCAACATCTTAGAAAAAAGCCTACATTCCCAAGAGCTGACCGAGGAAAAGAGGCAGATTGTAGATGTCCAGAGGAAATTGCCAGCACCCTCTTACCACTTAGCTTGGCCACCTGGATCCAGTGCTCCACCACCCTGGTCCTGTCTCCAGCCCTTGTGCTGGGACCCCCAAAGCAGGAGGTGATCTTGCAGTTGGCCACATGATTAAAATGTGTGATAGTGGCCCAAATGGTGGGCGCCAAAAGTTCTTTGCCCTTTTTGTTTCTCTGGGTCCAGATGGAGCCCAGGCAGTCCCAGGGCACCACATTCCTGAACAGCTCCTGTGGAGGAAGACAGCATCACATGGGCAGAACCCACCCCAGATAGTTGATGGCTTCAGCCATCCACAGGCAGGTGGCCGTGGCCTGAGCTGGAGATCAGGAAGCTGCAGATATGGACAGAGACTTCTGCAAATAGCTGGTTTTCCTCCACTGCCCACTAGTGATGTCCAGCTTATGACCTAGGACCTAGCACTGATGTGAAAATCAGTGGAATTTTCCCCATGCCCATCCTCCCAAACCTCCAGCATGAGCAGACATCTGAGTCCCACTCATTCTGAGGTATTGTCTTCTTTCCAACCTCACCTGCCCTCTGCTCCTTTGCCCAGGTCAGTGGCACATTTCCTGGGACAGCTATGACTGGGGGCTCTGTGTGGGTGTCTGCTGTAGAACCCATGAATCTCAAATGCCTACAAAGTGATAAGGCTGGCCAGGTCTCCTGGGATGATGGCAAGGTGACACATGGTCCTGCATGCACCTCAGTGCACACCCTCCTCTGCTAGTTGGTCTGACTCCCCGCCCTGTTTCCCAATTGTCCAATCACAGTTGACATCACAGTCACTGTGTGAAGTGGGCATGGGAGTGCCCTGTCTCTACTGTCGACCTCCACCCAAGGACAGGAGTGGCTTGGGGCTGAGAGACAAGTATAGGTGATGCAGTTGGTAGAAGAAGGAACTTTGATCTGGTAAACTGGGAATGTCAGGACTGAGGAGATCAGTGCGAGAAGGATGGGTGTCCCCCACCCCACCCCACCCCACAGAGCTCAGCTGCTCACCACACCCATCAAGGTCAGCTGCTCTGCCAGCAGCTTGGGAGAGAAGGCTAAGAGCACCTTCTGCAAGGACCTGTTCTTGTCAGCGGCAGCAGAGAGGCAGGAGTGCTGTGGAGCTGGCTTCTGCTTCTCTCCTGTCTCCAAAGGAGGCTCTTTCTCTGGTGCTGGCTCTGGCTGCAGAGCAGGCCCATGGTGTTCTGGACATGGAGCCGGAGCTAGGAGGAGGGAAGCTCAGCAGTGTCAGTCACTTGCCAGTTCCCTGCAGAGCATAGATAAGACAACCAGGCCATTTGGGGGATTCCAATGCCCAACCAAAAGCCATGAAAGCCTTCTGGACTGCTGTGGCCCTCACCATCTGTTTCGGCCTCGTGGGGCTCTAGATATTCCACCTGAGCAAGGGGAAGGCACAAGGGAGGCTCCATGTCTGCTCCAGGTGAGTTCACTTGCAAGCTGGCCTTTTTGATCTTGATTTGGGGAATGTCTGGTGGATGGTGCCATTTGGACCAGGTTTCCAAAATGGGAGAGGTGGTGCTGGGGAGAGACGAGTGAGCAGCAGAGTCAGAGGCCCAGGCTTTTCTTCTATCCTGCCTCTCTGAGACAGTGTCGTGTCTTGTGTGGTCCTCTGTGCCTCGGTGTAGAGGAAAGCAGACCCCACCCCAAGCCCTCTGTGACTGTCCTAGCCTTGGCTGACTTTGTCCCACTAGGCTAATGCTAACATGGGTTTCCACTTCACACTGATGATCCTTTCTGAGGCAGGCACAAAACTCCATGCACCTGAGTGCTCGGGGCTGGGCTCCAAGCAAAGTAGTCCAAAACAATCTGTACCCTAGCAGGCCGCAATGTTTGCTGTGCTTCCAGCCATGAAGTGGCAGCTGTGGTGGTTGGGGTGGCAGGACAGGGCTCTGACACCTCACAGCTTGCCCCTGTCCAAGCCGGCCCCCTACATACCCTGAGTGTGAGGGGGAGCACTGCTCATGAGAGGTCACAGCTGGCGCTGACATCCAGGACGGGCACTGGGCTGCCTCTCTCACATGTGGGTTCCTCCTGAGCATTAGCTGGACATATCTGTGGCCAGAGCCAAGCCAAGGTCGGAAAAGGCTTGGATTGCGGTCCTTTCTGTGACTAGAACTTCAGAAAGTGGGAAAACGGCAATAGCTCATCCTCCCCTCTCCACTGTCTCCCTCCAAGGGATCAGGATGGGAGACAGCTTCAGAAGTGCACCCAGCTTCGTTGGGTTCTAATACCAAGGAAGTGAGGTCGCATCTTCAAAGTTCCAGTACAGTTAGGGTGAGGAAGTGGCTTAGGACCAAGGGGCAAGGTGCAGTTTGGGTTGTGGTTTTTGGTGGGATTTGGTTGAGCTTTAGGAATACATTTAGGGTTCTATCATGGCTGAGGGTGCGAGATTCAGTGTTAGAAATTAGGCCTGCAGTTTACATTGCTGTTCATTTTTATTGTGCAGTTCACAAGCATTTGAGGAGTGGCTACATGTACATAACAGAGCTTGAAGGGCCGGGGATTTAGCTCAGTGGCACCATGCCTGCCTCACAAGCACAAGGTCCTGAGTTCAATCCCCGGTACCAAAAGAAAGAAAAACCAAAAATACCAAAACAACAACAACTCATAGTACAGCTTATATATATGACAAGTTTTAGATTTATATACAGTTAAGATGGTGTCAGGTAAAAGGGCCGAAGACCAAGACCAGACCAGGCCACAGCAAGCCTTTATTAGGGGACTAGACCTGCCAGGCTGTCTCTGAACAAAGGAGAGACAAAAGCAATATGGCCGGGGCAGGGAGAGTCTTTTACAGAGACTGGGGTGGGGTTTGTAGGGGCCGAGGTGGGGTTGAGTGAGGTAGTGACTAGGGAATGGAGGAGCTAGTGATGTCACTAGGTTGTAGGAGGTGAGTGAGTATTAGGTTACTTTCTAGGTGGGAACAGGGGCATGCTGGGAAGAAGGGTTTATTCTTTGGTGAGAGCAATCATCTTAGCATGACATCACACAGGGGAGGGGGCAAGGCACCATAGGAAGAGGGCAGCTATGATACATAATAGCTGGTGAGGTGGTGGGAGACCTATCATTCCAGGCTTTTGTTGTATGATAGTTGGGCGAAGGTCTCTTCTTCTGGAGCTGCTTCCTGCTAACCAGGGGCGAAGATCGGGGCTAGACCTGGATCTCATGAGGCCGGTGACAAATGGGAACCTCTTCCTTTTGCCGTACTGGCTGGTACCCTGCCATGATGAAGTCTGTGACTGTCTGGCTGGTGAATGCCCTCAATTGTTCCTGCAAGAAATTTTGAAAACAGCGAACCAGGCACAGTCCAAACCAGAGAATTAAACAGATAGTACTGAGGGGTCCCAAGAGTAGTAATAGCCAGGCGAGCCATGAGCTCCAGGAACCAAACATACCCCACCATTGATTAGTACCTTGGGGGGCATATCTATCTGGCCCATGGAGTTTTAATGTTTTTCATTTGACCTGTAATTTTTTATTTATTATTTACATAGGTTTTACAGAGACAGCTGGATGATTAGGGGCTCATTTGTTATAGAAGTAAGAGACTGTTATGGAAGAGATCATAGCTCCTGATCTAAGGGCCCCTGTGTCATGTCCTTGCTCTTAGAGAATGAGTGGAAAAGTGATAAACACAATTTATATAATCTTTATAATCCTTTTTTTTTTTTGGAATATAAAAGGTGTATGCAACTGAGCAAATGTCTTTTGGAGGCCAACCTACCGATGAGTGTAGTGTTACTATGAACCTGACTTCTCCTTGAAATTCAAGGCCAGGACAGTTTTATTCCTGTATCTCTCAGTTTTTGGAAGCCTCCTAGATATATTTAAAAATAAAGAGAACTGATAACCTCCACAAGGACCCTGGCCAACTTGAGGCGATCAAGTGTAACATAAAAGGCTTGATCTTTTTAGACAAGGGTAGGTATCCAGGAAATATTAGTACAATGAGAAGAGGCATCATAAACAGAGAACAAGGATGTACATTATTTCAAAAGGAATAAATCTTGTAGCTGCTTGGTATAGAACTTATCCTGACTGTGGCTGACAAGCAGGTGATTTTTTCCCAATACTCTTACTTTATGGTTTTTTGGTTTTTTTTTTCTTTGATCACTACACAATAGTTAATTAGTTACCACAGAATCAGAAAAACACTTATCTAAAAGGAGAGATCTGGAGACCAGTGGTTTCTAGGATTGGGTACCTGTAAAGAACTTCTTTTAATTTTTTTGAAAAGAATCTGTACATACTTGTAGCTAATTAATGATTTTTGCTTCTATATAGTACCCAGAGTTTTGTCTTTTTGAAATGGCTGTGTCATGAGTGAACCAAAAGGTTTTAATGGGTGGGCTATGTCTTAATTTTTCTGAAGCCTAACTTTATTATTATGTCATTATTTTATACCTCTTTTGGTTATTTTTTCTGCTGGGTGTTTAAGGCCAAGTTAAAGCGAGACCTATGTCAATCAATATGAACCTCTTGTTATTTATTAAGGTCAGTTAAGTCTCCCCAGGGCATTACTGTGGAACCATGCATAGTGCCTCTCTGCTCCTCTGTCAGTGTCAGCCGTCTTTGGGTTAGGGTTAGGGTTAGGAGTAGGTTTAGGTTTAGGGTTCCAATTCATGTGCCTGACATTTGGAGTGTGGGTATGATAGGATTAGGGTACCTCTTCTCGTCAGTGTCATGGATAGTGCAGAATTTGTGGTACCTGAGAATGACATAGGTTTTGGATAGGGTTAGGGCTAGGGTTAGAGTTAGGGTCAGGGTGGTAAATAGCATTGAAATTGAAATTCATGTGTCTTCCAGAGAGGGTTGGAAAGTAAGTGTTAGCGTAAGTTCATGGGGAGTGGGAGGGATAATGTCAAAGATCAAGCACCTGGGTATTGTGATTTGGTTCTGTGGCTTAGGTTTAGGGTTAGGGTTAGGAGGAGGTATAGGTTTAGGGTTCCAATTCATGTACCTGACATTTGGAGTGTGGGTATGATTGTTAGGGTTAGGGTTCTTCTTTTCGTAATGGTCATGGGTAGTGTGGAAATACTGGTACCTGAGAATGACTTAGGGTTTGGGTAGGGCTTGGGCTAGGGTTAGGGTTAGGGTCAGGATGATAGATAGCATTGAAATTGAAATGCCTGTGTCTTATAGTGTGGCTTGGAACATTAGTATTAGTGTAAGTTCTTTGAGAGTGTGAGGGATAATGTCGAAAGTGAAGTGCCTGGGTATAGGGATTTGGTCCTGTAGCTTAGGGTTAGGATTAGGGTTAGGAGTAGGTTTAGGTTTAGGGTTCCAATTCATGTTCCTGACGTTTGGAGTGTGAGTATGATTGTTAGGGTTAGGGTTCTTCTTTTTGTAAGGGTCATGGGTAGTGCGGAAATAGCGGAACCTGAGAATGACTTAGGGTTCATGTAGGCTTAGGGCTAGGGTTAAGGTTAGGGTCAGGGTGATAGATAGCATTGAAATTGAAATACCTGTGTCTTCCAGTGTGGCTTGGAAAGTTAGTATTAGGGTAAGTTCGTGGGGAGTGTGAGGGATAATGTCAAATGTCAAGTACCTCGGTATTGGGATTTGGTCCTGTGGCGTAGGGTTAGGGTTAGGGTTAGGAGTAGGTTTAGGTTTAGGGTTCCAATTCATGTACCTAACGTTTGGAATGTGGGTATGATTGTTAGGGTTAGAGTTCTTCTTTTCATAATGGTCAAGGATAGTGCGGAAATAGTGGTACCTGAGAAGGACTTAGTGTTCAGGTTGGCTTAGGGCTAGGGTTAGGGTTATGATCAGGTTGATAGCATTCAAATTGAAATGCCTGTGTCTTCCAGTGTGGCTTGGAAAATTAGTATTAGAGTAAGTTCGTGGAGAGGGTCAGGTATAATATCGAATGTCAAGTGCCTGGGTATTGGGATTTGGTCCTGCGGCTTAGGGTTAGAGTTAGTGTTAGGAGTAGGTTTAGGTTTAGGGTTCCATTTCATGTTCCTGACGTTTGGAGTGTGGGTATGATTGTTAGGCTTACAGTTCTTCTTTTCGTAAGGGTCATGGATGGTGCAGAAATAGCGGTACCTGAGAATGACCTAGGGTTCATGTAGGCTTAGGGCTAGGGTTTGGGTTAGGATCAGGGTGATATATAGCATTGAAATTGAAATGCCTGTGTTTTCTAGTGTGGCTTGGAAAGTTAGTATTAGCGTAAGTTCTTGGGGAGGGGGAGGGATAATGTCGTATGTCATGTACCTGGGTATTGGGATTTGGTCCTAGGGCTTAGGGTTAGGGTTAGGGTTAGGAGAAGGTTTAGGTTTAGGGTTCCAATTCATGTACCTGTCGTTTGGAGTGTGGGTATGATTGTTAGGGTTAGGGTTCTTCTTTTCATGTCATGGATAGTGCGGAAATAGCAGTACCTGAAAATGATTTAGGGTTTGTGAAGGCTTAGGGCTAGGGTTAGGGTTAGGGTCAGGGTGATAGATAGCATTGAAATTGAAATGCCTGTGTCTTCAAGAGTGTGTTCGAAAGATAGTATTAGCGTAAGTTCGTGGGGAGTGTGAGGGATAATGTCGAATGTCAAGTACCTGTGTATTGGAATTTGGTCCTGCAGCTTAGGGTTAGGGTTAGTGTTAGGAGTAGGTTTAGGTTCAGGGTTCCAATTCATGTACCTGACGTTTGGAGTGTGGGTATGATTGTTAGGGTTAGGGTTCTTCTTTTCGTAATGGTCATGGGTAGTGCAGAAATACTGGTACCTGAGAATGACTTAGGGTTCGGGTAGGGTTAGGGCTAGGGTTAGGGCTAGGGTCAGCATGATAGATAGCATTGAAATTGTAATGCCGGTGGCTTCTAGTGTGGTTTGGAAAATTAGCATTAGCTTAAGTTCGAGAGTGTGAGGGATAATGTCGAATGTCAAGGGCCTGGGTTGTGGGATTTGGTCCTGGGGTTAGGGTTAAGGTTAGAGCTACCCCTAACCCTATCCCTAACACCACTGGAAACCTAGGTCATTCTCAGGTACAGCTATTTCCACACTATCCATGACCCTTACAAAAAGAAGAA
The DNA here is from genome assembly GCF_053883595.1 of Heterocephalus glaber. Taxonomy (NCBI): domain Eukaryota; kingdom Metazoa; phylum Chordata; class Mammalia; order Rodentia; family Bathyergidae; genus Heterocephalus; species Heterocephalus glaber. The sequence goes on along the minus strand of NW_028258325.1, from coordinate 64,399 downwards.
CCCAAACTCTATCAATAGTCATACTCTGTATGTGAAAAAGCTATGGATGTAAAGAGAACAAAAGACAAAATTTGAAGTCATTTAAAAAATCAGATACAAACACTTTGATGTTTAGTCAGTAACTTTGTGGAGAAAAAGTCAGAGTTCTTGGCTCTTATCTTTCCATATGTTACATCTGTTCCTCTGCCACATGCAAAACTGGAAGAATTCTGGACAACTGCTTTATAAAATCAAAGAAACTTTAGCTAGATGAACCATTAAGAATCATCTGGTTAGGGACCAGGGATTTAGCTCAGTGGTCCCACTCCCTGCCTTGAAATCACAAGGTCCCAAGTTTGATCTCCAGTACCAAAAAAAAAAAAAAAGAATCATCTGGTTAAACCCTTCATTTTAATAAGATTAAATAAAAACCCATTGAGATTCAAATTATTCAAGATTTTTGAATTAGTAGGGGCCAGGGCGCAATTTTAGACCAAGGTTCCAGACCTTTCTATCAGGCATGCTGTCTTTCTGATGCAAATTCCATCTGGGGGCTAATCATGTACCTACAGTTGTCCTTGACATTTAGGCTGAGAAGTGTAAAATTTAGGCTTAGTATACTAATTCTTACTGAATAAAATAAGAGAGTGAATTTCTGTGGTCTTGGACTTATGAGTATAAAGCCAAACCTATATCTGAATAGGCTGCACAAAATGAGAAGCACATTTCATGAACTGTCTTTAATAGGCTTATGCAAAGAATTCTGCAGGTGTCTTAAGCATAGTAATTCAAATTGCAGGTGATTAAATCCTCTGGAAGACTGGATCATCATGATCTTGATTTTTTTCTTCCTGTTGATTGTCTTGTTACCTATTCAATATTAGTTTGTTCACCATTTCTAGACCAAATTAGGAACTGAATTTTACAACTGAAGAAAAGCACCCTTTTAGCCTATCACCTTTATCATTGCATTTTCAATCTTTCTGGCTTATAAAATGTTCCCACAACCAGTAGCATGAGTCTCAGACTTTAATAATCTTTGACAGCAAAAGTCATGCTTCAGATTTGAGCCCAGCTTCCATGGTGTAAGCTCAAATCAACAAAACTGCAGAAAACTGTCCTTCCTCCAATTATTTCCCTGTTTCTGATGTCTCCAGGTTAGTGCCTAATGAATATTCAGGCCCAGTCACTTTTGACCCCTGCCTTTTCGTCTTTCTTCTGGGCAGTAATGCTGCTGGATATCACTGTCTTCCCCTGATGACCACTGATGATTCATCCTATTATGGTCTCCAAGCAAGGTCATTCCTTCTCCAAATTCCTCATATCTAAAATGTGCTAAAATCATCCACTTTATCTTGAAAATCAAGGAAAAGAAACTTAAAACAGAATAATTTACAACAGCCAGGAGAATTAGATAGGTTTAGAACTGACACATCCAAACTGAAACTATGAAACCCTGCTTCATTCCCACATCCATCCTATGGTAGGGAGGCAGATCAGGGAGGCAAGAGACACGTGACTCTGGGTACCTCCCTACTTTGGGACTGAGGTCCAATTTTTCCCACCTTAGAGAAGGAAGTTCTCCAAACTGTCTCAACCTGGGCCTGGCATTGTTTTACTGCCCTGGAATGTGTTCTTCCTATGATGACTGACAAAAGAAACATCCATTCTCTTGGGGGTAGTGGAAATCCTGTATTTGCTTCACAGCTTACACAAGATAATCACAATAGTAGGTTGTATATATTCTGAAGTTTGGGCTATACATTCTTAACTTTATGCCTTTACAGGAAAAGAAGTCATACTCCATATTGGGTTATCTTGTTCTTTGGGAGCTGTTTTACAACTTTGTAAATGATTGATAATAGATAGAAATGCAAAGCATTTATTGTTTATAAACACCAAATTATTTCCTGTCTGGCAGAGGAGAGAAGCTCAGTCTCTTTCTCCTATGATGGAAAAGCCAATCTTGTCTCAATTTGCACATTCATTTCACTGTTCTTCCCCTGTACTTTGGACCCTCAAGGTACGACTGGCCTGACATATGAACAACTTGGGTTAATTAGGTTAATGGACCTAAGTCTGCCTTTTGTTATCTATAGTGTGTACCCAGGGAAAAATTCAGATCTCAGCTGTATTGACTTACAACCAACTTGAGTTAAACCAGTCCTTGGAAACTGATTGAGTTTGTAAGTCAAGAGTCCACTGTATTTGTGTCTATTCTTTGTTGTTGTTGTTTTTGGTACCAGGGATGGAACTTGAGTCCTTGCGCTTGTGCAGCAGGCAGCAAAACCACTGAGCTAAATCCCTGGCCCTTGTGTCTATTCTTTGGATTCTCTTTTAAACTGGTTAATACCTTAACATTTTTCAAATTAATGAGCAGAGTAAAATCTTTAACAAATGTTTACTTTTGTATAGGAGAATCATGATTTTATCATTTAAAAATTATCTTTTAACACCATGTATGAGATCCTAAAATAGGGTCACTCTTTGCTACCCTAAATCTAGTTTAATTCTCCTTATATTTTCCTATCAATATGAAGAATACAAAGGATCCAACTTGTGGGTATTCTCTCCTAGCATAATACACACACACACAGTACACATGCCCATAAACACAACCCCCAAAATAAGCAATAATGGTTATCCATAAAACAGTTGAAAATCCATATGTAAGAAGCAAACATTCTCTAGTGCATGGAAGACACAGTTCTGATGATCCATCAGGCAGAATGTGTACTATCTCAGCTTGAATGGTCTATTTGGGTTACTTCCCCATTTTCAGGAGTTCTTCAGGAATGTAGAATAGATAGTTTCTATATATACCACGGATTTTTCTCAGCACTGTTAACATTTAGGACCAGACGCTTCTTCAATGTGGGAGCAGTCCTGTGCCCTGTGGGAAGCTTAGCAGCTTCACTGGCCTCTACCCATTAGATGGCAGTGTCACATCCCCCAAATGGCTCCAGACACTGCCCTGGCCAAAATTACTCCACTTGAGAATCCCTGATGTATTTTATGAAAGGACACACAAAATAACTTATCCTATAGAAGAGGGAGGATCTCTCCAAAGATGTGTGTATACTCAATTAACATATATCAGCATGGATGGGTCTCAGTGGTAATGTTGTGTGATCACAGCAAGTTACAGAATGATTTGAACAGCATGACCATATTTATGTAAATTTTAAAATCACAAAACTTACAGTGTATATTGCTTATAGGGCTATGGATGTGGGGTGAAAATCATAAAACCATGAACATGAATAGACACCAATTTAATGAGTTTCATTGTGTTTGGGAAAACAGGAAGGAAATTAGGATAGGTTATGTTGAAAAGAAAAGTCAACTCTTTCTATAATGTTTTTCTCACTTTCAAAATAGGTCAAAAACACTATTTCAAATGTTACCTTTTTTATCTGCCTAACTTATATAGAGACATTGTTATTCTACGAACTTTATTTGACAGAAAAATCTATAAAAAGATGTGAAAAATGCAGTGTAAATTTTCCATAGTTCTTTGATGCTGTTATTTTTCAATCATCTGTTTTATATTGTTCATATGACTGCTTGCCTTCCTAATTAAGAGTAGCTTTGAATTGACAGTGTTTTATACAGCAATTTTCTGGTTCAGACTCTAATGACAACCAGAATATAAATGTTCTCACCTTATATGTGTGGAGTGCTTTATCTTTTCTCAGTACTCTTACATCTGTCTTCTCATTTTGTGTTCACAATTTCTTTCACCATCAATCTTAGTTTCAAATCTATTCACCATGTTAATGCATGTTTCATCTTTCTATTGCAGTTACATTAAGTTTGGGTTCCTGACCCTGAGATACCAAATCCCAGGGCAGTTTACATAGGAAGTGACCCACAAAACACTGGTAGGTCAAGTGAGACAGGGAGAGAAAGAAGTTAAGAGGCAGCACGTGTAGAGTAGCTTACTGTTTAGGGCTATTGAGGCTCAATTTGACTCCTTTGTGTAAACTCCTGTGGATGGTTTTCACAATAGACACAGTGAGTCATTTGTGATAGAAGTTGGCAAAACCAGAAGTACTTATGATCAGGGCCTTTACAAGAAAAGTTGGCTAACCTGTGCTCTAGAGCATACAACTGGGAGAAGCATCCATATTTCCAAGAGTTCTGAGAGTTTCCAGTGTGAAGAAATGTGCAAGAAGGAAAACAGCCATAAAAATTTCATTTTTAAAGAAGTAGGTTAGGGACAAAATAGTACTTCTATAAGAACAAATATTGATCGTTTGGCCTAAAAAATGATCAAGATCCAAGCAGACACTTGAGACAGTTATAACTCTACTATGGAATGAGTTGGAAACAGTTCAGGCTTAGGAAATAGTGATCATTCATTGTGCCAGAAAACAACTAATTAAAGATTATGGTAGTAATTAGCCAAGACTATGTTCAGGCTGGGAACAGGAATAGATAGTGGTTGCCAATAATGACTGCAGAAAACTAAGGAAGATTACCTGTCATTCCAGGAGAGGAGAAAACAAAAACAACAAAACTAAAATCCATGAATGAAAGGGAACATGTATTGTTCCCTTCCTGTGTCCTGAGGGTGATAAGGAAGACTGAAGAAGGAAAATCTACCTACTGCAGGTAGGTTTAGAAGGTATCTAAAAGTGATAGCTATTTTTGTTAAATAGACTGGTTTTTAGAATTTAGTTTTACAGATAAGTTGAGTCAATTGTACAGGGTTCCCATATATTTTCTTCTCCACAGTTTCCCTTAATATTAACATCTTGCATTAGTGTGGTACATTTGATACAGTTAAGGAACCAACACTTTTATATGTTTTATTAAGTAAAGACTATAGTTTACATTAAGGTTCACTCTGTGTTGTGTAATTCTATGAATTTTGACAAATGCATAATGTTACATATCCATCCTAATAGTATTGTATGGAATAATTTCTTTACGCTGAAACTTCCCTGTTCATATATTTACACCTCCCCTCCCATTCGCCCCCAAACCTAATAACCTAATAACCTGGTGACACCTGATGCTTTTTATTGTATACCCATATCTATATCTACATCTACATCTATATGTATATGTCCTCGCACTGCAGGGAATTGAACACAGGTCCTCCAGCATGGTAGGCAGTACTCTACCACTGAGCTCTAAGCTCACTCCATAGCCCAAGTACCTTAGTTTTGCCTTTTCCAGATGTCATACAGTTGGAGTAATACAGTAGGGAGGAGTTTTAGGCCAAATACTTTCACTTAGGACTATGTATGGAAGGGTTCTCCGTGCACCTTCCCCCCTTACTGGAAGTTGAATACAAGAAGCACTGAACTTCATTTTTAACCTTTTTCAATTTTATTTTGAGATCTGATCTCACCAAGTTACCCAAGCTGGCCTCGAACATGTGATCTTCTTGCTGCATCCTTCTAAGTGCCTGAAGTTAACAGCATGTGCCACCACACCTGACTTCTTTGCATGTATATTTCCTTTTGTTTTGTTGCTGATATTCAGTCCTGGAGATTGAACCCAAGGCTTTGGACATGCTAGGCAAGCAGGCTACCACTACACTACATACCAGCCCCTCTTTTTATGTTGTTATTGCTTTTTGCATTGCTTCATGATATTCCATTGTATGAATGTACTAAAGTTTGTTCATACACTCACTTATTGATATCACTTGGTTGTTTCTAGTTTCTGGCATTTTATTTCTCCTATATGTTTTGTAGATTGTATCTTGCAGGGAATTGGTCCATTTCATTTAAATTATCAAATTTGTGACATAGTGTAGCTGACTCACCCCACTGGCCATGTCAAGCTTTCTACTGGGACCTGGACCTGGTACTTTGTTCTTCTTGATGTGGGGGCAAGGAAGGATGAATGACAAAGGGACGTGAATCAGTTTAACTTTGGGCAGCCAGAGGGCTCTTGCCTCTTAGGAGCCCCAGCATCTGGCTCATCTTGCATTTATTCACCTAAACACTGGTACAAGCAATCAAAGTAGCACAAGGTTCATCTGCTTTCCAATATCCACTAGTACATACTCTGGTAAACAACTTAATCTTAGGTGTTCTAGCTTTTCCCTGGAACCCACAATATGGAGTCACCCTGAGTGCAGCGTTTCTCCTTTGTGCTCAGAGAGGCCAGTTAGGCCTTGCTTCTCTGGTCTCTGACAGCATAGAGTTGTTCAGAATACTGTTAATTATCTTCTTCATTTCAACGAGCTCAATATTGATGTCCTCTCTTGTTGTGATATTAGTAATTGACCTCTTTCTCTCTTTGTCTTGATTAGCCTGGATAGAATTTATCGATTTCATTGATCTTCAAAGAACCATATTCTGGTTTTAGCAATATTTAAAAATTTTTTAATTTTTCAATTGTATTGATTTATGCAATAATTTTTATTGTTTTTATCTTTTGTTTGCATTCATTTTATTTATTTCTTTATTTTGGTACCAGGGATCAAACTTGGGACCTTGCACTTGTGAGGCAGCTGGCGGAACCACTGAGCTAAATCCCTGGCCCTTGCATTCTTTTTATATTGCTCTCATTTGTGTAGCTTCCTAAAGGGGAAGCTTAGAATACTGTTTCTTTTTTTCTAACACTATGCTTTCAAAGTTATCAATTTTCCTGTATGCACTGGTTTTGCTGCCTTCAACATATTTTGATAATTTGTGTTCTCATCATTTACTTTAAAATAGTTTAAAGTTTCTTGAGACTCTCCCGATAAATGTTATTTGGAAGTGTGTTACATTCTAAATATTTTGTGAATTTTCTAGCTATGTTTCTATTATTGATATCTAGCTTAATTTCATTGTAGTACAAGAACAAACTATGATTTGTTAACATCTCTCCTGTGGCCTAGAATGTGGTCTGTCTTAGTAAATGTTCCATGTGAGCTTCAAGAGAATTTGTTCTACTTTGTTGGATGAAGTATTTATTAAATGTCAGTTACATCCAATGAATTGATGGTGGCCTTTCATTCAACTATGCACTTCCATTTTTTCTTTCAGCTGCATCTATCAATTACTGATTGAAGAGTGTTGAAGTTTCCAACTATAATAATGTATGTGTCTATTTCTTCTTGTAGCTCTAATGGTCTTTTTCCCATATATTTTGATAATCCGTTGTTCAGGGGCATATATGTTAAGATTTACTATGCCTTCTTGGAGAGTATGACTCCATTTATCATTATCTATCACAATTCTTTATCCCTGATTCTTTCTTGAAGTCTGCTTTGTCTGAAATTGATATTGCTAGTTCAGATTTCATTTGGTTGTGTTGCCATGGTATATCATCTTTCTCTATCCTTCCACTTTGACTTATGTCAAATGGAATTATGTAGAATAGAAAAGCTATACTTGAATTTTTTTCAAAAGTATACTCTGACAGTCTTTATGTTTAAATTGATATATTTAGGTAATTCATATTAAAAATAATCATTGATATAGTTCGGTTAATCTCTACCATGCTTGTGTTTTCTAGTCATGACAGTTTTTCATTTCTTTAAAAATCTTCCCTCATTTTTCTTTTGTTTCTTTGTTAATTTTTTAATTTTAAGTTCTTTTATTGGTACATTTTAGGTATATGATTCATTTACATTTATCATTGGATGTTTGTACCTGTACATGATGTATCTTGGTTCTTATTTTTTTCCCTCATTACCTGTGTGCCATTCACCCCCTCTACCCTTCCCTATTTACATAGACATCATTTCCATTTATTTTTTCTTTTCTGATAGTTTTTCCTTTCCCTCTTTATCTTTCCCATTCCCCTCCCTTCACCCCTTCATCTTTGGACCATTTTTCCTATTTCAAATTATCAACTATTCATTTAATCATTTTAACCCTTGTTTACACTATCAGTTGCTCACAGTAGTGAAACTATTTGGTATTTACACATGTGTGTCCTATTTATTTCACTTAAGAACATGGCCTTGATATACATCCATTTAGCTATAAATGACTCTAGTTTTTCATTCTTTTTTATTCTTTTTCATTCTTTATGGTTTTTATTAAAAAACCCCACATTTTCTTTATCCAGGTTCCAGTTGATGGCCACTTGGGCTGCTTCCAAGCTTTAGCTATTACAAACTGTGCCGCTATGAACATGGGGTCACATATATCACTGTGGTATGATTCTTTTAATTCTTTGGGGAAGATACCCAGCAGGGGAATATCTGGGTCAAATGGGACCTCTAGCCCTACTTCTTTGAGGTATCTCCATACTGATTTCCACAGTGGTTGCACCAGTCTACACTCCCACCAGCAATCGAGAAGGGTTCCTTTCTCCCCACAACCCTGCCAGCATTTGTGATTGGATGATTTCTTGATAGCAGCCATTCTTTGTGGTGTGAGGTGGAATCTCAGTGTTGTTTTCATCTGCATCTCTTGAATGATGAGTGATGTTGAACATTTTTTCATATATTTGTTTGCTGCTTTTACTTCTTTGAGAAATGTCTGTTCCCTTCAGGTGCCCATGTTTGAATTGGGTCTTTGAATCTGGGGGGTCAGATTTTTTTCAGTTCTTTATATATTCTAGAGAGTAGTCCTGTCATTTTTCTTGCCTTGTTTCTTTAATGTATACACTTTCTCTCTTCATTTAGCATATCAATTATACCTTTTAAAAATGTTAGTGTGGGACAAGGATTTAGCTGAGTGGTTTTGCTGCCTGCTGTGCAAGTGCAAGGACCAGAGTTCAATCCCCAGTACCAAAAACAAAAATTAAATAAATAAAATTTTAAAAAAAATGTTAGTGCTTGTCATAGAGTTTGCAATATACATTTACAGCTTATCTAAGACCACCAAGTCTAAGTTGTTAGTTTCAAATAACAGTATACTGCTTCTCTGCTAACATAGGTACCTTAGAGCGGAGCATTCTCAATTCCCCCATGCTACTACTCCCTATGCCAGTGGTGGCAAACCTATGGCACTTGTGCTGCAGCAGGCTGTTTGTATCATTGAAAGCTATAAAAGTTTCACCATCCCTGCCACTGTTGCTGTCACTGATTCCACTCATTCATAAATTATATGCACCCAATATATTGTTGCTACTATTGCTTTGAGCAGTTATCTAATAGATTAAGAATAAAATGTTCTATTATACCTTTCTTTATTCCTCTCCAATGCCCTTTCCTTCTCCCTTCCCTTGTTACTCTCCTCCTCTCCCCACCTTTTTCCTCCCTCTCTCCTGTCTTTCTTCCTTCCTACCTTCCTTAGTTCCTTCTTTCCTTTCTGCTTCTTTGGTCTCTCTCTTGTCATATTTGATTTCTATCTCTAAAGAACTTACTGGAACATTTCTTGTCTAGCATATCTGTTGGCATTACATTTCTTCAGTTGTTATCTGAAAAACATTTTTTTCTTTATGTCAGAAGGAAATTTTTGCTGTACAAAGAATTTTAGCATTGTGTGGATGGGTTATTTGTTTCAACACCTTAAATATTTTACTGCATTCTCTTCTTGCTTACATGATTTCTGAGAACGCTGGTGTAATTCTTACCTTTGTCTTTCCGTAGGTAAGGTCTTATCTCCCTGCATTTTACAAGATTTTCTTTGTTTTTGATTTTTACACCTTGAATTTGATATGTGTACTTATAATTTTTTCTGTATTTACCTTGCTTATTGTTGTAAAAGTTCTTGAACCTGACTTTGGTGTGTGTCCGTAATTTTAGAAAATTCTGAGCTACTATTACTTCAGTTATTTTTTATGTTCCTCTCTTCTTCTAGAGTTCTCATTATGGGCATGTTATGCCTTTTGTAATTGTCCCACAATTCTTGAATGTTCTGGGGTTTTTTTTATTCTTTTGTTTTCTCTTTGTCTTTCAGCCTAGGGAGTTTCTATTGACTTATCATCCAGCTCACTGATCTTTTCCCCAGTCATTTCTAGCCTGATCATCCTTCAAGGCATTCTTCATTTCTGCCACAATGTTTTTTTGTATCTCCCATTTCCTTTTGATTCTTTGTTAGAGTTTCCATTTCTTTTTGATTATGTGACTGAACTGTTCTTTTTTATAGGTATTAATTTTAGGGTATAGTAGTTTTTTAAAAGGCTGGTTTTCATTGTGGGATTTTCATACAGGCATATAACATATTTTGATCATATCTAGCCCCCTATTACCCTGCCTCACACCTACTTCTTCCTCTTCTTTATTCTCTTTCTCTGGTCAAGTAGTGTCCCTCCTGCTTTCATGTCCATTTTTAAAAAATCCACGTACTTATTTTCTGAGTCTGGCTTGTTTCACTTAATGTGATGGTCTTTATTTCCATCCATTTTCCCACAAATGACATAATTTTGTTTGTTCTATGGCTGAATAGCACTCCATTGTGTGTACATATCATATTTTCTTCAACCATTGATCTGTTGATTTTCATTTAGACTGATTACATATCTTGGCTATTTTGAATTTGTGCCACAAGAAACAAAGATATACAAGCTTCTCTATAGCATATTGACTTAATTCTTCTGTTACCCATGTGTTCTTAAATGTTTTCTACTTTTTCCATTGGTTCTTGCTCTGATTCAACTCTACTCATTGCATTTTGATTCTGGCACCATCTGTAATTCACAAGTTAATTGTTTAGCCCTCCACAAGTCTGCCTCTTTCTCTAGATGCCAACAGCAAGTGTGGTCCCCATATTTCCTATGCTTCTGACTTACAAGCTATAAATTTTGAAGTCCCAACAACCACTCCAATTTTGATAATTCACTCTAATGACTCACAGAACACATTACAAATGCTATACTGCTGGGGATTTAGCTCAGTGGTTCTGCCGCCTGGCTTGCAAGCGCAGCTTCCCAAAAATGCTGTTCTTACAGATACAGTTTTATTATGAAGGAAACACACAAGAAAAGTTCTGGATAGGCCGGGATTCTGTGCTCTTGTATCCTTTCTATGGAATCTGGATGTAGCATTGTCTGTGCACCGCAGTGTCTTCATGATTTGGGATGCTCCACTTGGTGTCCAGAGTTTTCGTATGGGCTGTCATCATACAGGCATGACTGTGTAAACCACTGGGCATGTGACTGAGTTCAATCTTCAGTGCTTTCTCCTTCATGGAGGTCAGACTGGCCCAGGATTCCAGCCTTCTCATCATGAGTTTGGTCTCTCTAGTGACCAGCCCTGATCCTGAAGCTAATTAGGCATCTACCATGAGTCATTTCATTAAGATCAACATTAACACAAACATGCCCATAACTGAGGAAGTTCCAAGGGATTTTGAAATTCTTTGCCAGGAATGGGATCAAAGACCAAATAAATTTTTTAGCATACCATAAAACCTTTAATATATCAATCACAGTTGTTGTAAGCTTCTTATCTGACAATTTCAAAATCTGTGTTATATCTGAATCCAGTACTGATGCTCATACTGTTTCTTCAGATCGCATTTTCTTCTTGCCTTTAGTATATCCAAAATTTTGTTGTTGGGCACTGAGGCAGTCAGGCTATCAGTATAAAGATGATATTAGTCTGGCCAGGACATGGGTGTTTCCTGTTTAAGGTTTATCATAACTGTGCACCAAAGATTCCATTTTTCTCTAATTTCCCATTGTTTGCCACTTCCATGCTGTCTCCAAGTCTCCTAAGAACCTCTTCTTAAATAGAATGTCTCTCTTAGGTGTCTCATTTGTAACCCACTGTTTTTATATAGGAGCCCTGTCAGTGTGGGGATAAAATTTTGAGGAAGGGAAGCATTCCACCTTAAAATTATATATCAGTTTTTTAAATGGACTTGAGTTCCCGAGTTGTAGCCATCAGTAATTTTCTCAACTTTTTTTTCCCTATTATGCAAGACAGAAAATCTAGAATGACTAACAATGCCTAGCTGCTCTTCCTCTTCATCAGATAAGGCTGTAGCAAAGTAGCTTCCCTTGAGCACAATCTCTTTAGAGAAAGTAGAACTGTCTGGGCTTATTTCAAAGTGGTTACTTCTGTTCTTCACTGCTCACAGAAGAGATTGTCTCTCATATTTTACTCACACCTGGTGGGTCTTCTGAAGGCCAACCCCATACCAGTATAGGAGGCCCCCTAAAACAGGGTACAGTAGATTTTAACTCTGGAGTTAGTCTGCAGTCAGCTTTCAGCAGTTCATCAGTTGCTGTTTATTTGTTCCTACCAGTTTCTATCTCCATATGTCTCTGGTCCCTGTAAACTGTGATTCTCCATACTTGCATGTCTGTCTGGTTTTTGCTGTGGCAGTTTGTGATGTGACCTCAGTGCTCTTGCAGATCTAATTAAAGTTGCTGATTTTTAGTTTGTTCAGCTGTTTTTGTATAGTCAGAACAGGAAAGATAATTTCAGAGCTCTTTGTGTGTCAGAGCTAATCAGGAGGCATGACCAGTATGCAACTAGAAGCAGGGGTCTGAAATCCATATGTACTTAGGCCATGGCCCATGGGGACAGGTGTATTGATTACTTCCAGTGGTCACTGGCTCCTTCATAAAACCAGCTTTTCAGCTAAACTGCATTCTACAAATGTACTACTTGTGAGGTTACTGGTCAATTAAATGCAGTCTTCAGAAGAAAGACCTTTTAGTGAGATTTGGCTTTGTGATTTGAACTGGCCTTTTTGTTTCCACTCTGTCCAATCCCAGAGGCCTTTTCAGCTGATGAATGGGATTCTCATATGTTCTGTTCATCGCTATTACTCTTAATGTATTCTAGAACATGATTTTTCTGGCTTGTAAGCATCTCCAACCCAACTTATGAGTTTTCATCTCTTTGGATTTAAATCAGAAACATTTTAGTAAGTCTGAGCCCTAGAGACCCACTACTAATAAGACTATCACTAGGATGAATGGATGAAGGGGTGTGTGTGTGTCTGTGTGTGTCTGTGTTCAAACCTGTATCAGTGATTTTATATATTTATACCTATGTTATAAATTTGTGTATCTGATTTCTATGCTAGATCTAGTAATATATATATACATATATATATACTTATCTAAATCTTTTTGAACAATTATATAATAAGAATTATTTAATACCTATCTTTGTAAGCACATTTATAAACTTTTGACATGAGATTTGTAAGTTCCTAACCAGCATTAATATTATATTAAGAAATTTGTAATAAAAGTGTCTAACATCTCTTTTCATAAAATATATAACAGTTTAGAAAAATAGTGTATTTTAAGGCATATGTGGAGCAAACTGACATATTCTTTCATCTACAAAAGTTGCAAGAAGTTCATGAGAAACAAAAAGATTGAGTTGTCAGTATTCATAGTGCTTCTCCCTGTTCATTTATTACTTTGTGCACCAGCGTATTCTGGTAAATGCTTAATAACTGGTTCTCCCAAAAGAAATGCCCCAAGTGTGGAATATATTAAATTCTTTAGTGAAAATACCCCCATAATGGTCAATTCCAGGGCCGCGTAACACTGAGTAGCAGAGGCATGCACTAATCAGATCTCGTTAGGTCCTAAGGACTGACTGGAGCATTTGCTGCCTGTAAACAGGAGACAAAGGAGTGTTAGGGGCATCATAACTGTTTGAGAATGTTGACATCTTACAAACATGAGGGGAAAGTCAGAGGTTGGGGCTGGTGAGGCTTCTCAGTGATTTTTCATGGAGATTTTGCTGGTTTCTGAGTGATGATGTGGGCTTTGAAAATATATGGACCATTTGATTTTCAGATACCTAGGCAATCAAGGTGACATTTGTGTTATGCTTTTAGTGTGTCAGGTAGGAAAAAAATTGTCAGTTGGGAAATAATGCTGTTTTTTATTCCTTAGCATTTAGAGTTTAAATATAATGACTTTAGTAATAATCCCACTAATACCTACATGTGTCTTGGTAAGATATCCTATTTTTTCCACAGTATTGACCATTTAATCATTGAAGGTGTTATGTGAAGAGAATATGATGACTCTAAGAATGTTGCTGGTACTGAAGTTTTGATGAGATCCAAAGAGTGTTGACAGTTCCCTAATGAGGAAAGTGGACCAAGGTTATTTGTTGGTAGTTTGATAGAACAGACTGTGTCCTTAAATGTATTTATCACATGGATCTACTTAGGTTCCAGTCAAGACATCACTGTGTACATACATGTTTATTAATGGAGCTTTCCAGGTATCCAGGCAAGTGATAAGGAAGGATAGATAACACCCTTGACTAACACTGAGAAACCATGAAATTAGAACTGTGACACTGGCACTTGTGTTCTCAAGTCTTTTGCTCTCCCATCAGGCTCTCTCCAAGTGCATGGAGATGAGCTCTTGTTACATTTCTCATTAAAGATGTTGTTTCCAGACATCAAGGTAATTAATGATACTGTTGAAATTCTACTGAAATTGTTTTTGGTATGTGTGTGGATCAAATAATGGCTAGCTTAAGTGGGAATGCTCAGCTTAACTGAAGGTGATTCTGGGTGTGGGTGATCCACCTAAGGATTGTTGCCAGAACTGCATAAAAGGAGGATAGGAGGGAAGGAATGCTGGTTGCTGATTTCCCAGGAGAAGCTTTGTTGGAGCTGGAACTCAGTGGCTTTTCTTGCTGTTGCTCCATCAGTGGGTGGGTGGGTGGGGGGTGCTGGTCTTTGCCTTTGTCTTGAGCATCACTTCCTGGCTCCAGTGCAGATCCCTCAGTGTTCTGACATAGATTGTTCACCCTGCCGGCATAGACTTTTGAGCTTCTACCACTTGCCCTTGGGCCTTTTGGTGTGGATTCTTGATATGAACTTGCATGAGACATTGCTGAGGGCTGTAGGCCTCTGGCTGGACTCATGTGGAATATTATGTGGAAAGATCTATTGCACTTTGCTGCATTTGATTTTTTGGGAGAATATTGTAAGACAGTCCTATAAATTTGTATATCCTGTGGTAAATCTGTTTCCTTGGAAACACCAACTAGAGCAGTATGTTTATAGGCAAAAAATAAATTTGTAACAGTAAACATGGATTTTTCTTTATTTGCAGGTATAGACATGCAATAAGATGTGCACCAAACACTGAGATTTTTAGATTTCTGTCAAGACCTTATAGTAACCCTTTCAACTGTTGGTCAGCACACCATGTAGGTAGGTGGTTTCATGTAGGTTCTGATGTAGGCCCAAACCACAGCACAGCTTGGCATCTTACTGGGTTTACCTTCTCAAATATTCTTAAAGATGTATTTTCTAAAGCCTTTGCAGATTTCTATCATGAGATCACAGTTAATCTAACATCAGCCTTTAATGGCAGACATTGCTGTTATGCAAACAAGTGCTGATGTAGACCAAAACTAAAGCACAGACCACCTGATCTTCAGATCACATGAGGCAAGTGAAGTTATGGTTTCCCTACCACTTGCCATCATGATTTCTTTGCCAGTATTCAGGTGAGAAATAATAACATCCTTAGGAACACTTGAAACCATGCAGTTTCTTTTCTGTATTTCAGAGAGAATGTGTAACCCTGTGAGGAGGTTGCACATATCCAAGTATTTATCACATAGTCCCAACTATAGTAATCATAGGAACTAGGCAGATATTCCACGAAGAAATGTTGTCTTATCTGACATTATCCTTGATC
Organism: Heterocephalus glaber; assembly: GCF_053883595.1. Classification (NCBI taxonomy): domain Eukaryota; kingdom Metazoa; phylum Chordata; class Mammalia; order Rodentia; family Bathyergidae; genus Heterocephalus; species Heterocephalus glaber. The sequence continues at coordinate 48,928 of NW_028258325.1, read as the reverse complement.
TTGGAGAACTACAAGAATCCAGGTAGAGTCCTGTGATCATGGATGTAATAGAAGCTATTCAACAGTTCCTGGTAGGTTGTGTCTTGATTCCTGTCAAGGGTTAACAGTGAACTTAAAAAGTTCATTATCAGGAGATATTTCTGAATTAGAGTAATTATTTTCATGTACAGCACATGCCAGACCAACCAATAAATAATCAAATATCTGAGTCAGTGATGTTTGTTTCCCTACAATTTTTATCATATGATTAAAAAAATGTAAGTATGTAGAAAAGGAATGCAGTATTTTGTATTCTAGAAACCATATTATTGCATTATCTTACATTTAGAGAGAATTTACCCTGGGAATTTCAAATGACTTGCATGTACTCAGGTTATTATTATGCATTTATGCATCATGGTAGTTAACAAGTTAAATATTAGCAGTCATGAGATAATGAGGTTTGGAACAATGATGTTCATGATAAAATAATCAAGAATACAAGTAGAGTTGATGAATCCAGGTGGAAATGAAATCTTGAAATAATGACAATAAAGAAAGTTATTTGAAGGGTCCCAGTAGAAAAGTCTTACCATACTTATACTTGTCACCCATGTTTTTACATTTCCATGCAGATACGGTGGTAAGTCTCATGATGACCAACAGTGGCAGTTTGTTGTATCCATGACCATGATGATCAAGAGGGATAATGTAAGTGTGGGGTCCTTACATTTATTTTAGCATGTTTCCTGTACATATTTAGTAAAGGAATGATTCTGTTTACCACTGCTAGTAACAATTAGCTTATTATATAAAGTTTTGATAAACTCTGGATTTAATTCTAGAAGGTGTGGAGGCATATGCAGGGATCCATGTAAGTTATCCAACTGATCCACATCACAGTATTGACCATAATTTTTTCTACAGGTAGCCAGCCAAGAGAAAATGGTGTGAAGAACAACATCTCTGACCTTGAAGTTCTAAAGATCTAAGTACTTCAGTTGGTTTCCCTGATGATGGAGGTGACCAAAATTTTAAAGTTGTCCTTTTTTTCTCCCCTAAGGTGAAAGATGATGTGTTCTAAACACACATGTCAAAGTGTTGTCTAAGATTCCAACAGTTATTAAATTATAGTGATTGAAATTAAGAATGGTAATTTATGAAATGTTATGACTAACCTGGTAAGTAAGAAATTGTCCCTGCCAAGATGCCAACAAATAGCCTTCAGATTTCTTGGTAAAGTGGATGGGATATCTAACAAAATGTTACCCTGGATTTTTGGCAGGTATTCCATTAAGTTTTATCCTAGTGTACAGGTTTGTTGACTTTAAATCATTAGAGGCATTTCTTATTTTTTGGTATTTATATCATGAATTATGCTTTTGAACTCCTGTGGTAACCTCTGCTTATAACGCAGTTCAAAATATGATTTGTCAGTAATGCTTTTTGTAAATATGAGATTGTACTATGGACTTATTTAGAGATTGTGATAGGTTATTGTATAGGGATGCAGGTCATTGACCATATTTCCTATCCCCTAGTATTGACCATGGGAATTTTGCTAGTGTTTCTGCCAAACAAGATGATATTTCTCAGTAGGCTTTTAGCTCAGTGTTCAGCTTTAGCCATGTAATTGTGATAAGAATATGATTTGTCATGTTGAAAGCCATGACCAAGGGAATGTGTCAATGTCTTCCTTGAATGACATAGGTTCCAAAATCATTTTTCATGATTTGATTTTCAAGTTCCTCTGAAGACACTGTGGTTATTGGGTGTTTGTACCTGTACATGACATATCTTGGTTCTTATTTTTTTCCCATTACCTCTGCACCCTTCACACCCTCCACCCTTCCCTATTTACATAGATTTCATTTCCATTTTCTTTCTTTTCTCATGGTTTTTCGTTTCCCTCTTTTCCGTTCACCTTCCCCTCCTTTCACTCCTTTGTCTTTGGACCTTTTTTCTTATTTGAAATTATCAATTATTCATTTTAATCATTTTAACCCTTGTTTACTCTATCAATTTCTCACACTAGTGAAACTATTTGGTATTTGCACATGTGTGTCCTATTTATTTCACTTAAGAGTATGGCCTTGATATGCATCCATTTAGCTATAAATGACTCTAGCTTTTCATTCTTTATGGCTGAGTAGTACTCCATTTTATAAAAAAACCACATTTTCTTTATCCAGTTTCCAGTTGGTGGGCACTTGGGCTGCTTCCAAGCTTTAGCTATTACAAACTGTGCTGCTATGAACATGGGGGCACATATATCACTGTGGTATGATTCTTTTAATTCTTTTGGGAAGATACCCAGCAGGGGAATAGCTGGGTCAAATGGGACCTCTAGTCCTAGTTCTTTGAGGTATCTCCACACTGACTTACACAGTGGTTGCACCAGTCGGCACTCCCACCAACAAGGGAGAAAGGTTCCCTTCTCCCCACACCCCTGCCAGCATTAGTTATTGGTTGATTTCTTGATAGCAGCCATTCTTTCTGGGGTGAAGTGGAATCTCAGTGTTGTTTTCATCTGCATCTGTTGAATGATGAGTGATGTTGAACATTTTTTCATATATTTGTTTGCTGCTTTTACTTCCTTGAGTGAGAAATGTCTGTTCATTTCAGATGCCCATTTTTGAATTGGGTCTTTGAATTTGGGGGGTCTGATTTTTTCAATTCTTTATATATTCTAGATAGTAGTCCTTTGTCTTAGGTACAACTGCTAAATTTTTTTCCATATTGTAGGTTGTCTGTTATCTCTGTTGGTGGTTTCTTTTGCAGTGTAGAAGCATTTTAGTAAGATGAGATCCCAGTTGTTGATTCTTTCTGCTAGTTCCCGTGCTACTGAGGTTTTGTTCATGAAGTCTTTTCCTATGCCAATATCTTCAAGAGTTCTACCTAACTTATCTTCCAGCAAGTTTAGTGTTTCTGTCTTAATATTTATATCTTTAATCCACTTCAATCTTAGTTTAGTGCATGGTGATAGGTGTGGGTCTAGTTTCAATCTTTGGCAGGTTGAAATCCAGTTGTTCCAACACCATTTATTAAATGGGCTCTCTTTCAGGGAGGAGGATTTTAGTGAAACTCAAAGAAGCTTAGATCACATGACAGCACCCACCACACCACATGACCTATTAGTCTAGGTCAGGGTCTCCATTGATATTTGAATGAAGGTCTCTTTTTCTGGAGATGTTTCCTGCTGAGAAGGGATGAAGATCAGGGCTAGACCTGGATCTGATGAGGCCTGTGGCAAGTGGCGACCTCTTCCTTTTGTCGTACTGGCTGGTACCCTGCCATGATGAATTCCTTGACTGATTGGTGAATACCCTCAATCATCCTGCAAGAAATTTTGAAAACAGCAAACCAGGCACAGTCCAAAACAGAGAATTAAACAGATAATACTGAGGGGTCCCAAGAGTAGTAATAGCCAGGTGAGCCATGAGCTCCAGGAACCAAATGTACCCCACCATTGATTAGTAGCTTGGGGGGCATATCTATCTGGCCCATTGAGTTTTAATTTTTTTCATTTGACATGTAATTTTTTATTATTTACATAGGTTTTACAGAGACAGCTGGATGTTTAGGGGCTCATTTGTTATAGAAATAAGAGACTGTTATGGAAGACATCATAGCTCCTAATCTAAGGGCCCCTGTGTCATGTCCTTGCTCTAAGAGAATGAGTGGAAAAGTGATAAACACAATTTATATGATCTTTATAATCCTTTTTTTTTTGGAATATAAAAGGTGTATGTAACTGAGCAAATGTCTTTTGGAGGCCAACATACCAATGAGTGTAGTGTTACTATGAACCTGACTTCTCCTTGAAATTCAAGGCCAGGACAGTTTTATTCCTGTATCTCTCAGTTTTTGGAAGCCTCCTAGATATATTTAAAAATAAAGAGAACTGATAACCTCCACAAGGACCCTGGCTAACTTAAGGTGATCAAGTGTAACATAAAAGGCTTGATGTTTTTAGACACGGGTAGGTATCCAGGAAATATGAGCACAATGAGAAGAGGCACCATAAACAGAGAACAAGGATGTGAATTATTTTAAAAGGAATAAATCTTGTAGCTGCTTGGTATAGAACTTATCCTGACTGTGGCTGACAAGCAGGTGATTTTTTTCCCAATACTCTTACTTTATGGTTTCTTGGGTTTTTTTTTTTTATCACTACACAATAGTTAATTAGTTATCACAGAATCAGAAAAACACTTATCTAAAAGGAGAGATCTGGAGACCAGTGGTTTCTAGGATTGGGTACCTGTAAAGAACTTCTTTTATTTTTTTTGAAAAGAATCTGTACACACTTGTAGCTAATTAATGATTTTTGCTTCTATTTAGTACCCAGAGTTTTGTCTTTTTGAAATGGCTGTGTCATGAGTGAACCAAAAGATTTTAATGGGTGGGCTATGTCTTAATTTTTCTGAAGTCTAGCTTTATTATTATGTCATTGTTTTATACCTCTTTTGGTTATTTTTTCTGCTGGGTGTTTAAGACCAAGTTAAAGCGAGACCTATGTCAATCAATATGAACCTCTTGCTATCTATTAAGGTCAGTTAAGTCTCCCCAGGCCATTACTTTAGAACTATGCATAGTGCCTCTCTCCTCCTCTGTCAGTGTCAGCTGTCTGGATGGATTATGGCCTTGCTTGACCAAGTTGCTTTCAGTGAAAGCATTGGAGATATTTTTCTTGGTGACCCTCCTTTGGCACACAGTATATTGTCCTCTGGTGTCCAGCAATCTCCCAGTTTAGGAGGTTGAGTGACTTTCCAAAGATGTAGAACCCTGTAGAGAAGGTTCCCTCATGTTCTGGAACTTTGTTGACCTTGAGGGGCCAGGGCCAAAATATCGGCTGTCCTCATAGCCCAGTTACCTTTTACTTTTGGTCTCCAAACTTTAGTTGTTGAACATCCAGAAGAGAAGGTCAATAGCGTTAGCATTGTAACAAGAATAATGAACTTAACTATTATAGTTTTACCACAATAGCAAGCATTTTGGAATTTAAAATATAGAGAACTGTTACTGTTATCAGTCATGGTTGTTTTTTAGTAGTTGAATTTCTGTAGAATATTAACAGAAAAAGAACCACAAATAATATTTTAACATGACAATTATGATGACTTTACCTTTGTATCACATTTAAATGTCCATCTTGATATAAAATAGCCATTGTTAAACTTACTCATTTTTGAAAAACACCAAAAGTTTTTACCTAAATTATTACCTTTAAAATAAATAAATAGATAATCTTTTGATAGGATACCATCTAAAGATAATAGCCCATATATGTATCTGTTATCATAAATAGCTAGAGTGTATAAAAAGGCAAATACCTGAATCAAAAAGAGGTTATTATCATAAACAAATATTAGAAAACCTGTACAGTCAGAAAATACAAATACATTTAGTACACTAGAAAAAATAAAGCCCTGTTATTGTTGTTTTTTACAGAATATTTAGTCCTTTGAAAATGACCAGTGTAAGCACACAATAATAACATATTTAGAATTTATCCCTTTGATGACAATTGATATAAACAGTATAATAATATATTTAAATAATATTTATTCCTGTAAGGTTTTTACAAGGCTAAGAAAACTATCGGGTCTGTTGTAAGATGAAAACTGTTGAGGTCCCCCTAGTGAACAAAGACTGGAAAATATTTCCATGTGGCCGCTCCTTTGTTTACCAAGGGGAGCATGCCTTGAACTTAATAACCTTTATCTATAAACAAAACAGCTGTACGATTGGACAAAAAACAAAGATATAAGACAATTTCTAAAACTAGGGTGGACTCAAATATATTTAGCCCAATGGAATTATAATCTCCTTATAATTTTAGGTTTATAATTATAAATAAGACTATTTAAAACTTTTTGTAAGTCAGTTAACAGAGATCTCTTGTAGAATTAAAATCAGAAAGAATGAAACCTCTATTCCTGTAAACCTTTGATAAACAAACATATATATTTCCTTCATAAATCACTTCCACACACCTTCTTGATGTACCTAGGCCTTTTGGTCTTGTCCTGCTAACAAGACAAACATATAAAATCCCTTTATATCAAAAATATGTCTTTTACTTATAGCTTTTTAAATATTTGGTCTCCGACTCACTATAAACATTTTATACTTTTGTCCATCATTATCTTATCCCTAGTGGTCTTTGTTAAGTAAATAAAGTTCCAATTCCTGTTTAATGGTTAGACACAGGTGGTTTCTGCCACTGATGACAGCCCTAAACACATGACAGTTAAGGCACTTGTCTCACAGGTTTGTTCAAGGATTCCCACTTTGTTCTTTAGTTAGGATGTTATCTATAGTGGAGCTAAAAATCAAAGAAGCTATATAACCTTTACTTTAAACAGCAGAAGCAATGGGCTAAGGCAAGTTTTTAAAGGGATACACTACCTAGTTTGCTTCCACAACTACTTTAATAGCTAATCTATTAAGCTTTAAAACTTTTTCCTATCAACAGTTATAAAGTGGGGGAGGTATGAGCGGTGAGTGATCGGCTCAGGCTAGGATGATTTGAGAAGGAGAACAGGTTTGACAGGGGGAGGGTTAAAAGCATAGTTAGGAAAGCCTTGTATGTAGGGGATTTCTGACCATTTGCCATTGCATTGACAGAAGTTGTGTAAATCACACAATAAGTTAAACTTGAAAGTGCCATTTTTTGGGCCCTGGAAACCCATTATCTAATTTATACTGAGGTCAAACCTGATTGTAATAGAAAACAAGTCTTTTTGGCTTAAAGTCTGGTCCCAACAATCGGAGGAGTTTGAGTTGTGCCAGAAGGCAGCCCAGAGGCGTTGAGGGGTGGGGTTTGGATTGTTGGGTCCCCTGATTAGAGCAGGTGAGGAGGCGGCAGCCCCTGGGGGGAAAGACAAAGGGGAGAAATGTCCTTGTCTCCTTTGACAATCTCCGAGTGAGTCTCCCAAAGGGAGAGAACGAGAGGAGGTTGGCTGATGGGACTTCTAACAGGGGCACGGTCTTGGGCCCAGAGGCCGTGGGGGTTTCTCTGACCAAGCCCTTGGATTTCTGAGAAGTCCCCAGAGGTGGAGAGAACACGAGACAGAGAACCCGACGAGAGGGAGGCTGAACTCCCTACTCACTCAGATATTGGTGACCGGTGTGGATGTGTAGCGCCAGCAATGGCAAAGGTAGAAAGCCCCGGAGGGTTGTGGCAATGGCAGGCAGGTAGGTCCGTTGGAGATGGCCAAAAGGTCAGTTAACCCCTTCCTGGGTGGGATCGTCCATTAATGAACCATTTACCATCCGAGTCACAGCACCAGAAAAATCAGGTAAAAGGGCCGAAGACCAAGACCAGACCAGGACACAAGAAGCCTTTGTTAGGGGAATAGATGTGCCGGGCTGTCTCGGAACAAAGGAGAGAAAAAGCAATATGGCCGGGGCAGGGTGAGTCTTTTATAGAGATTGGGGTGGGGGTTGCATTGGGAGAGGTGGGGTTGAGTGGGCTAGTGACTAGGGAATGGAGGAGCCTATGAGGTCACTAGGTGGTAGGAGGTGAGCAAGTATTAGGTTACTTCCTGGGCTGGAACAGGGGCATACTCGGAAGAAGGGTTTATTCTTTGGTGAGAGCAATCATCTTGGCATGACATCACACAGGGGAGGGGGCAAGGCACCATAGGAAGAGGGCAGCTACTACAAATAATAGCTGCTGAGGTGGTGGGAGACCTATCACCCATGACAAGGAGGCACTAGGGATCATGCAACATCTTAGAAAAAAGCCTAGAGTCCCAAGAGCTGATGGAGGAAAAGAGGCAGATTGGAGATGTCGAGAGGAAATTGCCAGCACCCTCTTACCACTTAGCTTGGCCACATGGATCCAGTGCTTGACCACCCTGGCCCTGTCTCCAGCCCTCGTGCTGGGACCCCCAAAGCAGGAGGTGATCGTGCAGTTGGCCACGTGATTAAAATGTGTGATAGTGGCCTGAACGGTAGGTGCCAGAGGTTTTTTGCACTTTTTGTTTCTTCGGGTACAGATTGAGCACAGGCAGTCCCAGGGCACCACATTTTTGAACAGCTCCTGTGGAGGAAGACAGCATCACACAGGCAGAACCCACCCCAGATAGTCGATGGCTTCAGCCATCCACAGGCAGGTGGCCGTGGCCTGAGCTAGAGATCAGGAAGCTGCAGATATGGACAGAGACTTTTGCACATAGCCGGTTTTCCTCCACTGCCCACTAGTGATGTCCAACTTATGACCTAGGACCTAGCACTGATGTGAAAATCAGTGGAATTTTCCCCATGCCCATCCTCCCAAACCTCTAGCACAGGCAGACATCTGAGTCCCACTCATTCTGAGGTATTGTCTTCTTTCCAAACTCACCTGCCCTCTGCTCCTTTGCCCAGGTCAGTGGCACATTTCCTGGGACAGCTATGACTGGGGGCTCTGTGTGGGTGTCTTCTGTAGAACCCATGAATCTCAAATGCCTACAAAGTGATAAGGCTGGCCAGGTCTCCTGGGATGATGGCAAGGTGACATGTGCTCCTGCCTGCACCTCAGAGCACACCCTCCTCGGTGAGTTGGTCTGACTCCCTGCCCTGTTTCCCAATTGTTCAATCGCAGTTGACATCACAGTCACTGTGTGAGGCGGGCATGTGAGTACCCTTTCTTTACTGTCGACCTCAACCCAAGGACAGGAGTGGCTTGGGGCTGAGAGACAAGTATAGGTGATGCAGTTGGTAGAAGAAGGAATTTTGATTTGGTAAACTGGGAATGTCAGGCCTGAGATCAGTGTGAGAAGGATGGGTTTCCCCGCCCCACCCCACCCCACAGAGCTCAGCTGCTCACCATATCCATCAAGGTCAGCTGCTCTGCCAGCAGCTTGGGAGAGAAGGCTAAGAGCACCTTCTGCAAGGACCTGTTCTTGTCAGCGGCAGCAGAGAGGCAGGGGTGCTATGGAGCTGGCTTCTGCTTCTCTCCTGTCTCCAGAGGAAGCTCTTTCTCTGGTGCTGGCTCTGGCTGCAGAGCAGGCCCATGGTGTTCTGGACATGGAGCCGGAGCTAGGAGGAGGAAAGCTCAGCAGTGTTGGTCACTTGCCAGTACCCTGTGGAGCACAGAAAAGACATCCTGGCCATCTGGGGGATTCCAATGCCCAACCAAAAGCCATGAAAGCCTTCCGGACTTCTGTGGCCCTCACCATCTGTTTTGGCCTCGTGGGGCTCTAGATATTCCACCTGAGCAAGGGGAAGGCACAAGGGAGGCTCCATGTCTGCTCCAGGTGAGTTCACTTGCAAGCCGGCCCTTTTGATCTTGATTTGCTGAATGTCTGGTGGATGGTGCCATTCGGACCAGGTTTCCAAAATGGGAGAGGCGGTGCTGGGGAGAGACAAGTGAGCAGCAGAGTCAGAGGCCCGGGCTTTTCTTCCACCCTGCCTCTCTGAGACAGTGTCGTGTCTTGTGTGGTCCTCTGTGCCTCGGTGTAGAGGAAAGCAGACCCCACCCCAAGCCCTCTGTGACTGTCCTAGCCTTGGCTGACTTTGTCCCACTAGGCTAATGCTAACATGGGTTTCCACTTCACACTGATGATCCTTTCTGAGTGAGGCAGGCACAAAACTCCGTGCACCTGAGCGCTCGGTGCTGGGCTCCAAGCGAAGTAGTCCAAAACAATCCGGACCCTAGCAGGCCCCAATGTTTGCTGTACCTCTAGCAATGAAGTGGGGGCTGCAGAGTGGTGGGGCAGCGGGACAGAGCTCTGACACCTCACAGCCTGCCCCTGTCCAAGCAGGACCCTTACATACCCTGAGTGCGAGGGGAAGCACTGCCCATGAGAGGTCACGGCTGGCGCTGACATCCAGGATGGGCACTGGGCTGCCTCTCTCACATGTGGGTTCCTCCTGAACATTAGCTGGAAACATCTGCGGCCAGAGCCAAGCCAAGGTCAGAAAAGGCTCGGATTTTGGTCCTTTCTGTGGCTAGACCTTCAGAAAGTGGGAAAATGGCAACAGCTCATCCTCCCCTCTTCTCTGTCTCCCTCCAAGGGGCCAGGATGGGAGACAGCTTCAGAAGGGCACCCAGTTTCGCTGGGTTCTAATACCAAGGGAGTGAGGTCACATCCTCAAAGTTTCGCTACAGTTAGGGTGAGGAAGTGGCTTAGGACCAAAGGGCAAGGTGCACTTTGGGTTGCGGTATTTGTTGGGATTTAGTTGAGGTTTTGGAGTACATTTAGGCTTCTATTATGGCTGAGGGTAGGAGATTCAGTGTTAGAAAGTAGGCCTGCAGTTTACATTGTTGTTTATTTTTATTGTGCAGTTCATAATCATTTGAGGAGTGGCTACATGTACATAACAGAGCTTGAAGGGCTGGGGATTTAGCTCAGTGGCACCGTGCCTGCCTCACCAGCATAAGGTCCTGAGTTCAATCCCCGGTACCAAAAGAAAGAAAAACCAAAAATACCAAAACAACAACTCATAGTACAGCTTATATATATAACGAGTTATATATGACTGCTCAGAGCCCGGGCGAACAGAAAGGGAGGAAGCCGGGACCAGCGAGGCCAAGAATTCACTCTCCCTGTCAGCTCAGCGCAGCCACCGGGGTCCCTGAGAGGCCTTCGGGACAAGGAAGGAAGCACACGTCGCAAGACTCGGAAGGCCCCAGGCCACAGGAAGGCAGAGCGCCAGGGCGGCGAACAGCTCACTTGAGAGCCCCCTGTGCCACTGCGGAGCTCAGCTCAGGCGCCCAGCGGAGCCCTCAGGGCAACGATCCCAGCGGGGCATCACTGTGGCTCCAGGAACAAACCTTCAGATAACCGGGAAAGGGCAGGGTTCTCCTAGGCAGAGGAGTAAGGAGTGCTTGTTGGAGATGCCCCGCCCTCTGGGGAGCCTAGGTCCCCGCCCTCGCTCTGAGCTGTGCCAGGCCAGCATTCTCTCAGTTTTCCTGGAGGCTAAACCTCTTCCAAACAAAAATTAATCAAGACATTTAAAGACCTAAATTTAACAAGCAAAAGTTCAGGGTGTGATATCTAAGGTCACTACGGAAAATCCAGAGACCAGATACATCACTCCTAACTGCAAGAGAAAAGGAAAAGTCAGGTGTGATGGTGCTTCCCAGCAATCTCAGATCTCAGACACTGAGCAAGACCTAAACACTCTCTCTCTCTCTCTGAAAAAGAAACAGTGAGGTGAATTACTTCTGAAGAAATAACGAAAATCTTCCAGCCTACTTAGAGGAAGCAAGACAGAGAGGAAGACAGAATAAGGTGGTAGAAATAAGCACGAATATACGAACATATTCTCTTTATGCTAGGCATCCTCATACAATCCTGGCAGAGCTGGGGACTCTGGCAACCTCAGCGCGTGATCTCAGCACAGGGCTCTGCTGCCCTCCGGTGGTCGCTCGGTGTCAATGCACGCCCCGCCTGCTCTGGTCCCAGGAGCAGAGAGCTCCAGCTTGGGAAGCTGACCTGCAGGGATGGGCACCCCTCCTCCTGCCCCCAAGGTCGCCCTCCCATCCCTCTCCCTTGGGGACAGTTTAGAGCTACCTGTCTGCACAGCCTCACACACTCACAAGCCGCCTCTGGGAGGTGATTGCCTCATGGGCGTGGTACACCTGGTTTGTCAGGAGGTGGGATCTGGGCTGAGAGAAATCACCTGGTTCAGGGCCTGGAAGCCTTCATCTCACTGCCTCTGCTCCCTGGACTCTGCTTTCTGTCTGCCAGGCCCCTCTGCCGTGCCGCGCTGGCTTTGAGCTGCTGTCTAGGGACTGAAACCTCTCCCAAGTGCGAGCCGAGATAAACCTCTCCTCGGTTAACTTGTGTGTGTCCGGTAGCGTGTCTTGGTGACCAAGTCACTCCCCTCGAGGTCCTGCCCTCGACACCTGCACGGCACGTGAGTGACACCTCTCGGGGGCAGGTCCAACCTTGGCTCTTGGGGAGGTTCTGGAGATGCGGTGGGGCAGCCCCCGGTGAGTCCTGGACGGGTCTAGGCCCCTGCCCCAGGTGTGTGGTCAAAAACAGTATGGTGTGTGGGTGCAGGAGTGGCTCTGCCTGTGTCCGACGCTCTCAACAAGACCCCGGCAGCTTCCCGGCCGGACCTGTGCCCACTTCAGTCTGAGGGTGTGGGCCCACCTGAGCCACACTAGAGCTCCTGACCTGGCAAGACCCGTGGGGTCCTGATCCTTCCACGAGCTCTAGAAAGGCTCAATCAGTCTCTGAGAGGGTCTGACTCCCCTGCTGCTCAGCCATCACACAGCGCCCAGTCACGTCCTGTCCTCCTGGGATTTCTTCCCCAGCTAGCAAGGGCGGTCCATTGTGACCTCACTGGTGTGTAGGGCTGTCTTAGTCTGCAAGCTGCAGTCCTTCTGCCCCAAGACCTCTGCTGCTTTGCTGATCTCAAGACATTGACAACATTGCTTGCTGTCTGCTCAGGGCCTGGTCGTCTCCATGGCAAAAGGCTTTGGCCATTCATACCCATGTCCATCCGTTGCCTCAGCCTTTCTCTTCAGCCATAGCAAGTGTCCTAGCAGAGGTTCTTCAGCCTTAGTCAGCCCACTTTATCTTGCTCCTTTTCTTCCTCGTAGGCACAACAGGCATTGGGCTCTCCCATCCCAACAGCAGCATATGCATCCTTTTCAACTGGAGTAAATTTTAAAGTGATTTTTTTAATAGTGTCTCCCATAATTCATTTTTCTCTTATGGCCAAATTTGGGACCCATATCACTTAACCATATTTCAGGCTAAAAGTAAGAAATAAATTTAAAAGCCTTAAGTAACAAAAAGCTGGTTTGTTTGTTCAATTCTGACATCTGACTTCAGGAAGGATTAAAAAACTTCCAGCATTCACAGTCTTCTTCTTCCTCAGACCTGGCTCCACTTCTTGTTTCTTAGGCATACCTGCTCTTATCTATTCCAGGCTTTCCTTGGGCTGTAGCAGCTCTCAGATGATTTCCCCAGATGCGAAGATATGCATTTCCATCATTTCAAATAACATTCTTCGCATTTGTTCTGATTGGCCTTTTGTAAATCATTTATTCATAACCAACCTGTATAACCATGGAAATGACTGTTCTTATTTGGTTAAATCTGAAAAAATCCACTCCTGAAAGTACAGATTGGAGGTCTTGGGTTGAAGGTGGAGGTGTTTTCAGAAAAGAAGCTGGGATGTTCCTATAACTATGCATGGCAAAAGTGTGTTTTACACAGTTCCAACTGTCCCTGGGCATAAATGTATACATCCCATCCTCTTCCTTAGAGAATATGTTGCGTAAATCCTCACCCAATACAGTCCCTTAGATTGTTGAATTATTAAAGTAGAAGAGGTGTCGGATTTGGGAGATGTTTCTGAGAATCTCTAGGACCTCTTGGCTACACATGGACAAGGAGTAATTAAAGACCCCTGAGGTTTCTAGCTGGAGGTTCTGGGTTTGTATTAAGACTGCCAACTGGTAGAGGGAATTTCATAAGAGCAAGGCAGGTGTAAAGTTAAAGAGATTGATATTTGACATGCTGTAATAAAAGACACTACGGAGAGTCCATGGGGAACAGGAAGCAAAAAAATAAAAGGCCCTTAACTGCAATGAGGGAAGAGGTATCTTTATAGTGGAGAAAGCTGGAAGACACCACCTCAACCCAATGATTAGTCAACACCAAGTCCTAGACATGCCTTCTGAGACAACACAGCCACAGGGATGCAAACCTTATCACGTATGAACTTCTACCTCCAATTCATAACCTGATTTTGAGATATCAGAAGATAACACGGAATAGATGGACACATTATACAAAACAACCATGCTGTCTTCTTAAAAAAAGTCAATGCCAGACCTGGGGATTTAGCTCAGTGGTAGAGCACTGGCCTAGCAGGGATGAAGCTCTGGGTTGGATCCCAAATGATACAGAACAACCTCAAAATGTGTATGTCATTAAAGACAAACTGAAAAACTGATTATGGCAGCACAACTCATAAGAGAGAAATCTTCTAAGCAGCCTTTATGTCCATCAAGGCATGAATGGATATAGAAAATATGGTCTTTACACAAGTGGGGTATTAATACTATGTCATATATAAGGATTATCTTGAAGCAAACTTGGTAGGAAATTTGTAGGAAAATAGATGCACCTTGAGACCATAATGTTAAGTGAAATAAATCAGACAGACAAGCTTAAATATGACATAGTTTCTCTTGTATAAGAAACCCAAAATATAAATAAAGAGTAAAATAAAATAAAAATCAGAGAGATAGATTATTGCAAAAGGGAAGGGGACCAAGAGATGAATGGAGGAGAAAAAGGATGAAGGGAAAGGAATGGAAAAAGAATTAAGATGTGTGATGTACATTTACCAACTCCCCAAGAGGAATTCAATCATTATGTACTGCAATAATGTACTAATAAAACTTAAGAAAGAAAAATGAAAAATGACACGATAGCAAATTGCAGTGTGTGGTCCTGGGTGGGGTCTTGGATCAGGCTGATTAAGTGCCATAAAAAAACCCCACTATTGAAGTTCTCTTACAGCCTAGTTGAACTTGTAGGACTCTAGACATTGATGTCAAGGCATTTTTTTGTGCCTCCTTCAGTACTACTTCCTGAACATGCGCACTCTTTGGTACCTGCGCCACAATGGGCATGCGTCGTAAGAACATCCGGGCACTTCCCACCCGGTGCGCACTTGGGGACCCTTAGCAGTACCTTCCCGTGCGGCTGCGGCACTGGACTGCGGTGGTGGAATCTCAGTCCTGGGAGAGGTTTCTAAAACTGATGTAGGTAAAAAATGTGATTGAGGCCCAGTCCTCCAGACCCCTCTGTACTGAACAAGCTTTGCAGGCTTTGCCTCCTCACGTTTCCCTTCGTTCCTTTGGATTGGCTGTAGGTTGGAAGGGAGGGAAGTGGCCTGGCCGGCAGAGGGCGCCATATTGAAGTGCTCTCCGGGTTGTACCGCTTTCCGCAGAGATGAGGCCCTGGCTGTACTGGGATGGTTCAGACTCAGAGCAGGGGGTGTTTTTCCCAAGACTATGTCCTAGCAAGCTTAGAAAAAGCAGGTAGAGCCACAGAGTAGACATCCAGTGTATGGGTTATTGGCATGTTTAAAAGATTCCAGAACAAACGGAAGTTTTTTATAGTTGAGGGAAAACATTAAATGGTCAGTTTGAAAAGACCTAGCCCTAGCCAAAGTAAAACTGACAAGTCTATCCAGGACCAGGGTATAAGCAACCAATGTTTTAAATTTCGAAGGTAGGGGTCAGGGGTTAACGCAACAGTGCCACACCTGCCTGGCAAGCGCAAAGTCCTGAGTTCAATTCTTGGTACCAAAAAAAAAAAAAAAAATCAATGGTAAAAAATGTCAAAGGTTCTCGGAAAGAATAAAAAAATTAAAAAGGAAAAATTATATAAGGCTTTGGTTGAGTGTCACAGGGTAGAGAACTCACAAGACTCTCACTGTGCATGTGTGTGTAATAGTGTGTAATATTTTTAAGGGGAAACCAATAATTATCAAGTCATGTATGAAATCCTCAATTAATTATACAAGAGATAAGAAACTCCCTCCCTCTGATAAAATCAACTCATAGATGCACTACAAATATCTGAAAGATTAATAAAAATTTTTGAAGTAGCGGTGCATGGTAGAAGTCCTGATGGTGAAGATAACATTGAAATTAGGATGTAAGTCCAAAACGACAATTTTAAATGTTTTAAAAGCACTACAAACATTAAAACCCAGCAGTTTGCCATACTAATAAATGTCTGGAAGCGCACAGACACCACTTTAAGCACCTCTTGTAATGGTAGAGGCCAAAGGTAACTTACATTAATCTCACGATGTCTCAATAAATTGGGTATTAAAATATTTATATGTTTTTTTCTGAAGTATGTATACATTATTTTTGGTGGACTATATGTGAAAAAATCATGTTGTACACTTTAAATATAATACAAACATGAGTGTTTCTAAGAACTTTTACTTGTGATTGAAACATTTTAACTATGTGAAAGACATTTAAAAATACACACGTATATGCAATTCCAGTATCTCAGTGACATAATTTCTCATTTGTTTGATATCTTTTAATATTTTATCCATATGAACATATTGCTAAGTTGATAAAACTATATTTTATGCACTTATACATTTTACAGATTTTGTAACAATAATTTGGAACTATGCCTCCTTTTTCACTTTTTTGTAGAATTTTTAAGAGCTGTGTTACATCCACTGTATTTGTATATTACATGTTTTATTTAATCATTTTCTTATTACTAGATGCCAGTGCTATTTTTTGAAATTATAAATAACTCTGCTCTATGCCACACAGAGGGGTACCTATAATCCTAGAATCAAGAGGCTGAGACAGGAGGATTTTGGAGAGTGCAGCGCCAGTCTGAGCGACACAGTAAGTATAAGGACATTTTAGATTACATCGCAAGATCCTATCTCAAAAAACAAAGCAAAGAGGGCCGGGGATTTAGCTCAGTGGTTTCACCACCTGCTGTGCAAGCACAGGGATGCGAGTTCGATCCCCGGTACCAAAACAAAACAAAACAAAACCAATCCAACTTCCCAGGTTAATTTGGGCCAGGGATTTAGCTCAGTGGTTTTGCCACCTGCTATGCAAGCACAAGGCCCAGAGTTCGATCACCGGTACCAAAAAGAAAAAAAAAACCAAAGAAACAAAAGCTAAGTCTGCTTTGAGTATATTTTTGTATATGGATTTTTCTCCTTTAAAATTTTCATACTTCTTTTATTCCAAGGTATACATATTCTTTTATTGTGTATCAAGTAATATTTTAGTATATTTGGTTTTTCCTTTTTAAAAATTATTGAATTGATATTAAATTTTTAAGTTGAAACTTAGAATTGGAGAAATAGAGCAATCCTAAATATAAATTTGGAATAGGGGGTTTCCTAAGTCAAACAAGTTTATGATACTTGATAAGTATATTCAAAATGTCTCCTTAAACTGTTTTGACAGTAACATCAGCATGGGTGTGTGCTGCAGTTTTTCTATAGCTTTTCCAACATATGTATTTTCCTGATTTTTAATAGTTTTAAGAGATGTCAATTATTTCCTTATTATTATTTGACTTAATTTATCTAGTTTCCTCTATGTGAAAAAGCTATGGATGTAAAGAGAACAAAAGACAAAATTTGAAGTCATTTAAAAAATCAGATACAAACACTTTGATGTTTAGTCGGTAACTTTGTGGAGAAAAAGTCAGAGTTCTTGGCTCTTATCTTTCCATATGTTACGTCTGTTCCTCTGCCACATGCAAAACTGGAAGAATTCTGGACAACTGCTTTATAAAATCAAAGAAACTTTAGCTAGATGAACCACTAAGAATCATCTGGTTAGGGACCAGGGATTTAGCTCAGTGGTTCCACTGCCTGCCTTGCAAGCACAAGGTCCCAAGTTTGATCTCCAGTACCAAAAAAAAAAAAGAATCATCTGGTTAAACCCTTCATTTTAATAAGATTAAATAAAAACCCATTGAGATTCAAATTATTCAAGATTTTTCAATTAGTAGGTGCCAGGGTGCAATTTCAGACCAAGGTTCCAGACCTTTCTATCAGGCATGCTGCCTTTCTGATGCAAATTCCATCTGGGGGCTAATCATGTACCTACAGTTGTCCTTGACATTTAGGCTGAGAAGTGTAAAATTTAGGCTTAGTATACTGATTCTTACTATATCAAATAAAAGAGTGAATTTCTGTGGTCTTGGACTTATGAGTCTAAAGCCAAACCTATATCTGAATAGGTGGCACAAAATGAGAAGCACATTTCATGAACTGTCTTTAATAGGCTTATGCAAAGAATTCTGCAGAAGGTGTCTTAAGCATAGTAATTCCAATGGCAGGTGATTAAATCCTCTGGAAGACTGGATCATCATGATCTTGATTTTTTTCTTGCTGTTGATTGTCTTGTTACCTATTCAATATGAGTTTGTTCACCATTTCTAGACCAAATGAGGAACTGAATTTTACAACTGAAGCAAAGCACCCTTTTATCGTATCACCTTTATCATTGCATTTTCAATCTTTCTGGTTTATAAAATGTTCCCACAACCAGTAACATGAGTCTCAGACTTTAATAATCTTTGACAGCAAAAGTCATACTTCAGATTCGAGCCCAGCTTCCATGGTGTAAGCTCAAATCAGCAAAACTGCAGAAAACTGTCCTTCCTCCAATTATTTCCCTGTTTCTGATGTCCCAAGGTTAGTGCCTAATGAATATTCAGGCCCAGTCACTTTTGACCCCTGCCTTTTCGTCTTTCTTCTGGGCAGTAATGCTGCTGGATATCACTGTCTTCCCCTGATGACCACTGATGATTCATCCTATTATGGTCTCCAAGCAAGGTCATTCCTTCTCCAAATTCCTCATATCTAAAATGTGCTAAAATCATCCACTTTATCTTGAAAATCAAGGAAAAGAAACTTAAAACAGAATAATTTACAACAGCCAGGAGAATTAGATAGGTTTAGAACTGACACATCCAAACTGAAACTATGAAACCCTGCTTCATTCCCACATCCATCCTATGGTAGGGAGGCAGATCAGGGAGGCAAGAGACAGGCGACTCTGGGTACCTCCCTACTTTGGGACTGAGGTCCAATTTTTCCCATCTTAGAGAAGGAAGTTCTCCAAACTGTCTCAACCTGGGCCTGGCATTGTTTTACTGCCCTGGAATGTGTTCTTCCCATGATGACTGACAAAAGAAACATCCATTCTCTTGGGGGTAGTGGAAATCCTGTATTTGCTTCACAGCTTACACAAGATAATCACAATAGTAGGTTGTATATATTTTGAAGTTTGGACTATACATTCTTAACTTTATGCCTTTACAGGAAAAGAGGTCCTACTCCCTATTGGGTTATCTTGTTCTTTGGCAGCTGTTTTACAACTTTGTAAATGATTGATAATAGATAGAAATGCAAAGCATTTATTGTTTATAAACACCAAATTATTTCCTGTCTGACAGAGCAGAGAAGGTCAGTCTCTCCTATGATGGAAAAGCCAATCTTGTCTCAATTTGCACATTCATTTCACTGTTTTTCCCTTATACATTGGACCCTCAAGGTACGACTGGCCTGACATACGAACAACTTGGGTTAATTAGGTTAGTGGACCTAAGTCTGCCTTTTGTTATCTATAGTGTGCACCCAGGGAAAAATTCAGATCTCAGCTGTATTGACTTACAACCAACTTGAGTTACAACCAGTCTTTGGAAACCGATTGAGTTTGTAAATCAAGAGTCCACTGTATTTGTGTCTATTCATTGTTTGTTGTTTTTTTTTGGTACCAGGGATCGAATTTGAGTCCTTGTGCTTGTGCAGCAGGCAGCAAAACCACTGAACTAAATCCCTGGCCCTTGTGTCTATTCTTTGGATTCTCTTTTAAACTGGTTAATACCTTAACATTTTTCAAATTAATGAGCAGAGTAAAATCTTTAACAAATGTTTATTTTTGTATAGGAGAATCATGATTTTATCATTTAAAAATTATCTTTTAACACCATGGTTACTCTTTGCTACCTTAAATCTAGTTTAATTCTCCTTATATTTTCCTATCAATATGAAGAATACAAAGGATCCAATTTGTGGGTATTGTCTCCTCGCATAATACACAGTACACATGCCCATAAACACAACCCCCCAAAATAAGCAATAATGGTTATCCATAAAACAGTTGAAAATCCATATGTAAGAAGCAAACATTCTCTAGTGCATGGAAGACACAGTTCTGATGATCCATCAGGCAGAATGTGTACTATCTCAGCTTGAATGGTCTATTTGGGTTACTTCCCCATTTTCAGGAGTTCCTCAGGAATGTAGAATAGATGGTTTCTATTTATACCACGGATTTTTCTCGGCACTGTTAACATTTTGGACCAGTCGCTTGTTCATTGTGGGAGCAGTCCTGTGCACTGTGGGAACCTTAGCAGCTTTGCTGGCCTCTACCCATTAGATGGCAGTGTCACATCCCCCAAATGGCTCCAGACACTGCCCTGGCCAAAATTGCTCCACTTGAGAATCCCTGATGTATTTTATGAAAGGACACACAAAATAACTTATCCTATAGAAGAGGGAGGATCTCTCCAAAGACGTGTGTATACTCAATTAACATATATCAGCATGGATGGGTCTCAGTGGTAATGTTGTGTGATCACAGCAAGTTACAGAATGATTTGAACAGCATGACCATATTTATGTAAATTTTAAAATCACAAAACTTACAGTGTATATTGCTTATAGGGCTATGGATGTGGGGTGAAAATCATAAAACCATGAACATGAATAGACACCAATTTAATGAGTTTCATTGTGTTTGGGAAAACAGGAAGGAAATTAGGATAGGTTATGTTGAAAAGAAAAGTCAACTCTTTCTATAATGTTTTTCTCACTTTCAAAATAGGTCAAAAACACTATTTCAAATGTTACCTTTTTTTATCTGCCTAACTTATATAGAGACATCGTTATTCTATGAAATTTATTTGACAGAAAAATCTATAACAAGATGTGAAAAATGCAGTGTAAACTTTCCATAGTTCTTTGATGCTGTTATTTTTCAATCATCTGTTTTATATTGTTCATATGACTGCTTGCCTTCCTAATTAAGAGTAGCTTTGAATTGGCAGTGTTTTATACAGCAATTTTCTGGTTCAGACTCTAATGACAACCAGAATATAAATGTTCTCACCTTATATGTGTGGAGTGCTTTATCGTTTCTCAGTACTCTTACATCTATCTTCTCATTTTATGTTCATAATTTCTTTCACCATCAATCTTAGTTTCAAATCTATTCACCATGTTAATGAAGGTTTCATCTTTCTATTGCAGTTACCTTAAGTTTACCTTAATGTCTCTCTTAGGTGTCTCATTTGTAACCCACTGTTTTTATATAGGAGCTCTGTCAGTGTGGGGATAAGAGTTTGAGGAAGGGAAGCATTCCACCTTAAAATTATATATCAGTTTTTTTAATGGACTTGAGTTCCCTAGTTGCAGCCATCAGTAACTTTTCTCAACTTTTTTTTCCTATTATGCAAGACAGAAAATCTAGAATGACTAACAATGTCTAGTTGCTCTTCCTCTTCATCAGATAAAGCTGTAGCAAAGTAGCTTCCCTTGAGCACAATCTCATTAGAGAAAGTAGAACTGTCTGGGCTTATTTCAAAGTGGTTACTTCTGTTCTTCACTGCTCACAGAAGAGAAGATTGTCTCTCATATTTGACTCACCCCTGGTGGGTCTTCTGAAGGCCAAACCCACAGCAGTATTATAGGAGGCCCCCTAAAACTGGGTACAGTGGATTTTATCTCTGGAGTTAGTCTGCAGTCAGCTTTCAGTAGTTCATCAGTTGCTGTTTATTTGTTCCTACCAGTTTCTATCTCCATATGTCTCTGGTCCCTGTAAACTGTGATTCTCTATCTTTGCATGTCTGTCTGGTTTTTGCTGTGGCAGTTTGTGATGTGATCTCAGTGCTCTTGCAGATCTAATTAAAGTTGCTGAGTTTTAGTTTGTTCAGCTGTTTTTGTATAGTCAGAACAGGAAAGATAATTTCAGAGCTCTTTGTGTGTCAGAGCTAATCAGGAGGCATGACCAGTATGCAACTAGAAGCAGGGGTCTGAAATCCATATGTACTTAGGCCATGGCCCATGGGGACAGGCGTATTGATTACTTCCAGTGGTCACTGGCTCCTTCATAAAACCAGCTTTTCAGCTAAACTGCATTCTACAAATGTACTACTTGTGAGGTTACTGGTCAATTAAATGCAGTCTTCAAAAGAAAGTCCTTTTAGTGAGATTTGGCTTTGTGATTTGAACTGACCTTTTTGTTTCCACTCTGTCCAATCCCAGAGGACTTTTCACCTGGTGAATGGGTTTCTCATATGTTCTGTGCATCGCTATTACTCTTAATGTATTCTAGAACATGATTTTTCTGGCTTGTAAGCATCTCCAACCCAACTTATGAGTTTTCAGTTCTTTGGATTTAAATCAGAAACATTTTAGTAAGTCTGAGCCCTAGAGACTCACTACTAATAAGACTATCACTAGGATGAATGGATAAAGGGGTATGTGTGTGTGTGTGTGTGTGTGTGTGTGCATGTGCATGTGTTCAAACCTGTATCAGTTATTTTATAAATTTATACCTATGTTATAAATTTGTGTATCTGATTTCTATGCTAGGTCTAGTAATATATATATATATACATATATATACATTTATCTAAATCTTTTTGAACAATTATTTAATAAGAATTATTTAATACCTATCTTTGTAAGCACATTTATAAACTTTTGACATGAGATTTGTAAGTTCCTAGCCAGCATTAATATTATATTAAGAAATTTGTAATAAAAGTGTCTAACATTTCTTTTCATAAAATATATAACAGTTTAGAAAAATAGTGTATTTTAAGGCATATGTGGAGCAAACTGACATATTCTTTCATCTACAAAAGTTGCAAGAAGTTCATGAGAAACAAAAAGATTGAGTTGTCAGTATTCATAGTGCTTCTCCCTGTTCATTTATAACTTTGTGCACCAGCATATTCTGGTAAATGCTTAATAACTGGCTCTCCCAAAAGAAATGCCCCAAGTGTGGAATCTATTAACTTCTTTAGTCCAAATACCCCCATAATGGTCAATTCCAGGGCCGCTTATCACTGAGTAGCAGAGACATGCACTAATCAGATCTCATTAGGGCCTAAGGACTGACTGGAGCATTTGCTGCCTGTAAACAGGAGACAAAGGATTGTTAGGGGCATCATAACTGTCTGAGAGTGTTGGGAGCAATGCTACATAATTCTAGTGAAAAATCATTTGAGTAGGCCTAGTTCTCCTGCCTACAGCCCAGCTAGGACATTCCAGACATAATTGCATTTTGGCCTCTGGTCAAAACTGAGACCTCAGTGATCCCCCCCAGATGCTGCAATCTCCAGGACAAGACCACACTTGTGGGAGGTGCCTGGGAGGAACCAAATCTTCATCTGAATAATTCCTCACTGTTCTTAGATTTCCACTGCCCCCAGCTTTTTGTTACACCTTGTTTATCCCAATGTGAAGTACTGAACTCTATTTTTCACTTGTTACATTTGTTTCCCCATGTACTGAATAAAAGGTGCTGCAAGCTAGAGGGTTTTTGTCTTTGCTGCCCAGAGCAGCACTGATCAGACCCAAAGCTCAGCTTCTTCTCAGTCTCATTTGTCTACCTTTCCTGCAATTCGCTGTGTGCTGCCTTGGCTCACAAGAGCCTAGGACTTACTGTAGAGGTTCTGGTAACGTCCCCTTCCCCAGTTCCCTACATGAGAGTGTTCATATTTTACAAAGATGAGGGGAAAGTCAGAGGTTGGGGCTGGTGAGGCTTCTCAGTGATTTTTCATGGAGATTTTGCTGGTTTCTGAGTGATGATGTGGGCTTTAAAAATATATGGACCATTTGATTTTCAGATACCTAGGCAATCAAGGTGATATTTGTGTTATCATGCTTTTTGTGTGTCAGGTAGGAAAAAAATTTTCAGTTGGGAAATAATGCTTTTTTTTATTCCTTAGCATTTAGAGTTTAAATATAATGATGTTAGTAATAATCCCACTAATAACTATATGTGTCTTGGTAAGATATACTATTTTTTCCACAGTATTGGCCATTTAATCATTGAAGGTGTTATGTGAAGAGAATATGATGACTCTAAGAATGTTGCTGGTACTGAAGTTTTGATGGGATCCAAAGAGTGTTAACGGTTCCCTAATGATGAAAGTGGACCAAGGTTATTTGTTGGTATCTTGATAGAACAGACTGTGTCCTTAAATGTATTTATCACATGGATCTACTTAGGTTCTGGTCAAGACATCACTGTGTACATACATGTTCATTAATGGAGCTTTCCAGGTATGCAGGCAAGTGATAAGGAAGGATAGATAACACCCTTGACTAACACTGAGAAACCATGAAATTAGAACTGTGACACTGGAACTTGTGTTCTCAAGTCTTTTGCTGTCCCATCAAGCTCTTTCCAAGTACATGGAGATGAGCTGCTGTTACATTTCTCATTAAAGATGTTGTTTCCAGACATCAAGGCAATTAATGATACTGTTGAAATGCTACTGAAATTGTTTTTGGTATGTGTGCAGATGAAATAATGGCCAGCTTAAGTGGGAACACTCAGTTTAACTGAGGGTGATTCTGCATGTGGGTGACCCACCTAAGGATTGTTGCCAGAACTGCATAAAAGGAGGATAGGAAGGGAGGAATGCTGGTTGCTGATTTCCCAGGAGAAGCTTTGTTGGAACTGGAACTCAGTGGCTTTTCTTACTGTTGCTCCCTCAGTGGGTGGGTGGGGGGTGCTGGTCTTTGTCTTTGTCTTGAGTGTCACTCCCTGGTTCCAGTGCAGATCCCTCAGTGTTCTGGCACAGATTATTCACCCTGCCGGCATAGACTTTTGAGCTTCTACCACTGGCCCTTGGGCCTTTTGGTGCAGATTCTTGATATGAACTTGCATGAGACATTGCTGAGGACAGTAGGCCTCTGGCTGGACTCATGTGGAATATTATGTGGAAAGATCTATTGCCCTTTTCTGGGTTTGACTTTTTGGGAGAATATTGTAAGACAGTCCTATAAATTTGTATATCCTGTGGTAAATCTGTTTCCTTGGAAACACCAACTAGAACAGTATGTTTATAGGTAAAAAATAAATTTGTAACAGTAAACATGGATTTTTCTTTATTTGCAGGTATAGACATGCAATAAGATGTGCACCAAACACTGGGAGTTTTATATTTCTGTCAAGACCTTATAGTAACCCTTTCAACTGTTGGTCAGCACACCATGTAGGTAGGTGGTTTCATGTAGGTTCTGATGTAGGCCCAAATCACAGCACAGCTTGGCAATCTTACTGGTTTTACCTTCTCAAGTATTCTTAAAGATGTATTTTCTAAAGCCTTTGCAGATTTCTATCATGAGATCACAGTTAATCTAACATCAGCCTTTAATGGCAGACATTGCTGTTATGCAAACAAGTGCTGATGTAGACCAAAACTAAAGCACAGACCATCTGATCTTCAGATCACATGAGGCAAGTGGTTATGGTTTCCCTACCACTTGCCATCACGATTTCTTTGCCAGTGTTCAGGTGAGGAATAACATCCTTAGGAACACTTGAAACCATGCAGTTTCTTTTCTGTATTTCAGAGAGGATGTGTAACCCTGTGAGGAGGTTGCACATATCCAAGTATTTATCACATAGTCCCAACTATAGTAATCATAGGGACTAGGCAGATATTCCACGAAGAAATGTTGTCTTATCTGACAATATCCTTGACCTTGGAGAACTACAAGAATCCAGGTAGAGTCCTGTGATCATGGATGTAATAGAAGCTATTCAACAGTTCCTGGTAGGTTGTGTCTTGATTCCTGTCAAGGGTTAACAGTGAACTTAAAAAGTTCATTATCAGGAGATATTTCTGAATTAGAGTAATTATTTTCATGTACAGCACATGCCAGACCAACCAATAAATAATCAAATATCTGAGTCAGTGATGTTTGTTTCCCTACAATTTTTATCATATGATTAAAAAAATGTAAGTATGTAGAAAAGGAATGCAGTATTTTGTATTCTAGAAACCATATTATTGCATTATCTTACATTTAGAGAGAATTTACCCTGGGAATTTCAAATGACTTGCATGTACTCAGGTTATTATTATGCATTTATGCATCATGGTAGTTAACAAGTTAAATATTAGCAGTCATGAGATAATGAGGTTTGGAACAATGATGTTCATCATAAAATAATCAAGAATACAAGTAGAGTTGATGAGTCCAGGTAGAAATGAAATCTTGCAATAATGACAATAAAGAAAGTTATTTGAAGGGTCCCAGTAGAAAAGTCTTACCATACATATACTTGTCACCCATGTTTTTACATTTCCACGCAGATACGGTGGTAAGTCTCATGATGACCAACAGTGGCAGTTTGTTGTATCCATGACCATGATGATCAAGAGGGATACTGTAAGTGTGGGGTTCTTACATTTATTTTAGCATGTTTCCTGTACATATTTAGTAAAGGAATGACTCTGTTTACCACTGCTAGTAACAAGTAGCTTATTATATAAAGTTTGATAAATTCTGAATTTAATCCTAGGAGGTGTGGAGGCATATGCAGGGATCCATGTAAGTTATTCAACTGATCCACATCACAGTATTGACCATAATTTTTTCTACAGGTAGCCAGCCAAGAGAAAATGGTGTGAAGAACAACATCTCTGACCTTGAAGTTCTAAAGATCTAAGTACTTCAGTTGGTTTCCCTGATGATGGAGGTGAAAAAAATTTTAAAGTTGTCCTTTTTTTCTCCCCTAAGGTGAAAGATGATGCATCCTAAACACACATCTCAAAGTGTTGTCTAAGATTCCAACAGTTATTAAATTATAGTGATTGAGCTTAAGAATGGTAATTTATGAGATGTTATGACTATCCTGGTAAGTAAGAAATTGTCCCTACCAAGATGCCAACAAATAACCTTCAGATTTCTTGGTAGAGTGGATGGGATATCTAACACAATGTTGCCCTGGCTTTTTGGCAGGTATTCCATTAAGTTTTATCCTAGTGTACAGGTTTGTTGACTTGAAATCATTAGAGGCATTTCTTATTTTTTGGTATTTATATCATGAATGATGCTTTTGAACTCCTGTGGTAACCTCTGCTTAGAACACAGTTTAAAATATGATTTGTCAGTAATGCTTTTTGTAAATATGAGATTGTACTATGGACTTATTTAGAGATTATGATAGGTTATTGTATAGGGATGCAGGTCATTGACCATATTTCCTATCCCCTAGTATTGACCATGGGAATTTTGCTAGTGTTTCTTCCAAACAAGATGATATTTCTTAGTAGGCTTTTACCTCAGTGTTCAGCTTTACCATGTAATTGTGATAAGAATATGATTTGTCATGTTGAAAGCCATGACCAAGGGAAAGTGTCAATGCCTTCTTTGAATGACATAGGTTCCAAAATCATTTTTCATGATTTGATTTTCAAGTTCCTCTGAAGACACTGTGATTATCCTACCCATGGGTGTGAGTAAAGTCCATAGAGGGTTATGAGGTAAGTGCTGAGGTACCCTAAACCAGATCTTCATCTATAGAGGAAAGGGATGAGGGTGTCCTATTACTAGATTTAGTGGTCACTGCTTCTATAAGAAATAATTTTGTCCTTCACAGTTCTAGTAAATATGAGTTTATCATTTATATGCCATAGGGAAAATTGGTGTTTTAGCAAGGACTGCTGAGGGAGTGATTATGAACTGGTTAATTGAAATTATTGTGGAACTCTATAACTGCAGTAAGCATAGGTTAATTTCCAGGGTGTGGAGATGACAAAATATGGGCTCTCTGACAATAGTGTTTTTGTTTGGTGAATCCAAGTGTCCTGAGGAGTTTAGCTGTCCTTTAGCAATGGACATTAAAAAGGGAGTAGGCTCATGTTCTGACACAGCACCTTCTATGCCAAACTGGCTTTGTATATTTTTCAGATGCCCTTCAAGAGAACACAGTGATCCAGAAAAGATGGTTGTTGCAGTCACCCTAGTAACAAGGTAAATGATAAAATGGTCATAGTCCAGTGAAGGCTGTTTGATCTTCTATAATCCTGTCAAGTTCCTAATTAGGTGCTCAGATTTTAAGGTTTTGGCTAGTGTATTTGTCTGGGATGATATAGTCACTCACTAGTGACATCTCATTTCCAGCAATTCATTTTATGACTGTGTTAGGTTTTATTATATTCCCCCACTTCTGATGATACATGTTTTCAAAACATATTATCACCTTAATATTACAAGGATACATCAAATGTTATTGCATCTTTTCTGGAATGTAATAGATGTAATATGCTTGTATTGCTACTGGTGGAGAAGAGATTTATGTAATTTTCACTGAGTCCATCTCTGAAATATTGTCCTTGGAAGGTTTGCATGTATCACTGAAGACAGACAACACTCTCTTACAAGGCTTTATCCATGGAAGCCTGCAAGTATCTAGATAATGTAAGTGGATGCTGAAATGATGAAGTGACATAGGGAATTTGGAGTTGTATAAGTGCAAATGAGACATATACCAAATCAGAAGTCTATCACAAGAGTCCATAGATAGGTGAATACATCTCAGCAGGCAAAATAAGTTTGTAAAGTAGAACACTACTGATCTCTCTATAAGTGCTAATGTGGGCATTCACCACATCACAGGAAATCAGATCTTCATATACAGGGATGAGTGATGAGGATGTCCTTGACACTTGTTACTGAGGTTTTGTTACAAGTACTAATGGATGAAATGAGAGACATGATGAAAATATCTAGTGAATGCAATACTGCATTTTGTATGAGACAGAAATGAATATTGAACCTGTACAATTTCAGGGATCCATCACATCATGGTTGGATGTAGACACGGTGGTGTTACAACACAACAGTAAACATTGAAAAATTTACAGATGGCTCTATTACACATTTGGACATGCCAGAGAATACAATTTACATAGAATTAAGGACTCTATTAACACATAGCTGAAGGATGCCTTTCTGTTTCTGGGTGAGGGGCAGAAAGCGTCAGTGACATGGAAGAGCAAGATGAGAGCTAAATGACAGTTTTCTGTAGGTGCTTTCAAGTTAATGGATGTGATTAATTGAATGAGTGTGTTGAAAAAACCTTGATCAAATCAAGGAAAAACAAAAGTATAAATTACAGCCCATTGGCACCCATCTAATCTTCAATATCCAGGTGGCTAACATAAGGGTAATAGCCTAATGAGATGTTGTCATGTACTGGATTCTTGTGCTGGGAAGGTCACTGTGACTGTCGAGTTCTGAGCTGACCCCATATTCACACATCAGAGACCTTATTTTCAGATGTGATTTTCATTGTTGATAGTGAAACTCTGAGGTAGTCTCCTTTATTTGGCAAGTGTGAGGTTAAGGGGCTCATTCCTATTAGGGTGTAGAATCAGGTGCTACTGAATCCAGGCTGAAAATGTGCCTTTAAACTGGCCATTGCAAAGGGGAGCAAAAGAGGGTAGAGGGGGAGAAGAAAGACGAAAGAAAGAAAAGAAAATAGAAAAAATGGAAACAAAGCTTTTGTAAATAAAGGAGAAGGAGAGAGGTAGAGGGAGGAGAGGAGAATGGGAAAAAAAGAAGAAAGATACATCATGAACAGGTACAAATTCCCTGTGATGAATGCTATCATTATGTTTACCTGAAATGTACTAATAAATTTTTTGTTTCAAAAAAAAGAAGAAGAACAACAACAAACTAGGCATTGTAGAGAAAAAGCAAGGATTCAGGTAATTATCCTAGAGTAGTTCCCTGAGATACAGATTGTAACAGTTTGTCTGGTGTCTGCTCAGGAGTGTCCATTTTCTCTTCTCTGGCTTTCAGTGTGCATAAATGAGGGTCCTTGTAGTGGTGATGGACCCCTGAGTAATCCCATGACGTATGGATTGTGCAGATGGAGAAAAAGAAGGGCATAGGATAAAGTACAGGATGGGTTCTTTCGGGTGTATTTTCTAGTGATGGGTCCAGACCTCACAGCCAGGAAAGGCCAGCCCCTGGAACCTCACCAGGATCCAGATAGCAGCAAGTATGGCCTCCATCACAGCACAGGAAATGGATCTTCCTAGGCTTCAGTGGAGCATGTTGGGGCCCTGAGTGTAGCCGATACCATATTTTGTGTGAATAAATTCAAGTATAAAAGACTAACAAATCAGAAATCTAGTCTGTGTGAGTTTTCTTTTTGTATAGGGTAGGAAAAGTACTGTTCAAGGTCCCTGTGTCCCGGCATTGCTTGCTTACTATATGCAGTGACATGCTTGAGTACCAGACAGCTGAGAAAGAAGCACAGAAAACTTGCAGGCACCCACTTGATGAAGATCAGAGCCTTGGGATGATATTCTTCCCTAGTTTCAATCTGGTATGCGGTGGAGTGGAAGCCTCCCACACCGGTGGTGGTTGTCAAAGAATTGAGCACATTGTATCCTTCCAGAACATGCTGTATCCTTTTAGCATGGTCTTGTTCCTTTTCCCTTCATGGATACAGAGTGATCAAGAAGTTGGTTGATGTACACTTATGGAAGGCCAGGGAAATACCACCATGGGTACAAGCTGATCACTAGGCCAGATGTGTGTATCCAGGTCAGAAGGAGCCTCTGGCTAACCTGGTATTAACATGTTTCATCACCAGGTATCCTGCCAAAAGGCCTTGGGAGATGCTGCTACCCTCAGCCATGCAACACCTTCTTCTTTACTGATGTACATTGTGGGAGGGCACTTGGGCACACTTTGCTTTTCCCCACGGATTCACCTGTGTGCCAGTGAAGATGAAATCTTCCCAGTGGCTGCTGGTAAGTGTCCCATTTTCATGTAGGGGAACTGACCCGTAATGTAGTTTTCATGTTAGCTAGGTGGATGGGGAGGCCAGGATTCTTGCTACCATCCACTATGAATATTGAGCCTTAGAACTTCTGCAGGTTTCCCTTCAAGTGAGAAAGAATTCTCTTACCATATTTTTTCTAGGAAACACCCCTGAGACTGAGGTGTTAAAGCAAAGGGGCCACAGTCTAACACAGTGACCTCCACGATACTCACATGGACTAAATCAGTATTCTCTGATGTCATTTTCACAGGGACAGTCATGTCACAATGAGCAGCACAGTATAATCAGGTGGATGCATACAGACATCCAGGTAAGTGTGGGCTTGTGCCCAGGCCACCAATGAGGTCCTGCCACTTCCACATGTGTGAGTAAGTGACAAAGGTGTGGCTTGGCATTTGTAGCCCACTGCTTGATTTGAAGTTGCTCAAGTAAGGAGGGATGGAATCCACAGCAATGCCACTCTCTGGGAGGGGACCCTTGGCACAGCTTAGGTGAAATGGATGGTAAAAGAGTGAGCACTGAAGAAGACATGGTGTCTAGGTTTGGGTGCTTGCTGTGTCACAGCCCGGGGAGCTGTAGCACAGGAGAGTCTGCAGGGGTCCACTTAGGAGAGGTTTGACTGTGGGGACAGGATTGTTTTCATGCAGTTATCCTAGCAGCCAGGTACATTTCCAGTGTGAGTCAGTGGTTTTGGTAGGAATTGAAATGCTCATTGATTCAACACTGACTTTGTCTTCTCCATGTTTTCTGCAGGTTCCTTCAAGGGAAGATGAGCAGACTATGGCTGGAACTGCATGCAGGTGTCAGGTGAGAATCAGTGTGGTGGTACCTCATTGGGCACCAAGTGATGGTCTGTATTCAGATGGATGTGAAGAGGGTGTGCATGAGGTATTTGCATGTTTTCTAGACATGCACCCTCTAAGGTCTTGACTACTGAGTGGTTCAGAGTTTGTGCCACACTCAGCATCATAGCCTGTTTTTCTGTGACAGATTGGCTATCGATGGTGAACCTCTGATTCTGCCCTCTTTATCGACAAGTGTGGTGCTCTGTGCCTTCTTGCTGTCACGAGGAAGCATCAGATGCTATTGGTTCCCTTCCAGGAGCGATGACGTGTATTTCACACATGTCCCACTAGGGGAGTAAGCAGGGCATGAGGTCACTGTGACAGAGTGGGTCCCTGAGATGGGGATTGGAGTGAATTGGGAGGTATCTCCTCAAAGGCATCCATTACCATTGCATGGCTAGTTTGTTGACCAGAAGGAGGGAGGAGCGTGGTGGTGGTGATGGAACCTGAATGATAGGATGACATGGGAGTTGTACAGGTAGACACGGAGGAGACCACAAAGGGTAGAATCTCTTGTGCTTGTTTTCCAGTGAGGGAGTCCACAGCTCATGGTGAGCCCTGAACATCACTAGGATCTGTGTAAGGACAGCCATGGACCTTCACTGCAGCATAGGCAGGGAATATCCATGGCCTTCACTAAGTGATATTGGGGTCCCTGATGTGGAGTCGTGGGGTAGTGGGATTGCTGTGACTTTGCTTTAGGTTCTGGAGCCCAGGGGAGCAATGGAGGAAGAACTGAGCCAATCCACTGACCCTGAATTTTTCCTTCATGTATAGTGAAGTAAAATGAATGTTGATCTTCTCTACATCCTTGGAGTACTTATTCTTTGGTCCAGTGGTGTTGTGATGGACCACCCTGCCCAGGAGAAAGCACAGAATTCTTTGCAGGTCAGTAGTTGATGATAATGAGGCTCAGGATGAGAGTTTTGCACTCAAATTGCTTCCGGTATCAGAGTGAAGAGAAAGCCTTTGTGCCAGTGGTGATGCCAGAGCACAGCCCAGTGTTCTTGCAGAGCAAAGGATAAGGTTTTATCAGGGTGTGGTTTGCCTTCCTTTCAGATATCTGCAGTGATCAAAAAATGTTTGTTGTGGTGAGATTGCTGATGATAGATGAGACCTCTGTGCATGTAGCCTGGCTACAGGGCATGATATTCCTTAGGTAAAAAATGAGCCTCTACATAACCTGGCCATTTGATGTTTTTTCACCATGAATGTTGTTATGCCCAAAGTTATGATCAGGTCTTGTGAGATCTTCAGCCATGGAATATCTTAGTTTGTTCTGATGAACTTTGGAGAAGGGACTTTTCTTTTCCCTGCTGTTTGACATGTATGTCAGTGGAGGTAAAACAATAGAGACTTCTCAATGGCTATGAGGCGGCATCCCATTGCCATGTAGAATGGCTGGACCATTCTTCATGGCCAAATGTGCTTTTCA
Organism: Heterocephalus glaber; assembly: GCF_053883595.1. NCBI lineage: Eukaryota > Metazoa > Chordata > Mammalia > Rodentia > Bathyergidae > Heterocephalus > Heterocephalus glaber. Next base: position 16,287 of record NW_028258325.1, on the reverse strand, counting down.
TGCTCACAGAGAGAGGAAGGTAGAAATTATTGATAGTATCCAAATATTCATCACTGTAGTTATTGACCCTCGGAACTTCTTCATATTTTCATTTAAGGGAGAAAGAATTCTCTTAGCAGGCTTTATCCTTGGAGTTCTGGAAAGACCCATGTCTTTAAGCAAGTAAGTAGTTTGTTTTTTAAGTTCTTTTATTGGTACATTTTAGGTATACTATTCATTTTCATTTATCATTGGGTGTTTGTACCTGTGCATGATGTATCTTGGTTCTTATTTTTTTCCCCATTACCTGTGCACCCTTCGCACCCTCCACCCTTCTCTATTTACATAGATTTCATTTCCATTTTTTTCTCTTCTCATAGTTTTTCCTTTCCCTCTTTTCTGTTCCCCTTCCCCTCCTTTCACCCTTTCATCTTTGGACATTTTTCCTATTTCGAATTATCAATTATTCATTTTAATCATTTTAACCCTTGTTTAGTCTATCAGTTTCTCACACTAGTGAAACTATTTGGTATTTACACATGTGTGTCCTATTTATTTCACTTAAGAGTATGGCCTTGATATGCATCCATTTAGCAATAAATGACTCTAGTTTTTCATTCTTTATGGCTGAGTAGTACTCCATTTTATTAAAAAAAACACATTTTCTTTATCCAGTTTCCAGTTGATGGGCACTTGGGCTGCTTCCAAGCTTTAGCTATTGCAAACTGTGCCACTATGAACATGGGGACACATATATCACTGTGGTATGAGTCTTTTGATTCTTTGGGGAAGATGCCCAGCAGGGGGAATAGCTGGGTCAAATGGGACCTCTAGTCCTATTTCTTTGAGATATTTCTATTCTGACTTCCACAGTGGTTGCACCAGTCTGCACTCCCACCAACATTGGAGAAGGGATCCTTTCTCCCCACACCCCCGCCAGCATTTGTTATTGGTTGATTTCTTGATAGCAGCCATTCTTTGTGGTGTGAGGTGGAATCTCAGTGTTGTTTTCATCTGCACCTCTCAAATGATGAGTGATGTTGAACATTTTTTCATATATTTGTTTGCTGCTTTTACTTCCTTGTCTGAGAAATGTCTGTTCATTTCAGATGCCCATCTTTGGATTGGGTCTTTGAATTTGGGAGGTCTGATTTTTTCAATTCTTTATATAATTCTAGATAGTAGTCCTTTGTCTGAGGTACAGCTGCTAAATTTTTTTTCCCATATTGTAGGTTCTCTGTTATCTCTGTTGGTGGTTTCTTTTGCAGTGCAGAAGCTTTTGAATAAGATAAGATCCCAGTTGATTCTTTCTGCTAGTTCCCATGCTACTGAGGTTTTGTTTATGAAGTCTTTTCCTATACCAATGTCTTCAAGAGTTCTACATAACTTATCTTCCAGCAAGTTTGGTGTTTCTGTCTTAATATTTATATCTTTAATCCAGTTCAATCTTAGTTTAGTGCATGGTAATAGGTGTGGGTCTAGTTTCCATCTTTGCAGGTTGAAATCCAGTTTTTCCAACACCATTTATTGAACAGACTATCTTTCGTACAATGATAGTGATTGGCTTCTTTGTCAAAGATGAGGTGGCTGAGCATGTCTGGAGTTGTTTCTGCATCTTCTAATCTATTCCACTGATCCTCAGGTCTGTTTCTTTGCCAGTACCATGCTGATTTTATCACAGTAGCTTTGTAGTAGAGTTTCAAGTTGGAGATCGTGATACCCCCGGCCATGTCTCTGTTGCCTAGAATTGCTTTAGCTATTCTAGGTCTCTTCTGGTTCCAAATGAATTTTTGGATTGTTTTCTCTAGTTCTGTGAAGTATATTGTTGGAATTTCAATTGGCATTGCATTGAATCTATATAGCAGTTTTGGAAGTATGGCCATTTTCACTATATTGGTTCTTCCTACCCAGGAGCAAGGGATGTCTTTCCATTTTCTTGTATCTTCTTCAATCTCTTTTATCAGAGTGCTGTAAATTTCAGTGAAGTGGTCTTTTGCTTCCTTTGTTAGATTGATTCCTAGATATTTCATTTTTTGGGATGCTATTGTAAAAGGAATTGTTTCCCTAATTTCTCTCTCAGTGAGTCTGTTATTTGTGTACAAGAAGGCTATTGTTTTTTGAGTGTTGACCTTGTATCCAGCTACTCTACTGAATCTGTCAATTAAGTCTTGAAGTCTTTTGGCTGAGTTTTTGGGTCTTCTTTTAATTAATTAGTTATTTATTTATTTATGAAATTCTTTTATTGGTACATTGTAGGTATACAACACAATTACATTTCTAATTGGGAATTGTACCTTTACACAATACATCTTGGTTCTTATTTTTTCCCCATTCCTAGTCCTCCCTTCACCCCCTCCACCCTTCCCTATTTACAAAGACTTTATTTCCATTTTTTCCATTTCTCATCATTTTTCCTTTGCCTTCTTTCCTTTCTCCTGCCCCTCCCATTTCCCCTACCCCTTTTGACCTTTTCTTCCTATTTTGCATTATCAATTATTCATTCTAATCACTGGTACATTTTAGGTATACAATATAATGACATTCATCATTGGAAATTTGCACCTTTACATAGACTCTCTTAGTTCTTATTTTTCGCCCTTGCCCAGCCCTCCCTTCAACCTCTCCATTCCTCCCTATTTACAAAGATTTTGTTCCTATTTTTCCATTTTCTCATATTAATCCCATTCTCTTCTATCCTTTCCCCAATCCCTCCCACTTCCTTCCCCTTTGCCCCTTTTCTTCCTATTTCACATTACCTAATATACATTTAGTCCTTATTTACATTTTCAGTTTCTCACACCAGAGAAACTATTCGGTATTTATTCATGTGTGTCCTATTTATTTCACTTAAGAGTATTGCCTCAATGTGCATCCACTTAGATATAAATGTATCTAATTTCTCAATTTTTATGGCTGAGCAGTATTCCATTTTATTAAAAAAATGCATTTTCTTTATCCAGTCTCCAGTTGATGGGCATTTGGGCTGTTTCCAAGCTTTAGCTATTACAAACTCTGCTGCTATGAACATAGGTGCACATATATCACTGTGGTATGATTCTTTTAATTCTTTGGGGAAGATCCCCAGCAGTGGAATAGTGGGGTCAAATGGGACTTCCAGTCCTAGTTCTTTGAGGTATTTCTGTACTGATTTCCACAGTGCTTGCACCAGTCTACACTCCTACCAGCAGTGGAGCAGGGTTCCTCTTTCCCCACAGCCCCACCAGCATTTGTTATTGGTTGATTTCATGATAGCAGCCATTCTTTCTTGCATGAGGTGGAATCTCAGCATTGTTTTCATTTGCATCTCTCAAATGATCAGTGATGTTGAACATTTTTTCATGTATTTATTTGCTATTTCTACTTCTTTGTCTGAGAAATGTCTGTTCATTTCAGATGCCCATTTTTGGATTGGGTCTTTAAATTTGGGAGGTCTGATCTTTTTAAGTTCTTTATAGATTTGAGATAGTAGACCTTTGTCTGAGGAAGAGCAGGTGAAGATTTTTTCTCACATTGTGGATTGTCTTTTCACACTGCTGGTGGTTTCTCTTGCTGTGCAGAAGCCTTTTAATAAGAAGAGATCCCACTTGTTGATTGTTTGTGCTAGTTCATGGGCAACTGGGGTTTTGTTCATAAAATCTTTTCCTACATTGGTGTCTTCAAGGGTTCTACCTAACCTCTGTTCCAACTGGTTCAGAGTTTCTATTTTAATATTTAGATCTTTAATCCATTTTGATTTTAGTTTAGTGCATGGTGAGAGATATAGGTCTAGTTTGAATCTTTGGCAAATTGAAGCCTAATTTTTCCAGCACCATTTATTAAAGAGGTTGTCTTTCCTCCAGTGAGGGTGTTTGGATCCTTTATTGAAGATGAGATGGCTGAGTGTGTCTGGTGTTGTTTCTGCATCTTCTAATCTGTTCCACTGGTCCTCAAGTCTGTTTCTTTGCCAGTACCATGCTGTTTTTATCACAGTAGCTTTGTAGTAGAGTTGCTGGTTGGGGATTGTGATACCCCCTGCCATGTCTCTGTTACCTAGAATTGCTTTATCTATTCTGGGTCTCTTCTCGTTCCAAATGAATTTTTGGATTGTTTTCTCAAGGTCCATGAAGTATGCTGTTGTGATCTCAATTGGAATTGCTTTAAATCTCTATAGCAGTTTTGGAAGTATGGCCATGTTCACTATATAAATCCTTCCTACCCAGGAGCAGGGGATGTCTGTCCATTTTCTGATAGCATCTTCAATCTCTCTTTTCAGAGTGTCATAGTTTTCAGGGAAGAGGTCTTTGATTTCTTTCATTAGGTTGATTCCTAGGTATTTCAATTTTTTTGGATGCTATTGTGAAAGGAATTCTTTGTCCTATTTCTCTCTCAGTGAGTCTGTCATTGGTGTAGAGGAAAGCTATTGATTTTTGTGTGTTGACCTTGTAACCAGCTACTTGACTGAATTTGGTTATTAAGTCTAGAAGACTTTTAGTGGAGTTCTTGGGGTCTTCTATATAGGGTATCATGTCATCTGCAAATAATGACAATTTGACTTCTTCATTTCCTGTCTTTATTCCTTTTCTTTCTCTTGTCTAATTGCCGTGGTTAATGTTTCTAGAACTATATTGAACAAGAGTGGTGATAGTGGGCATCCTTTTCTTGTTCCTGATTTTAGTTTGAAGGATTTCATTTTTTGACCATTTAGTATGATATTGGCTGTTGGTTTTTCATAGATGGCTTTTATCAGTTTGAGGTAGAGACCATCTATTTCAATTTTTTGTAGGGTTTTTATCATAAATGCATGTTGGATTTTGTCAAATGCTTTTTCTGCATCTATGGAGATAATCATATGGTTTTTGTCCTTGGCTCTATTGATATAGTGTATTACATTGATTGATTTGCGTATGTTGAACCATCCCTGCATCCCTGGAATGAATCCCACTTGATCAGGGTGTATGATCTTCTCGGTGATCTTCTGCATTCTGTTTGCCAGTATCTTATTAAGGATTTTTGCATCTATGTTCATTAGTGAGATTGGCCTATAGTTCTCCTTTTTGGTTGGGTCTTTCTCTGCTTTGGGGATCAAGGTGATGCTTGCTTCCAGGAATGAATTTGGGAGTATTGCTTCCCTTTCAATTTCAGTGAAGAGTTTAAACAGTAGTGGCAGTAGTTCCTCTCTAAATGTCTTATATAATTCAGCAGTGAGGCCATCAGGGCCTGGGCTTTTCTTAGTTGATAAGTTTTTAATTACATTTTCAATTTCATTGGTTGATATTGGGTTGTTCAGAATTTTTAGGTCTTCTTCGTTCAACTTTGGTAATTCATATGTATCCAGGAATCTGTCCATTTCTTCTGTGTTGTCCATCTTATTGGTGTATAGGTTCTGGAAGTAGGTATTGATGATCCTCTGGATTTCTGCTGGGTCTGTTGTAATTTCATCCTTTTCATTCTTAATTGCATGGATTTGGGCCTTTTCTTTCCTTTTTCTGACAAGGTTGGCTAAAGGTGTGTCAATTTTGTTGATTCTTTTGAAGAACCAACTCTTGGCTTCATTGATTTTTTTGTATCATTCTCTTAGTCTCCATTGCATTGATTTCTCCTCTGATCTTTATAATTTCCTCCCTTGTAAGAGCTCTGGGTTGTCCTGTTCTTCTTTTTCTAGGAGCTTGAGGTTCAGCATCAGGTTGTTTAATTGGGCTTGTTCTGTTTTCCTACTATGCATATTCACTGCTATGGATGTCCCTCATAAGACTGCTTTCATTGTGTCCCATAGATTCCAATATGTTTTATTGTCATTGTCATTTAATTGAAGGAACTGTCTGATTTCTTCTTTAATTTACTCTGTGACCCACTGGTTATTCAGAAGTGTGTTGTTCAATTTCCACATGTATATGAAATTTTTCAAGTTTCTTTTGCTATGGATCTCCAATTTCACTGCACTATGGTCTGATAATATACAGGGGACAACTTCAACTCCTTTGCACTTACTTAAACATGTTCTATGTGTGAGTATGTGGTCTGTTATTGAGAATGACCCATGTGCAGCTGAGAAGAATGTGTATTCTGATTTTGTGGGGTGGAAGACTCTGTAAACATCTGTTAAGTTCATTTGTTCAAGAGTTTGATTGAGTTCTAGTATTTCATTACTTATTTCTTGTCTAGTTGATCTATCTATTTGTGACAGTGGGGTGTTGAGCTTCCTCCACTTTGGGAGTGGCGTGGTGCCATCCTGGAATCATCTCCTCTGGCAGGAGATGTGGTAAGGTGAATGGAACACATTCTCTTTTTCTTGTGAGCACTTGTGAGCCATTTCTGAAGCATCCTGTTAGCTGGGAGTGGCCATACCAAGGACTAGAAACTGTCTCCATTATGGCAGTGGCCTGGTGCCAGCCAGAAATCCTGCCTCGTTGCAGGATATGTGGTAAGGTGGACCAAACACATTCTCTTTTTTCCTGTGAGTGGTTCTGTGCCATTTCTGAAGCATCTCACTAAGTAGGAGCAGCCATATGGCAGAACAGATGCCGCATTGACTATGGGAGCAGTGTGCTGCCATCCCAGAATCCTCCCCCATGGCAGGAGATGTGGTAAGGTGGATCGAGCACATTCTCTTTTTTCCTGTGAGCGCTTGTGAACCATTTCCAAACCATCCCATTAGATAGGAGTTGCCATCAGTGGTCCCAAACCCTCCTCCATTATTGGAGCAGTGTGGTGGTAGGCCAGAATCCTTCCCCATGGCAGAAAATGTGGTAAGGTAGATCAAATGCATTCTCTTTTTTCCTCTGAGTGGTTCTGAGTCATTTTGAAACATCCCTTCAGCTGGGAGCAGCCGTATGGTGGCTCAGAATCCTCTTCCACTATGGTAGCAGTAAGGTGCCATGCCACAATCCTCCCCCGTGGCAGGAGATGTAAGGTAGATTGAAAGCAATCTCTTTTTTACTGTGACTGGTTCTGAGCCATTTCAGAAGCATTGTATTTTATGGGGGTGGCCATTTGTTGGCACATAAGCGGCCTCCACATTTGGAGCAGGCTGGTGCCCTCCTGAAATATTCCCCCGGGGCAGGAGATGTACTAAGGTGGATCTAATGCATTATCTTTTATGCTGTGTATGGTTCTGAGCCATTTCAGAACCATCCTATTAGTTGTGAGCATTCGTAAAATAGCCTGGAAGCCACCTCCACTGTGGGACTGGCGTTGTGCCAGGGCATAATCCGCCTCTGTGGCAGAAGATGTGGTAAAGTGGATTGAACGGATTCTCTTTTTTAGTGTGAGTAGTTCTGACACATTTTGGATGCATCCCATTAGCTGGGAGCAGCCATATGTTGGCCTGGAAGCCCCCTCCAATATGTGAGCAGTATGGTGCCATCCCAAAATATTCCCACATGCCAGAAGATGTGTTAAGGTGCATGGAACACATTCTCTGTTTTTCCTCTGAGCAGCTCTGAGCCATTTTGGAAGCATCCCATTAGCTGTGAGCATAAGTACAGTGACCCGGAAGCCCCTTCCACTATGGGAGCAGGGTGGTGTCAGCCCAGAATCCTCCCCGTGGCAGGAGATATAGTGTGGATTGAGTACATTCTCTTTTTTCCTGTATGTGGTTTTGAGCTATTTCAGAAGCATCCCATTAGCTAGGAATGGCCGAATGATGGCCCAGAGGCCACATACATTATGGGAGTGGAGTGGCACCACCCCAGACTCAACCTCCATGGCAGGAGATATAGTACAGTGGACAGAAAGCATTCTCATTTCTGATGAGGGTTCTGGGCCATTTCCTGGGCATCATATTAGCTGTGAGCATTGGAACGGCAGGCCTGATCCACCTCCATTATGGGAGCAGCATAGTGCCAACCCAGAATCCTCCCCCGTGGCAGGAGATGTGGTAACGTGTATCAAATGCATTCTCTTTTATCCTTTGTGGGGTTCTGAGCCATTTTGGAAGCATTCTGTTAGCTGTGAGCAGCCCCTCAGTGGCACGTAACCTGCCTCCAGTTTGGGAGCAGACTGGTGCCATCCCGAAATATCCTGTGGCAGGAGATGTGATAAGGTGGATCTAACGCATTATCATTTTTCCTGTGAGTGGTTCTGAGCCATTTCAGGAGCATCCCATTAGCTGTGAGCATCGGTAAGTTGGCCCAGAAGCCACCTCCACTATGGGACTGGGGTGATGCCAGGGCAGAATGTGCCCCTGTGGGAGGAGGTGGGATAAGCTAGATCGAATGCATTCTCTTTTTCCCTGTGAGTGGTTCTGAGTCTTTTTGGAAGTATCTAATTAGCTGGGAGCGGGCTTATGGCAAACTAGAATGTGCCTCCATTATGGGAGCAGGGTGGTGCCAGCCCAGGATCCTCCGCTATGGCAGGAAATGTGGCAAGGTAGATCGAACCCATCCTCTTATTTTCTGTGAGTGGTTCTGAGCCATTTCAGATGCAGATGCATCCCATTAGCTGGGAGTGGCTGTATGGTGGTCTGGAAGAAGATTGCATTACAGGAGAGGAATGATGCCATCCGGAAGTATTCCCCCAAGGAAGGAGATGTGGGAAGGTGAATGGAACACATTCTCTTTTTCCCTGTGAATTATTTTGAGCCATTTCAGAAGCAACCAATTAGCTGTGATCAAAGGTACAGTGGCCCAGAAGCCACCTCCACTATGGGAGGAGCATAGTGCCATGCCAGAATCCTCCTGCATGGCAGGAAATTTGGTAAGGTAGATCGAATGCATTCTCTTTTTTCATGTGAGTGGTTCTGAGCCATTTTGGAAGCATCCCATTAGCTGGGAGCAGCTATACGGTGGCCCGGAATCCATCTCCACTACGGGAGCAGCATTTTGCCATTCCGAAATATTCCCCTGTGCCAGGAGATGTGGTAAGTTAGATTGAAAGCAATATTTTTTTCCTGTTAGTGGTTCTGAGCCATTTCAGAAGTATCCAATTAGCTGGGAGTGGCCTTATGGCAACCTGGAATGTGCCTCCATTACTGGAGCATGGTTGTGGCAGCACAGAATCCTCCTCTGTTGCATTAAATGTGGTAAGGTACATGGGATGCATTCTCTTTTTTTCCTGTGAGCGTTTCTGAGACATTTTGGAATAATCCAATTAGCTATGAGCACCGATACGGTGGCCTGGAATCTGCCTCCACTATGGGACTGGCATGGTGCCATGCCAGAATCCTCCCCCATGGCAGAAAATGTGGTAAGGTAGATCTAACGCATTCTCTTTTTTCCTGTGAGTGGTTCTGATCCATTTTAGTAGCATCCAGTTAGCTGAGAGCAGCCATACAGTGGCCTGGAAGCCCACTCCAATACGGGAGTGGCATGGTGCCATCCCAAAATATACCCTCGTTGCAGGAGAAGTGGTAAGTTGGATCAAACGCATTCTCATTTTTCCTGTATGCAGTTCTGAGCCATTTCTGAAGCATCCCATTAGCTGGGAGGGGCAATAGCATGGCCAGGATTCAACCTCCACTACAGGAGGGGCACAGTGCCATCCAGAAATATTCCCCCATGGCAGGAGATGTGGTAAGGTGGATGTAACACATTCTCTTTTATCCTGTGAGTAGTTCTGAGCCACTTTGGAAGCATCCCATTAGCTGTGAGCATTGGTTCGGTGGCCCAGAAGATGTCTCCACTGTGGGAGCAGCATAGTGCCATGCCAAATCCTCCCCCATGTCAAGAAATTTGGTAAGGTATGTAGAACACATTCTCATTTTTCCTGTGAGCTGTTCTGAGCCATTTCGGGAGCATCCCATTACCTGGGAGAGGCAGTGTGTTGGCCCAGAAGCCCCCTCCACTATGGGAGTGGCGTGGTGCCATTCCAATATATTCACTCATGGAAAGAGCTGTGCTAAGGTGGATCAAATGCACTCTCTTTTCTCCTGTGAGTGGTTCTGAGCCATTTCAGAAGCATCCCATTAGCTGTGCTCATCAGTACCTTGGCCCGGAGTCTGCCTCAAGTATGGGAGCAGCATAGTGCCATGCCCAATCCACCCCCATTGCAGCAATTTGGTAACATAGAATGAATGCATTCTCTTTTTTCCTGTGAGCTGTTCTGAGCCATTTTGGAAGCAACCTATTAGCTAGGAGTTGTGGTTCGGTGGCCAGGAAGATGTCTCCACTTCAGGAGCAGCATTGTGTTATCCCAAAATAATCCCCCGTGGCAGGAGATGTTTTAAGGTGGGCTGTACACATTCTCTTTTCTCTTGTGAGTGGTTCTGAGCCATTTCAGAAGCATCACATTTAGAGCGAGCAGCCATATGGTGTCCTGGAATCCACCTCCACTACTAAAGTGGGGTAATGCCAGGCCAGAATCCTCCACTTTAGCAGGAGATGTGCTGTTGCAGATCGAATGCAATCTCTTTTTTCCTGTTATTGGTTCTGAGAAATTTCAGAAGCATCCCTTTAGCTGGGAGTGACCATATTTTGGCCAGGAAGCTGCCTCCTCTATGGGAGCAGCATTCTGGCATCCCAAAATATTCCCCATGGCAGGTGATGTGGTAATGTGGATGGAACACATCCTCTTTTTTTCTGTGAGTGGTTCTGAGCCATTACAGAAGCATCCTGTTAGCTCTGATCTTCGGTACCTTGGCCCAGAGTCTGCCTCCACTATGGGAGCGGCATGGTGCCTTGCCAGAATCCTCCCCCATTGCAGGAAATTTGGAAAAGTAGAACAAATGCATTCTCTTTTTTCCTGTGAGTAGTTCTGAGCCATTTCAGAAGTATCCCATTAGGTGGAAGTGATCAGATGGTGGACCAGAATCCACCTCCACTACTGAAGTGGGGTAGTGCCAGGACAGAATCCTCCCCTGTGGCAGGAGATATGGTATCACAGATCTAGTGTTATATCTGTTTTCCTGTGATTCATTCTGAGAAACTTTGGAATCATCCCTTTAGCTGATGGTGGCCATATTGTGGCCAGGAAGCCGCCTCTTCTATGGGAGCTGCATTGTGCCATCCCAAAATATTCCCCGTCATAGGAGATGTGGTAAGGTGGATGGAATGCATTCTCTTTTTTCCTGTGAGTGGTTCTCAGCCATTTCAGAAGCATCCCATTAGCTTTGGTCATCAGTACAGTGGCCCAGAGTCTGCCTCCAATATGGGAGCGGCATGGTGCCAATCCAGAATCCTCCCCCATTGCAGGAAATTTGATAAGGTAGATCGAATGAATTCTCTTTTTCCCCTGTGAGCAGTTCTGAGCCATTTCAGAGTCCACCCATTAGCTGGGAGTGGCAGAACGGTGGCCAGGAAGATGCCTCCACTTGGAGAGCATCATTGTGCCATTCCAAAATACTCCCCTGTAGCGGGAGATGTGGTAAGATGGATGAAACACATTCTCTTTTTTACTGTGTGTGGTTCTGAACCATTTTGGAAGCATCCAATTAGCTGGGAGTGGCTGTAAGGTGGCCTGAAGTCAGCTCCACTATGGGCATGGAGTGATGCCTTGCTAGAATCCTCCCCTGTGGCAGGAGACGTGTTAAGGTAGATTGAACAAAATCTCTTTTTTACTGTGAGAGGTTCCGTGCCATTTCAGAAGCATCCCATTAAATGGGAGTGTCCGTAATGTGGCCCAGAAACAGCCTCCAATAAGGTAGTGACATGGTGCCATCCCAAAATATTTCCCCTTGCAGGAGATGAGGTAAGTTAGATAGAACACAATCTCTTTTTTACTTTGAGAGGTTCTGAGTCAATTTAGAAGCATCCCATTAGATCAGATCGGGCTTATGTCAAACTGGAAGGCAACTCCATTACAGGAGCAGTGTAGTGCCAGGACAGAAACCTCCTCTGTGGCAGGAGATGTGGTATCACAGATTGAAAACCAACTCATTATTCCTGTGACAGGTCCTGAGCAATTTTGGAAACAACCCGTTAGCTTGGAGTGGTGGTTCATTGGCCAGGATGACGCTTCCACTTTGAGAGCAGAATTGTGCCATCTCAAAATATTCCCCCATGGTACCAGATGTGGTAAGGAGAATGGAACGCATTCGGATTAGGGTAAGTTCATGGTGAGGGTTAAGGATAATGTAGAATTTCAAGTACCTGGGTATTGGAATTTGTTCCTGGTGCTTAGGGTTAGGGATAGGATTAGTTATGGGTTTAGGGTTCCATTTCATGTACCGGATGTTTGGAGTGTGGGTATGATTTTGGGGGTTAGGGTTCTTCTTTAAGTAAGTGTCATGGATAGGGCTGAAATTGAGGTACCTGAAAATGACTTAGGGTTAGGGAAGGGTAAGTGTTAGGCTTAGGGTTGGGGTTAGGGTGATAGATAGCATTGAAATTGAAATGCCTGTGTCTTCAAGTGTGGGATGGAAAGTTAGTATTAGTGTAACTCATGATGAGGGTTAGGGATGCTGTGGAATTTCAAGTACCTGTTTATTGGAATTTGGTTCTGTTGCTTAGGGTTAGGGTTAGGGATAGGATTAGGTTTAGCTTTAGGATTCCAATAAATGTACCTGACGTTTGGAGTGTGGGTAAGATTTTTAGGGTTACAGTTCTGATTTTTGTAATTGTCATGGATAGTGATGAAATAGAGCTACGGGAAAATGGTTTAGGCTTATGGTAGTGTTAGGGTTAGGGGTCGATTAAGGGTGATAGATAGCATTGATATTGAAATTCTTATGTCTTCAAGTGAGGGTTGGAAAGATAGTATTAGCGTAAGTACATGGGGAGGGTGAGGGATAATGTAGAATTTCAAGTAAATGTGAATTGGAATTTGGTTCTGCTGCTTAGGGTTAGGGAAAGGATGAGGATTAGATTTAGGATTCCAATTCATGCACCTGACCTTTGGAGTGTGTAGATGATTTTTAGGGTTAGGGTTCTTCTTTTTGTAAGTGTCATAGATAGTTCTGAAATAGAGGTACATGAAAATGACATAGGGTTAAGGGAGGGTAAGGGTTTGGGTTAGGGTTTAGGTGATAAATAGCATGGAAATTGAAATGCCTGTGTCCTCAAGGGTTGGTTAGAAAATTAGTTTTAGTGTAAATTTATGGTGAGGGTTAGGGATAATGTAGAATTTCAAGTTCCTGGGTATAGGAATTTGGTCATGTTGCTTAGGGTTAGGGTTAAGAGTAGGCTTAGGTTTAGGATTCCAATTCAGGCACCTGGTGGTTGGAGTGTGGGTATGATTTTCAGGGACAGTGTTCTACTTTTCATAAATGTCATGGATAGTGCTGAAGTAAAGGTACATGAAAATGATTTAGGGTTACGGTAGAGTTAGGGTTCGGGTTAGGGTTAGGGTGCTAGCATTGAAACTGAAATGCTTGGGTCTTCAAGTGTGGGCTGGAAAATTAGAATTAGCGTAAGTTCACGGGAAGGGTTAGGGATAATGTCGAATGTCAAAAACCTGGGGAATGTGATTTGGTCGTGCGCCTTAGGGTTAGGGTTAGGGTTAGGAGGAGGTTTAGGTTTAGGGTTCCAATTCAGGTACCTGACCTTTGGAGTGTGGGTATGATTGTTAGGGTTAGGGTGCTTCTTTTCGTAAGGGTCATCGATAGTGCAGAAATAGCGGTACTTGAGGATGACTTATTGTTCTGGCAGGGTTAGGGCTAGGGTTAGGGTTAGGGTTGGGGTGATACATAGCATGGAAATGGAAATGCTTGTGTCTTCCAGTGTGGCTTGAAAATTAGTATTAGCGTAAGTTTGCGGGGAGGGGGAGGGATAATGTCACATGTCAAGCACCTGTGGATTGTGATTTGGTCCTGCACCTTAGGTTTAGGGTTAGGGTTAGGAGGAGGTTTAGGTTTTGGGTTCCAATTCAGGAGCATGACGTTTGGAGTGTGGGTATGATTGTTAGGGTTAGGGTGCTTCTTTTCGTAAGGGTCATCGAGAGTGCAGAAATAGGGGTACTTGAAGATGACTTATTGTTCTTGCAGGGTTAGGGCTAGGGTTAGGGATAGGGGCTACGTGATAGATAGCATTGAAATTGAAATGCCTGTGTCTTCCAGTGAGGCTTGGAAAGTTAGTATTAGCCTAAGGTGGTGGGGAGGTGGAGGGATAATGTCACATGTCAAGCACCTGGGGATTGTGATTTGGTCCTGCGCCTTAGGGTTAGGGTTAGGGTTAGGAGGAGGTTTAGGTTTAGGGTTCCAATTCAGATACCTGACCTTTGGAGTGTGGGTATGATTGTTAGGCTTAGGGTGCTTCTTTTCCTAAGGGTCATGGATAGTGCCGAAATAGCGGTACTTGAGGATGACTTATTGTTCTTGCAGGGTTAGGGCTAGGGTTAGGGTTAGGGTCGGGGTGATAGATAGCATTGAAATTGAAATGCCTGTGTCTTCCAGTGTGGCTTGGAAAGTTAGTATTAGCCTAAGTTGGTGAGGAGGGGGAGGGATAATGTCACATGTCAAGCACCTGGAGATTGTGATTTGGTCCTGCGCCTTAGGGTTAGGGTTAGGGTTAGGGTGAGGAGGAGATTTAGGTTTAGGGTTCCAATTCAGGTATCTGAAGTTTGGAGTGTGGGTATGATTGTTAGGGTTAGGGTGCTTCTTTTTGTAAGGCTCATGGTCAGTGCAGAAATACCGGTAATTGAGAATGATTTAGTGCTCTGGCAGGGTTAGGGCTAGGGTTAGAGTTAGGGCCGAGGTGATAGATAGCATTGAAATTGAAATGCCTGTGTCTTCCAGTGAGGCTTGGAAAGTTAGTATTAGCGTAAGTTGGTGGGGAGGGGGAGGGATAATGTCACATGTCAAGCAGCTGTGGATTGTGATTTGGTCCTGCGCTTCAGGGTTAGGGTTAGGGTTAGGAGGAGGTTGAGGTTTAGGGTTCCAATTCCGGTACCTGACCTTTGGAGTGTGGGTATGATTCTTAGGCTTAGGGTGCTTCTTTTCGTAAGGCTCATGGATAGTGCAGAAATAGCGGTAATTGAGAATGACTTATTGTTCTGGCAGGGTTAGGGCTAGGGTTAGAGTTAGGGTCGAGGTGATAGATAGCATGGAAATTGAAATGCCTGTGTCTTCCAGTGTGGCTTGGAAAGTTAATATTAGCCTAAGTTGGTGGGGAAGGGGTGGGATAATGTCACATGTCAAGCACCTGGAGATTGTGATTTGGTCCTGCGCCTTAGGGTTAGGGTTAGGGTTAGGGTGAGGAGGAGATTTAGGATTAGGGTTCCAATTCAGGTATCTGAAGTTTGGAGTGTGGGTATGATTGTTAGGGTTAGGGTGCTTCTTTTTGTAAGGCTCATGGTCAGTGCAGAAATACCGGTAATTGAGAATGATTTAGTGCTCTGGCAGGGTTAGGGCTAGGGTTAGAGTTAGGGTCGAGGTGATAGATAGCATTGAAATTGAAATGCCTGCGTCTTCCAGTGAGGCTTGGAAAGTTAGTATTAGCCTAAGTTGGTGGGGAGGGGGAGGGATAATGTCACATGTCAAGCACCTGGGGATTGTGATTTGGTCCTGTGCCTTAGGGATAGGGTTAGGGTTAGGGTGAGGAGGAGGTTTAGGTTTAGGGTTCCAATAGAGGTACCTGACGTTTGCAGTGTCGGCATGATTGTTAGGCTTAGGGTGCTTCTTTTCGTAGGGGTCATGGATAGTGCAGAAATAGCGGTACTTGAGGATGACTTATTGTTCTTGCAGGGTTAGGGCTAGGGTTAGGGTTACTGTCGGGGTGATACATAGCATTGAAATTGAAATGCCTGTGTCTTCCAGTGTGGCTTGGAAAGTTAGTATTAGCCTAAGTTGGTGGGGAGGGGGAGGGATAATGTCACATGTCAAGCACCTGGGGATTGTGATTTGGTCCTGTGCCTTAGGGATAGGGTTAGGGTTAGGGTGAGGAGGAGGTTTAGGTTTAGGGTTCCAATTCAGGTACCTGACTTTTGGAGTGTGTGTATGATTGTTAGGGTTAGGGTGCTTCTTTTCTTAAGGCTCATGGATAGGGCAGAAATAGTGGTAATTGAGAATGACTTACTGTTCTGGCAGGGTTAGGGCTAGGGTTAGAGTTAGGGTCGAGGTGATAGATAGCATGGAAATTTAAATGCCTGCGTCCTCTCCAGTGTGCTTGGAAAGTTAGTATTAGCCTAAGTTGGTGGGGAGGGGGAGGGATAATGTCACATGTCAAGCACCTGGGGATTGTGATTTGGTCCTGTGCCTTAGGGATAGGGTTAGGGTTAGGGTGAGGAGGAGGTTCAGGTTTAGGGTTCCAATAGAGGTACCTGACGTTTGCAGTGTCGGCATGATTGTTAGGCTTGGGGTGCTTCTTTTCGTAGGGGTCATGGATAGTGCAGAAATAGCGGTACTTGAGGATGACTTATTGTTCTTGCAGGGTTAGGGCTAGGGTTAGGGTTAGGGTCAGGGTGATACATAGCATTGAAATTGAAATGCCTGTGTCTTCCAGTGTGGCTTGGAAAGTTAGT